>NC_136252.1:10316071-11557142 GCF_053564925.1 Oryzias latipes
GTGGGTGAAGGGGCCGCTGGGAGCAGGCAGGAGTCTGGTGCAGGCAGCGCTTAAAGGGCTCTGCTCCACACAACCCTTCGCTTACGGCCACACCACCCTGAACACGCCCGATCTCGTCCGATCTCGGAAGCTAAGCAGGGTCGGGCCTGGTTAGTACTTGGATGGGAGACCGCCTGGGAATACCAGGTGCTGTAAGTTTTCCGGCTTTTGCTGGCATCCACCAAAGAGAAGGAAAATCACTCACACACCCCCACAAACAGCTTTGGGTACTTTGGTTTCCTTGTCATGCATTTGTGTCTTTGGTTTTTATTTTTCTGACACCACCGTTCTGTGACACATACAGCCACCAGAGAGCGCACCGGCCAGGAAATCAAACACACAGCTTTGGGTTTCTTGCTTTTTCATGTCCTTCTGTGTCTTTCTTTTCTTTTCTTTTCTTTTCTTTTCTTTCTTTTTCTTTTTTTTTTTTTTTTTTTTTTCTCTGACATGACCGTCCGGGCTTCATCCAAACTCTTCAGCGAGCTGCAGGGCAGTCAGCGCCGAGGTGCAAATGCACAAGCCTGCACCCTCTAGAAACGCTGCCGTCTCGGTGACGCGCCCACGCAGGTGTGTGTGTGTGGAAGGCCGCTGTGGCGCACCTGCTGGGGTGAAAGGTCACCGTTTTGGCTGCAGGTGGGTGTGTCCGCTCAGCAGGTGCACCAATCAGTGGCACAGAGTGAGTGGGTGAAGGGGCCGCTGGGAGCAGGCAGGAGTCTGGTGCAGGCAGCGCTTAAAGGGCTCTGCTCCACACAACCCTTCGCTTACGGCCACACCACCCTGAACACGCCCGATCTCGTCCGATCTCGGAAGCTAAGCAGGGTCGGGCCTGGTTAGTACTTGGATGGGAGACCGCCTGGGAATACCAGGTGCTGTAAGTTTTCCGGCTTTTGCTGGCATCCACCAAAGAGAAGGAAAATCACTCACACACCCCCACAAACAGCTTTGGGTACTTTGGTTTCCTTGTCATGCATTTGTGTCTTTGGTTTTTATTTTTCTGACACCACCGTTCTGTGACACATACAGCCACCAGAGAGCGCACCGGCCAGGAAATCAAACACACAGCTTTGGGTTTCTTGCTTTTTCATGTCCTTCTGTGTCTTTCTTTTCTTTTCTTTTCTTTTCTTTTTCTTTTTTTTTTTTTTTTTTTTTTCTCTGACATGACCGTCCGGGCTTCATCCAAACTCTTCAGCGAGCTGCAGGGCAGTCAGCGCCGAGGTGCAAATGCACAAGCCTGCACCCTCTAGAAACGCTGCCGTCTCGGTGACGAGCCCACGCAGGTGTGTGTGTGTGGAAGGCCGCTGTGGCGCACCTGCTGGGGTGAAAGGTCACCGTTTTGGCTGCAGGTGGGTGTGTCCGCTCAGCAGGTGCACCAATCAGTGGCACAGAGTGAGTGGGTGAAGGGGCCGCTGGGAGCAGGCAGGAGTCTGGTGCAGGCAGCGCTTAAAGGGCTCTGCTCCACACAACCCTTCGCTTACGGCCACACCACCCTGAACACGCCCGATCTCGTCCGATCTCGGAAGCTAAGCAGGGTCGGGCCTGGTTAGTACTTGGATGGGAGACCGCCTGGGAATACCAGGTGCTGTAAGTTTTCCGGCTTTTGCTGGCATCCACCAAAGAGAAGGAAAATCACTCACACACCCCCACAAACAGCTTTGGGTACTTTGGTTTCCTTGTCATGCATTTGTGTCTTTGGTTTTTATTTTTCTGACACCACCGTTCTGTGACACATACAGCCACCAGAGAGCGCACCGGCCAGGAAATCAAACACACAGCTTTGGGTTTCTTGCTTTTTCATGTCCTTCTGTGTCTTTCTTTTCTTTTCTTTTCTTTTCTTTTTCTTTTTTTTTTTTTTTTTTTTTTCTCTGACATGACCGTCCGGGCTTCATCCAAACTCTTCAGCGAGCTGCAGGGCAGTCAGCGCCGAGGTGCAAATGCACAAGCCTGCACCCTCTAGAAACGCTGCCGTCTCGGTGACGAGCCCACGCAGGTGTGTGTGTGTGGAAGGCCGCTGTGGCGCACCTGCTGGGGTGAAAGGTCACCGTTTTGGCTGCAGGTGGGTGTGTCCGCTCAGCAGGTGCACCAATCAGTGGCACAGAGTGAGTGGGTGAAGGGGCCGCTGGGAGCAGGCAGGAGTCTGGTGCAGGCAGCGCTTAAAGGGCTCTGCTCCACACAACCCTTCGCTTACGGCCACACCACCCTGAACACGCCCGATCTCGTCCGATCTCGGAAGCTAAGCAGGGTCGGGCCTGGTTAGTACTTGGATGGGAGACCGCCTGGGAATACCAGGTGCTGTAAGTTTTCCGGCTTTTGCTGGCATCCACCAAAGAGAAGGAAAATCACTCACACACCCCCACAAACAGCTTTGGGTACTTTGGTTTCCTTGTCATGCATTTGTGTCTTTGGTTTTTATTTTTCTGACACCACCGTTCTGTGACACATACAGCCACCAGAGAGCGCACCGGCCAGGAAATCAAACACACAGCTTTGGGTTTCTTGCTTTTTCATGTCCTTCTGTGTCTTTCTTTTCTTTTCTTTTCTTTTCTTTTCTTTCTTTTTCTTTTTTTTTTTTTTTTTTTTTTCTCTGACATGACCGTCCGGGCTTCATCCAAACTCTTCAGCGAGCTGCAGGGCAGTCAGCGCCGAGGTGCAAATGCACAAGCCTGCACCCTCTAGAAACGCTGCCGTCTCGGTGACGCGCCCACGCAGGTGTGTGTGTGTGGAAGGCCGCTGTGGCGCACCTGCTGGGGTGAAAGGTCACCGTTTTGGCTGCAGGTGGGTGTGTCCGCTCAGCAGGTGCACCAATCAGTGGCACAGAGTGAGTGGGTGAAGGGGCCGCTGGGAGCAGGCAGGAGTCTGGTGCAGGCAGCGCTTAAAGGGCTCTGCTCCACACAACCCTTCGCTTACGGCCACACCACCCTGAACACGCCCGATCTCGTCCGATCTCGGAAGCTAAGCAGGGTCGGGCCTGGTTAGTACTTGGATGGGAGACCGCCTGGGAATACCAGGTGCTGTAAGTTTTCCGGCTTTTGCTGGCATCCACCAAAGAGAAGGAAAATCACTCACACACCCCCACAAACAGCTTTGGGTACTTTGGTTTCCTTGTCATGCATTTGTGTCTTTGGTTTTTATTTTTCTGACACCACCGTTCTGTGACACATACAGCCACCAGAGAGCGCACCGGCCAGGAAATCAAACACACAGCTTTGGGTTTCTTGCTTTTTCATGTCCTTCTGTGTCTTTCTTTTCTTTTCTTTTCTTTTCTTTTTCTTTTTTTTTTTTTTTTTTTTTTCTCTGACATGACCGTCCGGGCTTCATCCAAACTCTTCAGCGAGCTGCAGGGCAGTCAGCGCCGAGGTGCAAATGCACAAGCCTGCACCCTCTAGAAACGCTGCCGTCTCGGTGACGAGCCCACGCAGGTGTGTGTGTGTGGAAGGCCGCTGTGGCGCACCTGCTGGGGTGAAAGGTCACCGTTTTGGCTGCAGGTGGGTGTGTCCGCTCAGCAGGTGCACCAATCAGTGGCACAGAGTGAGTGGGTGAAGGGGCCGCTGGGAGCAGGCAGGAGTCTGGTGCAGGCAGCGCTTAAAGGGCTCTGCTCCACACAACCCTTCGCTTACGGCCACACCACCCTGAACACGCCCGATCTCGTCCGATCTCGGAAGCTAAGCAGGGTCGGGCCTGGTTAGTACTTGGATGGGAGACCGCCTGGGAATACCAGGTGCTGTAAGTTTTCCGGCTTTTGCTGGCATCCACCAAAGAGAAGGAAAATCACTCACACACCCCCACAAACAGCTTTGGGTACTTTGGTTTCCTTGTCATGCATTTGTGTCTTTGGTTTTTATTTTTCTGACACCACCGTTCTGTGACACATACAGCCACCAGAGAGCGCACCGGCCAGGAAATCAAACACACAGCTTTGGGTTTCTTGCTTTTTCATGTCCTTCTGTGTCTTTCTTTTCTTTTCTTTTCTTTTCTTTTCTTTTCTTTTTCTTTTTTTTTTTTTTTTTTTTTTCTCTGACATGACCGTCCGGGCTTCATCCAAACTCTTCAGCGAGCTGCAGGGCAGTCAGCGCCGAGGTGCAAATGCACAAGCCTGCACCCTCTAGAAACGCTGCCGTCTCGGTGACGCGCCCACGCAGGTGTGTGTGTGTGGAAGGCCGCTGTGGCGCACCTGCTGGGGTGAAAGGTCACCGTTTTGGCTGCAGGTGGGTGTGTCCGCTCAGCAGGTGCACCAATCAGTGGCACAGAGTGAGTGGGTGAAGGGGCCGCTGGGAGCAGGCAGGAGTCTGGTGCAGGCAGCGCTTAAAGGGCTCTGCTCCACACAACCCTTCGCTTACGGCCACACCACCCTGAACACGCCCGATCTCGTCCGATCTCGGAAGCTAAGCAGGGTCGGGCCTGGTTAGTACTTGGATGGGAGACCGCCTGGGAATACCAGGTGCTGTAAGTTTTCCGGCTTTTGCTGGCATCCACCAAAGAGAAGGAAAATCACTCACACACCCCCACAAACAGCTTTGGGTACTTTGGTTTCCTTGTCATGCATTTGTGTCTTTGGTTTTTATTTTTCTGACACCACCGTTCTGTGACACATACAGCCACCAGAGAGCGCACCGGCCAGGAAATCAAACACACAGCTTTGGGTTTCTTGCTTTTTCATGTCCTTCTGTGTCTTTCTTTTCTTTTCTTTTCTTTTCTTTTCTTTTCTTTTCTTTTCTTTTTCTTTTTTTTTTTTTTTTTTTTTTCTCTGACATGACCGTCCGGGCTTCATCCAAACTCTTCAGCGAGCTGCAGGGCAGTCAGCGCCGAGGTGCAAATGCACAAGCCTGCACCCTCTAGAAACGCTGCCGTCTCGGTGACGAGCCCACGCAGGTGTGTGTGTGTGGAAGGCCGCTGTGGCGCACCTGCTGGGGTGAAAGGTCACCGTTTTGGCTGCAGGTGGGTGTGTCCGCTCAGCAGGTGCACCAATCAGTGGCACAGAGTGAGTGGGTGAAGGGGCCGCTGGGAGCAGGCAGGAGTCTGGTGCAGGCAGCGCTTAAAGGGCTCTGCTCCACACAACCCTTCGCTTACGGCCACACCACCCTGAACACGCCCGATCTCGTCCGATCTCGGAAGCTAAGCAGGGTCGGGCCTGGTTAGTACTTGGATGGGAGACCGCCTGGGAATACCAGGTGCTGTAAGTTTTCCGGCTTTTGCTGGCATCCACCAAAGAGAAGGAAAATCACTCACACACCCCCACAAACAGCTTTGGGTACTTTGGTTTCCTTGTCATGCATTTGTGTCTTTGGTTTTTATTTTTCTGACACCACCGTTCTGTGACACATACAGCCACCAGAGAGCGCACCGGCCAGGAAATCAAACACACAGCTTTGGGTTTCTTGCTTTTTCATGTCCTTCTGTGTCTTTCTTTTCTTTTCTTTTCTTTTCTTTTCTTTTCTTTTCTTTTCTTTTCTTTTTCTTTTTTTTTTTTTTTTTTTTTTCTCTGACATGACCGTCCGGGCTTCATCCAAACTCTTCAGCGAGCTGCAGGGCAGTCAGCGCCGAGGTGCAAATGCACAAGCCTGCACCCTCTAGAAACGCTGCCGTCTCGGTGACGAGCCCACGCAGGTGTGTGTGTGTGGAAGGCCGCTGTGGCGCACCTGCTGGGGTGAAAGGTCACCGTTTTGGCTGCAGGTGGGTGTGTCCGCTCAGCAGGTGCACCAATCAGTGGCACAGAGTGAGTGGGTGAAGGGGCCGCTGGGAGCAGGCAGGAGTCTGGTGCAGGCAGCGCTTAAAGGGCTCTGCTCCACACAACCCTTCGCTTACGGCCATACCACCCTGAACACGCCCGATCTCGTCCGATCTCGGAAGCTAAGCAGGGTCGGGCCTGGTTAGTACTTGGATGGGAGACCGCCTGGGAATACCAGGTGCTGTAAGTTTTCCGGCTTTTGCTGGCATCCACCAAAGAGAAGGAAAATCACTCACACACCCCCACAAACAGCTTTGGGTACTTTGGTTTCCTTGTCATGCATTTGTGTCTTTGGTTTTTATTTTTCTGACACCACCGTTCTGTGACACATACAGCCACCAGAGAGCGCACCGGCCAGGAAATCAAACACACAGCTTTGGGTTTCTTGCTTTTTCATGTCCTTCTGTGTCTTTCTTTTCTTTTCTTTTCTTTTCTTTTCTTTTCTTTTCTTTTCTTTTTCTTTTTTTTTTTTTTTTTTTTTTCTCTGACATGACCGTCCGGGCTTCATCCAAACTCTTCAGCGAGCTGCAGGGCAGTCAGCGCCGAGGTGCAAATGCACAAGCCTGCACCCTCTAGAAACGCTGCCGTCTCGGTGACGAGCCCACGCAGGTGTGTGTGTGTGGAAGGCCGCTGTGGCGCACCTGCTGGGGTGAAAGGTCACCGTTTTGGCTGCAGGTGGGTGTGTCCGCTCAGCAGGTGCACCAATCAGTGGCACAGAGTGAGTGGGTGAAGGGGCCGCTGGGAGCAGGCAGGAGTCTGGTGCAGGCAGCGCTTAAAGGGCTCTGCTCCACACAACCCTTCGCTTACGGCCACACCACCCTGAACACGCCCGATCTCGTCCGATCTCGGAAGCTAAGCAGGGTCGGGCCTGGTTAGTACTTGGATGGGAGACCGCCTGGGAATACCAGGTGCTGTAAGTTTTCCGGCTTTTGCTGGCATCCACCAAAGAGAAGGAAAATCACTCACACACCCCCACAAACAGCTTTGGGTACTTTGGTTTCCTTGTCATGCATTTGTGTCTTTGGTTTTTATTTTTCTGACACCACCGTTCTGTGACACATACAGCCACCAGAGAGCGCACCGGCCAGGAAATCAAACACACAGCTTTGGGTTTCTTGCTTTTTCATGTCCTTCTGTGTCTTTCTTTTCTTTTCTTTTCTTTTCTTTTCTTTTCTTTTCTTTTCTTTTTCTTTTTTTTTTTTTTTTTTTTTTCTCTGACATGACCGTCCGGGCTTCATCCAAACTCTTCAGCGAGCTGCAGGGCAGTCAGCGCCGAGGTGCAAATGCACAAGCCTGCACCCTCTAGAAACGCTGCCGTCTCGGTGACGCGCCCACGCAGGTGTGTGTGTGTGGAAGGCCGCTGTGGCGCACCTGCTGGGGTGAAAGGTCACCGTTTTGGCTGCAGGTGGGTGTGTCCGCTCAGCAGGTGCACCAATCAGTGGCACAGAGTGAGTGGGTGAAGGGGCCGCTGGGAGCAGGCAGGAGTCTGGTGCAGGCAGCGCTTAAAGGGCTCTGCTCCACACAACCCTTCGCTTACGGCCACACCACCCTGAACACGCCCGATCTCGTCCGATCTCGGAAGCTAAGCAGGGTCGGGCCTGGTTAGTACTTGGATGGGAGACCGCCTGGGAATACCAGGTGCTGTAAGTTTTCCGGCTTTTGCTGGCATCCACCAAAGAGAAGGAAAATCACTCACACACCCCCACAAACAGCTTTGGGTACTTTGGTTTCCTTGTCATGCATTTGTGTCTTTGGTTTTTATTTTTCTGACACCACCGTTCTGTGACACATACAGCCACCAGAGAGCGCACCGGCCAGGAAATCAAACACACAGCTTTGGGTTTCTTGCTTTTTCATGTCCTTCTGTGTCTTTCTTTTCTTTTCTTTTCTTTTCTTTTCTTTTCTTTTCTTTTCTTTTTCTTTTTTTTTTTTTTTTTTTTTTCTCTGACATGACCGTCCGGGCTTCATCCAAACTCTTCAGCGAGCTGCAGGGCAGTCAGCGCCGAGGTGCAAATGCACAAGCCTGCACCCTCTAGAAACGCTGCCGTCTCGGTGACGAGCCCACGCAGGTGTGTGTGTGTGGAAGGCCGCTGTGGCGCACCTGCTGGGGTGAAAGGTCACCGTTTTGGCTGCAGGTGGGTGTGTCCGCTCAGCAGGTGCACCAATCAGTGGCACAGAGTGAGTGGGTGAAGGGGCCGCTGGGAGCAGGCAGGAGTCTGGTGCAGGCAGCGCTTAAAGGGCTCTGCTCCACACAACCCTTCGCTTACGGCCATACCACCCTGAACACGCCCGATCTCGTCCGATCTCGGAAGCTAAGCAGGGTCGGGCCTGGTTAGTACTTGGATGGGAGACCGCCTGGGAATACCAGGTGCTGTAAGTTTTCCGGCTTTTGCTGGCATCCACCAAAGAGAAGGAAAATCACTCACACACCCCCACAAACAGCTTTGGGTACTTTGGTTTCCTTGTCATGCATTTGTGTCTTTGGTTTTTATTTTTCTGACACCACCGTTCTGTGACACATACAGCCACCAGAGAGCGCACCGGCCAGGAAATCAAACACACAGCTTTGGGTTTCTTGCTTTTTCATGTCCTTCTGTGTCTTTCTTTTCTTTTCTTTTCTTTCTTTTTCTTTTTTTTTTTTTTTTTTTTTTCTCTGACATGACCGTCCGGGCTTCATCCAAACTCTTCAGCGAGCTGCAGGGCAGTCAGCGCCGAGGTGCAAATGCACAAGCCTGCACCCTCTAGAAACGCTGCCGTCTCGGTGACGCGCCCACGCAGGTGTGTGTGTGTGGAAGGCCGCTGTGGCGCACCTGCTGGGGTGAAAGGTCACCGTTTTGGCTGCAGGTGGGTGTGTCCGCTCAGCAGGTGCACCAATCAGTGGCACAGAGTGAGTGGGTGAAGGGGCCGCTGGGAGCAGGCAGGAGTCTGGTGCAGGCAGCGCTTAAAGGGCTCTGCTCCACACAACCCTTCGCTTACGGCCATACCACCCTGAACACGCCCGATCTCGTCCGATCTCGGAAGCTAAGCAGGGTCGGGCCTGGTTAGTACTTGGATGGGAGACCGCCTGGGAATACCAGGTGCTGTAAGTTTTCCGGCTTTTGCTGGCATCCACCAAAGAGAAGGAAAATCACTCACACACCCCCACAAACAGCTTTGGGTACTTTGGTTTCCTTGTCATGCATTTGTGTCTTTGGTTTTTATTTTTCTGACACCACCGTTCTGTGACACATACAGCCACCAGAGAGCGCACCGGCCAGGAAATCAAACACACAGCTTTGGGTTTCTTGCTTTTTCATGTCCTTCTGTGTCTTTCTTTTCTTTTCTTTTCTTTTCTTTTCTTTTCTTTTCTTTTTCTTTTTTTTTTTTTTTTTTTTTTCTCTGACATGACCGTCCGGGCTTCATCCAAACTCTTCAGCGAGCTGCAGGGCAGTCAGCGCCGAGGTGCAAATGCACAAGCCTGCACCCTCTAGAAACGCTGCCGTCTCGGTGACGAGCCCACGCAGGTGTGTGTGTGTGGAAGGCCGCTGTGGCGCACCTGCTGGGGTGAAAGGTCACCGTTTTGGCTGCAGGTGGGTGTGTCCGCTCAGCAGGTGCACCAATCAGTGGCACAGAGTGAGTGGGTGAAGGGGCCGCTGGGAGCAGGCAGGAGTCTGGTGCAGGCAGCGCTTAAAGGGCTCTGCTCCACACAACCCTTCGCTTACGGCCATACCACCCTGAACACGCCCGATCTCGTCCGATCTCGGAAGCTAAGCAGGGTCGGGCCTGGTTAGTACTTGGATGGGAGACCGCCTGGGAATACCAGGTGCTGTAAGTTTTCCGGCTTTTGCTGGCATCCACCAAAGAGAAGGAAAATCACTCACACACCCCCACAAACAGCTTTGGGTACTTTGGTTTCCTTGTCATGCATTTGTGTCTTTGGTTTTTATTTTTCTGACACCACCGTTCTGTGACACATACAGCCACCAGAGAGCGCACCGGCCAGGAAATCAAACACACAGCTTTGGGTTTCTTGCTTTTTCATGTCCTTCTGTGTCTTTCTTTTCTTTTCTTTTCTTTTCTTTTTCTTTTTTTTTTTTTTTTTTTTTTCTCTGACATGACCGTCCGGGCTTCATCCAAACTCTTCAGCGAGCTGCAGGGCAGTCAGCGCCGAGGTGCAAATGCACAAGCCTGCACCCTCTAGAAACGCTGCCGTCTCGGTGACGAGCCCACGCAGGTGTGTGTGTGTGGAAGGCCGCTGTGGCGCACCTGCTGGGGTGAAAGGTCACCGTTTTGGCTGCAGGTGGGTGTGTCCGCTCAGCAGGTGCACCAATCAGTGGCACAGAGTGAGTGGGTGAAGGGGCCGCTGGGAGCAGGCAGGAGTCTGGTGCAGGCAGCGCTTAAAGGGCTCTGCTCCACACAACCCTTCGCTTACGGCCACACCACCCTGAACACGCCCGATCTCGTCCGATCTCGGAAGCTAAGCAGGGTCGGGCCTGGTTAGTACTTGGATGGGAGACCGCCTGGGAATACCAGGTGCTGTAAGTTTTCCGGCTTTTGCTGGCATCCACCAAAGAGAAGGAAAATCACTCACACACCCCCACAAACAGCTTTGGGTACTTTGGTTTCCTTGTCATGCATTTGTGTCTTTGGTTTTTATTTTTCTGACACCACCGTTCTGTGACACATACAGCCACCAGAGAGCGCACCGGCCAGGAAATCAAACACACAGCTTTGGGTTTCTTGCTTTTTCATGTCCTTCTGTGTCTTTCTTTTCTTTTCTTTTCTTTTCTTTTTCTTTTTTTTTTTTTTTTTTTTTTCTCTGACATGACCGTCCGGGCTTCATCCAAACTCTTCAGCGAGCTGCAGGGCAGTCAGCGCCGAGGTGCAAATGCACAAGCCTGCACCCTCTAGAAACGCTGCCGTCTCGGTGACGAGCCCACGCAGGTGTGTGTGTGTGGAAGGCCGCTGTGGCGCACCTGCTGGGGTGAAAGGTCACCGTTTTGGCTGCAGGTGGGTGTGTCCGCTCAGCAGGTGCACCAATCAGTGGCACAGAGTGAGTGGGTGAAGGGGCCGCTGGGAGCAGGCAGGAGTCTGGTGCAGGCAGCGCTTAAAGGGCTCTGCTCCACACAACCCTTCGCTTACGGCCACACCACCCTGAACACGCCCGATCTCGTCCGATCTCGGAAGCTAAGCAGGGTCGGGCCTGGTTAGTACTTGGATGGGAGACCGCCTGGGAATACCAGGTGCTGTAAGTTTTCCGGCTTTTGCTGGCATCCACCAAAGAGAAGGAAAATCACTCACACACCCCCACAAACAGCTTTGGGTACTTTGGTTTCCTTGTCATGCATTTGTGTCTTTGGTTTTTATTTTTCTGACACCACCGTTCTGTGACACATACAGCCACCAGAGAGCGCACCGGCCAGGAAATCAAACACACAGCTTTGGGTTTCTTGCTTTTTCATGTCCTTCTGTGTCTTTCTTTTCTTTTCTTTTCTTTTCTTTTCTTTTCTTTTCTTTTCTTTTTCTTTTTTTTTTTTTTTTTTTTTTCTCTGACATGACCGTCCGGGCTTCATCCAAACTCTTCAGCGAGCTGCAGGGCAGTCAGCGCCGAGGTGCAAATGCACAAGCCTGCACCCTCTAGAAACGCTGCCGTCTCGGTGACGCGCCCACGCAGGTGTGTGTGTGTGGAAGGCCGCTGTGGCGCACCTGCTGGGGTGAAAGGTCACCGTTTTGGCTGCAGGTGGGTGTGTCCGCTCAGCAGGTGCACCAATCAGTGGCACAGAGTGAGTGGGTGAAGGGGCCGCTGGGAGCAGGCAGGAGTCTGGTGCAGGCAGCGCTTAAAGGGCTCTGCTCCACACAACCCTTCGCTTACGGCCACACCACCCTGAACACGCCCGATCTCGTCCGATCTCGGAAGCTAAGCAGGGTCGGGCCTGGTTAGTACTTGGATGGGAGACCGCCTGGGAATACCAGGTGCTGTAAGTTTTCCGGCT
The DNA here is from genome assembly GCF_053564925.1 of Oryzias latipes. Taxonomy (NCBI): domain Eukaryota; kingdom Metazoa; phylum Chordata; class Actinopteri; order Beloniformes; family Adrianichthyidae; genus Oryzias; species Oryzias latipes. Next base: position 10,327,805 of record NC_136252.1, read on the forward strand.
TTTGCTGGCATCCACCAAAGAGAAGGAAAATCACTCACACACCCCCACAAACAGCTTTGGGTACTTTGGTTTCCTTGTCATGCATTTGTGTCTTTGGTTTTTATTTTTCTGACACCACCGTTCTGTGACACATACAGCCACCAGAGAGCGCACCGGCCAGGAAATCAAACACACAGCTTTGGGTTTCTTGCTTTTTCATGTCCTTCTGTGTCTTTCTTTTCTTTTCTTTTCTTTTCTTTTCTTTTCTTTTCTTTTCTTTTTCTTTTTTTTTTTTTTTTTTTTTTCTCTGACATGACCGTCCGGGCTTCATCCAAACTCTTCAGCGAGCTGCAGGGCAGTCAGCGCCGAGGTGCAAATGCACAAGCCTGCACCCTCTAGAAACGCTGCCGTCTCGGTGACGAGCCCACGCAGGTGTGTGTGTGTGGAAGGCCGCTGTGGCGCACCTGCTGGGGTGAAAGGTCACCGTTTTGGCTGCAGGTGGGTGTGTCCGCTCAGCAGGTGCACCAATCAGTGGCACAGAGTGAGTGGGTGAAGGGGCCGCTGGGAGCAGGCAGGAGTCTGGTGCAGGCAGCGCTTAAAGGGCTCTGCTCCACACAACCCTTCGCTTACGGCCATACCACCCTGAACACGCCCGATCTCGTCCGATCTCGGAAGCTAAGCAGGGTCGGGCCTGGTTAGTACTTGGATGGGAGACCGCCTGGGAATACCAGGTGCTGTAAGTTTTCCGGCTTTTGCTGGCATCCACCAAAGAGAAGGAAAATCACTCACACACCCCCACAAACAGCTTTGGGTACTTTGGTTTCCTTGTCATGCATTTGTGTCTTTGGTTTTTATTTTTCTGACACCACCGTTCTGTGACACATACAGCCACCAGAGAGCGCACCGGCCAGGAAATCAAACACACAGCTTTGGGTTTCTTGCTTTTTCATGTCCTTCTGTGTCTTTCTTTTCTTTTCTTTTCTTTCTTTTTCTTTTTTTTTTTTTTTTTTTTTTCTCTGACATGACCGTCCGGGCTTCATCCAAACTCTTCAGCGAGCTGCAGGGCAGTCAGCGCCGAGGTGCAAATGCACAAGCCTGCACCCTCTAGAAACGCTGCCGTCTCGGTGACGCGCCCACGCAGGTGTGTGTGTGTGGAAGGCCGCTGTGGCGCACCTGCTGGGGTGAAAGGTCACCGTTTTGGCTGCAGGTGGGTGTGTCCGCTCAGCAGGTGCACCAATCAGTGGCACAGAGTGAGTGGGTGAAGGGGCCGCTGGGAGCAGGCAGGAGTCTGGTGCAGGCAGCGCTTAAAGGGCTCTGCTCCACACAACCCTTCGCTTACGGCCACACCACCCTGAACACGCCCGATCTCGTCCGATCTCGGAAGCTAAGCAGGGTCGGGCCTGGTTAGTACTTGGATGGGAGACCGCCTGGGAATACCAGGTGCTGTAAGTTTTCCGGCTTTTGCTGGCATCCACCAAAGAGAAGGAAAATCACTCACACACCCCCACAAACAGCTTTGGGTACTTTGGTTTCCTTGTCATGCATTTGTGTCTTTGGTTTTTATTTTTCTGACACCACCGTTCTGTGACACATACAGCCACCAGAGAGCGCACCGGCCAGGAAATCAAACACACAGCTTTGGGTTTCTTGCTTTTTCATGTCCTTCTGTGTCTTTCTTTTCTTTTCTTTTCTTTTCTTTTCTTTTTCTTTTTTTTTTTTTTTTTTTTTTCTCTGACATGACCGTCCGGGCTTCATCCAAACTCTTCAGCGAGCTGCAGGGCAGTCAGCGCCGAGGTGCAAATGCACAAGCCTGCACCCTCTAGAAACGCTGCCGTCTCGGTGACGAGCCCACGCAGGTGTGTGTGTGTGGAAGGCCGCTGTGGCGCACCTGCTGGGGTGAAAGGTCACCGTTTTGGCTGCAGGTGGGTGTGTCCGCTCAGCAGGTGCACCAATCAGTGGCACAGAGTGAGTGGGTGAAGGGGCCGCTGGGAGCAGGCAGGAGTCTGGTGCAGGCAGCGCTTAAAGGGCTCTGCTCCACACAACCCTTCGCTTACGGCCATACCACCCTGAACACGCCCGATCTCGTCCGATCTCGGAAGCTAAGCAGGGTCGGGCCTGGTTAGTACTTGGATGGGAGACCGCCTGGGAATACCAGGTGCTGTAAGTTTTCCGGCTTTTGCTGGCATCCACCAAAGAGAAGGAAAATCACTCACACACCCCCACAAACAGCTTTGGGTACTTTGGTTTCCTTGTCATGCATTTGTGTCTTTGGTTTTTATTTTTCTGACACCACCGTTCTGTGACACATACAGCCACCAGAGAGCGCACCGGCCAGGAAATCAAACACACAGCTTTGGGTTTCTTGCTTTTTCATGTCCTTCTGTGTCTTTCTTTTCTTTTCTTTTCTTTTCTTTTTCTTTTTTTTTTTTTTTTTTTTTTCTCTGACATGACCGTCCGGGCTTCATCCAAACTCTTCAGCGAGCTGCAGGGCAGTCAGCGCCGAGGTGCAAATGCACAAGCCTGCACCCTCTAGAAACGCTGCCGTCTCGGTGACGAGCCCACGCAGGTGTGTGTGTGTGGAAGGCCGCTGTGGCGCACCTGCTGGGGTGAAAGGTCACCGTTTTGGCTGCAGGTGGGTGTGTCCGCTCAGCAGGTGCACCAATCAGTGGCACAGAGTGAGTGGGTGAAGGGGCCGCTGGGAGCAGGCAGGAGTCTGGTGCAGGCAGCGCTTAAAGGGCTCTGCTCCACACAACCCTTCGCTTACGGCCACACCACCCTGAACACGCCCGATCTCGTCCGATCTCGGAAGCTAAGCAGGGTCGGGCCTGGTTAGTACTTGGATGGGAGACCGCCTGGGAATACCAGGTGCTGTAAGTTTTCCGGCTTTTGCTGGCATCCACCAAAGAGAAGGAAAATCACTCACACACCCCCACAAACAGCTTTGGGTACTTTGGTTTCCTTGTCATGCATTTGTGTCTTTGGTTTTTATTTTTCTGACACCACCGTTCTGTGACACATACAGCCACCAGAGAGCGCACCGGCCAGGAAATCAAACACACAGCTTTGGGTTTCTTGCTTTTTCATGTCCTTCTGTGTCTTTCTTTTCTTTTCTTTTCTTTTCTTTTCTTTTCTTTTTCTTTTTTTTTTTTTTTTTTTTTTCTCTGACATGACCGTCCGGGCTTCATCCAAACTCTTCAGCGAGCTGCAGGGCAGTCAGCGCCGAGGTGCAAATGCACAAGCCTGCACCCTCTAGAAACGCTGCCGTCTCGGTGACGAGCCCACGCAGGTGTGTGTGTGTGGAAGGCCGCTGTGGCGCACCTGCTGGGGTGAAAGGTCACCGTTTTGGCTGCAGGTGGGTGTGTCCGCTCAGCAGGTGCACCAATCAGTGGCACAGAGTGAGTGGGTGAAGGGGCCGCTGGGAGCAGGCAGGAGTCTGGTGCAGGCAGCGCTTAAAGGGCTCTGCTCCACACAACCCTTCGCTTACGGCCATACCACCCTGAACACGCCCGATCTCGTCCGATCTCGGAAGCTAAGCAGGGTCGGGCCTGGTTAGTACTTGGATGGGAGACCGCCTGGGAATACCAGGTGCTGTAAGTTTTCCGGCTTTTGCTGGCATCCACCAAAGAGAAGGAAAATCACTCACACACCCCCACAAACAGCTTTGGGTACTTTGGTTTCCTTGTCATGCATTTGTGTCTTTGGTTTTTATTTTTCTGACACCACCGTTCTGTGACACATACAGCCACCAGAGAGCGCACCGGCCAGGAAATCAAACACACAGCTTTGGGTTTCTTGCTTTTTCATGTCCTTCTGTGTCTTTCTTTTCTTTTCTTTTCTTTTCTTTTCTTTCTTTTTCTTTTTTTTTTTTTTTTTTTTTTCTCTGACATGACCGTCCGGGCTTCATCCAAACTCTTCAGCGAGCTGCAGGGCAGTCAGCGCCGAGGTGCAAATGCACAAGCCTGCACCCTCTAGAAACGCTGCCGTCTCGGTGACGCGCCCACGCAGGTGTGTGTGTGTGGAAGGCCGCTGTGGCGCACCTGCTGGGGTGAAAGGTCACCGTTTTGGCTGCAGGTGGGTGTGTCCGCTCAGCAGGTGCACCAATCAGTGGCACAGAGTGAGTGGGTGAAGGGGCCGCTGGGAGCAGGCAGGAGTCTGGTGCAGGCAGCGCTTAAAGGGCTCTGCTCCACACAACCCTTCGCTTACGGCCACACCACCCTGAACACGCCCGATCTCGTCCGATCTCGGAAGCTAAGCAGGGTCGGGCCTGGTTAGTACTTGGATGGGAGACCGCCTGGGAATACCAGGTGCTGTAAGTTTTCCGGCTTTTGCTGGCATCCACCAAAGAGAAGGAAAATCACTCACACACCCCCACAAACAGCTTTGGGTACTTTGGTTTCCTTGTCATGCATTTGTGTCTTTGGTTTTTATTTTTCTGACACCACCGTTCTGTGACACATACAGCCACCAGAGAGCGCACCGGCCAGGAAATCAAACACACAGCTTTGGGTTTCTTGCTTTTTCATGTCCTTCTGTGTCTTTCTTTTCTTTTCTTTTCTTTTCTTTTCTTTTTCTTTTTTTTTTTTTTTTTTTTTTCTCTGACATGACCGTCCGGGCTTCATCCAAACTCTTCAGCGAGCTGCAGGGCAGTCAGCGCCGAGGTGCAAATGCACAAGCCTGCACCCTCTAGAAACGCTGCCGTCTCGGTGACGAGCCCACGCAGGTGTGTGTGTGTGGAAGGCCGCTGTGGCGCACCTGCTGGGGTGAAAGGTCACCGTTTTGGCTGCAGGTGGGTGTGTCCGCTCAGCAGGTGCACCAATCAGTGGCACAGAGTGAGTGGGTGAAGGGGCCGCTGGGAGCAGGCAGGAGTCTGGTGCAGGCAGCGCTTAAAGGGCTCTGCTCCACACAACCCTTCGCTTACGGCCATACCACCCTGAACACGCCCGATCTCGTCCGATCTCGGAAGCTAAGCAGGGTCGGGCCTGGTTAGTACTTGGATGGGAGACCGCCTGGGAATACCAGGTGCTGTAAGTTTTCCGGCTTTTGCTGGCATCCACCAAAGAGAAGGAAAATCACTCACACACCCCCACAAACAGCTTTGGGTACTTTGGTTTCCTTGTCATGCATTTGTGTCTTTGGTTTTTATTTTTCTGACACCACCGTTCTGTGACACATACAGCCACCAGAGAGCGCACCGGCCAGGAAATCAAACACACAGCTTTGGGTTTCTTGCTTTTTCATGTCCTTCTGTGTCTTTCTTTTCTTTTCTTTTCTTTTCTTTTTCTTTTTTTTTTTTTTTTTTTTTTCTCTGACATGACCGTCCGGGCTTCATCCAAACTCTTCAGCGAGCTGCAGGGCAGTCAGCGCCGAGGTGCAAATGCACAAGCCTGCACCCTCTAGAAACGCTGCCGTCTCGGTGACGAGCCCACGCAGGTGTGTGTGTGTGGAAGGCCGCTGTGGCGCACCTGCTGGGGTGAAAGGTCACCGTTTTGGCTGCAGGTGGGTGTGTCCGCTCAGCAGGTGCACCAATCAGTGGCACAGAGTGAGTGGGTGAAGGGGCCGCTGGGAGCAGGCAGGAGTCTGGTGCAGGCAGCGCTTAAAGGGCTCTGCTCCACACAACCCTTCGCTTACGGCCACACCACCCTGAACACGCCCGATCTCGTCCGATCTCGGAAGCTAAGCAGGGTCGGGCCTGGTTAGTACTTGGATGGGAGACCGCCTGGGAATACCAGGTGCTGTAAGTTTTCCGGCTTTTGCTGGCATCCACCAAAGAGAAGGAAAATCACTCACACACCCCCACAAACAGCTTTGGGTACTTTGGTTTCCTTGTCATGCATTTGTGTCTTTGGTTTTTATTTTTCTGACACCACCGTTCTGTGACACATACAGCCACCAGAGAGCGCACCGGCCAGGAAATCAAACACACAGCTTTGGGTTTCTTGCTTTTTCATGTCCTTCTGTGTCTTTCTTTTCTTTTCTTTTCTTTTCTTTTCTTTCTTTTTCTTTTTTTTTTTTTTTTTTTTTTCTCTGACATGACCGTCCGGGCTTCATCCAAACTCTTCAGCGAGCTGCAGGGCAGTCAGCGCCGAGGTGCAAATGCACAAGCCTGCACCCTCTAGAAACGCTGCCGTCTCGGTGACGCGCCCACGCAGGTGTGTGTGTGTGGAAGGCCGCTGTGGCGCACCTGCTGGGGTGAAAGGTCACCGTTTTGGCTGCAGGTGGGTGTGTCCGCTCAGCAGGTGCACCAATCAGTGGCACAGAGTGAGTGGGTGAAGGGGCCGCTGGGAGCAGGCAGGAGTCTGGTGCAGGCAGCGCTTAAAGGGCTCTGCTCCACACAACCCTTCGCTTACGGCCACACCACCCTGAACACGCCCGATCTCGTCCGATCTCGGAAGCTAAGCAGGGTCGGGCCTGGTTAGTACTTGGATGGGAGACCGCCTGGGAATACCAGGTGCTGTAAGTTTTCCGGCTTTTGCTGGCATCCACCAAAGAGAAGGAAAATCACTCACACACCCCCACAAACAGCTTTGGGTACTTTGGTTTCCTTGTCATGCATTTGTGTCTTTGGTTTTTATTTTTCTGACACCACCGTTCTGTGACACATACAGCCACCAGAGAGCGCACCGGCCAGGAAATCAAACACACAGCTTTGGGTTTCTTGCTTTTTCATGTCCTTCTGTGTCTTTCTTTTCTTTTCTTTTCTTTTCTTTTTCTTTTTTTTTTTTTTTTTTTTTTCTCTGACATGACCGTCCGGGCTTCATCCAAACTCTTCAGCGAGCTGCAGGGCAGTCAGCGCCGAGGTGCAAATGCACAAGCCTGCACCCTCTAGAAACGCTGCCGTCTCGGTGACGAGCCCACGCAGGTGTGTGTGTGTGGAAGGCCGCTGTGGCGCACCTGCTGGGGTGAAAGGTCACCGTTTTGGCTGCAGGTGGGTGTGTCCGCTCAGCAGGTGCACCAATCAGTGGCACAGAGTGAGTGGGTGAAGGGGCCGCTGGGAGCAGGCAGGAGTCTGGTGCAGGCAGCGCTTAAAGGGCTCTGCTCCACACAACCCTTCGCTTACGGCCATACCACCCTGAACACGCCCGATCTCGTCCGATCTCGGAAGCTAAGCAGGGTCGGGCCTGGTTAGTACTTGGATGGGAGACCGCCTGGGAATACCAGGTGCTGTAAGTTTTCCGGCTTTTGCTGGCATCCACCAAAGAGAAGGAAAATCACTCACACACCCCCACAAACAGCTTTGGGTACTTTGGTTTCCTTGTCATGCATTTGTGTCTTTGGTTTTTATTTTTCTGACACCACCGTTCTGTGACACATACAGCCACCAGAGAGCGCACCGGCCAGGAAATCAAACACACAGCTTTGGGTTTCTTGCTTTTTCATGTCCTTCTGTGTCTTTCTTTTCTTTTCTTTTCTTTTCTTTTCTTTTCTTTTTCTTTATTATTTTTTTTTTTTTTTCTCTGACATGACCGTCCGGGCTTCATCCAAACTCTTCAGCGAGCTGCAGGGCAGTCAGCGCCGAGGTGCAAATGCACGAGCCTGCACCCTCTAGAAACGCTGCCGTCTCGGTGACGAGCCCACGCAGGTGTGTGTGTGTGGAAGGCCGCTGTGGCGCACCTGCTGGGGTGAAAGGTCACCGTTTTGGCTGCAGGTGGGTGTGTCCGCTCAGCAGGTGCACCAATCAGTGGCACAGAGTGAGTGGGTGAAGGGGCCGCTGGGAGCAGGCAGGAGTCTGGTGCAGGCAGCGCTTAAAGGGCTCTGCTCCACACAACCCTTCGCTTACGGCCATACCACCCTGAACACGCATGCGCGAGTGCAGGAGGGTGTGACGTTGGTGACTGGAGTGTTCGGAGGATTGGTGAGCTTTTCGGCGTGTGTTTGGTGTGTCTGCTTTGTGTTTGTTTCTTTCTTTGTATTGTTTTTTTTTTCCTTTTTCCCTTATCTGTCTGCGTCTGGCTTTTCTCTCTGTGTGTGTGAGTGTGTGTGTGCGCTTTTCTCCTGCTCCCCACAGTCTTATGGCTGTTGGGGAGTTACTTTTCAGTCTCTTTTCTTTTTCTCCCTCTTTCTGCACAGTTTTTTCTTTCACTTTCACGGGGTTTTTCCCCCCCCCGTCTTGGGAGCATGGCTTCTGCGGGGGGGAGCTCTTCGGGTGATGGGCTGGGGTCTTTTTCCTCGAAGGGTGTGAGGAATGTGGGGAATGTGAAAGCGGCGTCCTCATTAGCTGCAGGTGCGGCGGCGCGGTCCGCTTCTGTTGCTACGGGGGGGGTGGAGAGATCACAGAGGGTGGATGGAGGAGAAACTTCGTCAATCAGGTATGAAAGGGATCTCACGATTCATGTGGAGCTGGTAGGTGAGGATCCTGTATCCGTGAGTGAACTGCTTCGGTACAGCAGGTTGCTCTGTGGGGGCGTGGTGGCGTGTCGTTCTGTGGGGCAAAAGCGATATGAATTGACGATGTCGAATGCGGTGGGGAGGGACAAACTATTGGATGGATTTAAAATTGGAAACACGACTGTGCAGGGGAGGAGCATCTCTAACGATGAGCTGGTAGTGTCTTTCCTGGGGCTGCCGGCGTATGTGACGGATGAAGAAATCTTGGAGAAGTTGGAGGGATGGAGAGTATCGGCGGTGTCTCCGATCAAACGGAGGATGTGGCCGGGCACTAGCGTGGCTGATGGGACGCGTTTTGTAAAAGTGAAATTTAATGAAAGCGTCCAGTCTTTGCCTTATTCGGCGAAATTTAACACGGCCACGGGACCAGAATTTTTTCGTGTCATCCACGATAAACAGGTGAAGGTCTGCAGGATCTGCATAAAACCGGGGCACATTGTCAGAGATTGCCCGGACTTTTTATGTAACAAGTGCGGCGTTCAGGGGCATTACGCCCGGGAATGTGTGTCTTCGATCCAGAAGTGTGCTGTCTGCCTCAACATGAAGGAGAACTGTGTGTGTCTAGGTGCCGCTGAGGAGACCGTGGCCTCTGATGTGAGTGACAGTGCGCGTGACAGCGCTTCGGAGGAAGACCTGTCTGACTCCGTGTCTGACGGACGCGTGTCTGCCGCGCGCCACAGCGCCGCTGCGGCGGGGCTTTCATCCACTGACGGAGGGGACGCTCTCGGACGGCAGGCGGAGGCGGGAAGCCCGGACCTGCTCCGAGCAACGGAGGTGTCAGAGGCGCACCGTTTGTCGACAGACGCGTTTCCCGTGAGGGAGGGTGAGCAGCACCCACAAATTGCCGCTACTCCCATCCGGGCGGGGGGGGGCCCACGGAGCTGGTCCTGCCCCGATACCGTCTGGACCCGTGACGGGGGGAGCGCAGCACAAGAACGATGGCTCTGCCCCTGACCGGGCGGGGGGGGCCCACATAGTTGGTCCTACCCTGGTGACATCTGAACCCGTGGAGGGGGGGGCACAGCGGAGGAGCGCTGGCTCTGCCCTGGCCAGGGAGGGAGAGGCTGCGAACCTCTTCCAGACGACTGCCTTTTTGTCCCCTCGCGTCGTGAATCCCTCTGGGAATGTTGTGGGTGTGACGGATGATGAAGTGACAGGCTCTGATATGGAGGTCGACGTGCTTGCGCGTCCACAGAGGAGGTCACGGTCTCAGGGGAGCAGGAGGGGATCGAGGCAGCATAAGCAGAAGAAGACCTAGGTGTGATGTCCTTTTTAGTCTATTTCCTCATGATTAAACTCCTCAGCCTAAACATCAGAGGAGTTTGTGGGATGGACAAGGTGTCAGAAATCCTGAATGAACCCTGTGACATCCTTTGTCTACAAGAGGTGAGGTGGGATGCTGAGACCTGTGCTGCAGCTGAAAAGCTGTGGGGGGGCTCCGTCTTTTATGCAGTGGGTCCTTTGCGCTCTGCTGGGGTCGCTGTTTTCTTCAGGTCCGGGGTCTTTGACAGTGTGAACCTTCGGGTGGCAGATCCTGCAGGCCGTAAACTCATTGTGGAGTTTGAATGGGCGAGACGGAAGATGAGATTATTAAATCTATATGCTTCTAATGTTGAGAAGGAAAGAAAGATTTTTTTCCGTTCTCTCCGGCCCTTTGTGACGGAGGATTCACTCCTAGTGGGAGATTTGAATACGGTTCTGTCGCCAGCTGATGTTTCAGTGCGGAATGTTTTCAAGACAGATTTTGGACGGCAAGAACTTATCTCTGTCATGATGGACTACAACCTCGTCGACGTGTGGAGGCTGTTAAACCCTGGGAGGAGGGTTTTTTCCAGGAGGCAGATGGTGATGGGTGTCCTGAAGCAGTCTAGGATAGACCATGTCTTTTCTGCTGGAGGGGTGACACGTTTGGTTGACAGCGTTGCGTATCGTCCAAATGTGTGGAGCGATCACTCATGGGTGGAGGTGGTGCTTGACACGGTGGGTGCTAGGAAGGGTGGAGGTCTATGGATTTTAAATAACAGTGTTTTGGGTGAGGAAGGGTATCGCAGAAAGATTAAAACTTTACTGGGGTATTACAGGGATCAGATGGAAGATGACGTGGACTTCTTTTCTTGGTGGGAGGAATTGAAGGTCCGGATCCGGTTATCGACTATGGCATATTGCAAAAAAAGGAAGTGGAAGGCTCTGGAGGAGGAGAGGGACGTTAGGGCGATTCTGGAAAAAGAGGCAACCCTACTTGCGGATGACCCAGACCGTGATGTTACAGTTTATGAGGCTGCCCTGGCTCGGCTGAAGGGTTTTCAGGAGGAGAAGTGCAGGGCGGCTGCATTGAGAGCTAGGGTGAGGGACTTTGTGGAGGGTGAGAGGTCCTCGGCTTTCTTTCTGGGTTTAGAAAAAAAAAAGCAAGGCAGGTCCATCATCACGGCGCTGTACGACGCTGGAGGGAACGTGTGTACAGAGACAGATGAAATTCTGACTGTAGTGGAGAATTTTTATAAGGGCCTGTTTAATGGTGGTGGTAGTGATGAACATGCCGTGGAGGCCTGCGTGGGAGTTCTGACTGCCAGGGTGGGGGATGAGGATAAGACTGCATGTGATGCGGACATTACGGTGGAGGAGATCAGGAGAGCCATTGACAGACAAAACAGAAATAAATCTCCTGGTGCCGATGGTCTGACCGCTGAATTTTATCAATGTTTTCGGGATGACCTGGTGCCCCTTCTATCTAGGATGTTTGGTTCTTTCTGCCTGGGGCGACTGCCAACGCCCTCTTTTTGTTTAGGGACTGTTAAACTGCTGTTCAAAAATAAGGGTGACAGGGCGGACCTTGATAATTACAGGCCTATCACCTTGTTGAATACAGATTACAAAATCTTGACATCGGTGTTGGCTGAAAGGTTGAGGGAAGTGCTCCCCTCAATTTTGGGGTCTTCGCAGGCGTATGGGGTTCAGGGGAGACAGATAACGGACACGGTTCTTTCTCTTCTCTGCACGGTGGAGCATATGGAACGGTCGGGGGGATTTTTCTTAAATGTTGATTTTAGCAAAGCGTTTGATCGGGTGGAGCACGGGTTTTTGTGGAGGGTGTTAGATCGTTTTGGTTTTGGGGAACTTTTTATCTCTCGGATACGGGCACTTTATACCTCCGCTAGCAGTAAGGTGTTGTGCAATGGACATTCTACCGGCGTCTTCAGTATAACTCGGTCGATACGACAGGGCTGCCCGTTGTCGGCCATGTTGTTCAGCATCGCGGTGGAACCCCTGGCGGGCATGATTTCTGCTGATAACAGTGTTCGGGGTGTGGTCACGCCTGCGGGGAGGGAAATTAAAATCCTAGCGTATGCGGATGACACGAGCCTTGTGTTGAATGATGAGGCCAGTGTTGATGGGGCCTTGCGACAACTTCAGGCGTACTGTCGAGCCTCGGGCGCTAAGGTGAATGTCCACAAGTCTGAGATTTTCTTTTTGGGCTGCAGGGTCGACACGGTGAATAGATGGGGGTTTCGAGAGGCCACAGCTGGGGTTAGGGTGTTGGGGGTCTGGTTGGCCAGAACCCCTAGGGACACCATCCATCAAAACTGGACTGCGCTGGTGAAAAACCTGGCTCAGGTGTTGGCGTTGTGGAAAATGAGAAGGTTGACCCTGAGGGGTAAGGTCACGGTTTTGAATTCTCTGATCTTTTCGAAGATTAACTACGTGCTGTCTATCCTGCCCTTTCCTGTGCATTTCCAGACGCGCATCAATGAGTTGTTGTCTCTTTTCTTGTGGGGGTCGAGAGCGAACCAAATATCCAGGCTGACGCTGTCTCGGAATATTCAAGAGGGTGGGCTGGGTCTGGTGGAGTTGGGCGCCAGGAAGAAGGCTTTGCGCCTGAGACTGGTGGCCCGTCTCTTGGACCCGAGTCAAGTCCCTCACTGGAAGGATTATCTGGAGGATGACTTCTCTAGGCTTTTTCGACCTGGCCTTGCGGTATTCTGCCAGAGACGTCCGATGACGGCCTTTCAGGAATTGAGCCCTCTTTCCATAGAGCTGTTGTCGGCGTGGCATTCAGCTAGTGGTCTTGTAGTTCAATCCGTCTCCACCCCGTACCAGGTTTTGCATCAGCCACTGTTCCATAACGCGGTGCTCACACATGGGAGGCTTCCCCTCCAGTGTAGACTTCTGGAGGGAAGTGGTTGTCTCCTGGTGGGTGATATCATGGTTGGTGGGAGGCTGTGTGCGGTTACTGACGTTCTTTTGAGGTTTTGTGGTGGTATGACTCAGGGTGAGCGGTGGAGGGTGAAGCGGGGTTTTGCCCGGATCTCTTCCTCTGTTCCCCTGAGGTGGTTGGTTATTGTCAGGAGGGGTGGGCCTGTGCTGCAAGAGGCCAGTTTCTGTTTTCAGTTCTTGCAGGGTGGAGTGCCGGTTGCCGTGCAGTCTATAGCGACAAAGACCTGGTACCGGGCGATGCTCACCCTGGAGACCAAGGTCCCTGCGGCGGAAAGAGCATGGGGAGCAGTGTTTCCGGGTAAGGACCCTGCGAGTATTTGGAGGAGTCTGAAAGGGAGTATTTTCCCTCATTCAGTGTGGAATATGGATTTCAGGCTACGCCATAGAAAAATATATTCCAGTGTGGTTCTTCATCAGATTGATAAAGAACTGTATGATAGGACTTGTCCCGTCTGTGGCTATGTCCCTGAAACACTGGAACACATGTTTCTGGATTGTCTGGTTGTGAGGCCTTTCTGGCAGAGACTACGAGCGGCGCTGAAAGCCGGATGTTCCTTGGAGTGGGGCGTGGAGGAAGACTGGCAGTGGGCCTCGCTGTTCGGGATACCGAAAGAGGAGAGACGATCAGGATGGAAGGCGGCTGATTTACTTTTGGCGCTTGGCCGTTTTGCCATTTATCAGGCCAGGAACCTGCGACTTAAGGAAGGGCGTTCGATGGACCGATGGAGTTGTGTGAAGAGGATGTTGGGGGGACATCTACTGACGCTCGAGAAAGCGGACCCTGATGGAATGTGGCGGAGTGCTGAAATGACCAAGATTTTTTCTTGTGTGTACATGATGTAGTTTTAAGTTTAGTTTTGTGTTACTTTGGGATCTGTATTTTCTGCTTTGCAGGTCTGTTGTAGTTTTTGACTTTCTTTTGAATCTCCATCTGTAATGTTGTGATTGTTTCTTTTGTAAATATTTTAATTTCCTTTATAAATAAAAAAAAAAAAAAAAAAAAACACGCCCGATCTCGTCCGATCTCGGAAGCTAAGCAGGGTCGGGCCTGGTTAGTACTTGGATGGGAGACCGCCTGGGAATACCAGGTGCTGTAAGTTTTCCGGCTTTTGCTGGCATCCACCAAAGAGAAGGAAAATCACTCACACACCCCCACAAACAGCTTTGGGTACTTTGGTTTCCTTGTCATGCATTTGTGTCTTTGGTTTTTATTTTTCTGACACCACCGTTCTGTGACACATACAGCCACCAGAGAGCGCACCGGCCAGGAAATCAAACACACAGCTTTGGGTTTCTTGCTTTTTCATGTCCTTCTGTGTCTTTCTTTTCTTTTCTTTTCTTTTCTTTTCTTTTCTTTTCTTTTTTTTTTTTTTTTTTTCTCTGACATGACCGTCCGGGCTTCATCCAAACTCTTCAGCGAGCTGCAGGGCAGTCAGCGCCGAGGTGCAAATGCACAAGCCTGCACCCTCTAGAAACGCTGCCGTCTCGGTGACGAGCCCACGCAGGTGTGTGTGTGTGGAAGGCCGCTGTGGCGCACCTGCTGGGGTGAAAGGTCACCGTTTTGGCTGCAGGTGGGTGTGTCCGCTCAGCAGGTGCACCAATCAGTGGCACAGAGTGAACGGGGGAAGGGGCCGCTGGGAGCAGGCAGGAGTCTGGTGCAGGCAGCGCTTAAATGGCTCTGCTCCACACAACCCTTCGCTTACGGCCATACCACCCTGAACACGCCCGATCTCGTCCGATCTCGGAAGCTAAGCAGGGTCGGGCCTGGTTAGTACTTGGATGGGAGACCGCCTGGGAATACCAGGTGCTGTAAGTTTTCCGGCTTTTGCTGGCATCCACCAAAGAGAAGGAAAATCACTCACACACCCCCACAAACAGCTTTGGGTACTTTGGTTTCCTTGTCATGCATTTGTGTCTTTGGTTTTTATTTTTCTGACACCACCGTTCTGTGACACATACAGCCACCAGAGAGCGCACCGGCCAGGAAATCAAACACACAGCTTTGGGTTTCTTGCTTTTTCATGTCCTTCTGTGTCTTTCTTTTCTTTTCTTTTCTTTTCTTTTCTTTTCTTTTTCTTTTTTTTTTTTTTTTTTTTTTTTTTCTCTGACATGACCGTCCGGGCTTCATCCAAACTCTTCAGCGAGCTGCAGGGCAGTCAGCGCCGAGGTGCAAATGCACGAGCCTGCACCCTCTAGAAACGCTGCCGTCTCGGTGACGAGCCCACGCAGGTGTGTGTGTGTGGAAGGCCGCTGTGGCGCACCTGCTGGGGTGAAAGGTCACCGTTTTGGCTGCAGGTGGGTGTGTCCGCTCAGCAGGTGCACCAATCAGTGGCACAGAGTGAGTGGGTGAAGGGGCCGCTGGGAGCAGGCAGGAGTCTGGTGCAGGCAGCGCTTAAAGGGCTCTGCTCCACACAACCCTTCGCTTACGGCCATACCACCCTGAACACGCCCGATCTCGTCCGATCTCGGAAGCTAAGCAGGGTCGGGCCTGGTTAGTACTTGGATGGGAGACCGCCTGGGAATACCAGGTGCTGTAAGTTTTCCGGCTTTTGCTGGCATCCACCAAAGAGAAGGAAAATCACTCACACACCCCCACAAACAGCTTTGGGTACTTTGGTTTCCTTGTCATGCATTTGTGTCTTTGGTTTTTATTTTTCTGACACCACCGTTCTGTGACACATACAGCCACCAGAGAGCGCACCGGCCAGGAAATCAAACACACAGCTTTGGGTTTCTTGCTTTTTCATGTCCTTCTGTGTCTTTCTTTTCTTTTCTTTTCTTTCTTTTTCTTTTTTTTTTTTTTTTTTTTTTTCTCTGACATGACCGTCCGGGCTTCATCCAAACTCTTCAGCGAGCTGCAGGGCAGTCAGCGCCGAGGTGCAAATGCACGAGCCTGCACCCTCTAGAAACGCTGCCGTCTCGGTGACGAGCCCACGCAGGTGTGTGTGTGTGGAAGGCCGCTGTGGCGCACCTGCTGGGGTGAAAGGTCACCGTTTTGGCTGCAGGTGGGTGTGTCCGCTCAGCAGGTGCACCAATCAGTGGCACAGAGTGAGTGGGTGAAGGGGCCGCTGGGAGCAGGCAGGAGTCTGGTGCAGGCAGCGCTTAAAGGGCTCTGCTCCACACAACCCTTCGCTTACGGCCATACCACCCTGAACACGCCCGATCTCGTCCGATCTCGGAAGCTAAGCAGGGTCGGGCCTGGTTAGTACTTGGATGGGAGACCGCCTGGGAATACCAGGTGCTGTAAGTTTTCCGGCTTTTGCTGGCATCCACCAAAGAGAAGGAAAATCACTCACACACCCCCACAAACAGCTTTGGGTACTTTGGTTTCCTTGTCATGCATTTGTGTCTTTGGTTTTTATTTTTCTGACACCACCGTTCTGTGACACATACAGCCACCAGAGAGCGCACCGGCCAGGAAATCAAACACACAGCTTTGGGTTTCTTGCTTTTTCATGTCCTTCTGTGTCTTTCTTTTCTTTTCTTTTCTTTTCTTTTCTTTTTCTTTATTTATTTTTTTTTTTTTTCTCTGACATGACCGTCCGGGCTTCATCCAAACTCTTCAGCGAGCTGCAGGGCAGTCAGCGCCGAGGTGCAAATGCACAAGCCTGCACCCTCTAGAAACGCTGCCGTCTCGGTGACGAGCCCACGCAGGTGTGTGTGTGTGGAAGGCCGCTGTGGCGCACCTGCTGGGGTGAAAGGTCACCGTTTTGGCTGCAGGTGGGTGTGTCCGCTCAGCAGGTGCACCAATCAGTGGCACAGAGTGAGTGGGTGAAGGGGCCGCTGGGAGCAGGCAGGAGTCTGGTGCAGGCAGCGCTTAAAGGGCTCTGCTCCACACAACCCTTCGCTTACGGCCATACCACCCTGAACACGCCCGATCTCGTCCGATCTCGGAAGCTAAGCAGGGTCGGGCCTGGTTAGTACTTGGATGGGAGACCGCCTGGGAATACCAGGTGCTGTAAGTTTTCCGGCTTTTGCTGGCATCCACCAAAGAGAAGGAAAATCACTCACACACCCCCACAAACAGCTTTGGGTACTTTGGTTTCCTTGTCATGCATTTGTGTCTTTGGTTTTTATTTTTCTGACACCACCGTTCTGTGACACATACAGCCACCAGAGAGCGCACCGGCCAGGAAATCAAACACACAGCTTTGGGTTTCTTGCTTTTTCATGTCCTTCTGTGTCTTTCTTTTCTTTTCTTTTCTTTTTTTTTCTCCTTTTTTTTTTTTTTTTTTTTTTTTTGTCTCTGACATGACCGTCCGGGCTTCATCCAAACTCTTCAGCGAGCTGCAGGGCAGTCAGCGCCGAGGTGCAAATGCACAAGCCTGCACCCTCTAGAAACGCTGCCGTCTCGGTGACGAGCCCACGCAGGTGTGTGTGTGTGGAAGGCCGCTGTGGCGCACCTGCTGGGGTGAAAGGTCACCGTTTTGGCTGCAGGTGGGTGTGTCCGCTCAGCAGGTGCACCAATCAGTGGCACAGAGTGAGTGGGTGAAGGGGCCGCTGGGAGCAGGCAGGAGTCTGGTGCAGGCAGCGCTTAAAGGGCTCTGCTCCACACAACCCTTCGCTTACGGCCATACCACCCTGAACACGCATGCGCGAGTGCAGGAGGGTGTGACGTTGGTGACTGGAGTGTTCGGAGGATTGGTGAGCTTTTCGGCGTGTGTTTGGTGTGTCTGCTTTGTGTTTGTTTCTTTCTTTGTATTGTTTTTTTTTTCCTTTTTCCCTTATCTGTCTGCGTCTGGCTTTTCTCTCTGTGTGTGTGAGTGTGTGTGTGCGCTTTTCTCCTGCTCCCCACAGTCTTATGGCTGTTGGGGAGTTACTTTTCAGTCTCTTTTCTTTTTCTCCCTCTTTCTGCACAGTTTTTTCTTTCACTTTCACGGGGTTTTTCCCCCCCCCGTCTTGGGAGCATGGCTTCTGCGGGGGGGAGCTCTTCGGGTGATGGGCTGGGGTCTTTTTCCTCGAAGGGTGTGAGGAATGTGGGGAATGTGAAAGCGGCGTCCTCATTAGCTGCAGGTGCGGCGGCGCGGTCCGCTTCTGTTGCTACGGGGGGGGTGGAGAGATCACAGAGGGTGGATGGAGGAGAAACTTCGTCAATCAGGTATGAAAGGGATCTCACGATTCATGTGGAGCTGGTAGGTGAGGATCCTGTATCCGTGAGTGAACTGCTTCGGTACAGCAGGTTGCTCTGTGGGGGCGTGGTGGCGTGTCGTTCTGTGGGGCAAAAGCGATATGAATTGACGATGTCGAATGCGGTGGGGAGGGACAAACTATTGGATGGATTTAAAATTGGAAACACGACTGTGCAGGGGAGGAGCATCTCTAACGATGAGCTGGTAGTGTCTTTCCTGGGGCTGCCGGCGTATGTGACGGATGAAGAAATCTTGGAGAAGTTGGAGGGATGGAGAGTATCGGCGGTGTCTCCGATCAAACGGAGGATGTGGCCGGGCACTAGCGTGGCTGATGGGACGCGTTTTGTAAAAGTGAAATTTAATGAAAGCGTCCAGTCTTTGCCTTATTCGGCGAAATTTAACACGGCCACGGGACCAGAATTTTTTCGTGTCATCCACGATAAACAGGTGAAGGTCTGCAGGATCTGCATAAAACCGGGGCACATTGTCAGAGATTGCCCGGACTTTTTATGTAACAAGTGCGGCGTTCAGGGGCATTACGCCCGGGAATGTGTGTCTTCGATCCAGAAGTGTGCTGTCTGCCTCAACATGAAGGAGAACTGTGTGTGTCTAGGTGCCGCTGAGGAGACCGTGGCCTCTGATGTGAGTGACAGTGCGCGTGACAGCGCTTCGGAGGAAGACCTGTCTGACTCCGTGTCTGACGGACGCGTGTCTGCCGCGCGCCACAGCGCCGCTGCGGCGGGGCTTTCATCCACTGACGGAGGGGACGCTCTCGGACGGCAGGCGGAGGCGGGAAGCCCGGACCTGCTCCGAGCAACGGAGGTGTCAGAGGCGCACCGTTTGTCGACAGACGCGTTTCCCGTGAGGGAGGGTGAGCAGCACCCACAAATTGCCGCTACTCCCATCCGGGCGGGGGGGGCCCACGGAGCTGGTCCTGCCCCGATACCGTCTGGACCCGTGACGGGGGGAGCGCAGCACAAGAACGATGGCTCTGCCCCTGACCGGGCGGGGGGGGCCCACATAGTTGGTCCTACCCTGGTGACATCTGAACCCGTGGAGGGGGGGGCACAGCGGAGGAGCGCTGGCTCTGCCCTGGCCAGGGAGGGAGAGGCTGCGAACCTCTTCCAGACGACTGCCTTTTTG
Source organism: Oryzias latipes (assembly GCF_053564925.1). Classification (NCBI taxonomy): domain Eukaryota; kingdom Metazoa; phylum Chordata; class Actinopteri; order Beloniformes; family Adrianichthyidae; genus Oryzias; species Oryzias latipes. Next base: position 10,346,653 of record NC_136252.1, read on the forward strand.
TCCCCTCGCGTCGTGAATCCCTCTGGGAATGTTGTGGGTGTGACGGATGATGAAGTGACAGGCTCTGATATGGAGGTCGACGTGCTTGCGCGTCCACAGAGGAGGTCACGGTCTCAGGGGAGCAGGAGGGGATCGAGGCAGCATAAGCAGAAGAAGACCTAGGTGTGATGTCCTTTTTAGTCTATTTCCTCATGATTAAACTCCTCAGCCTAAACATCAGAGGAGTTTGTGGGATGGACAAGGTGTCAGAAATCCTGAATGAACCCTGTGACATCCTTTGTCTACAAGAGGTGAGGTGGGATGCTGAGACCTGTGCTGCAGCTGAAAAGCTGTGGGGGGGCTCCGTCTTTTATGCAGTGGGTCCTTTGCGCTCTGCTGGGGTCGCTGTTTTCTTCAGGTCCGGGGTCTTTGACAGTGTGAACCTTCGGGTGGCAGATCCTGCAGGCCGTAAACTCATTGTGGAGTTTGAATGGGCGAGACGGAAGATGAGATTATTAAATCTATATGCTTCTAATGTTGAGAAGGAAAGAAAGATTTTTTTCCGTTCTCTCCGGCCCTTTGTGACGGAGGATTCACTCCTAGTGGGAGATTTGAATACGGTTCTGTCGCCAGCTGATGTTTCAGTGCGGAATGTTTTCAAGACAGATTTTGGACGGCAAGAACTTATCTCTGTCATGATGGACTACAACCTCGTCGACGTGTGGAGGCTGTTAAACCCTGGGAGGAGGGTTTTTTCCAGGAGGCAGATGGTGATGGGTGTCCTGAAGCAGTCTAGGATAGACCATGTCTTTTCTGCTGGAGGGGTGACACGTTTGGTTGACAGCGTTGCGTATCGTCCAAATGTGTGGAGCGATCACTCATGGGTGGAGGTGGTGCTTGACACGGTGGGTGCTAGGAAGGGTGGAGGTCTATGGATTTTAAATAACAGTGTTTTGGGTGAGGAAGGGTATCGCAGAAAGATTAAAACTTTACTGGGGTATTACAGGGATCAGATGGAAGATGACGTGGACTTCTTTTCTTGGTGGGAGGAATTGAAGGTCCGGATCCGGTTATCGACTATGGCATATTGCAAAAAAAGGAAGTGGAAGGCTCTGGAGGAGGAGAGGGACGTTAGGGCGATTCTGGAAAAAGAGGCAACCCTACTTGCGGATGACCCAGACCGTGATGTTACAGTTTATGAGGCTGCCCTGGCTCGGCTGAAGGGTTTTCAGGAGGAGAAGTGCAGGGCGGCTGCATTGAGAGCTAGGGTGAGGGACTTTGTGGAGGGTGAGAGGTCCTCGGCTTTCTTTCTGGGTTTAGAAAAAAAAAAGCAAGGCAGGTCCATCATCACGGCGCTGTACGACGCTGGAGGGAACGTGTGTACAGAGACAGATGAAATTCTGACTGTAGTGGAGAATTTTTATAAGGGCCTGTTTAATGGTGGTGGTAGTGATGAACATGCCGTGGAGGCCTGCGTGGGAGTTCTGACTGCCAGGGTGGGGGATGAGGATAAGACTGCATGTGATGCGGACATTACGGTGGAGGAGATCAGGAGAGCCATTGACAGACAAAACAGAAATAAATCTCCTGGTGCCGATGGTCTGACCGCTGAATTTTATCAATGTTTTCGGGATGACCTGGTGCCCCTTCTATCTAGGATGTTTGGTTCTTTCTGCCTGGGGCGACTGCCAACGCCCTCTTTTTGTTTAGGGACTGTTAAACTGCTGTTCAAAAATAAGGGTGACAGGGCGGACCTTGATAATTACAGGCCTATCACCTTGTTGAATACAGATTACAAAATCTTGACATCGGTGTTGGCTGAAAGGTTGAGGGAAGTGCTCCCCTCAATTTTGGGGTCTTCGCAGGCGTATGGGGTTCAGGGGAGACAGATAACGGACACGGTTCTTTCTCTTCTCTGCACGGTGGAGCATATGGAACGGTCGGGGGGATTTTTCTTAAATGTTGATTTTAGCAAAGCGTTTGATCGGGTGGAGCACGGGTTTTTGTGGAGGGTGTTAGATCGTTTTGGTTTTGGGGAACTTTTTATCTCTCGGATACGGGCACTTTATACCTCCGCTAGCAGTAAGGTGTTGTGCAATGGACATTCTACCGGCGTCTTCAGTATAACTCGGTCGATACGACAGGGCTGCCCGTTGTCGGCCATGTTGTTCAGCATCGCGGTGGAACCCCTGGCGGGCATGATTTCTGCTGATAACAGTGTTCGGGGTGTGGTCACGCCTGCGGGGAGGGAAATTAAAATCCTAGCGTATGCGGATGACACGAGCCTTGTGTTGAATGATGAGGCCAGTGTTGATGGGGCCTTGCGACAACTTCAGGCGTACTGTCGAGCCTCGGGCGCTAAGGTGAATGTCCACAAGTCTGAGATTTTCTTTTTGGGCTGCAGGGTCGACACGGTGAATAGATGGGGGTTTCGAGAGGCCACAGCTGGGGTTAGGGTGTTGGGGGTCTGGTTGGCCAGAACCCCTAGGGACACCATCCATCAAAACTGGACTGCGCTGGTGAAAAACCTGGCTCAGGTGTTGGCGTTGTGGAAAATGAGAAGGTTGACCCTGAGGGGTAAGGTCACGGTTTTGAATTCTCTGATCTTTTCGAAGATTAACTACGTGCTGTCTATCCTGCCCTTTCCTGTGCATTTCCAGACGCGCATCAATGAGTTGTTGTCTCTTTTCTTGTGGGGGTCGAGAGCGAACCAAATATCCAGGCTGACGCTGTCTCGGAATATTCAAGAGGGTGGGCTGGGTCTGGTGGAGTTGGGCGCCAGGAAGAAGGCTTTGCGCCTGAGACTGGTGGCCCGTCTCTTGGACCCGAGTCAAGTCCCTCACTGGAAGGATTATCTGGAGGATGACTTCTCTAGGCTTTTTCGACCTGGCCTTGCGGTATTCTGCCAGAGACGTCCGATGACGGCCTTTCAGGAATTGAGCCCTCTTTCCATAGAGCTGTTGTCGGCGTGGCATTCAGCTAGTGGTCTTGTAGTTCAATCCGTCTCCACCCCGTACCAGGTTTTGCATCAGCCACTGTTCCATAACGCGGTGCTCACACATGGGAGGCTTCCCCTCCAGTGTAGACTTCTGGAGGGAAGTGGTTGTCTCCTGGTGGGTGATATCATGGTTGGTGGGAGGCTGTGTGCGGTTACTGACGTTCTTTTGAGGTTTTGTGGTGGTATGACTCAGGGTGAGCGGTGGAGGGTGAAGCGGGGTTTTGCCCGGATCTCTTCCTCTGTTCCCCTGAGGTGGTTGGTTATTGTCAGGAGGGGTGGGCCTGTGCTGCAAGAGGCCAGTTTCTGTTTTCAGTTCTTGCAGGGTGGAGTGCCGGTTGCCGTGCAGTCTATAGCGACAAAGACCTGGTACCGGGCGATGCTCACCCTGGAGACCAAGGTCCCTGCGGCGGAAAGAGCATGGGGAGCAGTGTTTCCGGGTAAGGACCCTGCGAGTATTTGGAGGAGTCTGAAAGGGAGTATTTTCCCTCATTCAGTGTGGAATATGGATTTCAGGCTACGCCATAGAAAAATATATTCCAGTGTGGTTCTTCATCAGATTGATAAAGAACTGTATGATAGGACTTGTCCCGTCTGTGGCTATGTCCCTGAAACACTGGAACACATGTTTCTGGATTGTCTGGTTGTGAGGCCTTTCTGGCAGAGACTACGAGCGGCGCTGAAAGCCGGATGTTCCTTGGAGTGGGGCGTGGAGGAAGACTGGCAGTGGGCCTCGCTGTTCGGGATACCGAAAGAGGAGAGACGATCAGGATGGAAGGCGGCTGATTTACTTTTGGCGCTTGGCCGTTTTGCCATTTATCAGGCCAGGAACCTGCGACTTAAGGAAGGGCGTTCGATGGACCGATGGAGTTGTGTGAAGAGGATGTTGGGGGGACATCTACTGACGCTCGAGAAAGCGGACCCTGATGGAATGTGGCGGAGTGCTGAAATGACCAAGATTTTTTCTTGTGTGTACATGATGTAGTTTTAAGTTTAGTTTTGTGTTACTTTGGGATCTGTATTTTCTGCTTTGCAGGTCTGTTGTAGTTTTTGACTTTCTTTTGAATCTCCATCTGTAATGTTGTGATTGTTTCTTTTGTAAATATTTTAATTTCCTTTATAAATAAAAAAAAAAAAAAAAAAAAACACGCCCGATCTCGTCCGATCTCGGAAGCTAAGCAGGGTCGGGCCTGGTTAGTACTTGGATGGGAGACCGCCTGGGAATACCAGGTGCTGTAAGTTTTCCGGCTTTTGCTGGCATCCACCAAAGAGAAGGAAAATCACTCACACACCCCCACAAACAGCTTTGGGTACTTTGGTTTCCTTGTCATGCATTTGTGTCTTTGGTTTTTATTTTTCTGACACCACCGTTCTGTGACACATACAGCCACCAGAGAGCGCACCGGCCAGGAAATCAAACACACAGCTTTGGGTTTCTTGCTTTTTCATGTCCTTCTGTGTCTTTCTTTTCTTTTCTTTTCTTTTCTTTTCTTTTCTTTCTTTTTCTTTATTTATTTTTTTTTTTTTCTCTGACATGACCGTCCGGGCTTCATCCAAACTCTTCAGCGAGCTGCAGGGCAGTCAGCGCCGAGGTGCAAATGCACAAGCCTGCACCCTCTAGAAACGCTGCCGTCTCGGTGACGAGCCCACGCAGGTGTGTGTGTGTGGAAGGCCGCTGTGGCGCACCTGCTGGGGTGAAAGGTCACCGTTTTGGCTGCAGGTGGGTGTGTCCGCTCAGCAGGTGCACCAATCAGTGGCACAGAGTGAGTGGGTGAAGGGGCCGCTGGGAGCAGGCAGGAGTCTGGTGCAGGCAGCGCTTAAAGGGCTCTGCTCCACACAACCCTTCGCTTACGGCCATACCACCCTGAACACGCCCGATCTCGTCCGATCTCGGAAGCTAAGCAGGGTCGGGCCTGGTTAGTACTTGGATGGGAGACCGCCTGGGAATACCAGGTGCTGTAAGTTTTCCGGCTTTTGCTGGCATCCACCAAAGAGAAGGAAAATCACTCACACACCCCCACAAACAGCTTTGGGTACTTTGGTTTCCTTGTCATGCATTTGTGTCTTTGGTTTTTATTTTTCTGACACCACCGTTCTGTGACACATACAGCCACCAGAGAGCGCACCGGCCAGGAAATCAAACACACAGCTTTGGGTTTCTTGCTTTTTCATGTCCTTCTGTGTCTTTCTTTTCTTTTCTTTTCTTTTCTTTTCTTTTCTTTTTCTTTATTTTTTTTTTTTTTTTTTCTCTGACATGACCGTCCGGGCTTCATCCAAACTCTTCAGCGAGCTGCAGGGCAGTCAGCGCCGAGGTGCAAATGCACGAGCCTGCACCCTCTAGAAACGCTGCCGTCTCGGTGACGAGCCCACGCAGGTGTGTGTGTGTGGAAGGCCGCTGTGGCGCACCTGCTGGGGTGAAAGGTCACCGTTTTGGCTGCAGGTGGGTGTGTCCGCTCAGCAGGTGCACCAATCAGTGGCACAGAGTGAGTGGGTGAAGGGGCCGCTGGGAGCAGGCAGGAGTCTGGTGCAGGCAGCGCTTAAAGGGCTCTGCTCCACACAACCCTTCGCTTACGGCCATACCACCCTGAACACGCCCGATCTCGTCCGATCTCGGAAGCTAAGCAGGGTCGGGCCTGGTTAGTACTTGGATGGGAGACCGCCTGGGAATACCAGGTGCTGTAAGTTTTCCAGCTTTTGCTGGCATCCACCAAAGAGAAGGAAAATCACTCACACACCCCCACAAACAGCTTTGGGTACTTTGGTTTCCTTGTCATGCATTTGTGTCTTTGGTTTTTATTTTTCTGACACCACCGTTCTGTGACACATACAGCCACCAGAGAGCGCACCGGCCAGGAAATCAAACACACAGCTTTGGGTTTCTTGCTTTTTCATGTCCTTCTGTGTCTTTCTTTTCTTTTCTTTTCTTTTCTTTTCTTTCTTTTTCTTTATTTTATTTTTTTTTTTTTCTCTGACATGACCGTCCGGGCTTCATCCAAACTCTTCAGCGAGCTGCAGGGCAGTCAGCGCCGAGGTGCAAATGCACAAGCCTGCACCCTCTAGAAACGCTGCCGTCTCGGTGACGAGCCCACGCAGGTGTGTGTGTGTGGAAGGCCGCTGTGGCGCACCTGCTGGGGTGAAAGGTCACCGTTTTGGCTGCAGGTGGGTGTGTCCGCTCAGCAGGTGCACCAATCAGTGGCACAGAGTGAGTGGGTGAAGGGGCCGCTGGGAGCAGGCAGGAGTCTGGTGCAGGCAGCGCTTAAAGGGCTCTGCTCCACACAACCCTTCGCTTACGGCCATACCACCCTGAACACGCCCGATCTCGTCCGATCTCGGAAGCTAAGCAGGGTCGGGCCTGGTTAGTACTTGGATGGGAGACCGCCTGGGAATACCAGGTGCTGTAAGTTTTCCGGCTTTTGCTGGCATCCACCAAAGAGAAGGAAAATCACTCACACACCCCCACAAACAGCTTTGGGTACTTTGGTTTCCTTGTCATGCATTTGTGTCTTTGGTTTTTATTTTTCTGACACCACCGTTCTGTGACACATACAGCCACCAGAGAGCGCACCGGCCAGGAAATCAAACACACAGCTTTGGGTTTCTTGCTTTTTCATGTCCTTCTGTGTCTTTCTTTTCTTTTCTTTTCTTTTCTTTTCTTTTCTTTTTCTTTATTATTTTTTTTTTTTTTTCTCTGACATGACCGTCCGGGCTTCATCCAAACTCTTCAGCGAGCTGCAGGGCAGTCAGCGCCGAGGTGCAAATGCACGAGCCTGCACCCTCTAGAAACGCTGCCGTCTCGGTGACGAGCCCACGCAGGTGTGTGTGTGTGGAAGGCCGCTGTGGCGCACCTGCTGGGGTGAAAGGTCACCGTTTTGGCTGCAGGTGGGTGTGTCCGCTCAGCAGGTGCACCAATCAGTGGCACAGAGTGAGTGGGTGAAGGGGCCGCTGGGAGCAGGCAGGAGTCTGGTGCAGGCAGCGCTTAAAGGGCTCTGCTCCACACAACCCTTCGCTTACGGCCATACCACCCTGAACACGCATGCGCGAGTGCAGGAGGGTGTGACGTTGGTGACTGGAGTGTTCGGAGGATTGGTGAGCTTTTCGGCGTGTGTTTGGTGTGTCTGCTTTGTGTTTGTTTCTTTCTTTGTATTGTTTTTTTTTTCCTTTTTCCCTTATCTGTCTGCGTCTGGCTTTTCTCTCTGTGTGTGTGAGTGTGTGTGTGCGCTTTTCTCCTGCTCCCCACAGTCTTATGGCTGTTGGGGAGTTACTTTTCAGTCTCTTTTCTTTTTCTCCCTCTTTCTGCACAGTTTTTTCTTTCACTTTCACGGGGTTTTTCCCCCCCCCGTCTTGGGAGCATGGCTTCTGCGGGGGGGAGCTCTTCGGGTGATGGGCTGGGGTCTTTTTCCTCGAAGGGTGTGAGGAATGTGGGGAATGTGAAAGCGGCGTCCTCATTAGCTGCAGGTGCGGCGGCGCGGTCCGCTTCTGTTGCTACGGGGGGGGTGGAGAGATCACAGAGGGTGGATGGAGGAGAAACTTCGTCAATCAGGTATGAAAGGGATCTCACGATTCATGTGGAGCTGGTAGGTGAGGATCCTGTATCCGTGAGTGAACTGCTTCGGTACAGCAGGTTGCTCTGTGGGGGCGTGGTGGCGTGTCGTTCTGTGGGGCAAAAGCGATATGAATTGACGATGTCGAATGCGGTGGGGAGGGACAAACTATTGGATGGATTTAAAATTGGAAACACGACTGTGCAGGGGAGGAGCATCTCTAACGATGAGCTGGTAGTGTCTTTCCTGGGGCTGCCGGCGTATGTGACGGATGAAGAAATCTTGGAGAAGTTGGAGGGATGGAGAGTATCGGCGGTGTCTCCGATCAAACGGAGGATGTGGCCGGGCACTAGCGTGGCTGATGGGACGCGTTTTGTAAAAGTGAAATTTAATGAAAGCGTCCAGTCTTTGCCTTATTCGGCGAAATTTAACACGGCCACGGGACCGGAATTTTTTCGTGTCATCCACGATAAACAGGTGAAGGTCTGCAGGATCTGCATAAAACCGGGGCACATTGTCAGAGATTGCCCGGACTTTTTATGTAACAAGTGCGGCGTTCAGGGGCATTACGCCCGGGAATGTGTGTCTTCGATCCAGAAGTGTGCTGTCTGCCTCAACATGAAGGAGAACTGTGTGTGTCTAGGTGCCGCTGAGGAGACCGTGGCCTCTGATGTGAGTGACAGTGCGCGTGACAGCGCTTCGGAGGAAGACCTGTCTGACTCCGTGTCTGACGGACGCGTGTCTGCCGCGCGCCACAGCGCCGCTGCGGCGGGGCTTTCATCCACTGACGGAGGGGACGCTCTCGGACGGCAGGCGGAGGCGGGAAGCCCGGACCTGCTCCGAGCAACGGAGGTGTCAGAGGCGCACCGTTTGTCGACAGACGCGTTTCCCGTGAGGGAGGGTGAGCAGCACCCACAAATTGCCGCTACTCCCATCCGGGCGGGGGGGGCCCACGGAGCTGGTCCTGCCCCGATACCGTCTGGACCCGTGACGGGGGGAGCGCAGCACAAGAACGATGGCTCTGCCCCTGACCGGGCGGGGGGGGCCCACATAGTTGGTCCTACCCTGGTGACATCTGAACCCGTGGAGGGGGGGGCACAGCGGAGGAGCGCTGGCTCTGCCCTGGCCAGGGAGGGAGAGGCTGCGAACCTCTTCCAGACGACTGCCTTTTTGTCCCCTCGCGTCGTGAATCCCTCTGGGAATGTTGTGGGTGTGACGGATGATGAAGTGACAGGCTCTGATATGGAGGTCGACGTGCTTGCGCGTCCACAGAGGAGGTCACGGTCTCAGGGGAGCAGGAGGGGATCGAGGCAGCATAAGCAGAAGAAGACCTAGGTGTGATGTCCTTTTTAGTCTATTTCCTCATGATTAAACTCCTCAGCCTAAACATCAGAGGAGTTTGTGGGATGGACAAGGTGTCAGAAATCCTGAATGAACCCTGTGACATCCTTTGTCTACAAGAGGTGAGGTGGGATGCTGAGACCTGTGCTGCAGCTGAAAAGCTGTGGGGGGGCTCCGTCTTTTATGCAGTGGGTCCTTTGCGCTCTGCTGGGGTCGCTGTTTTCTTCAGGTCCGGGGTCTTTGACAGTGTGAACCTTCGGGTGGCAGATCCTGCAGGCCGTAAACTCATTGTGGAGTTTGAATGGGCGAGACGGAAGATGAGATTATTAAATCTATATGCTTCTAATGTTGAGAAGGAAAGAAAGATTTTTTTCCGTTCTCTCCGGCCCTTTGTGACGGAGGATTCACTCCTAGTGGGAGATTTGAATACGGTTCTGTCGCCAGCTGATGTTTCAGTGCGGAATGTTTTCAAGACAGATTTTGGACGGCAAGAACTTATCTCTGTCATGATGGACTACAACCTCGTCGACGTGTGGAGGCTGTTAAACCCTGGGAGGAGGGTTTTTTCCAGGAGGCAGATGGTGATGGGTGTCCTGAAGCAGTCTAGGATAGACCATGTCTTTTCTGCTGGAGGGGTGACACGTTTGGTTGACAGCGTTGCGTATCGTCCAAATGTGTGGAGCGATCACTCATGGGTGGAGGTGGTGCTTGACACGGTGGGTGCTAGGAAGGGTGGAGGTCTATGGATTTTAAATAACAGTGTTTTGGGTGAGGAAGGGTATCGCAGAAAGATTAAAACTTTACTGGGGTATTACAGGGATCAGATGGAAGATGACGTGGACTTCTTTTCTTGGTGGGAGGAATTGAAGGTCCGGATCCGGTTATCGACTATGGCATATTGCAAAAAAAGGAAGTGGAAGGCTCTGGAGGAGGAGAGGGACGTTAGGGCGATTCTGGAAAAAGAGGCAACCCTACTTGCGGATGACCCAGACCGTGATGTTACAGTTTATGAGGCTGCCCTGGCTCGGCTGAAGGGTTTTCAGGAGGAGAAGTGCAGGGCGGCTGCATTGAGAGCTAGGGTGAGGGACTTTGTGGAGGGTGAGAGGTCCTCGGCTTTCTTTCTGGGTTTAGAAAAAAAAAAGCAAGGCAGGTCCATCATCACGGCGCTGTACGACGCTGGAGGGAACGTGTGTACAGAGACAGATGAAATTCTGACTGTAGTGGAGAATTTTTATAAGGGCCTGTTTAATGGTGGTGGTAGTGATGAACATGCCGTGGAGGCCTGCGTGGGAGTTCTGACTGCCAGGGTGGGGGATGAGGATAAGACTGCATGTGATGCGGACATTACGGTGGAGGAGATCAGGAGAGCCATTGACAGACAAAACAGAAATAAATCTCCTGGTGCCGATGGTCTGACCGCTGAATTTTATCAATGTTTTCGGGATGACCTGGTGCCCCTTCTATCTAGGATGTTTGGTTCTTTCTGCCTGGGGCGACTGCCAACGCCCTCTTTTTGTTTAGGGACTGTTAAACTGCTGTTCAAAAATAAGGGTGACAGGGCGGACCTTGATAATTACAGGCCTATCACCTTGTTGAATACAGATTACAAAATCTTGACATCGGTGTTGGCTGAAAGGTTGAGGGAAGTGCTCCCCTCAATTTTGGGGTCTTCGCAGGCGTATGGGGTTCAGGGGAGACAGATAACGGACACGGTTCTTTCTCTTCTCTGCACGGTGGAGCATATGGAACGGTCGGGGGGATTTTTCTTAAATGTTGATTTTAGCAAAGCGTTTGATCGGGTGGAGCACGGGTTTTTGTGGAGGGTGTTAGATCGTTTTGGTTTTGGGGAACTTTTTATCTCTCGGATACGGGCACTTTATACCTCCGCTAGCAGTAAGGTGTTGTGCAATGGACATTCTACCGGCGTCTTCAGTATAACTCGGTCGATACGACAGGGCTGCCCGTTGTCGGCCATGTTGTTCAGCATCGCGGTGGAACCCCTGGCGGGCATGATTTCTGCTGATAACAGTGTTCGGGGTGTGGTCACGCCTGCGGGGAGGGAAATTAAAATCCTAGCGTATGCGGATGACACGAGCCTTGTGTTGAATGATGAGGCCAGTGTTGATGGGGCCTTGCGACAACTTCAGGCGTACTGTCGAGCCTCGGGCGCTAAGGTGAATGTCCACAAGTCTGAGATTTTCTTTTTGGGCTGCAGGGTCGACACGGTGAATAGATGGGGGTTTCGAGAGGCCACAGCTGGGGTTAGGGTGTTGGGGGTCTGGTTGGCCAGAACCCCTAGGGACACCATCCATCAAAACTGGACTGCGCTGGTGAAAAACCTGGCTCAGGTGTTGGCGTTGTGGAAAATGAGAAGGTTGACCCTGAGGGGTAAGGTCACGGTTTTGAATTCTCTGATCTTTTCGAAGATTAACTACGTGCTGTCTATCCTGCCCTTTCCTGTGCATTTCCAGACGCGCATCAATGAGTTGTTGTCTCTTTTCTTGTGGGGGTCGAGAGCGAACCAAATATCCAGGCTGACGCTGTCTCGGAATATTCAAGAGGGTGGGCTGGGTCTGGTGGAGTTGGGCGCCAGGAAGAAGGCTTTGCGCCTGAGACTGGTGGCCCGTCTCTTGGACCCGAGTCAAGTCCCTCACTGGAAGGATTATCTGGAGGATGACTTCTCTAGGCTTTTTCGACCTGGCCTTGCGGTATTCTGCCAGAGACGTCCGATGACGGCCTTTCAGGAATTGAGCCCTCTTTCCATAGAGCTGTTGTCGGCGTGGCATTCAGCTAGTGGTCTTGTAGTTCAATCCGTCTCCACCCCGTACCAGGTTTTGCATCAGCCACTGTTCCATAACGCGGTGCTCACACATGGGAGGCTTCCCCTCCAGTGTAGACTTCTGGAGGGAAGTGGTTGTCTCCTGGTGGGTGATATCATGGTTGGTGGGAGGCTGTGTGCGGTTACTGACGTTCTTTTGAGGTTTTGTGGTGGTATGACTCAGGGTGAGCGGTGGAGGGTGAAGCGGGGTTTTGCCCGGATCTCTTCCTCTGTTCCCCTGAGGTGGTTGGTTATTGTCAGGAGGGGTGGGCCTGTGCTGCAAGAGGCCAGTTTCTGTTTTCAGTTCTTGCAGGGTGGAGTGCCGGTTGCCGTGCAGTCTATAGCGACAAAGACCTGGTACCGGGCGATGCTCACCCTGGAGACCAAGGTCCCTGCGGCGGAAAGAGCATGGGGAGCAGTGTTTCCGGGTAAGGACCCTGCGAGTATTTGGAGGAGTCTGAAAGGGAGTATTTTCCCTCATTCAGTGTGGAATATGGATTTCAGGCTACGCCATAGAAAAATATATTCCAGTGTGGTTCTTCATCAGATTGATAAAGAACTGTATGATAGGACTTGTCCCGTCTGTGGCTATGTCCCTGAAACACTGGAACACATGTTTCTGGATTGTCTGGTTGTGAGGCCTTTCTGGCAGAGACTACGAGCGGCGCTGAAAGCCGGATGTTCCTTGGAGTGGGGCGTGGAGGAAGACTGGCAGTGGGCCTCGCTGTTCGGGATACCGAAAGAGGAGAGACGATCAGGATGGAAGGCGGCTGATTTACTTTTGGCGCTTGGCCGTTTTGCCATTTATCAGGCCAGGAACCTGCGACTTAAGGAAGGGCGTTCGATGGACCGATGGAGTTGTGTGAAGAGGATGTTGGGGGGACATCTACTGACGCTCGAGAAAGCGGACCCTGATGGAATGTGGCGGAGTGCTGAAATGACCAAGATTTTTTCTTGTGTGTACATGATGTAGTTTTAAGTTTAGTTTTGTGTTACTTTGGGATCTGTATTTTCTGCTTTGCAGGTCTGTTGTAGTTTTTGACTTTCTTTTGAATCTCCATCTGTAATGTTGTGATTGTTTCTTTTGTAAATATTTTAATTTCCTTTATAAATAAAAAAAAAAAAAAAAAAAAACACGCCCGATCTCGTCCGATCTCGGAAGCTAAGCAGGGTCGGGCCTGGTTAGTACTTGGATGGGAGACCGCCTGGGAATACCAGGTGCTGTAAGTTTTCCGGCTTTTGCTGGCATCCACCAAAGAGAAGGAAAATCACTCACACACCCCCACAAACAGCTTTGGGTACTTTGGTTTCCTTGTCATGCATTTGTGTCTTTGGTTTTTATTTTTCTGACACCACCGTTCTGTGACACATACAGCCACCAGAGAGCGCACCGGCCAGGAAATCAAACACACAGCTTTGGGTTTCTTGCTTTTTCATGTCCTTCTGTGTCTTTCTTTTCTTTTCTTTTCTTTTCTTTTCTTTTCTTTCTTTTTCTTTATTTATTTTTTTTTTTTTCTCTGACATGACCGTCCGGGCTTCATCCAAACTCTTCAGCGAGCTGCAGGGCAGTCAGCGCCGAGGTGCAAATGCACAAGCCTGCACCCTCTAGAAACGCTGCCGTCTCGGTGACGAGCCCACGCAGGTGTGTGTGTGTGGAAGGCCGCTGTGGCGCACCTGCTGGGGTGAAAGGTCACCGTTTTGGCTGCAGGTGGGTGTGTCCGCTCAGCAGGTGCACCAATCAGTGGCACAGAGTGAGTGGGTGAAGGGGCCGCTGGGAGCAGGCAGGAGTCTGGTGCAGGCAGCGCTTAAAGGGCTCTGCTCCACACAACCCTTCGCTTACGGCCATACCACCCTGAACACGCCCGATCTCGTCCGATCTCGGAAGCTAAGCAGGGTCGGGCCTGGTTAGTACTTGGATGGGAGACCGCCTGGGAATACCAGGTGCTGTAAGTTTTCCGGCTTTTGCTGGCATCCACCAAAGAGAAGGAAAATCACTCACACACCCCCACAAACAGCTTTGGGTACTTTGGTTTCCTTGTCATGCATTTGTGTCTTTGGTTTTTATTTTTCTGACACCACCGTTCTGTGACACATACAGCCACCAGAGAGCGCACCGGCCAGGAAATCAAACACACAGCTTTGGGTTTCTTGCTTTTTCATGTCCTTCTGTGTCTTTCTTTTCTTTTCTTTTCTTTTCTTTTCTTTTCTTTTTCTTTATTTTTTTTTTTTTTTTTTCTCTGACATGACCGTCCGGGCTTCATCCAAACTCTTCAGCGAGCTGCAGGGCAGTCAGCGCCGAGGTGCAAATGCACGAGCCTGCACCCTCTAGAAACGCTGCCGTCTCGGTGACGAGCCCACGCAGGTGTGTGTGTGTGGAAGGCCGCTGTGGCGCACCTGCTGGGGTGAAAGGTCACCGTTTTGGCTGCAGGTGGGTGTGTCCGCTCAGCAGGTGCACCAATCAGTGGCACAGAGTGAGTGGGTGAAGGGGCCGCTGGGAGCAGGCAGGAGTCTGGTGCAGGCAGCGCTTAAAGGGCTCTGCTCCACACAACCCTTCGCTTACGGCCATACCACCCTGAACACGCCCGATCTCGTCCGATCTCGGAAGCTAAGCAGGGTCGGGCCTGGTTAGTACTTGGATGGGAGACCGCCTGGGAATACCAGGTGCTGTAAGTTTTCCAGCTTTTGCTGGCATCCACCAAAGAGAAGGAAAATCACTCACACACCCCCACAAACAGCTTTGGGTACTTTGGTTTCCTTGTCATGCATTTGTGTCTTTGGTTTTTATTTTTCTGACACCACCGTTCTGTGACACATACAGCCACCAGAGAGCGCACCGGCCAGGAAATCAAACACACAGCTTTGGGTTTCTTGCTTTTTCATGTCCTTCTGTGTCTTTCTTTTCTTTTCTTTTCTTTTCTTTTCTTTCTTTTTCTTTATTTTATTTTTTTTTTTTTCTCTGACATGACCGTCCGGGCTTCATCCAAACTCTTCAGCGAGCTGCAGGGCAGTCAGCGCCGAGGTGCAAATGCACAAGCCTGCACCCTCTAGAAACGCTGCCGTCTCGGTGACGAGCCCACGCAGGTGTGTGTGTGTGGAAGGCCGCTGTGGCGCACCTGCTGGGGTGAAAGGTCACCGTTTTGGCTGCAGGTGGGTGTGTCCGCTCAGCAGGTGCACCAATCAGTGGCACAGAGTGAGTGGGTGAAGGGGCCGCTGGGAGCAGGCAGGAGTCTGGTGCAGGCAGCGCTTAAAGGGCTCTGCTCCACACAACCCTTCGCTTACGGCCATACCACCCTGAACACGCCCGATCTCGTCCGATCTCGGAAGCTAAGCAGGGTCGGGCCTGGTTAGTACTTGGATGGGAGACCGCCTGGGAATACCAGGTGCTGTAAGTTTTCCGGCTTTTGCTGGCATCCACCAAAGAGAAGGAAAATCACTCACACACCCCCACAAACAGCTTTGGGTACTTTGGTTTCCTTGTCATGCATTTGTGTCTTTGGTTTTTATTTTTCTGACACCACCGTTCTGTGACACATACAGCCACCAGAGAGCGCACCGGCCAGGAAATCAAACACACAGCTTTGGGTTTCTTGCTTTTTCATGTCCTTCTGTGTCTTTCTTTTCTTTTCTTTTCTTTTCTTTTCTTTTCTTTTTCTTTATTATTTTTTTTTTTTTTTCTCTGACATGACCGTCCGGGCTTCATCCAAACTCTTCAGCGAGCTGCAGGGCAGTCAGCGCCGAGGTGCAAATGCACGAGCCTGCACCCTCTAGAAACGCTGCCGTCTCGGTGACGAGCCCACGCAGGTGTGTGTGTGTGGAAGGCCGCTGTGGCGCACCTGCTGGGGTGAAAGGTCACCGTTTTGGCTGCAGGTGGGTGTGTCCGCTCAGCAGGTGCACCAATCAGTGGCACAGAGTGAGTGGGTGAAGGGGCCGCTGGGAGCAGGCAGGAGTCTGGTGCAGGCAGCGCTTAAAGGGCTCTGCTCCACACAACCCTTCGCTTACGGCCATACCACCCTGAACACGCATGCGCGAGTGCAGGAGGGTGTGACGTTGGTGACTGGAGTGTTCGGAGGATTGGTGAGCTTTTCGGCGTGTGTTTGGTGTGTCTGCTTTGTGTTTGTTTCTTTCTTTGTATTGTTTTTTTTTTCCTTTTTCCCTTATCTGTCTGCGTCTGGCTTTTCTCTCTGTGTGTGTGAGTGTGTGTGTGCGCTTTTCTCCTGCTCCCCACAGTCTTATGGCTGTTGGGGAGTTACTTTTCAGTCTCTTTTCTTTTTCTCCCTCTTTCTGCACAGTTTTTTCTTTCACTTTCACGGGGTTTTTCCCCCCCCCGTCTTGGGAGCATGGCTTCTGCGGGGGGGAGCTCTTCGGGTGATGGGCTGGGGTCTTTTTCCTCGAAGGGTGTGAGGAATGTGGGGAATGTGAAAGCGGCGTCCTCATTAGCTGCAGGTGCGGCGGCGCGGTCCGCTTCTGTTGCTACGGGGGGGGTGGAGAGATCACAGAGGGTGGATGGAGGAGAAACTTCGTCAATCAGGTATGAAAGGGATCTCACGATTCATGTGGAGCTGGTAGGTGAGGATCCTGTATCCGTGAGTGAACTGCTTCGGTACAGCAGGTTGCTCTGTGGGGGCGTGGTGGCGTGTCGTTCTGTGGGGCAAAAGCGATATGAATTGACGATGTCGAATGCGGTGGGGAGGGACAAACTATTGGATGGATTTAAAATTGGAAACACGACTGTGCAGGGGAGGAGCATCTCTAACGATGAGCTGGTAGTGTCTTTCCTGGGGCTGCCGGCGTATGTGACGGATGAAGAAATCTTGGAGAAGTTGGAGGGATGGAGAGTATCGGCGGTGTCTCCGATCAAACGGAGGATGTGGCCGGGCACTAGCGTGGCTGATGGGACGCGTTTTGTAAAAGTGAAATTTAATGAAAGCGTCCAGTCTTTGCCTTATTCGGCGAAATTTAACACGGCCACGGGACCAGAATTTTTTCGTGTCATCCACGATAAACAGGTGAAGGTCTGCAGGATCTGCATAAAACCGGGGCACATTGTCAGAGATTGCCCGGACTTTTTATGTAACAAGTGCGGCGTTCAGGGGCATTACGCCCGGGAATGTGTGTCTTCGATCCAGAAGTGTGCTGTCTGCCTCAACATGAAGGAGAACTGTGTGTGTCTAGGTGCCGCTGAGGAGACCGTGGCCTCTGATGTGAGTGACAGTGCGCGTGACAGCGCTTCGGAAGAAGACCTGTCTGACTCCGTGTCTGACGGACGCGTGTCTGCCGCGCGCCACAGCGCCGCTGCGGCGGGGCTTTCATCCACTGACGGAGGGGACGCTCTCGGACGGCAGGCGGAGGCGGGAAGCCCGGACCTGCTCCGAGCAACGGAGGTGTCAGAGGCGCACCGTTTGTCGACAGACGCGTTTCCCGTGAGGGAGGGTGAGCAGCACCCACAAATTGCCGCTACTCCCATCCGGGCGGGGGGGGCCCACGGAGCTGGTCCTGCCCCGATACCGTCTGGACCCGTGACGGGGGGAGCGCAGCACAAGAACGATGGCTCTGCCCCTGACCGGGCGGGGGGGGCCCACATAGTTGGTCCTACCCTGGTGACATCTGAACCCGTGGAGGGGGGGGCACAGCGGAGGAGCGCTGGCTCTGCCCTGGCCAGGGAGGGAGAGGCTGCGAACCTCTTCCAGACGACTGCCTTTTTGTCCCCTCGCGTCGTGAATCCCTCTGGGAATGTTGTGGGTGTGACGGATGATGAAGTGACAGGCTCTGATATGGAGGTCGACGTGCTTGCGCGTCCACAGAGGAGGTCACGGTCTCAGGGGAGCAGGAGGGGATCGAGGCAGCATAAGCAGAAGAAGACCTAGGTGTGATGTCCTTTTTAGTCTATTTCCTCATGATTAAACTCCTCAGCCTAAACATCAGAGGAGTTTGTGGGATGGACAAGGTGTCAGAAATCCTGAATGAACCCTGTGACATCCTTTGTCTACAAGAGGTGAGGTGGGATGCTGAGACCTGTGCTGCAGCTGAAAAGCTGTGGGGGGGCTCCGTCTTTTATGCAGTGGGTCCTTTGCGCTCTGCTGGGGTCGCTGTTTTCTTCAGGTCCGGGGTCTTTGACAGTGTGAACCTTCGGGTGGCAGATCCTGCAGGCCGTAAACTCATTGTGGAGTTTGAATGGGCGAGACGGAAGATGAGATTATTAAATCTATATGCTTCTAATGTTGAGAAGGAAAGAAAGATTTTTTTCCGTTCTCTCCGGCCCTTTGTGACGGAGGATTCACTCCTAGTGGGAGATTTGAATACGGTTCTGTCGCCAGCTGATGTTTCAGTGCGGAATGTTTTCAAGACAGATTTTGGACGGCAAGAACTTATCTCTGTCATGATGGACTACAACCTCGTCGACGTGTGGAGGCTGTTAAACCCTGGGAGGAGGGTTTTTTCCAGGAGGCAGATGGTGATGGGTGTCCTGAAGCAGTCTAGGATAGACCATGTCTTTTCTGCTGGAGGGGTGACACGTTTGGTTGACAGCGTTGCGTATCGTCCAAATGTGTGGAGCGATCACTCATGGGTGGAGGTGGTGCTTGACACGGTGGGTGCTAGGAAGGGTGGAGGTCTATGGATTTTAAATAACAGTGTTTTGGGTGAGGAAGGGTATCGCAGAAAGATTAAAACTTTACTGGGGTATTACAGGGATCAGATGGAAGATGACGTGGACTTCTTTTCTTGGTGGGAGGAATTGAAGGTCCGGATCCGGTTATCGACTATGGCATATTGCAAAAAAAGGAAGTGGAAGGCTCTGGAGGAGGAGAGGGACGTTAGGGCGATTCTGGAAAAAGAGGCAACCCTACTTGCGGATGACCCAGACCGTGATGTTACAGTTTATGAGGCTGCCCTGGCTCGGCTGAAGGGTTTTCAGGAGGAGAAGTGCAGGGCGGCTGCATTGAGAGCTAGGGTGAGGGACTTTGTGGAGGGTGAGAGGTCCTCGGCTTTCTTTCTGGGTTTAGAAAAAAAAAAGCAAGGCAGGTCCATCATCACGGCGCTGTACGACGCTGGAGGGAACGTGTGTACAGAGACAGATGAAATTCTGACTGTAGTGGAGAATTTTTATAAGGGCCTGTTTAATGGTGGTGGTAGTGATGAACATGCCGTGGAGGCCTGCGTGGGAGTTCTGACTGCCAGGGTGGGGGATGAGGATAAGACTGCATGTGATGCGGACATTACGGTGGAGGAGATCAGGAGAGCCATTGACAGACAAAACAGAAATAAATCTCCTGGTGCCGATGGTCTGACCGCTGAATTTTATCAATGTTTTCGGGATGACCTGGTGCCCCTTCTATCTAGGATGTTTGGTTCTTTCTGCCTGGGGCGACTGCCAACGCCCTCTTTTTGTTTAGGGACTGTTAAACTGCTGTTCAAAAATAAGGGTGACAGGGCGGACCTTGATAATTACAGGCCTATCACCTTGTTGAATACAGATTACAAAATCTTGACATCGGTGTTGGCTGAAAGGTTGAGGGAAGTGCTCCCCTCAATTTTGGGGTCTTCGCAGGCGTATGGGGTTCAGGGGAGACAGATAACGGACACGGTTCTTTCTCTTCTCTGCACGGTGGAGCATATGGAACGGTCGGGGGGATTTTTCTTAAATGTTGATTTTAGCAAAGCGTTTGATCGGGTGGAGCACGGGTTTTTGTGGAGGGTGTTAGATCGTTTTGGTTTTGGGGAACTTTTTATCTCTCGGATACGGGCACTTTATACCTCCGCTAGCAGTAAGGTGTTGTGCAATGGACATTCTACCGGCGTCTTCAGTATAACTCGGTCGATACGACAGGGCTGCCCGTTGTCGGCCATGTTGTTCAGCATCGCGGTGGAACCCCTGGCGGGCATGATTTCTGCTGATAACAGTGTTCGGGGTGTGGTCACGCCTGCGGGGAGGGAAATTAAAATCCTAGCGTATGCGGATGACACGAGCCTTGTGTTGAATGATGAGGCCAGTGTTGATGGGGCCTTGCGACAACTTCAGGCGTACTGTCGAGCCTCGGGCGCTAAGGTGAATGTCCACAAGTCTGAGATTTTCTTTTTGGGCTGCAGGGTCGACACGGTGAATAGATGGGGGTTTCGAGAGGCCACAGCTGGGGTTAGGGTGTTGGGGGTCTGGTTGGCCAGAACCCCTAGGGACACCATCCATCAAAACTGGACTGCGCTGGTGAAAAACCTGGCTCAGGTGTTGGCGTTGTGGAAAATGAGAAGGTTGACCCTGAGGGGTAAGGTCACGGTTTTGAATTCTCTGATCTTTTCGAAGATTAACTACGTGCTGTCTATCCTGCCCTTTCCTGTGCATTTCCAGACGCGCATCAATGAGTTGTTGTCTCTTTTCTTGTGGGGGTCGAGAGCGAACCAAATATCCAGGCTGACGCTGTCTCGGAATATTCAAGAGGGTGGGCTGGGTCTGGTGGAGTTGGGCGCCAGGAAGAAGGCTTTGCGCCTGAGACTGGTGGCCCGTCTCTTGGACCCGAGTCAAGTCCCTCACTGGAAGGATTATCTGGAGGATGACTTCTCTAGGCTTTTTCGACCTGGCCTTGCGGTATTCTGCCAGAGACGTCCGATGACGGCCTTTCAGGAATTGAGCCCTCTTTCCATAGAGCTGTTGTCGGCGTGGCATTCAGCTAGTGGTCTTGTAGTTCAATCCGTCTCCACCCCGTACCAGGTTTTGCATCAGCCACTGTTCCATAACGCGGTGCTCACACATGGGAGGCTTCCCCTCCAGTGTAGACTTCTGGAGGGAAGTGGTTGTCTCCTGGTGGGTGATATCATGGTTGGTGGGAGGCTGTGTGCGGTTACTGACGTTCTTTTGAGGTTTTGTGGTGGTATGACTCAGGGTGAGCGGTGGAGGGTGAAGCGGGGTTTTGCCCGGATCTCTTCCTCTGTTCCCCTGAGGTGGTTGGTTATTGTCAGGAGGGGTGGGCCTGTGCTGCAAGAGGCCAGTTTCTGTTTTCAGTTCTTGCAGGGTGGAGTGCCGGTTGCCGTGCAGTCTATAGCGACAAAGACCTGGTACCGGGCGATGCTCACCCTGGAGACCAAGGTCCCTGCGGCGGAAAGAGCATGGGGAGCAGTGTTTCCGGGTAAGGACCCTGCGAGTATTTGGAGGAGTCTGAAAGGGAGTATTTTCCCTCATTCAGTGTGGAATATGGATTTCAGGCTACGCCATAGAAAAATATATTCCAGTGTGGTTCTTCATCAGATTGATAAAGAACTGTATGATAGGACTTGTCCCGTCTGTGGCTATGTCCCTGAAACACTGGAACACATGTTTCTGGATTGTCTGGTTGTGAGGCCTTTCTGGCAGAGACTACGAGCGGCGCTGAAAGCCGGATGTTCCTTGGAGTGGGGCGTGGAGGAAGACTGGCAGTGGGCCTCGCTGTTCGGGATACCGAAAGAGGAGAGACGATCAGGATGGAAGGCGGCTGATTTACTTTTGGCGCTTGGCCGTTTTGCCATTTATCAGGCCAGGAACCTGCGACTTAAGGAAGGGCGTTCGATGGACCGATGGAGTTGTGTGAAGAGGATGTTGGGGGGACATCTACTGACGCTCGAGAAAGCGGACCCTGATGGAATGTGGCGGAGTGCTGAAATGACCAAGATTTTTTCTTGTGTGTACATGATGTAGTTTTAAGTTTAGTTTTGTGTTACTTTGGGATCTGTATTTTCTGCTTTGCAGGTCTGTTGTAGTTTTTGACTTTCTTTTGAATCTCCATCTGTAATGTTGTGATTGTTTCTTTTGTAAATATTTTAATTTCCTTTATAAATAAAAAAAAAAAAAAAAAAAAACACGCCCGATCTCGTCCGATCTCGGAAGCTAAGCAGGGTCGGGCCTGGTTAGTACTTGGATGGGAGACCGCCTGGGAATACCAGGTGCTGTAAGTTTTCCGGCTTTTGCTGGCATCCACCAAAGAGAAGGAAAATCACTCACACACCCCCACAAACAGCTTTGGGTACTTTGGTTTCCTTGTCATGCATTTGTGTCTTTGGTTTTTATTTTTCTGACACCACCGTTCTGTGACACATACAGCCACCAGAGAGCGCACCGGCCAGGAAATCAAACACACAGCTTTGGGTTTCTTGCTTTTTCATGTCCTTCTGTGTCTTTCTTTTCTTTTCTTTTCTTTTCTTTTCTTTTCTTTCTTTTTCTTTATTTATTTTTTTTTTTTTCTCTGACATGACCGTCCGGGCTTCATCCAAACTCTTCAGCGAGCTGCAGGGCAGTCAGCGCCGAGGTGCAAATGCACAAGCCTGCACCCTCTAGAAACGCTGCCGTCTCGGTGACGAGCCCACGCAGGTGTGTGTGTGTGGAAGGCCGCTGTGGCGCACCTGCTGGGGTGAAAGGTCACCGTTTTGGCTGCAGGTGGGTGTGTCCGCTCAGCAGGTGCACCAATCAGTGGCACAGAGTGAGTGGGTGAAGGGGCCGCTGGGAGCAGGCAGGAGTCTGGTGCAGGCAGCGCTTAAAGGGCTCTGCTCCACACAACCCTTCGCTTACGGCCATACCACCCTGAACACGCCCGATCTCGTCCGATCTCGGAAGCTAAGCAGGGTCGGGCCTGGTTAGTACTTGGATGGGAGACCGCCTGGGAATACCAGGTGCTGTAAGTTTTCCGGCTTTTGCTGGCATCCACCAAAGAGAAGGAAAATCACTCACACACCCCCACAAACAGCTTTGGGTACTTTGGTTTCCTTGTCATGCATTTGTGTCTTTGGTTTTTATTTTTCTGACACCACCGTTCTGTGACACATACAGCCACCAGAGAGCGCACCGGCCAGGAAATCAAACACACAGCTTTGGGTTTCTTGCTTTTTCATGTCCTTCTGTGTCTTTCTTTTCTTTTCTTTTCTTTTCTTTTCTTTTCTTTTTCTTTATTTTTTTTTTTTTTTTTTCTCTGACATGACCGTCCGGGCTTCATCCAAACTCTTCAGCGAGCTGCAGGGCAGTCAGCGCCGAGGTGCAAATGCACGAGCCTGCACCCTCTAGAAACGCTGCCGTCTCGGTGACGAGCCCACGCAGGTGTGTGTGTGTGGAAGGCCGCTGTGGCGCACCTGCTGGGGTGAAAGGTCACCGTTTTGGCTGCAGGTGGGTGTGTCCGCTCAGCAGGTGCACCAATCAGTGGCACAGAGTGAGTGGGTGAAGGGGCCGCTGGGAGCAGGCAGGAGTCTGGTGCAGGCAGCGCTTAAAGGGCTCTGCTCCACACAACCCTTCGCTTACGGCCATACCACCCTGAACACGCCCGATCTCGTCCGATCTCGGAAGCTAAGCAGGGTCGGGCCTGGTTAGTACTTGGATGGGAGACCGCCTGGGAATACCAGGTGCTGTAAGTTTTCCAGCTTTTGCTGGCATCCACCAAAGAGAAGGAAAATCACTCACACACCCCCACAAACAGCTTTGGGTACTTTGGTTTCCTTGTCATGCATTTGTGTCTTTGGTTTTTATTTTTCTGACACCACCGTTCTGTGACACATACAGCCACCAGAGAGCGCACCGGCCAGGAAATCAAACACACAGCTTTGGGTTTCTTGCTTTTTCATGTCCTTCTGTGTCTTTCTTTTCTTTTCTTTTCTTTTCTTTTCTTTCTTTTTCTTTATTTTATTTTTTTTTTTTTCTCTGACATGACCGTCCGGGCTTCATCCAAACTCTTCAGCGAGCTGCAGGGCAGTCAGCGCCGAGGTGCAAATGCACAAGCCTGCACCCTCTAGAAACGCTGCCGTCTCGGTGACGAGCCCACGCAGGTGTGTGTGTGTGGAAGGCCGCTGTGGCGCACCTGCTGGGGTGAAAGGTCACCGTTTTGGCTGCAGGTGGGTGTGTCCGCTCAGCAGGTGCACCAATCAGTGGCACAGAGTGAGTGGGTGAAGGGGCCGCTGGGAGCAGGCAGGAGTCTGGTGCAGGCAGCGCTTAAAGGGCTCTGCTCCACACAACCCTTCGCTTACGGCCATACCACCCTGAACACGCCCGATCTCGTCCGATCTCGGAAGCTAAGCAGGGTCGGGCCTGGTTAGTACTTGGATGGGAGACCGCCTGGGAATACCAGGTGCTGTAAGTTTTCCGGCTTTTGCTGGCATCCACCAAAGAGAAGGAAAATCACTCACACACCCCCACAAACAGCTTTGGGTACTTTGGTTTCCTTGTCATGCATTTGTGTCTTTGGTTTTTATTTTTCTGACACCACCGTTCTGTGACACATACAGCCACCAGAGAGCGCACCGGCCAGGAAATCAAACACACAGCTTTGGGTTTCTTGCTTTTTCATGTCCTTCTGTGTCTTTCTTTTCTTTTCTTTTCTTTTCTTTTCTTTTCTTTTTCTTTATTATTTTTTTTTTTTTTTCTCTGACATGACCGTCCGGGCTTCATCCAAACTCTTCAGCGAGCTGCAGGGCAGTCAGCGCCGAGGTGCAAATGCACGAGCCTGCACCCTCTAGAAACGCTGCCGTCTCGGTGACGAGCCCACGCAGGTGTGTGTGTGTGGAAGGCCGCTGTGGCGCACCTGCTGGGGTGAAAGGTCACCGTTTTGGCTGCAGGTGGGTGTGTCCGCTCAGCAGGTGCACCAATCAGTGGCACAGAGTGAGTGGGTGAAGGGGCCGCTGGGAGCAGGCAGGAGTCTGGTGCAGGCAGCGCTTAAAGGGCTCTGCTCCACACAACCCTTCGCTTACGGCCATACCACCCTGAACACGCGTGTGCAGGGGGGTGTGGCTTTGTGGTTTGTATCTGGTGAGGTTTTCGGCGTCTGAGATTTCTCTCTCCTTGTTTCTCTCTTTTGTCTTTCTTTTTTGCTCCTTTCCTCTTTTTTTCCCTTGCTCCCCACAGTTTTAACTGCTGGGGAGCCTTAGACTTTTTTCTTCTTTTTTCTTCTCTTTTTTTTCTTTGGGTTTTGCCTTCTCTTTTATATGTGTTGGTGTCACTCACTGAGGTTTTCTTTCCGTATTTATGATGCCCCCGTGTTCTGAGCATGGCTTCAGAAGGGGGGCATTCTCTGGGTATTGGACAGAAATCTAATCCGGAGAAAAATGTACAGTTTGTCGGCGTGGCAGGTCCGGCGTCTGCAGGTGCAGCGGCAAGGCCTGCTTCAGTCACGGAGGGTGGTGTGAATAAGTCACTGGGTGTTAATGATGGCGAGTGTCCTAAAATTATTTATGATCGAGACTTGACAATTCACGTTGAATTATTGGGTGATGAACCTGTGTCGGTTAATGAGTTGATTAAGTACAGCCGGTTACTATGTGGGGGCGTGGTGGCGTGTCGGGCAGTGGGAAGCAAGCGCTACGAATTAACCTTCTCTAACGCTGTCGGGAGGGATAGACTGTTGGACGGTTTCAAAATAGGGAACACGACAGTTCAAGGTCGGAAAATTGCGAATGATGAGCTCGTTGTTTCATTTTTGGGACTGCCTGCTTATGTTACTGACGAGGAGATTTTGGCGAAATTAGAGGGGTGGAAAGTGTCTGCTGTGTCTCCCATTAAAAGGAGGATGTGGCCAGGAACCAGTGTGGCGGACGGGACTCGGTTTGTCAAAGTAAAATTTAATGACAGCGTTCAATCTCTGCCGTATTCCGCCAAATTTGACACGGTGACTGGACCAGAATTCTTTAGAGTAATTCACGACAAGCAGGTGAAGGTGTGCAGGATCTGTATCAGACCCGGACACATTGTCAGAGATTGCCCCGAATTTCTCTGTAACAAATGCGGGGTTCAGGGACATTACGCCAGGGAGTGCACGTCATCTGTTTCTAAATGCTCTGTGTGTCTGCATAGGATGACTGACTGTAGCTGCCTCGGTGGAAATGAGGGCGGGGAGGCCTCTGCTGAGAGTGAGGAACAGCTCAGTGATGAGTCAGATGAGGACGGCATGTCTGAAGAACAGGGGTCTGATGAGAGCGTGGAGGAGAGCAGCGCCATGTCTGAGGGACACCTGTCTGACTCTGAGCGTAATGCACCAGTGTCTGCTGCTCCCTGCGGAGCGTCCAGCGCAGGAGGTCAATCCACTGTGGAGAAAGGGGTTCTCGGTCGGCAGGCGGCTGCGAGCAGCCAGGAGATGTCCCGGGGGGCGGGGGTTTCCAAGGGGCTCCTGCCGACGAGCGCCGCTGTTCCCGTGAAGGGGGGCGAGCGGCACCAGAACGCTGCCGCTGCTTCTATCCGGGCGGGGGGGGCTCCAGCAGTGAGCCCTGCCTCGTTACTATCTGTTCCCGTGAAGGGGGGTGTGCAGCACCAGAACGCTGACGCTGCCTCTATCCGGGCGGGGGGGGCTCCAGTAGTGAGCCCTGCCTCGTTACTATCTGTTCCCGTGAAGGGGGGTGTGCAGCACCAGAACGCTGACGCTGCCCCTATCCGGGCGGGGGGGGCTCCCGCGGTGGGCCCTGCCTCGTTACTATCCGTTCCCGTGGGGGGGGGAGCTCAGCGCCGTGGCGCTGACTCTGCCCCTGTCCGGGCGAGAGAGGGTGTGAACCTCGTCTCGAAGGGGGTGTCTGTGGAGCGCAGCGCTTCGTCCTCTGCGCAGGGAGAGTCAGATCTCCGTGGCAGGGTGGCGGGCAGCGTGCGTGAGACACCTGTTTGTCTGGCCCAAAGACTGGATGGGGGAGCGAACAGTGGGCCTGGTGCATTAATTAAGGACATGGTGGATGAGGACATGGATGATGCTGCGATTGCATGGGCTCAGCGGAGGACACGGTCTCAGGTGAACAGGCTGAAGTCTAAGAAGAATCCTGCGTAATGTCCCTGTATACCGTAGAGGTGCGTTTTCTGTTGAATTTTAGAGGGGCGTGTTGTACAGACAGAGGGCTTGGATCGGTAATCTCGGAAATTGTTTTTGTTTTAGTTTTCTGTCGACCAAATTACCTGCGGTGGTGGGTTTCTTTTTGTAGGGGTTTGGGGTTTTTTGTTTTGTTTGTGAGATCCTACAGGTCTTGGCGTCAGAAAAGGAGTGTGGACGCTGATCCTACGGACTGGTGTACCGAAATGGTTTCCTGCAGCAAGAGGAACAGAATCTGTGGTCCCTGGGGCTGTGAGGAGACCTGAGGCCCGTATCCTACAGGTCGGGGTGGAAGAAGAGGCGTGGACACTGATCCTACCGAGTGGTGCATCGAGATGGTTCCTGCAGTGGAGAACAGCTTGGGGTCCATGGAGCTGTGAGCCACGCTGACGCCCAGGTGTGCTTTTGAGCGGTCCGTGGAGGAGGACTGGATGAGGGCCATTCATTTTTGGGATGCGGAGAAATGGAAGACGATGGACAGATGGGGGTAGTTTTATGAGAAGTTTGTACGGGCGTCTGTTGGCTCTTATGAGGATGGAATCAGGTGGACTTTGTAAAGTGTTTTCTTGTGTTATAGAATATATGTGTATGTGAATGGTGGAGTGGAGTTCAGGTAGAATATTTACCTTATGTATGTTCTGTTTGTAGAGACGATGTAGTTTATTTTGTTTTTTGTCCTGGTTTCTCCATCTGTTTTGTTTGTAAGAATGACTCAATTATGTACAGATTTTTAATTTCCTTTATTAAAAAAGATAAAAAAAAAAAAACACGCCCGATCTCGTCCGATCTCGGAAGCTAAGCAGGGTCGGGCCTGGTTAGTACTTGGATGGGAGACCGCCTGGGAATACCAGGTGCTGTAAGTTTTCCGGCTTTTGCTGGCATCCACCAAAGAGAAGGAAAATCACTCACACACCCCCACAAACAGCTTTGGGTACTTTGGTTTCCTTGTCATGCATTTGTGTCTTTGGTTTTTATTTTTCTGACACCACCGTTCTGTGACACATACAGCCACCAGAGAGCGCACCGGCCAGGAAATCAAACACACAGCTTTGGGTTTCTTGCTTTTTCATGTCCTTCTGTGTCTTTCTTTTCTTTTCTTTTCTTTTCTTTTCTTTTCTTTTTCTTTATTATTTTTTTTTTTTTTTCTCTGACATGACCGTCCGGGCTTCATCCAAACTCTTCAGCGAGCTGCAGGGCAGTCAGCGCCGAGGTGCAAATGCACGAGCCTGCACCCTCTAGAAACGCTGCCGTCTCGGTGACGAGCCCACGCAGGTGTGTGTGTGTGGAAGGCCGCTGTGGCGCACCTGCTGGGGTGAAAGGTCACCGTTTTGGCTGCAGGTGGGTGTGTCCGCTCAGCAGGTGCACCAATCAGTGGCACAGAGTGAGTGGGTGAAGGGGCCGCTGGGAGCAGGCAGGAGTCTGGTGCAGGCAGCGCTTAAAGGGCTCTGCTCCACACAACCCTTCGCTTACGGCCATACCACCCTGAACACGCATGCGCGAGTGCAGGAGGGTGTGACGTTGGTGACTGGAGTGTTCGGAGGATTGGTGAGCTTTTCGGCGTGTGTTTGGTGTGTCTGCTTTGTGTTTGTTTCTTTCTTTGTATTGTTTTTTTTTTCCTTTTTCCCTTATCTGTCTGCGTCTGGCTTTTCTCTCTGTGTGTGTGAGTGTGTGTGTGCGCTTTTCTCCTGCTCCCCACAGTCTTATGGCTGTTGGGGAGTTACTTTTCAGTCTCTTTTCTTTTTCTCCCTCTTTCTGCACAGTTTTTTCTTTCACTTTCACGGGGTTTTTCCCCCCCCCGTCTTGGGAGCATGGCTTCTGCGGGGGGGAGCTCTTCGGGTGATGGGCTGGGGTCTTTTTCCTCGAAGGGTGTGAGGAATGTGGGGAATGTGAAAGCGGCGTCCTCATTAGCTGCAGGTGCGGCGGCGCGGTCCGCTTCTGTTGCTACGGGGGGGGTGGAGAGATCACAGAGGGTGGATGGAGGAGAAACTTCGTCAATCAGGTATGAAAGGGATCTCACGATTCATGTGGAGCTGGTAGGTGAGGATCCTGTATCCGTGAGTGAACTGCTTCGGTACAGCAGGTTGCTCTGTGGGGGCGTGGTGGCGTGTCGTTCTGTGGGGCAAAAGCGATATGAATTGACGATGTCGAATGCGGTGGGGAGGGACAAACTATTGGATGGATTTAAAATTGGAAACACGACTGTGCAGGGGAGGAGCATCTCTAACGATGAGCTGGTAGTGTCTTTCCTGGGGCTGCCGGCGTATGTGACGGATGAAGAAATCTTGGAGAAGTTGGAGGGATGGAGAGTATCGGCGGTGTCTCCGATCAAACGGAGGATGTGGCCGGGCACTAGCGTGGCTGATGGGACGCGTTTTGTAAAAGTGAAATTTAATGAAAGCGTCCAGTCTTTGCCTTATTCGGCGAAATTTAACACGGCCACGGGACCAGAATTTTTTCGTGTCATCCACGATAAACAGGTGAAGGTCTGCAGGATCTGCATAAAACCGGGGCACATTGTCAGAGATTGCCCGGACTTTTTATGTAACAAGTGCGGCGTTCAGGGGCATTACGCCCGGGAATGTGTGTCTTCGATCCAGAAGTGTGCTGTCTGCCTCAACATGAAGGAGAACTGTGTGTGTCTAGGTGCCGCTGAGGAGACCGTGGCCTCTGATGTGAGTGACAGTGCGCGTGACAGCGCTTCGGAGGAAGACCTGTCTGACTCCGTGTCTGACGGACGCGTGTCTGCCGCGCGCCACAGCGCCGCTGCGGCGGGGCTTTCATCCACTGACGGAGGGGACGCTCTCGGACGGCAGGCGGAGGCGGGAAGCCCGGACCTGCTCCGAGCAACGGAGGTGTCAGAGGCGCACCGTTTGTCGACAGACGCGTTTCCCGTGAGGGAGGGTGAGCAGCACCCACAAATTGCCGCTACTCCCATCCGGGCGGGGGGGGCCCACGGAGCTGGTCCTGCCCCGATACCGTCTGGACCCGTGACGGGGGGAGCGCAGCACAAGAACGATGGCTCTGCCCCTGACCGGGCGGGGGGGGCCCACATAGTTGGTCCTACCCTGGTGACATCTGAACCCGTGGAGGGGGGGGCACAGCGGAGGAGCGCTGGCTCTGCCCTGGCCAGGGAGGGAGAGGCTGCGAACCTCTTCCAGACGACTGCCTTTTTGTCCCCTCGCGTCGTGAATCCCTCTGGGAATGTTGTGGGTGTGACGGATGATGAAGTGACAGGCTCTGATATGGAGGTCGACGTGCTTGCGCGTCCACAGAGGAGGTCACGGTCTCAGGGGAGCAGGAGGGGATCGAGGCAGCATAAGCAGAAGAAGACCTAGGTGTGATGTCCTTTTTAGTCTATTTCCTCATGATTAAACTCCTCAGCCTAAACATCAGAGGAGTTTGTGGGATGGACAAGGTGTCAGAAATCCTGAATGAACCCTGTGACATCCTTTGTCTACAAGAGGTGAGGTGGGATGCTGAGACCTGTGCTGCAGCTGAAAAGCTGTGGGGGGGCTCCGTCTTTTATGCAGTGGGTCCTTTGCGCTCTGCTGGGGTCGCTGTTTTCTTCAGGTCCGGGGTCTTTGACAGTGTGAACCTTCGGGTGGCAGATCCTGCAGGCCGTAAACTCATTGTGGAGTTTGAATGGGCGAGACGGAAGATGAGATTATTAAATCTATATGCTTCTAATGTTGAGAAGGAAAGAAAGATTTTTTTCCGTTCTCTCCGGCCCTTTGTGACGGAGGATTCACTCCTAGTGGGAGATTTGAATACGGTTCTGTCGCCAGCTGATGTTTCAGTGCGGAATGTTTTCAAGACAGATTTTGGACGGCAAGAACTTATCTCTGTCATGATGGACTACAACCTCGTCGACGTGTGGAGGCTGTTAAACCCTGGGAGGAGGGTTTTTTCCAGGAGGCAGATGGTGATGGGTGTCCTGAAGCAGTCTAGGATAGACCATGTCTTTTCTGCTGGAGGGGTGACACGTTTGGTTGACAGCGTTGCGTATCGTCCAAATGTGTGGAGCGATCACTCATGGGTGGAGGTGGTGCTTGACACGGTGGGTGCTAGGAAGGGTGGAGGTCTATGGATTTTAAATAACAGTGTTTTGGGTGAGGAAGGGTATCGCAGAAAGATTAAAACTTTACTGGGGTATTACAGGGATCAGATGGAAGATGACGTGGACTTCTTTTCTTGGTGGGAGGAATTGAAGGTCCGGATCCGGTTATCGACTATGGCATATTGCAAAAAAAGGAAGTGGAAGGCTCTGGAGGAGGAGAGGGACGTTAGGGCGATTCTGGAAAAAGAGGCAACCCTACTTGCGGATGACCCAGACCGTGATGTTACAGTTTATGAGGCTGCCCTGGCTCGGCTGAAGGGTTTTCAGGAGGAGAAGTGCAGGGCGGCTGCATTGAGAGCTAGGGTGAGGGACTTTGTGGAGGGTGAGAGGTCCTCGGCTTTCTTTCTGGGTTTAGAAAAAAAAAAGCAAGGCAGGTCCATCATCACGGCGCTGTACGACGCTG
Source organism: Oryzias latipes (assembly GCF_053564925.1). Taxonomy (NCBI): domain Eukaryota; kingdom Metazoa; phylum Chordata; class Actinopteri; order Beloniformes; family Adrianichthyidae; genus Oryzias; species Oryzias latipes. Next base: position 10,377,627 of record NC_136252.1, read on the forward strand.
GAGGGAACGTGTGTACAGAGACAGATGAAATTCTGACTGTAGTGGAGAATTTTTATAAGGGCCTGTTTAATGGTGGTGGTAGTGATGAACATGCCGTGGAGGCCTGCGTGGGAGTTCTGACTGCCAGGGTGGGGGATGAGGATAAGACTGCATGTGATGCGGACATTACGGTGGAGGAGATCAGGAGAGCCATTGACAGACAAAACAGAAATAAATCTCCTGGTGCCGATGGTCTGACCGCTGAATTTTATCAATGTTTTCGGGATGACCTGGTGCCCCTTCTATCTAGGATGTTTGGTTCTTTCTGCCTGGGGCGACTGCCAACGCCCTCTTTTTGTTTAGGGACTGTTAAACTGCTGTTCAAAAATAAGGGTGACAGGGCGGACCTTGATAATTACAGGCCTATCACCTTGTTGAATACAGATTACAAAATCTTGACATCGGTGTTGGCTGAAAGGTTGAGGGAAGTGCTCCCCTCAATTTTGGGGTCTTCGCAGGCGTATGGGGTTCAGGGGAGACAGATAACGGACACGGTTCTTTCTCTTCTCTGCACGGTGGAGCATATGGAACGGTCGGGGGGATTTTTCTTAAATGTTGATTTTAGCAAAGCGTTTGATCGGGTGGAGCACGGGTTTTTGTGGAGGGTGTTAGATCGTTTTGGTTTTGGGGAACTTTTTATCTCTCGGATACGGGCACTTTATACCTCCGCTAGCAGTAAGGTGTTGTGCAATGGACATTCTACCGGCGTCTTCAGTATAACTCGGTCGATACGACAGGGCTGCCCGTTGTCGGCCATGTTGTTCAGCATCGCGGTGGAACCCCTGGCGGGCATGATTTCTGCTGATAACAGTGTTCGGGGTGTGGTCACGCCTGCGGGGAGGGAAATTAAAATCCTAGCGTATGCGGATGACACGAGCCTTGTGTTGAATGATGAGGCCAGTGTTGATGGGGCCTTGCGACAACTTCAGGCGTACTGTCGAGCCTCGGGCGCTAAGGTGAATGTCCACAAGTCTGAGATTTTCTTTTTGGGCTGCAGGGTCGACACGGTGAATAGATGGGGGTTTCGAGAGGCCACAGCTGGGGTTAGGGTGTTGGGGGTCTGGTTGGCCAGAACCCCTAGGGACACCATCCATCAAAACTGGACTGCGCTGGTGAAAAACCTGGCTCAGGTGTTGGCGTTGTGGAAAATGAGAAGGTTGACCCTGAGGGGTAAGGTCACGGTTTTGAATTCTCTGATCTTTTCGAAGATTAACTACGTGCTGTCTATCCTGCCCTTTCCTGTGCATTTCCAGACGCGCATCAATGAGTTGTTGTCTCTTTTCTTGTGGGGGTCGAGAGCGAACCAAATATCCAGGCTGACGCTGTCTCGGAATATTCAAGAGGGTGGGCTGGGTCTGGTGGAGTTGGGCGCCAGGAAGAAGGCTTTGCGCCTGAGACTGGTGGCCCGTCTCTTGGACCCGAGTCAAGTCCCTCACTGGAAGGATTATCTGGAGGATGACTTCTCTAGGCTTTTTCGACCTGGCCTTGCGGTATTCTGCCAGAGACGTCCGATGACGGCCTTTCAGGAATTGAGCCCTCTTTCCATAGAGCTGTTGTCGGCGTGGCATTCAGCTAGTGGTCTTGTAGTTCAATCCGTCTCCACCCCGTACCAGGTTTTGCATCAGCCACTGTTCCATAACGCGGTGCTCACACATGGGAGGCTTCCCCTCCAGTGTAGACTTCTGGAGGGAAGTGGTTGTCTCCTGGTGGGTGATATCATGGTTGGTGGGAGGCTGTGTGCGGTTACTGACGTTCTTTTGAGGTTTTGTGGTGGTATGACTCAGGGTGAGCGGTGGAGGGTGAAGCGGGGTTTTGCCCGGATCTCTTCCTCTGTTCCCCTGAGGTGGTTGGTTATTGTCAGGAGGGGTGGGCCTGTGCTGCAAGAGGCCAGTTTCTGTTTTCAGTTCTTGCAGGGTGGAGTGCCGGTTGCCGTGCAGTCTATAGCGACAAAGACCTGGTACCGGGCGATGCTCACCCTGGAGACCAAGGTCCCTGCGGCGGAAAGAGCATGGGGAGCAGTGTTTCCGGGTAAGGACCCTGCGAGTATTTGGAGGAGTCTGAAAGGGAGTATTTTCCCTCATTCAGTGTGGAATATGGATTTCAGGCTACGCCATAGAAAAATATATTCCAGTGTGGTTCTTCATCAGATTGATAAAGAACTGTATGATAGGACTTGTCCCGTCTGTGGCTATGTCCCTGAAACACTGGAACACATGTTTCTGGATTGTCTGGTTGTGAGGCCTTTCTGGCAGAGACTACGAGCGGCGCTGAAAGCCGGATGTTCCTTGGAGTGGGGCGTGGAGGAAGACTGGCAGTGGGCCTCGCTGTTCGGGATACCGAAAGAGGAGAGACGATCAGGATGGAAGGCGGCTGATTTACTTTTGGCGCTTGGCCGTTTTGCCATTTATCAGGCCAGGAACCTGCGACTTAAGGAAGGGCGTTCGATGGACCGATGGAGTTGTGTGAAGAGGATGTTGGGGGGACATCTACTGACGCTCGAGAAAGCGGACCCTGATGGAATGTGGCGGAGTGCTGAAATGACCAAGATTTTTTCTTGTGTGTACATGATGTAGTTTTAAGTTTAGTTTTGTGTTACTTTGGGATCTGTATTTTCTGCTTTGCAGGTCTGTTGTAGTTTTTGACTTTCTTTTGAATCTCCATCTGTAATGTTGTGATTGTTTCTTTTGTAAATATTTTAATTTCCTTTATAAATAAAAAAAAAAAAAAAAAAAAACACGCCCGATCTCGTCCGATCTCGGAAGCTAAGCAGGGTCGGGCCTGGTTAGTACTTGGATGGGAGACCGCCTGGGAATACCAGGTGCTGTAAGTTTTCCGGCTTTTGCTGGCATCCACCAAAGAGAAGGAAAATCACTCACACACCCCCACAAACAGCTTTGGGTACTTTGGTTTCCTTGTCATGCATTTGTGTCTTTGGTTTTTATTTTTCTGACACCACCGTTCTGTGACACATACAGCCACCAGAGAGCGCACCGGCCAGGAAATCAAACACACAGCTTTGGGTTTCTTGCTTTTTCATGTCCTTCTGTGTCTTTCTTTTCTTTTCTTTTCTTTTCTTTTCTTTTCTTTCTTTTTCTTTATTTATTTTTTTTTTTTTCTCTGACATGACCGTCCGGGCTTCATCCAAACTCTTCAGCGAGCTGCAGGGCAGTCAGCGCCGAGGTGCAAATGCACAAGCCTGCACCCTCTAGAAACGCTGCCGTCTCGGTGACGAGCCCACGCAGGTGTGTGTGTGTGGAAGGCCGCTGTGGCGCACCTGCTGGGGTGAAAGGTCACCGTTTTGGCTGCAGGTGGGTGTGTCCGCTCAGCAGGTGCACCAATCAGTGGCACAGAGTGAGTGGGTGAAGGGGCCGCTGGGAGCAGGCAGGAGTCTGGTGCAGGCAGCGCTTAAAGGGCTCTGCTCCACACAACCCTTCGCTTACGGCCATACCACCCTGAACACGCCCGATCTCGTCCGATCTCGGAAGCTAAGCAGGGTCGGGCCTGGTTAGTACTTGGATGGGAGACCGCCTGGGAATACCAGGTGCTGTAAGTTTTCCGGCTTTTGCTGGCATCCACCAAAGAGAAGGAAAATCACTCACACACCCCCACAAACAGCTTTGGGTACTTTGGTTTCCTTGTCATGCATTTGTGTCTTTGGTTTTTATTTTTCTGACACCACCGTTCTGTGACACATACAGCCACCAGAGAGCGCACCGGCCAGGAAATCAAACACACAGCTTTGGGTTTCTTGCTTTTTCATGTCCTTCTGTGTCTTTCTTTTCTTTTCTTTTCTTTTCTTTTCTTTTCTTTTTCTTTATTTTTTTTTTTTTTTTTTCTCTGACATGACCGTCCGGGCTTCATCCAAACTCTTCAGCGAGCTGCAGGGCAGTCAGCGCCGAGGTGCAAATGCACGAGCCTGCACCCTCTAGAAACGCTGCCGTCTCGGTGACGAGCCCACGCAGGTGTGTGTGTGTGGAAGGCCGCTGTGGCGCACCTGCTGGGGTGAAAGGTCACCGTTTTGGCTGCAGGTGGGTGTGTCCGCTCAGCAGGTGCACCAATCAGTGGCACAGAGTGAGTGGGTGAAGGGGCCGCTGGGAGCAGGCAGGAGTCTGGTGCAGGCAGCGCTTAAAGGGCTCTGCTCCACACAACCCTTCGCTTACGGCCATACCACCCTGAACACGCCCGATCTCGTCCGATCTCGGAAGCTAAGCAGGGTCGGGCCTGGTTAGTACTTGGATGGGAGACCGCCTGGGAATACCAGGTGCTGTAAGTTTTCCAGCTTTTGCTGGCATCCACCAAAGAGAAGGAAAATCACTCACACACCCCCACAAACAGCTTTGGGTACTTTGGTTTCCTTGTCATGCATTTGTGTCTTTGGTTTTTATTTTTCTGACACCACCGTTCTGTGACACATACAGCCACCAGAGAGCGCACCGGCCAGGAAATCAAACACACAGCTTTGGGTTTCTTGCTTTTTCATGTCCTTCTGTGTCTTTCTTTTCTTTTCTTTTCTTTTCTTTTCTTTCTTTTTCTTTATTTTATTTTTTTTTTTTTCTCTGACATGACCGTCCGGGCTTCATCCAAACTCTTCAGCGAGCTGCAGGGCAGTCAGCGCCGAGGTGCAAATGCACAAGCCTGCACCCTCTAGAAACGCTGCCGTCTCGGTGACGAGCCCACGCAGGTGTGTGTGTGTGGAAGGCCGCTGTGGCGCACCTGCTGGGGTGAAAGGTCACCGTTTTGGCTGCAGGTGGGTGTGTCCGCTCAGCAGGTGCACCAATCAGTGGCACAGAGTGAGTGGGTGAAGGGGCCGCTGGGAGCAGGCAGGAGTCTGGTGCAGGCAGCGCTTAAAGGGCTCTGCTCCACACAACCCTTCGCTTACGGCCATACCACCCTGAACACGCCCGATCTCGTCCGATCTCGGAAGCTAAGCAGGGTCGGGCCTGGTTAGTACTTGGATGGGAGACCGCCTGGGAATACCAGGTGCTGTAAGTTTTCCGGCTTTTGCTGGCATCCACCAAAGAGAAGGAAAATCACTCACACACCCCCACAAACAGCTTTGGGTACTTTGGTTTCCTTGTCATGCATTTGTGTCTTTGGTTTTTATTTTTCTGACACCACCGTTCTGTGACACATACAGCCACCAGAGAGCGCACCGGCCAGGAAATCAAACACACAGCTTTGGGTTTCTTGCTTTTTCATGTCCTTCTGTGTCTTTCTTTTCTTTTCTTTTCTTTTCTTTTCTTTTCTTTTTCTTTATTATTTTTTTTTTTTTTTCTCTGACATGACCGTCCGGGCTTCATCCAAACTCTTCAGCGAGCTGCAGGGCAGTCAGCGCCGAGGTGCAAATGCACGAGCCTGCACCCTCTAGAAACGCTGCCGTCTCGGTGACGAGCCCACGCAGGTGTGTGTGTGTGGAAGGCCGCTGTGGCGCACCTGCTGGGGTGAAAGGTCACCGTTTTGGCTGCAGGTGGGTGTGTCCGCTCAGCAGGTGCACCAATCAGTGGCACAGAGTGAGTGGGTGAAGGGGCCGCTGGGAGCAGGCAGGAGTCTGGTGCAGGCAGCGCTTAAAGGGCTCTGCTCCACACAACCCTTCGCTTACGGCCATACCACCCTGAACACGCATGCGCGAGTGCAGGAGGGTGTGACGTTGGTGACTGGAGTGTTCGGAGGATTGGTGAGCTTTTCGGCGTGTGTTTGGTGTGTCTGCTTTGTGTTTGTTTCTTTCTTTGTATTGTTTTTTTTTTCCTTTTTCCCTTATCTGTCTGCGTCTGGCTTTTCTCTCTGTGTGTGTGAGTGTGTGTGTGCGCTTTTCTCCTGCTCCCCACAGTCTTATGGCTGTTGGGGAGTTACTTTTCAGTCTCTTTTCTTTTTCTCCCTCTTTCTGCACAGTTTTTTCTTTCACTTTCACGGGGTTTTTCCCCCCCCCGTCTTGGGAGCATGGCTTCTGCGGGGGGGAGCTCTTCGGGTGATGGGCTGGGGTCTTTTTCCTCGAAGGGTGTGAGGAATGTGGGGAATGTGAAAGCGGCGTCCTCATTAGCTGCAGGTGCGGCGGCGCGGTCCGCTTCTGTTGCTACGGGGGGGGTGGAGAGATCACAGAGGGTGGATGGAGGAGAAACTTCGTCAATCAGGTATGAAAGGGATCTCACGATTCATGTGGAGCTGGTAGGTGAGGATCCTGTATCCGTGAGTGAACTGCTTCGGTACAGCAGGTTGCTCTGTGGGGGCGTGGTGGCGTGTCGTTCTGTGGGGCAAAAGCGATATGAATTGACGATGTCGAATGCGGTGGGGAGGGACAAACTATTGGATGGATTTAAAATTGGAAACACGACTGTGCAGGGGAGGAGCATCTCTAACGATGAGCTGGTAGTGTCTTTCCTGGGGCTGCCGGCGTATGTGACGGATGAAGAAATCTTGGAGAAGTTGGAGGGATGGAGAGTATCGGCGGTGTCTCCGATCAAACGGAGGATGTGGCCGGGCACTAGCGTGGCTGATGGGACGCGTTTTGTAAAAGTGAAATTTAATGAAAGCGTCCAGTCTTTGCCTTATTCGGCGAAATTTAACACGGCCACGGGACCGGAATTTTTTCGTGTCATCCACGATAAACAGGTGAAGGTCTGCAGGATCTGCATAAAACCGGGGCACATTGTCAGAGATTGCCCGGACTTTTTATGTAACAAGTGCGGCGTTCAGGGGCATTACGCCCGGGAATGTGTGTCTTCGATCCAGAAGTGTGCTGTCTGCCTCAACATGAAGGAGAACTGTGTGTGTCTAGGTGCCGCTGAGGAGACCGTGGCCTCTGATGTGAGTGACAGTGCGCGTGACAGCGCTTCGGAGGAAGACCTGTCTGACTCCGTGTCTGACGGACGCGTGTCTGCCGCGCGCCACAGCGCCGCTGCGGCGGGGCTTTCATCCACTGACGGAGGGGACGCTCTCGGACGGCAGGCGGAGGCGGGAAGCCCGGACCTGCTCCGAGCAACGGAGGTGTCAGAGGCGCACCGTTTGTCGACAGACGCGTTTCCCGTGAGGGAGGGTGAGCAGCACCCACAAATTGCCGCTACTCCCATCCGGGCGGGGGGGGCCCACGGAGCTGGTCCTGCCCCGATACCGTCTGGACCCGTGACGGGGGGAGCGCAGCACAAGAACGATGGCTCTGCCCCTGACCGGGCGGGGGGGGCCCACATAGTTGGTCCTACCCTGGTGACATCTGAACCCGTGGAGGGGGGGGCACAGCGGAGGAGCGCTGGCTCTGCCCTGGCCAGGGAGGGAGAGGCTGCGAACCTCTTCCAGACGACTGCCTTTTTGTCCCCTCGCGTCGTGAATCCCTCTGGGAATGTTGTGGGTGTGACGGATGATGAAGTGACAGGCTCTGATATGGAGGTCGACGTGCTTGCGCGTCCACAGAGGAGGTCACGGTCTCAGGGGAGCAGGAGGGGATCGAGGCAGCATAAGCAGAAGAAGACCTAGGTGTGATGTCCTTTTTAGTCTATTTCCTCATGATTAAACTCCTCAGCCTAAACATCAGAGGAGTTTGTGGGATGGACAAGGTGTCAGAAATCCTGAATGAACCCTGTGACATCCTTTGTCTACAAGAGGTGAGGTGGGATGCTGAGACCTGTGCTGCAGCTGAAAAGCTGTGGGGGGGCTCCGTCTTTTATGCAGTGGGTCCTTTGCGCTCTGCTGGGGTCGCTGTTTTCTTCAGGTCCGGGGTCTTTGACAGTGTGAACCTTCGGGTGGCAGATCCTGCAGGCCGTAAACTCATTGTGGAGTTTGAATGGGCGAGACGGAAGATGAGATTATTAAATCTATATGCTTCTAATGTTGAGAAGGAAAGAAAGATTTTTTTCCGTTCTCTCCGGCCCTTTGTGACGGAGGATTCACTCCTAGTGGGAGATTTGAATACGGTTCTGTCGCCAGCTGATGTTTCAGTGCGGAATGTTTTCAAGACAGATTTTGGACGGCAAGAACTTATCTCTGTCATGATGGACTACAACCTCGTCGACGTGTGGAGGCTGTTAAACCCTGGGAGGAGGGTTTTTTCCAGGAGGCAGATGGTGATGGGTGTCCTGAAGCAGTCTAGGATAGACCATGTCTTTTCTGCTGGAGGGGTGACACGTTTGGTTGACAGCGTTGCGTATCGTCCAAATGTGTGGAGCGATCACTCATGGGTGGAGGTGGTGCTTGACACGGTGGGTGCTAGGAAGGGTGGAGGTCTATGGATTTTAAATAACAGTGTTTTGGGTGAGGAAGGGTATCGCAGAAAGATTAAAACTTTACTGGGGTATTACAGGGATCAGATGGAAGATGACGTGGACTTCTTTTCTTGGTGGGAGGAATTGAAGGTCCGGATCCGGTTATCGACTATGGCATATTGCAAAAAAAGGAAGTGGAAGGCTCTGGAGGAGGAGAGGGACGTTAGGGCGATTCTGGAAAAAGAGGCAACCCTACTTGCGGATGACCCAGACCGTGATGTTACAGTTTATGAGGCTGCCCTGGCTCGGCTGAAGGGTTTTCAGGAGGAGAAGTGCAGGGCGGCTGCATTGAGAGCTAGGGTGAGGGACTTTGTGGAGGGTGAGAGGTCCTCGGCTTTCTTTCTGGGTTTAGAAAAAAAAAAGCAAGGCAGGTCCATCATCACGGCGCTGTACGACGCTGGAGGGAACGTGTGTACAGAGACAGATGAAATTCTGACTGTAGTGGAGAATTTTTATAAGGGCCTGTTTAATGGTGGTGGTAGTGATGAACATGCCGTGGAGGCCTGCGTGGGAGTTCTGACTGCCAGGGTGGGGGATGAGGATAAGACTGCATGTGATGCGGACATTACGGTGGAGGAGATCAGGAGAGCCATTGACAGACAAAACAGAAATAAATCTCCTGGTGCCGATGGTCTGACCGCTGAATTTTATCAATGTTTTCGGGATGACCTGGTGCCCCTTCTATCTAGGATGTTTGGTTCTTTCTGCCTGGGGCGACTGCCAACGCCCTCTTTTTGTTTAGGGACTGTTAAACTGCTGTTCAAAAATAAGGGTGACAGGGCGGACCTTGATAATTACAGGCCTATCACCTTGTTGAATACAGATTACAAAATCTTGACATCGGTGTTGGCTGAAAGGTTGAGGGAAGTGCTCCCCTCAATTTTGGGGTCTTCGCAGGCGTATGGGGTTCAGGGGAGACAGATAACGGACACGGTTCTTTCTCTTCTCTGCACGGTGGAGCATATGGAACGGTCGGGGGGATTTTTCTTAAATGTTGATTTTAGCAAAGCGTTTGATCGGGTGGAGCACGGGTTTTTGTGGAGGGTGTTAGATCGTTTTGGTTTTGGGGAACTTTTTATCTCTCGGATACGGGCACTTTATACCTCCGCTAGCAGTAAGGTGTTGTGCAATGGACATTCTACCGGCGTCTTCAGTATAACTCGGTCGATACGACAGGGCTGCCCGTTGTCGGCCATGTTGTTCAGCATCGCGGTGGAACCCCTGGCGGGCATGATTTCTGCTGATAACAGTGTTCGGGGTGTGGTCACGCCTGCGGGGAGGGAAATTAAAATCCTAGCGTATGCGGATGACACGAGCCTTGTGTTGAATGATGAGGCCAGTGTTGATGGGGCCTTGCGACAACTTCAGGCGTACTGTCGAGCCTCGGGCGCTAAGGTGAATGTCCACAAGTCTGAGATTTTCTTTTTGGGCTGCAGGGTCGACACGGTGAATAGATGGGGGTTTCGAGAGGCCACAGCTGGGGTTAGGGTGTTGGGGGTCTGGTTGGCCAGAACCCCTAGGGACACCATCCATCAAAACTGGACTGCGCTGGTGAAAAACCTGGCTCAGGTGTTGGCGTTGTGGAAAATGAGAAGGTTGACCCTGAGGGGTAAGGTCACGGTTTTGAATTCTCTGATCTTTTCGAAGATTAACTACGTGCTGTCTATCCTGCCCTTTCCTGTGCATTTCCAGACGCGCATCAATGAGTTGTTGTCTCTTTTCTTGTGGGGGTCGAGAGCGAACCAAATATCCAGGCTGACGCTGTCTCGGAATATTCAAGAGGGTGGGCTGGGTCTGGTGGAGTTGGGCGCCAGGAAGAAGGCTTTGCGCCTGAGACTGGTGGCCCGTCTCTTGGACCCGAGTCAAGTCCCTCACTGGAAGGATTATCTGGAGGATGACTTCTCTAGGCTTTTTCGACCTGGCCTTGCGGTATTCTGCCAGAGACGTCCGATGACGGCCTTTCAGGAATTGAGCCCTCTTTCCATAGAGCTGTTGTCGGCGTGGCATTCAGCTAGTGGTCTTGTAGTTCAATCCGTCTCCACCCCGTACCAGGTTTTGCATCAGCCACTGTTCCATAACGCGGTGCTCACACATGGGAGGCTTCCCCTCCAGTGTAGACTTCTGGAGGGAAGTGGTTGTCTCCTGGTGGGTGATATCATGGTTGGTGGGAGGCTGTGTGCGGTTACTGACGTTCTTTTGAGGTTTTGTGGTGGTATGACTCAGGGTGAGCGGTGGAGGGTGAAGCGGGGTTTTGCCCGGATCTCTTCCTCTGTTCCCCTGAGGTGGTTGGTTATTGTCAGGAGGGGTGGGCCTGTGCTGCAAGAGGCCAGTTTCTGTTTTCAGTTCTTGCAGGGTGGAGTGCCGGTTGCCGTGCAGTCTATAGCGACAAAGACCTGGTACCGGGCGATGCTCACCCTGGAGACCAAGGTCCCTGCGGCGGAAAGAGCATGGGGAGCAGTGTTTCCGGGTAAGGACCCTGCGAGTATTTGGAGGAGTCTGAAAGGGAGTATTTTCCCTCATTCAGTGTGGAATATGGATTTCAGGCTACGCCATAGAAAAATATATTCCAGTGTGGTTCTTCATCAGATTGATAAAGAACTGTATGATAGGACTTGTCCCGTCTGTGGCTATGTCCCTGAAACACTGGAACACATGTTTCTGGATTGTCTGGTTGTGAGGCCTTTCTGGCAGAGACTACGAGCGGCGCTGAAAGCCGGATGTTCCTTGGAGTGGGGCGTGGAGGAAGACTGGCAGTGGGCCTCGCTGTTCGGGATACCGAAAGAGGAGAGACGATCAGGATGGAAGGCGGCTGATTTACTTTTGGCGCTTGGCCGTTTTGCCATTTATCAGGCCAGGAACCTGCGACTTAAGGAAGGGCGTTCGATGGACCGATGGAGTTGTGTGAAGAGGATGTTGGGGGGACATCTACTGACGCTCGAGAAAGCGGACCCTGATGGAATGTGGCGGAGTGCTGAAATGACCAAGATTTTTTCTTGTGTGTACATGATGTAGTTTTAAGTTTAGTTTTGTGTTACTTTGGGATCTGTATTTTCTGCTTTGCAGGTCTGTTGTAGTTTTTGACTTTCTTTTGAATCTCCATCTGTAATGTTGTGATTGTTTCTTTTGTAAATATTTTAATTTCCTTTATAAATAAAAAAAAAAAAAAAAAAAAACACGCCCGATCTCGTCCGATCTCGGAAGCTAAGCAGGGTCGGGCCTGGTTAGTACTTGGATGGGAGACCGCCTGGGAATACCAGGTGCTGTAAGTTTTCCGGCTTTTGCTGGCATCCACCAAAGAGAAGGAAAATCACTCACACACCCCCACAAACAGCTTTGGGTACTTTGGTTTCCTTGTCATGCATTTGTGTCTTTGGTTTTTATTTTTCTGACACCACCGTTCTGTGACACATACAGCCACCAGAGAGCGCACCGGCCAGGAAATCAAACACACAGCTTTGGGTTTCTTGCTTTTTCATGTCCTTCTGTGTCTTTCTTTTCTTTTCTTTTCTTTTCTTTTCTTTTCTTTCTTTTTCTTTTTTTTTTTTTTTTTTTTTCTCTGACATGACCGTCCGGGCTTCATCCAAACTCTTCAGCGAGCTGCAGGGCAGTCAGCGCCGAGGTGCAAATGCACGAGCCTGCACCCTCTAGAAACGCTGCCGTCTCGGTGACGAGCCCACGCAGGTGTGTGTGTGTGGAAGGCCGCTGTGGCGCACCTGCTGGGGTGAAAGGTCACCGTTTTGGCTGCAGGTGGGTGTGTCCGCTCAGCAGGTGCACCAATCAGTGGCACAGAGTGAGTGGGTGAAGGGGCCGCTGGGAGCAGGCAGGAGTCTGGTGCAGGCAGCGCTTAAAGGGCTCTGCTCCACACAACCCTTCGCTTACGGCCATACCACCCTGAACACGCCCGATCTCGTCCGATCTCGGAAGCTAAGCAGGGTCGGGCCTGGTTAGTACTTGGATGGGAGACCGCCTGGGAATACCAGGTGCTGTAAGTTTTCCGGCTTTTGCTGGCATCCACCAAAGAGAAGGAAAATCACTCACACACCCCCACAAACAGCTTTGGGTACTTTGGTTTCCTTGTCATGCATTTGTGTCTTTGGTTTTTATTTTTCTGACACCACCGTTCTGTGACACATACAGCCACCAGAGAGCGCACCGGCCAGGAAATCAAACACACAGCTTTGGGTTTCTTGCTTTTTCATGTCCTTCTGTGTCTTTCTTTTCTTTTCTTTTCTTTTCTTTTCTTTTCTTTTTCTTTATTTTTTTTTTTTTTTTTTCTCTGACATGACCGTCCGGGCTTCATCCAAACTCTTCAGCGAGCTGCAGGGCAGTCAGCGCCGAGGTGCAAATGCACAAGCCTGCACCCTCTAGAAACGCTGCCGTCTCGGTGACGAGCCCACGCAGGTGTGTGTGTGTGGAAGGCCGCTGTGGCGCACCTGCTGGGGTGAAAGGTCACCGTTTTGGCTGCAGGTGGGTGTGTCCGCTCAGCAGGTGCACCAATCAGTGGCACAGAGTGAGTGGGTGAAGGGGCCGCTGGGAGCAGGCAGGAGTCTGGTGCAGGCAGCGCTTAAAGGGCTCTGCTCCACACAACCCTTCGCTTACGGCCATACCACCCTGAACACGCCCGATCTCGTCCGATCTCGGAAGCTAAGCAGGGTCGGGCCTGGTTAGTACTTGGATGGGAGACCGCCTGGGAATACCAGGTGCTGTAAGTTTTCCGGCTTTTGCTGGCATCCACCAAAGAGAAGGAAAATCACTCACACACCCCCACAAACAGCTTTGGGTACTTTGGTTTCCTTGTCATGCATTTGTGTCTTTGGTTTTTATTTTTCTGACACCACCGTTCTGTGACACATACAGCCACCAGAGAGCGCACCGGCCAGGAAATCAAACACACAGCTTTGGGTTTCTTGCTTTTTCATGTCCTTCTGTGTCTTTCTTTTCTTTTCTTTTCTTTTCTTTTCTTTTTCTTTTTTTTTTTTTTTTTTTTTCTCTGACATGACCGTCCGGGCTTCATCCAAACTCTTCAGCGAGCTGCAGGGCAGTCAGCGCCGAGGTGCAAATGCACAAGCCTGCACCCTCTAGAAACGCTGCCGTCTCGGTGACGAGCCCACGCAGGTGTGTGTGTGTGGAAGGCCGCTGTGGCGCACCTGCTGGGGTGAAAGGTCACCGTTTTGGCTGCAGGTGGGTGTGTCCGCTCAGCAGGTGCACCAATCAGTGGCACAGAGTGAGTGGGTGAAGGGGCCGCTGGGAGCAGGCAGGAGTCTGGTGCAGGCAGCGCTTAAAGGGCTCTGCTCCACACAACCCTTCGCTTACGGCCATACCACCCTGAACACGCCCGATCTCGTCCGATCTCGGAAGCTAAGCAGGGTCGGGCCTGGTTAGTACTTGGATGGGAGACCGCCTGGGAATACCAGGTGCTGTAAGTTTTCCGGCTTTTGCTGGCATCCACCAAAGAGAAGGAAAATCACTCACACACCCCCACAAACAGCTTTGGGTACTTTGGTTTCCTTGTCATGCATTTGTGTCTTTGGTTTTTATTTTTCTGACACCACCGTTCTGTGACACATACAGCCACCAGAGAGCGCACCGGCCAGGAAATCAAACACACAGCTTTGGGTTTCTTGCTTTTTCATGTCCTTCTGTGTCTTTCTTTTCTTTTCTTTTCTTTCTTTTTCTTTTTTTTTTTTTTTTTTTTTGTCTCTGACATGACCGTCCGGGCTTCATCCAAACTCTTCAGCGAGCTGCAGGGCAGTCAGCGCCGAGGTGCAAATGCACGAGCCTGCACCCTCTAGAAACGCTGCCGTCTCGGTGACGAGCCCACGCAGGTGTGTGTGTGTGGAAGGCCGCTGTGGCGCACCTGCTGGGGTGAAAGGTCACCGTTTTGGCTGCAGGTGGGTGTGTCCGCTCAGCAGGTGCACCAATCAGTGGCACAGAGTGAGTGGGTGAAGGGGCCGCTGGGAGCAGGCAGGAGTCTGGTGCAGGCAGCGCTTAAAGGGCTCTGCTCCACACAACCCTTCGCTTACGGCCATACCACCCTGAACACGCCCGATCTCGTCCGATCTCGGAAGCTAAGCAGGGTCGGGCCTGGTTAGTACTTGGATGGGAGACCGCCTGGGAATACCAGGTGCTGTAAGTTTTCCGGCTTTTGCTGGCATCCACCAAAGAGAAGGAAAATCACTCACACACCCCCACAAACAGCTTTGGGTACTTTGGTTTCCTTGTCATGCATTTGTGTCTTTGGTTTTTATTTTTCTGACACCACCGTTCTGTGACACATACAGCCACCAGAGAGCGCACCGGCCAGGAAATCAAACACACAGCTTTGGGTTTCTTGCTTTTTCATGTCCTTCTGTGTCTTTCTTTTCTTTTCTTTTCTTTTCTTTTTCTTTTTTTTTTTTTTTTTTTTTTTTTTTCTCTGACATGACCGTCCGGGCTTCATCCAAACTCTTCAGCGAGCTGCAGGGCAGTCAGCGCCGAGGTGCAAATGCACGAGCCTGCACCCTCTAGAAACGCTGCCGTCTCGGTGACGAGCCCACGCAGGTGTGTGTGTGTGGAAGGCCGCTGTGGCGCACCTGCTGGGGTGAAAGGTCACCGTTTTGGCTGCAGGTGGGTGTGTCCGCTCAGCAGGTGCACCAATCAGTGGCACAGAGTGAGTGGGTGAAGGGGCCGCTGGGAGCAGGCAGGAGTCTGGTGCAGGCAGCGCTTAAAGGGCTCTGCTCCACACAACCCTTCGCTTACGGCCATACCACCCTGAACACGCATGCGCGAGTGCAGGAGGGTGTGACGTTGGTGACTGGAGTGTTCGGAGGATTGGTGAGCTTTTCGGCGTGTGTTTGGTGTGTCTGCTTTGTGTTTGTTTCTTTCTTTGTATTGTTTTTTTTTTCCTTTTTCCCTTATCTGTCTGCGTCTGGCTTTTCTCTCTGTGTGTGTGAGTGTGTGTGTGCGCTTTTCTCCTGCTCCCCACAGTCTTATGGCTGTTGGGGAGTTACTTTTCAGTCTCTTTTCTTTTTCTCCCTCTTTCTGCACAGTTTTTTCTTTCACTTTCACGGGGTTTTTCCCCCCCCCCGTCTTGGGAGCATGGCTTCTGCGGGGGGGAGCTCTTCGGGTGATGGGCTGGGGTCTTTTTCCTCGAAGGGTGTGAGGAATGTGGGGAATGTGAAAGCGGCGTCCTCATTAGCTGCAGGTGCGGCGGCGCGGTCCGCTTCTGTTGCTACGGGGGGGGTGGAGAGATCACAGAGGGTGGATGGAGGAGAAACTTCGTCAATCAGGTATGAAAGGGATCTCACGATTCATGTGGAGCTGGTAGGTGAGGATCCTGTGTCCGTGAGTGAACTGCTTCGGTACAGCAGGTTGCTCTGTGGGGGCGTGGTGGCGTGTCGTTCTGTGGGGCAAAAGCGATATGAATTGACGATGTCGAATGCGGTGGGGAGGGACAAACTATTGGATGGATTTAAAATTGGAAACACGACTGTGCAGGGGAGGAGCATCTCTAACGATGAGCTGGTAGTGTCTTTCCTGGGGCTGCCGGCGTATGTGACGGATGAAGAAATCTTGGAGAAGTTGGAGGGATGGAGAGTATCGGCGGTGTCTCCGATCAAACGGAGGATGTGGCCGGGCACTAGCGTGGCTGATGGGACGCGTTTTGTAAAAGTGAAATTTAATGAAAGCGTCCAGTCT
Source organism: Oryzias latipes (assembly GCF_053564925.1). Lineage (NCBI taxonomy): Eukaryota > Metazoa > Chordata > Actinopteri > Beloniformes > Adrianichthyidae > Oryzias > Oryzias latipes. The sequence goes on from NC_136252.1 coordinate 10,393,592, forward strand.
TTGCCTTATTCGGCGAAATTTAACACGGCCACGGGACCAGAATTTTTTCGTGTCATCCACGATAAACAGGTGAAGGTCTGCAGGATCTGCATAAAACCGGGGCACATTGTCAGAGATTGCCCGGACTTTTTATGTAACAAGTGCGGCGTTCAGGGGCATTACGCCCGGGAATGTGTGTCTTCGATCCAGAAGTGTGCTGTCTGCCTCAACATGAAGGAGAACTGTGTGTGTCTAGGTGCCGCTGAGGAGACCGTGGCCTCTGATGTGAGTGACAGTGCGCGTGACAGCGCTTCGGAGGAAGACCTGTCTGACTCCGTGTCTGACGGACGCGTGTCTGCCGCGCGCCACAGCGCCGCTGCGGCGGGGCTTTCATCCACTGACGGAGGGGACGCTCTCGGACGGCAGGCGGAGGCGGGAAGCCCGGACCTGCTCCGAGCAACGGAGGTGTCAGAGGCGCACCGTTTGTCGACAGACGCGTTTCCCGTGAGGGAGGGTGAGCAGCACCCACAAATTGCCGCTACTCCCATCCGGGCGGGGGGGGCCCACGGAGCTGGTCCTGCCCCGATACCGTCTGGACCCGTGACGGGGGGAGCGCAGCACAAGAACGATGGCTCTGCCCCTGACCGGGCGGGGGGGGCCCACATAGTTGGTCCTACCCTGGTGACATCTGAACCCGTGGAGGGGGGGGCACAGCGGAGGAGCGCTGGCTCTGCCCTGGCCAGGGAGGGAGAGGCTGCGAACCTCTTCCAGACGACTGCCTTTTTGTCCCCTCGCGTCGTGAATCCCTCTGGGAATGTTGTGGGTGTGACGGATGATGAAGTGACAGGCTCTGATATGGAGGTCGACGTGCTTGCGCGTCCACAGAGGAGGTCACGGTCTCAGGGGAGCAGGAGGGGATCGAGGCAGCATAAGCAGAAGAAGACCTAGGTGTGATGTCCTTTTTAGTCTATTTCCTCATGATTAAACTCCTCAGCCTAAACATCAGAGGAGTTTGTGGGATGGACAAGGTGTCAGAAATCCTGAATGAACCCTGTGACATCCTTTGTCTACAAGAGGTGAGGTGGGATGCTGAGACCTGTGCTGCAGCTGAAAAGCTGTGGGGGGGCTCCGTCTTTTATGCAGTGGGTCCTTTGCGCTCTGCTGGGGTCGCTGTTTTCTTCAGGTCCGGGGTCTTTGACAGTGTGAACCTTCGGGTGGCAGATCCTGCAGGCCGTAAACTCATTGTGGAGTTTGAATGGGCGAGACGGAAGATGAGATTATTAAATCTATATGCTTCTAATGTTGAGAAGGAAAGAAAGATTTTTTTCCGTTCTCTCCGGCCCTTTGTGACGGAGGATTCACTCCTAGTGGGAGATTTGAATACGGTTCTGTCGCCAGCTGATGTTTCAGTGCGGAATGTTTTCAAGACAGATTTTGGACGGCAAGAACTTATCTCTGTCATGATGGACTACAACCTCGTCGACGTGTGGAGGCTGTTAAACCCTGGGAGGAGGGTTTTTTCCAGGAGGCAGATGGTGATGGGTGTCCTGAAGCAGTCTAGGATAGACCATGTCTTTTCTGCTGGAGGGGTGACACGTTTGGTTGACAGCGTTGCGTATCGTCCAAATGTGTGGAGCGATCACTCATGGGTGGAGGTGGTGCTTGACACGGTGGGTGCTAGGAAGGGTGGAGGTCTATGGATTTTAAATAACAGTGTTTTGGGTGAGGAAGGGTATCGCAGAAAGATTAAAACTTTACTGGGGTATTACAGGGATCAGATGGAAGATGACGTGGACTTCTTTTCTTGGTGGGAGGAATTGAAGGTCCGGATCCGGTTATCGACTATGGCATATTGCAAAAAAAGGAAGTGGAAGGCTCTGGAGGAGGAGAGGGACGTTAGGGCGATTCTGGAAAAAGAGGCAACCCTACTTGCGGATGACCCAGACCGTGATGTTACAGTTTATGAGGCTGCCCTGGCTCGGCTGAAGGGTTTTCAGGAGGAGAAGTGCAGGGCGGCTGCATTGAGAGCTAGGGTGAGGGACTTTGTGGAGGGTGAGAGGTCCTCGGCTTTCTTTCTGGGTTTAGAAAAAAAAAAGCAAGGCAGGTCCATCATCACGGCGCTGTACGACGCTGGAGGGAACGTGTGTACAGAGACAGATGAAATTCTGACTGTAGTGGAGAATTTTTATAAGGGCCTGTTTAATGGTGGTGGTAGTGATGAACATGCCGTGGAGGCCTGCGTGGGAGTTCTGACTGCCAGGGTGGGGGATGAGGATAAGACTGCATGTGATGCGGACATTACGGTGGAGGAGATCAGGAGAGCCATTGACAGACAAAACAGAAATAAATCTCCTGGTGCCGATGGTCTGACCGCTGAATTTTATCAATGTTTTCGGGATGACCTGGTGCCCCTTCTATCTAGGATGTTTGGTTCTTTCTGCCTGGGGCGACTGCCAACGCCCTCTTTTTGTTTAGGGACTGTTAAACTGCTGTTCAAAAATAAGGGTGACAGGGCGGACCTTGATAATTACAGGCCTATCACCTTGTTGAATACAGATTACAAAATCTTGACATCGGTGTTGGCTGAAAGGTTGAGGGAAGTGCTCCCCTCAATTTTGGGGTCTTCGCAGGCGTATGGGGTTCAGGGGAGACAGATAACGGACACGGTTCTTTCTCTTCTCTGCACGGTGGAGCATATGGAACGGTCGGGGGGATTTTTCTTAAATGTTGATTTTAGCAAAGCGTTTGATCGGGTGGAGCACGGGTTTTTGTGGAGGGTGTTAGATCGTTTTGGTTTTGGGGAACTTTTTATCTCTCGGATACGGGCACTTTATACCTCCGCTAGCAGTAAGGTGTTGTGCAATGGACATTCTACCGGCGTCTTCAGTATAACTCGGTCGATACGACAGGGCTGCCCGTTGTCGGCCATGTTGTTCAGCATCGCGGTGGAACCCCTGGCGGGCATGATTTCTGCTGATAACAGTGTTCGGGGTGTGGTCACGCCTGCGGGGAGGGAAATTAAAATCCTAGCGTATGCGGATGACACGAGCCTTGTGTTGAATGATGAGGCCAGTGTTGATGGGGCCTTGCGACAACTTCAGGCGTACTGTCGAGCCTCGGGCGCTAAGGTGAATGTCCACAAGTCTGAGATTTTCTTTTTGGGCTGCAGGGTCGACACGGTGAATAGATGGGGGTTTCGAGAGGCCACAGCTGGGGTTAGGGTGTTGGGGGTCTGGTTGGCCAGAACCCCTAGGGACACCATCCATCAAAACTGGACTGCGCTGGTGAAAAACCTGGCTCAGGTGTTGGCGTTGTGGAAAATGAGAAGGTTGACCCTGAGGGGTAAGGTCACGGTTTTGAATTCTCTGATCTTTTCGAAGATTAACTACGTGCTGTCTATCCTGCCCTTTCCTGTGCATTTCCAGACGCGCATCAATGAGTTGTTGTCTCTTTTCTTGTGGGGGTCGAGAGCGAACCAAATATCCAGGCTGACGCTGTCTCGGAATATTCAAGAGGGTGGGCTGGGTCTGGTGGAGTTGGGCGCCAGGAAGAAGGCTTTGCGCCTGAGACTGGTGGCCCGTCTCTTGGACCCGAGTCAAGTCCCTCACTGGAAGGATTATCTGGAGGATGACTTCTCTAGGCTTTTTCGACCTGGCCTTGCGGTATTCTGCCAGAGACGTCCGATGACGGCCTTTCAGGAATTGAGCCCTCTTTCCATAGAGCTGTTGTCGGCGTGGCATTCAGCTAGTGGTCTTGTAGTTCAATCCGTCTCCACCCCGTACCAGGTTTTGCATCAGCCACTGTTCCATAACGCGGTGCTCACACATGGGAGGCTTCCCCTCCAGTGTAGACTTCTGGAGGGAAGTGGTTGTCTCCTGGTGGGTGATATCATGGTTGGTGGGAGGCTGTGTGCGGTTACTGACGTTCTTTTGAGGTTTTGTGGTGGTATGACTCAGGGTGAGCGGTGGAGGGTGAAGCGGGGTTTTGCCCGGATCTCTTCCTCTGTTCCCCTGAGGTGGTTGGTTATTGTCAGGAGGGGTGGGCCTGTGCTGCAAGAGGCCAGTTTCTGTTTTCAGTTCTTGCAGGGTGGAGTGCCGGTTGCCGTGCAGTCTATAGCGACAAAGACCTGGTACCGGGCGATGCTCACCCTGGAGACCAAGGTCCCTGCGGCGGAAAGAGCATGGGGAGCAGTGTTTCCGGGTAAGGACCCTGCGAGTATTTGGAGGAGTCTGAAAGGGAGTATTTTCCCTCATTCAGTGTGGAATATGGATTTCAGGCTACGCCATAGAAAAATATATTCCAGTGTGGTTCTTCATCAGATTGATAAAGAACTGTATGATAGGACTTGTCCCGTCTGTGGCTATGTCCCTGAAACACTGGAACACATGTTTCTGGATTGTCTGGTTGTGAGGCCTTTCTGGCAGAGACTACGAGCGGCGCTGAAAGCCGGATGTTCCTTGGAGTGGGGCGTGGAGGAAGACTGGCAGTGGGCCTCGCTGTTCGGGATACCGAAAGAGGAGAGACGATCAGGATGGAAGGCGGCTGATTTACTTTTGGCGCTTGGCCGTTTTGCCATTTATCAGGCCAGGAACCTGCGACTTAAGGAAGGGCGTTCGATGGACCGATGGAGTTGTGTGAAGAGGATGTTGGGGGGACATCTACTGACGCTCGAGAAAGCGGACCCTGATGGAATGTGGCGGAGTGCTGAAATGACCAAGATTTTTTCTTGTGTGTACATGATGTAGTTTTAAGTTTAGTTTTGTGTTACTTTGGGATCTGTATTTTCTGCTTTGCAGGTCTGTTGTAGTTTTTGACTTTCTTTTGAATCTCCATCTGTAATGTTGTGATTGTTTCTTTTGTAAATATTTTAATTTCCTTTATAAATAAAAAAAAAAAAAAAAAAAAACACGCCCGATCTCGTCCGATCTCGGAAGCTAAGCAGGGTCGGGCCTGGTTAGTACTTGGATGGGAGACCGCCTGGGAATACCAGGTGCTGTAAGTTTTCCGGCTTTTGCTGGCATCCACCAAAGAGAAGGAAAATCACTCACACACCCCCACAAACAGCTTTGGGTACTTTGGTTTCCTTGTCATGCATTTGTGTCTTTGGTTTTTATTTTTCTGACACCACCGTTCTGTGACACATACAGCCACCAGAGAGCGCACCGGCCAGGAAATCAAACACACAGCTTTGGGTTTCTTGCTTTTTCATGTCCTTCTGTGTCTTTCTTTTCTTTTCTTTTCTTTCTTTTTCTTTTTTTTTTTTTTTTTTTTTTTCTCTGACATGACCGTCCGGGCTTCATCCAAACTCTTCAGCGAGCTGCAGGGCAGTCAGCGCCGAGGTGCAAATGCACGAGCCTGCACCCTCTAGAAACGCTGCCGTCTCGGTGACGAGCCCACGCAGGTGTGTGTGTGTGGAAGGCCGCTGTGGCGCACCTGCTGGGGTGAAAGGTCACCGTTTTGGCTGCAGGTGGGTGTGTCCGCTCAGCAGGTGCACCAATCAGTGGCACAGAGTGAGTGGGTGAAGGGGCCGCTGGGAGCAGGCAGGAGTCTGGTGCAGGCAGCGCTTAAAGGGCTCTGCTCCACACAACCCTTCGCTTACGGCCATACCACCCTGAACACGCCCGATCTCGTCCGATCTCGGAAGCTAAGCAGGGTCGGGCCTGGTTAGTACTTGGATGGGAGACCGCCTGGGAATACCAGGTGCTGTAAGTTTTCCGGCTTTTGCTGGCATCCACCAAAGAGAAGGAAAATCACTCACACACCCCCACAAACAGCTTTGGGTACTTTGGTTTCCTTGTCATGCATTTGTGTCTTTGGTTTTTATTTTTCTGACACCACCGTTCTGTGACACATACAGCCACCAGAGAGCGCACCGGCCAGGAAATCAAACACACAGCTTTGGGTTTCTTGCTTTTTCATGTCCTTCTGTGTCTTTCTTTTCTTTTCTTTTCTTTTCTTTCTTTTTCTTTATTTATTTTTTTTTTTTTCTCTGACATGACCGTCCGGGCTTCATCCAAACTCTTCAGCGAGCTGCAGGGCAGTCAGCGCCGAGGTGCAAATGCACAAGCCTGCACCCTCTAGAAACGCTGCCGTCTCGGTGACGAGCCCACGCAGGTGTGTGTGTGTGGAAGGCCGCTGTGGCGCACCTGCTGGGGTGAAAGGTCACCGTTTTGGCTGCAGGTGGGTGTGTCCGCTCAGCAGGTGCACCAATCAGTGGCACAGAGTGAGTGGGTGAAGGGGCCGCTGGGAGCAGGCAGGAGTCTGGTGCAGGCAGCGCTTAAAGGGCTCTGCTCCACACAACCCTTCGCTTACGGCCATACCACCCTGAACACGCCCGATCTCGTCCGATCTCGGAAGCTAAGCAGGGTCGGGCCTGGTTAGTACTTGGATGGGAGACCGCCTGGGAATACCAGGTGCTGTAAGTTTTCCGGCTTTTGCTGGCATCCACCAAAGAGAAGGAAAATCACTCACACACCCCCACAAACAGCTTTGGGTACTTTGGTTTCCTTGTCATGCATTTGTGTCTTTGGTTTTTATTTTTCTGACACCACCGTTCTGTGACACATACAGCCACCAGAGAGCGCACCGGCCAGGAAATCAAACACACAGCTTTGGGTTTCTTGCTTTTTCATGTCCTTCTGTGTCTTTCTTTTCTTTTCTTTTCTTTTCTTTTCTTTTCTTTTCTTTTTCTTTTTTTTTTTTTTTTTTTTTTTTTTCTCTGACATGACCGTCCGGGCTTCATCCAAACTCTTCAGCGAGCTGCAGGGCAGTCAGCGCCGAGGTGCAAATGCACGAGCCTGCACCCTCTAGAAACGCTGCCGTCTCGGTGACGAGCCCACGCAGGTGTGTGTGTGTGGAAGGCCGCTGTGGCGCACCTGCTGGGGTGAAAGGTCACCGTTTTGGCTGCAGGTGGGTGTGTCCGCTCAGCAGGTGCACCAATCAGTGGCACAGAGTGAGTGGGTGAAGGGGCAGCTGGGAGCAGGCAGGAGTCTGGTGCAGGCAGCGCTTAAAGGGCTCTGCTCCACACAACCCTTCGCTTACGGCCATACCACCCTGAACACGCCCGATCTCGTCCGATCTCGGAAGCTAAGCAGGGTCGGGCCTGGTTAGTACTTGGATGGGAGACCGCCTGGGAATACCAGGTGCTGTAAGTTTTCCGGCTTTTGCTGGCATCCACCAAAGAGAAGGAAAATCACTCACACACCCCCACAAACAGCTTTGGGTACTTTGGTTTCCTTGTCATGCATTTGTGTCTTTGGTTTTTATTTTTCTGACACCACCGTTCTGTGACACATACAGCCACCAGAGAGCGCACCGGCCAGGAAATCAAACACACAGCTTTGGGTTTCTTGCTTTTTCATGTCCTTCTGTGTCTTTCTTTTCTTTTCTTTTCTTTCTTTTTCTTTTTTTTTTTTTTTTTTTTTTTCTCTGACATGACCGTCCGGGCTTCATCCAAACTCTTCAGCGAGCTGCAGGGCAGTCAGCGCCGAGGTGCAAATGCACGAGCCTGCACCCTCTAGAAACGCTGCCGTCTCGGTGACGAGCCCACGCAGGTGTGTGTGTGTGGAAGGCCGCTGTGGCGCACCTGCTGGGGTGAAAGGTCACCGTTTTGGCTGCAGGTGGGTGTGTCCGCTCAGCAGGTGCACCAATCAGTGGCACAGAGTGAGTGGGTGAAGGGGCCGCTGGGAGCAGGCAGGAGTCTGGTGCAGGCAGCGCTTAAAGGGCTCTGCTCCACACAACCCTTCGCTTACGGCCATACCACCCTGAACACGCCCGATCTCGTCCGATCTCGGAAGCTAAGCAGGGTCGGGCCTGGTTAGTACTTGGATGGGAGACCGCCTGGGAATACCAGGTGCTGTAAGTTTTCCGGCTTTTGCTGGCATCCACCAAAGAGAAGGAAAATCACTCACACACCCCCACAAACAGCTTTGGGTACTTTGGTTTCCTTGTCATGCATTTGTGTCTTTGGTTTTTATTTTTCTGACACCACCGTTCTGTGACACATACAGCCACCAGAGAGCGCACCGGCCAGGAAATCAAACACACAGCTTTGGGTTTCTTGCTTTTTCATGTCCTTCTGTGTCTTTCTTTTCTTTTCTTTTCTTTTCTTTTCTTTTTCTTTATTTATTTTTTTTTTTTTTCTCTGACATGACCGTCCGGGCTTCATCCAAACTCTTCAGCGAGCTGCAGGGCAGTCAGCGCCGAGGTGCAAATGCACAAGCCTGCACCCTCTAGAAACGCTGCCGTCTCGGTGACGAGCCCACGCAGGTGTGTGTGTGTGGAAGGCCGCTGTGGCGCACCTGCTGGGGTGAAAGGTCACCGTTTTGGCTGCAGGTGGGTGTGTCCGCTCAGCAGGTGCACCAATCAGTGGCACAGAGTGAGTGGGTGAAGGGGCCGCTGGGAGCAGGCAGGAGTCTGGTGCAGGCAGCGCTTAAAGGGCTCTGCTCCACACAACCCTTCGCTTACGGCCATACCACCCTGAACACGCCCGATCTCGTCCGATCTCGGAAGCTAAGCAGGGTCGGGCCTGGTTAGTACTTGGATGGGAGACCGCCTGGGAATACCAGGTGCTGTAAGTTTTCCGGCTTTTGCTGGCATCCACCAAAGAGAAGGAAAATCACTCACACACCCCCACAAACAGCTTTGGGTACTTTGGTTTCCTTGTCATGCATTTGTGTCTTTGGTTTTTATTTTTCTGACACCACCGTTCTGTGACACATACAGCCACCAGAGAGCGCACCGGCCAGGAAATCAAACACACAGCTTTGGGTTTCTTGCTTTTTCATGTCCTTCTGTGTCTTTCTTTTCTTTTCTTTTCTTTTTTTTTCTCCTTTTTTTTTTTTTTTTTTTTTTTTTGTCTCTGACATGACCGTCCGGGCTTCATCCAAACTCTTCAGCGAGCTGCAGGGCAGTCAGCGCCGAGGTGCAAATGCACAAGCCTGCACCCTCTAGAAACGCTGCCGTCTCGGTGACGAGCCCACGCAGGTGTGTGTGTGTGGAAGGCCGCTGTGGCGCACCTGCTGGGGTGAAAGGTCACCGTTTTGGCTGCAGGTGGGTGTGTCCGCTCAGCAGGTGCACCAATCAGTGGCACAGAGTGAGTGGGTGAAGGGGCCGCTGGGAGCAGGCAGGAGTCTGGTGCAGGCAGCGCTTAAAGGGCTCTGCTCCACACAACCCTTCGCTTACGGCCATACCACCCTGAACACGCATGCGCGAGTGCAGGAGGGTGTGACGTTGGTGACTGGAGTGTTCGGAGGATTGGTGAGCTTTTCGGCGTGTGTTTGGTGTGTCTGCTTTGTGTTTGTTTCTTTCTTTGTATTGTTTTTTTTTTCCTTTTTCCCTTATCTGTCTGCGTCTGGCTTTTCTCTCTGTGTGTGTGAGTGTGTGTGTGCGCTTTTCTCCTGCTCCCCACAGTCTTATGGCTGTTGGGGAGTTACTTTTCAGTCTCTTTTCTTTTTCTCCCTCTTTCTGCACAGTTTTTTCTTTCACTTTCACGGGGTTTTTCCCCCCCCCGTCTTGGGAGCATGGCTTCTGCGGGGGGGAGCTCTTCGGGTGATGGGCTGGGGTCTTTTTCCTCGAAGGGTGTGAGGAATGTGGGGAATGTGAAAGCGGCGTCCTCATTAGCTGCAGGTGCGGCGGCGCGGTCCGCTTCTGTTGCTACGGGGGGGGTGGAGAGATCACAGAGGGTGGATGGAGGAGAAACTTCGTCAATCAGGTATGAAAGGGATCTCACGATTCATGTGGAGCTGGTAGGTGAGGATCCTGTATCCGTGAGTGAACTGCTTCGGTACAGCAGGTTGCTCTGTGGGGGCGTGGTGGCGTGTCGTTCTGTGGGGCAAAAGCGATATGAATTGACGATGTCGAATGCGGTGGGGAGGGACAAACTATTGGATGGATTTAAAATTGGAAACACGACTGTGCAGGGGAGGAGCATCTCTAACGATGAGCTGGTAGTGTCTTTCCTGGGGCTGCCGGCGTATGTGACGGATGAAGAAATCTTGGAGAAGTTGGAGGGATGGAGAGTATCGGCGGTGTCTCCGATCAAACGGAGGATGTGGCCGGGCACTAGCGTGGCTGATGGGACGCGTTTTGTAAAAGTGAAATTTAATGAAAGCGTCCAGTCTTTGCCTTATTCGGCGAAATTTAACACGGCCACGGGACCAGAATTTTTTCGTGTCATCCACGATAAACAGGTGAAGGTCTGCAGGATCTGCATAAAACCGGGGCACATTGTCAGAGATTGCCCGGACTTTTTATGTAACAAGTGCGGCGTTCAGGGGCATTACGCCCGGGAATGTGTGTCTTCGATCCAGAAGTGTGCTGTCTGCCTCAACATGAAGGAGAACTGTGTGTGTCTAGGTGCCGCTGAGGAGACCGTGGCCTCTGATGTGAGTGACAGTGCGCGTGACAGCGCTTCGGAGGAAGACCTGTCTGACTCCGTGTCTGACGGACGCGTGTCTGCCGCGCGCCACAGCGCCGCTGCGGCGGGGCTTTCATCCACTGACGGAGGGGACGCTCTCGGACGGCAGGCGGAGGCGGGAAGCCCGGACCTGCTCCGAGCAACGGAGGTGTCAGAGGCGCACCGTTTGTCGACAGACGCGTTTCCCGTGAGGGAGGGTGAGCAGCACCCACAAATTGCCGCTACTCCCATCCGGGCGGGGGGGGCCCACGGAGCTGGTCCTGCCCCGATACCGTCTGGACCCGTGACGGGGGGAGCGCAGCACAAGAACGATGGCTCTGCCCCTGACCGGGCGGGGGGGGCCCACATAGTTGGTCCTACCCTGGTGACATCTGAACCCGTGGAGGGGGGGGCACAGCGGAGGAGCGCTGGCTCTGCCCTGGCCAGGGAGGGAGAGGCTGCGAACCTCTTCCAGACGACTGCCTTTTTGTCCCCTCGCGTCGTGAATCCCTCTGGGAATGTTGTGGGTGTGACGGATGATGAAGTGACAGGCTCTGATATGGAGGTCGACGTGCTTGCGCGTCCACAGAGGAGGTCACGGTCTCAGGGGAGCAGGAGGGGATCGAGGCAGCATAAGCAGAAGAAGACCTAGGTGTGATGTCCTTTTTAGTCTATTTCCTCATGATTAAACTCCTCAGCCTAAACATCAGAGGAGTTTGTGGGATGGACAAGGTGTCAGAAATCCTGAATGAACCCTGTGACATCCTTTGTCTACAAGAGGTGAGGTGGGATGCTGAGACCTGTGCTGCAGCTGAAAAGCTGTGGGGGGGCTCCGTCTTTTATGCAGTGGGTCCTTTGCGCTCTGCTGGGGTCGCTGTTTTCTTCAGGTCCGGGGTCTTTGACAGTGTGAACCTTCGGGTGGCAGATCCTGCAGGCCGTAAACTCATTGTGGAGTTTGAATGGGCGAGACGGAAGATGAGATTATTAAATCTATATGCTTCTAATGTTGAGAAGGAAAGAAAGATTTTTTTCCGTTCTCTCCGGCCCTTTGTGACGGAGGATTCACTCCTAGTGGGAGATTTGAATACGGTTCTGTCGCCAGCTGATGTTTCAGTGCGGAATGTTTTCAAGACAGATTTTGGACGGCAAGAACTTATCTCTGTCATGATGGACTACAACCTCGTCGACGTGTGGAGGCTGTTAAACCCTGGGAGGAGGGTTTTTTCCAGGAGGCAGATGGTGATGGGTGTCCTGAAGCAGTCTAGGATAGACCATGTCTTTTCTGCTGGAGGGGTGACACGTTTGGTTGACAGCGTTGCGTATCGTCCAAATGTGTGGAGCGATCACTCATGGGTGGAGGTGGTGCTTGACACGGTGGGTGCTAGGAAGGGTGGAGGTCTATGGATTTTAAATAACAGTGTTTTGGGTGAGGAAGGGTATCGCAGAAAGATTAAAACTTTACTGGGGTATTACAGGGATCAGATGGAAGATGACGTGGACTTCTTTTCTTGGTGGGAGGAATTGAAGGTCCGGATCCGGTTATCGACTATGGCATATTGCAAAAAAAGGAAGTGGAAGGCTCTGGAGGAGGAGAGGGACGTTAGGGCGATTCTGGAAAAAGAGGCAACCCTACTTGCGGATGACCCAGACCGTGATGTTACAGTTTATGAGGCTGCCCTGGCTCGGCTGAAGGGTTTTCAGGAGGAGAAGTGCAGGGCGGCTGCATTGAGAGCTAGGGTGAGGGACTTTGTGGAGGGTGAGAGGTCCTCGGCTTTCTTTCTGGGTTTAGAAAAAAAAAAGCAAGGCAGGTCCATCATCACGGCGCTGTACGACGCTGGAGGGAACGTGTGTACAGAGACAGATGAAATTCTGACTGTAGTGGAGAATTTTTATAAGGGCCTGTTTAATGGTGGTGGTAGTGATGAACATGCCGTGGAGGCCTGCGTGGGAGTTCTGACTGCCAGGGTGGGGGATGAGGATAAGACTGCATGTGATGCGGACATTACGGTGGAGGAGATCAGGAGAGCCATTGACAGACAAAACAGAAATAAATCTCCTGGTGCCGATGGTCTGACCGCTGAATTTTATCAATGTTTTCGGGATGACCTGGTGCCCCTTCTATCTAGGATGTTTGGTTCTTTCTGCCTGGGGCGACTGCCAACGCCCTCTTTTTGTTTAGGGACTGTTAAACTGCTGTTCAAAAATAAGGGTGACAGGGCGGACCTTGATAATTACAGGCCTATCACCTTGTTGAATACAGATTACAAAATCTTGACATCGGTGTTGGCTGAAAGGTTGAGGGAAGTGCTCCCCTCAATTTTGGGGTCTTCGCAGGCGTATGGGGTTCAGGGGAGACAGATAACGGACACGGTTCTTTCTCTTCTCTGCACGGTGGAGCATATGGAACGGTCGGGGGGATTTTTCTTAAATGTTGATTTTAGCAAAGCGTTTGATCGGGTGGAGCACGGGTTTTTGTGGAGGGTGTTAGATCGTTTTGGTTTTGGGGAACTTTTTATCTCTCGGATACGGGCACTTTATACCTCCGCTAGCAGTAAGGTGTTGTGCAATGGACATTCTACCGGCGTCTTCAGTATAACTCGGTCGATACGACAGGGCTGCCCGTTGTCGGCCATGTTGTTCAGCATCGCGGTGGAACCCCTGGCGGGCATGATTTCTGCTGATAACAGTGTTCGGGGTGTGGTCACGCCTGCGGGGAGGGAAATTAAAATCCTAGCGTATGCGGATGACACGAGCCTTGTGTTGAATGATGAGGCCAGTGTTGATGGGGCCTTGCGACAACTTCAGGCGTACTGTCGAGCCTCGGGCGCTAAGGTGAATGTCCACAAGTCTGAGATTTTCTTTTTGGGCTGCAGGGTCGACACGGTGAATAGATGGGGGTTTCGAGAGGCCACAGCTGGGGTTAGGGTGTTGGGGGTCTGGTTGGCCAGAACCCCTAGGGACACCATCCATCAAAACTGGACTGCGCTGGTGAAAAACCTGGCTCAGGTGTTGGCGTTGTGGAAAATGAGAAGGTTGACCCTGAGGGGTAAGGTCACGGTTTTGAATTCTCTGATCTTTTCGAAGATTAACTACGTGCTGTCTATCCTGCCCTTTCCTGTGCATTTCCAGACGCGCATCAATGAGTTGTTGTCTCTTTTCTTGTGGGGGTCGAGAGCGAACCAAATATCCAGGCTGACGCTGTCTCGGAATATTCAAGAGGGTGGGCTGGGTCTGGTGGAGTTGGGCGCCAGGAAGAAGGCTTTGCGCCTGAGACTGGTGGCCCGTCTCTTGGACCCGAGTCAAGTCCCTCACTGGAAGGATTATCTGGAGGATGACTTCTCTAGGCTTTTTCGACCTGGCCTTGCGGTATTCTGCCAGAGACGTCCGATGACGGCCTTTCAGGAATTGAGCCCTCTTTCCATAGAGCTGTTGTCGGCGTGGCATTCAGCTAGTGGTCTTGTAGTTCAATCCGTCTCCACCCCGTACCAGGTTTTGCATCAGCCACTGTTCCATAACGCGGTGCTCACACATGGGAGGCTTCCCCTCCAGTGTAGACTTCTGGAGGGAAGTGGTTGTCTCCTGGTGGGTGATATCATGGTTGGTGGGAGGCTGTGTGCGGTTACTGACGTTCTTTTGAGGTTTTGTGGTGGTATGACTCAGGGTGAGCGGTGGAGGGTGAAGCGGGGTTTTGCCCGGATCTCTTCCTCTGTTCCCCTGAGGTGGTTGGTTATTGTCAGGAGGGGTGGGCCTGTGCTGCAAGAGGCCAGTTTCTGTTTTCAGTTCTTGCAGGGTGGAGTGCCGGTTGCCGTGCAGTCTATAGCGACAAAGACCTGGTACCGGGCGATGCTCACCCTGGAGACCAAGGTCCCTGCGGCGGAAAGAGCATGGGGAGCAGTGTTTCCGGGTAAGGACCCTGCGAGTATTTGGAGGAGTCTGAAAGGGAGTATTTTCCCTCATTCAGTGTGGAATATGGATTTCAGGCTACGCCATAGAAAAATATATTCCAGTGTGGTTCTTCATCAGATTGATAAAGAACTGTATGATAGGACTTGTCCCGTCTGTGGCTATGTCCCTGAAACACTGGAACACATGTTTCTGGATTGTCTGGTTGTGAGGCCTTTCTGGCAGAGACTACGAGCGGCGCTGAAAGCCGGATGTTCCTTGGAGTGGGGCGTGGAGGAAGACTGGCAGTGGGCCTCGCTGTTCGGGATACCGAAAGAGGAGAGACGATCAGGATGGAAGGCGGCTGATTTACTTTTGGCGCTTGGCCGTTTTGCCATTTATCAGGCCAGGAACCTGCGACTTAAGGAAGGGCGTTCGATGGACCGATGGAGTTGTGTGAAGAGGATGTTGGGGGGACATCTACTGACGCTCGAGAAAGCGGACCCTGATGGAATGTGGCGGAGTGCTGAAATGACCAAGATTTTTTCTTGTGTGTACATGATGTAGTTTTAAGTTTAGTTTTGTGTTACTTTGGGATCTGTATTTTCTGCTTTGCAGGTCTGTTGTAGTTTTTGACTTTCTTTTGAATCTCCATCTGTAATGTTGTGATTGTTTCTTTTGTAAATATTTTAATTTCCTTTATAAATAAAAAAAAAAAAAAAAAAAAAAAAAAAACACGCCCGATCTCGTCCGATCTCGGAAGCTAAGCAGGGTCGGGCCTGGTTAGTACTTGGATGGGAGACCGCCTGGGAATACCAGGTGCTGTAAGTTTTCCGGCTTTTGCTGGCATCCACCAAAGAGAAGGAAAATCACTCACACACCCCCACAAACAGCTTTGGGTACTTTGGTTTCCTTGTCATGCATTTGTGTCTTTGGTTTTTATTTTTCTGACACCACCGTTCTGTGACACATACAGCCACCAGAGAGCGCACCGGCCAGGAAATCAAACACACAGCTTTGGGTTTCTTGCTTTTTCATGTCCTTCTGTGTCTTTCTTTTCTTTTCTTTTCTTTTCTTTTCTTTTCTTTCTTTTTCTTTATTTATTTTTTTTTTTTTCTCTGACATGACCGTCCGGGCTTCATCCAAACTCTTCAGCGAGCTGCAGGGCAGTCAGCGCCGAGGTGCAAATGCACAAGCCTGCACCCTCTAGAAACGCTGCCGTCTCGGTGACGAGCCCACGCAGGTGTGTGTGTGTGGAAGGCCGCTGTGGCGCACCTGCTGGGGTGAAAGGTCACCGTTTTGGCTGCAGGTGGGTGTGTCCGCTCAGCAGGTGCACCAATCAGTGGCACAGAGTGAGTGGGTGAAGGGGCCGCTGGGAGCAGGCAGGAGTCTGGTGCAGGCAGCGCTTAAAGGGCTCTGCTCCACACAACCCTTCGCTTACGGCCATACCACCCTGAACACGCCCGATCTCGTCCGATCTCGGAAGCTAAGCAGGGTCGGGCCTGGTTAGTACTTGGATGGGAGACCGCCTGGGAATACCAGGTGCTGTAAGTTTTCCGGCTTTTGCTGGCATCCACCAAAGAGAAGGAAAATCACTCACACACCCCCACAAACAGCTTTGGGTACTTTGGTTTCCTTGTCATGCATTTGTGTCTTTGGTTTTTATTTTTCTGACACCACCGTTCTGTGACACATACAGCCACCAGAGAGCGCACCGGCCAGGAAATCAAACACACAGCTTTGGGTTTCTTGCTTTTTCATGTCCTTCTGTGTCTTTCTTTTCTTTTCTTTTCTTTTCTTTTCTTTTCTTTTTCTTTATTTTTTTTTTTTTTTTTTCTCTGACATGACCGTCCGGGCTTCATCCAAACTCTTCAGCGAGCTGCAGGGCAGTCAGCGCCGAGGTGCAAATGCACGAGCCTGCACCCTCTAGAAACGCTGCCGTCTCGGTGACGAGCCCACGCAGGTGTGTGTGTGTGGAAGGCCGCTGTGGCGCACCTGCTGGGGTGAAAGGTCACCGTTTTGGCTGCAGGTGGGTGTGTCCGCTCAGCAGGTGCACCAATCAGTGGCACAGAGTGAGTGGGTGAAGGGGCCGCTGGGAGCAGGCAGGAGTCTGGTGCAGGCAGCGCTTAAAGGGCTCTGCTCCACACAACCCTTCGCTTACGGCCATACCACCCTGAACACGCCCGATCTCGTCCGATCTCGGAAGCTAAGCAGGGTCGGGCCTGGTTAGTACTTGGATGGGAGACCGCCTGGGAATACCAGGTGCTGTAAGTTTTCCGGCTTTTGCTGGCATCCACCAAAGAGAAGGAAAATCACTCACACACCCCCACAAACAGCTTTGGGTACTTTGGTTTCCTTGTCATGCATTTGTGTCTTTGGTTTTTATTTTTCTGACACCACCGTTCTGTGACACATACAGCCACCAGAGAGCGCACCGGCCAGGAAATCAAACACACAGCTTTGGGTTTCTTGCTTTTTCATGTCCTTCTGTGTCTTTCTTTTCTTTTCTTTTCTTTTCTTTTCTTTTCTTTTCTTTTTCTTTTTTTTTTTTTTTTTTTTTTTTTTCTCTGACATGACCGTCCGGGCTTCATCCAAACTCTTCAGCGAGCTGCAGGGCAGTCAGCGCCGAGGTGCAAATGCACGAGCCTGCACCCTCTAGAAACGCTGCCGTCTCGGTGACGAGCCCACGCAGGTGTGTGTGTGTGGAAGGCCGCTGTGGCGCACCTGCTGGGGTGAAAGGTCACCGTTTTGGCTGCAGGTGGGTGTGTCCGCTCAGCAGGTGCACCAATCAGTGGCACAGAGTGAGTGGGTGAAGGGGCAGCTGGGAGCAGGCAGGAGTCTGGTGCAGGCAGCGCTTAAAGGGCTCTGCTCCACACAACCCTTCGCTTACGGCCATACCACCCTGAACACGCCCGATCTCGTCCGATCTCGGAAGCTAAGCAGGGTCGGGCCTGGTTAGTACTTGGATGGGAGACCGCCTGGGAATACCAGGTGCTGTAAGTTTTCCGGCTTTTGCTGGCATCCACCAAAGAGAAGGAAAATCACTCACACACCCCCACAAACAGCTTTGGGTACTTTGGTTTCCTTGTCATGCATTTGTGTCTTTGGTTTTTATTTTTCTGACACCACCGTTCTGTGACACATACAGCCACCAGAGAGCGCACCGGCCAGGAAATCAAACACACAGCTTTGGGTTTCTTGCTTTTTCATGTCCTTCTGTGTCTTTCTTTTCTTTTCTTTTCTTTCTTTTTCTTTTTTTTTTTTTTTTTTTTTTTCTCTGACATGACCGTCCGGGCTTCATCCAAACTCTTCAGCGAGCTGCAGGGCAGTCAGCGCCGAGGTGCAAATGCACGAGCCTGCACCCTCTAGAAACGCTGCCGTCTCGGTGACGAGCCCACGCAGGTGTGTGTGTGTGGAAGGCCGCTGTGGCGCACCTGCTGGGGTGAAAGGTCACCGTTTTGGCTGCAGGTGGGTGTGTCCGCTCAGCAGGTGCACCAATCAGTGGCACAGAGTGAGTGGGTGAAGGGGCCGCTGGGAGCAGGCAGGAGTCTGGTGCAGGCAGCGCTTAAAGGGCTCTGCTCCACACAACCCTTCGCTTACGGCCATACCACCCTGAACACGCCCGATCTCGTCCGATCTCGGAAGCTAAGCAGGGTCGGGCCTGGTTAGTACTTGGATGGGAGACCGCCTGGGAATACCAGGTGCTGTAAGTTTTCCGGCTTTTGCTGGCATCCACCAAAGAGAAGGAAAATCACTCACACACCCCCACAAACAGCTTTGGGTACTTTGGTTTCCTTGTCATGCATTTGTGTCTTTGGTTTTTATTTTTCTGACACCACCGTTCTGTGACACATACAGCCACCAGAGAGCGCACCGGCCAGGAAATCAAACACACAGCTTTGGGTTTCTTGCTTTTTCATGTCCTTCTGTGTCTTTCTTTTCTTTTCTTTTCTTTTCTTTTCTTTTTCTTTATTTATTTTTTTTTTTTTTCTCTGACATGACCGTCCGGGCTTCATCCAAACTCTTCAGCGAGCTGCAGGGCAGTCAGCGCCGAGGTGCAAATGCACAAGCCTGCACCCTCTAGAAACGCTGCCGTCTCGGTGACGAGCCCACGCAGGTGTGTGTGTGTGGAAGGCCGCTGTGGCGCACCTGCTGGGGTGAAAGGTCACCGTTTTGGCTGCAGGTGGGTGTGTCCGCTCAGCAGGTGCACCAATCAGTGGCACAGAGTGAGTGGGTGAAGGGGCCGCTGGGAGCAGGCAGGAGTCTGGTGCAGGCAGCGCTTAAAGGGCTCTGCTCCACACAACCCTTCGCTTACGGCCATACCACCCTGAACACGCCCGATCTCGTCCGATCTCGGAAGCTAAGCAGGGTCGGGCCTGGTTAGTACTTGGATGGGAGACCGCCTGGGAATACCAGGTGCTGTAAGTTTTCCGGCTTTTGCTGGCATCCACCAAAGAGAAGGAAAATCACTCACACACCCCCACAAACAGCTTTGGGTACTTTGGTTTCCTTGTCATGCATTTGTGTCTTTGGTTTTTATTTTTCTGACACCACCGTTCTGTGACACATACAGCCACCAGAGAGCGCACCGGCCAGGAAATCAAACACACAGCTTTGGGTTTCTTGCTTTTTCATGTCCTTCTGTGTCTTTCTTTTCTTTTCTTTTCTTTTTTTTTCTCCTTTTTTTTTTTTTTTTTTTTTTTTTGTCTCTGACATGACCGTCCGGGCTTCATCCAAACTCTTCAGCGAGCTGCAGGGCAGTCAGCGCCGAGGTGCAAATGCACAAGCCTGCACCCTCTAGAAACGCTGCCGTCTCGGTGACGAGCCCACGCAGGTGTGTGTGTGTGGAAGGCCGCTGTGGCGCACCTGCTGGGGTGAAAGGTCACCGTTTTGGCTGCAGGTGGGTGTGTCCGCTCAGCAGGTGCACCAATCAGTGGCACAGAGTGAGTGGGTGAAGGGGCCGCTGGGAGCAGGCAGGAGTCTGGTGCAGGCAGCGCTTAAAGGGCTCTGCTCCACACAACCCTTCGCTTACGGCCATACCACCCTGAACACGCATGCGCGAGTGCAGGAGGGTGTGACGTTGGTGACTGGAGTGTTCGGAGGATTGGTGAGCTTTTCGGCGTGTGTTTGGTGTGTCTGCTTTGTGTTTGTTTCTTTCTTTGTATTGTTTTTTTTTTCCTTTTTCCCTTATCTGTCTGCGTCTGGCTTTTCTCTCTGTGTGTGTGAGTGTGTGTGTGCGCTTTTCTCCTGCTCCCCACAGTCTTATGGCTGTTGGGGAGTTACTTTTCAGTCTCTTTTCTTTTTCTCCCTCTTTCTGCACAGTTTTTTCTTTCACTTTCACGGGGTTTTTCCCCCCCCCGTCTTGGGAGCATGGCTTCTGCGGGGGGGAGCTCTTCGGGTGATGGGCTGGGGTCTTTTTCCTCGAAGGGTGTGAGGAATGTGGGGAATGTGAAAGCGGCGTCCTCATTAGCTGCAGGTGCGGCGGCGCGGTCCGCTTCTGTTGCTACGGGGGGGGTGGAGAGATCACAGAGGGTGGATGGAGGAGAAACTTCGTCAATCAGGTATGAAAGGGATCTCACGATTCATGTGGAGCTGGTAGGTGAGGATCCTGTATCCGTGAGTGAACTGCTTCGGTACAGCAGGTTGCTCTGTGGGGGCGTGGTGGCGTGTCGTTCTGTGGGGCAAAAGCGATATGAATTGACGATGTCGAATGCGGTGGGGAGGGACAAACTATTGGATGGATTTAAAATTGGAAACACGACTGTGCAGGGGAGGAGCATCTCTAACGATGAGCTGGTAGTGTCTTTCCTGGGGCTGCCGGCGTATGTGACGGATGAAGAAATCTTGGAGAAGTTGGAGGGATGGAGAGTATCGGCGGTGTCTCCGATCAAACGGAGGATGTGGCCGGGCACTAGCGTGGCTGATGGGACGCGTTTTGTAAAAGTGAAATTTAATGAAAGCGTCCAGTCTTTGCCTTATTCGGCGAAATTTAACACGGCCACGGGACCAGAATTTTTTCGTGTCATCCACGATAAACAGGTGAAGGTCTGCAGGATCTGCATAAAACCGGGGCACATTGTCAGAGATTGCCCGGACTTTTTATGTAACAAGTGCGGCGTTCAGGGGCATTACGCCCGGGAATGTGTGTCTTCGATCCAGAAGTGTGCTGTCTGCCTCAACATGAAGGAGAACTGTGTGTGTCTAGGTGCCGCTGAGGAGACCGTGGCCTCTGATGTGAGTGACAGTGCGCGTGACAGCGCTTCGGAGGAAGACCTGTCTGACTCCGTGTCTGACGGACGCGTGTCTGCCGCGCGCCACAGCGCCGCTGCGGCGGGGCTTTCATCCACTGACGGAGGGGACGCTCTCGGACGGCAGGCGGAGGCGGGAAGCCCGGACCTGCTCCGAGCAACGGAGGTGTCAGAGGCGCACCGTTTGTCGACAGACGCGTTTCCCGTGAGGGAGGGTGAGCAGCACCCACAAATTGCCGCTACTCCCATCCGGGCGGGGGGGGCCCACGGAGCTGGTCCTGCCCCGATACCGTCTGGACCCGTGACGGGGGGAGCGCAGCACAAGAACGATGGCTCTGCCCCTGACCGGGCGGGGGGGGCCCACATAGTTGGTCCTACCCTGGTGACATCTGAACCCGTGGAGGGGGGGGCACAGCGGAGGAGCGCTGGCTCTGCCCTGGCCAGGGAGGGAGAGGCTGCGAACCTCTTCCAGACGACTGCCTTTTTGTCCCCTCGCGTCGTGAATCCCTCTGGGAATGTTGTGGGTGTGACGGATGATGAAGTGACAGGCTCTGATATGGAGGTCGACGTGCTTGCGCGTCCACAGAGGAGGTCACGGTCTCAGGGGAGCAGGAGGGGATCGAGGCAGCATAAGCAGAAGAAGACCTAGGTGTGATGTCCTTTTTAGTCTATTTCCTCATGATTAAACTCCTCAGCCTAAACATCAGAGGAGTTTGTGGGATGGACAAGGTGTCAGAAATCCTGAATGAACCCTGTGACATCCTTTGTCTACAAGAGGTGAGGTGGGATGCTGAGACCTGTGCTGCAGCTGAAAAGCTGTGGGGGGGCTCCGTCTTTTATGCAGTGGGTCCTTTGCGCTCTGCTGGGGTCGCTGTTTTCTTCAGGTCCGGGGTCTTTGACAGTGTGAACCTTCGGGTGGCAGATCCTGCAGGCCGTAAACTCATTGTGGAGTTTGAATGGGCGAGACGGAAGATGAGATTATTAAATCTATATGCTTCTAATGTTGAGAAGGAAAGAAAGATTTTTTTCCGTTCTCTCCGGCCCTTTGTGACGGAGGATTCACTCCTAGTGGGAGATTTGAATACGGTTCTGTCGCCAGCTGATGTTTCAGTGCGGAATGTTTTCAAGACAGATTTTGGACGGCAAGAACTTATCTCTGTCATGATGGACTACAACCTCGTCGACGTGTGGAGGCTGTTAAACCCTGGGAGGAGGGTTTTTTCCAGGAGGCAGATGGTGATGGGTGTCCTGAAGCAGTCTAGGATAGACCATGTCTTTTCTGCTGGAGGGGTGACACGTTTGGTTGACAGCGTTGCGTATCGTCCAAATGTGTGGAGCGATCACTCATGGGTGGAGGTGGTGCTTGACACGGTGGGTGCTAGGAAGGGTGGAGGTCTATGGATTTTAAATAACAGTGTTTTGGGTGAGGAAGGGTATCGCAGAAAGATTAAAACTTTACTGGGGTATTACAGGGATCAGATGGAAGATGACGTGGACTTCTTTTCTTGGTGGGAGGAATTGAAGGTCCGGATCCGGTTATCGACTATGGCATATTGCAAAAAAAGGAAGTGGAAGGCTCTGGAGGAGGAGAGGGACGTTAGGGCGATTCTGGAAAAAGAGGCAACCCTACTTGCGGATGACCCAGACCGTGATGTTACAGTTTATGAGGCTGCCCTGGCTCGGCTGAAGGGTTTTCAGGAGGAGAAGTGCAGGGCGGCTGCATTGAGAGCTAGGGTGAGGGACTTTGTGGAGGGTGAGAGGTCCTCGGCTTTCTTTCTGGGTTTAGAAAAAAAAAAGCAAGGCAGGTCCATCATCACGGCGCTGTACGACGCTGGAGGGAACGTGTGTACAGAGACAGATGAAATTCTGACTGTAGTGGAGAATTTTTATAAGGGCCTGTTTAATGGTGGTGGTAGTGATGAACATGCCGTGGAGGCCTGCGTGGGAGTTCTGACTGCCAGGGTGGGGGATGAGGATAAGACTGCATGTGATGCGGACATTACGGTGGAGGAGATCAGGAGAGCCATTGACAGACAAAACAGAAATAAATCTCCTGGTGCCGATGGTCTGACCGCTGAATTTTATCAATGTTTTCGGGATGACCTGGTGCCCCTTCTATCTAGGATGTTTGGTTCTTTCTGCCTGGGGCGACTGCCAACGCCCTCTTTTTGTTTAGGGACTGTTAAACTGCTGTTCAAAAATAAGGGTGACAGGGCGGACCTTGATAATTACAGGCCTATCACCTTGTTGAATACAGATTACAAAATCTTGACATCGGTGTTGGCTGAAAGGTTGAGGGAAGTGCTCCCCTCAATTTTGGGGTCTTCGCAGGCGTATGGGGTTCAGGGGAGACAGATAACGGACACGGTTCTTTCTCTTCTCTGCACGGTGGAGCATATGGAACGGTCGGGGGGATTTTTCTTAAATGTTGATTTTAGCAAAGCGTTTGATCGGGTGGAGCACGGGTTTTTGTGGAGGGTGTTAGATCGTTTTGGTTTTGGGGAACTTTTTATCTCTCGGATACGGGCACTTTATACCTCCGCTAGCAGTAAGGTGTTGTGCAATGGACATTCTACCGGCGTCTTCAGTATAACTCGGTCGATACGACAGGGCTGCCCGTTGTCGGCCATGTTGTTCAGCATCGCGGTGGAACCCCTGGCGGGCATGATTTCTGCTGATAACAGTGTTCGGGGTGTGGTCACGCCTGCGGGGAGGGAAATTAAAATCCTAGCGTATGCGGATGACACGAGCCTTGTGTTGAATGATGAGGCCAGTGTTGATGGGGCCTTGCGACAACTTCAGGCGTACTGTCGAGCCTCGGGCGCTAAGGTGAATGTCCACAAGTCTGAGATTTTCTTTTTGGGCTGCAGGGTCGACACGGTGAATAGATGGGGGTTTCGAGAGGCCACAGCTGGGGTTAGGGTGTTGGGGGTCTGGTTGGCCAGAACCCCTAGGGACACCATCCATCAAAACTGGACTGCGCTGGTGAAAAACCTGGCTCAGGTGTTGGCGTTGTGGAAAATGAGAAGGTTGACCCTGAGGGGTAAGGTCACGGTTTTGAATTCTCTGATCTTTTCGAAGATTAACTACGTGCTGTCTATCCTGCCCTTTCCTGTGCATTTCCAGACGCGCATCAATGAGTTGTTGTCTCTTTTCTTGTGGGGGTCGAGAGCGAACCAAATATCCAGGCTGACGCTGTCTCGGAATATTCAAGAGGGTGGGCTGGGTCTGGTGGAGTTGGGCGCCAGGAAGAAGGCTTTGCGCCTGAGACTGGTGGCCCGTCTCTTGGACCCGAGTCAAGTCCCTCACTGGAAGGATTATCTGGAGGATGACTTCTCTAGGCTTTTTCGACCTGGCCTTGCGGTATTCTGCCAGAGACGTCCGATGACGGCCTTTCAGGAATTGAGCCCTCTTTCCATAGAGCTGTTGTCGGCGTGGCATTCAGCTAGTGGTCTTGTAGTTCAATCCGTCTCCACCCCGTACCAGGTTTTGCATCAGCCACTGTTCCATAACGCGGTGCTCACACATGGGAGGCTTCCCCTCCAGTGTAGACTTCTGGAGGGAAGTGGTTGTCTCCTGGTGGGTGATATCATGGTTGGTGGGAGGCTGTGTGCGGTTACTGACGTTCTTTTGAGGTTTTGTGGTGGTATGACTCAGGGTGAGCGGTGGAGGGTGAAGCGGGGTTTTGCCCGGATCTCTTCCTCTGTTCCCCTGAGGTGGTTGGTTATTGTCAGGAGGGGTGGGCCTGTGCTGCAAGAGGCCAGTTTCTGTTTTCAGTTCTTGCAGGGTGGAGTGCCGGTTGCCGTGCAGTCTATAGCGACAAAGACCTGGTACCGGGCGATGCTCACCCTGGAGACCAAGGTCCCTGCGGCGGAAAGAGCATGGGGAGCAGTGTTTCCGGGTAAGGACCCTGCGAGTATTTGGAGGAGTCTGAAAGGGAGTATTTTCCCTCATTCAGTGTGGAATATGGATTTCAGGCTACGCCATAGAAAAATATATTCCAGTGTGGTTCTTCATCAGATTGATAAAGAACTGTATGATAGGACTTGTCCCGTCTGTGGCTATGTCCCTGAAACACTGGAACACATGTTTCTGGATTGTCTGGTTGTGAGGCCTTTCTGGCAGAGACTACGAGCGGCGCTGAAAGCCGGATGTTCCTTGGAGTGGGGCGTGGAGGAAGACTGGCAGTGGGCCTCGCTGTTCGGGATACCGAAAGAGGAGAGACGATCAGGATGGAAGGCGGCTGATTTACTTTTGGCGCTTGGCCGTTTTGCCATTTATCAGGCCAGGAACCTGCGACTTAAGGAAGGGCGTTCGATGGACCGATGGAGTTGTGTGAAGAGGATGTTGGGGGGACATCTACTGACGCTCGAGAAAGCGGACCCTGATGGAATGTGGCGGAGTGCTGAAATGACCAAGATTTTTTCTTGTGTGTACATGATGTAGTTTTAAGTTTAGTTTTGTGTTACTTTGGGATCTGTATTTTCTGCTTTGCAGGTCTGTTGTAGTTTTTGACTTTCTTTTGAATCTCCATCTGTAATGTTGTGATTGTTTCTTTTGTAAATATTTTAATTTCCTTTATAAATAAAAAAAAAAAAAAAAAAAAAAAAAAAACACGCCCGATCTCGTCCGATCTCGGAAGCTAAGCAGGGTCGGGCCTGGTTAGTACTTGGATGGGAGACCGCCTGGGAATACCAGGTGCTGTAAGTTTTCCGGCTTTTGCTGGCATCCACCAAAGAGAAGGAAAATCACTCACACACCCCCACAAACAGCTTTGGGTACTTTGGTTTCCTTGTCATGCATTTGTGTCTTTGGTTTTTATTTTTCTGACACCACCGTTCTGTGACACATACAGCCACCAGAGAGCGCACCGGCCAGGAAATCAAACACACAGCTTTGGGTTTCTTGCTTTTTCATGTCCTTCTGTGTCTTTCTTTTCTTTTCTTTTCTTTTCTTTTCTTTTCTTTCTTTTTCTTTATTTATTTTTTTTTTTTTCTCTGACATGACCGTCCGGGCTTCATCCAAACTCTTCAGCGAGCTGCAGGGCAGTCAGCGCCGAGGTGCAAATGCACAAGCCTGCACCCTCTAGAAACGCTGCCGTCTCGGTGACGAGCCCACGCAGGTGTGTGTGTGTGGAAGGCCGCTGTGGCGCACCTGCTGGGGTGAAAGGTCACCGTTTTGGCTGCAGGTGGGTGTGTCCGCTCAGCAGGTGCACCAATCAGTGGCACAGAGTGAGTGGGTGAAGGGGCCGCTGGGAGCAGGCAGGAGTCTGGTGCAGGCAGCGCTTAAAGGGCTCTGCTCCACACAACCCTTCGCTTACGGCCATACCACCCTGAACACGCCCGATCTCGTCCGATCTCGGAAGCTAAGCAGGGTCGGGCCTGGTTAGTACTTGGATGGGAGACCGCCTGGGAATACCAGGTGCTGTAAGTTTTCCGGCTTTTGCTGGCATCCACCAAAGAGAAGGAAAATCACTCACACACCCCCACAAACAGCTTTGGGTACTTTGGTTTCCTTGTCATGCATTTGTGTCTTTGGTTTTTATTTTTCTGACACCACCGTTCTGTGACACATACAGCCACCAGAGAGCGCACCGGCCAGGAAATCAAACACACAGCTTTGGGTTTCTTGCTTTTTCATGTCCTTCTGTGTCTTTCTTTTCTTTTCTTTTCTTTTCTTTTCTTTTCTTTTTCTTTATTTTTTTTTTTTTTTTTTCTCTGACATGACCGTCCGGGCTTCATCCAAACTCTTCAGCGAGCTGCAGGGCAGTCAGCGCCGAGGTGCAAATGCACGAGCCTGCACCCTCTAGAAACGCTGCCGTCTCGGTGACGAGCCCACGCAGGTGTGTGTGTGTGGAAGGCCGCTGTGGCGCACCTGCTGGGGTGAAAGGTCACCGTTTTGGCTGCAGGTGGGTGTGTCCGCTCAGCAGGTGCACCAATCAGTGGCACAGAGTGAGTGGGTGAAGGGGCCGCTGGGAGCAGGCAGGAGTCTGGTGCAGGCAGCGCTTAAAGGGCTCTGCTCCACACAACCCTTCGCTTACGGCCATACCACCCTGAACACGCCCGATCTCGTCCGATCTCGGAAGCTAAGCAGGGTCGGGCCTGGTTAGTACTTGGATGGGAGACCGCCTGGGAATACCAGGTGCTGTAAGTTTTCCAGCTTTTGCTGGCATCCACCAAAGAGAAGGAAAATCACTCACACACCCCCACAAACAGCTTTGGGTACTTTGGTTTCCTTGTCATGCATTTGTGTCTTTGGTTTTTATTTTTCTGACACCACCGTTCTGTGACACATACAGCCACCAGAGAGCGCACCGGCCAGGAAATCAAACACACAGCTTTGGGTTTCTTGCTTTTTCATGTCCTTCTGTGTCTTTCTTTTCTTTTCTTTTCTTTTCTTTTCTTTCTTTTTCTTTATTTTATTTTTTTTTTTTTCTCTGACATGACCGTCCGGGCTTCATCCAAACTCTTCAGCGAGCTGCAGGGCAGTCAGCGCCGAGGTGCAAATGCACAAGCCTGCACCCTCTAGAAACGCTGCCGTCTCGGTGACGAGCCCACGCAGGTGTGTGTGTGTGGAAGGCCGCTGTGGCGCACCTGCTGGGGTGAAAGGTCACCGTTTTGGCTGCAGGTGGGTGTGTCCGCTCAGCAGGTGCACCAATCAGTGGCACAGAGTGAGTGGGTGAAGGGGCCGCTGGGAGCAGGCAGGAGTCTGGTGCAGGCAGCGCTTAAAGGGCTCTGCTCCACACAACCCTTCGCTTACGGCCATACCACCCTGAACACGCCCGATCTCGTCCGATCTCGGAAGCTAAGCAGGGTCGGGCCTGGTTAGTACTTGGATGGGAGACCGCCTGGGAATACCAGGTGCTGTAAGTTTTCCGGCTTTTGCTGGCATCCACCAAAGAGAAGGAAAATCACTCACACACCCCCACAAACAGCTTTGGGTACTTTGGTTTCCTTGTCATGCATTTGTGTCTTTGGTTTTTATTTTTCTGACACCACCGTTCTGTGACACATACAGCCACCAGAGAGCGCACCGGCCAGGAAATCAAACACACAGCTTTGGGTTTCTTGCTTTTTCATGTCCTTCTGTGTCTTTCTTTTCTTTTCTTTTCTTTTCTTTTCTTTTCTTTTCTTTTTCTTTATTATTTTTTTTTTTTTTTCTCTGACATGACCGTCCGGGCTTCATCCAAACTCTTCAGCGAGCTGCAGGGCAGTCAGCGCCGAGGTGCAAATGCACGAGCCTGCACCCTCTAGAAACGCTGCCGTCTCGGTGACGAGCCCACGCAGGTGTGTGTGTGTGGAAGGCCGCTGTGGCGCACCTGCTGGGGTGAAAGGTCACCGTTTTGGCTGCAGGTGGGTGTGTCCGCTCAGCAGGTGCACCAATCAGTGGCACAGAGTGAGTGGGTGAAGGGGCCGCTGGGAGCAGGCAGGAGTCTGGTGCAGGCAGCGCTTAAAGGGCTCTGCTCCACACAACCCTTCGCTTACGGCCATACCACCCTGAACACGCATGCGCGAGTGCAGGAGGGTGTGACGTTGGTGACTGGAGTGTTCGGAGGATTGGTGAGCTTTTCGGCGTGTGTTTGGTGTGTCTGCTTTGTGTTTGTTTCTTTCTTTGTATTGTTTTTTTTTTCCTTTTTCCCTTATCTGTCTGCGTCTGGCTTTTCTCTCTGTGTGTGTGAGTGTGTGTGTGCGCTTTTCTCCTGCTCCCCACAGTCTTATGGCTGTTGGGGAGTTACTTTTCAGTCTCTTTTCTTTTTCTCCCTCTTTCTGCACAGTTTTTTCTTTCACTTTCACGGGGTTTTTCCCCCCCCCGTCTTGGGAGCATGGCTTCTGCGGGGGGGAGCTCTTCGGGTGATGGGCTGGGGTCTTTTTCCTCGAAGGGTGTGAGGAATGTGGGGAATGTGAAAGCGGCGTCCTCATTAGCTGCAGGTGCGGCGGCGCGGTCCGCTTCTGTTGCTACGGGGGGGGTGGAGAGATCACAGAGGGTGGATGGAGGAGAAACTTCGTCAATCAGGTATGAAAGGGATCTCACGATTCATGTGGAGCTGGTAGGTGAGGATCCTGTATCCGTGAGTGAACTGCTTCGGTACAGCAGGTTGCTCTGTGGGGGCGTGGTGGCGTGTCGTTCTGTGGGGCAAAAGCGATATGAATTGACGATGTCGAATGCGGTGGGGAGGGACAAACTATTGGATGGATTTAAAATTGGAAACACGACTGTGCAGGGGAGGAGCATCTCTAACGATGAGCTGGTAGTGTCTTTCCTGGGGCTGCCGGCGTATGTGACGGATGAAGAAATCTTGGAGAAGTTGGAGGGATGGAGAGTATCGGCGGTGTCTCCGATCAAACGGAGGATGTGGCCGGGCACTAGCGTGGCTGATGGGACGCGTTTTGTAAAAGTGAAATTTAATGAAAGCGTCCAGTCTTTGCCTTATTCGGCGAAATTTAACACGGCCACGGGACCAGAATTTTTTCGTGTCATCCACGATAAACAGGTGAAGGTCTGCAGGATCTGCATAAAACCGGGGCACATTGTCAGAGATTGCCCGGACTTTTTATGTAACAAGTGCGGCGTTCAGGGGCATTACGCCCGGGAATGTGTGTCTTCGATCCAGAAGTGTGCTGTCTGCCTCAACATGAAGGAGAACTGTGTGTGTCTAGGTGCCGCTGAGGAGACCGTGGCCTCTGATGTGAGTGACAGTGCGCGTGACAGCGCTTCGGAGGAAGACCTGTCTGACTCCGTGTCTGACGGACGCGTGTCTGCCGCGCGCCACAGCGCCGCTGCGGCGGGGCTTTCATCCACTGACGGAGGGGACGCTCTCGGACGGCAGGCGGAGGCGGGAAGCCCGGACCTGCTCCGAGCAACGGAGGTGTCAGAGGCGCACCGTTTGTCGACAGACGCGTTTCCCGTGAGGGAGGGTGAGCAGCACCCACAAATTGCCGCTACTCCCATCCGGGCGGGGGGGGCCCACGGAGCTGGTCCTGCCCCGATACCGTCTGGACCCGTGACGGGGGGAGCGCAGCACAAGAACGATGGCTCTGCCCCTGACCGGGCGGGGGGGGCCCACATAGTTGGTCCTACCCTGGTGACATCTGAACCCGTGGAGGGGGGGGCACAGCGGAGGAGCGCTGGCTCTGCCCTGGCCAGGGAGGGAGAGGCTGCGAACCTCTTCCAGACGACTGCCTTTTTGTCCCCTCGCGTCGTGAATCCCTCTGGGAATGTTGTGGGTGTGACGGATGATGAAGTGACAGGCTCTGATATGGAGGTCGACGTGCTTGCGCGTCCACAGAGGAGGTCACGGTCTCAGGGGAGCAGGAGGGGATCGAGGCAGCATAAGCAGAAGAAGACCTAGGTGTGATGTCCTTTTTAGTCTATTTCCTCATGATTAAACTCCTCAGCCTAAACATCAGAGGAGTTTGTGGGATGGACAAGGTGTCAGAAATCCTGAATGAACCCTGTGACATCCTTTGTCTACAAGAGGTGAGGTGGGATGCTGAGACCTGTGCTGCAGCTGAAAAGCTGTGGGGGGGCTCCGTCTTTTATGCAGTGGGTCCTTTGCGCTCTGCTGGGGTCGCTGTTTTCTTCAGGTCCGGGGTCTTTGACAGTGTGAACCTTCGGGTGGCAGATCCTGCAGGCCGTAAACTCATTGTGGAGTTTGAATGGGCGAGACGGAAGATGAGATTATTAAATCTATATGCTTCTAATGTTGAGAAGGAAAGAAAGATTTTTTTCCGTTCTCTCCGGCCCTTTGTGACGGAGGATTCACTCCTAGTGGGAGATTTGAATACGGTTCTGTCGCCAGCTGATGTTTCAGTGCGGAATGTTTTCAAGACAGATTTTGGACGGCAAGAACTTATCTCTGTCATGATGGACTACAACCTCGTCGACGTGTGGAGGCTGTTAAACCCTGGGAGGAGGGTTTTTTCCAGGAGGCAGATGGTGATGGGTGTCCTGAAGCAGTCTAGGATAGACCATGTCTTTTCTGCTGGAGGGGTGACACGTTTGGTTGACAGCGTTGCGTATCGTCCAAATGTGTGGAGCGATCACTCATGGGTGGAGGTGGTGCTTGACACGGTGGGTGCTAGGAAGGGTGGAGGTCTATGGATTTTAAATAACAGTGTTTTGGGTGAGGAAGGGTATCGCAGAAAGATTAAAACTTTACTGGGGTATTACAGGGATCAGATGGAAGATGACGTGGACTTCTTTTCTTGGTGGGAGGAATTGAAGGTCCGGATCCGGTTATCGACTATGGCATATTGCAAAAAAAGGAAGTGGAAGGCTCTGGAGGAGGAGAGGGACGTTAGGGCGATTCTGGAAAAAGAGGCAACCCTACTTGCGGATGACCCAGACCGTGATGTTACAGTTTATGAGGCTGCCCTGGCTCGGCTGAAGGGTTTTCAGGAGGAGAAGTGCAGGGCGGCTGCATTGAGAGCTAGGGTGAGGGACTTTGTGGAGGGTGAGAGGTCCTCGGCTTTCTTTCTGGGTTTAGAAAAAAAAAAGCAAGGCAGGTCCATCATCACGGCGCTGTACGACGCTGGAGGGAACGTGTGTACAGAGACAGATGAAATTCTGACTGTAGTGGAGAATTTTTATAAGGGCCTGTTTAATGGTGGTGGTAGTGATGAACATGCCGTGGAGGCCTGCGTGGGAGTTCTGACTGCCAGGGTGGGGGATGAGGATAAGACTGCATGTGATGCGGACATTACGGTGGAGGAGATCAGGAGAGCCATTGACAGACAAAACAGAAATAAATCTCCTGGTGCCGATGGTCTGACCGCTGAATTTTATCAATGTTTTCGGGATGACCTGGTGCCCCTTCTATCTAGGATGTTTGGTTCTTTCTGCCTGGGGCGACTGCCAACGCCCTCTTTTTGTTTAGGGACTGTTAAACTGCTGTTCAAAAATAAGGGTGACAGGGCGGACCTTGATAATTACAGGCCTATCACCTTGTTGAATACAGATTACAAAATCTTGACATCGGTGTTGGCTGAAAGGTTGAGGGAAGTGCTCCCCTCAATTTTGGGGTCTTCGCAGGCGTATGGGGTTCAGGGGAGACAGATAACGGACACGGTTCTTTCTCTTCTCTGCACGGTGGAGCATATGGAACGGTCGGGGGGATTTTTCTTAAATGTTGATTTTAGCAAAGCGTTTGATCGGGTGGAGCACGGGTTTTTGTGGAGGGTGTTAGATCGTTTTGGTTTTGGGGAACTTTTTATCTCTCGGATACGGGCACTTTATACCTCCGCTAGCAGTAAGGTGTTGTGCAATGGACATTCTACCGGCGTCTTCAGTATAACTCGGTCGATACGACAGGGCTGCCCGTTGTCGGCCATGTTGTTCAGCATCGCGGTGGAACCCCTGGCGGGCATGATTTCTGCTGATAACAGTGTTCGGGGTGTGGTCACGCCTGCGGGGAGGGAAATTAAAATCCTAGCGTATGCGGATGACACGAGCCTTGTGTTGAATGATGAGGCCAGTGTTGATGGGGCCTTGCGACAACTTCAGGCGTACTGTCGAGCCTCGGGCGCTAAGGTGAATGTCCACAAGTCTGAGATTTTCTTTTTGGGCTGCAGGGTCGACACGGTGAATAGATGGGGGTTTCGAGAGGCCACAGCTGGGGTTAGGGTGTTGGGGGTCTGGTTGGCCAGAACCCCTAGGGACACCATCCATCAAAACTGGACTGCGCTGGTGAAAAACCTGGCTCAGGTGTTGGCGTTGTGGAAAATGAGAAGGTTGACCCTGAGGGGTAAGGTCACGGTTTTGAATTCTCTGATCTTTTCGAAGATTAACTACGTGCTGTCTATCCTGCCCTTTCCTGTGCATTTCCAGACGCGCATCAATGAGTTGTTGTCTCTTTTCTTGTGGGGGTCGAGAGCGAACCAAATATCCAGGCTGACGCTGTCTCGGAATATTCAAGAGGGTGGGCTGGGTCTGGTGGAGTTGGGCGCCAGGAAGAAGGCTTTGCGCCTGAGACTGGTGGCCCGTCTCTTGGACCCGAGTCAAGTCCCTCACTGGAAGGATTATCTGGAGGATGACTTCTCTAGGCTTTTTCGACCTGGCCTTGCGGTATTCTGCCAGAGACGTCCGATGACGGCCTTTCAGGAATTGAGCCCTCTTTCCATAGAGCTGTTGTCGGCGTGGCATTCAGCTAGTGGTCTTGTAGTTCAATCCGTCTCCACCCCGTACCAGGTTTTGCATCAGCCACTGTTCCATAACGCGGTGCTCACACATGGGAGGCTTCCCCTCCAGTGTAGACTTCTGGAGGGAAGTGGTTGTCTCCTGGTGGGTGATATCATGGTTGGTGGGAGGCTGTGTGCGGTTACTGACGTTCTTTTGAGGTTTTGTGGTGGTATGACTCAGGGTGAGCGGTGGAGGGTGAAGCGGGGTTTTGCCCGGATCTCTTCCTCTGTTCCCCTGAGGTGGTTGGTTATTGTCAGGAGGGGTGGGCCTGTGCTGCAAGAGGCCAGTTTCTGTTTTCAGTTCTTGCAGGGTGGAGTGCCGGTTGCCGTGCAGTCTATAGCGACAAAGACCTGGTACCGGGCGATGCTCACCCTGGAGACCAAGGTCCCTGCGGCGGAAAGAGCATGGGGAGCAGTGTTTCCGGGTAAGGACCCTGCGAGTATTTGGAGGAGTCTGAAAGGGAGTATTTTCCCTCATTCAGTGTGGAATATGGATTTCAGGCTACGCCATAGAAAAATATATTCCAGTGTGGTTCTTCATCAGATTGATAAAGAACTGTATGATAGGACTTGTCCCGTCTGTGGCTATGTCCCTGAAACACTGGAACACATGTTTCTGGATTGTCTGGTTGTGAGGCCTTTCTGGCAGAGACTACGAGCGGCGCTGAAAGCCGGATGTTCCTTGGAGTGGGGCGTGGAGGAAGACTGGCAGTGGGCCTCGCTGTTCGGGATACCGAAAGAGGAGAGACGATCAGGATGGAAGGCGGCTGATTTACTTTTGGCGCTTGGCCGTTTTGCCATTTATCAGGCCAGGAACCTGCGACTTAAGGAAGGGCGTTCGATGGACCGATGGAGTTGTGTGAAGAGGATGTTGGGGGGACATCTACTGACGCTCGAGAAAGCGGACCCTGATGGAATGTGGCGGAGTGCTGAAATGACCAAGATTTTTTCTTGTGTGTACATGATGTAGTTTTAAGTTTAGTTTTGTGTTACTTTGGGATCTGTATTTTCTGCTTTGCAGGTCTGTTGTAGTTTTTGACTTTCTTTTGAATCTCCATCTGTAATGTTGTGATTGTTTCTTTTGTAAATATTTTAATTTCCTTTATAAATAAAAAAAAAAAAAAAAAAAAACACGCCCGATCTCGTCCGATCTCGGAAGCTAAGCAGGGTCGGGCCTGGTTAGTACTTGGATGGGAGACCGCCTGGGAATACCAGGTGCTGTAAGTTTTCCGGCTTTTGCTGGCATCCACCAAAGAGAAGGAAAATCACTCACACACCCCCACAAACAGCTTTGGGTACTTTGGTTTCCTTGTCATGCATTTGTGTCTTTGGTTTTTATTTTTCTGACACCACCGTTCTGTGACACATACAGCCACCAGAGAGCGCACCGGCCAGGAAATCAAACACACAGCTTTGGGTTTCTTGCTTTTTCATGTCCTTCTGTGTCTTTCTTTTCTTTTCTTTTCTTTCTTTTTCTTTTTTTTTTTTTTTTTTTTTTTCTCTGACATGACCGTCCGGGCTTCATCCAAACTCTTCAGCGAGCTGCAGGGCAGTCAGCGCCGAGGTGCAAATGCACGAGCCTGCACCCTCTAGAAACGCTGCCGTCTCGGTGACGAGCCCACGCAGGTGTGTGTGTGTGGAAGGCCGCTGTGGCGCACCTGCTGGGGTGAAAGGTCACCGTTTTGGCTGCAGGTGGGTGTGTCCGCTCAGCAGGTGCACCAATCAGTGGCACAGAGTGAGTGGGTGAAGGGGCCGCTGGGAGCAGGCAGGAGTCTGGTGCAGGCAGCGCTTAAAGGGCTCTGCTCCACACAACCCTTCGCTTACGGCCATACCACCCTGAACACGCCCGATCTCGTCCGATCTCGGAAGCTAAGCAGGGTCGGGCCTGGTTAGTACTTGGATGGGAGACCGCCTGGGAATACCAGGTGCTGTAAGTTTTCCGGCTTTTGCTGGCATCCACCAAAGAGAAGGAAAATCACTCACACACCCCCACAAACAGCTTTGGGTACTTTGGTTTCCTTGTCATGCATTTGTGTCTTTGGTTTTTATTTTTCTGACACCACCGTTCTGTGACACATACAGCCACCAGAGAGCGCACCGGCCAGGAAATCAAACACACAGCTTTGGGTTTCTTGCTTTTTCATGTCCTTCTGTGTCTTTCTTTTCTTTTCTTTTCTTTTCTTTTCTTTTCTTTTTTTTTTTTCTCTGACATGACCGTCCGGGCTTCATCCAAACTCTTCAGCGAGCTGCAGGGCAGTCAGCGCCGAGGTGCAAATGCACAAGCCTGCACCCTCTAGAAACGCTGCCGTCTCGGTGACGAGCCCACGCAGGTTTTTTTTTTTTTTTTTTTTTTTTTTTTTTTTTTTTTTTTTTTTAATTGAAAAAGACAGTTGAGGTTAACAGTTTGAGACAATTGTATACAATTATGCAAAGTGCAAAAACATCGAAAAAAGGTACTGGACATGTACAAACAGCCAATGCAGAATAAAGACAATATAATTTTTTTTTTTTTTACCAATAATACAGAAAAATAAAATAAAATAAATACAAGACATTAAAATAAAATAAAAAATAAATAAAAAGGGGGGGGGGGGGGTTTACATAGACATTGCAATTAATCTCAACTTAGGGGGCTATCAAGAAGCTGTAATTTACATATGATACTTTGAAGTTCCATAGCAAGTTTGTTTTCCATGAAGTTTACAGATGAAAAAAAAGAGCAGATTTCTTTATGAAATGTAGAAAAAAATGGTTTGATTTTAAGGAAACGGCATTTATGTATATAGAATTTACCCAAAATAATTACAACATTCAGAATAAGTTCTGTGTTCTTGTTTTCTAAAATAAACCCAAAAATGATATCCTTAATAGAAAAGTCTGCTAAAAGTGGAATCTTGGGGAAAAGCCAATAATGTAAGCTATTCCAAAAGACATCAGAATAAAACCATTCAAAGAAGAGATGCTCAGTTGTTTCAATCTCCACATGACAAAAAGAACAACAATTTTCAGGAATTCCAAACCGTTTTCTTAATAATTCCTTGGAAGGGTAAATACCTGAAAAGGTCTTAAAGTGAACTTCCTTGGCTTTAGGAGGAATGGGGAGTTTTAAATATTTAGTTCGTATTTGTTTCTTTTTTGAATTATTAAAATATTGGGTTATATAATTTGGATTTGAGACGTAGGGAAAGGACGTTACATTAAAATATTCTCTGATTTGAAGGTTTGGGAGTTTGGCAGTTGCTATGTTGTGTCCATTAATCAGAAGCTTGGGGACAGTAGGATGTCTGTAGATGTCATTATGAAACAAATCAGAAACTGAGCTCACAACATTTTGAGGAATGGCCTTAATAATTTTTTCAAAATCTTTTCTATTCGTTAGTGAACCATATTTAGCTGTGAAATCATCAAAAGACATGAGAGTGGCATTGTCATTAAGAAGATGCATTAAAGACCAAATTCCATTTTCAAACCATGTTGGAACAAAGATAGACTTGTTTCTGATAGTGATGTATCTGCAGTTCCATATGGGAGTGTTGTGTGGACTGTAATTGTGTTTATAAATGAGCTTCCAATACATGAGAACTTGCTGATGAAAAGACGAAAGATGAATGGGAAGTTTCTTATTGTCAAAATCACAACTGAGTAAAAATTGGATCCCTCCTAGGCTGGAAAATATTTTATTAGGAACAATGAACCAAATACTATTTTGATTCCTAATAAATGATTTTAACCAGTTTATTTTTAAGGTGCCATTAAGGCTGTTAAAGTCTATGGCTTGAAGACCTCCATCTTCATATTTTTTAGTCAGCGTACCTTGTTTAACATAGTGTGTTTTCCTTTTCCATATGAAGTTAAAATTGACTTGATTAATAGATTTGATGGCTTGTTTAGGGACACCTATAGAATAGGTGGGATATATGAATCTTGATATGCTTTCAATTTTGGTGAGGAGAATTCTACCAAAAATAGAAAGATCTCTCTGTGCCCAGTTATTCAGCAGAGTCGAACATTTCTCTAGTTTGTCCCAAACATTCAGTTTTTCCAAGTCTGTTTTGTTTTTAGTTATATGCATTCCGAGGTATTTAACTGTGGATTTAATAGGGATATTATAAGCATTCAATAATGTACATGGTTTAATGGGTAAGATCTCACATTTGTTTAGGTTCAATTTGAGGCCTGAAGCTTTTGAAAAGATGTCAATAGTTTTAAGAATCTTGGGGATGTCATGAAGATTATTGAGGAAAATTGTTGTATCATCGGCTAGTTGGCTTATTGAAAATTCAGCATTTGCAACTGTCAGCTTACCAAAGTCAGTATGTTTGATGAGCAAAGACAGCATTTCT
Source organism: Oryzias latipes (assembly GCF_053564925.1). Classification (NCBI taxonomy): domain Eukaryota; kingdom Metazoa; phylum Chordata; class Actinopteri; order Beloniformes; family Adrianichthyidae; genus Oryzias; species Oryzias latipes. Next base: position 10,430,616 of record NC_136252.1, read on the forward strand.
GCTGCTGCAATAAAAAGAAGGGGTGAAATTGGGCAACCTTGTTTTATACCTTTGTTGATGTTAAATCTGTGAGACGTTCCCTGAGGTAAACAAACAGAACTGCTGGTTTCATAATAAAAAGTTTTAACTGTATTAATAAATTTGTTACCAAAACCAAAGAATTGCAGAGTTTGAAACATGAAATTATGCTCAATCATATCAAAGGCCTTGTAAAAATCTAAAAATAAAATAAAACCGTCTGTATCTATGAGATGTTCATAGTCAATCATATCCAGAACAAGGCGTAAGTTATTATGAATTGAGCGACCTTTAATAAAACCGGACTGCGTTTCAGAGATTATTTGGGTTATGTCTGACTTGAATCTGTTTGAAAATATATGTGTTAGAAGCTTATAGTCAGTATTCAAAAGAGTTATAGGCCTTAAATTATCTAGAAATGTTGGGTCTTTACCCGGCTTGGGAATAAGGGTGATTACACCCTGTTTCATTGTATGTGTTAGAGACCCATTTTGAATAATTTCTTTAAACATTTCAAAAATTAAATCTTTGATATGCTGCCAAAAGAATTTATAAAAGTTACTGGTCAGTCCATCACATCCTGGAGCTTTATCATTGGAGAGACAGCTTAAAGCCTTCTCTAATTCCTGCAAAGTTATTTCTGAATCACAAGAATTTCTAAAATTGTCATCAATCTTAGGAATGAAATCTTTAATTGTCTGGAAAAAAGTATTATTGTGGGATTCGGAATAAGATGACGAGTACAAATTACTATAAAATGAACTTATTTCTTTAGAGATCATTTGAGGATCAGAGCATAATTGATTATTAATATGAAGTTTCTTTATAGTATTCTTCTCTTGCCTCTTCTTTTCTAGATTACAGAAATAGGAAGTACTCTTTTCACCAAGCTCCACCCATTTTGCTCGGGATCTGATGAAGGCTCCTTTCGCTTTTTTAATATAAATATCGTCAAGAGAACACTGTAAAATGCTTCTGCGTTGTTTATCATCCTCGTTGAAAACAGGCTTGGAACAAATCTGATTTAACTCAGTCAAAATTTCAGTTTCTTTTTGCTTATAATGTTTTGCAATTAATTTGCTATGTTTAATGGCAGTTTGACGTACTTTGAATTTAAAGAATTCCCACTTATCAGTGTAAGATTTTAGGGTTGAATCACTATTTATTGTTTCTAATAATTCAATAACAGCATTACAGAAAGTTTCATTAGTGAGAAGTGAAGAATTAAATTTCCAGTAGCCTCTTCCAAAGGATTTTTGGATTTGCGAGCTGACATTAAGTTCAATCAAACAGTGATCAGTAAGGGGAGCTGCTGAGATGTTAACGTCTATTTTGTTTTGTAGAAGGTTATTTGAGACTAGCCAGAAGTCAATCCGAGATTTTGAAGATCCATTAGGCTTGAACCAAGAGAATGTTTGTCTGAGAGGATTTTTGATCCTCCAGGGGTCAGAAACATTAAGATCAAGACAAAAGTCCCGTAAAGTTGGATTAATATGATGGGTATTGAACTTTGAGGGTACTCTATCCAGCCATTCATCTAGTACCATGTTATAATCACCACCAATTACTACAGTATTTGTACAGTACTTATGATTGAGAAGTTTGACATGTTTTGCAATTTCTGTTAATAATAACTTGTTGTGACTAGGAATATTATAGCCATACACATTGCATAGGATCAGAAAACCATCATCAGTTTTAAGAACACAGATGAGCCAGTGGCCGTCATCATCAGAGATATGGGTAATCACTTTGAACGAACAGTTTTTAAAGAGCAAAGCAACTCCAGAAGATTTGTTTGTACCGTGACAGAATAGGATTTTGTCTCCCCATTGATTAGACCAAAACTGTTCGTCTGCTTTAACAGAATGAGTTTCCTGCAGTAGAATGCAGCTGGCTTTCACATTTTTACAGAATAGGAAAATAGATTTTCTTTTTACATTGTCTCGTAAACCCCTAACATTTAAAGAAACAAAGTTAAAATTAGACATGAAACACAAAAAAACAATAACACAAAAATGAACAAAAAGTTACTTACTTAGCTAGTTACTGAAGGTGAAAGTTAGCGGTTGGAATTCAGATCCCAAACAACATTGTAATGCAGAACTAGACCTCAAACTTTTAGAAAAAATACTTTAGAACTTATAACTTTCAAGTTAACAACAACAGAGTTTCACTTTCCTCTGTGAACTTAAGGTGTGGAAAAAACGGAGCAAATGAGGTTTATGCTTTAAGAACAAAGCATTTATGGTAGTTAACTCCAAACTAGTAAAGAAGAATAAAAAAAAAAACAGCTAGTCTGGAGACAAACGTACTCCGTTGGTGTACCCGATGTGGCCCCGGTAGTACACGTTCTGTCCCGCAGCTCTCGCTTTCTCCATTTTGGGCCAGACAGCAGCTCTTGCTTCTCGGTCCGCTTTGCAGAAATCCTGCTTGAAGAAGATTCCCAACTCTTGACAAACCCTTGCATCCTTAGAAACCTTCCAGAAGATGTCGCGGTAGTGCCTCATGGAGAACTGGATGATGATTTGCCGGTGCCTCCCGGTTTCTTTCCTCCCCAGCCGATGTACTGTATCCACAACCATTTCCAACACCGATGTGTGCTGTGGCGCGATCTTTGCCAGGATCTCCAGGACTTCTTTGCGGGTGTTTTCCTCGGTTTTTTCTTTCAAACCTTGTAACTTCAGGTTCCAGCGCCGTTTATATCGCTCCATCTCCACCACCCTCTCTCTTAAGTCATCATTGTCTTTCCTCAGCACAGAAACTTCTTTTCCCAGATTGTGCACTTTGGATTTACAGTCCTTTATATCAGCAGCGTTTACCTCAGTGATCTTCGTCAGATTAGCCAGAATCACAGAGTTTTCCCGAAGTCTACCGTCAAAGTCGTCAAATCTCGCCGTCAGTTTTTCGATGGCGGCAGTTAATGCTGACAACTCGGCATCACTTTTGTTAGAGACGACTACCTTGTTAGGTGGAACGGAGGGTTTGGTGGGTGTAACCGGGGTTTTCCTTTTAGTAGACAGCGAGGAAACTTCCATGGCGTATTCGTGGTCATGTGTTGTCATCTCTGGGTTTTTGGATGCGGGAGTCGGCTTCTCCGATACAGGCTTTTCCCGTGGCATTCTAGGAGCTCTTAATATTGCTGTTGTTGTTTTTCTCACTTCGTTCTTGTCTCTTTACAGTGGTAAGACTTGAGAGTAATACAAAAAAAAGCAAAACTAGTTCAGCAGTTTGAAAATGAGGTCAAAAGGGATATTTTGGGACCGGACCGTAGCAGCTCACAAAAAGTTGACCGCACGGACCGCCATCTTAGCTCCTCCTGTTTTCCAGCCCACGCAGGTGTGTGTGTGTGGAAGGCCGCTGTGGCGCACCTGCTGGGGTGAAAGGTCACCGTTTTGGCTGCAGGTGGGTGTGTCCGCTCAGCAGGTGCACCAATCAGTGGCACAGAGTGAGTGGGTGAAGGGGCCGCTGGGAGCAGGCAGGAGTCTGGTGCAGGCAGCGCTTAAAGGGCTCTGCTCCACACAACCCTTCGCTTACGGCCATACCACCCTGAACACGCATGCGCGAGTGCAGGAGGGTGTGACGTTGGTGACTGGAGTGTTCGGAGGATTGGTGAGCTTTTCGGCGTGTGTTTGGTGTGTCTGCTTTGGGTTTGTTTCTTTCTTTGTATTGTTTTTTTTTTCCTTTTTCCCTTATCTGTCTGCGTCTGGCTTTTCTCTTTGTGTGTGTGAGTGTGTGTGTGCGCTTTTCTCCTGCTCCCCACAGTCTTATGGCTGTTGGGGAGTTACTTTTCAGTCTCTTTTCTTTTTCTCCTTCTTTCTGCACAGTTTTTTCTTTCTCTTTCACGGGGTTCCCCCCCCCCGTCTTGGGAGCATGGCTTCTGCGGGGGGGAGCTCTTCGGGTGATGGACTGGGGTCTTTTTCCTCGAAGGGTGTGAGGAATGTGGGGAATGTGAAAGCGGCGTCCTCATTAGCTGCAGGTGCGGCGGCGCGGTCCGCTTCTGTCGCTACGGGGGGGGTGGAGAGATCACAGAGGGTGGATGGAGGAGAAACTTCGTCAATCAGGTATGAAAGGGATCTCACGATTCATGTGGAACTGGTAGGTGAGGATCCTGTATCCGTGAGTGAACTGCTTCGGTACAGCAGGTTGCTCTGTGGGGGCGTGGTGGCGTGTCGTTCTGTGGGGCAAAAGCGATATGAATTGACGATGTCGAATGCGGTGGGGAGGGACAAACTATTGGATGGATTTAAAATTGGAAACACGACTGTGCAGGGGAGGAGCATCTCTAACGATGAGCTGGTAGTGTCTTTCCTGGGGCTGCCGGCGTATGTGACGGATGAAGAAATCTTGGAGAAGTTGGAGGGATGGAGAGTATCAGCGGTGTCTCCGATCAAACGGAGGATGTGGCCGGGCACTAGTGTGGCTGATGGGACGCGTTTTGTAAAAGTGAAATTTAATGAAAGCGTCCAGTCTTTGCCGTATTCGGCGAAATTTAACACGGCCACGGGACCGGAATTTTTCCGTGTCATCCACGATAAACAGGTGAAGGTCTGCAGGATCTGCATAAAACCGGGGCACATTGTCAGAGATTGCCCGGACTTTTTATGTAACAAGTGCGGCGTTCAGGGGCATTACGCCCGGGAATGTGTGTCTTCGATCCAGAAGTGTGCTGTCTGCCTCAACATGAAGGAGAACTGTGTGTGTCTAGGTGCCGCCGAGGAGACCGTGGCCTCTGATGTGAGTGACAGTGCGCGTGACAGCGCTTCGGAGGAAGACCTGTCTGACTCCGTGTCTGACGGACGCGTGTCCGCCGCGCGCCACAGCGCCGCTGCGGCGGGGCTTTCATCCACTGACGGAGGGGACGCTCTCGGACGGCAGGCGGAGGCGGGAAGCCCGGACCTGCTCCGAGCAGCGGAGGTGTCAGAGGCGCACCGTTTGTCGACAGACGCGTTTCCCGTGAGGGAGGGTGAGCAGCACCCACAAAATGCCGCTACTCCCATCCGGGCGGGGGGGGCCCACGGAGCTGGTCCTGCCCCGATACCGTCTGGACCCGTGACGGGGGGAGCGCAGCACAAGGACGCTGGCTCTGCCCCTGACCGGGCGGGGGGGGCCCACATAGTTGGTCCTACCCTGGTGACATCCGAGCCCGTGGAGGGGGGGGCACAGCGGAGGAGCGCTGGCTCTGCCCTGGCCCGGGAGGGAGAGGCTGCGAACCTCTTCCAGAAGACTGCCTTTTTGTCCCCTCGCGTCGTGAATCCATCTGGGAATGTTGTGGGTGTGACGGAGGATGAAGTGACAGGCTCTGATATGGAGGTCGACGTGCTTGCGCGTCCACTGAGGAGGTCGCGGTCTCAGGGGAGCAGGAGGGGATCGAGGAAGCAGAAGCAGAAGAAGACCTAGGTGTGATGTCCTTTTTAGTCTATTTCCTCATGATTAAACTCCTCAGCCTAAACATTAGAGGAGTTTATAGGATGGACAAGGTGTCAGAAATCCTGAATGAACCCTGTGACATCCTTTGTCTACAAGAGGTGAGATGGGATGCTGAGACCTGTGCTGCAGCTGAAAAGCTGTGGGGGGGCTCCGTCTTTTATGCAGTGAGTCCTTTGCGCTCTGCTGGGGTCGCTGTTTTCTTCAGGTCCGGGGTCTTTGACAGTGTGAACCTTCGGGTGGCAGATCCTGCAGGCCGTAAACTCATTGTGGAGTTTGAATGGGCGAGAAAGAAGATGAGATTATTTAATCTATATGCTTCTAATGTTGAGAAGGAAAGGAAGATTTTTTTCCGTTCTCTCCGGCCCTTTGTGACGGAGGATTCACTCCTAGTGGGAGATTTGAATACGGTTCTGTCGCCAGCTGATGTTTCAGTGCGGAATGTTTTCAAGACGGATTTTGGACGGCAGGAACTCTTCTCTGTCATGATGGACTACAACCTAGTCGACGTGTGGAGGCTGTTAAACCCTGGGAAGAGGGTTTTTTCCAGGAGGCAGATGGTGATGGGTGTCCTGAAGCAGTCTAGGATAGACCATGTCTTTTCTGCTGGAGGGGTGACACGTTTGGTTGACAGCGTTGCGTATCGTCCAAATGTGTGGAGCGATCACTCATGGGTGGAGGTGGTGCTTGACACGGTGGGTGCTAGGAAGGGTGGAGGCCTATGGATTTTGAATAACAGTGTTTTGGGTGAGGAAGGATATCGCAGAAAGATTAAAACTTTACTGGGGTATTACAGGGATCAGATGGAGGATGACATGGACTTCTTTTCTTGGTGGGAGGAATTGAAGGTCCGGATCCGGTTATCGACTATGGCATATTGCAAAAAAAGGAAGTGGAAGGCTCTGGAGGAGGAGAGGGACGTTAGGGCGATTCTGGAGAAGGAGGCAACCCTACTTGCGGATGACCCAGATCGTGATGTTACAGTTTATGAGGCTGCCCTGGCTCGGCTGAAGGGTTTTCAGGAGAAGTGCAGGGCGGCTGCATTGAGAGCTAGGGTGAGGGACTTTGTGGAGGGTGAGAGGTCCTCAGCTTTCTTTCTGGGTTTAGAAAAAAAAAAGCAAGGCAGGTCCATCATCACGGCGCTGTACGACGCTGGAGGGAACGTGTGTACGGAGACAGATGAAATTCTGACTGTAGTGGAGAATTTTTATAAGGGCCTGTTTAATGGTGGTGGTTGTGATGAACATGCCGTAGAGGCCTGCGTGGGAGTTCTGACTGCCAGGGTGGGGGATGAGGATAAGACTGCATGTGATGCGGACATTACGGTGGAGGAGATCAGGAGAGCCATTGACAGACAAAACAGAAATAAATCTCCTGGTGCCGATGGTCTGACCGCTGAATTTTATCAATGTTTTCGGGATGACCTGGTGCCCCTTCTATCTAGGATGTTTGGTTCTTTCTGCCTGGGGCGACTGCCAACTTTTTGTTTAGGGACTGTAAAACTGCTGTTCAAAAATAAGCGTGACAGGGCGGACCTTGATAATTACAGGCCTATCACCTTGTTGAATACAGATTACAAAATCTTGACATCGGTATTGGCTGAAAGGTTGAGGGAAGTGCTCCCCTCAATTTTGGGGTCTTCGCAGGCGTATGGGGTTCAGGGGAGACAGATAACGGACACGGTTCTTTCTCTTCTCTGCACGGTGGAGCATATGGAACGGTCGGGTTTTTTTTTCTTAAATGTTGATTTTAGCAAAGCGTTTGATCGGGTGGAGCACGGGTTTTTGTGGAGGGTGTTAGATCTTTTTGGTTTCGGGGAACTTTTTATCTCTCGGATACGGGCACTTTATACCACCGCTAGCAGTAGGGTGTTGTGCAATGGACATTCTACCGGGGTCTTCAGTATAACTCGGTCGATACGACAGGGCTGCCCATTATCGGCCATGTTGTTCAGCATCGCGGTGGAACCCCTGGCGGGCGTGATTACTGCTGATGACAGTATTCGGGGTGTGGTCACGCCTGCGGGGAGGGAAATTAAAATGCTAGCGTATGCGGATGACACGAGCCTTGTGTTGAATAATGAGGCTAGTGTTGATGGGGCCTTGCGACAACTTCAGGCGTACTGTCGAGCCTCGGGCGCTAAGGTGAATGTACACAAGTCTGAGATTTTCTTTTTGGGCTGCAGGGTCGCCACGGTGAATAGATGGGGGTTTTGAGAGGCCACAGCTGGGGTTAGGGTGTTGGGGGTCTGGTTGGCCAGAACCCCTAGGGACACCATCCATCAAAACTGGACTGCGCTGGTGAAAAACCTGGCTCAGGTGTTGGCGTTGTGGAAAATGAGGAGGTTGACCCTGAGGGGAAAGGTCACGGTTTTGAATTCTTTGATTTTTTTCAAAGATTAACTACGTGCTGTCTATCCTGCCCCTTCCTGTGCATTTCCAGACGCGCATCAATGAGTTGTTGTCTCTTTTCTTGTGGGGGTCGAGAGCGAACCAAATATCCAGGCTGACGCTGTCTCGGAATATTCAAGAGGGTGGGCTGGGTCTGGTGGAGTTGGGCGCCAGGAAGAAGGCTTTGCGCCTGAGACTGGTGGCCCGTCTCTTGGACCCGAGTCAAGTCCCTCACTGGAAGGATTATCTGGAGGATGGCTTCTCTAGGCTTTTTCGACCTGGCCTTGCGGTCTTCTGCCAGAGACGTCCGATAACGGCCTTTCAGGAATTGAGCCCTCTTTCCATAGAGCTGTTGTCGGCGTGGCATTCAGCTAGTGGTCTTGTAGTTCAATCCGTCTCCACCCCGTACCAGGTTTTACATCAGCCACTGTTCCATAACGCGGTGCTCACACATGGGAGGCTTCCCCTCCAGTGTAGACTTCTGGAGGAAAGTGGTTGTCTCCTGGTGGGTGATATCATGGCTGGTGGGAGGCTGTGTGCGGTTACTGACGTTCTTTTGAGGTTTTGTGGTGGTATGACTCAGAGTGAGCGGTGGAGGGTGAAGCGGGGTTTTGCCCGGATCTCTTCCTCTGTTCCCCTGAGGTGGTTGGTTATTGTCAGGAGGGGTGGGCCTGTGCTGCAAGAGGCCAGTTTCTGTTTTCAGTTCTTGCAGGGTGGAGTGCCGGTTGCCGTGCAGTCTATAGCAACAAAGGCCTGGTACCGGGCGATGATCACCCTGGAGACCAAGGTCCCTGCGGCGGAAAGAGCATGGGGAGCAGTGTTTCCGGGTAAGGACCCTGCGAGTATTTGGAGGAGTCTGAAAGGAAGCATTTTCCCTCATTCGGTGTGGAATATGGATTTCAGGCTACGCCATAGAAAAATATATTCCAGTGTGGTTCTTCATCAGATTGATAAAGAACTGTATGATAGGACTTGTCCCGTCTGTGGCTATGTCCCTGAAACACTGGAACACATGTTTCTGGATTGTCTGGTTGTGAGGCCTTTCTGGCAGAGACTACGAGCGGTGCTGAAAGCCGGATGTTCCTTGGAGTGGGGCGTGGAGGAAGACTGGCAGTGGGCCTCGCTGTTCGGGATACCGAAAGAGGAGAGACGATCAGGATGGAAGGCGGCTGATTTACTTTTGGCGCTTGGCCGTTTTGCCATTTATCAGGCCAGGAACCTGCGACTTAAAGAAGGGCGTTCGATGGACCGATGGAGTTGTGTAAAGAGGATGTTGGGGGGACATCTACTGACGCTCAAGAAAGCGGACCCTGATGGAATGTGGCGGAGTGCTGAAATGACCAAGATTTTTTCTTATGTGTGTACATGATGTAGTTTTAAGTTTAGTTTTGTGTTACTTTGGGATCTGTATTTTCTGCTTTGCAGGTCTGTTGTAGTTTTTGACTTTCTTTTTGAATCTCCATCTGTAATGTTGTGATTGTTTCTTTTGTAAATATTTTAATTTCCTTTATAAATAAAAACAAAAAAAAACACGCCCGATCTCGTCCGATCTCGGAAGCTAAGCAGGGTCGGGCCTGGTTAGTACTTGGATGGGAGACCGCCTGGGAATACCAGGTGCTGTAAGTTTTCCGGCTTTTGCTGGCATCCACCAAAGAGAAGGAAAATCACTCACACACCCCCACAAACAGCTTTGGGTACTTTGGTTTCCTTGTCATGCATTTGTGTCTTTGGTTTTTATTTTTCTGACACCACCGTTCTGTGACACATACAGCCACCAGAGAGCGCACCGGCCAGGAAATCAAACACACAGCTTTGGGTTTCTTGCTTTTTCATGTCCTTCTGTGTCTTTTCTTTTCTTTTCTTTTCTTTTCTTTTCTTTTCTTTTTCTTTTTTTTTTTTTTTTTTTTTTTCTCTGACATGACCGTCCGGGCTTCATCCAAACTCTTCAGCGAGCTGCAGGGCAGTCAGCGCCGAGGTGCAAATGCACGAGCCTGCACCCTCTAGAAACGCTGCCGTCTCGGTGACGAGCCCACGCAGGTGTGTGTGTGTGGAAGGCCGCTGTGGCGCACCTGCTGGGGTGAAAGGTCACCGTTTTGGCTGCAGGTGGGTGTGTCCGCTCAGCAGGTGCACCAATCAGTGGCACAGAGTGAGTGGGTGAAGGGGCCGCTGGGAGCAGGCAGGAGTCTGGTGCAGGCAGCGCTTAAAGGGCTCTGCTCCACACAACCCTTCGCCTACGGCCATACCACCCTGAACACGCATGTGCAGGAGGGCGTGGCGTTGGAATTTGAATTTGGTAACCTCTCGTGATTTTCTTTCTCTCTTCTTGGTTTTTCTTTTCTGTCGCAGGTTCAGTCTTCTGACTGCTGGGGAGCCGTTTTTTTCTTCTTTTTTTTTGGTGTTTGTTTTACTTTTTTTAAATATAATTGTAACCGGCCAGGGGTTTCCTTACTTGGATGGCGGTCCACCGTGTCTTTGAGCATGGCCTCAGCAGGGGGACATCCTTTGGGTGATGGGCAGAAGTGGAATCTGGCCAGGAATGCGAGGAGGGGCTCGGCGTCAGACACACAGGTAGTGGTGCATGAAAATCATTGGGTGTTAGTGGATTCATGTAGAAAAGGTGGGTGAGGACCCTGTGTGTGATTGAACTCATCTGATACTGCAGGTTGCTGTGTGGAGGAGTGGTTGCTTGTATATCTGTGGAAAGTAAACGGTTTGAATCAGAATCAGCTTAATTAGCCAAGTACAGTGCACGTACAAGGAATTTGGCTTCGGTGTCTTGTGTTTGGATTGATGATGTCCAATTTTGTTGGGAGGGATAAAATGCTGGACGGGTTTAAAATCGGCAACAGGACTGTTCAAAGTCGGTGCATTGCCATTGGTTTCCTGTCTTTATCTGCCAGCATATATTTCTGATGAGGATGTAACCCTGATCAATGTTAGATGTTCACTCCGACATCCTACAGACAGTACCCTTACTCTGACACTAGGGGGAGACGCCCTTTTGAGAGACGCTTCCTAAAGCGTCAAGGAGGGAGGAAGTTTCTTCTCCTTGTTTTTTTATTTATTTTTTCATCTGCGACGACACGGTGAGACGAAAGGACATCAGTGTTGTTACATATCAACACTGGATGACTATTCTAAAGATTTCTAAACAGTTGTGTTTGACAAATATATCCTGGTGAGTTTAAAATTGATTTTCAGTTCTTGTTTTTTTAATAAGCTGAGCACTTGGGCGAGTTAGCACGCTAACGAGCTAGCGTGCTAGCGCAAGAAGAGAGAGGCTGCTAATATGTTTCTATATTTACTTTAATGGGAAAAAAAATTCAGTTGAAATGCATGATTTATTTATTAATACTGAGAATGTATTGATATGATTTATTTTTAAGTTGATGCAAGTAGAGAAGTTCATGTTGGCTAATTGCCTGACACCTGTGTGTGTGTAGGCTGTTTTTTTATTTTTATTTTATTTTTTTTCCAGGAGTGGACTGAATCCACGGTGGTGCTGTGGCATCACCTGAATCCACGCTCACCTGTTTCCCCACACTCACCGCTTCTAAGTTACTAGGGTGGTAAAGCTGCATCTCTAGTTCAGACTAAAAAAAAAAAAGTTTTTTTTTTCTTCCCTACACAGTTTTTCTCCTTTTTTTTTCTTCCTGTTTTCAATTTTTTTGTTCTGAGATCTCAAAATTTAAGTACTTGGGTTTAGAGTGTTTGGATTCAACATAGGTTTAATAAGAAATACTGATTAAGAACTGTTTAATTATTTCATGTTTATGATTCATGTAACTTTCGGGTTCTGGCATTGTGTTTAAATTTTTTTTTTTTTTTTTACACCAAATCCACAGTTGAATTTCATTCTCAATCTGCTATATTTACATTGGTTTTCTTGGAAATGATGTGTACTGAATAACATCAAAACTTGCAAATAGGTTATTTTTTAAAACATAATTTAATCTGCGTTGTGAGTTAGTGATTACTACCGCATTCCTCCTGTGCAAATCTAATGTAGGAAGAAATAAGTTCGTAGTTGACCTCCCACTTAGGGTTAACCTGGTAGGCAGGGTTACAAGGAGATCCTAGAAAGTGCCTGAAATTAAAAGGCGGATTGGCCGGGAACCAGTGTGGCGGACGGAACTAGGTTAATTAAATGAGGGCGGCCAATCTCTGCCGCATTCTGAGAAATTCAACACGGTTACTGGACCAGAATTCTTTCGAGTCATACATGACAAACAGGTGAAGGTGTGCAGGATCTGTGTCCGGCCGGGTCACATAGTCAGACTGTCCTGAGTTTCTGTGCAATAAATGCGGCGTGCAGGGACATTGCGCTAGAGAGTGCACCTAGTCGGTCTCCAAATGCTCCATGTCTGAATTAAATGGAGACCTGTGTTTTTGAGTGACAGTGAGGACAGAGCAACGTCCGCTGCAAGTGAGGTTTTTCTCAGTGACATGTCTGAGGAGGAGCATCTGTCCGACTCCGTGCCCGACACACAGGTGTCTGCTGCGCCCTGCAGCGCAAGTGGAGCAGAGGTTCGATCCCCTGAGGGGGGAGGCGTTCTCGGTCAGCAGGCGGCTCACAGCAGCCCCGACCTGCTCCGAGCGGCAGAGGTTTCGGGGGAATCCTACTGTCGACAGCCGCGGTCTCGTGAAGGAGGGCGAGCAGCACCAGACCGCTGCCGCTGCTCCTGTCCGGGCGGGGGGGGGCTCCCGTAGTGAGTCCTGCCTCGTTATGGTCTGGTTTCGGGCCTCGTCCTGCAGAAAGTGCCTGAGGAGCGCAGCGCTGCTGCCTCTGCTCCGGGAGAGTCAGATCTCCATGGGGGGGAGGCGGGCAGCAAGCCTTTTTCTTTACCCCCTCAGGAGGATGTGAGGGCAGACAGTATGCCTGATGTATTGGTTGAGGACATGGAAGATGCTGACATGGATGTAGATGTGTTTGCATGGACGCCACAGAGGAAGTGGACTTTGAGAAAACATCTGAAGAGCAAGAAAAAGAAATCTGCGTAATGTCGCTGTGCGTCTTTTTATTTATGGTCTGTCTCCTCACCCTAAATATCAGGGGAGTGTGCAATATGGACAAAGTAGATAACCTATTTACTGTTAAAATTGACATCCTCTGTTTACAAGAGGTGCGCTGGAACATGGAGCCGCATGCGTATGCTCAGCAGCTGTGGGGAGGGTCCTCTTTTTACGCAGCGGGTCCGGACGGATCAGCTAGGGTCGCCGTATTTGTCAGGAATTCAGTCTTTGATGGGGTGACCTTACTGGAGGCAGATCCTGCAGGCCGGAAACTGATTCTGGATTTGGAGTGGGCTGACATGAACTTTAGGTGATTTAACATCTACGCCTCTAATGATCAGGTGGAGAGGAAGGCTTTTATTTTATTTATTTATTTATTTTTAAATTCCCTAAGGCCAGGGCTCCAGACCATGTCTAGGGTTGTCCAGAAGGGTAGTTTACTGGATGTTAATCAGACCCCATTCTGGCAGTACAATTTGGTGAGCTGATTCACACAGGCTTCTCTTCTCGGCCTTGCAGCCTTTTGTCAGCGATGGCCGGTGCCGTGTCACATGTTATGTGGTTACAAAAATGGTTAAAATTGTGACTTACCAACAGCAGTGAGTGTCTGCGTACAGGATTTTGGGAGCAGGTTCTTGTGCACGCTTGAACCTGGCAGTCAGTCCACGGGCCAGTCTTCTGTAGCTCTCCTCAGACTCTGACGCCACCACAACGGTGGTCACAAATTGACCCCATTCGTTCAGCACGCTGGTGAGGTACTGCAGTGTTGCTTGGCCATCACCGTAGATCTTTTTCAGGAGCTGCAACACACAAACAACAAAATAGAAGCTGATTACATGCAGTGTTCTTACCAAATCCCCTGAATGTCTTTTTTTAAATCAAATATATTGTAAATACCTGCTTTGTGCCGTCGATGCACAGGATTTCTCCTGTCACGCTCAGTATGGAGGAACGATACACAGACATCTTCTCCATCTCGCTGATCATGTGCGCTCGACGCAGCACTCGCGCAGATGGAAGACGGCTCTGCTGAAGGGGAGGTGTGTACTGTCCCGGTGACTTCAGGTAGGACAGGATCCCGCTCTGGGAGGAGCTGCCTCTGAGGGTGTGGGCGTCATACAGCAGCGTTTGGTAGAGGCCTCTGCGGTCCATGTACCACTCATCGTGCCCCTGCTGGATGAGCCGCTGCACTTTGCTCATGCTCAGTGAGTTGATGCGATCATTGAGCAGAGTCACCGCACTTCTGTCAATGGCGCGCTTTCCACACAGGATGGCTGGAAACATGTGCTGCACAGCTGGAGCCAAATTCATGAGGATTCTGGGGCTGGATGCCAACCAGCTGTACTGCTGCTGGGGGTCCTGGTCTCTGGTCATCTCACTGGCGTTCCTCACCTTTTCACAGTGAGTGCACAGCAGTCGTTCAGACAGCAGAGTATAAAAGGACTTCAGACCACAAACCTGTCGTGCAGAAGAGGAAAAACCTTTTCTGATCAGAAAAGTATCTGGTGGGGCTGGGCAGCTGGGGTTTGGGCACCTAACCTTTACATGTAAAATGCCAACAGGGCGCCAAAAAAAGACAGGTGCTGTGAAAAAAGAGTGCATGTTTGGCACCGAGCCACCCAAGTATGTTGGAATAGGTGGTGGAAGGAATTCCATCCTGTCCTTAAGCAGCTTCCGCCTAACAGTTTCCCCGTTTTTGTTCCTGTAGGCTGTGGCTGCCTTATACAGTCCATGATCCTCATCGTCTTTCAGTCACCTGATGTCTTGCAGTGGAATACCTTGATAGTTGGCTGTTGATGGCTCCTCCCACGTTTTCTGCCAGCCTTCAAGGATGAGAGCCGCCTCAGTCGTGCGTTGAACAGCTGACTGTTTTTAATTTTAGTGACTTCATCTTTTTGATCAATGTTAAATGAGTGGAAACTGCGACATCAGATGACACCAGGACGTCCTCTACAAGAAAAGCATACGTGAAAACACCAGTAAGTCAAAAGTATACTAATATTACCTTGTCATTTGATAGTTATAAATGAGCAAATACCTGCTAATGTCAGAAGCTCAGCATCTTCAATGTAACCAGGATGGTGCTGGCTGCTGACAGGAGGAACAGATGTTTCCTCCTCTTTTGCTTTGAGTTTCTGTGGGGAAGAAACATCCAAACTGTTCATGTAGTTAAAAATGGACCTCATACACTCACATCACATTGAACAGAATCATATATGCTGATCTGTTCGATTATGGGATGGTTACCTGTACTCTCCTGTCCAGGTGACTTGTAATGGAGAGAAACTGCTTCACCAGCTGCAGCAGCCTCTCCTTCTGCCACTTCATTGCTTCATTTTTTTTCTCCTTTTACAATGAATTCTGCCAACAACCAAACGATCCATCACACGTCGTATTCAAGCAGCCACTTGAATGTTTGGCCAGCATATTTCCCAAACGTGATGACTAGAGCTGCAAGCCACAACTCTCCTCCAGACTTTTTTGCAGCATCTTCTGCAGTGATGCTGTTTAACCAGACGGGATCTACTGTCCTGGATTCTTTTTCCATCTGTCGAGCTAAACTCGTGCAGGTCAGCCGCGCTTCATCCGGCCTGTACTGCGGGATACAGATGCTGCTTCAGGTGGGCCTGCAGATGCTACTTCTGCGTGAAAGAAACCCGGCGGTGTGGTGTGTGTCTTCACGTTATGAGAGAGATTCAACTTCGGCCTGTACAGCGGGATCACGGGAGTCTTGGGGCGGTTTTGTCGGCTGTACGGTACGGGATCATTGTTCCCTCCTTCCCCCCTGCAGTGGCTAGTCATTGTGAGGCAAGGAGGGTACTTCAGTTCTGAAGATTGGGGTTTTTGTTTTAAGGTCCTGTGGGAAGGTGCCGAGTGATGTGTGGAACCTGAAGTCCATGAGCTGGTACACGGTTGTGTCAGCCTTGGAATTCCAAGATTCCAGCAGCAGAAGCGGCCTCTGGGACCTTGTTTTCAGGTAAGGATCCCTCAGAAAGTTTGGTTCCACATGTGGTGTGGAATAAGGATTTCAGACTGTCACAGAAAACTGTCCTCCACTGTGGTGCTACACCAGATAAACATGGAATGGTAGGACAGGATGTGTCCCGTCTGCGGCATTGTTTCTGAGACGCTGGAGCACATGTTTCTTGACTGTCCTGTTGTCGTGCCCTTCTTGTAGGAACTCAGAGCCATAGTGAAGTCCAGGTGTGCCTTTGAGTGGACCTTGGAGGTCTATTGGAGGTGGGCCTCTCCTTGGGGTGTAGAGGGAGCGGAGGAGACCTGGAGTCTGGGGGATCTCGTGCTAGCTGTGGGGCGCTATGAAATCTACCGCGCCAGGACAATAAAGCTTAAGGAGGGACGGAGAATGGACAGGCGGGCTGCTGAATCACACCACAAAGGAGCAGCCGGTGACCTTTCACCGGCTCGGACCTGACAGACTCTCTGGACCTGGCACACTTTCCAGAAAAAAAAAAAAAGGAGAAAGAAAACCGACCCATCTTGATGACGAGCTGATGGCCAAATGGTTGGGATGGTACAACCATCAGAATGGGAGCATTTGCATGTCTTTGTGATGCTGTGGGACTCACTTTTGGCTCAACTTTCCTCCATGTTGCAGTAGGCTCGGTCACCTCCAAGCTCTTTTCTGTCGTTGTCTTGCCAGTTAGATGACGGACTACAACATATTGCACTGCTAGTTTTGTAACACGGGTGCCAACCTGGTCCATTGTA
The DNA here is from genome assembly GCF_053564925.1 of Oryzias latipes. Lineage (NCBI taxonomy): Eukaryota > Metazoa > Chordata > Actinopteri > Beloniformes > Adrianichthyidae > Oryzias > Oryzias latipes. Next base: position 10,447,193 of record NC_136252.1, read on the forward strand.
TTTATTTTCCTCACCTGTTGCGTGTGTACTACGTGCCTTGCGTGCCTTGGGTCATGTGACCGCGACCAACCAATCAGTTAGCTTTATAAGTCGCTACCCCAGAAGCTATCACAGTACATGACAGGAGAGCCGAATTATGACGCTACAAGGTATGTTTGGCTTCGGATTTACTTTAAAATCATTTGATCTCGTCCTGATCTTTCCCATATGATTAACTTGTAGGAGCCAACTACCAGCTTAAACCGGCCGCAAATAAGCTGCGTATTTGACACATTTTGATGACATCGGTGAGTCTATACTTCCTACTGTTTGTTGTGGTTAGCTTAGCATGAACGTCATGTCAATGAATGACGTGGACAGGTTAACAGCTGCTATCATCAATGCCAAATTTCTGTTTTCTACAACATTGATGTTTACACTACATGGTAACATTTTTTGTTAATGCAACCACATTGATTATTAATTAATGTATAGGTTCTTTAGTTATTTTGTCTAATTAAATTATTTTGCTGTTGTATTATGAACCGAAATGCACTTTAAATTGAGAAGCCATTCCAATGAATGGAAACGCACCCTTATGTGCCTTTCTCTTGAGCTTGTTCAAGTGCTAATGATTCACTGAAAAGTTTTTAACGAATTGAGAGCTGAATGTGTATTGTACAATGCTGGAACTTCAAATGACAGAATTTACATGACTAATACAATTTATATTTTTATATTTAGAGGAAGATCTTGTGTGCACACAGAATGTAATTAATTTTTGGATCAAATGGGTCCTGTTCTTTATCCAGGCCTTATATAGATGGTGAGCTAAGCCCGAACCAGAAAAGAGACCAGGCATTGGAGCCTGCCTAGGAACTTCCTTCATGCTATTGCTCAGTCCGGGCTGGTAGGAGGCTCCTGTAGCCTACAGACTCATTTCTTTTTGTTTTTGCATTCTTCCTACGACCCAGTGACCTTTTCATAGACTTCAATCACTCCCCTTCACTGGACACCTGCCTCTGGATTTATCAATCCCTGTCTGGGTTGTATGGACGATGCATGAGCTGATTCAGATACACTGGATCACTCAAAGGACTATTATTTGTAAATAGTTGAACACTGTAATTTCTTGGATTTGTGCTTTCCCTATTTGCATATTATTGCATGTTATGTCTGTTTTTTCCCCCCAAATTATTACAAAATATTTTTTTCAAAACAAATATTGCAGTCTCTGCCTCCTCTCTCCTTGAGTCGTTCCAGATTTTCTGATCACTAGTCCACAATATATATGCTGCAGTTTGTTAGGTGCAGGGAGTGTGGAGGATGTGGAGCTTCAGGCAATGGCTCGGCAGGACCCTTTGGTGGGAGGTCACTTGTGGTACCAGGTTGCCTTCCTCTCCATACGTGTAAGAACGGCAGAGATGGATTTGGAGTCACTGTACAGTAAAACAGCAGGGCTCCAGCCATGGCGCTCATGAAGACTCCATACTTGGCGTGGGTTTGCCTGATGACCACAGCATCCCAGCGGTGCAGCCAGTGAGGAATGTCGAGCCGGATCACCATGCCCTCTTCAACCCAGTCAGCAAACAAGGATTCCAGCATGGACGTGCCGCCATCACTGAAATAATTAGATATTTCGACACGGTCATCCATGTGCAAAGTTAAGATTATTTTATGTCTGACATTTAATTTAAGATTTTTGGTGGGACATAAATTAGCCTAATGGATTAAAGGGTTATAAGTTACTAAACAAACATGCTTTGGAGAAAATCATGTGAGAGCTCCTCAAAACAGGCGGTTTAAACCCTCCTAACTCAACATTGTTCAGTTTTGCTCAATAATTCAGATGATGAGTGAGGGTTCTAAATCCAAGGACAAACGTGTGACTGAAAAACACAAATCAGTGCAAAAAGGTGCCAAGGATGCCAACGCTACCTTGGAAGAGCGTGGCTGTGACTTAGACTCTAGCCTTCTCAGTTTGAGAAATAAGTGCCCTAAAGCCTGATTTAACTGCTAAGTGGACTACATTCAAAGACTTTAGAACAGAGCTGAAAGGAGTTGACGCAGTTCAAACTGCAACTGGAACAGCAGCTAGCTAACACGTCGCTAATGCTAGAGGACCATGACCAGAAGCTAAAAGAGGCAGAAGCGTGGCTTGATGAACAGGAATCCTGGGGCCTCATTTATAAAACTTTGCGTAGGATTTGCGTCAGAAGTGGCGTACGGATGAAACATAGGACGTGCGTGCGCACAGAAATATTAGGATTTATAAAACCGTGCGCACGCACATCCTGCGCATCTTTCCCATAATAAATCACAACCAATTCTAAATGCAGCGCAGCTTTTGCGGCTTCATGACACGCCCATAGTTGCCCATAAATAGTCCGTGAAACGCCCACAAATGAATATTCATTGATTGCGAAACCATGGCAAACACCGAGAGAGGAAATGAAAAAAAACGTAACTTCACTCAATGTGAAGTAGAAGTTATCGTTGGCGAGGTGGAAAAGAGGAGGAAAATGTTGTTTGGAGGGCACAGTGTGGGCATTACTAATGCCTAAAAGGCACGTGAGTGGCAAACGGTGGCAGACTCCGTAAATAATGTAGCCTCACAACCTCAGACCGTGGCCGAAATAAAAAAGAAATGGTCAGACATCAAAGTCGAGGCAAAAAAACGTCTGCCGCTGCATTGCCAGAGTGTGTCTGCCACTGGTGGGGGACACCGTAGCTGACCCCTCTTGATGAGAGACTGGCGGCTATTATTGGGGAATCCCTTAGTGGAGTGGTGACTGAGGCGGAGGGGGACACGACGCGCCAGATGCACCGGGTGACACACCGACGCACCAGATGCACCGGGTGACACACCCCCAAAAGCCCGCAGAGGTCCAACAGGACGGCTCGAGGAAGTCGGAACCGGCTCACAAGCCAGTCGTCCTCGTTTGCCAGCAAGTCTTCTTGCTGTCTAAAGATGCGTTCACTCCGAATTTTTCCATTTGCCACATCTTCTAAGAGCGCATGATCAGCCATTGTGCGTCATTACGCATTGTGATGGAGCATTTTATTTCCATCCATTTAATTACATCTGACAAGCTACAGATGTCGGTAATAATCGACGTGGAAATGGGAAATTGATCAGCGCAAATGTAATTTCTTGTTGCTTTCTGAATGGTTGAGACATACGCCATACATGGTTTTATCAAAAATAAACAAACTAAAGGCATATGCATGAATACCATAATTCTGTAGCTTATGAAGAAATGTTTTAATATGAAAACAACTTTCCCTAGTGGACAATTAATGCATCTCTATCTATCCATCTATCTGTCTAATTGCACCTATATCTGCTCCGCCAGACGGACACATTGACGAGAATATCAGTTTTGTACATTATTTTGTTCTGTTAACTATATTATTTATGAGGATGAATTGCACAACATGCCAATATTGCAGAAAAAATTTCACTTTTCTTTTTGCAAATAAGTGTTCATTTGAATTTCTGTTGTAATTTTCGTTTGATTTTTTTTAATTTTTTTTCACTGCTGATCGATCAAACTGGTGTTGGTGTAGGCTGTTAATTGTAAGACTTGCTTTGTGAAGTCTTCATGTTATTTCTGAGAGGCAGGATTGTCATTTTCACTTTCACGTGTTTCTTCCATCTGCCGACGGTGTCGCCGTTTCTCATTTCACCCGTTTTTGTGCGTACGCCTGGGTCAGAGCTTGCGTGAAGGACCGCACATTTTCCCGTCAAGTTTGCTTTTTATAAATCTCAACTATTGCGTACAGAGTGGCGTACGCCTTCTTTTGTGCGTACGCAACGTTTATAAATGAGGCCCCTGGTCTGCGGTGACGAATCCAGCGTTTCAACACATGCTGAAGGATTAACAGACATTTAATTAGCAATACCGATTTAATTTGGAACTTGCCTTAGGTAAAATTGGTGTAATTGGTGGCAACTGTGGGGGAAACACCACTGACTCTGCATGATGGCCCATTTCTCTCTGAGGCTCTCCCCCCAAACCTGTCGAGGGGGTTAAGGGGACTTGAAATGCCCCCATCCTTGGAGTGGATTTAATTTTTTTCTTTTCTTCTGTTTTTCTTTTGATGTTCCTTGGTGTGATCTAATCACACTAGTTTGTTTTTTGTTCAGAGTTTAATTTATTGTTTGTTCAGGAGGACTAGCAAACAATCCAAAAGAGGCTGAAGTAATTTGTATATGTGGTGGCGATTTCAATTCTTGACTTAAAACTCAATACAAGTTTAAACGGAAGCAATAATACAGTAACTAAAATGCTCAATACCTTGCTCGGGGAGACTGGGATGGTAGATGTTTGGAGAAGGCTTCACCCGACAGATTACACATACTACTCAGCACAAGGGTGGGCAAACTACGGCACGGGGGCCACATGCGGCCCGTCAAACTATTTAATCTGGCCTGCCACAGTGAAATCAAATATATTGTTAGCTCTTGTTTTATTGTCCCTGTAATTCTGGTGTCTCCCAAAGACGACCCTTCACAAATAAAAGGACTATTGTTTAGGTGAAGAAACTTATCATGTCTTGGTGTTGTGTTGGAAGATTTGTTGTTTTTCTAATCATTCCAACAGCTCATAACATCACACCGTTGCTGCAACTGGCATTAAAAGTGAGAACAAAAGTCACAGATTTAAGATAAAAACACCAAATGTTTGGTTGTAAAATATACATAATCATTTTAAATCAGAGAGGAAACATGTTTTTGTTCAGATTCCATAATATTTCTTTCTCTTGGGAGGTGGATGGCAAAATCCCGCCACGCATCCACTCCTGGTCCGGCCCTTCTATCAAATTTTAGAACCCTTTGTGGCCCACGAGTCAAAGAGTTTGCCCACCCCTGACTTAGCACCTCACTAGCCGCAGTTACATGTGCAACATTTAAAAAAAAAAAAAAATCAGATTAAAAATTGGATTAGAACTCAACAGTGTCCATGGGCCCAGAAAAACTTTCCGATTATTTTGATTTGAAATGGTTTTTCAAGTAATCAAATACACAAAAATACAATCATCAGTTATCCATTCATACAATGACCTATCAAACTTGTTTGAAAAGGGAGCGGAAGGAAGCTAATTCATATAATCCCACTCCTGTTCTACCGTAACCATTTTATTAGATGATCATCGTTATCTGGTTCCTAACTATTATCAGACAGATAATAGTTAGGAATAAGAATTCTGAAGTATCAATAAAGCACATGACAAAGATGAATTACTTGTGTATAAAATAAATTTTAGAAAACATGGCAATGCAGATCAGTCATCTAAAATATATGCAGATTGTTTCTTATAAAAGTCATGTATATCATTAAAAAATACTACATCAGTAAAATAGACATTACACAGTTTCAAAAATCTTCATAGCAAAAATTGATTATGCATCATGAAAAATCCTGAATCAAATTTTCAATTTTTGGAGCAAGTTAATATTAGAAAATCAATTTAACCATTTTCAATAATTGATTAAGCTTTTTTATTTAAATTTTTATAAGGTAATTCTGTGAAATTAAATAAGAAAGGGTCCATAATCTGTCAAATGACCAAGGTTGGTATTCCTTCTGCTTATTAACAGCCGTTCTTCTGGAAGAGTTTATAGTTCTCTTCGATGTTATGTTATTAGATTAAGGTCCGTATCCTTCTGCAGTTGATACCAGCGGCGCTGAAAGTTGAGGTCAAGTTGACTGCAGGTCAGAACTCTGCTGAAAATCAGGGTCACTTCAGACTTATACGTCTACATTCGGTTGGAATAAGCCATTTGCATGTGCGCAGTTCTCTTTACTTTAAACTAACGGAAGAGCCCCCCCTCACACACATATGGGGAGGGGGGGGCAAGAAGGGGACCGCATGCAAGAAAATTCTGTGAGTTCTTAAAACTGTAGTATATTGCCTTGAAACAAAAACAAGTTGTGCCGTGAAGATTCTTCAAATTAATATTTCAAATCCTAAACTAACAAGGATGAAGAAATCAAAAGAAAACCGCGGCTCACTCAACCGCAGCAACTCTTTGGAAAATATGGAAGTGGATGCTTCTAAAGAAAAACAAAACGACAAAGAAACCCATTCCTATGCATGTCAAATGCAGGATGATTAAGAATGCCCTTTAATGCCAAATACACCTATGACCCCCCCCCCCCCCCCCCCCCAAGAAGGTGAGAGGAGAAAAAAAGCAAAATAAATCCTGATAAAAACGCTGCAACTGAGCCAACATTGTCTGAGCTACAGTCCACTATTATCAAAGCACTTACTGAAAAAATTAATGAACGAGCAGACAAAACAAATGAAGCTGTGCATAGAGATGCAACTGTGTGGGATTTTTGATCACCTTGGTGATGAACCAGGAGGGGGCACGGTGTCGCAGTTACCCCCCCGCCCCCAAATAAATAAATAAAATACACAAAATCCCCCAGCGGCCGCGTCGCAAAATACAATTACAACGCAGTATTCTTTAATAACACAACAGTAACAACTCACTACTACCCATTTAACTAATGAACCAACTGTACAGGTGTTGTAGAATTACTTTGTGTATGTGTGTGTGTGTATGTCAGCGTGCTGCGTGTGTAGGAGGAAGGAGCGCGCAGAAGTGTGTTGGGGGTGCGTGTTGATTCTTCTGCAGCGGACCATTCTGAAGCTGCATGCGAGTTTCACCTGTGCTCTCTGGTACAGACATCTTCTCAGAATATTATATATTGCCCAATAATTAAAAAACTGCAGACACTTTGTCTCCTTTCTGGTAGCCTGAAAACCATGAAGAACGCGGGCCAGGAGGCTCTGCCTTTTTTTTTAATACAGAGACGTAACGTTGCGCTGCAAAAAAATAGTTCCCAAACAAAACATGTAGTGATATTCATGGAAATCTAACAGTGCGCGTTCATGTTTGGTGTTACGGAGTGAAGGAGAACAGTAATAAACTTCCAACACAAAATCCTCCGGCGGAATTTGTCGCATTTCCTCGCAAGACAGAAACTTCTGTTGTAGAATGAGGATGTGCTTCTGAAACCACACGTGTGTGTGTGTGTGTGTGTGTCTGTGTGTGTGTGTAAGTAGAGGGAGCCGCCTGCCGCATGCGGCTCTAAAAGGGAGTGAGAGCTGCGTGGAGCGCAAGAGCTGCGGCGCATGGAATGAAGAACATTATTAAAAGGTTTCCCCCAGAAACCCTTGAAGTCTGAACACAGGACTAGCAGAAAAAGTAAATTGTCAGCAAAGATGAAGGTGTTTCATGTGTTTATAATAGTTCCAATCACGCACCATGAACAACTTTACAAAAAAAAAAAAAGGTGCAGTGATTAGGTCATCACCGCGGTGATGCAGTCATCGTCACACCCGTAGCTGTGCATTACAATACTGTCCAAATTGACAATCTGAAGAAGTCGCTTGAGTTTTGCCATCAGGAGGTCATGGACTTAAAAAAACTAAATGAGAACTAAATGAAAAAGCAATGCAAAAAGCTGGAGAAGAAGGTTGGAGAGATGGAAACCCAAATTAATGATGCAGACCGCTGCAGCAGAAGAGTGAATAAACGCCTGTCTGGTGTCCCTGAAAGAAATCCAGAGGATGTCAAATCGAGAGTTTAAGAAATTTTTAAAGAGATGTTACCAAAGATTCTGCAGTGGTGGTTTCAGGAACTGACATTGCACAGTTGGGAAGCCCAGTGGGAATGGAACCAATCAACGTCCTCGGGCCATAATCATCAGATTCCTGTCCAGATCGGCCAGAGATCTACTGTGGAAAAGTTCTAAAAAGAACGTCTGCCTACTGGATCATCATCTCTGTCTCCAAGATCTCACATCTGCTGAAAAAGTAACTCGCAATCTATGGCCAGCAGTGGAGGCAGCCAGGAAGAAAGGAGAGAAAGCCTACTTCATTGGAAACAGGGCTTTCGTGAACAGCAAGAAAATATTACAGAGTTAAGCTGAACTATGTTTGTAGAGGTCAGTATGACGGTATAAAACAGACAAAGTTGAAGGCATATTGAATATGTGCAGCGGTTCCTAAACAAAACCAGTTTAGTTCCTACGTTAATTTTCTCTTTTCTTGTTTTTTACAGTTGATGTCACCATCTGTTCTAACTGTGAATGCCAGGGGTATCAGAGACCAACTGAAAAGAAAATGTGTTTTTTTTATATTGCCAAAATAAAAATGCAGACTTATTTAATTCAAGGGAAACTCTTCTGAAGCAGATAGAGTTTTGGAGAAGTCAGTGGGGTAAAAATAAATGGTTTTCTTTTAGTAGCAACAGGTCAGCAGGGGTAATTATTTTACAGGGCAAATTTAAAGGCCGCACTCTTGAGCATTTAATTGACAAAAACGGGAGATGGATTATTCTTGTAGTGAATTCTGACCAATTTAATTTAATTTTAATTAATACAAACGCCTCCAACAATAAAACGATACAATTTTTTTAACATTGGAAGAAAAAATGAATACACTCCTACAAAAATATCCCAACACTAAGATTTTATTGGGAGATTTTAATGCTGTAATGAATGGCCATCTTGTTAGATGTCCCCACAGAAAAGAAGACGCAAAAGAGTTGAAAAACATATGTAACAGACTTGATTTGATTGGAATATGGAGACATAAACCTCCTGATAAGAAAATATATACTTTGAGCAATAAGGACAGATCTCAGTGTTCCCAGATTGATTTTTGGCCAATATCTAGTGACCTAGAAAATACAGTTGATTCTGTTGAATTTTGAAATTTCTTGTTTACGTCAAATTAAAAATGGCAATTCAATAAGTGAATATACAAAAAAAGTTTCTCAATATATTGCAAAATTCTTTCAAAAACTTTACCCTAAAGATTGCTTTAGAGAAGATATTGAACTATTTAACAATATTAAAAGACTTGACAAGTCAGAGAAACCTTTGAAAAGACTTGTGATCAGAAAATTAAAACAGAGGAAGTTGAAGATTGTACTAAATCTCTTAAAGATAATAAAAGTCCAAGTAATGGACTAACAAGAGTGTTTTATAATGTTTTTATTGCTAAATTGACTCCTTTTCTAACAAATTTATTTGAAAAAGCATTACAAATTGGTATATTGCCCCCAACTCTCTAACAAGGCCTCATCAAACTCAACCCCAAACAGATAAATTATGCATAAAAAATTGGAGACAAATTAGTCTGCTAAATAACTATGCTAAAATATTTGCCCTTATTTTTGCCAAATGAATAAAACCAGGACTAAAAAAAAGTGATTAAGAACAATCTGGTTTCATTGTAGAAAGACCAATTCACAATATTTCTCAAGTTGGATGCCCAGTAATGGAAGCGAAAATTCGGCAGGGCAAGCCCCCCTTCTAATTTGAATTTTTTGGAGATAGATTTTATTTAGGCAAGGGTCGCTTACCCTGCCATATATAGGAGGATATAAGAGAGTCTAGTTGCTAAAGAAAAAGGGGCCAGTAATGCATATTGGTCACGGACCGCCAGCTCACACACACTTGGGGCGGTGTGTGAGCTCAGAAAAGAAATGCCTCTTAGTGCTAAGAAAACATTCTAACAATCACATGGATTTGTGTTTCCAGTCGTGTCCCGACAAAATAAAGGCTGATGTTATTCCCACACATTTACGTCCAGCCAAGATGCAGATTGCAGCGTTTCCCGCATGGATTAAATTTTATGTTCATAGATAGGCTAAATGTTGTTAGCGCGTGTTAGCCTCTTCTAACACTGGCTTCTTCCAGCCCAGTTCTTCCACAAAAAAAGCACTGACCACACCGATTAAAAATAAAATGACCGAACAGGCACTTCATAATATTCATAACATTTAATAAAAGCACGTTTGGAAGATCGTCTCGTATATTACCAGGCTGCTGCAAAACATATGTGGCAGCTGTTTGTTTACAACAGGACTCATTTCCCCTTCCGGTATTTTCAACACTACTGCGCATGCCCAAATGATTTATTCTGACCAAAAGTGTGACCATATGAACGTTTGTTCTTATCGGAAAAAGGTTTTCTGTGCCCATGTAACCCGAACATTGATCTGATCAAGATATTTTGCCCATGTAACCGCGGCTACTGATAGGGAAGACCATTGCCGGACTGATCTGGTTCAAAGAAACTGCAAAATTTTCTTTGAATAAATCTTTATATTTTTGGTAACTGTGACTCCAAGGTAAGTGAATCTACTGCGCTCGACTTTCAGAGTGAAACTATTGAAGTCTAGGCTTTGTGCTGCTTCGTTAACTGGAAAAAGCTCACTCTTACTTATATTTACCTTATAGCCTGATAAACTGCCAAAATGACTGAGCAATGCCAGGGCCGAGGGGAGAGACTGAGCTGGGTTGGAGACATAGAGCAACAGGTAATCTGCATATGAGACTCTACAGCTGAAAAGTGCAATAGCAAGAGGTTCTATCACTCAATTGAAGAGAGTAGGGCTCAAAGGGCAGCCCTGTGCCACAGCACAGGTTAAAGGGTTTGATATTTGGGAGTTAGTGCAGATCCTTGCAGTGGACTTAGAATACAGTAACTTGATCCATAGATTAAAGGCAGGCCCAAAACCAAATGTTTCCAGTACAGCCAGCAGAGAAGGCCACTCGACCCGATGGAATGCCTTTTCTGTATCAATAGTAATCACACATTCCGGTATGTCTTCAGGGGCAGAATAAATTATATTAAAGAGCTGTCTATTATTAAAGTATGCCTTTCTGCCCTTGATGAAGCCAGTCTGATCTTTGGAAATAATGGTAGGAAGGATGCTCTTCAATCTGAGTTAAAACCTCCTGCTCTTAGCATCCGTATTCAAAAGTGGGATGGGTCTGTATGATGTGCAGTCAGTAGGATCCTTGTCTTTCTTTGCAATCAGTGTAATGCAGTCCTCAGTTAAGGACTGGAACAATCGATCCAATTTACAAGATTCCAAAAGGACTGAACAAAGTATCGTGAGAGAAACCTGGAAAATCTTTTAAAAAATTCTGTGGGGAAGCCATCTGGACTAGGACACTTGTTTGACTGCATTGACTTGATGGCCACAACTATTTCTGCCTCCAATATGGGCTCTTCCAATTTTTTCCGAGCTCATTTCTTTCTCTATTTGATTTGCGCTTCAGGCGAGCAGTATACGAAATAATCTGCCCCCGCAGACAAGCTTTCAAGGCATCCCACAGAGTAAGATATGATATCTGTGGATCAGCATTAGTGTCAACAAAAAAAAGTTATTTCCTTTTCAATGAACTTAGTGAAATTAGTGTCCGATAGAAGAACAGAATTAAATCGCCACTGCCTGTTCAGAGGTAATACCGGGGAGAGACATAGATAGTGTAAGAGGGGCGTGGTCAGAAATTACAATTGGTTTGTATTCACAGGAAGAAAACAAAATGAAGTAGGTTATCAACGAGGAAATAGTCAATTCTACAATATAATCTTGTGAAAAGAATGAATATGCCCCGTCTGTAGGATGCAAAAAACGCCAAATATCATTAATACCAAACTCGGCACGTCTCGAACCAGACTGGCCGATCTACTAACCCCGCTGGCGTTGTTAGAAGAGCGATCCATAGTGGGATCTAGCCAACAATTAAGGTCCCTGCCCAGAATAAGGTGGTATGCATCTAAAATCAGGCAGTAAATAAAATGTTCTGTTAAAAACTTTTGCATCGTCCACGTTTGGAGCATAAATATTGACTAAAACAACCAATAGACAGTAAACAACCAAGACTCTCATCCAGGTTGATTCCATCATAGTAGTAGGTTTAGGGGCTGTCATCTGGACTTAGTTTTTAAAGTTAGAAGAAGATGTTTCACCTCTTATCCAAAAGGCTTTGTCATGACAGCCCCTAAACCTACTATGACAAAACAACCAATGTTTTGTGAAGTCTGTCAGAGACAATCACATACCGTCCAAATTTTTCTGAAACCACATTATGAGATTCAAATGGGACATCATGACTGATCAAAATTGGGACCCCTCATGTGCCGTGTCACATGTTATGTGGTTACAAAAGTGGTCAGAATTGTAACTTACCAACAACAGTAAGTGTCTGCATACAGGATTTTAGGTGGAGGTTCTTGGACATGCTTGAACTTTTCAGTCAGCCCAGTCTTTTTTAGCCCTCTTCAGATTCTGATGCCACCACAACAGTGGTCAGACATTGACCCCATTCATTCAAGACACTCCTGAGGTATTGCATTGTTGCTTGATCTTTTTCACCTGCTGCAACACACGCACAGAATACAAAAGTGCACTTACAAAATTCATAAAGAAAATTTGTTTATCAAGTATCTTGTTAATACCTGCCAATGTATGAAGCTCAGCATCTTTAATTTAACCAGGATGGTCGTGGCTCCAAACAGGAGCAACAAGTGTTTCCTCCTGTTTTGCTTTGTGTTTCTGTGGGGGAAGAAACATCCCAAATTTTCATGTAGTTAAAAAAATGAAGAACAGATGCATCACATTTAAAATAACCAGTTTCTTCTGATGTTTTATTTATTTATTATTATTTTTGAGATGGTTACTTACTCTCCTGTCCAGATGAACTCTAATTGAAGGGAACTGCTTCACCACCTCCAGCAGCCTCTCCTTCTGCCACTTCATGGATTCGTTTTTTCTCCTTCAAGGAAAATTCTGCCAATAGGTTCGCTGAGCACAGCTTGTGCTCAACAGGTGCTGTTCGTTTTCAACCTTTTACTCACAATCACCTGTCTAGAATCAGCTGCAAATTACACACAAGTTTTCTGTGTTGACATTGCAATTACCAGGGAAAAAAAGCTTTTGTTTTATCTCAGCTTAAAGATGATTTGTTGTAATTCATCGATGCTGTTATTTTATTTTGTTCTGCATCCACATGATTGCGTTTGCACCTGATTTCAGATTAAACCGGTTCAGTGTGGGACACACTTGTGGTTTCATTTGAATTTGTCATATCCATCCATCCATCCATTTCTGTGTCACAGTGTTGTCTGTCGTAGGGCACACAATCACACACACATGCACACCTATAGGGACACTATTAGAGTAGCCAATTAACCAATGAAGCATGTTTTTAGACTGTGGGAGGGAGCTGGAGTGCCTGGAGAAAACCCACACATGCATGAGGAGAACAGGCAACTCCACAGACAAAGGTCCCAGTCGGGATTTAAACTGGGGCCTTCTCAGCACTAACCATTGTTCCACCTTGCAGCCCAGCGGCATTGTTATATTTGAACCCTGTTGAAGGGAATTTGCAGGACATGGGTGGGGGTGGTTGGGTGTGTTATGTTTTGGGGATGGCTCCCATCCTCGTCTCCTTGATTAGCTGTTTCCTCTATGTTCTTTCTTAACTCCATCTCTGCCTCTTTTTCTTCACGTTGTCTCCTTATTATTTGAAGTTTCCATTAATCTGTTTTAGTTCCTCTGTTTCTTCTTCTACCTCGCCTCACCTTTCCCTCTCCTGTCCATTGGAGAACAAGGAACAGTTTACCTTTAACTTGCATCTGGTATTTCATTTCTCACTGAGGTTATTGTAGTTAACAAGAAAAAACCAAACTAGATGTGATAAGGCACAAGAAGGAGACAGAGGCTTTGGGTAAGTAGCTCAATGACACCTGTGTTGACACCTTGATGCTACAAGACACAATCTCCAGCAGCTGCTCAGAGATCCGCCCAGCCTGCTGAAGAAAGAGGCGCACCATCAGACTGACCATAGCCACTGAGGAGAAGGACTGGAAGATACAGTTGAGGAGGAGGAGGAGCAGCATCATCAGGTGTCACTGAACTAATCCATGCGTATACCCCTGCAGGACTTGGAGAAGAAGCTGGATGTGTGCCGATCCTCATTGACGAGGCAGCTGTTGACCCAAAAGGAAAAGAGCAAGGAAGTCAGAAAAGAATCTTGCAAATAACAGGAGCAGACTGATCAGCTGAGCAGATACATCCTAAAGAGTTTCTGACTGTTTCATTCTCTGCCTTTTACTGACAGACAGATATTGGAAGTGGAGAAGTTCCACTATTGAGCTCATTTAATGAAGCCACAGAACTGTCTTCTACCTGATCAGCAGCCTGACTCGATAGGACGGATGTTAGATTTTGTTAATAAAGTTTGTTTATACTTAACTACAAATAAAGTTTATTCAAAATAAAAAAAGACGGCGCGTGCTCTCATTCTTACCATGGACAGTTACTTCCAAAGGGGGCGCTGTTGACAAACCGTGCGCTGGTGTCGATGGCGCCAGTGACCGAAGAAGAACCAAGAGAAGCGGCTACAGCAGTCAGTCACTGAAGCCGACCACAAACAGAGCTGGTCCGGTTCGTGTAAAACTCTTTCCAGTTGGATATTCAGGATTTCCTCTTCCCGGCGTTGTTCTTGTGTTCTCCTACAGCTCCGCGGCTGGATTGTGGATGAAGACCCGGGAAATGGCCGAAAACTCCGGTGGGTGTTCCGGCTGATGATGCTACTAACTAGCTGCTGCTCAGTTAGCGGCTGCTTCTGCATGATGATGATCCGTCAGTGTAGCTGAAACCCCCCCAAAAGACATTAGAGGTAGCCCGACAGCCCCGTGGCAGATCCAGGACTCCCAGGTAACCGTCCCGAAGTTGGGGTGCAGATAATACTGAGCAGACTGTGGTTAGATCAAAGTTCTTGAGGTGATCCAAGCAGGTCCTGCTGCTCATCATGGAACTATGACAGGACAGACCATAACTCAGACACAACACCACGTATGAAGGAACCCCAGCTTGGCCATGAACAGACGCGTCCCACAATAAACTGAGAGAAGGTCATTACGTCGTCATACACGTGACATTCTTTTGCTAAACTTAAGGCTACAATATCTGCCTTAAATGAGAGGGATTTTCAGAAATGGTCTTAGGAAGTTACCATGTGGGGTCTGAAGCCTCCAGAGTGAGAGGGAAGGACTGCAGAGACATGGCGCCCTTTGGGTTCTGGTTGAGCCACGCATTCCGTCCTCAGGTGGAACTCAGAGGGTTTGATGTCTCCTCTGTTGCAATTTCAGCCGAACGCAACGAGGAGAAGCATGACGGCTCGGGTGTGACGGGCATGAGCGACCAGGAGAAGGAGCTGGCCTCGAGTGCGTACGAGTGCTTCTTGGTAAGTCCGTCTCTCTTCGGATCGTCAGCAGAACAGGTTTTGGTGCATGTGGTGGAGGCTGGAGCTGGGTAATGCCACACGACGTGAAGCCTCTGTGTCTCACAGGCTGGACGGTACGAAGAGTCCATGAAGCACCTGGAAGCCCTGCTGGAGTTCAACAAAGAGGACTACAAGATCGCCATGAACAAGGCCGTCACAGAGTTCTACAGGAGCAGTCAGACCACCACGGGCACTTTGAGGCAGACGCTGATGGCCATGAAGAACCGGGTAACAGCAGCTCACCGACACCTGCACTCTAATACGTTATGAGACGTTTGATTGGCCGACTGTGTCCGCCAGCTCCACTCATCGCTGACGGAAGACGCCGATGGCCTGGACGACGTGGAGAACAGCCTGCTGTACTACAATCAAGCGGTCATCTGTTACCACTTGAAGCAGTTCTCTGAGGCCATTTCCATTGGAGAGAAGCTCTACCAGTTCTTG
Organism: Oryzias latipes; assembly: GCF_053564925.1. Lineage (NCBI taxonomy): Eukaryota > Metazoa > Chordata > Actinopteri > Beloniformes > Adrianichthyidae > Oryzias > Oryzias latipes. Next base: position 10,462,726 of record NC_136252.1, read on the forward strand.
GAGCCGTTTGGTGAGTAGTCAGCAGGGCAGACTCCCCGCCTGCCGCTGTCTGTGGCACAGGTGCATGCTCTGCTCTGCGTCTGGACGTTCACATGGGGGTCACTGAGGTCACATTGTGAGAACACTGGGGTCCTGTTGTGTCCCAGAGAGGTCTGTTTCAGAAATGGAGAGTCCCTGCAGCCTCATTGATTATGGACCTGGAGTGTTTGACGACGCTGAAGTTGGCTTCCGATTCACAGCTTCCAATTCTCCAGGGGACTAAAGGAACATTCCACGGCATTTTTCACATGAAGGCCACGTAGAACCGGTTCCTCTTCAAACCCCACAGGGCCTGGACTGCTCAAACCTGGATTCCATTATGATTTAAATAGTAAATACATTAAACACAGATGTGGAGAAGTCTTCATGAATGTCCAATGAGGTTTAGTGCATGGACACACCATCTTTGGTCATGTGACCCTAAGGTCTGTGCTGAGCTCAGTTGACGAGTTTTCAGCTCCCTGGTAGTTGCTCTTCAACCAGATTCTACAAACTTCTAGCTTTTCCAATAATGGGAAATGTCAGATGTTGGGGGGGGCACACCCAAAGTCACCTGTCAGTCACCAGATCACGCCTCCTTTTTGATCCCAAATACCCTCAAATGGAAGCATCGTCTCCATTGTAGTGTCTGTAAATGTAATGAGAGGTCAAACCTGGATTTATGCTGGTGCTGCCTTTTCTGATGTAAACATCCCAGCTTTCTTTGTGATCTGACCAATCAGCTGATACTTTTCTTTTCAAACCAGCTTCAATGATGAAGTTAAAAGTCTTGGTTTGAGCCACATCTTCAGGCTGTCCATCTTCAGACGGCATGTTGTGCAGCAGGATCTGTTCTCAGCGCCTGTGGGTTCAGCTTTTTTCTGCAACGTTCTGTCTGAAAGCTCCTGTGATGGATCAAGTTCCCACAGTCACCGTCCTGATCCTCAGGGACGCGTCCCGCACAGTCTGACCCAACAGGAAGCCTGCTGGTGCAGACTGGACTGGGGGGGATTGCTCCATGCATGGCGTGCCTTACATCAGGTCTGCTCTCGGCTGTGTGTGTAAAGACTTTTTCATTTGTCCCAGAAGAGAAGTTTGCTCAGGCCGTCTGCTTCCTCCTGGTGGACTTGTACCTGCTGACCTTCCAGCCAGAGAAGGCGCTGCACCTGCTCGCCGTGCTGGATAAGCTGTCTGCTCAGGGCGGCAGCAGGAACGGGAAAGGAGAGGTAAGCGGCGCCGGCAGTGTGATGAAGAGACGCCTCATTTACAGGAGGAGGCTTTGTTCTACTTAGATTTGTTTAACCTTTTTCTGTCCCTTAGGTAAATGTTAAACCTTAAATCCTAATGATTTACAAGAACAAAGATGTTGAAAAGCAGAGTTATGGTATCTTTCGGAGTATAAATAGCTTTTTAGTTTGGGCAGGGGTGTGACTTATACTCAGGAGCAAATGATATATGTGATTTAAAAAAACTGTTTTTTAAACTGAGTCTGAAGAGACGGAAGCACCATTCAGACGCAGCTCCTGCAGCAGACGGTGAAGCTCACCGTCCTGGGAGAATCTGTGAACGATGTCATGGAGCGGCTGTGACTACAGAGCTCTTCAAAAGTCTACCAAAAGTTAGACTTGCAGTCCAGAGCCACTTGTAGTCTGTGAAGTACTGGAGTTAGTTTCTCTGCAGTTTTCTTTTCCTCACTCCAGCCGGTTTCAGGCTGCAGTGACGGCTCGTGCGGCTGCTCTCTGGGCCTCTTCATGACAGGCTGCAGTTTTTTTACTCTTTTAAAGCTGCCTCTCTTGCTGCTCGCTGTTTTAGGAAATGCATGGCAGCAGCTGACGCGTCACTGTCGACCTGCCTCCTTCCTGTGGGTTAGAAACGGAATGAAGGGACCGACCACGAGAGTCCTGTTCCTCTGTCCACTGTGTATATGATGGAAGCATTACTGTTATGTGTGTGTGCTTGTAGAGCGCCACTTCACATAAGGACGCTGGCAGCCAGAGGGCGGAGTTTGCAGCCATGATTGAAGCAGCAAAATACAAACTCCACCAGGTCAGAGCTCTCTGGGTCCTCTCCCTTCACTCTGCTGCCTTGCTCCAGAACCCTCACTCTCTGTCTCCTCCCTCTAGTACAAGGTCAGAGCCTACATCCAGATGAAGTCTTCCAAGGCCTGTAAGAGAGAAATCAAATCGGTGATGAACACAGCCGGAAATGTGAGTTTCCAGTGGGCTCCATGCACACAGCCTTCCTCTGTCCAGAGAACCCTGAGTCTCCTGTTTAGCTCCATTCTGTACAGTCAAAATCATGAGATTCCAGGTCTTTGTATTCAGTTTAGCTTTGTTTATATCTGCCTCCCATCTTTTTCATGACTGGATTTCTACTTAGAAACCTTTTTTTTGATAGAAATCGTGCTGCTGGATGCTTCACCAGTGACCCTGGAGAGGACATGTCCTTGCTTATTTCAGTTTTGGTGCTCACAGGCTGAACTGTGGTCATGTCGTTACTGTGGTGCTTTTTTTCCTCCTGCAGTCTGCACCCTCCCTTTTCCTGAAGAGCAACTTTGAGTACCTGAGAGGAAACTACCGCAAAGCTGTGAAGCTGCTGAACAGCTGCAACATCGCCGAGCATCCAGGACCCATGAAGACAGGTCAGGTCCTCTGCTGGAACATCTGAATAAGTATCACCTGCATGTTTGTGAAGGATTTACGACTCAAGCTTTGTAAACGGATCAATAAAGTTAGTGGTCATTCAATCAGAAAGCATCTGTCATGAATGACTTTGCTTCTGCTGCCTCCTCTGACCGTGTTCCCCGTCGTCCAGGTGAATGTGTTCGCTGTATGTTCTGGAATAACCTGGGCTGCATTCACTTTGCCATGGGGAAGCACAACCTGGGCATTTTTTACTTCAAGAAGGCTCTGCAGGAGAACGATCACACGTGCGCTCAGCTGGGAGACGGCAGCAGCAGCCAGGGTAAGCACAGCGTCCCGGCCCTCGTCTGACTCTAGAGGGCGGGTCCTCGTGTGCAGAGCAGACCATCCAGGTCCAAGTGTTGGTCTTTTTCACTTGCTCACGTTCTCCCCAGCATCTTTCAGAGTCATCGTGAAGTGCCACATCAATAACCACCGTTTTCTTTCTGGCTTTAAGCAAAGAGCTTCACAGGAATGCCCATGTGCGCCCTGCTGGCCAACAAGCGCTACGAGCTGCTGTACAACTGTGGCATCCAGCTGCTGCACATCGGCCGGCCGCTGGCAGCCTTCGAGTGTCTGATGGAGGCCGTGCAGGTGTACCACTCCAACCCCCGGCTGTGGCTGCGCCTCGCTGAGTGCTGCATCTCTGCCAACAAAGGGGTATGTCCGTCTCAGCTTTCCTCTGTCATGTTGTATAAACAAACGCATGGAGATCTGGGGCCTCATTTAAAAACGTTGCGTACGCACAAAAGAAAGCGTACGCCACTCTCTACGCAATAATTGATATTTATAAAAAGCAAACTTGACGGGAAAATGTGCGGTCCTTCACGCAAGCTCTGACCCAGGCGTACGCACAAATACGGGTGAAAGGAGAAACGGCGACGCCGTCGGCAGATGGAAGAAACACGTGAAAGTGAAAATGACAATACTGCCTCTCAGAAATAACATGAAGACTTCACAAAGCAAGTCTTACAATTAACAGCTACACGAACACCCGTTGGACCGATCAGCAGTGAAACAAATAAAAAAAATCAAACGAAAATTACAACAGAAATTCAAATGAACACTTATTTGCAAAAAGAAAAGTGAAATATGTTCTACAATATTGGCATGTTGTGCAATTCATCCTCATAAATAATATAGTTAACAGAACGAAATAATGTACAAAACTGATATTCCCGTCAATGTGTCCGTCTGGCGGAGCAGATATAGGTGCAATTAGACAGACAGACGTATTAATTGTCCACTGGGGAAAGTTGTTTTCATATTAAAACATTTCTTCATAAGCTACAGAATTATGGTATTCATGCATATGCCTTTAGTTTGTTTTATTTTTGATAAAACCATGTATGGCGTATGTCTCAACCATTCAGAAAGCAACAATAAATTACATTTGCGCTGAACAATTTCCCATTTCCACGTCGATTATTACCGACATCTGTAGCTTGTCAGATGTAATTAAATGGATGGAAATAAAATGCCCCATCAAGAAGATACAGATGTGGCAAATGGAAGAATTCGGAGTGAACGCATCTTTAGACAGCAAGAAGACTTGCTGGCAAACGAGGACGAGTGGCTTATGAGCCGGTTCCGACTTCCTCGAGCCGTCCTGTTGGACCTCTGCGGGCTTTTGGGGGTGTGTCACCCGGTGCATCTGGTGCGTCGGTGTGTCACCCGGTGCATCTGGCGCGTCGTGTCCCCCTCCGCCTCAGTCACCACTCCACTTAAAAGGGATTCCCCAATAATAGCCGCCAGTCTCTCATCAAGAGGGGTCAGCTACGGTGTCCCCCACCCGTGGCAGACACACGTTTTTTTGCCTCGTTTGATGTCCGACCATTTCTTTCATTTCTTTTTTATTTCGGCCACGGTCCGAGGTTGTGAGGCTACAGCATTTTCGGCGTCTGCCGCCGTCTGCCACTCACGTGCCTTTTTGGCATTAGTAATGCCCACACTGTGCCCTCCAAACAACATTTTCCTCCTCTTTTCCACCTCGCCAACGATAACTTCTACTTCACATTGAGTGAAGTTGCGTTTTTTTGATTTCTCGGTGTGTGCCATGGTTTTGCAATCAATGAATATTCATTTGTGGGCGTTTCACGGACTATTTATGGGCAACTATGGGCGTGTCATGAAGCCGCAAAAGCTGCGCTGCATTTAGAATTGGTTGTGATTTATAAAGGGAAAGATGCGTAGGATGTGCGTGCGCACGGCTTTATAAATCCGAATATTTCTGTGCGTACGCACGTCCTATGTTTCATCCGTACGCCACTTCTGACGCAAATCCTACGCAAAGTTTTATAAATGAGGCCCCTTGCCCACTGAACCAAGACTCTTCAAGCTTAAAGTCCCACTCCAATCCTCTTCCGATCTGTCTTCAAAGTGTTCCCAGTGGACTTTTATTTATGATAATGTCGTTTTTGCCAAAAATTAAGAAAGCTGTTTCGTTTCCTAGAGCATCGTTTCTGCAGAGCAGCAGGAGTTCACTAGAAATTCACCGCTGAGTTGTGGGCGGGACTGTTGGTGCAGAGTAAGCCTGCCCTCATTCCCCATCATCTGTTTTCACTCTCTCCTGCTAGCTTCCAGATTCTCACAACCCCAAGCTAGCATTAGCGGTGCAACAACAATGTGGTCCAGCTTTCAGCACATCCCCTCAGGGGTCGCCACAGTGACCCCAGCTTCCCCTGATCTGCATATTTTGGGTTTGCAGAGCGTTTTACGCCCTAACGCGACTCTGTAGTTTATCCGGGCTGGGGACCGGCACAGGGACAACCAGACCTGGGCAGTTGTGGCTACATATGTAGGCAGTAGCGTGGAGGGACGTGCCCAAGGGCCCATACCATATGAAGCTCATCGCACCCCCATGCTAACATTAGCAGTGCAACAAAACAACATCATAGCTAACCAGCCGTAAAGTTCTGATCCAGATTCCAGCTCAGACGGGGAAAACAAAGACGTTCATGGATCCATTTGTCTGCAGGTGGATGCATCAGAAGGGAGCAGAGCAGGGAGACTTTGTCCCGCTGATTGTAGTTTTTACATAACTACAATTTTTTTCAAACAGCATTTTTTTCGTCTGCTCCTGATTCATCACAATTTGAACAAAGAAATGCTCAGAAATGCTGTTCTAAGAACATTTTCGCTGAAGTGGGTCTGTAAGACACAGTGGTTCCTGCTCATGGATACATGGATGTCGGCTAACCGTTACACCTCAACCATTCGATCAAACCTTCATCTTCCCTGCTCTGGGCAGAAAAGGGTTTGGTTTCTACTGAGGCCTCTGCTGACGGTCTTGGTGGGAGCGCTGTGGGTGATGGTGAAGCGCTCGGCTGAATCCCTGTCTTTGTATTGGCAGGGCTCTGAGCAGGAAAGCAAAGGCTTACCGTGTAAGAAAGGAATAGTGCAGTCTGTGATCGGGCAGGGATACCACCGCAAGATAGTGCTGGCGTCGCAGTCCGCACAGAACACCGCTTACAGGTCAGAGTCACTCCAACGCCAATCGCACATCTGTCCTTTTTCAGGTTTGACTAACTTGTGTGTGTTTGTGTGATCGCACAGTGAGGGTCAGTCAGCGGCCATCCCAGTGGCCAGTATGGAGTTTGCTGCCATCTGTCTGAGGAACGCTCTGCTGCTGCTTCCTGAACAGCACCAACAGGACGCCATGACGGAGAGCAGCTCCAGGAGCTCCAGCCAATCCGGAGGAGCCGAGAGCAGCTGTGAAAACAGCGACACCTGCAGGTGAGCAGGGAGCTTTACAGTTAGAGATGTGGTTTTTTTCAGGCTTATTACCATGAAGGCCGAAGTAAAAGTGAACATAGTGACATCAAAATTTCAATACCAACACCACTGATTACCTTTGTTTATGCAAAAAACAAGAACGTAAAAAGCAAATAACAGAGCAGCGGAGGCGCGTGCGCTGGTTTTAATCTCAGTGCGCTGCTGGTAGTGTAACATGTGGAGGACTGAGATGTTTATGACATTTTCAGGAGAGTTTTTCTGTGTTGTCCTGATTCCAACACATCCCCACACCATCCAGAGCTTCTCCCTACGAGAAAACCTCTTTCTTCACCATGTTTAAGGACTCTAACAGTTCTGGGTTCTGATTGGCTTTGCCTCTTAGCAGGGCGTGGTTTGCATAACCAATCAGCAGCTCTGTGTGCGGGACACTACTGGAGACAGAGCGGCGTGGTTGTATCTAAACCAAAATTACCAGTTCAAAATCAGCCTGTTGGGTTTAAACAAGCTGGTTCCAAAATCCAAAAGACAATATTTGAACCAATAATCCGGCTGGACGATAATCGTTTGACTTCTATTTCCGATGCTTCACTTCCAAAGCTTCTAAAGACTCCTGTGCATGCAGACAAACGCAAACATAATTGATGCAAATCTTCAATGCTGATCATGTGACAGAAGTTTTCTCCTTCTTTCTTTATGATCATTTAAATGTGACATATGTAAAAACCTCACGAAAGTCTTAACTGTGTGCGTTTGGTAGCATTAAGGGTCAGGAGACGGACAAGTTCATGTCTGCTACTCCATCATCTCCTCTCAGGAAGCAGGAGGTAGAGAACCTCAGGTAGGGACCCCAGTCTCATCTCCAGCATCGCCGTGGCATCCTGCTGTGTGTGTGCGCGACGCTAATGTGTGTGTGTGTGTGTGTCTGCCGTGCAGGTGCTCCATTCTAGCCTGCAGTGCCTACGTGGCGCTGGCTCTTGGAGACAACCTGATGGCTCTAAACCACGCTGAGAAGCTGCTGAACCAGAACAAGCTGTCTGGATCCCTCAAGTAAGTTCTGCCTCCGTTTTTGGAATCTGCTGGTTTTCTGTGATCACCACCGGTTGGTCCAGCCACTCCACATTTTTACCATCTCTTTCCCTTCTGTGTGTTTTGAATATGTCTCCGTTGCATTTTGAAGATTACAGCAGTTTATCTAAGTTGCAACAAATCAAACTGATGATACAGCGGTGAACCCAAAATGAGTGTTTCTAGATGCAGAGCTCACAGGTTCTGTGTAAAGCAGCAAAGTGCTGCTAACCTTTCTGCTGTTTTCTGGGACTTCTGGTGACTTCCAGACAGGTGAGAGTCCTTCAGACTGTGACGGTCTTGTTTGCAGGAGAAGCAGCTCTCAGCGGCTTATCGCAGCGGTAGCTCCCACCTGCAGGTGATGCTTTCTGAGGCACACCTGAACCCCACAGGCCTCGTGATCCGGAACTCCACCAGCTTGTGAAAATCAGGACGCAGATTTTGACTTAAGGTCGTCTGTGGAGCGGCGTGAGTCTTGAGCTGGAGTGCAAATGAGAAACATTCACTGACTGACGAACAGTACAAATAATTCTGTAGTTGTTCAACAGTGGGAGGTAAAAAGAGTTTCCTCTTGTTTAGTGTTATTCTACTGCAGGGGTGGGAAAACTACTCCCTGCGGATTCTTCTATCACACGGTTTTGCTTGTTCTTTTAGAGCGATTATGCTGCTTTTCCCCCCCCAAACAGCGCCTCCTGTTCTGTGTCCTGATTGGCTGGAGTCCTTGTCAATCAGTCCTCTATCCAATGTCTCCTGTACAGAAACTCAGAGCTCTTCAGATCCACAGAAATCTTTGATCGCGATCAGATCTTTGTGTTCATTCTAAGATCCTGGAATTGTTTACTATAAAGGTTTGAACTTTGAGAATTTAAACAAGAGAGAAAAGTGAGAAAATATTCATCTCTGTTTGAGAAAAGTGTAGAAAGTGTGTAGTGAGGAGTTTCACTGCCATGAAAATCTATAATCCTTCTCCGCGGATTTCATTGTTATTTTTAGAACGTAACTCCTGCAATAAACGAAGGAACAGTGAACTGGTGAAAAGGTAACGCAGAAATATGCTTCACTGCAGCAGAAGACATAGAAATCTGACTTTTTTTCATTGGTTGAATGCTATAACATCTTTGCGTTTTACATGAGGTACATCAAGTCGTTGGTGCAATTGGCTCTAAACTGAGAATAAAAGTCACAGTTTTGAAATAAATATAAATTTTTAGTCCAAATGTTTTCCTCCAGATTCCATGTTATTTCTCTCTTTTATAAGGTAGATTACCAAAACTGGCTCCTGGTCTGGTTCTTCTATTGAACCCTTTGTGGCCCACGAGTCTCAAAGTTATCCCACTCCTGATCTACAGCATCTCAAGCATTTTATTTTAAACCTCATTTCAGTAAGAGGAGGAAACTCATAGGATGAAAAAGATTGTTCTGTGCATGCAGTCAGAATCTGAATGGTAGAAATCTGCATCAACAGACCAGCAGGCCAAGAAAAGGACAGACGCCTCCACGAACATTGATGAGTAACGAACGCAAGAAGCACTTATGAATTATGTACATCACGCATGAATCACAAAAGACCACAATTTCATAAACCGAAACTTGCACAAAATATACAAAGTGGCTGTGTGACACGGCCTTAAGAGAGGACCAACCTTCTGGGAAAAGGCCTTCCAGGTACAGAGGGGCAGGGAAAAAACAGCAGTCCGTCGCGTCACGGCTTCTCCTCTCTGCAGGTTTCTGGGTCACATCTATGCCGCTGAAGCCCTCATCTCACTGGACCGAATCTCAGACGCCATCAGCCACCTTAACCCAGAGAATGTGAGCGACGTGTCGGTGGGTGTTGTGAGCAGCGATCCGGATCAGGGTCAGTGGGCTTGCTCTTTACAATAGAAGCTGCACTTCTGCTTCCTGCGTTCTTATTCTGTCTGGTCAGCAGGTCCAGAGAGGGGAGAAGAGCCAGTGGAGCCTTGTGAGTGTTTGCACCTTCAACCCACTGTAAGTTGGAACACTTGTCATTTTCATCACTGTGACGTCCTGCAAACGCAGCAGGGAAGAAGACGCCTCTATGTTACCCCGGCAGCGTGGCGGCGGCTCGCTCCATCATGCTCTTCAACCTGGGCAGCGCCTACTGCTTAAGGAGCGAGTACGACAAGGCCCGCAATTGTCTGAACCAGGTCAGTGCCTTGGTCCACACACACCTGAAAGCACCGCCATCGCCAAAGCTGCTCGCTAAGACTATGAAGAACTCTAAGAGATACGCTGCTGTTTCTGCAAGATTGCAGTTTGAAAGGGAAAATGTATTACATATTACACTAGGGGGCGCTGCTTGGCAATTTCCTATGAATTTTGGCACCAAAACACCACCATGAATTAAAGGAGCAAAAGGCGGAGCCTCAGAGATCGAGTCCTCTTACTTCCGGGTTGGAAATCAGCTGCGAAAATAAAAAGAAAATCATACTTTGGTGTGCCAGAGGTGATAAATGATCATACATGGATATTGTTTACTATAACAGGCTTAAGACTAGCATGGTATAGGCCCTTTAACAATAATGAGTACTTGTGATGTTTTAGAGATCATTTATGGTGAGTTACTGCTATTGTTTGTGTGGGGTGTTTTGGGTACTTTATTGGCGGTCCCCGTCTGCCTCTGCAGCTTCACAAACTGTGACTCGTTTTCTGCATCGCCACAGACAAAAACAAACCGTTCAAACTGGTCAATAAACCTACATCCAACTGTACTTTATCCACTAACACTCTGTAATGTTAGTGGATAAAGCAAGTAGGAAGAACAAAACAGACTGGTGAGATCATGACAAGCACACAAAAAACGGACCGTGACACATTCACAGGCATGCCGGCCGGCGACTTTTGAGGCTCCTGCCAGAGTATTTTGCCAACTGCATGTTTTTCGTCTGCTCCTGACTTAGAAATCCAACTTCAGTCTGTTGTGTAACGGCTGGTTTGGTCATCCTCAGGCTGTGTCCATCACAAACGGGAAGGAGATCCCCCCTGAAGCCATCCTGCTGGGCGTGTACCTGGAGCTTCAGAACGGTCAGTTGTGGGCCACACTCCTACATCCTGGAGGTTCTTTGTCTAACCGCTGATCTACTGGATGGAGGAGGTGATCTGTGGAGATCCACAACCTCACAGCTGCCGTGCTTCCCCTCCTCTCAAAAGACGTTGATGCTGTCTGTTCTGTGTCTAGTCATCCTAATGTTCAGCCTGCTTTTCCTCAATCCCCACGCTTGTGTGTTTTTAGGAAACACCCAGCTGGCCCTGCAGATCATCAAACGGAACCAGCTTCTGCCCATGGCCGTCCACAGGACCTCTCCAGAATCCCACAGGAAAGCTACGTCATCCCTGCAGTCCTTCCAGCCCCTCCAGCTGCCATCATCCTTCACACAGGTTCAGCGGAAATGAGCTTTTGGGAGCCCCCCCCCCACAGACCCAAGCAGCTGCTTCTATAACTCTACCCTCTGTGACTCTCGGAGAGCAGCACTTTTATTTCTGTTGACTTATAAATGTTTTTTTCTGAACAGTGTCAATAAATTTAACTGTCTTAAATCAAAGCCAGTTTCTGCATCATCGTCTCTCTGATTCTGCTGGTTGAACACATTTACCATGACCATCTGAACGGGACCCCCCCCCCCACACACACACACACACACAACTCTCACCCCCCTAGATTCAAAATAAAAACTGATGTGCAGCAACGGCCTGTAACTGGCGTTCAGTATCTTCTACTTCAATTTTATTTAAATAGCCCAATATTTACAACAATAGTCATCTCAGTGGGCTTCATACCGGTAACTTTGTAATAAACATGAATCAGAGCATAAAGTCATAGAATTGAATAGGTAATGGCTAAACTAAACTGGGCATCCGTGCCCAGACCCTCCTTCGCAGTAAGGATGGTACTTGTGATGTTTTCGCCATGGACTCTTCGGAACATGGTCAGGCAGTCCGGGAACCAAACTTTACACCTGAAAAGAGGTTGGCCGTTGTACCTCTGCACCTCACCCACTGAAGCTTTGGTTCAGGGAAATATCTTAATCTACAGCAAAAATACTCATCCCTTCAGGATTCCACTGCCCTGTTTGGAACAATCAGTCTGAGTGTTTGTGACACTAGAGGCCCTGAACATCTCCAAAAGGGAACAAAAGAATCTGAACGGTCAAAGGATGACTGCTGCAGGGTGAGATGGAGGAAGCTGATTCGCTGTGTCAACCTCTGAAGGAAAGAGCAGAAAGGAAAAGAAGACCAACTTTAACCTCTTCAGACTAATATCTGAGCTAGCCCTCTACAGACGTGGTCACAGGGCCCCAGTTAAACAGAAGGTACTGTGGTGATCTATCCCAAAGTGTGAGGTAGACACCAAGTATATGATTGTAACGTTCACTACTGGCTTAATGATGTTTTATTAGTACTTTGATTCATTTTTAAGCATTATCTCCGGTGTTTCTTCGCTCATTGGATATAAAATAGACGACTTCTTTTCATTCTCATTGTTTCATTTGTAACGTTTTATATCATTTTTGCCGTGTGTTTGACTTTAATGGTGTTTTATAAACGTTTACAGAAAAAGTGCTACTGAAAAATTAAGTTGATTGATTGATGGTGACTTGCTGACACTGTGAACTCAGGTTTTTGTTGAGTCCGTCCACCATCCAATCAATCCACCCCAAAAAAGCTGAGCAGGAATAAAATCAAACGGCTCATTCTTCTGAATAGACTATCAAAAACATGTTTGTCTCCAGGCTGTGCATTAGTTTACTTTGGTTGTACAGTTGGGCTTTTAACAGGGGTATAATTTCCTTTTGAAACCAACCTCCGGGGGTATTTTAAGAAACTGCAATATTTGGGCTATTTGAACATTTGGAAATGGAATGTGGTTTAGGGTCACTTTTAGTTCTGCTGGGGCATCCTTTCAGCGGGGGACCCGCACGTTTTTATCTGTTCTGCTTTCAACTGCTGTCCCTGTAGGGGTAGTGTACATTTGAAACATGATGCTACTTCATGGTTTGAGCAAACCACAAACTTTTTTTCTGTACGGACACTTTGAAAACGATGTTCTCCACAGGGAACTTCTCAGCGGAGCCCAGCAAACACAATGCACCCCTACAGGTTTTTCTCGCCCCTCCAGCATGTGGTGAGAAAACACCGTCCATCACAGGGCAGGGCAGTGTGAGCCTCAAAGGTGGCCACTTCCTGTTATCATGAAACAGTGTTAAATGTAGAAGAAAGGAGACAGGTGGATGGAAACAATGACGCTCTTTTGGTGAATGTTGATCTGCAGCCAAACATTCAGGAATAAATGCATTCAGGTATTTCCCAATCCACCTGTCCTCACTCTTCCCAAATTACCAAATTAAAAAAACAGAATCTTTCAAATAACTAAATAGAGGTTAAAATCATTTTTCAGACTTCAGTAGCCCTTTCGGTCGTCAAACATTGACAACATTTGGTTATATTTAAAGAATATGAAGTATCTGGGAATGAAACTAGGGAGAGAGGTTAAACTAATGCTTTGGTAAACCTTGAGGCAATCCTACAGCAGACAATTATTTATCTGAACAAATGTAGACTCTGAGTGTGTGTGCTTCTGGTTACAGTGATATGAAAATCAGTGTTTTCTACTTAAAGAAAAATTGACAGTCAATCTTGTGCATCTAAGGACTAGGAGGCTCAGGTTTACCTGAACAGATTCTACTGTCCACTTTGACAAGAGTTGAGTGTCTGTATTGGTTTGTGGGCAGGCTTGTAAATCCTGTTTTGTCACATTGTAAACGTTCACATTCCTCCATATGGCAAAGGTCAGTACTTTGTCTTGGAGATCTCAACTGACTGAAAAACCAGAAAACAAAGTGTATGTACAAAGAAGACCTTTTGGATTGCAGAGTTTGTTTCCTGACAATAGAACGATGCAATATACAGATACTTTGGTCCAGATTCCAGCTCAGACGAGGAAAACAAAGACGTTCATGGATCTATTTGTCTGCAGGTGGATGCATCAGAATGGAGCGGAGCAGGGAGACTTTGGTCCACCCATGGCAGTTTTTATGTCACAACTGAGAGCTTTGTCAATTGTATTTGAAAAAAAGAAATATTCAGAAATGCAGATCAAATTTCTTCATATATGTCCTACTTCATGAGAAAAATGCCACAAGAACACGATAAAAACACCAAAAACAATATTCTCATTGTAGTATTTGAATCTTTAGAGTTTATCTTTAACTGGATTAATCCAAATCAACATTTTAAATAAAATTTAATTAATTTTGTTTTTATTAATACAGTATTTATGAACAGTAGTCTTGGCTTTTTTCACGTCCCTCATGGTTAAAAACCAAAACACCTTTACAAAAGGTAAAACCAAACGAGACAAGAGGATTTTCTAATATTTATATTGGTTCATCCCTCCCTTGCAATGCCCAAATCTGTAAAAAACAAACAAAAACCTTTATAATTTCTGCACTACTATCTGAAAGAGACAATATTTAGAAACTGAAGAGAACCTGAAAGAGCCTCTGGTTTCTCATCCTCACTTCGGCTATACTCGTAAGCATTCGTGAAATTACGACCGCAAAGACTTATGGGTTTGGATTTCCCACTATCCGGTCACTAATGGCGGAGGAAACACCGAAATTCCTTCTTTCCTACTGGACTCTGTTTTTTATTTATTTTTTTGCTGAATTTCTGTCGGTTTTGTTGTTGGTCCATTTAGTCACTTCCGGTCCATTTGAGCCTTTAAAAGTGTTTCCTTTGACTCATTTAAAGGGCGGAGTCGTTCTTTCAGCTGACCCGATGACCCACGGGATGCAGCGTCAGAATAGACACGCCCCATGACGTGGGGCGGAACCAGAAGTTTGTGTGCTGTAAACCCGTAAACTGATCAAGGTCCCGAACTTACAGACCCACGGAGCGGTTCTTCCTCCTCCTCACTCAGCTCCGGGTGAGTTCCTGCCGTGAGGGCTCAAACACAGGCGGGTTAAACCGCGGAACCGGTTCCGCCATCCCCGTCAAGACGATTAGAACTTCCTCCCGACAATGATCTCATGTGTTTTTCTCCGCGAGGAAGTTCGCCGGCGGACTGACTGACTGACAGGTGCGCGTGCGCTGCTCAGCCGGTGAACGTAAACACAGCCAAACTCTGAGGCGCGCGCGCTGCTGCCATCCTGTGGAGCCTTCATCAATAACTTTACCCAAAGGAGTCCTCCTCCTCCTACTGTGTTTACATTTTTTTCACATCTTTAGTTTTGATTAAATGTAATGTAAATTTTGTTTTGTCTTGTTTTTGTATTATTTCTGCTTTGATAGCTTGAAATAAACCATTTCCAAATCCACATCCAATGTCCTCCAGCAGGAGATCGAGAGGATCGTGTCCAAAACATTTGGATGAACATCTGCAACATCTGACAGGAGACGAGGTCTCAGAGGAGCAGCGGGCTGTGAGAGCACCAGCAGCTCCAGGTTTTCTGTGGATCTCACTACTGGATCCTGTGTCCTGCAGGTGCGGTAGCTGCTGAGATGGAGCCTTCATCAGGCTGGGATGGGCCTACCTTTCAGCCCCTGGTGGTGCTGGAGCTGGCGTCCAACACCCCACAGGAGGCCGTGGCCTGGCTGCTGAGCAGGATACGAGACGGCCAGCAGAATGGAGGTGTGGAAGGAACGTCCTCCTTTAGGAGCCGTTTTGGACTGAGCATTCATTCATCCATCCATTCATTCATTCGGTGTGATTGATCCTGCTGGTTCCCCAAGGTGCCGAGTTGCTGGTGGAGCAGTTGAGCCCGGGAGCAGCTGATGGTGGAGAAAAGGACAACCCCAACCTTTTTGTGGTGGGGGCGTCGTGGCAGAGGCTGCTTTGTGGAGCGGAGGACTGCGGCCTCTTTAAGGAGTACAGTGACGGCTCCATGAGGGGCTTCACCTGCGCCAACCAGCACAGGTTTAAGGGCTTCACAGGTAATTCACTGTTTTTCAGAGCCGGTGATCATGTTCATCACCCCAAACTGCACACAGTTCATGGGGCGTCCTTCAAAGCCCTAGCGAGAAGGCGTGGTCTCCTTCTCACTCCCGCCTTCTCACGGCTCAGCCCCCCCGTCTGGCAACCATGCAAAGTCCCTTCAGTCACCTGTCATTCCCGTTCTAGTGCTCAGTTTGATCAGCAGATCGTCTTGACCACGTCTACAGCATTGAGTTGCTGTCGTGTGATTGGCTGATTAGAAATCAATGAACAGTTGGGCAGGTGTGCCTAACAAAGTGGCTGCTGAGTGTAGTTGTCTGCTAGTGTCTGCATTAGAATGGAGCGGAGTAGAGAACTTGAGGGCCACCCATCATATTATCCTATGGCATTTCATGTCTGCCATAAAGTGAAAGGGTGTAAAGACAACTGAGTATTCAGGAACTGAGTGAGGAACCTTACAACCGCGCAGGCGCAATTCTAACCGAGCGACCCCGTATTTTACAACTGCAATCCTAACTGAGCCGTGATCCCGAACGGTCAGTTCTCCTTTGCAGCCTCACCAGGATTTGCACTCAGTGTTAAGGGGCGTTTTTTGTCACTTAACACTGAGGGCAAATCCTGGTGAGGGCGCAAAGGAGAATTGATCGCGGAGGATCAAGGCTCAGTTAGGGTTCTGTTTTAGTATGATTTAAATATAGAAATACTCAGAAATGCAATTTCTGAGTATAGAAATTAGATTAGATAACTTTATTATCCTGCAATGGGGAAATTCACTGTATCTGCGGCAGCAAAAAGGACATTCAGAAAGACATTCAAAAATACAGCAGCAAAAGGGACATTTACCAAAAGATGAAGTGATTTACAGAACAACGACAACATTATAGATAAAAGAGAAGAATATCTGCAAACAAACCTGCTTTTTATGACAAAGTTAATTACATTTAAACAAAAACTAAATAAGTAAAAAATGCACACCAAAAAAACAACCGTTAAAGAACAAAAACGATTGAAAACAAAAACAACTGCAATAAAAGTAAATAAATAGATGAAAAACCCCCGTGGGTATGTGGAGTGTCACCGTAACACAGTGTTGTACAGCCTGATGGCTGTGGGGAGGAATATTCCGCCGGTGGCTCCTTCTTCCACTGTGGGGGCAACAGCCTTGAGCTGAAGGAGCTGGTCAGCGCCTCTACAGTTTGGTGCGGGGGTGGGAGGGGTTATCCATGATGGATGTTAGCTTAGCCAACATCCTCTTTATATATGTCCATCATCGTCAATGAAAAATACAACAAGAACATGTTAAGAACACCAGAATCATCGTTCAGAGCACACATCCTAACGGGATGGTGTGCTGAAAACAACCGCGTCCTGAACACCTCCAAGACCAAAGAAGGTCATGGTGGACTTCAGGAGGTCTAAGAAGGTGGTACCCACCCCTCTCCTCATTCATCACATGGAACCTCACCTGGTCACTGCACACATCCCACCTGGTGAAGAAGGCTCAACAGAGACTCCTCTTCCTCAGGACACTTAGGAGGGCTGGACTCTCATCACAACTTCTAGAAAACTTCTACAGAGCCACCATAGAAAGCCTCCTCTGTCTAGGTGCTACGGTGTGGTACGGGGGCAGCACCGCTCAAGGCAGGAAGGACTTGTGGTGGTGAAACCTGCACAGAAGCTTGTGGGAGGACCTGTCCCATAACTCGACTCAGTGTACGACAGCCGGGTCCGACGGGGGGCTGGTCGTACAGCTGCAGACCCCTCCCACCCACCCGGGACACCAACTCTTTGTACCACTTCCCTCTGGAAAGAGAAACCGGACCTTCAGAACTGACACCAATAGACTGAGAAACTGCTTCTTCCCTAGAGCTGTGAAGTCCACCACCCCCTCTCCCACAGACTGAACATAACCCACTAACCCCTACCAATACACTGTGACATGCTCTGGTTGCACTTTAAATTTGTGTGCAATAATCGATCATATTTTACTGTACAGTCTTTCTTACTTGTGTGGGTATTTGTTAAAGAGCTACGCACTGTATGACAACAATAAAAAGATTCTGGTTTCATGGGAGCAGGTCTTTAAGGAGCAAAGAAGTGTTTTCGACATGTGACAGAGAGGAATGTTTGAGAGAGAGTCAGTACTGATGGATGTGGAGCAGAGGATCTGGTAGTTTTCCATCATAAAATGTCCTTCACAGTCGGATAACGAAGAGAATGGACAGTAATGATAGTTTTCTCTGCGGCCTGGTACCCAGTGACCCACAGACCAGTACCGTCCGCTACCCGGAGTTTGGACATCACTGGCCTGGAATGTGGCTGAGTTCATTCCTGATTAGTTTGGTTTTGTCGAGTTTTTGCAAAGATTGAAGTCTGCGCTTTGCTAGTAGTTTTCCTGAATGACAAAATGACAAAGATCCTCTCTGAGCAGCTCTCAAGCGTGTGCCATGAATGCCACAGCGGCTGTTTGCTCACAGACCTGCTCTGTCCTTTCAGGGGCTGGAGATGACTTCCTCAGCATGGCTGAGTGTCAGTACATCATCAAACACCAGCTGGAAGCTCTGCGAGCCAAAGATGAAACTCATGTTCCAGGATACAGCCAGGCCAAGCTCTACCCGGGCAAGTCCATCAGTAAGTCTGCAGCCCCCCACAACAGCCTCCATGGGAAATGCCCCCTGGTGGCCAATAAGCTGAAGTGGACCCTTGCATGTTGACTCATGAAGTGTCTCTTGCTTGAAAAAAAAAGAGATGGGTTTAGTTAAAGGTTGTTTCTCACTAGAACTAGGATGTCATTTGAGCCAAGTGGATGGGTGGGGTTCTGTGTGACAGATGTATTTAGCATATGGGGGCACATTTCTCCTCTTTGCACTCTTTGCAGCTAACAAAATCTGGGAATGATGACAAAGACGACTGTAGGAAGTGAAAGTGATGATGCTGTATTTTTACCTTCAGTTCGCAGATTGCAGTCCAAAGGAATCCTAGTGCAGATGTTTCCCCTTCATGACAAAGAAGAGCTGAAGAGACTTTCCTTCTCCTGGTATCGAACCGTCAGGCTGTCCCTTCAGCCTCTGGGTGGGTGGAGTCTCGTTTCTTCTGCTTCTGATTGGCTGTTGGTGGAATGCGGGACCCGAGTCACGGCTTGTTTGACCGTCATGTTTCCTTCATGCTCCTCTTCCAGATGCCATCAGACGTTACTTTGGGGAGGGCCAGGCGCTGTACTTTGGTTTTCTGGAGTACTTCACCATTGCACTGCTGCCCATGGCCGTCCTGGGTGTGCCCTACTACCTCTTTGACTGGGAGAACTACGACAAATATGTGCTGTTTGCTGTTTTCAACCTGGTGTGGTGCACAGTTCTGCTGGAGGTACGGACCCCGCCTCCACAGGCCCCCACCATGCTGCACCGCACCGCACACACCTGTAGTTCTGTGATGTCTTAGCATCCCTACAGCAAGTCTTGGTGTTACATGCAGGACACCAAGTTGATATCCACTCCAACAGCAAAATACCGTAAAGGTTTACTACATCCACGCCTGCAATCAAAGCTGACGGACTCCTATAACTAGTTTAGCTGTGGAGCTGTGCGTGCAGATGAACCAGAGTCCAAACACAAACATGAATGCAGCGATTAGCACACCAGCTCTTCCTTTGCTGCTTTAGGACATCCAAAAAAAGGATTACACCTCTTTATGGGGCTTTACATGTTTGATTGATAGAAGGAGAAATAAAACAATAACTTTACAATGGTTTCCACTCAAAAACCAAAAGTAGCTGGGATAGGCTCCAGCAACCCCATGACCAAAGGGATTCAGCGAGTTCTAAAGATGGATGGATGGATGGATGTCTATGCTTTGTGTGAAGAGCAAGGCTGACGGTCTAAATTGAAGGTTTTCTGCACTAACGGAACATAATAGTGAAAATGATCTCATTAATGGTGATGAGCCTCAGACAGACATTAGACTGATCTCTGTTACTGTCTCCCTCTTTCATTCTTCAGCCTTTAGACTTAGTATCAGTGAAACCGTCTTTGGCTTCAGAGTTTACTTATTTCTTTTAGCAGAAAGACACAAATCAGGAACAACTCTCTAGAAGCTAAACGCAGAGCGAGTTGAGTTGTGTCCGAGAACAGGATGCTGCACAACAGTAAAGACAGAGAATAAGCACCAGAACAATCAACATAGTCAAAGGTCAAAGGTTGCAGACCAGCCTTTGTTCTTTACCATTCAGAAAACATGCTAAGATTCCTGGGAAGTTCAGTCTGAAACCCAATCGCTGTACTTCTGTCTGTATTGTGTAAGAACTGAGATTAGGATTGTTTTCTGGAGAGAGCCTCATATCTCTTGGTCATAAAACGCTTCAGTTTGTGTTGGGAAGGATTATCTAGATGAAGGCGATCCTGAGGTCAGCAGGTCAAACTTGGAGAAAGACCCACATTTGACTGAATCAGTGAGCGGTCATTTCTGTCCCAATGGCTCCTGGTCCTTTTCTTGTCCTTCTTTTAGGACGGCTCACGTCTTTGCTCCACCTACTGCTGGCTGAGTATAAATGCAAGACTGGAGTAACAGATCAAACCCTCTCTTCCTCAGGTATGGAAGCGGTACAGTGCTACCTTAGCCTACTGCTGGGGCACACTGAGCAGGAAGAAAGCCTTTGAAGAACCTCGACCTGGCTTTCACGGCGTCCTGGGTTTGAACCCCGTCACGGGCCGCAAGGAGCCCGTCTTTCCCAGCGTCAGCCGCCAGCTGCGGATCTACCTGGTGTCTCTGCCTTTTGTGCTGCTCTGCCTGTACCTGTCTCTGTATGTCATGATGATCTACTTCCAGCTGGAGGGGTGGGCGCTCTCGGTGTACGACGAGGACCCCACCCTGTGGACAGAAGTGCTCACCTACATCCCCAGTATTGTCTACGCGGTGGTGATCGAGGCCGTGAACCTGCTGTACAGATACGCTGCTGAGTTCCTCACCGAGTGGGGTGAGGCGTCACGTCTGCTCCTGAACACGCGTCTGTCTCCAAAGGCAGCCGATTGGCTCGTGACCCGGGGGTCCGTGTTGGGCTGAGCTCTGTTCTTTTCTGTTTTTCCTTCAGAAAACCACAGACGGGAATCATCATACCAGAACCATTTGGTCCTTAAAGTATTAGTTGTGAGTGGAAGGAATTCCTTCTCTGGATCTCTGCCTCCGTCTTCACGCATCATTTTCCTGACATGTTTGTTTGTTTCAGTTCAACTTCTTCAACTGTTTCGCCTCACTGTTCTACATCGCCTTTGTCATGCAGGACATGCTGCTGCTCAGACAGGTCGGTCCACCGGGTTTTTGTTCTTTCCGCTCAACTATGGAGGGATTTTTGTGCCATTATTCCAAGCATAGCAATCAGTGATTGGTCAGACGTTCTTCCAATCACACACAAACCTGATCCAGTCTGTGATTGGCTGGAAGAATTTCTGACGCATCAACCTCCATGTCCATGTCTGTGATTGGCTGGCTTTCGTGGCACGTTTGTAATGCGGTTCCCGTCTCTGTTTTCCTGCACAGAAGACAGAGAATTTCTCCCCAGGGAAAATAGTTTTGATTGCAGTTACAGTGGTGGACAACATTGTTGGTAGCCCTCAGTTAAAGAAAGTAAGTCCACAATGCTCACTGAAAAGACTTGAAATGTTCAAAAGTAACAATAAATTAAAATTTATTGAAAATTAAATAATCAAAATCAGCCATTACTTCTGAGTTGTTGATTAACAGAATTATTTAAAAAAAAAAAACTAATGACAAAGGGCTGAACAAAAATGATATTCCCCATAACTTAATATTTTGTTGCCCAACCTTTTGAGGCAATCATTGCAATGAAACGGTTTCTGTATTTGTCAGTGAGCCTTCTGCACCTGTCCACAGGTATTTTGTTCCACTCCTCATGAGCAAACTGCTCCAGTTGTCTCAGGTTTGATGGGTGTCTTCTCCAAATGGCATGTTTCAGCTCCTTCCACAGATGTTTAATGGGATTCAGATCTGGGCTCATAGAAGGCCACTTCAGAATAATCCAACGCTTTTCTTTGAGCCATTCTTGGGGTTTTTGGCTGTGTGTTTTGGATCGTTGTCCTGTTGGAAGACCCATGACCTGCGACTGAGACCAAACTTTCTGACACTAAGCAGCACATTTCTATCCAGAATGCCTTGATAATCTTGAGATTTCATTTGACCTTGTACAACTTCAAGACACCCTGTGCCAGATGCAGCAAAGCAGCCCCAGAACAGAACTGAGCCTCCTCCATGTTTCACAGTAGGGACAGTGTTCTTTTGGTTGGATGCTTCATTTTTGAGTCTACGAACATAGAGGTGATGTGGCTTAGCAAAAAGCTCCAGTTTTGTCTCATCTGTCCAAAGGACATTTTCCCAGAAGCTTTGTGGCTTGTCAACATGCATTTTTGCAAATTCCAGTCTGGCTCTTTCATGATTTCCTTTAAACAGTGGTGTCCTCCTTGGTCGTCTCCCATGAAGTCCACTCTGGCTCAAACAACGATGAATGGTGCGATCTGACACTGATGTACCTTGATCTAGGAGTTCACCTTTAATGTCTTTGGAGATTTTTCTGGGTTTTTTGGATAGAGTTCCAACTATCCGTCTCCTCAATTTGTCATCCATTTCCTCTTCCGGCCACGTCCAGGGAGGTTGGCTACTGTCCCGTGGGTCTTAAACTTCTGAATAATATGAGCCACTGTCGTCACAGGAACTTCAAGCTGCTTAGAGATGGTTTTATAGCCTTTACCTTTACGATGTTTATCTATAATTATGTTTCTAATGTCCTGAGACAACTCTCTCCTTGGCTTTCTGTTGTCCATGTTCAGTGTGGTCCACACCTTTTCACCAAACAGCAACGTGTCTATTTGTCTCTCTTTAAATAGGCAGACTGACTGATTATGGGTTTATAAACAGCTGTGATGTCAATTAAAGGACATACCTGAGTTCATCATGACCCCCTGGGCAATTAGTTCTCAGTCTTTTATGGAGGTACCATCATTTTTGTCCAGCCCTTTGTCATTAGTTTGTTTTTTTAAATAATTCTGTTAATCAACAACTCAAAAGTAATGGCTCATTTTGATTATTTAATTTTCAATAAATTTTAATTTATTGTTACTTTTGAACGTTTCAAGTCATTTCAGTGAGCATTTTAGACTTTCTTTCTTTAATTGAGGGGTACCAACAATTTTGTCCTCCATTGTATTTTCGAGTTTCAAAAGAATTTGTCTGTTTTAGGTGCAAAATAATTTTTGGGGAACACAAAGGTTTTAAAGTTTTACACTCAAAACGGTGAGTGTTGCGCCTGAGTAATGGCAGGAAAATCCCTCCATACTTTATCCCAGTGTTTTTCAACCTTTTTTGAGCCACGGCACACTTTAACCTTGACAAAAATCCCGCGGCACACCAGCATCCGGTAAAAAAAAAAAAAACAGAAATTCATGGTCTGTAGTGATCGACAGCCCGCCCGCAATCTCACGTGCATTTTTGTGCTAATTGTGGCCGGAAAAGCAGGAAGTTGCGGCTGTTTTTTCTAAGAGATGAAATGAAAGTTAAATTAGAAAAATTTAGAAACTGTTTGTTTGTTGGGGTTTCAAGGCGTTTCGCAAGGACAACTCATTGTGCGCTGGGACACTGGCTCTTTAAGCCAATGCATCATGGGAGATGTAGTGTGAAAAGTGCCGAAAACTTGCAGAAAGACTGGCGTCTCTGAGATTTATTGTATTGTCCACTTGTTTCACGGTCTGACACCGGACTCTGTGGAAAGCTACACCGCTAAAGAAGAGCTTTAGCCGGTATTTTTGTTAGAACTGAGCGACTTTATCAGCAGAATTAAGAACAAGGAAGTGAAGACTTTAAGCACTTCTGATTGGTCAGACTGATGACATGTGATTAAGCCTTCAAGAATGATTGGTGGAGACAGTTAAAGGGACGGGACTTTTCCGCAAACTGTCATAGCTGCAGGGAAATCGCGGTAACGTAATCCTTATCAAAATGTCTTTAATAGAATTAAATAAACACAAAGAAAAAGTAATTTTAAGATCTTTCATATTCCTAACTACTCAGTGTTTTATCAGGGCCTGTTTGGATGAACAAAGAGCTGATATCCTGGAGATGGGAAATGTTTTTAGATCAGTGAATGATTAATGAGGGCAATTTCTCCACGGCACACTTGACCATCTCCCACGGCACACTAGTGTGCCGCGGCACACTGGTTGAAAAACACTGCTTTATCCGTTCTCTGCTTCTGCATTAAAATTGGTTTGTTTTTACTTTGAGTTTTGCATTTGAACTATTAGCCAGAACGATGTTGTCCTCATGAATGAATTTTGCACTTTCTAACTCTCTCTAGTCTCTCTCAATTCTCATAACAGTTCCAGGGTTTTTGTGTTTTTGGCAATTTTTTGTCACTGATTGTTGATTTCTGTCAATCCCGTAAGACTGACAGAAAGTTTACCGTAAAGAAAAGTTTTGGGTTTCCTGGTTTGTTGTAGCTGCACTGCAGTGTCTTCAGCTCATGTCCCACCAGGGATGTTTCAGGAACAGATTGCTTCTTGGCTAATTGTTTTTATTTTTATTTTTTTTGTGAAACTACAGAGATACACATTAATAAAGGCTTTCGCAGATTTGTTGAAAACAGTCTTTTTTTATTGTAAAATAGTGTTTCTCCTCCACCGTAGAGCCTGGCCACCCTGCTAATCACCAGCCAGGTTCTCAATCAGCTCATGGAAGCCTTCCTGCCTTACTGGCTTCAGAGACGACGCAACAAAAAAATGATTCGCAAAGTTCTGAGGCGAAGAGCCATCGAGGAAAAAGAGCTTCCTCTAGCAGAGCAGGTCCGACTGGAGGCTGATATGAGCACATACCTGGTGAGTCCAAGTACCTTCAGAAAACCAAAGGATTGTTTGAAAATAAAATGGACTTGTGTGTGTGTGTGTGCACCTCCTTCTGTGTAGGGAACATTCGATGACTACCTGGAGCTTTTCCTCTTGTTTGGATACGTCAGCCTGTTCTCCTGCATATACCCGCTGGCTGCTGTGCTGGTGGTGCTGAACAACATCACTGAGGTCTATTCTGATGCCTTCAAGATGTGTAAACTGTTCAAACGGCCCTTCGCTGACCCCGCTGGAAGCATAGGAGTGTGGCAGGTGGGGTTATTTAAAGTCTTACAATTCCAAAGTCAATGCAATTTGACTTTATATTAAAAAAAAACACTGCAGAAGCCTCAATCTGGATAAAAATAACACAAATCTGCAATAAGTAAGAGATATCATCGGATTTACCTACAGACCCAGTCCAATGAGAATGTCAGACCCCACCTTGACTTCTAAGTGGGAGAACTTCCAAAATCACATGTACTTCTCATTTTCCAAAAGTACCGTCTGTCAGTGAACATTTCAGCCGTTGTTTCATAATTTAACTGGAAATGTGACGTCAGTGTTCTTGGTAAGATTCTGAGTTTTCCGAATCGTTATTGAATTTCATTCACTCTCTTGGAGTACAGAGGTTCTGGAGTGAAGCAGGAGACTAAAGGGGGGCCGGGGGACCCCATATTAGCGGATCATCTCCCACAGAACCCTGCAGGGAACAAGATCGAGCGCCTTCATTAAATCCACATGTGGAATGGATTTACAAACTCCCTCTGTGTCAGGTGTAGAGCTGGTCTGATGACCTGGATGACAACAGCCCTGTTCCTCCTGATCAGAGGTTTGACGATTGGCTGAATTCTGAAGGAGACTTTCCCTGGGGGGCTGAAGTCTGATTCCCCCGTGTAGTTGGATTACTCCCTTCAGTCCCCCTTCTTAAAAAGAGGAACCATTGTATTCCAGTGCAGAGGCTCTGTCCCAGACCACCACACCCAGTAGAACACTGAAGAACCCCTCCAAAAGTCTCCAATAAAGCCGTGTTCTCCTTACTGTAAGCGTGTCCCTGACCTGGAGGCACAGGGCCACGACCCTTTCATTCACCAGAGTGCACCACACCAATGCACTGCCCCCTCACCGCAGGCACCTCCAGAGTGGAGGAGAGTCCGACCCCGCTTGACAAATTAGGTTTCAGAGGCCTCCCACACAAGCTGCCGGAGGCGGGGGACACCCCTGGACGGGTCGCCAGGAAAAGCGCTAACCCCTGAGCCTGGACTGAATCCCCCAAATCTGACTGGGCCGAGTCCATCCCAGTCCCACAGGAAGGGGCCCCGGTCACGTCAGTCTGGGTGACATTTTTTAGCATGCTCATCTAGGACCCGTCTGCCTCGGGATACCCTTTAACGAGCAACTGCCCCACATGGCATAGCCCCAGGATCACACAAGCCCTTTAATGGAGGTTTATAGGAATAAGAGGCTGACAGCATTTTTTATAATTCAATTTCATCATAAATGGAATACTTTTAGTCAAAGCTTATTGTTGTCACATCGCAACCATTCATGCTAATACTATTGCAGTTCAATGAAAGTAATGATTTTAAAGGTTATAAAACGTCCTTTCAGGCAGATTCAGGGCTGGAAAAGTTTGAAAATGGGAGTTTTTGTTCTAGAGGTTCTCCATTTGGAAGAGGGTTGAGTCCAGAGAAATGTGCTCCATTGCTGGAGTTTGTGACTGATTCTGCTCTTGTGTCGGTGCAGCTCGCCTTTGAGACCATCAGTGTGATTGCTGTTGTCACCAACTGTGCACTGATCGGAATGTCACCACAAGTCAAAGCGTACTTCCCTGAGTCGGCCACGCAGCTCATCCTATGGACTGTGGCCGTTGAGGTAACAGACATGAACACACACACACACATGTCTGCACATACACACACGCGCACACACACACACACAGCCACACACACACACGTGTCTGCACATGCACATACACATACGTTTAGACACAGACTTCCTAGTTCCTCTGCATTTGCAGCAAACACACGGGTTTGCATAAATGTGGAAGTTTACCATGCAGTCCACTACACTTGATGTAATTGTGTTACCATATTTTGCTGTGAAGACGAGCATTGGTGCATAAAGAATGGAGACCCTCTGAGGGACAAAGCCTGGGACAGTCTTTAAATTCACCGGGAAAACCTTTAACTCTCTTGTTCGGTGATTTGGGAAATAAAGGCAGACCGCCATGACCGCCGTGGTGCTGCAGAGAAGACATTGATAAAACACTCAACACAGACTCCTCATCTGACTCCTGATCGTTGTGCTTCTGTCTTTGCAGCATCTTCTGCTGGGGTTCAAATTCATCCTGGCCTTCCTCATCCCAGATGTCCCCAAACACATCCGGGTCAAACTGGCCCAAATAGAGTTTGAGTCTCTGGAGGCTCTGAAGAAAAAGGTGAAGCATCTCCTGGTGGTCTTTAAGCTACACAGAAAGGGTTCTGAAGCCTAAACCTTCCTTTGTGCTGAAGCGAAGACGAGTCTTAGAATGAAGCTTCAAAGTGTCTCCACCACGCTGCTCCTTCCAAGAACTCAGCACACCTAACACACCTTACCTGAAAGCCTCACTTATTTAGTTGTAATCTCTGATGTCTGATGGAGCGTGGACCTCAGCAGCTGCTGTTTATCCCACAGAAACAGCTGATCGAGCTGCAGGTCCGTCAAATCTGCTTGACAGACCAGCAGAGCCCATCAGACCCTTCTGACCAGTTTTGCCGTGGAAACTGCCTGACTGTATAAGAACTGGACTGAGTACCCCCCCCCCCCCATAACAGCTGTTATTCAGTCATTCTAGTGGTCAGAATAATCATTCTGGCTCTGATACTTTTTTAACATGTTCATAATAATTACATATTTTTGTAAGCAAAGTTATTCACGTTATAAACTGACCAGATGCCTCAGTAAATGCAGGTGGTCTAACGTTGATAATCGACAGATTTCGTGTGGGGGTGGGGCCCTGTAACAAGCTCACTTCTGATTGGCCAGCATGGTTGCCATAGAAATGATGATTCAGACCGACTCGGACCAATCACACATGGCGGCATCCGCATCGCAGAGAAATGGCGACTGCGTTTCCTTCCGGACGTAAACCATTTTCTATGGATGATGTCACACGCACAACCACCCCACCTGCACAGAGCCAACCAACACCTGCACAGAGCCAATCACAACACCTGCACAGAACCAACCACCCCACCTGCACAGAGCCAACCACCCCACCTGCACAGAGCCAACCACCCCACCTGCACAGAGCCAACCACCCCACCTGCACAGAGCCAATCACAACACCTGCATAGAGCCAACCACAAGACCTGGGGGGTATTCCAGAAAGCAGGTTATGCTAGCTCCCACGATAAGTTTGAGGCTAAGGAAGTTGATAACCTCAGCTTTTGGTTCCAGAAATGGAGGTATGTTTCAGGGTAGGTCAAGTTACCATGGCAACTCATGCTCTGAACATAACCTGGTCTGGAGCAGGTTTAGTTGAAGCTTAGTTTGTTTACAGAGAGGTGAAGCAGCATGGCGTGTCCATTTAAAGATGACTTAGTGGATGAAAAAGCTCAGATAATACTTTTTCCACCATGAGAGGATGATAAGATCACATATGGATGTTGGAAAGATAAACTTTTTTACTTTGATCTAACTTCATTATTTGCTTCAGTTAAGATAAATCTTTTTTTTGTTAGGTCACCTTAAAAATAACACGTAGTTTTCAGACAATTATTTTCCTTTCGTTCAAATTAATTCAATTAAGTAGGTGTAGCTTTGGTGCTGCCGTTAGATCGGCACCGCAAGGGATTCTGGGATATCATTCCCTTTGCCTGTCTGGACGGATTTGGGTTTAAGTGTGGGTTTTTTACAAAATGTCTTTAGTTGTATAGCTGTTTTACTGTGTTTTGCCGAGCTATTTTGTCCTACTATGCTTACGTCTCTGCACCATGAGTGAGAGTAAGGGAGAGGATGATGAGTTTAAATAGTACCCCTACCACCTAAACATGTTATGACAGTGATGGTAAATTCTTTAATGAATTTTTGCACTCCGTGCATTTTTTTCCCGTTCTTTTTATTGTTATAAAAATGAGAATATCTGCCGGCTCAAACTTAGACATATGAAAGTTCAAGAAATATAAGTAATTAAGATGGAAAAAAGATTAATGGAGTAATTTGACATTTAGTTAGATAAATACGTAAATTTGAGTTGTATAAACAATTATTGAGTTTGAATTAATTTAACTAAATTATTTAAATTATTTTTCAGCCATGTTACTTTTTTGATGGACTTGTAATTTTTTTCCGCCGTCATTAAAATCTCAGACTCCTTCTCACTTAAGCACAGCGCTTTTTTTTTTTTTTTCACCACGCGTTTCCATGGTGACTCCAGAAATCGGCGATCTATTGAGAATGTCTTTATGTACCGTGCGTTAACCCAGGGTTACCAAGTCGAGCGTAATTACGCCAACTCATATCCGGTCTTTTGGAACCGACATACCCAGAGTAAGCAAGTTCAGGCGGATTTCAGCCAGAGTTCAGGCTTAAAGTCAGGCTAGTTTAAACATGCTTCCTGGAATACCCCCCTGCACAGAGCCAATCACAACACCTGCAGAGAGCCAACCACAACATCTACACAGAGCCAACCACAACACCTGCACAGAGCCAACCACAACACCTGCACAGAGCCAACCACAACACCTGCACAGAGCCAATCACCCCACCTGCACAGAGCCAACCACACCTGCACAGAGCCAAACACAACACCTGCACAGAGCCAACCACAACACCTGCACAGAGCCAACCACAACACCTGCACAGAGCCAATCGCAACACCTGCACAGAGCCAATCACCCCACCTGCACAGAGCCAACCACACCTGCACAGAGCCAAACACAACACCTGCACAGAGCCAACCACAACACCTGCACAGAGCCAACCACAACACCTGCACAGAGCCAACCGCAACACCTGCACAGAGCCAATCGCAACACCTGCACAGAGCCAATCGCAACACCTGCACAGAGCCAACCACACCTGCACAGAGCCAAACACAACACCTGCACAGAGCCAACCACCCCACCTGCACAGAGCCAATCGCAACACCTGCACAGAGCCAACCACAACACCTGCACAGAGCCAACCACCCCACCTGCACAGAGCCAATCGCAACACCTGCACAGAGCCAACCACACCTGCACAGAGCCAATCGCAACACCTGCACAGAGCCAATCGCAACACCTGCACAGAGCCAATCGCAACACCTGCACAGAGCCAAACACAACACCTGCACAGAGCCAACCACCCCACCTGCACAGAGCCAATCGCAACACCTGCACAGAGCCAACCACACCTGCACAGAGCCAATCGCAACACCTGCACAGAGCCAATCGCAACACCTGCACAGAGCCAATCGCAACACCTGCACAGAGCCAACCACACCTGCACAGAGCCAATCACCCCACCTGCACAGAGCCAACCACACCTGCACAGAGCCAACCACAACACCTGCACAGAGCCAACCACAACACCTGAAGCCCTGCAGGAGTGAATAGCAGTGAATAGCATCACTGCTGTGAACTCTGGTGCAAACCACCATGACAGTTTTGTGTGGCAGGAGTGAACAGGTCCTGCAGACGGTACAAAGACCAAACCCCCACAGGTCAGAGGGTGGTGGTCTCAGCACAGGTGGGGGTGTTTGCAACCTGCTTCTGTATTTGCTCCTGACAGGAGGATGTACATTTGTAATGAGCATTATCCCCTCCTCCCTGGTGTACAGATACATGAGGTGTCAGGCGTCCAGAGCAGTGATCTCATGAACATGATCCTATCTGTGTTACAGAAAATCCTGGAGGCCTCTAAGCCTGATGCAGAGTAAGGAGGGGGGCGGGGCTCTCGTCTCGGATGAGGAATCACACCAACCGAAAGACGTGTGTTCTGACTGAACTGCACCCATCCGGGACTTTGGGACTGTTCTCGCTGGGATTAACGAAAAGGACGGAGGGATTCATCTGCTGTTACTTTACTGCAGGGCTGCGTGTGGAGGGTGGAGGAGGGGGGGTATAGGGGGGTGGGGGGTTGCTGGAGCACAATAACAAAATGAAATCCTTTCCCGGTTTGTGTTGAATGTAAAGTGGGGATGGGGGGTGAAGGGGGTGGGAGGGTCACCTCGATGGACGGGAACCTTCTGGACTGAACGCTGCAGAGCTGCAACGCGGCTGAAGCTTCTGCGACTCTGAAGGTCCCTCAGATCCCACCGGGGGAGGGGGCCAGCATGAGCATGTCCATTTTATCCTAATAAAGCTGCTGAAGTCTCCTTCTGGAGCTGAATCACATCTGTGACTGTTGTCGGGGTCTGACCTTCAAACCAGACGCCTGAAGGGTTGCGTTTTCCAGAACTCTGCCGGCTCCGTCCGGTTCTGTTTAATGAGACACTCCAGGATCCGTGTGAAGTTCTTCCTAAAAACAGGCGGTATGAACCGAGGACCTCCAGGAGCCTGTGTCTCTTCTGTGCTGTGATAGATTTTTGAGTCCACTCGTCTGTGAGCTCATCTGTAACTTCAGTCCCTCCGAAGAGACGTTTTTCCCCTCCAGGGCTCCACAGAGAGCAGAAGATGACCTCCCACCCTGTGGGGGAGGACGAAACGCTGAGAGGAAGATGTCCCTCTAGCCCTTGTGCTGTCTTGAGGGTCCAAATGACCCCACCCTTACACTGACACATTATCCCTAACATGACAAGGGTGGAGATGATTTCATGTCATCCATGGACGAAAAAAGACTCAGGGCATTGTCTTGTGGGGTCCAGATGACCCCACTCCCTACGTGAACGTGCCTCCAAGGCACGTTCACGTAGGGAGTGGGGTCATCTGGACCCCACAAGATAACACAAGGGCTAGTTTGGAACAATCAGAAGTTCCTGCAGGATAGAAGCACAATCATCAGAATAGAAGACAGGCAGAGCTTGAACCAGACTGGAGTGTGAGCAACAACCAGAGACGTTCTCCAGGTGTAGATCAACTGATGGCTGAACCGACCTGAAGATGCTGCTGCTGCTGTGTGTGTGCTTTTCTCTCTCAGATCACACATGCATCAAAAACCACAGTGCTTTGGTCCTCCACACATTCACCTCGCACCAGCTGGGTGTGCAGTCATGAAAAGGCAAGAGCCAGGGGAGCATCAACTGTTCTCAGTTTCAGGGTTCTAGACACATGCTTGGAAGAACCCAGGATGCTGATTGTTGGGGCAAAGGTCAAACCTCTGGTTGAAATCCCCTGGCCTTTGCAAACCATGCTTGTGAACGATCCATGACACGGTCAGGTCTCAGCTTTTCCAAAGGAGGCGGAGCTTGCTGTAAATTCTGCGGAGGGGCCGGAACTTTTGCACACGGCCTTATTTTGTTTTCTGTTATTCTGAAATGGAAATAAAGCATAATTTTTTTGGGATGTATTATGAGGATGACTCATCTGATGGCTTATGAAGACTTCTTCCATTTTTCCTCAACTTATTTTTGCACAATAATAGAACGTTCTACCGGGTGGGGGGGGGGGGCAACCTTTGATCCCCACTGTACAAAAACACTATCACCGTTTATATTTTCATGATAATCTTGTGATCAACACTTCCTGAAGTGTTGAGATAGAGCATAAAAAGTTCTCTTTTTCATCAATTCTTATGTAACCCTTGTGCTATCCTAGGCACTTTAACATTGGGAGTGGGGTCATCTAGACCCACTAGACAGTGCGCTGAACCTTTTTTCTTCAATGATTTGTGATCTTCACTGGTGTCCATGGATTACATGAAACCTTTCCACCTTTATCATGGTAGGGAGAACACATCAGTGTAAGGGTGGGGTCATCTAATAGAGCACAAAGGTGTGTGGAGTAATTTCCCCTCCATTACATGTTACAGCGAGGCAAAGAGCGCAGTAAGACGGGTGTAGGCCTGGGCTGATCGACACCGCCCAGGCTTTCCCTGAGCAGCTGCTCGCTGAGAACCAAGATATTCAGTCAACAAAAGGAAGGCCCCGTGAGAGGAGACGCTTTCAGCTTTATTCTCTTGACATGAGCTTAGATAAATATACAGACATCTACGGAATTCACACCATCTTCATCTTCTGTTGTTTTTGGTCCAGAAACATTTCTGCAGGCGAGAGCTGGACGTCTGTCAAACCAGGACACTCCTGCTCCCGGACAGGTTCTGCCGTGCTCCACTTTACGGTTTGGATTTTATAGTTGACACACGTGAAACATTCCACCACAGTAGAGATCACCTGGAAACCTGAACAGAGCCCTGAAGGACAAAACCAGCACCTTATGTACAACTATTTACACACCCCTAAAGGGAAAAAAAAAAAGATCTGTCCACGTTTTCCTGGATTTCTCTCAGAGCTTCACCCCCCCTCTCCCCCAAAACAGACACACAAACCAAACACACATCTGAATCCTGTCACTTCTTCTGGGTCCTGAATGAACACTGATGCTCTTCATTTTAAGGAGTGTGTGTGTGTCCCCTGTAAGCATACCCCCCCCCCCAGTTCTGTAAACCCGACTGGGGTGGCCAATGCAAACATGTTTCCATAGAAACCCTGTTTTTATTTTGGAAACATCCTTTTCTGGAGCTTTTCTTAGAACGGGTTCTGCCTGTCAGCTGCTGCACGTGGAGGGAGGCTGTAGGGTTGTCAGAATCCAGGCCTGGGGGGCCGTCGTCCAACACATTTTCCATCCAACCAACCTGCCTTTGAGGCTCCTTATTGGCTAAACACACCTGATCCAGGTGATCGACAGCAGATACAGCAGGATTTGGGGGAAAAACCAGCAGGAAGGCCTAAAGTTTGACACCAGGAACCCTGGTACCAGGCCCCTGCACCACGGCCTGGGGGGGGGGGGGGGTTCGTTATAAAGGGAATCCTTCAGTGATTTGCTCCCGAAAACGGCCATAGGTAATAAAAGCAGAATGACACAGAGGTTCATGATCAGAGTACAGTACAGGTGTGAACACGCCACTTTGCTTTAACGCTCCTGTTCCAGCAGAATGCAGCCCCCCCCCCCACCCCCACCACCACCACACACACACACATGCACACACACACATATGGATCGGTCTCTCCTGCTCCTCCTCTCTGAATGTGCTGCTGTGTGATCCAATGGATTCTGCAGGATTTTGATCCACGTTAGTTTTTCTGTCACAAACTGTCAGACATTTATTCTTCTTCCCTCGTTTTCTCAGACGCTCTCAGTTTTTGAGCCACAGCGCCGGAAAGCAAGGAGAAGTTTCTGTGTGTCGTCGTGATAACTGCAACGCTCTCGTTCCAGCGTCCCAGGATCATTTCCATGGCGACGGGTTGGATTTTCAAAGTAAAGGCTCACATGGAGAAAGTCAAAGTGCATTACAAAACAAAACGCCGTCAAAAGCTCAAACACGCTAAGCCCACTCGGAGCAGGGGGGGCCGCCTCAGACCACCTGACAGCAGCTGACTCGAGCGGCGCTGCAGAGCAGGCTGTCGGTGGAGCCCCCGCCGCGCCGGATCTTCACGGAGATGGTGGCGTCACACAGCGGAAGCTGCAATACTCCGTTTTTCAGGGCTGTCAGCTTGTGAGAGTCTGAGGCGCCTGCTGTTTTGTGAGGGGGGGGCCGAATGGTCGGGGAGCATACAAGGTTGGTTGTGGGGAGGGCTGGCTTCTGGATTGTCACCCTGCTGGGGTCTATGACCAGTGTGACTCCGCCCCCACGCCCCCCGCAGCGCTGCTGCATCTGGGAGCTGAGGCACAGGCTCATCAGCTTCAGACTCTCCACCAGAGCGGCGCCCCGCCCCCCCATGCAAAAGACCTGAGACACAGGGCTGGGGGGGGGCTCGGCGCTGCTGCAGTTATTACAACATGTAGAGGGGCTGCTGTGTCCTCCACTCGCCCCCCCTCCAGTCCCACCTCCTCCTCCTGCTCCATTACCCTCTCCTGCACCATCTCCACCTGAGCCAGGCGGACCCCCCTGGTCAAAGCCAGAGAAGCCCCCTCCCTGTCCCGAGCTGCTCCCTCCTCCATTCCCACCCTCGCTGCCGGGGGGGCCCTCGCTGCTGTCTCTTCGGTTCCAGCTGTATCCGAAGCCGGAGTCTTTATCCATCCGCCTGCGGTGGCTCTCCGAGTCGTCGTCGCTGGTCTCGGAGCTGGAGCAGGACGACCCCCTGCCTTGGCTCTTGCGTCGGTGGAAGCGCTTCTGTGTGGCCCCCGGGGACGTGGCGGCCCCCGAGCTCACGGTCCCGCCCATGTTCATCTTAAGTCGGCTGAGTTTGGGGGGCAGCCCCTCGTTGGTGGAGAAGTCGTCGTCCGACTCCCCCTCCTCAAAGATCTGGTTGAGTACGGGGGCGCTCTTCCGGGACGTCAGCCGGTTGGTGAGGGAGGGCGGTTTGCGGCGCAGGATGACCTTGGTTGGTAGAGGAGACAGATCCTGCTCTTCATCCTCCTCCTCATCCTCCTCCACCCTGACAGGTAAAGAGAAGGGATGAGAGTGGGCATGCCGCTGCACCACAGCTTTCTGTCTGCAAACATGGTTCAGGCCCCCACCTGAAAAGGCAGCTCCTCTGCTTGGTTGCAGTGGAGGTGGAGGGAGCGGGGGCCCTGGGGGTCTCAGGGATGCAGGCTGGAGCCGGCCCCCCTGCAGCTGCTCCCTGCAACAACAGAGTTCTGACTTTTACAACCTTTCCACCCAAATGTTCTATGGGTGACCAGAAACCACAGACTGTAAATAAGAACTGGACTGAGTAGCCCCTCCCCCCTGGCGTTGCAAACAGGAAGTACTCTCTGAATGCAAAATCCCATAGACCTCTATAGAGAAATGCTGTTACTCAGTCATTGTATTGCTCAAAATAAACATTTTTACCTTTTTTAAACATCTTGCTAATCCTAATTTTTTTCATGATATTCTTTCTTTATTGCAAGTTTTAATGAAAGGGGTGTGGACTTCCAACAAGCTCGCTCATGATTGGCAACAGTATCTACCCTACAAACATCCACTCAGACCGATGAAGAGCTGTCAGTGTCCACTGGCTCTGAATTGGCTTCATTTGGCTGGAGCTGGAAGTCTAGGAGTGACATCACACCCAGCTTTGTTCATCTCTATGTACAGTCTACGGCAGGGGTCGGGAACCTATGGCTCGCGAGCCATATATGGCTCTTTTGATGGTCACATGTGGCTCGCAGACAAATCTATAATTATACTTTTTTTTTCATTAGACCAGTCCTTCTCGGGCGCGATACGATGCCAGTGGTCAGTTTACTATTATTTCACAGAGTTTGTACCAGCCGGAAACCTGTGAATTGCCGTGCCTAAAACTGCGCGCTCCCGTCTCTGAGAAAGAGCGCACAGTTGCGGAGACGGGAGTGTGAGGAAGAAAGCAGAGAGTGGGGGGTGGGGGTTGTGGGGAAAGGCAGCAGGTGAATTGCGCAGGGATTGAAAAAACGTAAAACCCGCTGCCCTTCACTGCAGCGTGAGTGTGTGTTTGGCTCCGCGTCTGCATGTGAGCAGTCTGTCTCACATCTACAGAACATTCAGACCTACGATCAGGTTTAAAGTCTCAACGCCTGCATGAAGCAGAAACTCCACGTATCAACCAGACTAGACCATCAGCAGAACTACCATGAGAAATACTCATCATTTATTAGCAACAGCATAACAATGTTATTCAAAAGAATCCACAGACTTATTGTACTTTAAAAATGTTGAAATTACATCAAATGCACACATTCATTTGTATATTTAGTTTTAAACATAATGTCGCGGTCTGACTTGGACTGGGTGGCTGTTGGGTCGCGTTAAAAGTTCTGGAGTTCATTGAATGCATCATGCAGCGATCTGATTGGCTCTCAGTTCTGTCGCTCAGCCTGTTAGGTAATTTGGACCAATGGGGTTCAGCTATGGGCCGAATAAGGGAAATGGGAGGGCTGGAGCGGGAGCAGGTGAATATAAAGGTGGGAGAAGCGCTCTCGTCTCGTCGGGAGAAATTAAGAATTAATTGTACGGCGTTTGTTGCGGTCTGCAATAACAAGAACAAAGAACCTTAAATGAGGTTAAGTCTCCGTGCCTCAGTGTAGGAAAGGGACACTACATTATTGTATGGCTCTTTCGAAATTACAATTAAAAATATGTGGCGTTTATGGCTCTCTCGGCCAAAAAGGTTCCCGACCCCTGGTCTACGGGATGAAGTCAGAAACCAGCGTGAGGGGGAGGAGCCAGGCTGCTGCGGTTTGCCTAAAAATGTGTTCATAACTTGACGCTCTGGATGTGTGTGGGAGGAGCTTCTGTTCAGAGTTTTTAGCCTCGTTGCTACATGGAAGCATTGACTGTATCTCTCATTGAACACATGGGCACATATGCCAAAAAATGCCAGTTTTTCAGCAAATTCGGCAGATGGCCGGGCAGGGGCACGTGTAATCGGGAGGCAGCAGTTGCATTTGTACACGCTGCGCGTCCACATCAAAACGTGGACGGTTGAGGTGTGTTTGGGTCGTCGTTTAGGGAAAGCAGTGCAGGCTGTCGCATGATGAAGAACAGCTTTGATGAAGATGAGCAAACCTGAGCTGGGAAACCCGCAGAGTCGGTCACAGAAGCGTCTTCCTGCAGGCCCAGTTCCATCATGGCTTTGGAGCGATGCCCGTTGAGGAGGCTCTCTGCGCTGCGAGCTGGAGACTGGGGGCCTCCAGCATGAGAGATGGACGATGCTGCCAAAGTGTCCTCTATGTCCTGGTGCATGTCCACCCGCGACGGCCACGACTGCCTGGAAAATAAGAGTCAGACCGTTAAACAGAACCTGGGCCGCGAGCAACCCCTTTGACCGGAGTTCAGTCTGCAGTCTGTTTTTCTGCAGAAACCACAGCATTATTAGTTCCTCCAGTCCCTGCTTTACATGCACCAGCACGGGGGGGGGGGGTTTGACCCAGACAGGTGCCGCCGGTTTTTGGGTTGTCCGAGCCCATGGAGGGTCGGAGAGAGGAGCGACCGCATTTTGAGGGGAGCCCAGGTGGGTCTTGCATTTACACCAATCTTAAGGGACGTCATGAAAACGGAACGTACCATTGTCATGCTTGTGGTAAGAGTATTTTGAAGTATTTGTGGGGATAGTGTAAGTTGCGCACACACGGATGACGCCGTCATACGGCGTCCTTTTACGCCAAACTCTAGGCAAGGCAAGGCAAGTTTATTTGTATAGCACAATTCGTACACAAAGTAATTCAAGGTGCTTCACAAAACAGAAAAATGCATTAAAATCACAATACATCATAGAAATAATCAACGTAAAATTTACTTTAAAAAAAAAATAAAAAAAATTTGAAAATTGAAAATTGATTTAAAAATAAAGGAAGGAAAGGAAAGAAAAGTGCAGGTAGGACCTTTCAGTCATATACAGGGCTAAACAGAAATGTTTTAAGTCTAGATTTGAACATGAACACAGAAGAGGCCTGTCTTACGACTTCAGGGAGGCTGTTCCAGATTTTAGCTGCAGAATATTGAAACGCTGATTCCCCTTGTTTAGTTCTGACTCTGGGTATCAACAGGAGGCCTGACCCTGAGGTCCTCAGAATGCGAGATGGTTCATATGGCACTAACATGTCAGAGATGTACTTTGGTGCTCGGCCATGGAGAGACTTGTACACAAGCAGAGCTGCTTTGAAGTCTTTTCTTTGAGGTACAGGGAGCCAGTGCAGAGACCTGAGCACAGGACTAATGTGATCATACTTCCTGGTTCTGGTCAGGACTCGAGCAGCAGCGTTCTGGATGTACTGAAGCTGTTTTACAGCTCGTTTGGAGAGGCCGGTGAGCAGGCCGTTACAGTAGTCTAACCTGCTGGAGACAAATGCATGGATAAGT
Source organism: Oryzias latipes (assembly GCF_053564925.1). Lineage (NCBI taxonomy): Eukaryota > Metazoa > Chordata > Actinopteri > Beloniformes > Adrianichthyidae > Oryzias > Oryzias latipes. Next base: position 10,500,939 of record NC_136252.1, read on the forward strand.
ATCTCCAGGTCTGGCTTTGACATTATGTTTTTGATTTTGGCAATGTTTTTCAGATGATAAAATGCCGCTGATGTTACTGACTTGATATGGCTGTTAAAGTTCAGGTCAGAGTCCATGATTACCCCTAGATTTCTGACTTGATTTGAGGGTTTAAGAGACAGAGAATGAAGGTAGCTGCTGACACTTTCTCTTTGTTTCTGTGGGCCAAAAATAATAACTTCGGTCTTGTTTGAGTTTAGCTGGAGAAGGTTGTTCTGCATCCACGCACTGATCTGTTGGAGGCAGTGGCTGAGTGAATCCACCGGCCCATATTCACCTGTTGTCAGTGACACATAGATCTGAGTATCATCTGCATAGTTGTGATAAGATATGTTATTGCTGCGTATTAACTGCCCTAGTGGCAGCATGTAAAGGTTGAACAGAAGGGGTCCCAGGATCGATCCCTGGGGCACACCACAAGTCAAGGCCATGTAGTCTGAGACACAACTCCCAATTTCAACAAAGTATTTCCTGTCTTCCAGATAAGACTTGAGCCAACTTAGGGCAGATCCAGAGATGCCAACCCAGTCTTGGAGTCTGTGCAAAAGGATCCCATGATCAACAGTATCAAAGGCAGCACTCAGGTCTAGCAGGATTAAGACAGTGACTTTGCCATCATCAGTGTTCAGGCGGATGTCGTTGGTTACCTTGATAAGAGCACTTTCTGTGCTATGATGGGGTCTAAAACCTGACTGGAAAACATCAAATGAATTGTTTAATAAGAGAAAATCAGTGAGCTGTTGGTAGACAACTTTTTCAAGGACTTTTCCTAAAAATGGCAGATTAGAGATAGGTCTGTAATTATTCAGTACAGTGGGATCAAGACCGCTTTTCTTCAGGAGAGGTTTAATGACTGCAGTTTTTAAGGCCTCTGGAAATATTCCAGATTGAAGAGACATGTTAACTATTTGAGTAATTGATGGCAACACACTGTTCAGGACAGACTTTAGAAATCTAGTGGGTAACACATCAAGGCAGCATGTAGACGAGCTCAGACGGGTGATGGTCTCTTGGACAGTTTGGTCAGTGACAGGTACAAAGTGAGTCAGCTTAGAGGGAGTAGGTGGCCGTTCGATAGTTATATGTGTTGTGGAGTTGATGGCTTTTTTAATGCCCTGAACCTTGTCATTAAAAAATACAGCAAACTCATTACATTTGGGTGTGCAAACCAGTTCTATTGGTAGCTGGGTTGGAGGGTTAGTTAAACTGTTTACTGTTGTGAAGAGGACACGAGAGTTGCTGCTGCAACTTCCAATGATTTCAGAGAAGTACCTTTCCCTTGTTCTGCATAAGATCTGGTTGTAAGCGTACAACTCCCCCTTATACATTTCATAATGAACCTGGAGTTTTGACTTGCGCCACTTTCGCTCAGCTCTGCGGCACTGTTGTTTCTGTGCCCTGACTAGATCATCATTCCTCCAGGGAGCTTTCTGTCTATGTTTTCTCAATTTAACCTTCATAGGGGCAATGGCATCCAGAACATTCAAGATGCTAGAAGTAACAGAATTCAGCATTTCATCAACATTGGCACCAGAGGCGTTTTCAGGGTTTATCATTTCTACAAACTGTGCCCTAGTGCTCTCATTTATTTGTCTCCTTTGGACAACTGCAGGGCCAGGTGGTGGTTTGGGAGTAACAGACAGGTCAAAGAATACACAGAAATGATCAGAGAGGGCGACATCAACCACACTGACATTGTAAATATTAACCCCCTTTGTGATGAGCAGGTCCAGAGTGTGCCCTCTGCTGTGGGTGGGGCAACTTACATGCTGAATTAGATCAAAGGTTTCAAAGACAGCATTGAGCTCTTTTGCATTTCTGTCATTGACATTATCAACATGAACATTAAAATCACCTGTAATGACTAGACCATCAAAGTCTGTGCACACAACTGAGAGCATTTCAGTGAAATCATCAATGAAACTTTGGCTGTGCTGAGGAGGTTTGTACATGACTATGCAGAGTAAGGGAGGAGTTTGTTTTAACTCAATCTTAAAGGACACATACTCAAATGATGAAAACACACCAAATGATAGTCTGCGGGTTGCAATATTATCTCTAAACAGTGCAGAAACGCCTCCACCCTTTTTATTTTCTCGTATTTCCGATACATGTTTGTAGTTGGGGGGAGTTGATTCGACTAGAACTATGTTTCCTGTGTTTTTGTCAAGCCATGTTTCAGTTAAAAACATAAAATCAAGATTAAAAGAAGAGATAAGATTATTGATTAAAAATGATTTGTTGCATAAAGATCTGACATTGAGTGCAGCAAGTTTGAGATTAGTTTCCTTGGGACTGGTCAAAACCTTCTTGCAAGGGATATCAACTAGATTTCTTTGATTGGACAGTCTAACTGCCCTTTTTTGCATTCTACGTGGTGCAACTACAGGTATAGCACCAGAAGGAAGCTGTTCATCACAGGGCCCCAGTTTGACATAACCTTTCCTAGGACACTGGGGGCCCGTTTCATCCTAGCTCTGGGGGATAGCACGTCTAGAGGCGCGCAGGGGAGGTCGAGTTGAGGGTAGTTTGGGTGATGGACCAGGAGGAGTGGGAGCTGGACGGGATTTGGGTGAACGACGGAGGGGGCGTGTTGGAGGGGCTTTGGATGAAGGACGTGTTGGAGGGACTTTGGGTGAAGGAAAAGGAGGGGGCGCTGGAGGGGTATGAGAGCTCCTGTGTGGTGTGAGGCTCACAGGTGTTAGGGGAGCCATCTTAATTCCTGACTTAATGAGGCTATCAAAATGGCTAGGTAGGGCCATGGGTGAAAGTGGGGGGGACGAAAAGGAAAGTGAGTCTTCACTGGGAGTAGATGTAGCAGGGGGCGCCCACGGCTGGTCAGATGGTGGTATTTCTGGGGCCAAACCTGGTGGTTGTTGTTGTGGTTCTGCGGTTGGGTCCTTAGCTGGCGGTGGTTGTTGTGATGCTGGTGCAGCTGAGTCCTTAGATGGAGGTGGTTGTGGTTGTGGTGCTGGTGCTGCCGGATCCAAGTCATTGACCGGTGTTGGTGGAGGTAGTTGTTGTTGCCGTTGTGCTGTGGTTCCTGGGACACTGGCTCGGTCCTTCCTTACTGCCTTTTCAGGGCCTTGGCCTCTATGCCCCAGAGCGTGGAGGAGGTTCTTCACTAACTCTTGCTCCACCTCTGTTCAGGTGTGGGCCTCTTCCCATGAATAGGTCCTTTCGTTTCCAGAATGTATTGAAGTTCTCAATGTAATGGAATCCTCTGGAAGCACACTCTCTGCAGAGCCAATTGTTCAGCTGAAACAGACGGCTGAACTTGAGTGACACCCCATCGATGTTAGGAAGAGGTCCACTGATGAATGCTTCAACCTCTACTTTGTCAATCTCTTCAAATAACTTGATGAAGTCTTTTTTCAAACGTTCAGATTGTTCTTTTTTGATATCGACAGCACCTACATGGATGATTATTCATTTGACTCCTTGGTACAAGACTTTAGATAAGAGTCCTGTAATCACTGGAACAGTAGAACTTGGGCAACATAAAGTTTGCATTCTTCTGTGGCTGACTCCACTGATAGCGCCATCTCCAAGCAGCAGCGTATCTCTGACCTTGACGTTTGGCACAGATTTTCTTTCTGCCTGTGCTTTGTTGCCAACATTATGACTCCTATTCTGTGGTCCAATTTCACTTTGTTCTTTAACATCACATTGTGTTAGGGGTAAAAATCTGTTTGTGAGCTTTATTTCGGATGTTCTGTCATCTTTACGCTTTGGCTTAACACAGAGTTCCTCCGCACAAAGTTTCGGAAAGGACACAACATCACTCAGGTCTATGTCACTGTTATTCTTCTCATTTGTAGTAAGAGCAGGCTTCTTACCACCCGATGTTACTGGAAGGGTCTTGTGAAGTCCATTTTCAGTTTCCAAAGTAAATATCCGTGTTTGTAGCTCTTTTATTTCTTGTTGGTAGATCCGACAGCATTCACAGTGGGAGTTTGTTTTTCTTCCTCTTCCGGACATGTCGCTGGCTTGTCAGACGTAAAAATATTGATTTGTATAGGTGGAAGTCACAAAAAAGGATGACCAGTCTGATATTCCAGGAGTTGTGGATGAGGTAAAATAATTAAAAATGATTAATTAAATGATTAAAAAGCAAATAAAGCAAGAAGCGGCAGGAGCAGGGGAAAAAGCGTCTGCACTCTTTTGCAGGGGGAGGAGCGAAAGTGTCTAGCTAACTCTAGCTGTTAGTAAGGTGGGAGTTCTGGCTCCTTACTGAGCGCGCTCAAATGCTCCACGCACAGGGTTTACGTGTGATACACAAGTGCCTGTAGGATGACAACACAAAGTGTGCTCTGATTGGCAGATGTCTTACATTTTAACTGCATGCAAGGAGAGGGGGTTGAAAAAGGACAAATCTGTAGGACGGGCATGCGTCTCACTTCGCCTTTACATGTTGTACAAGTGTTCACTACGACGTGTCACTCGCAACATGTCTGCAGAAAACATGTGCATAAAGATTTTCCCTCCACTGGATCATCGACCTCGACATTTTCCGTGGCCCTACAGATTCGCCCAGATTTCCTGGGAAAACGGGGTTTCCAGACAGCTCGTCTCCACCCGGAAACGCTGTAGAAGCTGAGCAGCGAACACGTCTGCTGGTGATGATGCAAGACGGTTTCATTCACGGAAAAATAATATAATGTACAGACAGACTACAGACGTTGTAGGTCTGGCCTTTGTGTGAACAGTCAGGATTCACAAGTAAAAAAACAAAAAACCTTTTCTGCATAAACATGGATGTTTGTGTTAGACTGTAGTTCCAGTTCATCTCTCAACATTTGTATTTATGTACAATCTCTGTCATTCCAGCAGATTATAGACCTATTTCATTTCTAAAGTGGACAGGGGTGCATGTTTAGTACTATGTCTGCGTCCGCTCACTAGGGGGAGCTCTACGTCTGCTTCTCCAGGGAAAATTCTGTGTTTAGACGTGCTTGTGGCATTTTTCTTAAGAACAAATATAATAAAAAATCATTTCATTTTTGCATTTTTGAGTACTTCTCCTTTTAAACCGTTGTCAATCAAAGTGTCGCAAAGATGCACAGCTTGAATTAATGAGCTTGGTCAATGGCCATCTTGACCTCATAGGATAACACAAGGGTTAAGAGTTTTGGGTTAAAAATTTCATAATTAAAACACCACAGGGAACGTTTTTCTAAAAAAAAAAAAAAAAAAAGGAAATTGGTCGCTGGTTGACTTTAAAGACTCAATAAAAATGGTGTTTCTGCTGTTTTTAACATGTTCTCGTCTCCTGATGATGGAGCCAGGGCTCCAGACTGCGAGCAATTGGTCGCATTTTGCGACCAAAATTTGAGAGTGTGCGACTGAATTTTACATCCAGTCGCACATGTGCGACCAATAAATTTGCCTCCCCCACCCTTCGTATTTTTTATACATTAAACGTGGAAGGGGCACGTCAATGATCAATGAAATAATCAATGAGACGCAAGCCCACACGGACGCAGGCAGACACACACACTCGCGTACATACTCATGAAACGCGAGCACGTACACTCTCGCGTGATACCTGTCTGTGAGGCGGCCACTGCGTGTGAGAAGAATAGGGAAAGCCACTGTGAGTGGCTAAAATGCGTGGAGGGGGCGGGGCCTAGAGATAATCGAGCGCGCGTAAAAATCTGTGGGAAGGAAACTGAGATAAATATCACAACCTGATATGTTCGTCTGAGCTATGGGTAAGCGAACTATTGATTCGTTCTTCCGACCTGCGTCTAGTGTACCAGTGCCAGAGTGTACAGCAGGGGTCTCAAACTCGCGGCCGCAGGCTATTTGCGGCCCCCAAGATGATATTTTGCAGTCCCCGCCTTAATATGAAGGTTTAATGTTACTGCAGGCCGCCAGTTTGTATGAAGACACTTTTTCATTGTCGTGCGCGGAGCTGACCAACCAATCACAGTGGGGTTTATGACTCTTGGGGGCGTGACAATGACAGGGTTTGAAAGCAGGAAACCTGACAGCTCCCTCCCCGGACCACATTAAGGAGTTCTTTACTTTCTTTTATAACATATTTATTCGCTCGTAATTTTCTAAATACATGCAGTCCGTGCTGAACTTTTCTCTGGGCCGCACAGAACCGGAGGAAGGTTTAGGTTTTGGTTACGGCGGCGCATCAAACGGGTTACGGCAGCACACCGCTCCCGTCCCGCGGGAGTCGGGTCAGCTGAGGAGAATAAATGTCCCACACCTACGTGCGTGACAGCTAACGGGGCTTGAACTTTAAACACGCTCGAGCAAAAACAACATTAGTTTTAGACACACTGAAAATACGTGGGGAAAATGCAACGATAGACGTGTTTGACATGAACCGGCACCTCGCCTGGATCGTTGGGGAGACCAGGCGGGGGGGGCTGTGAGATGAAGGCGAATCTGCAGCAAGACTGAAGGAGAACAGTTGGAGTTGTCCTTAACATTCAATTTAGTTTCAATATTCTTCTCCCCCTTAGTATGATCTGTGTTATTATATATTTTATGATTATTTTAATGTTTTGTGATGTATGTAGCCTTTTTTTAATGAATTGGTATTTTAAATTATTTTAATTAATCACTCCACTACAAAAACCATCAGGACACATGTCCCACAATGCATTGTTTTGTAGTCTCTAGTTTCCAGCTGTGTCCGAGTAGGTTTGCCCCTTGCTCCCACCCCTTTCTCGCGATATTTTTGTGATGATTGACAGTTGATGTTGGAGCAAAAACAAAAATACATGTCACACACCAGGTGATCTGCGCAGCGTTGAGTTCACCTGAGTGATCTCAAACACGGTTATTGTGCATCTTGGCTGCACCTATTTAGTGTCACAAAGATAAATTTCCATCCGTTTTCTTAACCATTTGTACTGTCATGACAGCGATGGTGCTGTCAGTTTACCTTCTTGTTGCATCTTCAAAAGTGCAGAATAAAATGTGACACTGAATTTGAAACAGCACATTGTAATTTCTGCATCTATCATTAAAGTATTTATTAGTAATACAGTAGAAATTAGTAGATTTGGTTAGAATGTTGATTTACGGTGTGCGCCCCTAAATTTTCTGGTTGCGCCCCTAAAATTTTCAGTTAGGGGCCACTGTGCTCCTAGTGAAAAAAGTTAGTCTGGAGCCCTGGGAGCACATTTATTAGGAAAATTAAGCTCAGATCTGCATTTCTAAATATTTATTCAAATCCTGAATCAGCAAATGCTGCTTAATAAATACTGTATTTTGTGACGTAGAAAAAAGGTGGGTGGGCCAAAAGCTCCCTGCTCCGCCCTACAACAGGGAGGGGTGGGGTTGCTCCGCCTTATTGGTCTCGCCCACAACTCAGAGCCAAATTTCTAATGAACTCCTGTCGCTCTGCAGAAACTAGGTCCTAGAAAACGACAAGTTTTTAAAGAAGAATTTTGGTCCAAAAATACTCATGAATGGAGTAAATCAAAAGCATCAGAGCTCCTGGTCTTTGTGCTCCTCCCGCGGCTCTGTCCCAGGCTAACTTGTCTGCAGCGATGGGGGCAGTTGCTGTGAGACGCCGGGGCAGGGGTGCGTACCTGAAGTGCGCCTTGATGCTGCTGGGGCTGGAGGAGCGCGGCTGGACCTCCTTGTCCTGCTTCTCCCTCAGGATCCTCTCTGCCAGCAGGTAATATGTTGCTGTGATGTGGTTGTATTTGTTGGTCTCCAGGGCCCTGAAACCACAATGTCCACGTGAAGCCCGGGGGGGGGGGGGGGGGGGGGGGGGGGGGGCTGGTGACAGCCTGTGTGTAAAAACTGGTGTGTGTGTTTACTCAATGATGGCTTCTCGGTCAGCGATGTCCCCCAGCACCATGCGCTGGATAATGCTGTTGTGCTCCTCCTCTGACAGATTCTTGTGCGAGACCAGGGGAGTGTTGTACTTGGTGGCAGGTGATGGATCAACTCCCTGGAGCCAAGCATGACTTTCAATCTCTTCCAGGGAGGCTCTGTGCTTGGGGTCTCTCTGTAGCATGCGGTCTATCAAGCTGAAAACGACAAAAGAAGGAAGTTTCAGAACATTGATTATAAAAATAAAGTTTAAATAAAAAGGGGTTGATACAAATATACACCTTGTGTGTTCATAGATTCATAAGCTGCTATTGAAACAGTCAGATCTAGAGCTCTTCAGCTGCTGGACAGGACAAGTTAAGGAAAAATGTCTCCATCTTTCAGAGGAGGACATTTAGCCCAAATGGGTGTCGTTTGGTGTGGATGTGTGACAAGGAGCTGCACTTGATCCCCAGCAGACAGTTCACAGTGGGCTTCACATTGTGGAATGATAAAAATACACACAGGAGGGAAATAGTGGGTTTAAGTTGCACAGTATTTGGTGATGTTCCAGATTCATGAGTGCATCCCTGCACAGATGTCTAAGCCTGCAGGCTTTGGTTTTACACAAGAGGTGACAGACACAGGAAGACTGAGTGAAAGGGATGTTCAGTGATGAATCAGTGACTAGACCTGACAGGAGATGAAGAGGAAATGTTTGTTTGATCCCATGAAACCCTAAAAACGAGGACACCTGAAGAGAAGCACCAAAAACAGACTGTTGACACTGATCCATCAAGCCTCAAGCAAAGCTGATTAGCCAGCTGTGGTGAAACAGTTTCCTGTGAAAATGAGAATTATGGCTAAAGAAAGAACAGCGATGCATTCACTTACTCCCTGCAAACACCGGAGACGTGGGTTGGGACGGTGTATTTACAGTCCATGATCATGGTGAGGGTCTCACTGTCATTGGCCTCCTGGAAGGGGGGCTGGCCACACACTAGCATGAACAGGATCACGCCCAGACTCCAGATGTCTGAAGAACAGCACACAAATCAAGCATCAACACGTCTTTCCAACTTTAGTCACAGAGGTGCAGAGCTTCTCTTCATCAGAGCAGAAACGTCTTGCTTCCTGAATGGACTGCAGGGCGTTTTGATCAAACCCTTTGGAGTGTTTAAGCACCAGGGGTTGACATAGCCCACAAATTTGCACTGGCCCACAGGGCCAGTAGTTTTTGAAACTTACTGGCCCTGCCTGAAAGTTACTGGCCCGACACCGCGCATAGCGGGACCCGCCGCTCCGCAGGTGCTTGCAACTTTAGGGGGGTCTGGGGGCATGCCCCCCCGGAAACTTTTAATATGGTGCAATTTGGTGCATTCTGGTGACATCACTTATTTCTACACTTTTCAATGACTGAAAATAGACCATATCAAACTTAAATCTGCTCTAGTCTGTTTCAGATGTTTTGAAGAGAGCACTGCAGTGTAGTAGGTAACACTAGTTCAGAAGTTTTCATGGTGCTTCTAACGGCAAATATCGCAATAAATCATAAACCTTAAATGTGTTAAAACAATCTAATGGCAGCTTGAACCATTTAACGAATCAAATAAATCCCTTAATGCATTTGACCAATCGGATGGACGCCTTCACATTGTTGACCAATCAGATGAAGCCCTGTTATGTTAGATGTTTGTAACCTATGTCAACGTGGGTCATTTGGAGTATAATTTTTAAACTGGGAATGGTTATTTGGTTATTTTGCTGTTTGTTTATATACCGCAAATTATATCGTTATCGCAATTTTAATCTCTGATATCGCATATCGCGAGTTTTCCTCATATTGTGCAGGTCTAACTGAGATCATTCAGCTAACTAGAAATACTTACTGCTTACAGTGTTGTACAGAAAAACAAAATTAAGTAGTTTAACATTCTACTGCATTTGAGTCTGAGATTCAGGTATTTGGAGTTGCCTTTGATTCTTTGACATTCAGCTTAAAGCTTAGTGGATACAGTTTCATCTTCAATGCATTCATTAAATATCTTGCTGTCCATACTACTAATTCCACCCATTACTCCATCTAACATATTCCTATCTATTCCTGCCATGTCTTCCACATCTCTGACATGCTTCAGTCTCTCTTCAGTGACGGTGTCGGATTTATAATCAAATGTAATAATAACCCACTGGCTTGTGCCTTCGTTGTTGCTGTTTAACATTGTTTTGTATTGAATTGTTACATTCAATAAAGTTTGAAAAAAAAAAGGAGTGAGCGCGTGCCGCGTGGTGCTCGGCAGTGAAAGCCGCGCGTGCGCAGGCGGGAGAGAAGGAGAAGTGATCAAAGGTTTCCCATAGAAACCCTTGAAGTCTGAACACAGGACTAGCAGAAAAACTAAATTATGAAGACGAGGTAAATCTACACGTTTTCGCAAAATTTACTTTATTGAAAAAGGTGAAGAATATATAAACCGTTAAATATTTTAGTGGCCCGAGCGGATAAGTGAAAAGTAAAGTCTTGTGGTCCGCACTGCTCGAAAAACAGGACCGGGCCAGCGGACAAATGGCTATGTCGAGCCCTGAGCACTCTTTCTAGGGTTCAGATGAGGGCTGCTGCGCCACTCTGTGTGCCGCTCCGAACCGCCACCTGCCTAACAGTTGAGTTCATTTGAGTTTCCGTGTCCACGTGCAGACTTTCAGCCTCTGAGGTGGGCTTCTCGGCATGCTCTGTCTTCTCTCACTGTTCTAATGCTACATATTACTGTTTGAATGCTGCCTTCTGAAGTGTTTACTACGGTAACACTGGTCTTCCTCATGTGCTGCTTCATCACAGCAGCCTCCTTCACTCAACTTCACTCAACTTTACTAAACTAACAGCATCCCCTAGGGTTCACACTTAGTTAACAGTAAGCAGAGTCTGATGCCTGTTTGGGACAACAGCATCACAGAACAGCCAATTAGGTGAGACAAAGTAGTGTTTGAAGCCACGTCGGGTTCACCACCTGCCAATCAAAACAATGAGTTCCCTCATGCCACGTTCACACAGGTCTGTGACGCACGTTCACAGGCGGTTAGGTTTGATCTTTTACAGCTCTATTCCGAAATAGGAAAGACCACAATTATTCATTTCTCCTCCATGATTGATTTTCAAACGGTTGGCACTTCAGCGAGAAAAATGGGCGCCACACATCGAGAGCCAAGACCGGTCAAAGTTCAACTGGTTAAAAGACCCACTCTGATGAAAACTGGGTTTTTGGTGTTTTTAACGTGTTGTTGTGGCATTTTTTTCATGATGGAGGACATATAAGAATAGCAAATAATTTCAGATAAAAACTGGCTTTCTGAGTATTTTTTAATTCAAACTGTGATGATCGGGAGCAGATAGAAACTCTCCATTTGAAAAAGCTCTCAGGTGTGACGCAGCCACTGAAATGGGCGGGGCCAAAGTCTCCCTGCTCCTTCCCATTCTGATGCATCCACTTACAGACTAATAGCTGCATGAACGTCTTTGTTTTCCTCGTCTGAGCTGGAATCTGGATCTAAAGTGTAAAGCTGGATCACTCTGATGTTGCTCGCCGTTTTAGCTGTACCGGTAATATTAGCTTGGGGGTGTGATGGGCTGTAAGCTAGCTGGATGATGGGATATCAGTGGACGGTTACTTCCATGCCAACAACTTTCTCATGAACTCCTGCCGCTCTGCAGAAACAACACAGTTTTTGATTTTGGCTCAAAACTGCATCATTGAAAACAGATCAGAAGATGATCAGAGTGGGACTTTAACATTCAACACTCAATAGCTACGTGTTGACCTGAAACCTTGAGCAGCGATGTGTGAACGTGTGAGCACGTATGAGCGCGTTCACATAGACTTTTCACTGGAAGTGGCTGCTTGAGCGTGTCCCGAGGTGGGTGTGAATGTAGCACCAAATATAAGCAAATCCTCATCGACAGGTTCAAATCTACAGTGAACTTAAAAACGCACAGGCAGCAATGGGAAGAGGGAGGAGGTGTGATGCTCTGACCAGAACAAGAGCAGCAGCGTTCTACACCGGCAGGAGTTTCTGGAATCCAGCCCAGACGGAATGAAGATGTGGATTTCAGAAGGAAGGAAGGAGCAAGAAGCAGCAGAGTTCTGGTTCCTTCTCTTCACACGGTCTGTGAAGAGTGCTGGTCCAGACACCAGATGCAGAAATGAGAGTCCTCTGTCTCCCCAACACTTTCTGACAACACAACTTCTTCCACTGGGATGCTTGAAGCTGAATTCTGTACTCACTTTTGGAGGAAATCTAAGTTCACATTCTTCTTCTGATAATAAGCAAACTGTTAACCCAAAAGAGAGGAAGTGTGCGTTTTAGGAAAACCTGTTCCAGTAGTAGAACTGTTTTTCCATCATAAATGAGCTGGGCTTGGCTCTGCTTCCAGGAATGATCCACTGCGTTGAGCCGTGCCCCCCCAAACTTTAAAGTTATTCTCCAACCAGACTGTGAAACCTGTTAGGTTGTCGTCTGTCTTTAAAGACGGGTTTTGAGCCTCTCAAGTGCACCTCTGCATCACTGAAACCAATCCTGCTCAGTATTTGAGGCTGAGGATGTCGTATAAAGGAGATAACTGACCCCCACCTAAACTCACAGACACTCAAGATGCTCCACAAGTGGGTACACCTCCCTCACTTATAAACTGGCAGAGATCCTCTGCTGCCGGTGGCGGACACTTCAACACAGCAGGTCCAAAAAGCCCAAATGTTCCGATGATCCATCTGCATGCAACCGTCACGGTTTTCTGAAAGGTCAGCGCTTCCCGTGGCCTGATGCGGCGCGACGCCTTCACAGAGAACCGTGTGCTGCATCCAAAAGGTTTGCTGCTTTGACCCCCGTCTGACCCCACAGCATCCAGCTGATCTTCCAGACTTCCAAAGCGTCTCCAAACAGTTTGCTCGCGCAATCATTTTGCATTTCCACCTCTAACTTCAGAGAAACAAAACCGAAAGAAAACAGAAACTGCTGCTTGTTTGTGTCAAACTGTCCCTGTGGAAGGAAGAACGGCGTCCAGGTTTGAAATTTTGGTCTTCCGTGATACATGTGTGATATTCGTAATTTATTGTGTTCGTTGATGTGCACAAATGTCCGTCTAGTGTTTTAGCCGACTTCACGTAAATTTGGTTTTATGCTGTTCAAAATTTTTGGTCAGTTAGGATTTGTTTGTCGTTTATACGCGGTTATTACAGGAATCACGATTGCGTGATTTTTGTGGGATTTCCACGACCGCTCCACGTCTGCCTAACGGACTCTTCACGCATGCATCACAGATGTATAACTTTTTGATCACGTACACAGCGCACATATTGCGTTCAAATCACGTTATTGACGCACAAATAACAAACATGTAGCATATAAACAGCACAACAACCACGCATGGTTCATGTTCTACGTTGATTGACGTGTTCTTTGCGTGGTTTATTCGTGATACATCTTTGAAAATATCATGTGAAGACCAAAACCTGTCACTCTTTCCACATATATTAACATATGAACATTTTTCTTCCACTCAATATGCACAAAATGTGCGTAGTGGCTGTGTGACACGGCCTTTAGGAAGAGGTCATCTATTGCCCTTTGAAAACTCTGTGGTCACACGTCCTTCAGACAAACCCAACTGAAAAGAAACATGCTTTTAAAAGTTTTCCCATCAGGATACATACCTACAGCTGGAGCGTCGTACTCGTCACCCAGCAGGATTTCGGGAGCAGAGTATGCCAGAGATCCACAGCTGGTGGTCAGCTTTTTCCCCGGCTGGAACTTGTTGCTGAATCCAAAGTCGGTGAGTTTTACTAGTCCTTGCTTTTCAAAGAACACCACATTCTCAGGTTTCAGGTCCCTGTGCACCACGTGGAGACGATGGCAGTAGGAGATGGCGTGGACAATCTGAGCAAAGTATTTTTTCGCCAACTCTTCATTCAGGCCTTCCTCGTGTTTCATGATATAGTCGAACATGTCTCCTCCATCGCCCAGCTCCAGGATGAGGTACAGCTTTGTCTGAGTGTCTATCACTTCGTACAGGCGGACTATGTTGGGATGCTGCACCAACTTCATGCAGCGGACTTCCTGGAAAAGATGGCCGGTGGCCACCGTGTCCAGCTTGGTTTTGTCGATCACCTTCACGGCCACCTTCTCCCCCGTGAACACGTGGCGTGCCAGCTTGACCACAGCAAAGTGCCCACGGCCTAGAGTCTTGTCCAGGTCATACAGGCCGGCGATCTTTCCGTCGTAACCCCGTTTGAAGCCCGCCATCGCTGGGGAGGGAGATGGGCAGAGAGGGGTCTCTGCAGCAGGCAGCGGCAGACTGACTGAGTGGTGTGGGCCCAGCTTACATCAGTTCATCTGAGGCCAAGGGCGAAACCAGATGGCTCCAGCTTCCTGGACACATTAGACACAGAATGTGAGCCACGCCAGAAAAAGATGCACACAAGTGTCTGCAAAACGCCTCCAGGTAACCTCACCGTGACATGGTTTAGATTCAGGGACAGAGAAATGCGTTCTGCTGCACACATTCACTTCCGGTGTGAAACCAGGAATGACACAAAGCGGTAAAAAGTCAAATCTTCATGAACAGACATTTCAACTTCTCTGTCCAGGTCAAGAGGAGGCCTGCGTCCAAGACTCCAAAGGTTCAAATAACTTAACCCTTTAACAGCCAAGCTTCAGCTCCACCCTTCACATTCTTTTGACTATCGTAACTCTTCCAATGTTAATGCAATTACCGGTAAGTCCAGTGGATTCTCAGAAACCGCTGATGTGCAATGATAGAGCGAACGGTGGAAGTTATAATATGTCAAAAAGCATGAGCTATATTACCCTAGTACTTTAGCTGCAGCATGATAATATAATGTGACATAGGGAGTCTTATTTGATTAGGAACACCCTTGTCAAAAATATTTCATGTTGAGAAAAGATGCTATTTTTCCCCCTTATGTTTAGGCGTTCATGCCAAAAAACATCTCATTTATTTTTTTGTCATAAATAAAACAGTTTTGACATTAGGCCTGCACAATATACCGCAAATTTATCGTTATCGCGACATCAAGCTGTGCAATATGCATACCGCAAAAGACGGCGCAAATCGCAATAAATTGTTACCTTAAATGTCCTTAAACAAACTCATGGCAGTTTGAAATATTGAACAAATGAAATAAATCCCTTTATGCATTTAACCAATCGGAAGGACCCGTTTACGTTGTTGATCAATCAGATGAGCCCTTTTATGTTTGATGTTTGCCTCCTACGTCGACGAGGGTCATTTGGAGTATAACCTTTAAACTGTAGCAGTGAAATGGAAATTATGTTTTTGGTTGGTTTGATATTTGTTTATATACCGCAAATTATATCGTTATCGCAATATTAATCACCAATATCGCATATCGCGAGTTTTCCTCATATCGTGCAGCCCTAGTTGACGTCCAATTTAAAGTATCTATAGTAAAGAGTGTAGGAAGATTTTATTGCTCCTCATGAGAACCCGACCTGCATGCCAAAGGTTGACCCAACTCACTGCAGTTCAGGAGCACAGAGGATACATCTTTGTTTCAGTCGCACTCTGATCATCTTCTGCTCTATTATCAAAGCGTTCCCAGTTGTCTTGATTATGATGATGCTGTTTTTAGCCAAAAATGCAAAAACCTGTCTTTCCAGGACATAGTTTCTGTTGTGTGGCAGGACTGTTGGCATGGAGTAAGTCCGCACCCCTTCCCATCATCCATCTGTTTACAATCTCTCCCGCTAGCTTACAGCCCCTTAACAACCCCAACCTAACATCAGCAGTGCAATAAAAATGTTGAGCAATGTCGGAGCTATCTAGTTCTGATCCAGATTCCAGGTCAGACCAGGAAAACAAAGACGTTCATGGATCTGTTTGTCTGCAGGTGGATGCATCAGAATGGAGCAGAGCAGGGAAATAAATGGAGGCTTGCCGTAGTAGCGGCTTCTCTGTCACATTTACAACTTTTATCAACGGTATTATTTTCGACTGCTTCTGATTCACAACTATTTGAATAAAGAAATAATAAGAAATGCAGTTTTAATCTTGAGTTTCGTTAAATATGTCCCCCATCATGAGAAAAATGACACAACGACATGATAAAAAACACAATTTTCATGGAAGTGGGTCTTTAAATACAAAAAAACAACACGATTTCTAAACTATTCAACTTCATTGTCTTCTTGTAGTGTTTCCTAGACTTGTATTCACGCGTCTGGATCGCAGACATTCTGTGCGTGGGTGCGTGTTTGGAGGGGGGGGGGGGGGTGCATACCGAAGAAACAAGTAGATCCAGGTGAGGGTGTCATCCAGCCGGAAAAAGATGCAGCCCTCTGCGGCTCCGAGCGCGGAAGGAGACGGCAGCAGCCGGCTAAGCCATCGTGAAGTCTGCCTCCCGCTCACTCACACCCGCCGCTGGAAATGTCAGAACACCATATGATGAAGACGGGGGGAAGAGCTGCCCCAACAAGCAGGTGTAGAGCCGCTGCCATAGTCACAATGGACGCTGCTGCCGCCTGGGCTAGCACCAGCTACTAGCTTGTTGACTGACTCCTGCATCGTTAGCTTTCTAGGACTTAAACTGGTTTCCTCTGGTTAACCAGTTTACCACAGCGTACATGTACACCTACATGCACAGAAGATCGTTTTTTACCTGCAAGCCCAGGTCCGCGGCTCTACAGATGCTCTCTAAATACCCCGCAGCCCCGGTTAGCATGTAGCATAGAGCTAAATGTGCGGCTCACCTCACAGGGTCGCCTTCAGCAACATCTGGTCCCGGTTCCCGTCCACACTTGATCCAAGCCACTCGATTCCGTTTATTTTTACGACTAAATCAAAGAGGACGCAGGTGGTTCGGCGTCTCGGCGGAGATCGTTGCGCCCCAACAGCGTCTGTGCCCGGGGACTGAATGTGAAAGGAGGCGTTGCATGGTTGGCAGCGGATGAATCCTCCCTGCGCGGCGGCTGCCTCTCAATGTTGCCTTCAAATGCTTCAGGAAACGGTAGTTTCTCCAGGTTCATCGAACGACTACAACGTTTCCTTAGTAATTAAAGCGAGCGTAAGAAACATTAAGACATGATATGCTATCATAGAAAGCCTGAAGTATATCTTAAATCTAATATTATATGTTCAATAATGGGTACCAGACCACATAATTACCCCAAAAACGACTGAGGTTTTAACTTCAAATGATTGGAATTTTCTAACGTGAAGGTATCATCAGAGAAACGTTCATGTCTCGAATTGAATCAAGAAAAAAAAATCATGGGAAAAAAAATCAGGACAAACCATGGTGAAGAAACAAATTTACTTTAAAGTATTTAAAATGCACTTTTCCCCTTTTTAATGATAGCATTTTTAGGGTCCCCAAGCTAATAAATCCCCTGCCTTATAAAGACACTGGTGAGGCTGGTAACCCTAACCCTTAGAACTGTCGCAGAATAAAACCCTGGTTCAAATCCCATCTGGATCCTTTCTGTGTGGAGTTTGCATGTTCAACTTGTGCATGTGTGGGTTTTCTATAAGAACTCTGGCTTCGTCCCACAGTCCAAAAATGGGCATCATAGGTCAAATAAACTGTCTCTAGGTGTAAATGTGAATGTGTGTGACTGTATGTCTTTGTGTGGCCCTGCGACACACAGACTGACAAACCATCCAGGGTGAACCCCGCCTTTAACCGACAGTAAAGGTTCCAGTAACCTTATTACCCAGAAGGGATTGAGCGAGTTCAGGGGATAGATGGATGGAGCTTCATGCCTGAAAAAGTATAATTAATATTGTTTTTATTATTTTTTGAAAGAGCTAGAGTAAAAAGTTTGAACTTTTTTTAAAGGGGGGGGGGGGGGGGCATCATTTACTAGGTGAATGGCAGAAACATAATGAGAAAGAAATAATTATTCATTTTCAAAGTCTTTTATTATTCAATTACAGTAACAGATGACTTACTTCACATTAAAATAAATTACAATTTATTGGAGAGAAAGATTGGGGGGGGGGGGGGGGGTGATTAAAACTAGGCTAAAACCCAGTAAACAGCAACCAAGCAATCATAAATGAAACTCAATGTTTTTGCTTCCCCAAGGTTACAAAAAACACCTTCTGGAGTCCATACACATGTTTGAATGTCACCAATCATTTTGAAATAAGCAAATTCAACCTGTAAACAACTTTTAAGTAGAACATAAAAGATGAAGAGAACATCCACGTAACCCACAGACAGTAAACGATTCTTCCTTGTCGACCAGACGGCAAGTTTAGCTGTTGCTACAGCAACATTAAGAAGCGTGTGGACATGTATTATTTCACACAGAATGCTTTGGACCATAAAACAAAAAGAGGGGAGGAAAACACGTTCCTTAGTCTGCCATAACAATGATCAAGAACTGCAAACAAACCACTAGCACATAACAACCAGTGCAGGAGTTTCAGATGTCTGTTTAAACAAATTGTGCTTTGTATTTGTCTGTAGTTATGACAATTCTTCACTGGAGATCAGCTGGACGTTTCTCAACAGGACACTGGAGCATCATGTCAGAGTACAGTCTAAGCCAGAAGCCTCAAAGCACCTTGATGCTTTCACATCCTCCAGAGACTGAAGTTTTCTGACTTTAACATATTCTGAGCCATCTTCTCCAATTTACCAACTCCCACAAAACCAAGTAAGTTGTCTACATCCACTGTCCAGTCCATCACATCAGGAATGACAGTCAAAGATGGAAAAACATAGTTCCAGGAGGTATTCCAGCAAATGTCCAGGAGGCAAGGAAAGAGTCTCTACAGCACAGAAGCAGACTTCACCCTCTCTGAACAAAAGCTTGGGTTGAAGTAGAATTTTGTCCCAAGATGTCCATGGACAAGGTCAAATGACCAAGTATCACACAACCTATCAAAGAGAGAGAAGAAAACAGCAGAAAATGGAAACAAACCTTAAGATCATTTTACAGGTCATAGATATATATCTTAAAAGAGAGGAGAAAATATCTAAACACAAAATTTCGTGTTAGACCTGGAGTTTGTGTTCAGTAGTACATCGACATGAACCAATGTTCAATGAACTTGTTTAATAGACATAGACAATGGACCCAAAACATAGACAGTGGACGCAAAAACATATTTTCATATTTTTGGCACAAATGGAACATCATAAAAAAGGAGTTCAGTGTAAATCTGTTCTTGTTCAAAGAGGTCAAGTCAAACCATTTGCAAAAAGTACACTTGAAGTTTGTTTTATTAAGAATACTGTTATGGTGCCTGTCAGTCTCCTCCCCCTCCCCCTCCTGCTCTGCTCCTGACTCCACCAGCTGGGACCAATTCACCTCATCACCTGCTCTGCTCTTAAGGAGATCCAGACCCATTAGCCAATGCCAGTTCGTTACTCTCTATGGTGACTGTACCTGGTCTCAAGTGTAGTTCATGGTTCCTTGTTCAAATCTGGCCTTGTGCTTAACCTGCCTCTCTGTCTCAGGATTCCAGCCTCCAAGAGGCCCCAGTGTGGATGTCAGCTCGAGTTCTCCAGCAGTCCGGTGGAACCCTCAAGCTTTGCCAAGTGGCGCTTTTACCTCCAGCCACGCCACAAGCCGCTTTCCTCTCCAGCTGCCCACCAAGCCACAGCAACTTTCCTGGAAGGAAAATAAAACTAATTTCTTACCTTTCACCTATCTTCGTCCTCACTCTGGGTTTCAGCGTCTGGGTCTGTCAATCCTTCAAGTCATGACAAATACTTGAGTTTACATATAAGTATAGCAAGTATTCTATACCTTGTTGTGTAGGAAGTATATTGAATACTTTAGACTAAATTGCAACATTTTAAGTTTACAATAGATACTTTATAAAAAAGAAACTACAAGTATACTGCCTTTTTAGTATAGAATAATTATACTGTAGTACAGTTACCTAGTCTACTTTTTGATAAGGGAAGTCATGTAACTTTATAGGTAATGAAGTGATAAAAAAAATCAACATACTCTCTTTAAACCATAGAGGTGGATCAGTAAATTTGTCTTTGCATTGTTTTCATCCCAATAAAAAGTATCATCCTTGCATTCCAGTGCAATGCCTTGTTTGATCTTGTTTGAGATACTTTTAAAAAAAAACTTAAAATAAACTTTATTCAAGCAGTTGCCATATTGATGACTTCAGAGATGTATAAAAGGTTAATGCTAGATTTATAAAAGAAATAGTTTGGATTTTTTTGTTTCAATCTCACTTTCTCAATTTATTTGAGATGACACATGTTTAAGGAAGGACCCCAGCAGTACGTGTAAAAATACACATATTATTCACAAAGACCTTCTATTTCATTTCTAATGTGAATATTGGAACATTTTTTAAATTAACTTGAAGGTCAGCAAACCGGAAAAACAAAGCTTGTGTCTGGTTGCGTCATCGCGTCGGAAGTCACATGGGCAGCGCTTGTGGGTACCATTGCGCATGCGCAGTGACAGCGAGCAGCGGTCAGACCTGTCAAAACACACTCATCCCCCTTCGTCGATGAGACTTGCGTGAACATTCACAGGTTGCGTTTCCAACACAAACGAAACGAAAGCCGGCTCCTGCGTTTGATGTTGTGACGTAACAGTTCAAGTCGATAAGAATCAACACTATAGCAGCTGTAAAACGCGGGACTTTGATCTCATGTAGGCCTACATGAAACACCAACTTTTAACGTTGAACTTGAAACCATGGAGTCATCCTCAGCACCAGAAAGGTAGACTTTCCTTTTCCTGTGATCTTATATCTGAAGTTCTTTTCTTCCTGTAGCAAAAAGTAATCTGCCAAAGTGTACTATACCTAGTACGGCGACAGTATACTTGTAGTTTATGTAATATACTATCTATATATCTGGAGTTAGTGGTTCCTCCCTGACACTAATGCTCTGTTGATGCTAAAGAGACAGGAATGACAGAAGTCCCGCTCAGACATTCCAAGTGACATTTTAGGAGAGTGGGGTTTCATCCTTTTATGCAGTTATATTGCAAATGCAGTCCAGCAGTCCTGGGAGTGGCTTTTTTGACAAAGTCCCAAGAAGTCATCTGAACTGATCACAAACCTGTGGCCAGGAAGTGACGGAAAAACCCGTCCTTTCATTTTTGAAGGCTGACTGAATAGTTTTTGCAGTGTAGCAGGTTGACTGAGCATAAAGTGAGCATGCAGACATAAGTTATGTGTGTTATGTGCATTTTCCCCAACTTCCTGAAAGTGTACAAAAGCTGTTTCATCAGAAATGTAAAGTTTCCCTCTGAGTTCCCCACAGAGGAAAACATCTGTATGTTCAAACCTTAGTCCAGAACTTGCAGCTACAACGTTTGTGCGCATAAAAGTTACCAAAAGTGCATTGAAAAACAAAAGCAGGAACACACCTGTAAGAGATGCATCAATGAGCGCCAAGATGACGTACCTTCATGCTCGCAAAGAAAGACATTAAAAAAAAGGAACTCTAAGACTGAGGGTTTGACAATCATTAACCTTTTAATGGCGCCCGGATTTATTTACCAATATGAAAAAAAATGAATGTCAATAATTTCACGTAGATGCTGAATAAAGGTAAGTCTGGAGCGGAAGGGTTGGATGCATATTTGCAGTCAAGATCCAGCTAAAACGGCTCCTGGAGCTTAATGTACGAGTTTAGGAGCTAACGGAAGGAATAAGGAGACTTCAAGCCCAAAATAAATAACCAGACAACAAGATTTAAATGATCAAGAGACGAGTGCACGACTTGGAAGAACACTCAGAGACGAATAACATGGTGATCACTGGACTACAGGTCAAACCTGGTTTAGTGCTCATAGAGCTGACAGTACTCATGATCTTGGCGAGCTGGACAGAAACTCTGCAGAGCAACAGGTGGAGGCTTTTTCCTCAAGTCTAAACCAGGGGTCCCACTTTTTCTTCTGAGGGCCACATAACTTTCTTTTTCTCTGATGAGAGGCAAGGGTCAGTTTGGAGGCCAACAGAAAAGTGTAACCATTGGAGGGTGTGCCTAGCTGTCTGCTGCAGCAATCACTTTTGGCTAGTACTGTGTTTTGTCATTTATATCGGGGGGTTACATTCTCAAAATAAGGTGTAATCCGCAAAGTAGAATTACAGATGTTTTAAGGATGTGAAAACCCTTATTACCCATTTTCTACACTTTTCTCTGACAATGTTTTGACATGAACATTATCACATTTTTATCTCTTGTTTAAACTCTTAAAGTTCAAAACTTTATTGGTTGTTTTTTCCTGTTTCTCTTTTGTCATTATAGTATCTTCCGCCATTTTTTGCAGCTCAACTCCTACAATTTTTCAGCTATTTTAACAATGTAACAATTAAAATGTTCAGCTAGGAGTGCAGCGGGCTCTCGTCTGTCAGCACCTGTTTTAGTGTTTCTTTAATCACTTTCTTCAGCGTGTTATCTCTTTTGCTCTTTGCCTTCAGGATGGTGCAGAGACTCCTGTCTGTGCCTGGTGTTCGCAGTCTGGCCAGCAGCATACGGAGCTACATGAGCTGGACTGTGGGGTAAGGTTCCTTCGGGAGCGCTTTACACCGACACACACATTCTCTTTTGTCTGAAGGGCTAAACGTGAGGCTCTGTGAAGGTCCGCCTCAGCTAAATGTGGTTTTCTCTAGAACTGCAGGTCCTGCCCCTGCTTAAAACCATTGACTGAATATAAGAACTGGACTGTGTGACCCCTCCCCCCATCACATTCCAAACAGGAAGCACCTGCTGGCTCCAAAAAGCCAACATCCCATAGACTTTTATTGAGAAATAGACAGCTCTTACTCAGTCATTGTATTGGTGAGAATAACCATTCTGTCTCTGCAGGTTTTTCAAGTTATAAACCGACCAATCAGGTGCCTCAATACTCCTGACTGGCGAGAGTTGTTGCTGTAGAAAGGCTGACTTAGGCCATTACTGACATTGTCTGGCTCCAACATAGCGATGTCCATATCGAGAAAAAAATGGCGACTGAATTGACTTCATTTGTTTGGAGCCCAAAGTAAACCATTTTCTATGGATGACGTCACACTCGTTCACTCCAGTTCTCACATACAGTACAGTCAAGGCTAGCTCTTTTATTTGTCAGGACTTCTTGCTGAATTGTGCTACAAACACAAACTTCCGTCCACCTTTTTTGTAAAAGCTGTCTGGAAGGGGCTGCAGTCAACATGCAATTACAGAAATGTATATTCAATCAAGCCATTCTTGATCAAAAAAATCAAGTAAAGGATGACTGTCTAAATTTTACTACATGGCATTTTGCAGATGCTTTGATCAGACATCACTTTTTCTTTACAATTGAGGGTAATGTGGGGTTTGGTGTCTTGTTCACAGACAGAATGACATTTAACCCCTAACCCCGCATCTTACTGCAGGCTGCTCAACCCAGAGAGCTTTGTTGTTGTTATTTTCTGCTTACCAGTACCAATCTGATAGGTTCATTTTTTCTAAGAAAATATTGATTCTTTTCGACTTAATCCTGCAGACACGCTGTTGTTGTATTGAACACTTTAAAAAAGCTATTAGTGAGAAGAAGTTCTAGAGTAAAGAGGGTGAAGGCTGGAGGTAAGCAGACCTGAGTGTGAAGGACAGAAACACCTGGAATCAAATTCTGAAACCAGATTGAACTGACATCATGACTTTCTGCTGATATATGCTGACACATGCTGATCTTTGATGTCTGTGATCACGAAGCACAATGGACACATCCACGTCCATGGACACATGTCTCTGATTTAAAATGTTGAGTTTATGAAGGTCTCCTTTACAGTGTGTCAAACAATGTCCATGTCAGGTACTGGGGAATCAGAGCACCTACATGAAAAATTTGCAATTGAAACACAGCGAAAAAGATGCAAAAATAAGGTTCTGTTGGAATTCTATAACTTAAGGTTAAATGCCAAGAATGTGTAGTGATTGGATGCATCAAAACCCACAATCAGGATTACTACAAAGCAACTGCATTGCAATGCAATTCCTACAGATTCTGACGTGGAGAAAAGCAGCTTTGCGCTGATATGCAACAGTTTGCTGCTTTTTCTGTGCTTCAGTATTTCGTTGAATTGCATAAACAATCAAAAGTTATGGTAGTTTGAAGAGCGTGTTCTACTTTGTGTCGTCCGCGAAAGCTCCAGTGTTAAGGGCTTGTAAGTGTACTTAAAATTGGATGATTTTTTGAACACCTCTTCTTGCAGATCTTCTTCTTATGCTCTTCTTATCACCTTTCCACCAAAGGGCACCTAGTGCTCAATGTGCAATTTTAAAGATTTGAAGTAAATCTTATGGCATAATCTTTTGCATGGTTTTTCAGGTGGTTTTGGATCCCTGCCTGGCTGCCCTCATGGTGCCCGACATCCCATAAGCTGCTGCAGGCTGCAGAGGAAAAGATGCTGCGATGTAAAGTTTATCCCACTTTAGGGCTGCACGATATGAAGAAAACTTGCGATATGCGATATGAGGGATTAATATTGCGATAACGATATCATTTGCGGTATATGAACAAATAGCGAAACAACCAAAAATATCATTCCCATTTTATTGCAACAGTTTAAGAATTGTACTCCAAATGACCCTCGTTGACATAGGATGGAACATCTAACATAAAAGGGCTCCATCTGATTGGTCAACAACGCTAAAGAGTCTATCCGATTGGTCAAATGCATAAAGGGATTTATTTGATTCGTTAAATAATTTAAGCTGCCATAAGATTGTTTTAGCACATTTAAGGTTACCATTTATTGCAATTTTTGCTGTGTTTTGCGATATGCATATTGCACAGCTTGATCTTGCGATAACGATAAATTTGCGTTATATTGTGCAGGCCTATCCCACTTCCTTTTGCTGGTGTTGCAGCTCACAGGCAGGGTGCAGTCAGATGGTGGCAGAGAAGGAAGGATGGTTAAGATGAGGTATCAAGTCATGGTGAGGGTCTGAGGGTGCAGACTCTGCATCCTGGATACTGTGCAGTAAAGATTAGTTACCTTAGTAAAGTACTGGAAGAAAATGACTCCTAATGTCTTTGTTACACAGTAGTCCATTCATAGAAATGTGCCCACAGTTAGATGTGCCCATCTCTTTAAAAACAATTGAACCTCCCCTTTCTATTTTTCATACCTACCTTACCGTTAGCAAAGGTTACAGCAGATTCAGTCAGTTAAAGAAGTTAGTTATGTCCTGGTTTGATTTTGTCTTGGTGAATGAAAGGCTGCATTTCATGTACTCCAATGTTTCCCAAGATCTGGTAATCTTTTTTGTGTTGTTGAAGAGGAAGCGGATGAATCC
The DNA here is from genome assembly GCF_053564925.1 of Oryzias latipes. Classification (NCBI taxonomy): domain Eukaryota; kingdom Metazoa; phylum Chordata; class Actinopteri; order Beloniformes; family Adrianichthyidae; genus Oryzias; species Oryzias latipes. The sequence continues at coordinate 10,526,057 of NC_136252.1, forward strand.
AATCTGAAGCGTCTTTCAAAAACTAAAACCCGTATACCTTTTTCCCCACAGGTGTAAACACTTCTCTAACAAAACAATTCATCTGCATGTCCAATGGCGACCAGCTCTGGACCCTCAGTCTAGTCAGCGATGCTGTTAAGGATAAAACCCCCATGGTTCTGCTGCATGGCTTTGGAGGTGGAGTGGGACTTTGGGCTCAGAACTTAGACGCTTTGTCGGCATGTCGGCCTGTTTTTGCTTTGGACCTGCTGGGCTTCGGTCAAAGCAGCAGACCTGAGTTCTCCACACAGCCTGAAGCTGCAGAGGACCAATTTGTGGATTCTATTGAGCAATGGAGGGACAAAATGGGTCTGGAGAGCATGATATTGCTTGGACACAACCTTGGAGGATACTTGGCTGTGTCATATTCTATCAAGCATCCGGACAGGTGAGGTCTGACTACATTTCATTCTGCCCAACAGCAGTAACCGCGTATTCCTAACTGATAGTTTTACACGTCCGTCTCATTTCCGTGTTACTGGTATGTGAGTGAGATTTGTTTATCCTGGAGGAGGTGGCATGCATCCATATAGTTACTGGCCAAAGTCGACATGTGTAAGAGCATAAAATGCTGCTAACTTTGACATTCAATCTTCTCCCTTTGTAGTCAACATTACACTGTAGCAGATTTTCTTTAAACTATGACATTTAATCTGTGCTGTGCTGTCTAGCGGACACTTGTGGTTTTGAGATTATGTCACATTTTGTTGGCTGACGCCAGATGGCTTCAAATAGCTTTTATGTAATCTATTACATTTTTTGGATAAGGAATGTCAAATATTTGATCCTAGAGTAAAACTCCTTTTATTGTTGTTTTTTATTTCCTCCCTGTACAACTTTCAGCACCATTCTGATTACATTTTTTAAAGCAAAGTTTTTAACTTTTATTTGTAAAACAAACAAACATAATCTTTTCTTGGACCAATAGCATGCATGCCTGAATGAAATGCTTTACATGTGGTAGTGTGTATGCATAAGTATGTGTGTGTGTGAACTGTTGTTATATTTTGTACATGTTGATATGTTGTTATATGAAGATGTTTGGAGCCATCAGGTATGTTTGTAACATTTGAATGTGTGTGTGTGCGTGGACAGGCTCCGCCCCCTTTAAACTTAAATCCACACCTGACAGTAACAAAACAAGTACAAATAATATTAATATACACAAAGTTTAGCCTAACAAACAAACTAAAAAAAGCATTAATTTGGACCAATCAGAAGAAGACCAGTACCGAAGTATTTTTTGTTTATTTTTTTACATAAATTGTGGTTCCAGCTCTTAAAACCCTAAAAAACAGGTTTTCAGAAAATTAGAAAACTCTGGAGAAATCTTCATTTACTTCTCAGTTTTTGCAGATAGACAAAGACAGAGATTATGATTACATCAAATGAATATAAAAAAAAGTATGTTAAAAATGATACGTCCATTGTCAGTACTTCAATAGTCTGGGCAGGGCCCAGGTCCTGCTGGAAGAGGAAGTTTGCATCTCCATCCAGATGGAGGCCCTCTGCAGCATTAGTCTCCAACCTTTTTGGGGTGACGGACCGGGTTAAAGTCATGCAAGCTTTTCACGGACCGGTCCAAACAGGGCCAAAGTTTGCTTTTATATTTTTAGGCTTCCGGTATCTGAAAAATCTATTTTTCAAATTAAAATGCTACCACAGTACACGTGCAAGAACTTTAGTTAAAAAAAAATCTGAAAATGTTTTTAGATTTTATTTTACAGACGAATATTTTATGAAACAAAGTTGGTGAATGGTAGAAGTTTTTTCTGATTTGTAAATAATTCAATAAAAGCAACATTACAGTTTTTTTTCCATAGATTACCATTATAAGACTGAGAACTCAACTCAGTCTCACATCTTTTGGAGCAAAAAGATTTATCCTATTTTCTTTTTTACATAAATCCTGATTCATTGTGTATTTTTTTCAACACAAAGAAGCATGCCAGCTGCCTGCCTAATTCACCCATGCTGGAGGAACATTCACAAGTTTCCACAAATCAATACAAATGATTGACAACTCTTTGATTTAATCTTAATTCTATGTAAAATGTTTGCGGCTGGTTTAAACTTAGACTTTGTGATGAAGATGAAGACGTCAAAGTGGATGCTAACAACCGGATGCTAACTTTAGCTTTGACCAACTTTTAATGTGTGATGGATGAATATAGCAACCATCGTAAAACTGGTATTTCTTAAATATAACGATAAACGTCAACGCACAGAGTGCTACTTTATTATCAGCATTTGTGAAATATTCAAAAACCAGTCGCGGCGTAGCAGGCAGAACAGCTTCTGGTTCGTGGGAACAACTGTAAATATGTTTTTCAAGGAAGACTTCTGGTTTGGTCTGTAACTTAGCGGTCCGAGCAGCTGCCTCTAAGTCACATGAGGTGTCAAGATAGACGGATGTCCGGTAGTTTTCCAAAATAAAACTATATTCAGCATAAGAAAATAAAACCAAAATGGAAATTAGCGTTAGGTGGTGGGGGACCCCTGTTCTACATCATTCTAGACTGTTGCAGTGATTTTGGATTGAAGAAAGCAGAGTTTCTTCAAAACCCCGCCCTTTTGAACAACTAGTCAAAAGGGCGGCCCTGAAGGAGTTTATACAAGTATATACTGTAGTAACAGTAAAATCTGTCCAACACATGAGGTCTTCAGCTCTGATCTGTTCGCTCTGCTGCTGGAAGGACATGTTTTAAAATAAATGAATGAATAGTCAGAGCCACTGTTCTGCATCGTAGCCTTAAATGATATGGGGTAATTTAACCTATAGATTCTGGAATCTTTTCATCAGCGGTTTTGCCCAATTTTCTTCAGGGTCAAACATATCATTTTGTTGGAGCCCTGGGGTTTCTCTGAGAGTCAGGGCTCTCCAAAGATCGACCGGCCAATCCCAGTGTGGATAAAAGCCCTCGGTGCCGTTTTCCGCCCCTTTAACCCCCTGGCTGGCTTGCGACTGGTGGGACCACTGGGTAAGAAATGATGCAGAAAGCATGATGGTTATTTTCTAATCATCACAGCTTTTATTTGTGGCCCACCCAGGTCCCGTTTTGGTCCAAACCCTGAGGCCAGACTTCAAGAGGAAGTTTTCGTCGATGTTCAAAGATAACACCGTGTCAGAGTACATTTACCACCTGAACGTGCAGTTCCCTAGGTACATCCCTCTCAGCTTTGGTTTGTGTTTGTTCTGATAAAAATCTATAAAGGTAAATTATCTATGGGCTTCTGCTGTGGAGACTGGATTTTAGCTGAAAATGTGTCCTCCGTTAGTAATAAACTCCTTTTCTGTTTCTAGTGGAGAAACGGCTTTTAAGAATATGACTGATACAGGTGGCTGGGCACAGAGGCCGATGCTTCAAAGGATGGAGCAGCTGCAGCCCCACATCCCCATGACCATAATCTACGGCTCACGCTCAAGCATCGACAGCATCTCAGCCGACAGCCTCAGAGAGAGGAGGCCACACTCTAATGTCGATATGATTGTAAGTTCACTGAAACTGTGTGCTTCGTGGCTTATGTACCCTCAGAGTGATTCAATAAAAAAATGGACGCAAACATACTTTTATTCAAAGCATGAATTAAACGTCAGTCCACAGTCACATGCTGTTACATGCCCAGTATTCGCCAGTGTGGGATGGACTGGCAGATAAAGACATGGATAACTTTCTGGGAACTAAGACACTTTAGAATACTAAACTAACAATAATTGGAATAAGAAAAATGTTGTTGACCAACGAATTTGACTGGAGTTGGCTTAAAAGACTATTTCTGTAAGCCTAATATACATTTTGCACTCTTTTGTTAAAGGTTAATAGAAAGTTATTTGTAAATCATGTCAATAATTAGAGCAGATGAATAAAAAATATAAATCTAGCAAATATTATGGGTTACGCTTTATACTTGGGGAAGCAGTGTGTGGATGGTTGGTTGGTAGGTAGGAGGGGGGGGGTGAGACCCAGACTTCCAAAAATGAGTATGCAAAGACAGGAGAACTGGGAGTTTAAAAAAAAAAAGACCTTTACTGAGATTTTCTTTAACCTTTTCCTCCACTCCCACCTCACTGAAGCAAAATATAAACTTGCTGAGTCGGCTAAAGCAAATGACTGAGAGAAAACCAGGGCCAAATCTATTCAGGTCAATAGGTCACTAAACTGTCACTAAACTGGATCTTCTGCCTCATTAAGAACAACACATGAATGAAACACTTCAGGAAAAGTAAAGGTCCATACCCACCATGCTGAACCACAAAATCCTCCGCAACATCCGCTGGTTGGTGAAAGGTGCAGCACAATAATCACAGGGGGTGAATGAATGCATGACCCATATATAATGATAAACTAAGTAATTGGCTCCACCTTGGCATCAGTGGTTAGCTTAGTACTCCACCAACATACCCCCAGGTCAGCCAAAAGCTCCTAGCCTGAACTGGCAACTCCCACGCAGGGTCAGCATGTCAGAGGGCAAAAGCATGGCAGCGTTACACAAGAAAAACGTGTCCTAATGTTTGGACAAGACTCCATTAATGATAAACGTTATTTAAAATGGGCCTTTCAAACACCGTACTGTTAAAATACCGTATTTTCCGGACTATAAGTCGCACCGGAGTATAAGTCGCACCAGCCCAAAAATGCATTATAAAGTAGAAAAAAACACAGATAAGTCGCACTGGACTATAAGTCGCATTTTAACTTTCACAACCTTATATGATACAATCATAGCAGACTGTTTATCTAATTATTTCACAGTAATTTTTTATCAAACTTATTTATTTATTCCTTTCATGAAGGATCATTGGCTAACTATTACTCTGTTTTCATCCTGTATTTGTAGAAACAGTTTTCACTTTTATTGCATTTCTGAATCTATGAAATCATTGGAAAATAGAATATTATGTTGTTAGCCTTCAAGATCTTACTGTAAAAAAATGTTTGCTGATTCTCTGAGTCACTTAACATCCTCTTAACACTTAACATACCTCATACAACAAATTGACCCAGAAACATCATCTCTGTTCCTCACAAATGAACATAACAGGAGGGTTAACAATGTATTTATTTCAATTTATTTCTAATATAAGTCGCTGCGGAGTATAAGTCGCACCCCTTGCCAAACTATGAAAAAAAAGGGCGACTTATAGTCCGGAAAATACGGTAGTTACACAAAAAAAGAAAAACTCAGACAATTGTCATACAACTGTGACTCACAGAGAGTAAACACGCTTTAACAGCTTTAAGTTTAGTTTTAAATAGTGAAAATGAACTGATATTGTGGATGCAGGGCAGGGGTGGGGGGCTGAGTGCCCCTCCCCCTCCATTTTTATGAAATGTACAGATGGGATAGTGAGATGGACAGATGTGGAGGGTCTGAGAATACAGGCTGATACAGCGACATGGAGGACTTCAGAGAGGGCGACTGTGAATGACCATGAAGGTCAAGAGTAAAATCGGAATGCCATGTGGTTTGGAGCCGGTGCAGTTGCTACAGAACAGATGTAGTTCTTGTTGTGATAGAGGCTGCTGAGTTTGGACTAGTCCAAGTTTGTAGAAAACTTTCTGGGAGCTCTTTATGTTGGCTGTCATCTATTTTCATTGTCCTTCTCAGTAAATTCTGTCAGATGTTTTTAGGCCTGCAGGGGTTGACATAGCCCAGAAATTTGCACTGGCCCACAGGGCCAGTAGTTTTTGAAACTTACTGGCCCTGCCTGAAAGTTACTGGCCCGACACCGCGCATAGCGGGACCCGCCGCTCCGCAGGTGCTGGCAACTTTAGGGGGATCCGGGGGCATGCCCCCCCGGAAACTTTTAATATGGTGCAATTTGGTGCATTCTGGTGACATCACTTATTTCTACACTTTTCAATGACTGAAAATAGACCATATCAAACTTAGATCTGCTCTAGTCTGTTTCAGATGTTTTGAAGAGAGCACTGCATTGTAGTAGGTAACACTAGTTCAGAAGTTTTCATGGTGCTTCTAACGGCAAATATCGCAATAAATCATAAACCTTAAATGTGTTAAAACAATCTAATGGCAGCTTGAACCATTTAACGAATCAAATAAATCCCTTAATGCATTTGACCAATCGGATGGACGCCTTCACATTGTTGACCAATCAGATGGAGCCCTGTTATGTTAGATGTTTGTAACCTATGTCAACGTGGGTCATTTGGAGTATAATTTTTAAACTGGGAATGGTTATTTGGTTATTTTGCTGTTTGTTTATATACCGCAAATTATATCGTTATCGCAATTTTAATCTCTGATATCGCATATCGCGAGTTTTCCTCATATTGTGCAGGTCTAACTGAGATCATTCAGCTAACTATAAATACTTACTGCTTACAGTGTTGTACAGAAAAACAAAATTAAGTAGTTTAACATTTTACTGCATTTGAGTCTGAGATTCAGGTATTTGGAGTTGCCTTTGATTCTTTGACATTCAGCTTAAAGCTTAGTGCATACAGTTTCATCTTCAATGCATTCATTAAATATCTTTCTGTCCATACTACTAATTATACCCATTACTCCATCTAACATATTCCTATCTATTCCTGCCATGTCTTCCACATCTCTGACATGCTTCAGTGTCTCTTCAGTGACGGTGTCGGATTTATAATCAAATGTAATAATAACCCACTGGCTTGTGCCTTCGTTGTTGCTGTTTAACATTGTTTTGTATTGAATTGTTACATTCAATAAAGTTTGAAAAAAAAAAGTAGTGAGCGCGTGCCGCGTGGTGCTCGGCAGTGAAGGCCGAGCGCGCGCAGGCGGGAGAGAAGGAGAAGTGATCAAAGGTTTCCCATAGAAACCCTTGAAGTCTGAACACAGGACTAGCAGAAAAACTAAATTATGAAGACGAGGTAAATCTACACGTTTTCGCAAAATTTACTTTATTGAAAAAGGTGAAGAATATATAAACCGTTAGATAGTTTAGTGGCCCGAGCGGACAAGTGAAAAGTAAAGTCTTGTGGTCCGCACTGCTCGAAAAACAGGACCGGGCCAGCGGACAAATGGCTATGTCGAGCCCTGGCCTGGGTATCACCAATAATTTCCAGAATTGCTGCTGTTATGCGTTAGGTCACCGGAAAAGGAAAGGTGTAAAAGATCAATCTCTACTTTTATGGATCGATTATTGATTTATTAAACTTGGATTGATTTAGATATATTAATCGATTTTATCAATCAAGCCCTAATTTTAAATATGTTGTTGACTTTATGCTAAATAGATCAAGGGGGTCCTCACATCTATTGTCAAATTGAGCTTAAAACTTATAAATAAATGTGGACCAGAGTTTGGTTCCTCTAACTTTTGCTGAATACCAGCTACCCATTCCCTTTCCAACTAAGTTTTTTAGTAAAATCGGCAGGTGGCATTGTAGCGACATTTGTAATCGGAAGGTAATTTAACACTCTGAGGCTTTCAGAAAAAGTCCACATTTCACAGCAACCGGATGTATTTTTTTTTAAAAATACATCAGTCAGTGGCCGCCCGGGCACATTTGGAAGTTGCAGTCCAGTCCAGTGACAGCCGAGTGTCAGGAAGGCAGCAGAGCAATAATTAGGTAAAAGGGGGATCTCCAAGGTACCCAAAGTTGTCTGTTATTCGGCAGATTCCAGACTGCCACCCTCCAGCTGTGTTTAAGCCATCTTGCTTTTGCTGTCGGGCCCTTTTCCTTACACTCTTCTCATTCTGTTGACAGACTATCCGTGGAGCTGGGCACTACGTTTTTGCTGATCATCCAGAGGACTTCAACAAGACCGTTGTGCAAGTGTGTGAAAAAGTGGACTGAGAGTGGAGGCCAACTATGAACAGGAGTACAGCATCATGGCATGATTTCATCAGCTATTAAGAGAAGAAATAAGCCTTAGCTTCAACAAATGTAATGTTTTTAAGATCTCTTAAAATGATATACAATTATATTAACTCAAAAATCTATCTCACAAAACCTTTTTTTGCCTGCACTGCTGATGAGGCAGGATTTAGTTGTACAACTAGATCTGGCAACAGAAACAGAGGTTATGGCATTAATGACTCTTTATCAGGGCATGACTGATGTGTTTCACTTTGCTTCTCAATAACATGGACCTGTGACTCAAGCTTGAAGCACCATTGCAAGGATTAGAAAACAAACCAACCCATTTAAAACTGCGTTTAACAGAAGTCTGATCAAAATGAACTTTCATTTTCTTGGGAATTTGAGAGCAGTTTTTGCCACTTTGATGATGGTGCTTTCTAAAAGAAGTGACAAATTCCAAGAAGCAAGAGTAATTTCATGTTTTACAGCCAATGTGTGTAACACTGGAGCCAAAGGGCGTTCTGCTGCAGTCACACTCGTGTCAAATTTGTGTTGTCAAATTGTTGAACAATTATTTTTTATAAGTCCTGTCCAGCAGCTGAGCAAACGGGTACTAGCTGAAGGCCTCTTGTGCTGTACAGATGTTACTTTTACAGATAGGGGTTATGTAGCTTCAGGCACACGAGGTGTATATTTGTATAAACTCCTTTTGTATTTAAGGCTAAAATTTATTTATATTTGTGTGAATTTCATTTTGGACCGGACGGAAAAGAGAGGGAGATTGGGGAAATTAGAGACGAGGACGAGGGTCAGGGGTGCGAGAAAGAAAAAAAGGATGTTCAAGTGATTGGAGGACCATGAAAGAAACACGTAGGAAGGAGTGGGATTATAGAAAGAGGCAACAAGTTGTTGGAGGTTTATCATTATAATGTTCAAAGGTAAATGTTTATTAAAGGGGCAGGACCTGTTCACAGATAAACACAGCATGCCAGTTCTACACACATTCAAATATTCTGTTTGTGCACCTGTGCTCAGGTGAGTGTGTACTACAGAAAGAACAAAATGTGAGGGAGGAGACTCCCAGAATACCTTCACAGTCTCATGTCTGCTCAGCTCCTCCATGTTCCACAGTGCACACCAAGTTATTTACTTCATCTGCAGCGCCTTTGCCATGGCTTTATTAGGAATTTACTCGCGGCAGTCTGTCGGATTGTCTAGACTCAGTGTTCCCAAGTCTAGCTCAGGTTCTAGTTCAACTTCCTGTGCATGAGCTGACGCTTTCTCTGACTCCAGCTTGTGAGTTTTTCTCCTGACCCGTCTCTTCCCAGCTGGTTCTGGATGTTGAATTTGTCTGCCCAGTCTGGATGAACTCATGTGTTTGACCATAGATTCAAGCCTTAAGTATTTGCGGGGGATCAGGAGTACTGAAAGGACGATTACACCATGTTGTAAGAGTTTCTTAAGACTCCTGTCGGGCTCAGAACAATTCAACCCTGACTGTTTTTGCTCAGTGGCTTCTGAGCCTCGATGATCAGAGACTCTGCCTGACGCTCCAGATCTGCGCTCCCACCTGAGCCTCATAAATCCTTTGCCTCATCCAGTAGAGCCTGGTCTGCTCGCTTTAGGCATTGGGTTGTACTTGTGGCGAGTTATACTTTTCTTTTAATGTCAAAATTTACTTTTTTATGCAGTAATATTTGCACGAGGAAAAAACTTTATAAACCAAGACTTTACAACTGCCTTACTGATGAAGTATCACCTCATTATTTCTGCCTAAACTGTGGTCATTTCCTACAATCCATTCTTGTAAAGCTGACATTTTCTACCGAAGAAAATAATACATTGTATGGCAATTTTTATTTTATTTTATGATGCTGAAGCAGGAATTGCATTTTAAATGGTAGAGTTTCAAGGAAGCAACAATAATGTGATTAACAGTTCAGTCCAGCAATGAAAAAAAAGTAGGAGAAAATATCATTGAGCAAAGTCAAAAAGACTGATGCAACACAGTGAGACTGAAATGCTGCACATTGTGAAGAAACGGTGCTAAAACCAAAAAAAGGCCAGAGAACCAACAACTGTAAGTACTTCCTGGAGGAGAAGGTCCTAAAGGAGACACATCGAGCTTTTTCACAGCAAGTCACACAGCAGCCTCTGTAATCTGGGACAGTTCATTCAAAAAGGCAATGAATAATTTGGTTCCCTCAATATAGTTGTACCTGAAGGAGAAGAGAAAATGGCTTTTAGTTCTTTATGTCTCAGGAAAAAGCAATAAAGGAAACAAAAGCACATTTGCTTTGACAACAATGGATAAACAGCTGTACTGTATCTCTATCAGTAACAAATATGAGCCTGTACTTCAAGACTTTATGAATAAAGCACACAAAATGTACAAAGGTACATGATACAATAGCTAATTCCATTGTAGTATTTTTTCAAAGCTGGTTTGACATTGATGTTTGTGGACCATCTGTACCCATTTTCCAATACTTCATGTTTGAATTTAGATTGGAATTTAGATCAGATAAGATACCCCCACTATAGAGCGTACCAATGTGATTCTGAAAAATTATCTAATGCAAGACAGACTCAAACTCAGACAAAAGTAAGGTGTCCTCTGGAAAAGTAGCACTACGATTACAACTTCCCTCTGACGTTTCTGTAGCTAACCGTGTCAACAGATGTAAACATACGACGGCAAAAAAGGTCAGAAAGGTCAAACCTGCTCATTTTCTCATTCTGAGAGTGTAGTCCATCATCGAAGCCTCCAATGGGCATCATAATAATGCTTTTCCCCGTCACATCCTGGAAAGTTCTGGAAATAGGGATTGTCCCACCCTCACGGATAAGATCAGGATCGACGCTGAAAACTGGAGAATTTAAAAATGTTTGTGTGATTAGTTATTTTACATTTATTGGGTTTTCTACCAATAAAATAAGAGTCCATTCTGAGTTGGAGGCCCTACATTCCTTATTGCTGCATATATTTAGTTCTTGTGTACAACAAGTCAGTTTTAGACGTCTTAAGCATGAAGAGAGGAGAGTTCAGATCTGGTCAGTATATGCATCTGCCTGCTTTGACTGGACTGATTAGGACTGCTTTATGACAGTTGTGACAATATTGATGAACTATGAGAGACAGATTCTTCCTATAGCTGCTTTTGTGCAATGATTGTTGTTTATCTAAACAACAAACTATGGATGATTACCAAGGAGCCTAAAATGATGATCAATAAAAAGAAAACATCATTCTTTACAGGTAATCCTCTTGAACAAAAGTAAAAAGAAAAATGCAGTTAAGGGAGGGGGGGGGGTAATATTAGACCAGCCTGGCAAGGACTTAAATGACTATTGTCATTGTCCAGTGTACAATGAAACTGAAGCATTTCAGTGCAAGAATAACAAAATACATTAAATGACTGCTAAGGGCCATAATAAACCGGTATGTTCAATGCTAGTGTGCAAATATAAACTGTAAGATAGAATGTCCAAGATTTGTGTGTTAAAGGTGTTTTGGACTCAGAATTACCAACTGTTTTTATTAACTTCTTTACCCATTTTTAAAATTCGGATTTTATACAGAATGTCACAGCACTGAAATGACTTTGATGGATAAAAACCAGTTCACAGCTCTGTCACACAGAACCAACATAAAGAAGGCAGCTTGTGCTCTGTGGAAGCACACTGAGCGTCTGTGATAACCGACTGGATGGAGTCTTTTCCGCACTCTTCCAGATGTGTGCCAACAAATGTCAGATTCCCTCATGTAGGAAAAAAAAAATCCACAATAATTTCAGTTCCTAAAACTAAAAATCCCAAACAGAGTTCAGGCCTATTGTCCTTACATCACTTGTCATGAAAGCCTTTGAAAAATGATAAAAGAGGAGACAATGTCTTCAGTGATCAGAAAATTGCTTGCCCGTCTTTTGTTAGAGATCACATATTTGTCAAATGAACCCATCATTAAAGCGTGTTTATTCCTAATGTTCTTACGGTTTTCCATGGTTTTCATCTACCGGTACAGCATCTTCTCTTCAGTGTCTGATGCTTGAGGTTGTTTTTTAGTCTTTTAAATCCTGTTTGTACTCATTACACACATTAAAAGGTGCCACAGATTCCATTCAGTGATCTCTCCAAAACAGAATATCTAATATCTCTTTTAAACAGTAACTACAATAAAATTACCGGTACCCGATAGAAACAACTCATCCTAAAAAGCTGCTTACTCTTTACTGTGTCTTATTTATTGTGATTATTTTTGTTTAGCCCTTGCGCTGTGTTTTCACAACCATTGCAGAAGGTGTGATGCTGGCATGAATGTTTCTGCCTCATACCTCGTTTGATGGCTGCTTTTCCGGCCTCAAAAAGAGGATGATGAATGTCGGCCAGCCACGGTTTGGCCCCAATCACCATCGAAACTTTCAAGGTATTGGGGCTTTGTCTTTTGGAAAACACTGAATGAAGGTGGTCTGACACCTGGAGCATGTAGAAGAAGATGATGAAGGCTAAGCAGCTAGAGAAGCAACACACTAGTAGAAAAGTATCCACACATAGAAATGACATTTCTGCTACCTTTTTCTCAACCACAGTGGGGTCCATGTTGGGAACTTGTCTTATTGAGAACTTGGCACAAACTTTGGAGGGGATGACGGTTTTAGTACCGGGGTCAGAGAAAGCCCCCTCAATCCCGTGGATGGAGACGGTGGGGTAGCGCCATTTGTGGGCCAACAAGTCCACCTTTAGAACAGTAAGGAAAGGACAAACCTGTTCCTTTAGTAACATCTTCAAACTTTATCAGCCGCTCAGCGCCGAGAGACAGTCAGCAAGGAAGGGGCCCGGTGCCAACCCCCAAAACCCAGAAAAGTCAACAAGTGCTGTTTCATCAGTTTTATCAGGTAGCTGCAACCTTCTGAGGTTCAAACTGAGAATGAAACCAATCCGGTTTATTTAATTCCACACAATTCTCCTGCATTTGATGAAAATGTTAAAGGGGAAAAGGAAAAAAAAACAACAAAAAAAGCTTAAAACAGGAAAGCATTGGAATCCACTGGGTTATTATTAGGCCGAATCCGAATTCTTCCCCTACCCCTACATAAAGCCCTCCAAACGGAGAGTTATGGAAAAATAGTGTCTTTGAATTCGCAAGTTACTCCCACTCAATGACATCATCAATAGTCGGTGGTCAGCTAACCCGGAGCTGGTAGCGCTCGAAAATACATTTAATAAAATTGGTTTTATAACTTTAAAAAGTTCATGCTAAAACAAAAAGTCATAACTTACATTTAAATTATAAACTTCTGTGCATCAGAGCACCCCCACATGAAGAAAAGTGCTTCTCCTCCGTGGCACAGTGTACCGCAGAAAACCCTTTAAAAAACTATTTGGGCCTACCCTACCCCTCCAAAATGCCCCTACAATTGGAGGGGTAGGGAGAAGCTGTAGGTGTCGGTGGAGAATTCAGGTTTGGCCTTAACCTGAGCTGCTCTTTTCTACATATGTTTGTTGTGAATGAAAACCTAGTAAAACAAACTAAATACCTTGTTGCTGTACATGAGCTTGCTGACCCCGATCTTGTTCTTGTAGTCGTCCACATCAAACTCTATGTCCTGGTACATCCTCCATTCATCGTCAGACAGAGGAGCCACAGCCTCCTGTATCCCAGGAATCAGAATCTTCCCACTGGGGCTGATGAGGGTGTCTGAATGATGGATCACATGAGTCTCAGAGCAATCAGCCAGAAGCATGTTGAAAATGTAATTACTTTTAAAAACGTGTAACATGTAAATGTAAAGACGTAATGTAAAAGTCAATGTAAAAAGAAATAAATCAGTCGGTGGGGCTGAGTTGACCTTTGACCTGAGACCCTGAAGACCTTTAAAAAGGATTTTATGTGGGCGTCTAGATTTTAGCCATTTAATTCCAATTTTATTTAAAATATTTCATAAACCTAAATTTGTTAAAGGTCTAATTCAGTCTGCTGTTTTAACGTGTGAACGTCACTGTCCACTTCTACACGTCCACATGAACAAGCGGGTTTGACGTGGTGTGTCAGAACCTGCACGGAGCGGAGAACCATGATCAGCTACACAGAACCTTCCCTCTAAAAAAATCCACAGCAGTGAATGTTAGAATGGAGCGGCCCATCAGAACCAGGACTTTGGAGTCCATTACACTCAAGGCATTTGAAACATCTAACTGCACAAATGAGCTCATAATTTTGACTGTACTAGAGAAACGGGGGTTTCTGAATGGACTGCACAGATAACATGGGCATGTAACCTAGGCTTATTTAATATAATATTGACAAAAATATTCATTTCCTTTAATGAATTATAGCCTGCACTCATTGCACAATTTTTTTCTCTCCATAGCAGCTCTTTTGTGGTGTGATGTGTGCAGACAGATGGAATGCTTGTCCTCTGTTTAATGTTTTACAAAGTTTATTATATTTTTTTTATGTTCTGCTAATGAAAAAAAGAGACACAAGGGTTTTTTCTGATGTTGTTGTGAAGCACTGGACTCACCGAGAATGCCAATAAGGTCAGTCATAGGTTCAATCACAGTCCCTCCATAAACCCCAGAATGCAGGTCCTGTTTAGGTCCATGAACCTACGGACATATCAAAGAAAACATTTGCTTAGAGCATCTTCACACACGTTCAGTGGAGGACGTGTCTGGACCTCTGCTGGATCAAAGATACCTCTGCTAAGAAGTAGCAGTTGCCTCTAGTCCCATATGTGATGGCAGGTCGTCTACTCAGCCAGCCACAGTCTGAGACCACGATGTAGTCCACATCCGAGAAGAAAGTGTCTTTCTGGGCCAGGATCATGGCCTCCAGCCCATTTGAGCCGGTCTCCTCCATGCCCTCGATGATAAACTTCACATTTACTGGCAGCGCCTGGTCAACAGGAAGAACGCCGTTATCTTTCTTAAATTTCTGAAACTTCTGGATTTGAAAGCTAAAGGATAATGAGTCGGAGACTCATAGGATTGATTAAAAACATTGTGAATCTGTTTCATTTTGTGAATGTTGATTTTTCACAAAACAAAAACATCAGTTGCATACTCTGGTTTGAGGTGTTCACATCAGCTATGTCCTCATTAGGCTAAAAAGCAGGGCTGGTACAGCCAACACAAGATTGCAACGACTCTTAAAGGTCGTGTCACACAGCGCAACAACACATACATTTTGCGCATATTGCACGAATGAAAATTGTTCATACGTGAACATATGTGGAAAAAGAGAAAAGTTGTGTTTTTTATATGAAACTTGACAGATTTATCACAAATGAACCACTTTAAAATCACGGAAGAAGTATGAATAAACCATGCAAAGAACATGCAAATCAATGTAGAACATGACCTGCTACGCTGTTTATATACAATTCATTGTGATTTGTGTGTATTTGAATGTGATATGTGCGCCAAGCACACAATATCAAATATCGGTTGTGCAAAAATCTGTTAGACATACGTAAAATGGTTGTGGAAAGTCACAAATTTGTGTATGCATCGCGCCATAATCACGCAGGATTTTGTAATATTTACGTTATAATTGTGTAAAAATGACGTAAAACTCGTATAAACGGTCTAGTTCTCAACCGACACAAACTTTTGAACAGATCAAAACTGTATTCACGTTAAGATTTGTCGGCCGAAACCTTCAATGGACATCTGCACACATTGACGGACGCAGGAAAGACGTATGAATTACGTAGATCACGTGTGAATCACAAAAGACCGAATCTTCATCCATTGAAAATGGAACATAGCTGCTGTGTGACACAGACTTAAAGCATGTATGGTTGCAGGTCAGCTACACTTGCTGAAGGAATATGCGAACCACTGATGAAGCACACATTCATGGTGTGACAGACTCACCATACTCAGTTTCTGGTAAGCCTCCACAGCGTGCATCCAGGCTAAAACAGGAGCCTTGTTGTCTGAGGCTCCCCGTCCGTAAAGATTTCCTGCAAATACAAACGCATTAAATCAGGTATAAAAGATTTCCAAGGACCCAGTGTATTTATGTTCAAGGTAATGGAATACATAGAAAGACATGTGGACAACAAGGATGTATTGGCAAAAGGGTCAATTATGTTCATGATCAAGTTCTTTAGTGCACATCAGAAGAAATATAAACATTTGGAATCTTGTTGGTGCTGGAACTCAGATCATCTTCTGATTCATTTTCAAATCGTTCCCAGTGGTCTTTTAACGAGGATTGTGACGTTTTAAAAAAAACATCTAAAAACCTGTGTCGTTTTCTCGGATATAGTTTCTGCAGAGCGTTTATTAGAAATTCACTTCTGTTTACAGTCTCTCCCACTAGCTAACAGCCCCTCTCACATCCAACCTAACATTAGCGGTGCAACAAAAATGTCTATCAATATCGGAGCTATCCAGCCGCACAGTTTGGATCCAGATTCCTCCCCAGACGAGGAAAACAAATTTGGACATTTGGAATGGAATGGAACGGAGAAGGGAGACTTTGGCCCGACCAGAGCATTTTCTAATCAGTTAAAAAGTTTCACAGTTCACTTACTTGCAATTCATCTCTGAGCAAAAAAAGATGTAGACATGCACACAATCTGCCAAATTGTGTGTGCCCTGTGCCCCAACCAAAGCTCAAAACGTTTGCTCTGTGCTCTGGATGCTCACCGTTGATTTCTGTCAGGTTAAAGGGCTCGGTTGCCCAGCCGTCCTCCAGCTTTGCTGGCTGGACGTCCACGTGACCATAGACACACAGTGTGTGCTTATTGGGATCACTGCCAAAGCGAGCGGTCACCACTTTAGGCAACGCCAGCGTCTGCCTGTCCGGGAGCTGCACACAGGGGGAAGGGTTTTAAGGTCCAAACAGTTACACCCTTTCACTTCTCATTAACAAACACAAGCAACAAATATCGATCATTACAAGCTTTTCACAAATCATCTATTTGTTTGTTGGGCTGTGTGTGTTGTTAGACTGAAACATTCATCTGTCTGTTGTTTTAAACAAAGTCACAAATGTTACTTGTTCTGTCCAAATGTGTGTTTGATGTTCAAAAATCAAAGAACTTTCATGTGTGTTAAAGGGAGGGAGATGGAACAGACAAAAAACTCTGGAGAGTAGATACACTCACTGGATGTGTGTAGTTCTTGATTTGTAACTTGTGTCTGCCTGTTTGTGTGTACTTTGGATTTACCCAAGACCTGATTTGTAACTTGTTCAATACATTTTGTGCTTAACTGTGTGTTCATTCATTCATTAATTTTCTTCTGTTTGTCCCTTTCGGGGTCACGGGGCTACTGGAGCCTATCCAAGCCACTTATGGACAAAGGCAGGGGACACCCTGGACAGATCGCCAGTCTGTCACAGGGTCAGACATATCACACACCCATGCACACTCACACCTATGGACATTTTGGAGTGACCAATTAACCTATGAAGCATGTTTTTGGACGGTGGGAGGAAGCCGGGGTCCCCGCGCATACACGGGGAGAACACACAAACTCCACACAGAAAGGTCCCCCATAGTTCTGTTTCAGGTCCCCCAGCCGGGACTTGAACCAGGGGCTTTCTTGCTGTGAGGCAAGAGCGCCAACCACTGCACCACCGTGCAGCCGTGTTCACCTATTCATTACTTGAAATGACAGCAGCTTAAACTAATTACAAATTCAAAGCGGCTCCTACGCACACAAATCAAAACGCACACAATCGCATGATACACACACATAACCACACAGATCAGAGCTTAAAAGTGCGCGAGGGGTTTTAAGACGTACATTCTTGAGATGTGTGTAGATGATGTGTTTTTTCTCCTGCTAGAACGCTGGGTCATTAGAGTTTTCTTAACAGCCGCTTTGAACTTAGATTGTGAGTATTATCTTGTAAAAACATGACTTTTTCTGCACCTTCTTAAACAGATAAACTTTTCTTTTGAAATCATGAAATATTTTTGGTACAGTGATGATCATCAGCTCCAAAAAGTGGACCAGAGGGCCGGTTGAGCGGCTGAAATTCATTTCATTCCTGACCTCTTGGTCTCCAACGTCCACGGACTCTACAGCGCCTCCCATCTGTTGCAGCTTCTGAGCCACCATCTCCATCATGCGGTGAAGCTCAGGCCTTCGTAGAACGTTGCTGGAGTCACTTTCAACTGCAACCCAGTCCCTGAGAGCCTGAAACAGACAGATGACACAACCATTAGGAAACCATCCCACGAAGAAGCCTGGGGGCGTGTCCTCTGCTGCTGCCATCAGGCTTCACATCTCGACGGCCTCACCGCTCCACCTGGAAGCCCCAAAGGGCTTGTTTAGAAAACATGTTTTTAACGTCAACTGAAATGATGTTAAAGGTTATTTGATCCCAATTTATGCACAGCAGAACGCTTTGTATTTCTAAGCTGGTTCCAAACTGCTAAACGGTGGAGTCAGGCGTTTTCTCCTCCCACCTGCAGACAGGGTCACCTCCTTTAGGCTAATTCCTAACCAACAAGAGCTGTTGGGGGGTTGGTTGATGCTTCAATAGACCCACAAAACTCTGAAAAGAATTGACCTGTGTGTTAAAGCCTAACTGGGATATATTCTGAAATAAGAATAAAAGTCAGAGAGGCAACTTCACTGCTAGTTTCCAAAGCACAATCTCCTGCTGAGAGCTTTTTGTTTCAACCATGACCAAAAACATTTATTGCTATGGTAAGATGTCTCAGAGACTCTCTAAAAGTACAATAGCAGTGTTTCCCCTAGTGACAAATTTGTTCTCACTAAAAAGAAATTACCTTTAATCATTTTTCTTCCTTTCTGCTTGACGACAACAGCTGGCATTTGGCTTTTTTAGCAACATTTCACAGAAGTTTTAAGAGGTTTCTTGTAAGCTGAGCTGGTCATCCGTACCTCCACATATTCTTCTTGATGCTCATCAACATACTGGGCCAGCTGGTTGTACTGGAAAGCATGGACAGTTGAAAGGACCAACAGGATTGAAAGGGAAGCTCCGATGTTCATCTATGAAAAAGAAAGACAACGATTTGGGTCCTCATTGCAGATGCCAAAATCTTACCACAGTAAGACTATGACAAAGTAAATTGTTGTTTTAAAATGTGGCATACATTTTACAGAAAGACTCAATTGTCCTGGTATTATCTGCAACATAAAACAAAATCCCAGATTATCTCTGCTGTCTTACCTTTTTCCTTGTTGGGGTTGAGTGTGGTGATGTCCTCAGCTGGGCACAAGATTTATAGCCCTTTTCTATGTCACGTGTCTACTTAACCCCCAGGGTCACATGACCAAAAGTTTCCTAACATGCTGCCAAGACAGCTAAATGTACACTTTTCTTGCTGACATAATTGAGAATAACACTAATCTGCCCAGCATGCTCGAAGAATGTGGAGGTATGAAAGGTCAAAGGAAAACGGCAGCATTCAAAAGCCATTCATCAGTGTTATCCGATCTCCAGGAAACCCAATTAGCAAAGCGCTTGTTAGTACTCCTCCTGAGGTGGATGTCCCTTTGCATTTGAAGAGGCCACATCATCACGTTTTTAGGATATGTAGTATTAACCATGTACACGTCTACACCCACACACCCAAACACATTCATTTTTTTTTTGCCCTTAAATGTAGCTCTCCCTTCCTTAGATGCCAGGTGCTTTAATGTGGATAGTCAGATTGGGAACCTAACCTTGTTAACCTCTTCTGGAAAAGAAAGGTTCTGAAGGTTATTGTGATGAAGTAGCGTCACAGGTTGCAGGACAGAGCTTGAACATGATCCTCAATTGTTTTTTTTCTTCTCTTTTCTCCCAGCCCAGTAACAGTTTATAGTTTTGTGGGACATAAATCATTCACATTTCATGTTGTTTAATTCTAAGGGTGCACACTTGGTTTTAAACAGAATCTCACTCACCTCAAAGTTTTCCTCCACCAACAGATAAACCAGAGCAATGAACACATCAGCCACAGGAAACAGAAAGTGACATCATATGTCGGAATGTTTTTTTTTTTTTTGCTTTGTTCCCCTTTCTGTCTAATTGATTTTGTTTCAAACCTGTTTCTGTATTTCAATTGTTATTGTTTTTCCTGTTAAATATCTGTATTTTTGAGTTATGCTAATAATTCTTACAGTAATTTGTTTTAAGGAATTGTTTGGTTAATTGGCCTGTGGGAGGGGCTAAGCCTTTATAAGGGGTGAACTTTTCCCAGTTGAGAGAGAGCAGTCTGGGTTGCAGTGGTGACAACAGGCTCTCTTGAAATCAGCTGCCCTTTTATTGTGGCCACAGGTGGAGGCGCACCTGTGCAAAAATCATGCTTTCTAATCAGCATCTTTAATAGCATGGTGATTTTTTTTTCAACAAAGGAGAAGTGATCACTATCCCAGATTTAGACACATTTGTGAACAATATTTGAGAAAAATGGTTATTTTGTGTTTGTAGAAAACTTTTTAGATTGATGAGTTTATCTCATGACAAATAAGAGCAAAACCAAACATGTTGCTAGAATACTTTTGTTTAGTGCATGTTTATGGTACACTGGGCTCAAAAGACAAATGGAAAAAGTAACTAAGGAAACGTCCTGACTCCGGTTAAAGAGCAGCGAGCGGAGGGAAGGGAGGAATTTACCACTTGGACATTGGCCAGGGTCTGACCTCCCTAGCTGAGTGACCTTTTGGAAATTGTCTGTTGTGAGACATGAAACCCCTTGAATATTTGGGACAACACTGATGACGTTCCCAAACTTGTGGATCAGTAGATATATCTCCAAAAACCAAAAGATCACAACAGACCTGCCCAGTATAGATAAAGTTAAAAGATTCCCTGGTGACCAGTGATGCTCCCATTACTTCTAATTTGCTACTGTTATTCACAAATAATCCCTTACCTTACAGTGACACAGTTTCAGTTTGAGTTGGAACAAAATCATTAGAACACAATCTAATGAATGTTAAAGTGTAACTCCCAGCTCTGCTGGTGACATGCTGTTCCTCTCAGTCATTATTTAAAGCTTAACTTGTTGAAGAATGTTAATCCTATCAACTTTTGGGTTACTTTGGAAGATCTTATTTAATTAAGACAGCCTATATGAAAAATACTTGCTGCTGTTTTTTAAGCTGTTTCTGATGATACAAAGTTTGTCCATGAGGCCATTTGGTAATAGTAAAAGCCTGCTGTGTTGACTTTCAGGGCTCTTCTTCTCATTTTTCCTTTAGTCATTGTTCTTTTTAATCAGTTTTTAAAATGCTGCCTTTGTAATTCAGTACCACAGCATCAGAACTGACCTGATGTTTGTCGAACCATTTTCTTCTGAGAGCAACAGGTGGCGGCGTGTCTGTGAGCCTCCTCAGGCCACACTGTGATCTGTACACACTTATACCCTCTGGCTCTCACCTCACAGTGAGAAGGTCCCTGTTCAAATCCCAACTGGGACCTTTCTGCGTAGAGTTTGCATGCTCTCCTCGTCCATGTGTGGGTTTTCTCTGAGTATTCCAATGTAAATGTGAGTGTGTGTAGTTGTCTGGCTCTGTGGCAGACTGGCGACCTATTCAGGGTGTACAAGCTTTGGCTTGACGGTAGCTAGGACAGGCTCAAGCAACCCTGTGACCCCAACAAAGGATTCAGCCGGTTCCAAAGATGGATGGATGGATGGATGATACCCAGGTGACACAACATTGACAATTACTCACCTAATGCATTTGGTCATTTATTTCTATTAAAGCTGCTGAGAAGATCGTTGGTGTCCCTCTTACTGGCCTCTCGGACATTTACCGCTCCCGCCTCACCCGCAAAGCCATCAGGATTGCAGGGGACCCCTCCCACCCATCCCAGAGACACTTCAACCTGCTGCCATCAGGGAGGAGGCTGCAAAGTCTGCAGGCCAGAACCAGCAGACTAAAAGACAGTTTCCTCCATCAGGCGATAAGGACACTCAACTCCCTCCCTGCCCTCCCCCCTCTGGCCCCTCCACTCCGTCCTACAAGCCCACACTGAAAACTTTCACAACAGTTCAGATCACCACTTTCACCAAAGACTGCCATCACTAACTCATCCACTTACTGTTCTCAGCACTGTTGTCACTTTAAACTGCCACTTTAACCATCTCATTGCTCTCTGCACTGTTTAGACTACTGTTATTCCTCTTATTATTGCTGTCTTTTTATCTATTTTTTAAGTCGTTTATTTATTTATTTTTTATATGCTGCTTGCACTGTGGGGTGAGAGGAAAGCAATTTCATCTGTGCTGTATGTATTCATGGATGCAGTACATTGGACAATAAAGCCGACTTTGACTTTGACTTTGACTCTCTGGTTTTTCTAGTCTGTGGTTCAGCTTCATGCTGCACACAGCTTAGCTATGCCTCTAACTACCCAGGATGCTTTGGGAGTTATCCAACCCCCCTGCCATCATGCTGGAACACTGCTTGTTAACAAGACAGTGGAATAGAAATAATGGGAAAATGCCACTTAGTGAATAAAAACCTTCACCACTCCATGTCACCACTACACTATTGTGAACTCCAGCAAAAGTTTTGTTGGTCCAGGTAAGAATGTAAAGAAATACATTAAAACAGCTGCTGCAGAGAGGCCCCTTGTTGCTGTTAAACAGGTAAACTGCCACTTAACTAGCTTGTGATGGATCCCTCCAGTGTTCCTGCAAAAGCAGAACCTGACATGTGACCTTACTTTGTTCTCAACAATGACACCTGCTGGTGAAGGCTACAGCAGCAGCTGTGTTTGAACAGCAGTTTGAACAAAAATCTTCAGAATTTGTTCTTCTGTGTTTCCGCATCAATCGTTAAATTAAAAAAATACTTTATCATTATTCACAGCAGAGTCAGGTCCAGCACTTCACCAGGACCAGGACTCAGCTCCTCCCCTGCCCCGAGGAAGAAATGGCAACCATGTTGTACAAATTTCATGTTTTCTTTCATAAATGCAAACAAATATTCATTAAGTGTGTCTGTTTTTTTGTATTTGCTGCCTCAAAGCAGCCTTTGAAGCACAGGGAAGATCAGCGACTCAGGTGAAGAAGAGCTAAATCAGTGGTCACGCCAAGACTTTGGACCCTACAAAGGAGTTGAATGATGATAATCTATAGCTCAAAACAGCTCCCTCTAGTGGACAGTGGGCATCTGAACAAAAACCTTTCCCTGTTGTTCATGAAGGCAGAGGTCTGTCACAGTGGAGTCAGTGTGCGATGAAGCTCTGCACCACAGTAATGGAGTTAGAGAGAGAAGCTCATCTATGACATGTTGGCCTCACATCAACCACCTGAGGAGCAGATCTGCTGCTGGTGTCCAGAGTTAGGACTAAACACATGAAGCTTCAGTTTCATGCAGTAGAAATCTGGAATATTCCTCCAGATGATGTTAGATGAACATGTAATCTGATCACGTTTACCAAATTATGAGATTAAGGATTTCTTTGACAAATTCATTTAAAAAGATCCTTGATCTGGTCGGGGTTTGGGTTCACAAAGATGATAGTTCTCTTCAGTTCTCTGTACCCTTTAAACACGCGAGTTTTTAAATAAACCACAACCATTCATGAGCAAAATACCAAGCAGTGTCAGGAAATCAGAAGATCAGATCCAAAAACAACACTCAGTAATGCAGGCAGAGTGACACAAGCAATTAAGGGTTGTTAGGAAAAACACAGCACAAGACAACAGGAAGCCAGAGGCAGCTTGTTTTGTTGTCATGAGACATGAACTACCGTACTTAGTTTTTACTTAGAACTGAAACTCTGCCATGTTGCTGCCAGTAACAAAAAACGCGGATTGCAGTGCTATTAGCAGCTCAGATAATAACAAGTGTGGCACTGCAGCTGCACAGCAGCAAATAGGCTACTGCACGTTGCATCGGCCAAAATGCTGTCGGCAAAGCGGGCCGAAGTTCTGCAGAACCTCCCAGCAATAGATTCTATTTCAGCCACCTGATGGATCAGACTGAATAAAAGGTCGACATCGTGGCGATGAACGTTACTAGTTAACCTCAGCGTGTGAGAAAGCGGAGCTGCAGCAGTGCTGTAATGTAAACAAAAGATTTTAGCCACATTAAAGCAACTTTCCTGCAGTCGTTCCTGCTGCCTCATCACACTTTGTTTCTGGAAAGAATTAGTGCTTTTTTTCCCCTTTGAAGCACCTTTTAGGCTCTTGAACTCTTTAAAAGAACTGGAGAAGCTACATTTAGCAATATTAAAAATAAACACTTTATTTCCCCAATCATACTTTAAGAACCTTATTGGTTAAGGCACATTCATTCCATTTTGTTTCTTATACTGAAAAACATTTTGTTGTGTAAATCAGACAATGTTGTCTCTTCCCTTTCTATATTTTCAGTAACCCAACAACTCAATGCTACTCCAGGTCAGTCACGTCTCTGTAATCAAACTGCCGAGTTAGAATCAACACTGACTGACAATCAATTTCACTTGTTTTTGTGCAAGTGGAAAAGACAACAGGTGGAAATAAAAGCTGACACCTCCAATAAAGGAGGTGTCAGCAAAACACCTCCAGTAGAGGAGTGGTTCTGCAAGTGGTGCAACTTCTCTGTCCTGATGTTTTCTGGCTGAGGTTTTGGTGACTTTTGAATGCCAACATTGTTGTCTCTCCAGCGGCATCGTGAGATGGTGTCTACATTCCACACAAATGGCCCAGGTGGTGCAACTCATCCAGGACGGTATATCGATGCGAGTTGTGGCAATACTGTTTGCTGTGACTTTCAGTGTGGTGTCCAGAGCATGGAGGCGCTTCCAGGGGACAGGACAGTATACCAGGAGATGTGGAGGAGGCTGGAAGAGGGCAACTCTCCTGCATCAGGACC
Source organism: Oryzias latipes (assembly GCF_053564925.1). Classification (NCBI taxonomy): domain Eukaryota; kingdom Metazoa; phylum Chordata; class Actinopteri; order Beloniformes; family Adrianichthyidae; genus Oryzias; species Oryzias latipes. The sequence goes on from NC_136252.1 coordinate 10,550,695, forward strand.
ACCACCCCCTCTTTTGGGCAAGGAGAAACAGGAGGAGCACTGCCAGAGTCCTGCACAATGTCCTTCAGCAGGCCACATATGTGCACGTGTCTGCTCCAACTGGTAGAAACTGACTCCATGAGGGTGGTATAAGGGCCCAACATCACAGGCTGGAGTTGTGCTTACAGCCCAAAACCGTGCAAGACATTTGGCATTTGCTAGAGAACACCAAAATTGGCAAATTCGCCACTGGGTCTTCACAGATGAAAGCAGGTTCACACTGTGACAGATATGACAGTCTGAAGATGCTGTGGAGAAAGTTCTGCTGCCACAAAACCCTCCAACATGACAGGTTTGGCAATGGATCAGTAACGGTTTAGGGTGGCATTTCTTTGGAGGGCTGCACAGATCTCCATGTGCTCACCAGAGGTAGCCTGGCTGCCATTAGGTACCCACACGAGTTTATCTGAGCCATTGTGAGACTATATGCTGGTGCAATTGGCCCTGGGTTCAGATAATACTAGACCTCATGTGATGGAGTGTGTCAGCAGTTCCTGCTAGATGATGCTTTGGTCCAGGTATGAGAGGAGATCCTCCCAGGAGACCATCTGCTGCCTCATCAGAGGCATACCCAGGCTTTGCAGGGAAACCTAGGCATGTGAAGGCCACACCCACTACTGAGCTACATGTTTCAAAGACATTACATCCAAGTTGGATTTTCCACTAATTTTGAGTATTCTTCCACATCCAGACCTCCATAGGCTAATACATTTAATTTCCATTAATAATGTTTGTGTGTTTGTGTTGTCAGCACATGCAACTATGTAACGAAAAATGAATTTAAAAACAACACAGCACACAGTCAGCGACAGGATGTGTTCTCGCTGTTTTCCTATTTTTTCTTTATTGAACACAATACAAAACAACACCTGAACATTTAGATAAAATTCACAAAACATGGTGGATACAAGAAAGAATAACGAAATTTGAAAGGAAGCAAAAAAGAAAAAAGAATATTCTTATCAGTATGCATACACAAACCTATCCATATTCATAATCATAGAGAAATTAAGGAAAAGTATAACATAAGAAAACAACAATTTCAGAGTTGGATAGTGTTACAAAATGCAGGGGGGATACAACAGATAAATAAATTGTCTCAGATACTGGGAATATCACTCAGGGTGTCATAAACTGTTATGGCTTTAGGTGAATCGACTAACTTTATGGATTTCAAGTATAAATTGACCTCATTGTTAAAGAAGGTGAAGCTGGGGTGACATTTCTGTAACCTACAGAAACGCCAAAGATTATTACTTTTTTCGAAAAGAAGTCCATGATGAATGGGAATTTATTTTTTAATCATTTGTAAACATCCAACCAGAACACTTGTACAACATCACACAGGAAAAATATGTGATCGATGTCTTCAACAGCAGTTTGGCAGAAGGAACAGCTGTTGTCATCAATGTTGATCTTGCTGTGTTCCTTTTATTTTTATGAACAGTGTATGTCTACTCCACACCACGTGGTGGCGGTATGGATGACGCAGGTTTTCCCGCAAAGCAGCGAGGCACTGTTGACGTGGGTGACGTCATAGAGGAGATGTTTGCGGCATCGACGGGTTCCCGACAGTGAAGTGGTTTATTCCGAGCCGAAGCAGGATGTTTGAAAACTTTCGGGAGAGGCTGCAGGTGGTGCAGCAGGATCTGTCGTCGGGGTTCGTAGACTGCTCACTTCCGGTTCTTGAAGCGCAGCCTAGCTTCAGTAGCGGTGACACAAAACCGCTGAAAATGTATTGTTTTTTGTCGTGTTTTCAGCATTTGTCAGTTGTCTGAAGTCGGTTACCGGTAACAGTTTGTTGCGTTGCGTTTGGGCTTGAAAACTGTCGGTATAAATAGAGCTGAAATGAGTCTCAGCTGAGAGTCATGTGAGGGGCGGGGCTGAGGAAATCCCGTTCACGTTCAGAGGAAGTTAGAATGAACTGGACTTGATCATTAATCCACCAGAAGACACGTCCTGATGGTCGCAGCCTTCAGTGATAAAACAGACGGGAAAGTTTCTCACTGAAGAAGCAGAAGGAAATGAAAACAGCCCAGAGGATGAAACGGAGGTGGAAATAAATCCAATAGAAATGGCGCACAAGCCTGTCCTGATGTTTACAAATAGAAGAGAGAGGTCAGACGTCATTTTTACCTGCACGTGCACAGACAGACATGCACAGCTTCTAATGCAGCCTGCAGAGATCATCATGCAGGTCTGACACAGATGGAGAGTGAATCGAGCGCGTAGATGTGGGTTTACTTCACAGCGGCTCAGAACCTGCTGCTTCACTTTGTTTGGATTTGTTTTCTGGGAGAAATTTTTATCTGAATGTAACCCTTTCTGCTCTTCCTTCTTCTAAAAACAGCTTCAAGACTCTTGGGGAAGCATCGAGAGACGGCAAAGCGAGGAGGAGGTACAGGTGAAACACCAACACACACCCGGCCGGCTCCGTACGTTTCTGTCCGTTTAGAGAGGTCTGCATGGATTTGAGAACATGCCCTCCTCCCACAGAGGTCAACTGGACAGATGAGCTTTCCCTCAGAGCATTTTAAGCAGCCAGATAGATGTTCACGCATCCTAAATGCAGATTTGTCTTTTTTTTGTCTAAACAAGTCAACTGCATATCAAAGTGTTGTATTGGGTGTGTGTTTGGGTGGAGTTTCTGCAGCTCCTCAGGTGTGTTACAGACTACGGGGCTTCATCGTTTTACAGTGATGGTACAGTGGAGGTCCCCTCCCCCCCAAGCATGGGTGCTGCTTGTGTGTCTGTTTCTGTTTTAACAAAGGAAAATGATGTAAAATCTTTCACTTCACTGTGTGGGTTAACAGTACTTTGACATCAGGCCATTCTTACCGTACTTTCCAGACTATAAGCCGCTACTTTTGGCACGAACTTTCGAACCTGCGGCGTATTCAGTGATGCGGCTAATTTATGCTTTTGTTTATTGGCCGCCAGAAGCACTCCGGCAGTCTCAGAAGGGAGCCTGCAGGGAGCCTGCATAATTCTATATTCATAATTCTATGTTTCAGCACATATACATCCTAAATCTACAACACACTGTGGCGAACCAGGGGTTAGCCCCGCCTTAAACCACTAAGACTCATGGGAAGTGGGGAATCTGGGTGTGAAGTTTCACACCATAACTGAGGGAGCTGTGAGCAGAAGTCAGGTCCATGCTGTTTGGCAGATGTGGGTGTGTTCAAATAAATAAGCTAAATTGCTGGTTACTCCTCCCTGCCGTTGTTACTCAATGTTCGGGCCAAGGTAATCAGTGATGCATCAATCTAATTGTTATAACATGCTGCTTATATACAAGTGCAGCTTGTGTATGTAAAAAGTGGTTAATCCTCATTAAATTGGGTGGGTGTGGCTTGTAATTAGGTGCGCTCTGTAACCTGGAAATTACTGTGCTCGTTTCTGGTGTGTGCTCTTCAGATCCTCCTGCGTTTACAGGAGTTATGGGATTTCACTCAGTAGCAAACAGCGCACGTCTTGATGCATCCACCCTTAAAGGGGGTGCAAGGAGCAGCGGTAACAGTAGCACTCCTGGTTTTTCAACCCCCATCCTACTCCATGCTTAGTGTGAAGCAGGGAGGCTTTTGATATGATCTTGCTGTGGATCGGAAGGCCCGAGTTCTCGGCCTCAGGGCGGACGCTCCACCACTCACCACTGAGCTGCTCATACTTGATCCATGATGCCGTCCAGTGATACACACGGGTCCAAAAACTGCATCTCCTTTCAGGTTTGAAGAACGTCTTCCCCATCTGAGGGCCGGTGTGGAGATCTTAAGCAGGTGTGTACTCTCACACTCACACACACTTCATGTTGAGCATGGAATCAAGAGGACTGAGCTTCACTTGATTCCTTACCCAAACCATGAGCAGCAGCTGGATTTAGCAGCTTTCTGCCTGCCAAGGACAAATGAGGATTGGAGATCCTGAGATGCATCAGCACAAAGACGGCAGACTGCATGACTGCTGCAAGGAAATGTGAGCTCAACAGAGAGAGAAATATTCAACAGTAGCAGCCTCATTGGCTGTAACTTTATGTAAAGGCACCAGCTGGTACCGTACAGGTGTCCTACCACAAGAGTCTGGGAATCCTTGCTAGAACTACTGCCCTATGACCTGAACCTAAGGCTGAGCTGAGTCCAGGCATGAATGGAACAAAAGCCAAAGTGGTGTTTTTAATGATGATGGTCATTTATGAAAAAAATTGTATTTCTTTATTGAAATCATTGTGAATCAAGAGCAGATGGAAAAAAAGCTGCTTGAGAAAGATCGTACTTGTGACGCTGGGTGGGCCACAAGCTCCCTTTGGCTAAAAACGGCACAGTCATAATTAAAAGACTACGTTTTTCCAATAGAGCAAAAGAAGATCAGAGAGGGACCTTAAAGGCTGACAGGAGACCTCAGACAGGTGTTGCAGAACATTGTGAAAAGGGAGGCCATTATTTAAAAGACACTGACGTAGTGTAACAATTACAGCCTGTTCCTCATCTAAAACGTCTGGTCTCTCTCTGCAGGTACGAGAACAGCTGGTTTCTGCTGCATAAAAGGAGCCAGGAAAATGCTCAGGCTGCTGAGGTATGAAGAACGTCAGAAAGCCTTCACACTTTCCTTGATGACCTTTTGGGGTCACGCATGGATTTTACCCACATGGATTCTTAGGAGTCAAACAACAGTTTGTCAATCTACACTCTGATCTAAATGTATTTAAGCATAACGTAGTTGGAAATGTCCACCTTGCTTGAATAGGAGGTGGAGGACGATCTATTATATATGATTTAAAGATGGGAAAAAGTCACAGTAGGAATCGCTTCATTTCATGTTCTGCTGGTGAGCTGTGCTTCCTCCATGGGGTCTGTGACCTTTGACTTCATGATCTGCAAACGTCTTCTTCCCGTCAGGCGGTTGATGGGGACGTGGTGGTGCTCTCTGCTCACTGGGAGAAACGACGAGCCGCTCTGATCCAGCTGCAGGAACAGCTGCACAGCTTGCCAGACTTCATTAGCCAGTTTGACGCCATCACCGCCAAAATAGGTAAAGGCTTGGATTTTCTTCTTTTTAGGAAACTCTTTGTCAAACACAAGCTTTAGTCCAATCAAGTTCATAGTGTCTGTATTATTAATTGACATCTTAGGTTCTTCTATTATCAGACACGGTGGTGTTTTTCCACATACATGAAATGTTTGGACGGTCATCTTCGTCAGAGTTGTCATGAGATGGTGGTGATGGGACGTATATGAAACCAGATGATTGTGACTTGACGTCCGTTTGCTGCTGGAGGATGTTGCTCCAGGTGTGAGGGAGCAGGAAGGCCCCCCCATCCCGGTTCATGGAAGTGTGGCCTCGCTTTTGGATCTCCACCGCCTCCATGATCCATCTGCGGTGTCTGTTGTCTTCAGTGCCGAGGACTTTGGCCTTTTCCCAGTCCAGGATGTGGTTTTCTTGCTTGCAGTGGTCCATGGTGGCTGATTTCATGCTTTCATGAGATGCCTGTTGTCGTCTTTCTCTTGTTGCTGCATCAGAAGAAAAACAGAACATCAAAAAGAAAAGTGTTTCTTGTGTGCATCGTCTGTCGATGTGCGCAGACGTCCGTTGAATGTTTTGGCCGACAGGTCTTTACGTGGATTCAGTTTTGAGCTCTTCAACAGTTTTGGTCAGTTGACAACTACACAGTGTATTCTACGTTGTTTATACACAATCGTTACATATGTCTTACACAATTGTGTGTAATTTTTGCGAGATGCCAATGTGTGGCCTTCCACAACCGTTCCACACATGTCTAACGGATTTTCCCCGCATGTCCCACCAATGTACAACTTTTATATCCTGCAAATATCACGTTTAAATGATGTAGTTGGGCCAGATGTGGCTTTTACGTTGATTTACGTGTTCTTTACGTGGTTTACTCGTACTTCCTCTGTGGTTTTAACGTGGTTCATTCGTGATACATCTGTGAAAATTTCACACTTTTTCTCACTTTTTCCACGCATGTTCATGTATGACCAATGTTCTTCAGTGAAACGTGTGCAGAATGCACGCAGTGGCTGTGTGACACGGCCTGAAGGAGGTGTCTGTGTGAGCTCATTTAGTGTTTTCCACATGATGGTCTCACTGTGTTCAGTGGGTTTTACTTATTGAGACCAAAATGTTGCTACAGTTTCAACATTCTGCTGCTCTGAGGGGCAAACAGGCTGTTTTTCTGAAGAACGTTTTTACCTCACATTTAAAGGGAGTTTCTGTCTGAATATAACGTTTGTAGAACAAAGAGGGATGAGCTGCTGCTGTTTGTTGGTTTGTGTTTGCAGCTCATTTGGAAGGTGACTTTGAGGAGATGGAGAGCAGACTGGTCTACCTGGAGACCTTGTGTTGTCAGTGTGAACAGCAGACAGTCAAAAATCAGCACATCAACCAAATGGAAATCTACAAGAAAAAGAAAAGGTTTGGTAAACTTCAATCCAAATAAAAAATGTCATATTAAGCTGTTTTTTTTTTCTGGAAATTAAATGCCCTCGTTTCTCAGCTTCATTTGAACTGCCTTTTTAACCGTTACCTACTGTTTTATTTTATACTATTTTGAATTTGGGATCAAGCATTGCAATGAATTCTCCTGATGAATCTGTAAAAAGAATGATAGAAAAACCAAATACTGGCCTTCTGATCCCATCGGGTCGACTGCAGTGTTAAGTTTGGATCCCTCAGTTTTGGCTTCGATTCTGCAGATGAGTCGGTCAGGTTCTGCCTACAAGCCGGGGCAGCACTGTTCTGCTTTTCAGTTTTTGATGTTCCTTACTGGAATCCTTTCTGTCTTCAACAGGAAGGAAGTGGAGTTACTTGAAGGTGAGTACATTGTTTATCTTTTGTTAGTATTGAGTAGGCCTGCACAATATACCGCAAATTTATCATTATCGCGACATCAAGCTGTGCAATATGCATACCGCAAAAGACGGCAAAAATCGCAATAAACGGTTACCTTGACCCTTGTGCTATCCTAGGAACTTTAAAATTGGGAATGGGGTCATCTAGACCCACTAGACAGTGCACTGAACCCTTTAACTTCAATGATTCGTGAACCTCACTGGTGTCCATGGATTACATGAAATTTTTCCACCTTTATCCACCTTTGTCATGGTAGGGAGAACATGTCAAAGTAAGGGGGGGGGTCATCTAAGATAGCACAAGGGTTAAATGTGCTAAAACAAACTCATGGCAGCTTGAAATATTGAATAAATGAAATAAATCCCTTTATGCATTTAACCAATCGGAAGGACCCGTTTACGTTTTTGATCAATCAGATGAGCCCTTTTATGTTTGATGTTTGCCTCCTATGTCGACAAGGGTCATTTGGAGTATAATTTTTATACTGTTGCATTGAAATGGAAATGATGTTTTTGGTTGGTTTGATATTTGTTTATATACCGCAAATTATATCGTTATTGCAATATTAATCACCAATATCGCATATCACTAGTTTTCCTCATATCGTGCAGCCCTAGAGCCCTATTGAGTCTGTTACCTGTGGATGGTATCTAGTGGTTCCAATGGTAACTCTCATCTGGCTTTGCGACGCTGCACCGCGGGTGTTTCTTCCTGTCACAGTCATGGAGATGTGCCGGTACGCGGCGTGATCACTTACCAGCACAGGATGTTGTCTTCCTGATGCGTTTGCTGAAATTAGGAGAAGGGCTCAAAGAGCAAGCTGGGCCAGGGTCGTGTGGAGGGGACGTGAACGCGTTCTGGACTTTTCTACTTCTCTCTTTGTGCCCAAACATTTAAATGTCATCTATAAACATGGATGGGAAACATGTTTATGGTATTTGATGTCCACTTAGCATGAATTTACTGATGCAGCAGCAACGCAGACGTTTTTCACCGCTGACGGAAAACAGTGAAAGTTTGGATTTATCAGCAGATCTCAACACAAGTTGCATTCATGTCTCAATATTTCTATCCACTTCTTCACCAATAACTATAATAAAATGTGGCTCTAACAAAATAAAAGTCGATGAACACGGCCTGGAGGAGTTGATGACATGAATCAAAGATGCTCCTGGTGTTTTGCTGTCAAGTATCCTGAGGACTTAAAAACAAAAGCACACAACATGTCGTCACTTATCACTCAGCAACAAGACAGGAGGCCTTTATTTTGCTTCATGGTTCAATTGCTGTGCATTCCACGAGTGTACGGACCCTGATACTCAGACCGTTTCAGAAATAAGTGATTAAGTCAAGCAGCTTAACCATCTGTATAGAAATGCATTATTTAAAAGGCACATTATTTTTCTGGCACTTTAGACATCATGGCACAGACATAAAAAATAAAAAACACAACTGGAAGTGACTGAGGTGTGGTTACACCGAAGTGTCATGAACGGTGAAGCTCCGTCTTCCTAATGTCAGACAGAAGTAACAACTTCCTGTCATGGGAGTTTTCTGCTTTGGCACAGTGGAAAATGAAAAGTGGAGGTTTCTGCAAAGTTGTGGGTTTTAATGGACAACAAATGACATCTTTAAATGATAAAAAAAAAACATTTTCAAATTGGACACGACAAAAATGAGAACACCTGTTAGTGAAAATACCCAGTTTGTGTCACCATTAGAGGTGCAACGATTCATGTCAACAACGATTCGATTCATTATCAATGTTGGTTCATTTGAAATGGTCCTATTCTCTGACATAAAATGGATCCAGGACATGTTTAGCCACATTCCTTCTATTTCTTCTAGATTAATTAAGTGTAAATTAACTATGTGTACAAACAGACAAGTATTAATGTCAAATCGATTCATATTTTAGTTTCCTACAGTTCAGTCCACTGTTGTTTTTCCACATCCAAATAATCCAAAGGGAACATTATCAGAACATTCTAGCACACTGGATGGTCACATGTCTTTGCTAAATTCAAAGTGTTTCCACACATTGGACTGGAATGATGGATGATCCTCTAACATGCCTTAATCCAAAGGGTATTTTCTAATATTGATCTATCATTTTGATAGGATTTTTTTAATGGTTTAAGTCGCTTAGAGGCTGAATCGATTCAGCCTCAGACAGATTGATCTAGTTGGGTTGTAGGAACTGAAATCAATGAATTGTTACATCCCTAGTCCCCACCACTGCTTTCCTCTTCCATACCTTTCTTGAGCATGGAGTTGGCTAGAGCTTAGTGCGGTACCCTTTTCGATCCTCCGCGCCACAGACCTGATGATGTGGGAGACGGGACGCCCCACAGGTGCTCAGTGGGGTTTGGATCTGCAGACCTGCTTGGCTGGTCCATGGCCTGTAGCCTTGGTGGTCTTGGAGGTGTATTTATCATAGTTTCCGTTCTCTGTGGTCCACTTTCTGAAAGGAAAAGATCACCGTGTACACCAGAATGCCACAGTACTATTTGGAATCCACATTTTCCTTTCCGAGCCGTAACCTAAAAGTGCCGGTAGAGAAAAAGGCTCCCCGAACCACAACACTCCCACCACCATGCTTGGCAGAAGGCAAGACACACTGTTTCTGCTGCTGGATGGAAGCATATCTGTTTATCCAGTTCTTAGTTGCCACGCCTCTAGAAAACACGTAGACATTTCTTCGTTATCATCATCATCCTCACTCCTTCAGTGGAGTGTGAGGTGTGAGTTCTGCCTGGCTGACCCCCTGACCTCTGCAACAGTACTGGCAGAATTTACACATCTATCAAAACTCTGCACCATGAATCTGAACGATTAGATATTTGCCTTCAAACGCCCCCCAACACACACACAATCGCTGTGTATTACTTTTATTAACCTAATATATTTTAACGGTGGACATGTGTCCACTGTGTGGGGCATCTCTGAACATAACCGGCTGTGTTCTTGATTTAAATAAAAAGAAAGACCCCCGTGTCAACCATCCTAAAATGGCTTTTGGGTGGGGCAAAGCAGAGGTTGAGGCATAAAATAAGTTTGATGTCAAGGTGCAGGGGGGCTCGAGAGCCGGATGGACCCAGACGCAGAGGCGGAGGCATGAGGATCAGGGCTAGTGGGTTTTAATGCACAAAAAGAACAAACAAAAGCGCTGCAGAGCAGGATGACAAAACCCAAACGAAAACTCACTGTGGCGTGGCGAGGAACAAGAGACTTGACAACAAGACATGAACACCAAGACTGAGTTAATGGACCAACACAGGAGGAAGGCAGAGACAAGACTTAAATACAGACAGGGCAGACAAGACACAGGTGAACACGATCAGGGCAGATGGGGACCAAAGGAAGTAAAACTGAAGAAACCAGACAAGACAGGAGACTTTCAAAATAAAACAGGAAACAGAAACTAGACAGAACAAGGACCAAAAACAAGACACAACAAACTGAAACCATGACATTTGAGCTTTAAAAAAAATCAAAAGGATTTTTCTTCTTGCAACCCCCCACACATAGCAGCCATAAATTGGAAACAAAGCAACTTAGACCACACAAATCCCTAAATCGTGCTCCTCATTCATTTTATTTAGGGTCTAAAATCGGATTTTTTTAACATTTCCCAGCCTCCAGTGGTCTTTTGAGGAACTGCAACAAATGTTGTTTCCTGCTTTGCCTCTCATTCAGGAATGGAAAGTGGGGGCTTGAGTGGAACACGTGTTTGTCTGCTCATGCTTGTCTGCTGCTTTGTCTCTTTTGCTCTAGTGGAGCTGAACTTGGAGCATGCTCAGAGAGTGGCAGAACTGGAGCGGGCCATGCAGCAGAAACTCAGAGAACGTCAGAAGGTCTACGAAGAGGCCTTCCACCAAGACATTGAAGAATATTTATCCACTGGACACCTGCAGCATACCGGTTAGTTTGGTGTGGGATTTTTGATCACCATGGTGATGAACCAGCAGGGGGCATGCCCCCCAACACACACACACACAAAATCCCCCGGCGGCCGCGTCGTGAATGAATACAATTACAACACAGAATTCTTTATTAACAAGTAACAGTAACAATTAACTACTACCTATCTAACTAATGAACTAACTATACAGGTGTTGTAGAATTACTATGTATGTGTGTGTGTGTGTCAGCGCTGCGTGTGTAGGAGGAAGGAGCGCACACAAGTGTGTTGGGGGTGTGTGTTGATTCTTCTGCAGGGGACCGCTCTCTAGCTGCACGCAAGTTTCATCTGTGCTCTCTGGTACAGACATCTTCTCAGAATATTATATATTGCCTAGTAATAAACAAACTGCAGACACTTTGTCTCCTCTCTGGTAGCCATGAAGCCTGACACCCATGAAGAACGCGGGGCAGGAGGCTCCGCCTTTATTTATATAGACACGTAACGTAGCGCTGCAAAAAACAGTTCCCAAACAAAACATGTAGTGATATTAATCGCACTCTAAACGTGCGCGTTCATGTTTGGTGTTACAGAGTGAAGGAGAACAGTAATAAACCCCCCCCCAACACAAAATCCTCCGGCGGGCGGCCGTGTCTCGCACTCAAGAACGCACGCAGCTTGTAATGGAAATGTATACAATAAAAACTAATAATTAGAACGCAGTAAATTTGTCGTTTGCAGTATTTTAATTGTACTCATGTCTGATCTTCTTCTACTGTTTTGCCCGTTTTTTATTTTATTTTTATAGATAGAAATATCCTTTTTCCTTTGGTACCACAGACACATTCCTCTACATGTGTGTATTTGCAGAGGCGGTAGGAGCAGATGCATGTGTTCTGGAGCAGATGACAGTAGCTAACGTGTCGGACCAGGAGGCCTTGGACGACTTTCTCAATTCCACCAGTGACACCAGTCCTGGGACATCACCAACGTCTGGTAACTTCTTTTGCTCTTACCTCGGGATCATGTGTTTTCTTCGCGTGACACGTTTAGCTTAAAAAATAGTCTAAATCTTTAAAAAGGTAACCCTTTAGGCCTAATTTTGTTTTTGTCTACTTTTGAATTTACCTCCATATTCTTAATTTGAAACACTAATTGTGTTGTGCTGATTTTAATCAGCACAACCTCACCTATGTGGCACTAACTTCATTTTCTAATTTTCCCATGTTGTGTTCACACGCTAGACTTAAATCTTAACATAATAACAGAAAATTCTGGCAGCAAAAAAGTGTTTGCAGTGAAAACCCCCAAAATGTTCAACGATCCGTTTTTACAACATAGACTCAAAGTAAGTTTAAAGTGTGATTTCAATAAAACAACATGAACAAATGTTTTCAACAAACTAATTTAAATGTTTTTGAGCAAAAATACAAGAAAAGATTCCAGGCAAATTTCACAGATTTCTTTTTGTGTCATAAATAAACCGTTCCTGTTTAAACACATAGAGGCTCAATGCAGCCTCACTCCTCCTTCTGTGGTTTGGCAGCTTTAAACATTTTTATTTATTTTTATTTTTTTACAAATTTTCCTTATTGTGTCATTGGCAAAGAATAAAACAAACTGCCTTTTAGAGTCATAGTTTTGGCTGGAACTTGCTCACAGCTGGAGGTGTGTCTGGCTCCTCCTCCTCTGTATTCCACAGTGTTTTTTCGGACTCCAAAATTCCCGTCGCTTCCCATCTAACATCAAGGGGGCGTCGGCCTCTTCATCATCACAGTCCTAGCTCTGCCTTCCACTCCAGCAGTGAGCGGGACCGCCGCTCCGCGGCTCAAAGCTGTCACTATTAGGCTGTGCTTGTCTTCTTTGGTATAGAGGCCCTTCTCCATCTGCTCCTCCCAAAAAAGGAAAAGTCGCCATCGTAGTCTTCAGATGACGGCTCTGAAGTTTACAGCTGTTCCTCTGTTACAATCTTTAAAATCAGCGGAGTGCCTGATCGACACGCATCTTCTGATCCATAAAAAAAAACACTAGTTTAGAAACTACAAATAATTGTTTTTAAACCTTATTTCTATAAATATCTTTTTTTTTATTTGGTACCAAACCTGTGTGCTGCATGGACAGTACAGTCAGAGTCTGAGAAGAACAAAGAATGGTGATAATATGAAGAAATTGTTGTTGGCCCCGTTACTTTTATGTGATTCTAATCCAGCAGGGATGACATGTGGCCGCCTGAAGAAAACTGTCCGTTCTCATAGGTCCAGACTTGAGATCCAGTTGTTCTGACTCGCTGAACCAGGACTCCCCCACAAACCAGGACCGGTCCAAGGAAGCTGCTGTGTGGGAACAGGAAGAGGCGACCAGCGAGGAGAGTGATGCACAGCTGGTGCAGTCAGACGAGGAGGACGTTCAACCGGACACCTCCCTCATTGGTCTGAGAGACGTCTGTGCAGCCGGAGACTCTGAGGACAGTGAAGCTGAGGCTTCACCCCCCCACAGTGAACACTGACATGGGAGATCAGCAACGCAAAACAGTTGTTGTTGCTAGTTCCTTGTAACAGCTGAAGCAGCCGATCCCTGTGAAGGAAAGAAAATAAACATCTGTCTTCCTAGTATACCTGTTGCTCCCAACTGTAATCCTTTACAGATTACTGGTTACTGCTATTTCAAAGTAATCCCTGTTCTTACAACATTACTGTCTCAGAGTTCTACCACATCACATGACTCCTGTGTTATTTTTATTTTAATTCCTGCCAAAGCAAAACATGATCCAGACTGTCGAATGTGCTGCAAAGACCTTCACGCCGTAGTGAAAGGGTTGATTTGTTTTTGGTAAGATGGAGGCAACAAAAGATGAGGGGCAGAATCCCACACTGTCCGTGAAAGCCTTACATCTGGCAGATGTTAAAGTGCTATATAAATAAAGATTGATTGATTGATTTACAGCACGAAGAGATCATTTCTCATTAAAATGCAGGAAAAAACTGACTTCTTTCTTTAGAAATGCTTTTTTTGTTCACTCTCTGTGTTAATACAGTTATTGAAGCAGAAAGTCCGAATCTGTGAAGACCTTTCTAACTTTACAAAGTCCTCTGAGTGCTGCACTCTGATTGGTTGACCCCCTCCTCACAGATCAGTTTTGACACAAGTTTCTCGCAAGGAATGTCAGAAGTCAGAGCACAGTTGTAGCGCACTTGTGATTTGCACCAGCAGATTTGAGCACACGCAGAAGCACATTTGAGCAGTTGTGATCCCAGATTTGACATTGTAACTCTAAATGAACACCACAACAACCTGCTCTACCACAACAACAAAAAATATCTTGAGGAAAGTTACACAACGTTTGGGGAAAAGTTCACACAAAAGTTTTACCAAGAAGCTTACACAGCCAAAAGGCCTCACAAAAACACTTAAGTGTTGTCAATTCGGGGAATGAGAGACAGAAGCTACAAACAAAGACTTCTTCCCCCATGGGACTGTGGAGATGCCAGGTTTTTAAAGTCCAATTCTCCAATGACGTGCAGCCACCAATCTTCCTCCCTCCATTTCTGAGCCAGCACCAGTCACTCATACTCCAATTCAGGGCAGCCACAAGGCCTTAGTGCAGCACTCCAGGTGACCTGAGAAAACAACCAAACCTAAAAACATACAAAATAACTTTTACCCCATTACACAAACACTCAATCTACTAACCATCAAATACAAATAAAAGAAACATACAAATACAACAAAGGTCGTAACAACTTGTTAAGGTTCATGACATTGAAGGTGGGCTCACAGATGTAGGTGCTGCCAAACAAAGACAGCATCACTTGTGCATGGTTTCTAATGTGCAGCCATCCATGTCATCCTGTGAAGAATAGTTAGAAACTGCCTTTAACTTTTATTACACTAATGGTTTAAACTTAATTCACTGAGCATGTATTGTCATCTCAAAATTATATTACATTTGAAGACAGCACAGCCAAGCTATTGTTTTCACAGTTTATTCCCATACTCCCTTTTTTCTGTGCATGTGTGTTCTGCTGAGCAGGCCTCAGACTTATCTTCACTTTAGCCTTGGAGCTTCTCTCCACCAGTAACCTGTGGGCGTGATTTTCACACGGGGTCCATCGGATGATCTTCTGAATATGCAAATGCAGGGTTTTTATACCAAGCCCATCCCTGAGCTCGTTGGTTCGGACTTTGAATGCACCATGTTCATCTGTCTGTCCCCTTCGTGTTTGTGCGAAGTAAAACCTCCACAAAAGATAAGTAACTGTCTCTGAGTCGTTATTCATTATTTCTGTGTGTAAGAAACTGACGGGGTTACGAACTAACACAAATACGGTCCTTTCTAGAAAATCCAGTTTCTTCACACATCCATAAAAACCCTCCAGAGGGACTGATATGAACTTATTTTTCCGCTCAGAATCCCATTGCAACTCAATCAGCTACATCTACATATGTGACTGTTTTCTGCAATAGTGTAATAATATGCTCTGATAATAATCAACAAGAACTTCATCTATGTTATTTCATCAATGATCTGCTCTTGGACTGAAAAAGTATTAGTAACTTTAAATAGATGTGTGCGATTAAATAAATGTGTGCGATTGTGTGCGTTTTGATTTGTGTGCGTAGGAGCCGCTTTGAATTTGTAATTAGTTTAAGCTGCTGTCATTTCAAGTTATGAATAGGGGAACACGGCTGCACGGTGGTGCAGTGGTTAGCACTCTTGCCTCACAGCAAGAAGGCCCCCAGTTCAAGTCCCGGCTGGGGGATGTGAAAAACAACATCAATGGGGGACCTTTCTGTGTGGAGTTTGCATGTTCTCCCCGTGCATGCGTGGGTTCTCTCCGGGATCTCCGGCTTCCTCCCACCATCCAAAAACATGCTTCATAGGTTGATTGGCAACTCTAAATTGACCGTAGGTATGACTGTGAGAGTGAATGGGTGTGTGATTGTGGACATTCTACCCTGCGACAGACTGGCGACCTGTCCAGGGCATCCCCTGCCTTCGCCCATAAGTGGCTGGGATAAGCTCCGGCAGCCCCGTGACCCCAAAAGGGAAAAACGGTCAAGAAGATGAATGAATGAATAAATAAATGTTAGGAACCAGATTCTGGTACATATGAAAAAACAAAAGTCTAGTGAACCATCATAAGAGCGGAATTATGTGAGGTCACTTCTTTCCCAGTCAATCAAACTCTATTTGACTGAAGTCTTTTTCACTCAACTTATGTGTGTACTATATGCATGAATACCAATATGACCATTCACGATTAGGAGCAAATACAGTCAAGGTTTAAGAATCAAAATCAGATTTCAAGGGTTATTTTTATTAGTATTTTCCTTTGTTTTTATGGCTTATAGTTGCTTGAAATAAAACAAACCAAAACTCACATGCACACCAACCATCTGATGATGTCACACACACACACATGCAGCAACAATGTCATATGACATCACAAACATGCAGCAACAATGTCTGATGACATCACAAACATGCAGCAACAATGTCATGTGAAATCACAAACATGCTGTATGATGTCACAGGATCTCCAGAGAAAACTACATATATAACATGGTCTAACAGACTTGCAGAAGGGTTTTCAGGTTGAAGAGACAAGTGTTTTGGATAAAACACATTTCAAGTTTGCATAAAAGATAATCCAACAATCCAACAAAATGAGTAAGTCTAGTCTTCAAGACACAGTTCTGATTTCAGCAGAGTCGCTTTTGCCCATCATTCAAAAACACTTGAACAAACTGACGTCAGTTCAATGGGCCATGTTAGGAACTGGACAGTTGGACAGCAACTCTCAAGCTCTTCTTGTGGATTTAGTAACAGAGATTATACATAAAGCAACTGCAGATGCTTTTCAAATCGTGCTTCCACTCTTCCAGCAGAACACTGCATCCCGTGTTCATTTTAAAACTCTAGCGGGGGATGCTCTTTCTAAAGTTTTTGCCAAGTTCTTTGATTTAAGTGAGGTCAAAGGTAAATCCACCAGGAAATTGACTCATATGGTGGAAGAAGAAGTTAATAAGAAGGTGGGCAAGCTCTTGAGTGAAACAGTAAAAAGTTCAAAGAGTCAGGAAAAGTGTGAATCGTCTAGCTTTGCGTCAACCCTCAAACGTTGGCTAGCTATGGTGTCTAACGCTGCCAAAATTCTGGGAAGTTGCACAAGGAGGTTTAAAATTGACCAAATGTTAGAGTCAGTTGAGGAAAGCCAGTCGGAATCTGATCAACCAACTGACAACCAAGAAACTATCGACTATTCTTCCTTAACTGACGGAGTGACTGACATCCTAAAAAAATGGACCACCAAAATGACCCCCCTTCAAAGAATAAAAGGAAACATTTCTAACCCTTCTGCTCCCGATGACGAAGCCTTTCGTGCTACAGCTGCTTCAATTGTCAATGTCCTGATGGAGAGTATGCAGGGCTCGGGCCCGACAGAGGCAAGGACCCTCCCCATGCATCGTCCTGACATGAGTGCGGTGGTGGATCAAGTCAGAGACTTCTTTAACAAACACATCCCAGAGCTGGACGATGACAAGTGGTATTTCTTCAGAAAATTTTCTTACGACAAAGTGGATCTCATTGTGGACAACCTGAGATATAAAGCCACGTCAAGCAATATTTCTGAATGGGAAATCACTGAGGCAGAGGAAGATTACATTCCCCTGAAACCTGACTCCATCACAAATGATTTGCTGACTCTCTTTAACGGGATCAGTGAGTTACAGGAACCAATTCTTCAGGATAGTATCACCTGCTGTGGACTTCTTGAGGAGTTTTCATTGGCCTTGACTGAACAGTTGTTTCAGGACGTAATGTATGAGCGTCAACAGAATTTCCCGAACGTTCAACATCTCCCTACAAATTCAAACCAGCCTTTCACTCCAAGCAGAAGAGCTTTGACTGATAATGAAAAGAATTTTCTGCACAAAGCCACAAAAGAAGCTGTGGAAAAGTTAATGGCCCAAGTGTTCCTGTGGTTCAGAGGACAGATGACTCACAGTGACAGAATCTTTGGAGCTTTAACGGACATTGAAGATCTGCTTCTCCATGAGCTAGGAAGGCCCAACATGAAGTCCTTAACACCCCATTCGTCATGGGAAGTTGAGTTCTCCAGCTTAACAGAAGATGAAAACGACTCCTACAGCGTATCAAACTGGGAAAACGACTCCTCCAGTGTACCAAAAGGAGAAAACGAGTATTCATGCGCAACAGAAGATGAAAACGAGTTTTCATGCGCAACAGAAGATGAACATGAGGAGGACCCCCATCAGAGGTGGTCAACGTCTGGTGATGAAATGTTCTCAGATGTTGAATCGTTGGAGTCTGTAGAATCAGAAGAAGAACATATAACTGAGTCCAACACCTTAATCATCTTACTGCTTGTGCAGGCTCTGTCACACTATATGAAAAAAACAAAAAATCGCCAAGAGAAAGATGAAATCCAGACCATCATACAGCGTCTGTCACATTTAGCACTGTCAGACCAAAATTCAGAGTTCTTACACAAAGAGGAGGAAATAAGGGAAATCAAAGAAGTGCTTTTTAGGGCCCTCTGTCAAGACTTTGGCTCTTCAGAGGGTCTCTTGGAGGCTTCAATGGCATTAGACGACCCGTCATTTATTCAAACCATCATTGTCTGTCTCAAGGAGAAGTTCAATGTGACAAGTGCACCTCGCAGGAAAAGCAGAACCAAAATGTTTTTCTCGCATGTAGGAAAACTCATGACTGGCTTTTTCAGACGTTGGTTTAAGACTCCAGAGTAGTTTAGACTTTACGCTTTTGTACCATGTAGGGAACCTTTTTCTATGGGTTTTAGACCCTTAAACCTTATTGTTTGTAAAAATCAAACAATCCTGGTTGAATCTTTAGCTGTGCTTGTAATTAATGAATTAACTCAGTAGGAGTTCATTCTTCCCACTCCTTTTTAAACAATAAATCAAGTTATACTTTTACTATTTAAAGAATATAATGTGACTTAAGTGTCTTTTTTGTTTATATGTTTTTTTATGTAGTCATTTCTTAATGAACCTTAACTTTGTTTTTATTTTATTTTTAATCTTTAAAGATTGTTGCTTATATTGTTTTGTTTTTCATGCAGAGTAGGAATAACCACTTAGTGATTCTTTTCATTTTCTTCTCTTTCACTTGTCCACATATTTCTCCTTCCTTTAAACCATCCAAAGTTCTTGTTTGCATTATCTTACTTTAGAGATTGACAGAGTGTAGATCTGTCTGACTGTTTAACTAAGCAAATTGTCTTTTTTGTCTTATTATGTTTTACATTTGTATTTAGCTTCAAGTTTTGTCACTGAAGAAGTAAAATAAATCATTGTCCTTTTCTTAAAGCTAATATATATATATATATGGATCTAAATGGACCAAAGCACCACAAATGTTATCATATTGTTTAATGTTACCATAGAAAGGTGTGTTGTAATGTCCCTCAATGATAGGAAAGTAACACAAAAAACATTTGTTCATCAATGGGATTTATTTTGAGGAACATTTTACAGTTTTTCTAAAATGGAAAATATTATTTCATTAATAAGAAAGCCCAACAAGTTTACCAAGAGATATAAAAATAGGTTTTTGATGATAAATAGGGGTTTAAGAATATTTGCTCATTTTACCCTCGGCAGAGGCTGAGGACTTTGGGATGGGGCTGTGCCTCACCCAAGCAGAAGTCCCTGAGGATGTTGATGAGCTCCTCATTATCAAGGCACCAGGAGTGGATGAAGTCCGCCCCGAGTACCTCAGGTCTCTGAACACAGTGGTAGTGTCTCTGCAGAATCACATGCTAGTCAGGAACTCTACACAGACCAAAATGCATTTTTATTAATTTGAAGAAAATGCATTTCAATTGTATATATTAAAAAAAAAAGTATCTTCAGAACACAGATGATTCTTAAATAGTCTTTGTAAAATTTTCACATTTTCTAAGTTTTACTTTGTGAAATTGGGTACGTCATATTTACCATAGAAAGAAATTTGGTAGTATGCATGGTGTTCGAATTGTTTTTTAAAATCTAGAACACCAGATTTTTATTTTTCAGTAGTAAGAGAGTTTGGAGGAGATTCAGACATTCATTCATAGATAGATAGATAGATCTTTATTGTCATACGTACAACGAAATTAAAAGTGCCTTCTGGTCAGTGCAGCATTCATACATTAAAGAAAAACTTACCACTAAAAAAATAAATAATACAGAAAACTGCATACAAAGTTCTTAGATATGTTTTAAAATTGTCAAAAACCAGTGAAATAAAAATAAAAATAATTCATACAAAGAAAGCTCCCAAACTAACATAATTTAGGAGAACCTGGTTTAACACCTTTTTGGCAGTTGATAAAAACTATTTACTTTGAATCTCTGAAGCTCCGCCTTCACTCAGCTGTAGCTGGGACAGGCTCCAGCAGCCCTGTGACCTGGACAGGGATTAACCCTTGTGCTATCCTAGTAACTTTAACATTGGGAGTTGGGTCATCTAGACCCACTAGACAGTGCTCTGAACCTTTTTTCTTCAATGATTTGTGATCTTCACTGGTGTCCATGGATGACATGAAATCTTTCCACCTTTATCCACCTTTGTCATGGTAGGGAGAACACGTCAATGGGGTCATAGGATGGCACAAGGGTTAAAGGGATTTAGAGAATGAATGGATGGACGTCTGAAGCTCCGTTAGTGAGACTGGAGAACTCTGATGATACTTTTATTAATGAAAGAAATACTGATCAGTAAATGAGCAATTAGATGAGAATCTTTATTAAAACACATTGAAAATAATGGAAAAACTGAAAACACTGAGACACTCATGGGGCATGACCTTAACGAGAGCTGTTAGAGAAATTCCCTGGACAAAAAGTTAGTCCTCACTGTGAACAAACACAGTTACTGTGAAAACAGAAGCAGGACATCACTGTGAGTAATCAGGAGATGTCCCCTTAGTGCCCTACTCGCCAATTTTAACTGCACCCCCCTTAGCACACACACCCCTCCCCCTTCAATATATACATTCAAACATAAACACACACACATGCACACAAACACCCTCTCAAGCACCCATACACGCACACACATTTTACAAGGAAGGTGGGACCTGGGTCCATCTGTCCCCTACCCCTTCCCTGGTGGGGGGTGTGGGCCCCTTGGCGATGGCGGCCGTGTCCCTTGGGTGCCGGCTCCCTGGGCCCGGCGGTGCTCTCTCCGCGCGGTGGGGGGGTTCATATTACACCTGAGCCGGGGGTGTTCGTGTCCCTGGGGGGTGGGTCCTGGTCCTTGCCCCTGGGCGCTGGGCCCCGCCAAACTTCCAACATGGCCGAGCCTGGTCGGGCCATATTTATAACACCCCTTGTGGGCCGCCCTTTTTTCCCCGGGGTTCCCCCCTCCTGGGCGGGGGCGGCGGGCCCCTGCCTTGCTCCTACCTGGACCAACCGTGGGCCGGGTGGGTGGCTGCCTGGAGTGCGGAGCGGGTCTCCCTTGGGGGGTCCTGGCTCGTACCTGGGGTCGGGGCGGGGGGATGCCCGGAACTCCTGGGTGGTGGTGGGGTGCTCGTCTGGGGCTGTGGGCGTCCCTCTCCGGTGGGGCCCTGCGTTGGGCTCTTCCGGCGCGGCGGGGGGCTGCTTTCCTGGCTGGGCTGGGGCGGCGCTCTCTTTCCCTCTGCGCCTCCCTGCTCTCTGGCTCTGGGGGCCTCGCGGCGGTCCTGCTGGCCGTGGCCTGGGTGGCGGTCTTGGTCGCCTGGGGGGCGGTTGTTCCCTGCCTGTTCCCGTGTGGCGTTGGGGGAATTCCGGCTGCTGCTGCGGCGGGGGTATGGGTGTGGGGGTGGCTGGGCGTTCCTCCTCCTTCTTTTCACATTCCACCATCCATTTTAGAAGAACATAAACACTCACCTGAGCACAGGTGTTAGCTCACCTTTGCACTAATAGTTTGCATGATTGAATGAATGAAAGATTTCACACTAGTTGGTTTAAAGGCATAGGTATGCGTTCGTGAACACTGTTTTGTGTGCATGTTGACATGTGGACATTTTTGCGGCTAGCAGGTGTGTTGATAATATTTGAGTGTGTGTGAACAGGCCCCGCCCTTTTTGTACTACATTTGAACCGTACCGTAACGATAAACAACCAGTAAGCCTGTCTGCTCTATGCTGCTTCATGGTCTTACCCCCCTTCCCCTCCTATTATCACCCTCCTACCCCCCCCTCTCTTTAACGTCCCTCTCTCTTCTTCCCCTCTTTCCTTTTCCGTCCGGTCCAACACCAAAGATTTTCAAACATGATTGAAATTAATAAAGTTTGGCCTCAATTACAAAAGGGGTTTATTCAGACATACCTTTGGTTTGTCTGAAGATGAATAACCCCTCTTGTTAAAAAAAAATATGTCCAACACAAGAGGCCCTCAGCTCTCATCTGTTTGCCTAGCTGTTGGACAGGACAAGTTAAAAAAGAAAAAAAAAAAAGAAAAAGAAAACAGAAGCAGAAGGTCCTCCACGCCTCAAAAAGACTCAAACTAGACCATTGTACCAAAGAAAAACAGGTTTTATAGAAAGCCTCACTAAAATCAACCAGTCCAAAGCTTGTAAGGTATAGAGGATAAGGTGCTAACATTTTTAGAACCAGCTGGTTTTGACCTGAGGACTAAAGAGGGCACACACACACACACACACACACACACACACACACACCCACCCACACACACACACACACCCACACCCACACGCACCCACACACGCACACACACACCCACACACACACCCACACACCTACACACATGCAAAAACACCCACACACACCTACACTCACACACTCCCACGCCTAAACACATTTACAAACACACTCACACACACACAAACACACACACCCACACGCACCTAAGCAAATGCGCAAACACACTCACACACCTACACACACACACCTACACACACAGACATGCTCGCACACACGCACATACACACACTCGCACGCAGGCACGCACGCACACACACACACATGCACAAACACACACTCACACGCATGCACGCACACACACACACATGCACAAACACACACTCACACGCATGCACGCACACGCACACACATGCACAAAAACACACACGCACACACATGCACAAAAACACACACACACACACATGCACAAACACACACGCACACACACATGCAGAAACACACACACACTCACCCTAACCTCCTCAAATCAAGACTTCTTTTTCTACTTTCCGTCTGGGATCCTCCTCATCCTTACAGCCATTTGAAGGCGATTTTCCATCAGAGAAAAAACAAATCATTTTCCCCTCTAGAGTTTTTCCTCTTTGGCGAAGAGCAGCGACCAGATTTGGGCCAATCCTGTAGGTTTCTGTGGATTCATAATGTGCAGAAGCGTAGAGCTCATAAATGCGTCTGTTGTTGCTGTTGTGTTTCACCAACAGTCTGTCCTTGTTGCTTTCAGGGTCGCTGTGGTTATAGTACTTCCTGACTTCGTAGGGTAGCTCCTCAGCATGGCCATAGTTGAGATTTCCAAGAGTGTAATATCTGTACGGCGTTTTGGCCTGAATCACTGGGAGTAAAGGTTTTTTGCCCGAGTTGTGAAAAACGTGAAATCCATATTCTCCTTGCATGGGGTCACACAGTGCCTTCATGTTGTTGTCCAGGCAAGCCTGAACGTACCACACTAGCAGCTTGAGGCCATGGCGAGGAGGGGGCCGTCCAAAGTGGCTGTCCTGCAGCTCTGCTTTTGAGTCCAGGACTTTCAGAGCAGATGTCCCCAGGATGAACCCCAGGCTGAAAGGCAGCAACAGGTGCATCTCCTCTAAACTCCCCAAAAGAAACAAGATCATTAAAAAAGGAGTTTAATCCCCACTCAGATGCTTTTAGTTTGAAGCTAACACTCACCTGATAGTTTTACGCAGCAGAGCAAGTTTTCAACCTCTGAGACTTTCCTACTCTCAGGTTCCTGCAGCTTTTCTTTCTGAGAACACGTAGAGGCACTGAGGTGCTTTTTGAAAAAGAGGAAGCAGCTCTCCAACTATCTGACTGTGACGGAAGAAAAGTCCTCCCAGCTGTGATGACGGAGGAAGTGATGCAGGGTTTTAACTCAACCAAAACCTCATCTTTGAGTTTACGAATGAATGAATTTTAAAGCCATTTGAATAGAATAGAATAGAACAGAATAGAATTCAACTTTTTTGTCGTTCCACATGTCTCAAGTACACAGCAATGAAATGCAGTTTGGATTCATCCAGAGTACTAAAGCCACATCCATACAAATGTACATTGTAGAATGTAGAATAGTAGTGGCAGGTATTAACGAGTATTTACAGTGAAAAATTGTGCAGGTGGTGTAAGTGGCGATTCAGTCCTTGTGTTACTGTTGTGTGTGTGTGAGAATCCAGTCCATAATTGATGTTGACAGTTGTTTGTGTGTTCTGGTCAGGGGTGTTGTGTGGCTCAGATGTCAGGAGGCAGACATAGAGATGTATAAATGTGTAACGGTTAGGTTTAACATGGAGCAGCTTTTAAAAAATGTTTCATCAAACAGTTTTATAGAGTTCAGGTTTTTATAAGCGCTGGCTGAGTCCAACGGTAAATCAACAAAGTGAACCTGCAAATCAAGTTTGTCCTCTGCTGTGATCTGTTTAAAAGTCCACAAAAGTCTAAGAGAAACCACGAGTTTGTTTAAATTCTTTTTTTCCAAAAGAGCATGTCTTCAGCTTATTGAAAAAAAGGAAATGTTGGTTTTGAGCAGAACAAATGTTGTTTTTTGGAAGTTCCTACCCAACTGCAAATTTTTGATTTGATTTGATTTGAAATGGTTTATTTCAAGCAATCAAATAAGAATACACAACAATACAATCATCAGTTATACATTCATACAATGATGTATCAAACTGAGAATAATTAGACATAAAATTAAATATTGCTTGAAAGGGAGTGGAAGGAAACAAACTTATATAATCCCACCCCTGTTCTACCGTAACCATTTTATTACATGATTGATCATTATCCGGTTCATAACTTTTATCAGACAGAATTAAGAATCCTTAGGTATCAATAAAGCAAATGACATGAATGAATTAATTATCATGTAAAAAAATCGACATAATTATTCAGGAAATCAAAATGGCAATGCAGATCAGTTATCTAAAATATATGCAGATTATATTCATTAGAAATATCATGTATGTAATAAAAAACAATACTATATCAGTAAAATAGACATAACACTGTTTCAGAAAATCTTCATAGCAAAAATTGATCAAGTATTAAAAGTTAAAAATAATCTTCAATAATTGATTGAGAATTGTTTTTACTTGAAATGAAAAGGAACTTTTTGAATTTCATAGCAGTTTGGATGTGTGTATAATTTTCTGAGAATATCAACCAATATAATCCAAAGGAAAGTAGGCATGGCATGCCGGTCATGCAGGTAAACAGCCTAGCTTCTTGCAGCTCCTCAGCTGGAGGCTGTTAACCCTTTAAAACCCTTGTGCTATCCTATGACCCCACCCTTACATTGACGTGTTCTCCCTACCATGACAAAGGTGGAAAGATTTCATGTCATCCATGGACACCAGTGAAGATCACAAATCATTGAAGAAAAAAGGTTCAGAGCACTGTCTAGTGGGTCTAGATGACCCAACTCCCAATGTTAAAGTACCTAGGATAGCACAAGGGTTACCACCAGAGCTAAACTAAAGCATTCTGAACCTTTTTTTTTAACCTTTTTTGTAACAGTTCTGTGTTTTGTTGCCTGCTTCAACCCCCCAGCTAGGATGAGGGGGTTTTACGACACACTGTCCTTAGCTGTTAGGAAAGAATGCTGTTTAAACTGGAAACCCTCCCAAATGGTTCATTATAAGACAACTCTACTGAACGTTTTAGGTGGTTTTCTGCTTGGAAATTGTAACCTCCTACTTCTATTTTCAACAAAAGGACAGAAAAAGGAGCAGTCCTTTGAGAAAGAGAAGGGTGCTAGAAGACCCAATCACACTTGTTTTTTTTCCCCCTTTTGCACAAGAAACTCACTTGTTGTGGTTTCTTATTGTGTTTTTCTTTATTGTCTAGATGCATTTATCTGACAAACTCAAAATATGAAATTCACGTTATTTATTCTAAATCATTTAGAAACAGAACAAGAAAGAGTACAGAAATTGTTTTGCATTTCAAATGTAACAACAAAGCTGCTGGCCTTTTTTTAGAACAAGAAAAAACTTGTTATCGAAAAAATACAGCTACTGAAGAAACACTTGAAGCTGGTGTTTGGATTTTATCAGTGACACCATGTCAGGCTGAAGCTGAGTGTGTGTGTGTGCGTGCGTGCGTGTGTGGGTGGGTGTGGGTGTGTGTGTGTGTGTGTGTGTGTGTGTGCCCTCTTTAGTCCTCAGGTCAAAACCAGCTGGTTCTAAAAATGTTAGCACCTTGTCCTCTATACCTTACAAGCTTTGGACTGGTTGATTTTAGTGAGGCTTTCTATAAAACCTGTTTTTCTTTGTTACAATGGTCTAGTTTGAGTCTTTTTGAGGCGTGGAGTACCTTCTGCTTCTGTTTTCACAGTAACTGTGTTTGTTCACAGTGAGGACTAACTTTTTGTCCAGGGAATTTCTCTAACAGCTCTCGTTAAGGTCATGCCCCATGAGTGTCTCAGTGTTTTCAGTTTTTCCATTATTTTCAATGTGTTTTAATAAAGATTCTCATCTAATTGCTCATTTACTGATCAGTATTTCTTTCATTAATAAAAGTATCATCAGAGTTCTCCAGTCTCACTAACGGAGCTTCAGACGTCCATCCATTCATTCTCTAAATCCCTTTAACCCTTGTGCCATCCTATGACCCCATTGACGTGTTCTCCCTACCATGACAAAGGTGGATAAAGGTGGAAAGATTTCATGTCATCCATGGACACCAGTGAAGATCACAAATCATTGAAGAAAAAAGGTTCAGAGCACTGTCTAGTGGGTCTAGATGACCCAACTCCCAATGTTAAAGTTACTAGGATAGCACAAGGGTTAATCCCTGTCCAGGTCACAGGGCTGCTGGAGCCTGTCCCAGCTACAGCTGAGTGAAGGCGGAGCTTCAGAGATTCAAAGTAAATAGTTTTTATCAACTGCCAAAAAGGTGTTAAACCAGGTTCTCCTAAATTATGTTAGTTTGGGAGCTTTCTTTGTATGAATTATTTTTATTTTTATTTCACTGGTTTTTGACAATTT
This sequence comes from Oryzias latipes, assembly GCF_053564925.1. NCBI lineage: Eukaryota > Metazoa > Chordata > Actinopteri > Beloniformes > Adrianichthyidae > Oryzias > Oryzias latipes. Next base: position 10,577,715 of record NC_136252.1, read on the forward strand.
TAAAACATATCTAAGAACTTTGTATGCAGTTTTCTGTATTATTTATTTTTTTAGTGGTAAGTTTTTCTTTAATGTATGAATGCTGCACTGACCAGAAGGCACTTTTAATTTCGTTGTACGTATGACAATAAAGATCTATCTATCTATCTATGAATGAATGTCTGAATCTCCTCCAAACTCTCTTACTACTGAAAAATAAAAATCTGGTGTTCTAGATTTTAAAAAACAATTCGAACACCATGCATACTACCAAATTTCTTTCTATGGTAAATATGACGTACCCAATTTCACAAAGTAAAACTTAGAAAATGTGAAAATTTTACAAAGACTATTTAAGAATCATCTGTGTTCTGAAGATACTTTTTTTTTTTAATATATACAATTGAAATGCATTTTCTTCAAATTAATAAAAATGCATTTTGGTCTGTGTAGAGTTCCTGACTAGCATGTGATTCTGCAGAGACACTACCACTGTGTTCAGAGACCTGAGGTACTCGGGGCGGACTTCATCCACTCCTGGTGCCTTGATAATGAGGAGCTCATCAACATCCTCAGGGACTTCTGCTTGGGTGAGGCACAGCCCCATCCCAAAGTCCTCAGCCTCTGCCGAGGGTAAAATGAGCAAATATTCTTAAACCCCTATTTATCATCAAAAACCTATTTTTATATCTCTTGGTAAACTTGTTGGGCTTTCTTATTAATGAAATAATATTTTCCATTTTAGAAAAACTGTAAAATGTTCCTCAAAATAAATCCCATTGATGAACAAATGTTTTTTGTGTTACTTTCCTATCATTGAGGGACATTACAACACACCTTTCTATGGTAACATTAAACAATATGATAACATTTGTGGTGCTTTGGTCCATTTAGATCCATATATATATATATATTAGCTTTAAGAAAAGGACAATGATTTATTTTACTTCTTCAGTGACAAAACTTGAAGCTAAATACAAATGTAAAACATAATAAGACAAAAAAGACAATTTGCTTAGTTAAACAGTCAGACAGATCTACACTCTGTCAATCTCTAAAGTAAGATAATGCAAACAAGAACTTTGGATGGTTTAAAGGAAGGAGAAATATGTGGACAAGTGAAAGAGAAGAAAATGAAAAGAATCACTAAGTGGTTATTCCTACTCTGCATGAAAAACAAAACAATATAAGCAACAATCTTTAAAGATTAAAAATAAAATAAAAACAAAGTTAAGGTTCATTAAGAAATGACTACATAAAAAAACATATAAACAAAAAAGACACTTAAGTCACATTATATTCTTTAAATAGTAAAAGTATAACTTGATTTATTGTTTAAAAAGGAGTGGGAAGAATGAACTCCTACTGAGTTAATTCATTAATTACAAGCACAGCTAAAGATTCAACCAGGATTGTTTGATTTTTACAAACAATAAGGTTTAAGGGTCTAAAACCCATAGAAAAAGGTTCCCTACATGGTACAAAAGCGTAAAGTCTAAACTACTCTGGAGTCTTAAACCAACGTCTGAAAAAGCCAGTCATGAGTTTTCCTACATGCGAGAAAAACATTTTGGTTCTGCTTTTCCTGCGAGGTGCACTTGTCACATTGAACTTCTCCTTGAGACAGACAATGATGGTTTGAATAAATGACGGGTCGTCTAATGCCATTGAAGCCTCCAAGAGACCCTCTGAAGAGCCAAAGTCTTGACAGAGGGCCCTAAAAAGCACTTCTTTGATTTCCCTTATTTCCTCCTCTTTGTGTAAGAACTCTGAATTTTGGTCTGACAGTGCTAAATGTGACAGACGCTGTATGATGGTCTGGATTTCATCTTTCTCTTGGCGATTTTTTGTTTTTTTCATATAGTGTGACAGAGCCTGCACAAGCAGTAAGATGATTAAGGTGTTGGACTCAGTTATATGTTCTTCTTCTGATTCTACAGACTCCAACGATTCAACATCTGAGAACATTTCATCACCAGACGTTGACCACCTCTGATGGGGGTCCTCCTCATGTTCATCTTCTGTTGCGCATGAAAACTCGTTTTCATCTTCTGTTGCGCATGAATACTCGTTTTCTCCTTTTGGTACACTGGAGGAGTCGTTTTCCCAGTTTGATACGCTGTAGGAGTCGTTTTCATCTTCTGTTAAGCTGGAGAACTCAACTTCCCATGACGAATGGGGTGTTAAGGACTTCATGTTGGGCCTTCCTAGCTCATGGAGAAGCAGATCTTCAATGTCCGTTAAAGCTCCAAAGATTCTGTCACTGTGAGTCATCTGTCCTCTGAACCACAGGAACACTTGGGCCATTAACTTTTCCACAGCTTCTTTTGTGGCTTTGTGCAGAAAATTCTTTTCATTATCAGTCAAAGCTCTTCTGCTTGGAGTGAAAGGCTGGTTTGAATTTGTAGGGAGATGTTGAACGTTCGGGAAATTCTGTTGACGCTCATACATTACGTCCTGAAACAACTGTTCAGTCAAGGCCAATGAAAACTCCTCAAGAAGTCCACAGCAGGTGATACTATCCTGAAGAATTGGTTCCTGTAACTCACTGATCCCGTTAAAGAGAGTCAGCAAATCATTTGTGATGGAGTCAGGTTTCAGGGGAATGTAATCTTCCTCTGCCTCAGTGATTTCCCATTCAGAAATATTGCTTGACGTGGCTTTATATCTCAGGTTGTCCACAATGAGATCCACTTTGTCGTAAGAAAATTTTCTGAAGAAATACCACTTGTCATCGTCCAGCTCTGGGATGTGTTTGTTAAAGAAGTCTCTGACTTGATCCACCACCGCACTCATGTCAGGACGATGCGTGGGGAGGGTCCTTGCCTCTGTCGGGCCCGAGCCCTGCATACTCTCCATCAGGACATTGACAATTGAAGCAGCTGTAGCACGAAAGGCTTCGTCATCGGGGGCAGAAGGGTTAGAAATGTTTCCTTTTATTCTTTGAAGGGGGGTCATTTTGGTGGTCCATTTTTTTAGGATGTCAGTCACTCCGTCAGTTAAGGAAGAATAGTCGATAGTTTCTTGGTTGTCAGTTGGTTGATCAGATTCCGACTGGCTTTCCTCAACTGACTCTAACATTTGGTCAATTTTAAACCTCCTTGTGCAACTTCCCAGAATTTTGGCAGCGTTAGACACCATAGCTAGCCAACGTTTGAGGGTTGACGCAAAGCTAGACGATTCACACTTTTCCTGACTCTTTGAACTTTTTACTGTTTCACTCAAGAGCTTGCCCACCTTCTTATTAACTTCTTCTTCCACCATATGAGTCAATTTCCTGGTGGATTTACCTTTGACCTCACTTAAATCAAAGAACTTGGCAAAAACTTTAGAAAGAGCATCCCCCGCTAGAGTTTTAACATGAACACGGAATGCAGTGTTCTGCTGGAAGAGTGGAAGCACGATTTGAAAAGCATCTGCAGTTGCTTTATGTATAATCTCTGTTACTAAATCCACAAGAAGAGCTTGAGAGTTGCTGTCCAACTGTCCAGTTCCTAACATGGCCCATTGAACTGACGTCAGTTTGTTCAAGTGTTTTTGAATGATGGGCAAAAGCGACTCTGCTGAAATCAGAACTGTGTCTTGAAGACTAGATTTACTCATTTTGTTGGATTGTTGGATTATCTTTTATACAAACTTGAAATCTTTTTTATCCAAAATACTTGTCTCTTCAACCTGAAAACCCTTCTGAAAGTCTGTTAGACCATGTTATATATGTAGTTTTCTCTGGAGATCCTGTGACATCATACAGCATGTTTGTGATTTCACATGACATTGTTGCTGCATGTTTGTGATGTCATCAGACATTGTTGCTGCATGTTTGTGATGTCATATGACATTGTTGCTGCATGTGTGTGTGTGTGACATCATCAGATGGTTGGTGTGCATGTGAGTTTTGGTTTGTTTTATTTCAAGCAACTATAAGCCATAAAAACAAAGGAAAATACAAATAAAAATAACCCTTAAAATCTGATTTTGATTCTTAAACCTTGACTGTATTTTCTCCTAATCATGAATAGTCATATTTGCATTCTACCATTTGCATAGTTTACCAAGAGATATAAACATTGGTTTTGGATGTAAATAGGGGTTTAATAACATGTTATAGCTCATTTAAGATGAAGGTCAAAACTGGGTCCTCAGCAGAGGCTGAGGACTTTGGGATGGGGCTGTGCCTCACCCAAGCAGAAGTCCCTGAGGTAGTTGATGAACTCCTCATTATCAAGGCACCAGGAGTGGATGAAGTCCGCCCCGAGTACCTCAGGTCTCTGAACACAGTGGTAGTGTCTTGGCTGACCCGTCTGTGCAGCATCACGCTAGGAACTCAGACCAAAATGCAAATTTTTTTTTTTTGGTGAAGAACATACATTTCAATTTTGTATTTAAAAAAAATAATTTTAATCTTCAGGAAACACTGGATTCTTAAATAGTCTTTGTAAATTGTTCATATTTTTTTTAATCTTTTACTTGTTGAAATTGGGGGGGAGCCGGTTTAGCTCATGCTGGTTTGCGGCACCTTCTGTCCATGAAACCAGGGTTCAAATCCAGGCTACTCCCTGCTCCCTTCTCTACCTCTGTGCCGGTCCCAAGCCCGGCTGCCTTGAGAAGGTTGCATCTGGAAGGGCATCCAGTGTGAAACATTGCCAAGTTTACCATGCAACTTGTTCGCTGTGGCGACCCCTGATGGGAAAAGCCGAAAGAGGAAGAAGAAGACTTATTGTAATTGGGGACATCATATTTGCCATTAAAAAAAATTGGTAGCATGCATGGTGTTCAAATTGTTTTTAAAATCCAGAACAACAGATTGTTAGTTTTTAGTAGTTAGAGAGTTTGGAGGAAACTCGCACATTTTTTCCAATTTTTTTCGCAATTTTTTTCCAATGATTTGTGATCTTCACTGGTGTCCATGGATTACATGAAATCTTTCCACCTTTATCCACCTTTGTCATGGTAGGGAGAACACGTCAATGGAAGGGGGGGGGGTCATCTAAAATAGCACAAGGGTTAAAACAGTTCTTGTCCACCTGAAGACAGAGACCCTCATGACACACATCCAAGTGTGCTTCTGGGGTGCAGATCCTACTTTTTACTAGAGAGATTGGGAAAAAATCAATACAGTGAAATCTAAAAATATTTCATTTGGTGATTTAGAATGATCCCAAGACCATGTTTAATTTATTATTTAAAGTAAATATGTAGCTCAGGATCTTACTATTGTTTTTCACTGAAATCCCAGACCATTGGTTGGCAGCACAGCTTATCGAGCCTCTTTCAGTAGATCTACACCAAAACAACAGCAAGATCTCACCAGAACTATCTTGTTTTAAATGTCCACTTGTTAGCCTAGCAGTTTTTGTTCAGATGAGACATGTACAACTCAGTTTTAACTCTAGATGGGCACCGAACCAAAACTCTGTGCCACGTTGGTACCAACCTACCTTATAATAGTGTTGATTTTGGTGCTTTGTTGTGGGCTAATGTAAGTTTTGACTTTTTGTTTTATCATGACTTTTTAAAGTTATAAAATTGATGTTGTCACGTACTTTCTGAGTGCTGGCAGCTATGCACTAATGTAGAAGACTGGCGAATATTCATGACATCATCAAGTGGTAGTAACATCCGAATTTGAAGACACTCTTTTTCCATATCTCGCCACTTAAAGGGATAAATGTAGAGGTGGGGTGAGCTACGCCTTGAATTTATATCTCCTGACACGAACCTCAAAGTTCTTCTTTGGAAATATCTTCTTCACCCATGGCTGTCCTCTGCATTAGGCAGAACACCCACCAGTTTTAAAGCCAGAACAGTTTATACAGATCCTTTTTAGATGTGCTGAGGTAAGCTCCAGTTTGTTTTATCCGGATCCATTTCCATACATGCGAAATGAAAGCAGGGGCACAGGTGCACCCTACCCCTCAGGGGGAGCCGGACAGGGAGGGAAAGAGTTTGGTTTCTGCCTTTAAAGGCATATAAAAGAATTGGCGAGTTTTTACCATTTTTTTGAAGCACCTGTTTAAGCATCTGTTCCGGCACCTGAGAGGGGCTGTCTGTGAGGGGGGGGTGTCCTTTAGGTAGGGGGCCTTGGGGTTTGATGAGTCGTGGTTTCCACTTGATGTTTCACTCACTATTTTATTTCTTGAACCGTTTTCTGTAACAAAAATCATATTAAAGGAAAAGCACTGTGGTGTGGGCTTGGGGCTGCTACACTGAAGTTGTCTGTGGTTTTATATTTGTCTAATAAATATATGAAATAAAATAACTATCAGTGCTGGTAAAAGTGAGTGGTTATCGTGATGACTCCCATGAGAATGTGCAAACTTACAATATTTTAGTTTTTTGAAAAAGAGAGAAATCAAAACTCTAAAATAAATTAATTCACTAACTCAGTTGAATGTGGTTAGAAGGGCAGCCCCCACATAAAGGGGCCTTCTCTGATTGCCCCTTGGTAAAATTAACAGAGCTGTCAGACATGTCTTACAGAAACCTGATGGACCTTTTGCTTTTGAATGTCCAGAATGGCTCCTTCCCCTGAGCCGACACAGTCACGGGCTGCTGGACCGGATCCACACGCCTGCAGTGAGCAGCATTTGTAATGGGGCATTAGTGTGGGCTGTTTCCTCATTTGGAGTGTCTGTCACATTTCATGGCTGACAACTGAGAAACTGCCAAAGTGTTTTTTTCTCCAGCTTAATCCACTGGATCTAATCCCTTCTGGCACATGTCAGTCACACTCTGTCCATTGATGTGAGACGGCAGCGATGAACAAAGTGGGCTCAGAGAAGGCATCCAGGACGTCACAACGATCTCACAGCTCCTCAGACATCTACCTGCCAATCAAAGAAATGCAACCTTCACGACACACCAATCTGAGCAGATTATAAATATCTGGAGATCCCTGGAAAAACCTCAGACATCTCATTGCACGCAGGGAAAACAACTTGGAGCTGGAGAGGATGTGGACAGGTAGAGAGGCGGGGGCGGGGCTTAGACTCACCGCTTGCGATTCCAGACAACTAAGACAGAAAAGTCTATGGTTGTGGGAAATGGACAAAAGATCAAAAGAAACACCACGCTCATAAATAATTCACATAAATAATTACTGGTTGAAAGGTAATGCAGATGTATGCTTAGCTGCAGCAGACGACAGAAATTTGCTTGTTTTCATTATGACCGGATGAAAAACAGACGTGCAGGACACAGCACAGCTGATCAGCTTTATTCTGGAAGTTAAGGCAAACTGTGAGCGGTGTGAGGAGCTGCAGCCCGCTAAGTCTTAGCGGGAAAGTGACGGAAGAGGAACCTCTATTTATTGTTTTTTTTTTTTAATGTATCAGTATTTTTTCCCCCTGACTTTTTGTCTTTGAAAATCACAGAGAGAAATTTTTGTAAAGGGCTTCACAATAAAAGAAAGACAAAAGAAGTCTAAAGTTTTAAAGAAAAAGAGTTATTGTGGCCCTCACAAGAAAAAGTTTGGGGATTCTGCTCTAGCATCCATGTGGTGTTGGAAGGTTTGTTGTTTTCCATTTCTCCGATCAACACCACATGAACGCAGCATTCCTCTAAGTTTTACACGAGGTACTGTGAGGTCAATAAGTATTTGATCACCCTTTGATTTAGCAAGTTCTCCCACTTAGAAAACATGGAGGGGTCTAAACTTTTCATCATAGGTGCATTTCCACAGTGAGAGACAGAATCTGAAGAAACATTCAGAAATCATGTTGAACGATTTTTAAAAACAATTTATTTGTATATTACTGTGACAAATAAGTATTTGATCACTTGATTATCAGATAGATTTCCGACCAGCAAAGACCTGCTGTTCTGCTTTTAAATAGTCCAACTCCACTCTGCTCATGATTCTAAATTAGTGGCACCTGTTTGAGGTTGTTAGCTTGCATAAAGGCACCTGTGCCCCCCCACAATCAGTCAGAAGTCTAACTACCAACATGGGCAAAACCAAAGAGCTGTCAAAAGACACGAGAGACAAAATTTTAGACCTTCACAAGGCTGGAAGTGGCTACGGGGCAATTGCCAAGCAGCTCTGTGAGAAAAGAACAACTGTTGGAGCAATTGTTAGAAAATGGAAGAGGCTAATGATGACTGTCAATGTCCCTCGGACTGGGGCCCCTCGGGAGATCTCACCTCGTGGGGTATTGATGATGCTAAGGAAGGTGAAGAATCAGCCCAGGACTACACGGGAGGAGCTGGGCAATGACCTGAAGAGAGCTGTTTCCAAGGCTACTATAAGTAATACATTACAACGTCATGGTTTTAAACCATGACGTTGTAATGTATTAGTATTTTTTCCCCCTAACTTTTTGTCTTTGAAAATCACAGAGAGAAATTTTTGTTAAGGGCTTCACAATAAACGAAAGACAAAAGAAGTCTAAAGTTTTAAAGAAAAAGAGTTATTGTGGCCCTCATAAGAAAAAGTTTGGGGACTCCGCTGTAGCATCCATGTGGTGTTGGAAGATTTGTTGTTTTCCATTTCTCCGATCATTCAAACACCACATGAACGCAGCATTCCTCTAAGTTTTACTCGAGGTACTGTACATCAAGACGTTGGTGCAATTGGCTCTAAAATAAGAACAAAAAACTTAAAAGCTCTAAAATTTTCTGTTTCAAAATATAATTTTCAATCCAAATGTTGTCATCCAGATTCCATGTTACTTCTTTCTCACTCCACGCATCCGCTCCTGGTCCGGCCCTTCTATTGAATTATAGAACCCAATGTGGCCCGCGAGTCAAAAAGTTTTCCTACCCCTCTTCTAGATGTCCCTGGATTTAGAGAAACCTTTTCACAAAACATTGAAATTAAGGCTGTAATTGAACAAAATAGGTACAAAGTCAAGAGGGGGGAAAACTGTTGCAAGGCAGTTGACATACGCATAAAACCGGGATGATGGAGATAATAAACGGGGAAGGAGGCAGAGGAAACGCATTTGAGAGTCTGGAGTTGCTGCACATTCGAGTGGTGTCTTTTCAGGTGGAACCACATCACAGTGTGAGTTTTTTTATTACCTAGTGTTCACGTATAAACAAGAAAAAAAGAGAATCTTTTAAAATATTTACACGCCTTTACTTAAATGAAAAAAGATTCTAAAAAGTTTTCTTTTTAACGTTTAACTGACTTTCTTTTTTTTTCTCTTCATGAATTCTTCTTTGGCTATATTTTATGTATAATTATTCCTCCTGCATCCTGCCTTTATAACCCGAGACCTGCCGTCTATTCTGGTCATCAATAGAAAAAAAAGATGTTCCAGCCCATGGCCAAAAATCTCATTATTTAGCGTTAAATCATTTTGTCTGACATCAAATTGCTTCTCATTGTCCCGCAGAGCAGAATCTCTGACTTCTCAGCCCGAGGTCATTATAGGATTGTACCGTAAAGCACCGCACATAAAGGCAAATGGCCGGGGCAAACTGCTCAACGTGATCATTAGTCATCTGAAATATTGTCCTCATTACCAGCTCACCAACAGGACAGGTTGACATGATGGTCCAACTGTGTGTTGGAAGCTGCATTTAATTCAGATTAGGTATGCTGTTGCTCTGTTTATAGAGGATTTATCGAGACGCCTTATTCTCCCTCCTCAAAAAGTTAAATATGACAATAATTATACCAGAAGAAATAACTGACCTGTATTTCAGATTATTCACTAAGTAAACCTTGGTTAAAATTGCACATTATTTAGTCTTTTGGGGTCAAATTAGGAACCCCTTTGAGGGAATGAAAAACCAGATTGTTTTTTCACAACTGTAATCTGATGACTGAAAGCGAAGAAGGAAAGAAACACAAAAACAAAAGTTGAAAATGAAACATCAACTTTTACAGAAAACCTTTAATTTACCCGTAACAGTCTTAAGTTTAAAGTTTTTTTTCTTCTAGTTTCTAATTTACAATTCATTTTCAAAATTTTGATATTTATTATAAGTTTAAAATTTGTACTTTTTACTTTAAAATTTTTAGTTTCTTTTTTAAATTTATAACTGGTTTTTCATTCACTTTCGGCTGATCCTAATTTGACCCCATAATTTTACCTTTGACTTGATTGCTTTAAGGTGACAGAAAAACAATGATTTTTATGATGGCATGTGGGAAATAACCTGTTCACATGACTTACAGTTTAAGGCTAAGTCCTCACAGAAAACAACAAGACAACATACAGCTAAAAAACTAAACAAAAAGAACCTCAGAAAAAACTATAACAACTAATATTTGGCAACAAATTAACAAGAAAGGGATTAATACTATGTAAGACACGTATGATATAAATAATATATAGACGTATACATATTTTTTATTATAAATTTACATATTTTATTTTTAAAATATAATATTTATATTTAGAACAGGCCAATACATAAATATAAATAATATATAAATATAGTAATACATAAAATAACTGACAATAATGGGATAATGCTCGTCGAGTGTCCATTATCAGAAATTAATGGGCGACGGGGAAACATGGACCGTCCAACGGAAATCTTCAGCAAAGTCCATCCATTTCTGAAAATGGACGCCTTGTAGGGCTTTATACAGCCGTCACTTACGATAAAAAAGAATGATAGACCAATTATTAGTACAAAAATCGTGTTGTTTTTTCGGTATAAATCATTTTTTACAAGAGGAGGACTGTTTGATACACAGTGCGACGTGTTGTCATGGTAACGGCGACCAAACCTGTTTGTTTGTTTGTTTTCTTTTCTTTTTATACTTTTCAGCTTGTCAAATATCTTTTATGAGATTGATGACTTAGGGATGTATTTCTCTGTCTTTGACGCAATTGTAGACAGACAACAACAGACGTAAGTCCCAAAGTGACAAAATGGTGTTTTTTGGGATTGCAGGATAAGCCGAAGCCCTCAGAGCAAAGCCATGCATTGCATGCCTAAAGTTTAATTTTTTTTTTTATCCAAACAATTTAATTCAAAAATATATCAACCTTCAAGAGAACAACTGAATCTGCAGTAGCTCATCATCCAAGGTTCTTTGGTAGTTATTTTCATTTATTTTAGCCAATTTAAAAAATCCTGCACATTAGATGGACTGTCAAGAGAAAATGCCCTCCATCCATCCTGTTCTTGGAGACATTTCTGGATGGCAGTGCGGATGTTGTTTAGAAAGATTTGATTTCCTTTTAAGGTTAAACTTACACCCCATTGAACAGGTCGGTATACCCCATCATAATGTCATTGACTAATGTCCTGAATTTATCTATCTGAAAAAGAGTTTCTAATCTCCATCTTTTCCTTGGAATGATGAGGGACAAAGCTTTTCTCATTTGAGGGTACGTTTCTCTCGGAAGCCTCACGTCTTGTAACATTTCATTTGTGATGACTATTGGAGACATTCGTCCCAACTCTTTGCCTCCATCGTGAATAACCAAAACTTCAGGGGGACCATCTTCTTTGGAGATTGTACAGTGAAGGTTATCAACAACACCCCTCCAGCCCATGTCTCTAATTCCAATCCATTTATCATTGGAGTCAAGATTACATTTTTGTCTAAAAAGATATTTAGCTGCAGGCATTGCCTGTGAGCAAAACTTGACCTAACGATCCAAACATCAGGTCGTCCCGTGACTTTGTGTGTTTTAGTTGGTGAGCTGTCTACTGAAAAACTGAGATCAGAGGAGCTTGATGCGTCCACTTCCATCTTCTCAGGCTGGATTTGTGTCACAGTTGTTAGTGGATCTGCAAAATGGCTTTTAAAGTTTAGATTGTACTGCGTTTTCTTCTGTTTTGATCTTAAAATTTAAGTCAACTTCTGGTGAGGACTCTTTCTCACAGCAGCCAGGAGTGACTCCCACAAAAAGGGAAACAGAGGCAGGTGGCAGTTTCAGTGATTTCTCTTTTGCCCCTCTTCCCCTTTCTGTGTAAACCGAGAGGACGGCCATGTGTGGGTTTCTGTGGCAACCACAGGCTAACCACAGGCTGTGTGTTTTCAATAGAAACCTGTCATCTAGATGGGAGTTTTTGGACTGACATGAAGTGACAGGTGTACTCAGGTGTAGCAGAACACGTGGATCTGCACTCACAAGGATGACTCAGAGGAGAGCAGTGATGCCAGTTTCAGATACGGTAAAGCTGCACATAAAGGCTTGATCGGAGGAGGGGGGGGGGTACGCGCTCCATAAAGACACAGAGATAAAGACACAGAGAATACAACAAGCTTCTTCACATGAAGGAGGGAGACAGCCAAGGACAGAGTGATTTACTGAAGACGGACACCTGTCTCATCCTGAAAGGTGACGTGATGACTGATGACGGTCGGTTTTTCCGGGGAACAACCAGGCATCAAACCTTGAGACTGATCAGTAACTAACACCTTAGTTTGGGGGGGGGGGGGGGGGGGGGGGGTTTGAAAAAAGAGAAAAAAAAACTGTATGACATGCCAGCATCTTGCCCACCCAGTCGTGTTGTTTAAGTGTTCAGTACGGCCTGTCAATCATAGAGAAAATGTGCATGAACATTTTCACTCTAAGAGCTCACTGAGAGGTCTATGACCTTAAAATTCCATCTGCATGCTCTGCACAGGTCTGCCCACTTTCCGCCCGTATCTACCCCTAAGGGCAGTTAAGGCATAAATGGGTGAAGAAGTCCTGGAAAAAAGCTGGTGGTGAAGACATGAGAGCAGAGGATTTCAGAGTATCAGCTGGAATGCAACCCATGTTGCCCACCCCTGGCCCACAGACTGGTCACCTTGACAGGACCTCACCACCTGGACCCTGGACTCCTATAGACTCACCGGCCACTTTTTCAGGTCCACCTTGCTAGTACTGGGTTGGACCCCCTTTAGCCTTCAGAACTGCTTTAAACTTGGTGGCATAGATTCAACAAGGTATTGGAAACATTCCTCAGAGGGTTTGGTCCATGTTGACATGATATCATCACACAGTTGCTGCAGATTTGTCAGCTATACATCCATGATGCCGATCTCCTGTTCCGCCACATCCCAAAGGTTCTCTACTGGGTTGAGATCTAGAGACTGTGGGGGTCATTTGAGTCCAGTGAACTCATTGTCATGTTAAAGAAACCAGTCTGAGATGATTCCAGCCTAATGACATGTGCCTTATCCTGCTGGAAGTAGCCATCAGAAGATGGTACACTGTGGTCAGAAAGGGATGGACATTTTACTACATGAGCATTTTTACCCAAAGTTAAAAAAAAAAAAAGATTACGGTGAAAAGGTCTCTTAACCCTTGTGCTATCCTATGAACCCACCCTTACATTGACGTGTTATTCCAACCATGACAAAGGTGGATAAAGATGGAAAGATTTCATGTAATCCATGGACACCAGTGAAGATCACAAATCATTGAAGAAAAAAGGTTCAGCGATATGTCTAGTAGGTCTAGATGATCCAACTCCCAATGTTAAAGGGCCTAGGATAGCATAAGGGATAATGAAGGCCTGCTGCTGCATGCTGTCTTTCTGTTGCAGTACTCACTCCCTGACTGCTGGTGGCAGTCATGCACTTCTGAAGCTGCAGTGAAAACAGTTCCACACTCATCAAAACACTGAAGGCCCCTCCCACATAGAAACCTGTTTATTAGTACCAAAATTAAACTTACTTATAGTTCATTTTACAAAAACATCTGGATGGTAAACAAATGCATTGATAATGTAAATGATTTGTGTGTTGTTTAGTTGTTGTGTTAGACACCAATGGTCTAGTGTTTTTCATTTTTCATTCATTTATTTGTTCCTTTCATGAAAATTATTCATGCCCAAATGTTTATATGTTTGTTTGTAATCCTTTATCAAATTTTTTTTCAAAAAAATTCTTTTTGTTTGGACCAGTGAATTCTTTTCCTTGTTCTACTGTTCCACAGTTCCTCAGTTCAAACTGGGTTACCACAATCCAGGAACGCTTTTCATCAAATGTCCAAGTCCCTCCGAACTCATCAAAATCAGCACCAACCACAGGTGCTCAGAGGGTGAGCAGCCTCAGTGATGCCTTAGTAAAGCTTTCATGGCCTTTAAATAGTTCTGAGAAAGTGCTTTCGCTGCCTCTCTCAGGTTCATGAGGAAGCAAACATCCCATCCTCACTCCTTTCCATCAGAATCTTTTGGCACAAAGACATGACGGCTTGTGTTTCTGTGAAAATACTTTTCTGAACTGCTATTTTACAGGTCTTTATCATGCTTTTCTTAAGCCTTTTAGAGTAAAATATATCCACATAGATGATGATATTGTTTGCATTCCGTCCAAGAAAACAGACATCTAATCTTTTACAAAGATGGATGTGCATATTGAGCATTTCAAAGGAAAGCGTTTAGCCGATCACCGCTAGCTCCATGGGGAAAGTAGGTGTGTGTGTTAGCCTGGGTGCGGAACTGGCAGCGCAGACTCCTCCTTTACACTTTATGATGTCACAATGTGAGGACCCACTGGTTTTCGTGGATTGACAGGGGCTGGAGCACAGTGAGCCGCTTTTGGAGGAATACTCAGGAATGCGCGAATGGATCAAAATAGCACTTTGTTTTTTTAAGAATGAGCATTACAAATACACACTAGATCGAGGTAATCCATCTGCCGGGCAACCCAACCCAGACCAGGGCCCTACAGACCACTACAAGGGCCCCCAGCATCAGAGAGCAGGGGGGCACAGGAGCATGGCAAGGCAAAGCAAGTTTATTTGTATAGCACAATTTTTACACAAAGTAGTTCAAGGTGCTTCACAAAACAGAAAAATGCATTAAAATCACAATACATCATAGAAATAATCAACGTAAAATTTACTTTAAAAGAAAAGAAAAAATTTGAAAATTGATTTAAAAATTAAGGAAGGAAAGGAAAGAAAAGTGCAGAGTGCATGGAGAGTGCGACCCCCAGCCCAGCCAGAGAACAGTCTCCCTGCCCTGCAATGGGGCCCAACCCAGGACAATTTAATTAAAATGACACTTGATTGAAGAAAAAAGAAAAAACTTCCACAAACTTCAAACATGGATAAGGCCTCAACTCAAGGGGGAGGTGAAAAAGTTTGAGGGCCGACATCTTTGAATAATCTGACATTCTTTGAACTATTTTAATACCCTTAAAAGCAAAATTAAACTATTTATTCCTTCATTCATGCATCCTCTCCGTTTGTTCCCTTTCGGGGTCACGGGGCTGCTGGAGCCTATCAGGGGGCATCCTGGACAGGTCGCCAGTCTGTCGCAGGGTTTTAACTATTCAATGAACATTTTATTACAAAGGCATACTTATCATTTCCTCACATAGAAAATAAAGACATCTCAAAACGTTTTTACCAAAATTAATGTCCCTGTTAGCTTGTTGCGGCAGCATGTATGGTCTGGTAGTTTCTCTTGATACTGAAGACTTAAATACAACCATCCCAGCATATTATTCAGACACAGTTGTTTAATATTTCAATGAAAAAAATCAGCCAGTTTGCACTTGTCCTGGAAGCATTAGCGCTTACTGTCAACTGCTCTTCTTTATTTGCAGTTAACATTTTAGAAATGAGCTAGAAAGTCTCACAGAAGGGCGACAGGGTTGCCACAGGTTTACAAAAAGTCATTTAGTCAATCACAATCAAGAAATCGTCTTCAAGTTTTTAGAAAATGCTGGGGGACTGCATGTTGATTTTACGACAGGAGCCTGCATGCCGGTTGACATTTGAATGCAGGCCAGCGCTGGTCCACAGGCCGTACTTTGGACATGCCTGCCTTAATGGCCTTGCAGCCAACACTGGATCCGGATCGCAGATCTGCTTCCACTTTCTGGTAAGGTATAAAATGTCTTCTTTGAACGTGTGTGTTTTGTTAACCAGCTGTGTTCACAGGTCATACATAATACATTTTTGAAAGCAGCTGCAGGCCAGGATAAATGTAATCACAGCCTGTAATTTTTCCCATATGTAGGACTTTGGACACACCTGGTTTAGCCTTGGATCTTCTGCATGAGGGAGGCACCACCAAAGGGGGGGTGTAGACATGTATGAAGGAGTTCAGGTGGTGAGGCCCTGTCAAGTGGTGGCGTTCTTCAGTATGTGCTCTCTCATTTCGCTGCTTTGTTTTGCCTAAAAATGATAGAAACACAAAAAATGCTGACAAATCCTCAGTACTTCCAGGGATACTACAAAGCAGAGCCATCTTTCCCACATTCACATAGGAGTTTCTTTGCACATTCTCTCTGAATGAGCATTAAAACTTCATGTGCTCCTCCTGTAGGTTGAGGTACTTGCACAGCCTCTGGAGCTTTCACTTCCCCTCTCAGAGTTAAAATGTCAGGCTTGGTGTTAGTCACAGCTTTTGACCTTTTTGCTGCCTGCACCACAAAGCTGTCCTTAGCATGCACGTGCTTCTGCAGCATCTTTGCAGTGAGCAGGGCGACAACCCAGATGACCCGGCCTAAACTAGCTGAAACCAGGGTTCAGGGATAATTAAGACCAACAGAAGCAGATTATTGGAAATTTAAATACTTTGGAGAGGCAAAAATAAGACCTGGATGACCAAACGTGACTGCTGACCTGCTGAGAAACTAGAGGAAGAAACAAGGACAAAGAAATAAGAAAAGTGTAGAGGCTGACGCCACAACAATCCTGTTCCAATGTCAACCAAATGTTTACCTTAAACAGCTGTAGAAGAATTTCTCGCTGGAGTTTATTAAAGTGTTGGCCCTGGCCTTTCAGTGTTTTGTCAAATATTTCCTCGTTCTGAACATAACCCGGAGCATTTCTCTGGAAAAGCTCAGAACTGTTTTTCAAAGAGCATTTCCTTGAACCAAACTTATGAATAACAAAGTATACATGCATCTCTGTTTCAAGTGGAGAGAAAAGCCCTGTATTCCCTGTAGCAATATGCTAATCATTCTTTACTTCTGCAGCCTTGGTTCCTGCTTAAACAGCCTCCCATGTCTTCAGGAGAGAGGCACACAGCTGTTCAAGCCACATAATCACAGCTTCTTCTCACTTCTTTCATAAACATAAAAGGGTTTACCACCAGAAGGGGAACGGGGCTTTGTATAAAGGTAACCAGCCTGTTTGAATGGGATGTTCTGTGGGGTTAGGGAGATGCTGCTCCAGTCCCCGTGGCAACAAATCAAATTCCACTTACACTGTCAAATAAACCTAACGCTCATGCATACTGCAGCCTTTTATGCCACAACAACAACTATAAAAACAAGAGGGACTAGCTGAGGGTAGCTGGGGGCACATTTCCTCTCCCGGTGACTTGTACATGTGTCCAAATATGGACATATGTCCATATTACAAAGACTCTGTCCATGGTCACAGAGTGTGTATTTCTGTGTAAGACACAAACTCTGTTCTGCCTTCAGTTTAAATCACTGTAATCGTTACTGTAATCCATCTCTGCTTTGTTTTCTAACTCAGTCATCAAGCTGGATGACAAAAGGTGACGG
The DNA here is from genome assembly GCF_053564925.1 of Oryzias latipes. Lineage (NCBI taxonomy): Eukaryota > Metazoa > Chordata > Actinopteri > Beloniformes > Adrianichthyidae > Oryzias > Oryzias latipes. Next base: position 10,595,071 of record NC_136252.1, read on the forward strand.
GTGCTATCTGAAAGAAGGGAGGACCACAGGATATGGGCTGTACATACACAACCAGAATCCCTCACAGGCACATCTGTGTGCTAAAGGTGACAGGGAAACTTCTAGACTCAATCTCAAGACAATGTCATCAGGATCATCATCATGTATTTATTTATTTAAGCACCTTTCACCACCAGCCAAGGAAGCCCAAAGTGCTGTACACATGGAGAACCAAACATTGTACAGTACAAAAGCATAGAAAAAGCAAATAAACAACAACAATTTAATAGAGATTCAAACCAGCATAATAACAGGGCTAAGCTAATGCTTTTATGGAGGAACAATTCTTTTTGAAAACTCTCTAAGGGCGTGACCTTTATAATTGCTGGTGGCAACTGATTCCATAGTTTAGGAGCCAATACAGCAAACGCACGGTCCTCCAGAAACTTATGTTTGGCTCTGGGAGCCATTGACCCAAACCGGTCGGTGGAGCTTAAGGACATTGGGGGGAATCTTAAAAGGAGATTGGAGAGGTAAGAAGGATAAACGAGAGCCTTCAGCGACATGTCACATTGAAAACATGGATGAGATTTGTATCTCTGCTGTTTTTTAATTTGACTTGCTCAAGAGCAGTTAACGTCTTTTGGCCTGTTTGGTCGTCGTCTTTGGTGGTCTTCTTGGTGCAGTCTGATCACTGTGGCTGCGGAAATGGGTATCTTTCACCACAAGCTTGGTGTGGCTGTGCGATCTTGCTTGGATGGGTTGCTCATGGACACTAAGGCAGTGGAAAAGAGTCCATCTCCAGGACAGAGCTTGCCGAGCAGTCACGAGCAGTCTGCTGACTGAAATCTTTTTGCCTTTTCCCCCCCCACAAATTTGAAATAATGGGAATATGTCCAATTACTTAATTAATAATTGCCTCAAAATAATGAAGAAACAATGGTTTCCATAGCTCAGTATTTACCAAAATTTGAAATGGTAAGTCTAGCTTCATTCTGAGTTTTGTGCAAAGAGTCGTCTGACAAACGTCCACAGCCGGATTTCTATTTGGGAAAAATAAATTGCATTCAATGTTGCCAGGCATAAATACACTACAGGAAGGCAAAAGTCTTGAACATCTTGAATAATCTGAAATGGATGGTGTTTTTCTTATGGAGACCAATCCTGCAACACGCTGCTTGCCTGGAACCTTCTTATCGTAAGATTTCTTGATGTGGGGATTCTGAAAGTCCTTCTGAAACTAAATGTACTGAATCCAAACAAGGTTATTTAGCGCTGGGAGTTGAACTGACAAACACAACAAGCTTAGATTGACCTTAAGTCCAATATTTATACAAGTAACATAAAACTTCAGCAATATCTTTATTCTTTCTAAAACTTTGATCAGACAGATCAATGTTTTTTGTCTAAAAACTTCATTTTCTTATAAGAAAACTCATTTAAATTGTGAACCAATGTGATTTCCATCATGGGCGTGCACATAAAACAGAGTCTTATCTGTGATGCAATACACGTTCTGTTGAATTCACACAAATCCAGACATCTTAAAGTTTAATTGAAAATTTTATGTCACCTGCAGACCTATTATCCCTCTTCAAACACCTGTCAACCATCAAGGTCATCCTCAACGAGAGCCTGTTCACCGAGCGAGGGAGAAGGCTGATTAGCATGCATAATATAGTATTTTTTATGTTAAACATCTTGTCAAAGGGTACACTTTAGCTATAAAACCATGTCTGTCCTGGTGCCCCGGCTGGGTGTGCTCAACACACCGCATTTCAGCTGTTTTCACAGCCGCATCTTCTACTTTCTGCCTCCTTTTTTCTACAGGACGAACAGCTGTTTTTTCTCTTATTGCAATAAGGAATAGCCTGGTGATGGAATCTGAATATTAATGAAGTACTAAAGCAGCAATATACTGAAGATATTAAAAGCCAGCTGTTCTAAGTATTAAATTGAAACAGTTTGTGGCTCCAGGCGCCGTTTTCTGAAGGGAAATTAAGGTTGATCAAGGTGGGGGGGACAGTGCATGGAATGAAACGTCTTTTTGGCCCACTGCACATGACATGTTTTTTTGTCTTTGTGGTCATTTACCTGGCTAAATTTCTCAGAGAGGAAGTCAGATGCGTGACCTTTTCCAGTTCCCTTGAGGCTTTTGTTGAACAAAGTGCCCTTCAATATTTTGCTGTGCATCAAAGCTAATTGAATCTAGAGACTGTGTGAACTCGAAGCTGTGGTAATGAAAGCAGAGCTGCCAGCTCACAAAAGGTCTGTAAATTGATAGAAAAAGTAGATGAGCCCACTGACAATTTGCCTCAGACAGACCCTCCAAAGGGCAATCTCCCACTCTGATAGTCTGTGGAAGCCAAAAGGGCACAAAGCGGTGAGTCCTAAATTACAGCCTCTGAAACGGCTAATATTAAACCTTCACTTAGTCACCTTCTCTAGTCCTGTGTGGCTGCCCAGTAGTTTCATACTGTACAACCACTGTCTTAGTAACCTGGAAATCCTGCTGTCACACCACCTGAGGACAGGGTTTACCCAAAGTACACTTATTTCTTAATGTGGGCTTTCTCTAAACACTAACCTCTGCTCACACTGCAGGAAGAAACCAACACAACTCTTGCCTTCTGGTCACTCACTGTTTTGCAGTCAAGGACGTGACAAGCAGCAAATCCAGCTTCTTGTTTTGCTCTCTTGCTTAAGTAGTCTTCTGTACGACGGTGTGAACGTATCCAACTCTAACAGTGTGGTCTTGTCAGAGCAGAGCTAAATGCACCACTCCTTCTTAGCAGGAGTGTTCTTTCAGAAGTGATGGGGCGTCAGGCCCTTCAAGACCTTCCGTGAAGGCCTAAAAATTATTTAAATCTGTAATTCTCTATCGTTTTATCCCTTTTGGGGTCTTTTATTGTGTTTATAATGGTTATGCCGCTTCCTGACAGACGTATTTTCACATTGATGCATTTAACCCAGGGGTCGGCAACCGGCGGCTTTGGAGCCGCATGCGGCTCTTTCCTCCTTGTGCAGCAGCTCTCTGTGGTTTTCTAAAATAACTGTCATGTTCTAAGATTGTCGTGGCGCCTTTAACACCGTCGGGTAGCACGAGCGGGCAGGAGGAAGACAGCAGCGTGAGCACGCGGACGGGGCGTGTCTACAGCCGTGAACGGTTATGGAATGGAAAGTTCTTCTAAAAAGACAGTCAGTTGTGATTTCGTAGGGGACACATGAACGGCCAAAATAAAGCAATTTTTTTCCCTAGACTAAAATTATCCATTTCCGCGTCAAATTTATAAAATTTGCGTTAAGGCGCCCCTACTATTCTGTCACCTGTCTGCTACGATGACCGTATGTTAAGCTGTCCATGTAGAACACGCTGGAGGGAGGGGGGGGGGGTTGCACGCGGGGGGAAAAAACTTGGAGCTGCAGAAGTGTGAACAGGTAGAGGCAGGGGCGGGGCTTAGACTCACGGCTGATGATTACAGAGACACGCAACAAACTAACAGCTGCTTCCTAATGAAAAATAGTTCTCATCCATAACATTAATATACTTTATTGGGTTTACTGGATTGAAAGAAAAAAAACATAGAAAGGAGTCTGCATCAAAGTGAATTAATTTCCATCATCGCACTCATCCAACACCTCTGGGTGTTTGAGAGATGGAAAAGTCTATTGAAGGTTGTGTAAAATGGACAAAAGATCAAAGGACACGTAACACTCATAAATAATTAAAACAAATAATTAAATAAATATCCTGACAGCATTTTGAATCAATACAAGTATTGCCAAATGTACTATACATATCTATCAGCGAAACAATTTTTTTCTAACACCCCTATTGTTCCGGCTCCCTGTGCTTTTATTTCTGTCAGAAACTGATCAAAATGGCTCTTTGAGTGGTATAGGTTGCCGACCCCTAATTTAACCAATCGCATTTCAGCTGTCCTTTGTTGCCAGGTCGGGTAAGGGCCTTCACCATGAGTTGTGAAGGCCTCACAATGCAAAATCAATGTCGATCATTAATTTCTTTCAAACAATCAGATTTTGAGATGGTGTTAGCAGGGCCTTCTAGCAGGCTTAGGCAACGTCACAATTCAGACCTTCTGATTGGACGCAAGTTTTAGGAAGTCACATGCAGCCTTGTCCAGTTTGATCTCCCACTGATCTCCTTAAATTCCTTTATCAGAAAAATATGAGTAGGATCGTGAAGCAGTTGTACAGAATTGTGTATTTGGCGCTGACCATACCTGTGTCCACTGCGTCTGTCCAGCGGACACATTTTTGGCTCTGAAGGGAATTAAAACCTACGCAGAAACACAACTGGACAGACTCGGCTCTCAGCACTGGCCTTAATAGAATAGAAAAGGACTTCTTGATGGAACTGAAGTGCGATACTCCACATGACGGTGATCGAACTGTTTTTAAGGAAAGAGAGGAGGAATCTGATTTTTTGATGAGTGAAATGATAAATATCATAGTAAATAATATTTCTAATGTATGTGGTTGTTTTCAATGTTTTGTGCTGGCTGTAGTTGCATGATGAAATTTTTTCTACTGTTTTGTTTATTCCGTTTATTTAGAGGCATAAAAATGCTTCATAAGGGGTTGAGGGATCTAGACCTAGCACTACTGAAGGCCCAGGTGGGTAATGCACGGTCCGCCATTGTCTTTCAGGATGAATCAAATAAAAGGCCAAAAGCACAGTTCTGGTATCTGGAGTGGTATGGTGATGCTGTGATGAAGAGGTAAAATGGGTGACCTTTGATTGGAAGCTTGCGGGTTAAGTCCTGCCTTGCCCGCCCCTTGTGTTGAAATGTTCTAAGTATTGGTGCGTATCAATGCCTCTCACATGATTTGATTCATATCTCAATACAAGGTCTACAAATTGAGACATGAAAGATTCAACTAACTCTATGGGGATAAGATAAAGCCAGATTTTTACTTTAATGTATTCAAATTAAATATTTGTTATTCATTTTGCATTTAAAACCAAAAATCAAAAGGTCTTTTAACAGAGAAACTCATTTTTGTTCTTATTAGTACATTTTATTTTAAGCAACAAAAGCAAAATATCTGAGGGACATAATAGGTTTCAACATTCCAACCTGACATTCTGGATCTTTAGCCCCGTGTCTCATTTAATTAGAAAAAAGTGTTTCCATTACAGTTTTGCCAAATATGTCCGTTTCAATACGACTCAAAAACCACCTCCTTCAAGTGCAAAACAGTTTTTTTGGTTAGATGCGATTTTTTTCAAAAATTAACGTGTTTCCATTATCGCAAATCCAATTTGCACAATTTCATAGTCAATGGAAACGCAGCTAAAGAAGACATCAGAGGGATGGAAACAGCCCCTCAGTGTGAGCTAAAACAAAAACCTGTAGGAAAAGTTTCTCAGCACTGAGGGATTGCACATTATTGCAATTTGTAAGAAAATGTTTCCATTGTTTATCCGTCAAACATGCTGGGCCAGCAGCATTTATCTCTGGAGAAGCATTATTTCTGATGTCATGTTTCTGTGGACCATTGAGGAAGTAAACCAAAAATCTATCAAAAAGCATTAACAAATGCTATTTAAAAAAATGTGATAATAGCACGACAGTGTGGGATCACCGTGAAGGGGAGGGGCCTAGCATTAGAGGGAGGGGTCATATTGTTGTGACTGTGTTTCTGTTTGTTACAAAAATAACGTTTTGAATGATTCAATTATCTCGTTTATTAAAACTTTAAACATTAAAACCATCAAACATCAACAGGAGAACACATATTGTAGCAGACGAGATTTTGGAAAATGTTTCTTTGACAGAATTTATTCCTTGTAGGTTCGCTATCTGAGTGACATAAAGACTAACAGTTTGTGCTCCTATATTTCCACCTTGTTTTGTTTTCTTTAAAGCAGGAGTCTCAAACTTGCGGCCCCCCTTATTATGAAAGTTTAATGTTAATGCGTCCGCCAGTTTTGTATCAAAGAAACTTTTCCAGTGTATGACTCTTGGGGGCGTGACCTTGACCGTGCTTGAAGCAGAAAAACATTTAGGGCAGGAAGCCTGACAGCCCCCTCCCCGGACCAAACGGTTCCTGAGCGCGGCTGTGACTGCAGCTCACCGCTCCCACACAGGATGGGTCACTGCGGAGAATAAATGTCTCACACCTGCTTGCGTGACAGCTAACGGGGCTTTAAATACGTGCAAGCGAAAACAAGATTTAGTCTTAGACACACTTAAAATATTTGTGGACAATGCAACAATAAGCGAATTCGAGATGAACCAGCGCCGCGCCTGGACCGTTGGCGAGAGAAGGCGGCATTTCCAGCTGCCTTTGCTTGGGTTGGCGCCTTGTTGTTCGCACCCCTTTCCCACTTTATTTTTCTGATGATTGACAGGTGCATCTTGGCTGCATGTCTTTGGTGTCGCCAACATGAATTTCCATCCGTTTTTGAGCCTTTTTGCTTTATAAAGAGCAAAATTAAAAAATAAAACATTCAACACTGATTTAAATTTGGGAGCATATTCTCTCTTCTCCACCTTGAACTTCAATAAGTCCAAGTCCAGGTCCAGACGAAATGATGATCATCTTCAAGTCACACTGAGGCTCTCAGCCTCCCAGCTGTACCAGAGGAAGATGCCATGTGTCCAACAGTAAGAAGAAGGCAAGAGAAGCCGTGTTCAGGAGAACCATTGATTGAGGTTAAAGAACTGTGAAATTTACGTCTTCTTTTGTGTTTAATAGTTATAATTTAACAGTGTTAACTGACCTGTGTTTATGAGGACGTTTAAATCTGGAAACAGTAGATACGGAAGACCAAATAAACAGAAATGTATAACTGATTTATTTACTTAATTATTGTTTTTTTATTAGATTTTATTTGATTGAGAGTTTTATTTGTACTGTTTTTTTAACAGAAAACAGTTAATAATAGAGCATAGTTAATAATACATGTTTCTTACAAATTTACTACCAAAGAAGGGATGTACCAGAGGAAGTTACACACAACTTGTTTACCCCTTGTGCTATCCTAGGCACTTTGACATTGAGAGTTGGGTCATCTAGACCCACTAGACAGTGCGCTGAACCTTTTTCTTCAATGATTTGTGATCTTCACTGGTTGTCATGGATTACATGAAAACCTCTCCGTCTTTATCCACCTTTGTCATGGTAGGGAGAACACGTCAATGGTCATCTTGACCCCATAGGATAGCACAAGGGTTAAACTAGGGTCCTTGTTCGTCTTATTTTGTGTTATAAAGTATTGTAAAAAGTCTTAGAAGAATGGACTTTTTTAAACTCACAAATTGTGTGTGCACGCTGAAGTTCCGGCCCAGCCTCAGCTAGACCCCGCCTTCAGTGGCCTCAAGGTCAATTGAGTTTGAGACCCCTGCTCTACATCAGCTGCTGTGACTGGCTCCTTGTTACCATCTAGCGGCAGCTCTTCCATCTATGCTGCTGTGACCAGCTCCTCTTCTCCACCTGGTAGTGGCGCCTGCTCCAGCCCTGATGCTCTGCCACCGATAAGTGTAGAAGAGGTGTGCATAGAGCTCAGGAGGCTCAATGGTCAGAAATCTGCTGGTCCTGATGAAATATCACCTCGGCTGCAGACGGAATGTGCGTCAGAGCTGGCTGTGCCTCTTCAAACCATCCTTAACAAGGGTCTTCAGATAATAATAATAATAATAATGAATTTTATTTATATGGTGCCTTTCTAGACACCCAAGGTCGCCTTACAGATAGAAACAATAAAATACAGTTAAAAGAAAGACACATTAGTTAAAAACATACAAAACAATGGAATCATAAAATTAACTAGGGTGGGTATGCTTTTCTGAAGAGGTGGGTTTTCAGATTTTTAGCAAACTGTGTGAGTGAATTCATGTTCCGCAGACCTGGGGGCAGTGAGTTCCAGAGCTGGGGGGCAGAGCGGCTGAATGCTCTGCCCCCCATAGTGACGAGCCGAGCGGTGGGTGTAGCAAGCTGGAGTGAAGAGGCAGACCTAAGGGAGCGGGTGGGAATGACAACATGGATAAGGTCAGACAGATGGGGGGGGCGAGGTTATGGAGGGCTTTGAAGGTCAAGATAAGGATTTTATAATGATTTCGGAATGGCACTGGTAGCCAGTGAAGTTTTTGTAGAACAGGTGTGATATGCATAGTTGAGGGGGTTTGTGTTATGATCCGGGCAGCAGAATTTTGTAGCAGTTGTAGTTTGTTAATGGTTTTGTAAGGGAGTCCGGATAAGAGGGAGTTGCAGTAGTCCAGACGAGAGGTGATGAGACTGTGGACTAGAATGGCCGTGGAGTGAGGACTGAGAGAGGGGCGGAGACGGCGGATGTTTCGGAGGTGGAAATAGGCCGTCCGGGTGATGCTATTTATGTGGGCAGTAAAGGAGAGAGTGCTGTCAAGGATGACACCCAGACTCTTAACTTGTGGGGAGGGAAGGATGGAGCAGTTATCGAAGGAAATGGAGAAGTTAGGGAGTTTATTTAGGGTGGTCTTTGTTCCTACGATGAGGAGTTCAGTTTTGTTACTATTTAATTTAAGGAAGTTTGCAGTGAACCAGGATTTTATTTCAAGAAGGCATTTGGAGAGGGAGGCAGGTGGAAGAGTGGAGTCAGGCTTGGAGGAGAGGTAGAGCTGGGTATCATCTGCATAACAGTGAAAGTGGATGTTGTGTTTACGGAAAATATAACCAAGGGGAAGAAGGTAAATGATGAATAGCAGGGGCCCTAGGACAGAACCTTGGGGCACACCTGTGGTAACTGGAACTGTGGGAGAGGTGAATGACTTTAATTGTATGAATTGCGTGCGGCCTGAAAGGTAGGACTGGAACCAGCTGAGGGGTAGGTCAGTGATGCCAATGGTTGAAAGTCTTTCCAGAAGGATGGGGTGTGAGATTGTATCAAAAGCAGCAGTCAGATCAAGTAGAAGGAGGATGGAGGCTAAACCAGAGTCAGCGGCGAGTAGAAGGTCATTAGTAATTTTAAGGAGGGCTGTTTCTGTACTGTGAAATTGACGGAAGCCAGACTGGAGTTGTTCATATAAATTATTGGAAGAGAGGTGGGTTTGAAGTTGAGAGGTGACAGTTTTTTCAAGGATTTTTGCAATGAGTGGAGCATTAGAGATTGGGCGGTAGTTATTGAGATTGGTGGGATCAGAACCTGTTTTTTTCAGTATGGGGGTGACAGCTGCGGTTTTGAGAACAGGAGGAACAGTTCCAGTCTTAAGGGAGGCGTGAATGATGCTAGTAATGAGGGGCGATAAAGAGGGGAGAGTAGCCTTGACCAAAGCAGTGGGAATTGGGTCAAGTTGGCAGGAGGTGGTTTTGGATTTTTTAATGAGTTCGGTGATTTGCTCAACTGATGGAAGATTAAATGATGAGAATGGCTGATGTGGGGAGAGAAGAGCTGGTGCCGTTACATTTTGACTTGAGTTGGATTGAAGTTGCTGGTGAATGTCATGGATTTTTGAAGAGAAATAAGACGCTAGGGTGTTACAGAAATCAGAGGAGTACAAATGAGGAGGAAGTGAATTTTGGCAGGTGGTTGTACGTGAGAGGATAGAAAATAGGACCTTTGAGTTGCCATTAGCGGAATTTATCAAACCAGAGAAATATTCTGTTTTGGTCTTGGAGATGGAGTCTTTGTATTGGATGATATGGTTATAATACATGTCTTTATGAATAGTGAGCTCAGTTTTCTTGTAGAGTCGTTCTAGTTGGCGACCTTTAGCTTTGAGTTGTCTGAGGCTTGGAGTAAACCAGGGTGCAGAGACGTTGAATGAGATAGACCTTGTTTTGAGCGGGGCGAGAATGTCTAGAAAATGATGGAGGTTATAATTGTAGTGGGAAATAAGTTCCTCGGGAGGGGAGGCACTATCAGGACTGGGCATGCTATGGATGAGTGAGGATAAATTGTCCAGGTTAATGTCCGTAATTTTACGAAAGCTAATGGTGCGTGGAAGATTGGATTTAGAAACAGAGAGGTTGACATGAAAAGATAACAGCATATGATCAGAATACGGGAGGGGGTCTGGTTTACAGTCCGCAGGTGTAACACCCGAGCAGCAAACGAGGTCCAATACATGACCCTTAATATGGGTGGGAAAGTTAACATGTTGATTGAGACCGAAGCTGTCCAGACAGGAAACAAAGTCTTTGGTGAGGGAGTTGGTGTCACTGTCCATGTGAATATTAAAATCCCCTAAAATTATTATTCTCGGTGAAAGAGTGGAAAGGAGAGTTAAAAGAGCAGAAAAGTCAGTAATAAAATTTTTGACTGATCTTGGGGGTCTGTAAAATGCAGCGACAATAGTTGGAACAGGGCCAGAGAGTTGACATACACTTGCCTCAAATGTCTCATAGGCAGGGACAGTCACAGGCGTTATCCTCCAACTCTCGCGATAGATCATCGCGAGCCCCCCTCCGCGGCCGGAGCCACGTGGTTGCGCGATGTAAACAAACCCCGGAGGGGTAGCATCATTCAGTGAAGTGAAGTCATTTGGCTGCTGCCATGTTTCTGTTAGGCACATAAAATCCAACTTGTGGTCGAGTAGGAGATCTTGGATGAGATGACCCTTGCTCGTGAGAGAGCGGATGTTCAGAAGACCAAAGTTGGCGGAGAGTTTGGCGGCCGGATCGTTAGGTGACCGAGGCAGACGAGTCAGGAAGCTTTGATAACCGCGACGACCAAAGTTTCTCGGCGGACGGCGACTGGCGGACCAAAATGACCTGATGGTGTTGGAGTTGGAGTTCTCATCACGGATCATCCGACGCGAGCCGCGGTGAATGTATCTCCGACGAGGCTGGAATAGGATGTCCGGGTGCTGGAGCAGCGCTGGTGGAGGTGAATCGAGTGGAGAAGAGCGAAGCTTGGCAAAGTCAGCGACAGAGTATTGGAGCAGGGCTGTCAGTGGATGCTTGAGAAATGACAGGATGATCCAGGCGACAGATGGGATGTGTCCCTGGTTTGTGGAAGACCTTATGCTTCGTCCCAGTGCCTAAGGTGACAAGGCCTGCAGGGATGAAGGACTATGGTAAATGGTAAATGGCGTATACTTATATAGCGCCTTTCTTCCTACAAGGACAAAGCGCTTTACAGTCACAGACCCATTCACCCAGTCACACACACATTCACACACACAGTCACACACTGGTGGTCGCTCCGCTGCCAAACACAGGCGCCCGCCTACCACCAGAGGCAAGGTGGGGTTCAGTGTCTTGCCCAAGGACACTTCGACTCATGGGCGTGCAAGGCGGGAATCGAACCTGCAACCTTACGATCATGGGACGACCGCCCTACCGCTGCACCACGGCCGCCCGTAGTACTATAGACTAGTTGCCCTGACATCTGTTATAATGAAGACTTTTGAGAGACTGCTACTCCAGCGGCTAAAAACTCAGGTGGAGGGGCCGCTGGACCCCCTTCAGTTTGCCTATCAGGACAGTATGGGAGTGGAAGACACAGTCCTGTATTTGGTCCATAGGGCGCTCTCCTTTCTGGAAGGGGCTAGCAGCTATGTGAGGGTATTTTTTTTTTTACTTCACAAGTGCCTTTGAGACAGTCCAGCCTCAGCTGCTGAAGGGGAAGCTTGAGGGGATGAGAGTTGATCCAGTTTTTGTTTGCCGGATCCACGACTATCTAACTCTAAGGTCACAGTATGTCCACCTGGGAGGCTGTGTATCTGGGATATTGATGAGCAACATCAATGCACCACAGGGGACTGTACTATCGCCTTTTCTCTTTACACTTTACACTGCTGACTTTACTTATGCATCTGCAGCTTTTCATGCCCAGAAGTATTCGGACGACACCGCTAATAAACCTCCTAAACATTTCACAAAACTGCGTGAAAACATTAAAATGTCTTTTTTCTTTATCTTGTTTTTACACTTTCAAACAACACCACAGGAGGACACTGTAGATAAACAGAATCTGTGAAGATAAATTTAAATATTTAAGATCTTTTAAAGAGAAAGTTACGCTGTAGTTGGAGTTAAATATCTGCAAAATCCCTCATTTATTAAAGGAGGTTCAGCAGAAAAGGTTTTAATAAAAGGTTATCTGGTCTTTTTAAGTTGAAGACAAACGCCTAGCTTGGAGGCACAACATCTTCAACTGAAGATGTTTTATTGGGGGATACAACAACACATTCATCCTGCAACACATCACTCTGACCGGCACCTCCTCGTACACACAGACATGAATACATAGGATTACGCGTCCAACAAACACACAAACATCCACACAAACATCTACAGTGTTTAATCAGTTTAATCAGCATGTAAATAACATGGCTGTGTGTTTCCAGATACATGAATGAGATCACAAATCTCAATCACTTATTCCCCCAAGAGCCACAGCCGACAGAGCGATTATCAACTTTAAAACTCCTATTTTTGGATATTTCCATTGACGACTTAAATCAAAAATGCAGCAAACAGATAAAGAATGTTTAAATTCCTTTTTTAATCTGTTGTCTGACTCAGAAGGCTCACCTGAAAGTAGTTTGTGGAGTTTTAGCTGCACGCTAATGTCTACGGCTGCTCGACTCATGCTATCAACTATTGTCATTTTCCAGGTAAGAATCAATTCTATGATCTTTTCTTTTTTCAGTCACATGTCTCTGATGATGTTTGCTAGAACTGCTACTTTGATAAGATTATTGTTGCTGTTTTAAACTCGCAAATGCGCAAGAAAAACCTTTATTTCATAAGACTTTTCAACCTGGTAACACAAAATGAAAAAAATAAGAATAAAACAAATGTAAAAAATGCTATGACATCACAGCTTTTTTTTTTAAAGCGATGACATCATAACTAATCCAGGTCCTTAAAAAACATGGCTGTGATGACGTGTCATAACGTGTCATCACAGCCTTGTTTTGTTGTTATGATGAAATATGACATCACTGATGACATCAAACACACCAAGCAACATGTCATTTGACTCCATCATATTTTTTAACATATATAACCCCTGACTCTCTAAACTTTAATTGGACAGACTGCAGTTACAGTACTAGATCCACAATCCCAGGAGCATTTGCTGTTAAAGTTTTTAAAGCCTTTATTTAGGACAGTTTTTAAGAACTTTCGTGATGAGTTTCTTTAGAAGAACTGCTGTGAACATGGGCTTTCTTCAGGATGGCCAACTAGATTCTTTGCAACAAGAAAATGACAGTTTACGTCAAAGGATCGAAACTCTTGATGGGACTTTGGGTAACAGCAAAAAGGTTGAGGAAATGTACAAAGACGTTGACAAACGGAAGAAAGCGGCCTCTAAACTAAACAAAAGTTTGAAGAAAGAACTTGACAAACTAAGCAGGCAGCTTCAGATTCAGATCGATTTGGAAAACAAATGTAAACGTTACCAGGACAAGATAGAAACACTCAACCGCATGAATGAAAAGTATCAAAGACAAACGACAAGCGTCATAGAAAAACTGTCGGACCAGAAAACCCTGGAAAACAAACTGAAGGGGCTGAAAGCCAAGGAAGCGCTTCTAAGAAACAATAAACTTCAAATTGAGGAAGACTTAAGGTGCGCTGACCCTTCACAACATGATCATTTCAAAAAGATCAAAGAGAAAGAAGCTGTAGTCCAACAGTTAGAACAGGAAACAGAAGCTCTTGAACAAAAGCTCAGAGAAATGCAGGTTTCTGTCCAAGAAAAGGAAAACTTGACCAAACATCTGCAAGCCTTACAGAACAAAGAAAACTCTCTGCAACATTCTGGTTCCAAGCTAACAACTAAGATCAACAAGCTGAAGAAAGAAAATAAAAAGTTTGACTTGATAATAGAGGAACTCGAGGCACAACAAAGGACTCTTGAAGAGAAGAAGAGACAAAGTCAGGAGTGGGAGGAAGATCATGAGGAGATAAAAGCGACTGTAAAAGCTTATAAGCTTAAGATTAGACAAATGAAAGAAAGAAATTTGGCTCTTTCTGAGGAACTCCATCAAACCCAAACTGCTATTAAAAGCAAAGAAAATGCTGAAGCAGAATTGTTGGCTTTATGGAACGAAAAAAGTCTTCTCAAGAACAACAAACTCAGGCTGGAGCAGGAGATTCATAAACTGAAGATGGAGAACGGTGTCCAGATGCACACCATGAGTGTTGAGAGGGACGCTTTGGAGTTAAAGATCCAGAAAGAAAAAGAGTCCATCCAGCAAACACAACAGGAAGTCTGTGCTCTTCAACAGGACCTTCAGGTAATGCAGGATGCTATTCAGCACGAAGAAGAACTGAAAGAAGAACTGTCTGAACTCAAGGCGCAGAGAAAAATTGCTCAGAACTCAAGTTTAAAGCTGAAGTGTGAATTACAAAAGCTTCAAAATACTGGTGGCAACTGCAAATTATTGAAGCACGAACTTGAAGTGGAAAAGAAGATTCTTGAAATAGAAAGCCAGAAATTGAAAACTTTAAAAAGACAATATGAAGATGAAACCACAGATGTCGAGACTGAAAAACTAGACATTAAGTTATTCAAGACTGAAAACCAGGCTCTGTTGGAGGAAATCCAGTCTTTAGAAAGAGTTGTGGAAATGAAGGCCGAGGCGGAAGCAGAGCTGGGTGGTTTGAGGAAAGAAAGCTCACATCTTAAAAACAGCGTCCAAAGACTGAAAGAAGAGATTCAAAGGAAAAAGGCTGAGCTTGAACATCATTCTAACCTCCTTTTGGAAGGAACTGTCAGCTCATCTGATCCACAAGCTCTGTTAGCGGCAGTTAAAGAAGAACAGCTTGCTGTTGAGCTTTTAAAAAGGGAAGCCACTGACCTGAAAAGTCAACTGCATGAATTGGAAGAATCTTCAACATTCCAAGGAGGTTTAAGAGTAGAACTGAGTGGCCTGTTGGCTCAGAAAAAGTTGGTGGCAGAAAATAATTCCAGGCTGAAAAAGAAAATCCAACAACTTCAAGAGGAACACGAACAGGTGATCGAAATACAAGGAGAAGTTGCGGCACAAAGCAAGGCTCTGGATACTTTAAATGCAGAAGAAAAGGAGTTGGAAGAAGCTTATAACCGCATCAAGACTGACATCGTGGCTCTTCAATACGACAAAGGTCAACTAGAATTTGAAAAAAAGGTCCTATCGGGGAAAATCCAAGAGAAAAAGAAGGTTTTGAAAAAGAAGAGCAAGGTAGAATCTGAGCTGCGTGCTCTGAAGGAAGTTAGCAGTGCTCTCAAAGACAGCATAGAACGGATAAAACAGGAGATTGAAAGAGAAAATGCTGAATTTGACCGGATCAGTGAGTCTAAGGAGCTTCCTGACACACTGATCTCAACTTTGTCGAGGAAAGTTTCAGAAGAAAAGTTCGCTGTTCAAAATTTAGAACAGGAAGCTAATGTTCTCAGGCGCAAGCTCCAAGACTTGAAAGTTTCTGTTCAGCAAAAACAAGCCGTAGAAAAAGAACTGCATCATGTTTCTGCAGAGAAACGGTTGGCTCAAGACAATATTTCAGAGATGGAGCGTGAAATCACAAATCTTCAGAGCACGCTTGATAAATACAATAAGATGACTGCTGAAGTTTTGTCAGAAAGCAAGACTCTACGTACTTTGCATCAGCAACAAAGGGAGTTGGAAAAAGAACATGCGAGCATCCAGGCAGAGATCTCAGCTCTTAAAGTCAACAAAAGTAAACTGGCTGCTGAATACCAGACCCTGTCAGAGGAACTCCAACAACAACAACAACATGTGAAAAAGAAGACAGAGGCAGAAGAAGAGCTGCGTGCTCTGAGGAGAGTTACCGTTAGTCTCAAAGACAGCATAGGAACCTTGAAGCAGCAGATTAAAAGCCAGAAAGCTAAGTTTGGAGGCGTCTTCCAAGACGGTGCGCAGGAAGCGATGTCTGACCCATCAGACGTCTTAAAGGATTTCTCCAGGAGAATTGCAGACCAGAAGGTTGTCATTGAAAATTTAAAACTGAAAGCCGACAGTCTCAACAGCAAATCCCAAGAAATGCAAGGACTTAACAAGCAAATACCATTAATGGAGAAACAGCTTTTGGACCTTGATCGACGGAAACAGCTTTTGCAAGAAAATATTTCTACGACGACGCAAAAGATCTCAAAATTTCAGGAGAAAAAAAAGAGTTACGTCAGCATGAATGAAGAAGTTGTGGCAAAGAACAACGAACTTAAGAAACTGTACAGAGAACAAAAGAGGGTGGAAAAAGAATGTGAGGCAGCAAAGACTGAAATTAATGCTGTTCGAGCCAGCACTAGCAAACTGAGGGAGGAAAATTACATTTTAACAAACAAACGTGAATCTTCAAAGAGACGTGTGCAGAAAATGAAAGAAAAACAGGCAAACCAGGGGGCTTCAAATGTTAAAGAGCCAGTTTTGGAGAAAAGCGTATTACCAAGTAAACATTTGAAAAAACTCCCTCCACTGAAAACCCCCAAATTGAAAAGTCCTGATCCTGTCTTAGAAAGCTCATCTGATGATGATTTAACACTCAATGACATTTCAGAGCTTCCTTTTGACAGTCCTTCCCTCAGTGACTTCTGAATTCAGCAAAACGATTATAAAAGGCATTTTTTTAGATTTATAGATCATTGGATTAGTTGTTAGAAGACTCAGACTCTTTGTTTTAGTTATTTTATTTTTAACTTTTGTTTTATATTCTTTTATTTTATTTTATTTGTTTGACTTTGATTGTATCTTTGATTATGTATTTGTCATTATCTTGAACTAGAAGTAGGTGTTTCAAATCTGTAGTTTGGTTTTTATGGTAATCTTCTGTTTTACTTTAGGAAAATAAATTAAATCAGTAAATTCAAATTAGTGAACCATAATGTTCTTTGTTTAATAGGTATTAGTAATATTTAGATGTAGGAATATCTGTGATTAATGGTTTAGATGTTTAGATTTGACGGGGTGGGGGTGGGTGGGCATCTGGGGGAATCGGATCTCCTTGTGACGGGGCCCCAAGAGAGACTGGGGGGGTCTGACCCAGGGGTAAGCCTGGGGGGGAACAAGTCGGCAGTGGCCCCCCTCCCATGGTTGTTGCACGAAATTAGGCCCCTCCCCTCTCAGTTTTAATTGCACCTTAGACATGGGGGGTGCTTGGACATCACTGTGAGAAATCAGGCGATGTCCTCTCGGTGCCCTCCCCTCTATAAACTAAGACTGCACATTACTTAATAAAAGAAGTGAGACATTTTTACACTTTAAAATAACTGAGTAAATATGAAAGCTCTCAAATCAGTCAAAACACATGATTATTAAGTATATCTACTTAATATTTACATTACATATTACATATATTACATATTCCATTGCAATAAAGTGACTTGACACAAATAGAATTTAAATTGAGTAGAAGTAACTCAAATACTGTAAACTATAGAAATAATATGTAAAAAAATGGAAGAAATTGAATTGATCTACCTGAAACCATTCACAGGAGATAACTTGTAAAATGACGACAAAGAAAATCTGAAAAGCAATACTGCACATTACTTAATGAAAGAAGTGAAACATTTTTACACTTCAAAATATTGAGTAGATATGAAAGTTCTCAAATCAGTCAAAACACATGATTATTGAGTACATCTGCTTCATCTTTTCAATTTCATATCAATGAAGTGACTTGGCAGCTCGTTCATACTGCCAGTTCACACCTATGGTCCCTCTGACCATCACTGGGACATTCAAACTCGTTCACACACCAGTGGAGAACCACTGCTGAAGTGTCTTGCCCAAGGACACAACCACAGCTGAGTGGGGAGAGTGGGAATTGAACTGCCAACCCTTAATTCATTGGATGACCTGCTCAACTGCCTGAGCCACTGCGGCTGAGCAGGTCAGAAATAACTACTTTCCTTAAGTGGTTATTTCTACAGCCGAAAAGCAAATTTGGAACATAGACTGTGCTCCATCAAATTTCTTTGACTCATCAACACAACATGCAGGCATACATCAACCTGGAGGACGAGGTTCGGTTGTTAAGGCTGAACCCGTTGAGTTGGTGACTGAAAAAGTCATGGCGGCCTGAAACTTTCAAACTTTACAAGGGTGCTTCCGCCTGGCATGAGAATGGATTATGACTCTAGTCCCAAACTTTCTCCAGAAAATGTCAAACAACATATTGAAATTATACAAAATATTTTTAGAAGTATAACCTCTAAAATGTCTATTAGTAACATTCAGTAGCTGCGGACATGTCAATTCAATTCAATTCAATTTTATCAATATAACACTATGTATTAACCTCAGTTAGCCAAAGTGTTGTACAGCATTAAACAGGAGAAATTTCAGACTAACTGATAAAACAAAAACAAAAATCAATTTTTGTGCAAATGAATATAAAACATTAAAACAGTTCAGTAAAAAGCAATAACTACAATTATAAAAGTTATAAAACAAAGATTGTAAAATAGAATATTAAGCACTGCTTGTCCGGGGATGGGGTCACAGGCAGGGCCCCTCTTTCGGGGTCACGGGGCTGCTGGAGCCTATCCTGGCCACTTGTATATAAAATGTAAAAAATATGAATAAAAATACATAAATGAATGCACTGAAAATAATGTAATACACACATATTAATTATAAATACGTATTTAATAATAATAATAATAAAAAACATATAACTCTGCCAGAGTGTCTCTTTTGGATCACTCTGCCAGTCCCAAGCCTGTAAAAAAGAGGAGGGTATGTTTCTTGTTTTTCTATTCCATGTCACATCTAAGCACTGCTTTGTTTCCCTTCTGCCATCTCTGTGCCTGCCAGGTAAATGGATCATGAAGACCTCCTGTGACTGTCCCTGTAGAGCAGGGGTCTCAAACTCTGTTGACCTTGGGGCCACTGAAGGCAGGGTCTAACTGAGGCTGGGCCGCAACTTCAGCGTGCGCACACAATTTGTGAGTGTCTGAAAGCCAATGCCAGTTTAAGTCAGAAATTTAAAAAAGTCCATTCTTCTCAGATTTCTTTTACTATATTTTACACAGACACAAAATAAGATGAACAAGGACCCTGGTGTGAACAAGTTGTGTGTAACTTCCTCAGGTACATCCCTTCTTTGGTAGTAAATTTGTAAGAAACATCTACTATCAACTATACTCTATTATTAACTGTTTTCTGTAAAAAAGATACTAATAAAACTCTCAATCAAATACAATTAAATACCTAAATAAAAAAATTAATAAGTAAACATATCAGTTATACATTTCTGTTTATTTGGTCTTCCGTATCTACTGTTTCCAGATTTAAACGTCCTCATAAACACAGGTCAGTTAACACTGTTAAATTATAACTATTAAACACAAAAGAAGACGTAAATTTCACAGTTCTTTAACCTCAATCAATGGTTCTCCTGAACACGGCTTCTCTTGCCTTCTTCTTACTGTTGGACACATGGCATCTTCCTCTGGTACAGCTGAGAGGCTGAGAGCCTCAGTGTGACTTGAAGATGATCATCATTTCGTCTGGACCTGGACTTGGACTTATTGAAGTTCAAGGTGGAGAAGAGAGAATATGCTCCCAAATTTAAATCAGTGTTGAATGTTTTATTTAAGCTTGTTTTTTAAAATGCAAATCAGTAACGAAGAAAACAAAATTCATCAAACTGCCTGTTGTAGTTTGTTGAAGCTGAAAATAAAGTCCAGAACAAGATCCGTTTGGTGGATGATTTCTGCCGCCGGCCAGATAACACTCCACAAAACCTAACATTGCAAAATGGCTGCGCGGATCGCCTGTTGTATGACGAATGTTTTTGCTCCAATGTCACCTGTCAATCATCACAAAAATAAAGTGGGAAAGGGGTGCGAGCAACAAGGCGCCATCCTAAGCAAACGCAGCTGGAAATGCCGCCTTCTCTCGCCAACGATCCAGGCGTGGCACTGGTTCATCTTGAATTCCCCTATTGTTGCATTGTCCACACATATTTTAAGTGTTTCTAAGACTAAATCTTGTTTTTGCTCGCATGAATTTAATGTTAAAGACCTGTTAGCTCACGCTTGCAGGTGTGAGACATTTATTCTCCGCAGTGACCCATCCTATGGGGGAGCGGTGAGCTGCAGTCACAGCCGCACTCCGGAACCGTTTGGTTAAGTCTAATACGCTGCCGCGCACAACCCTAACCACAACCTTTACCTTCCTCTGAGTCCGTGTGGCCCAGACAAAAATTCAGCACTGGCTGCATGTATCTAGAAAATTACATGTGAATAGACACTTTCCAAAGAGGCAAGTAAGGAACTCCTCCTGGTCTAGGGAAGGGGGCTGTCGGGTTTCCCTAAATGTTTTCCTGCTTCATTTAAGGTCAAGGTCACGCCCCCAAGAGTCTTATACCCCACCGTGATTGGATAACAATAAACGGTCATATTAAGGCAGGGGTCGCTAAATACCACCTTGGGGGCCGCAAATGGCCCGCGGGCCGCAAGTTTGAGACCCCACCACTGGGTGGAATAAAGGAGCCGGTCACAGCCGCAGAGGTGTAGGAGCCTTTGATGGTTGGGCATGGATGGAGTAATAGCTGTTTATTT
The DNA here is from genome assembly GCF_053564925.1 of Oryzias latipes. Lineage (NCBI taxonomy): Eukaryota > Metazoa > Chordata > Actinopteri > Beloniformes > Adrianichthyidae > Oryzias > Oryzias latipes. The sequence continues at coordinate 10,615,520 of NC_136252.1, forward strand.
TTTAGTAGAAGTCTTTGGGTTATTAGTTTTTGGAATCACTGGGAACTTCCTAATTAGAACACAAGGGGGTCCACTCAGTCCAGTTGTCTTATAAAGTCAACAGTTGGGGCCCTCCTCAAAACCTAACATTGCAAAAAATATAATAAACAAAAATATAAATAAGAAAAGAATATTAATAAAACAAAATGTCAGCCACTCACTCATCCTAAAACTGGAAACACTGATAATAAAAAATATAATTAAATACATGCCCAAAATTTGAGTGGGGAAAAAACTGTATAGTTGCAGCAAGGGCGGCAGTGGTGCGTGGAGGGAGGAAGGGAGGGCGGGTGGCCCGTAAAGGTGGGCGACAACTGCGGGTAGCACCTGAGGGCCATACACCGCCACTCGCTGCTTTAATTTATCAATGTTTCTGGATAATATGTATATGTATTTTTGGTGAATCAAAATTGTCATTTACATGTGAATATAATGTTTGAACAAATGGATGGATACATGGATGAAATGAATGGATGGGAAAGTGACATTACATGTGTTAGATGTAACAGATGTAATGAAATGATATAAATGAGTGAATGAATGTAATGCAACCACAAGGGAACACGATGAAGTGCTCTCTCATGCCCGTCCCAAGTTCGGATAAATGCAGAGGGTTGTGTGAGTGCCAAAACAAAATGAACATATGAATCACAAAACAGAGATGAGTTCAATTTATATATGTATATATCTCACATTCCTTAGCCTCTCAGAGAAATGGTTCAGGAAGGCTCAACTCCTTCCCTAGGACTGCGCTTGGGCTCAACTCCACCCACAGTCTGGGCTGTGAAACAGTCCCTCCAGGTGGGTTGGACTCACTGCCATTCTGGAATCACTCATGGTGAGAGGGGGCGGGCTGGTGTAGGCCTACTCACGAACCCCCAGCACAGCTCCCAAGTGTCGGAGTTTGCCCCAGTGGATGAGTGGTTCATGTCCTCTAACCTTAGCAGCCCTCGAGGCCTGCCCCCTAACACTTTGTTAGGAAAATGAAAGATCATAAAATACTTTTTTGTTTCTGTTATTTGATTCTATTAAAGACACTTTGATAAGAATGACGGTACCGCGATTTAGCCGCAGCTTCAACTCTGTTTTTGAAAAGTCCCGCCCCTTTACTTGTCTCCACCAATCATTCTTGGATCACACGTCATCAGTCTGACCAATCAGAAGTGGTTAAAGTCTTCACTTCCTTGTTCCGATTTAACTCATAAAGTCTCTCAGTGCCAACAAAAATACCAGCTAAAGCTCGTCTTTAGCGGTATAGCTTTCCACAGAATCCAATATCAGACCGTGGAACAAGTGAACAAAACAATGAAGCTCCGAGAAGCGAGTCTGTCTGCGTTTGGCGGCTGTTTGCACTACATCTCCCATGATTCATAGGGTTAAAGTGACAGCATCTCAGAGTAGTCTTCCCTGTTAAACATCTTGAAACCACAACGAACACACAAACAGTTTTTAAATCTTCTTGATGAAATCAGAGGTCAACAGTTTAGTTCTCCTTCAAGGTTTGTGCTTCTTAACAGCCAAACATCCCAGAGTTTGGTCCAAGTCATCTTTCTAGCTGAAACACTTTTCTAATAACGTCTGGATTATTTCACATGTTAAATTTAAGAAAAAGGAATAACAACATTTAAGAAACAGGATTAAGGTGAAGTGGCCAACAGACACAATTAAACTACATTGAAACAATTTAATCATCTAAAAAGAAATAAAACATTTTTGTTAAAGTTTTCAAAGACTTTATTTTTGATTAAGACAAGATAAAAACTAATAAAACTTCAACATGTTTCACTTTTTGTGTAGCTACAGAAAGCATAAATGTAATGTTAGTCTTTTTACGTAAATTTTATCAAACATATTGTGATCATATATTTGTTTAAAAAAAACCCACAGTTGCCTTATTTAGAAAGAATGAATTTGTTTTTTTGTGAGGTTACATAAAATTGCATGTTAATAAACTGAAGGGGAAAAACAACTACCAGGGTGAAATTTCAAATAGTTTAGTTAAGAATTATTCCTGAAATCTCACTTAACTTTTATTACATATTTTAGAAAATAGAGCTGCAACTTCCAACTTTTTCTGATTTCAAGTCTGCCTTGGCTCAAAAAAGGTTGAAAAACACTGATCTAAACAATCCAGCGCCTTAAACCCAACCTACTCCCCTTACTCATCATTGTAACATGGATCTAGACAATCCAGTGGCATAAACTAAAACAGACACCCTCAAACATTCCTTCTCTTTTCTGGTCTCCAGCAATGAATTTATTTTAGTGTACAAATGATCCCACATTATTTTTTAGATATGATATTCATTTCAATATTAAATCTTCGTCTTGGTCAGCATTTTTTCCAATACATTGCAGTTTGTCTTATCAAAACCTGTAAAAATTCAGTTCATTGTAAGGTTTTATTGTCTAATGGTTACCATTCTGGACTTTAAATCCAGTAGTCTGAGTTCAAATCTAAGTAGAACCTGGAAACCCAACCTATTCTCCCTATCCTCGGCCCAGAAAACCTTTTTCCGATTAGAACGAACGTTCACATGGTCACACTTTCGGTCGGAATAAATCATTTGGGCATACGCAATAGTGTTGAAAATACCAGACGAGGAAATGAGTCCCTCAGTACACAAAGTGAGCCGCCACTGATCTTCTAAATGTGCTTTTATTAATGTTATGAATATTATGAAGCGCCTATTCGCCCATTATTTTATTTTTAATCCGTGTGGTCAGTGCTTTTTCTGTGGAAGAACTGAGCTGGAAGAAGCCAGGGTTAGGAGTGGGCTAACATTCGCTAACAACATTAGCCTTGTTTGAAGAACATAAAATCCATGTGGGAAATGCCGCAATCTGCATGTTGGCTGCACGTAAATATGTGGGATTAACATCAGCCTTTATTTTGTCGGGACATGACTGGAAACACAAATCCAGGTTGATTGTTTGAACGGTTTCTAAGGACTCAGCGACATTTCTGCTTTGGAAAGATCACACACCGCCCCAAAGCCGGTGTGTGAGCTGGCGGTACCAGCTCTGCTCGGACACACAGTTCTCCTGAGTGAGGCAGCCGCTAACCCAGAGCGACAGAACAGAAGCCTCCCCCACGGAGCGCACACGTACCAAAGCAAACCCCCCCTGCCCACAAACACAAAGCTATAAGTCCGGCTGCTCTGCTCAGAGACACGGTTCAGTCGCGCGGAGCAGCCGGTCAGTCCTGTATGAGCTCCAAAGCTTTCTCTGGAGCACCGCACCGTATATCCGTGAACTAATTTGGAGCTGTAGTTACACACGATCGGCTTTAATTGTTTACATGCAACACCATTGGATGAACAATCAGCATAACCCACCTATGTCGATCGTAAAGAAATTTGGATCTGAACGAGTCTGATCGGGGCAGAGTATTCTGAACGGCGTGTTTACATGAGCCATTTTTCTTCCGATCAGTCGTTCTTTCCGATTACTTTTGTCCATGTAAAAACAGCAACTGTTGCATGGATTTACACAATCCAGTGCCTCCAACTAACAAATAGAAAATTATAGACACAATGTCTTTAGTTTTACTGGTCTCTAGAATGAATATTTCTTTTCCATAAAAAATTTCAATGCACTTCACTGTTAGAGTGATCATATTATTCAAATTTTAATCATAAATCTTTATTTTGGTCAGCATTTTTACCAATTCATTACAGCTTTTCTTAGCATAACCTGTAAAAACTTGCTGCATTGCAAGGTTCTATGGTGTAATGGTTTGCACTGTGGACTCTGAATCCAGTGGTATGAGTTCAAATCTCAGTAGAACCTTGAAACCCAATCTACTCTCCTTACTCATCAGTCTTACTTGAATCTGAATGATCCGGCATCTCAAACTAACCAATTTTGTTCTTCTATTGTGTTGGACAGCATATTTTCCATTGTGTTAGAATTTTTATGGCTCAAAGCACTAGCCACTGACTGCAAGGACCATTTTGTTTTAGGCCTTCTAATTCTGTAAGATTTCTGCAAAAATGTAACCCCACCACATATGTGAAAAATCACCAAAATTTGCACACACCTAGGATAAACTGAAAATGACTTTTCGGCAAAGTGAACGACGCCCTACTAAGAAGATGACATCACAGCGAGCGATACCGTAAAAAAAGTGAAAGGGCCAAAAATGGCTAATGGGGCCAAAAAAAGAAAAAGTCAAAATACCATTACAAAACCAAAACACACATGTAGGGGATGGCCGAGGGAAGTTTTGAAACCATATGCGATGGCCACATGAACTCCGGGTTGGCTGCCATTTTATGGCGAATTCTGAGAATTGGCCATTTTCCTATTTTGCGACTATATTCGAAAACATTTCTGTTTGTGCGGTGTTCACAAATTGCACCACAGGCATTTCATCGACCTATAACCTTGGGAAGAGGCCACAATCTTTAATTTATCTTTGGTTTTTTTTATCGATCATCTTGTAACTTCTCGGGCATCAATGGGAAGCTACTGTGGAAAAAATGTTGAACCTAGAAGTTGTAGATTTGTAATGGTGGTACGTGTCAAATTTGTAACTGTTCTTGTTCTTAGCATTTTTTATCCGAATGTCGTAAAAAAGATTATATGCAATTCCCTGGCCCACGCCAACAATTAGGCAACAAGATTGATAAAGGCATGTGGGCGTGGTAAACTAAAATGTTGCACAAAATGTGCTATATCAGCTCAAATGAATAAAAATTACAACAATGTTTAGCAAGGTAAAGTTTTTGTATCACATCCGGTAGTAAGGGTATTCTGTTTCCGTTAAATATTGTTGTAATTTTTATTGTAGTAATACCATTTTAAAAAATGCTTTTGGACTGTCTCGTGTATTTAAAATGTCCACTTAAAAAAACAGTAATAAATAAATGTAAATGTGTAAAAGAGTTCTCCTGCAAGACCAAGAGCCGGGGATCACATTACATCTGAGCCTGAAGGTATCCGTGTCCCTGTGGGGTGGGTTCTGGTCCTTGCCCCTGAGCGCTGGGCCTCGCCAAAATTCCAACTGTGGGCGAGCCTGGTCAGGCCATGTTTACAACACTCCTTGTGGACCCCCTCTTCTCCTGGGTGTCCTCCTCCTTGGCTGGGGATGGCTGGCCCCTGCCTTGCTCTCTCCTGGACCAAGCGTGGGCCACGTGGGTGGCTGCCTAGAGCATGGGGCGGGTCTTCCTTGGGGGTCCTCGCCCGTACCTGGGGTTGGGGTGGGGGGATGCCCAGAACTCCTGGGTGGTGGTGGGGTGCTCGTCTGTGGGCGCTCTTCTGGGGCGGGGCCCCGCGGTGGACCCTCCCGGCGTGGCGGGGGGGCTGCTTTTCTGATTGGGCTTGAGCTTGCACTCTCTGTCCCCCCATGCCTCCCTGCTCTCTGGTTTTGGGTGCCCCCGTGGCGGTCCTGCTGGCCCTGGCCTGGCTGGCGGATGAGATTTCCCGACGGGAGGTTGTTCTCTATCTGCTATAATGCGGGCATTGGGGCGTTCTGGCTGCCGCTGCTGCTGCGGCGGGGGTCTTGGTGTGGGGATGGCTGGGCACTCTCCCTCCTATTTTTTTACATTCCATCATCCATTTTTAGAGGAACATGAACACTCACTTGAGCACAGGTGTTAGCTCACTTTTGCACAAGTAGTTTGCGTGATTGAATGAAATATTTCACACTAGATGGATTGAACGCACAAGTATGCGTGTGTGAACGAGATTTGTATTGTGTACATGTTGACATGTGAACATTTTTGGAGCCAACAGGTATGTTTATAACATTTGAGTGTGTGTGGACAGGCCCCGCCATTCTAGATTTGTATTAAATCTGAACCTAGCTGCAAAGATTATAAACATCCAGCTACTTGTTGCCTTTTCCCTTGTGCTATCTTAGGCAATTTAACATTGGGTGTTGGGTCATCTAGACCCACTAGACAGTGCGCTGACCCTTTTTTTTTCAATGATTTGTGATCTTCACTGGTGTCCATGGATTACATGAAATCCTCTCCACCTTTATCCAGCTTTGTCATGGTAGGGAGAACACGTCAAAGTAAAGGGGGGGGGGGTCTTCTAAGATAGCACAAGGGTTAAATGTAAGCGTGTCTTGCACCTCTCAGCCGGCGTACTATTCCGTGAAATATCGTCATCACATTCTTCTGTTCAGGGGTTTGAAAACTTGGCTGTTTATGTGGGAGACTCACATGGAAGAAGCTGCCAGCTGTTCTCTGTCTGCTGTCGGGTCCAGGGGTGTGTCTAAGTCCTCAAAATCCTGCAAGAGCATCTGTTTTTTCAAGAGCCTCAAACAGGAAGAAAGCTCATTGTGAGGTGAGCATTTCCACTGTAGGAACTGTCTTCATCTCTTTTTGAATCAGTTGGGAGAAGAAGAAACCTCTGTGATAAGTCAACCTCTGAAGCATTTCTTTGGTCTGCGTGACGAGATAACCCACACAGGGAGAACATGTAAACTCCACACAGAAAGGTCCCAGCTGGGATTTGAACCCGTGGCTTCACACTGTAAGGAGCCACAGTGAGAAGCCTCACGCCACAGACTTATTCACATCAGGCTGTTTTAAGCTGTGGAGGGACAGATGCCCTGTACAATTGTCAACGTGAGACTCACTCTGCAGTAGAAACAGTGAGAATTTTTCAACCCTTGTCCTGGCTTCCTTTAAAGCAGGGGTCTCAAACTTGCGGCCCGCGGGCCACTTGCGGCCCCAAGAAAATATTTTGCGGCCCCCTCCTTAATATGAAAATTTAATGTTAGTGTATCCCGCCAGTTATGTCTGAGTGACACTTTTCCAGTGTTGTGTGAGGAACGGACAAACCAACCAATCACGGTGGGGTATAAGACTCTTGGGTGCATGACCTTGACCACGCATGAAGCAGGAAAACATTTAGGGCAGGAAACCCGACAGCCCCCTTCCCAGACCAGGAGGAGTTCCTGGCTTGCCCTTTTAGAAAGTGTCTGTTCACATGTAATTTTCTAGATACATGCAGTCGGTGCTAAACTTTTTTCTGGGCCACACGGACTCGGAGGAAGGTAAAGGTTGTGATTAGGGTTATGCGCGGTGTTACGGCTGTGGCCGTATTTGATTTTGTTTTGTTTGTTTGTTCTGTGTTTTGTGTATTATTTCTGTATCAGAGTGGGACTTGTGTTTTTGTGGATCTATGTGTGTCTGTTTTTGTCTGATTATTTTCAGGTGTGGTGGAAAGGGTGTGGCCTCCCATTGGACCAGCTGGTGGAGGCAGCCTTTAAAGCCACCATTTGGACATCCAGTCAGTGGGAAGGGAGCCTTGCTGCAACAGTCTCCACTGTAGCTTGGCCTGCGGCTCCATTTTGTTTTGTATTTCACCACCTGTTTAGTTGTGTGTTGCACTTTAGTATTTTGTATTCGTAGTTCTTCGTAGTTTGTATTTTTGTGCCCACACTGATTAGTCTTTTGGTTTATAGTGATTTTGTTTAAGTGAAGCTGTAGGGGTGAACTGCCATTTTCTTTAGTACATTTTTTTATCCTGTTTTTGTTAGGTTAGGGAGGTTAGTTTTTGTCTTTGTTTTCCCTTTTCCTTTGTACAGGTAAGAAAACAAGTTTTCAGTTAGTTGGGGTTTTGTTTGTTATTTTGGCCTTGGTTCACCCTGAAGCCTTTTAGCTTCACTTTTAGTTATGGTTGGATTGTTTGTTTATTTGTAAATAAATTTGGTTATTTCATGGAGACATTTGTTTGGTGCTTTTTGCTACGGTCAACTTATTAGCCGAAAACTTTACTTTTTTTATGTTATGCCGCCTCGGTGCCCCTAGACACAAAGGGGCGTAACACGCGGCAACGTATTAGCCTTAACCAAATGGTTCCCGAGTGCGGCTGTGACTGCAGCTCACCGAGATGAACCAGCGCCTGGATTGTTGGCGAGAGCAGGCCGCATTTCCAGCTGCGTTTGCTTAGGTTGGCGCCTTGTTGCTCGCACCCCTTTCTCACTTTATTTTTGTGATGATTGACAGGTGACATTGGAGCAAAAACATACGTCATACACCAAGCGATCTGTGCAGCCATTTTGCAATGTTAGGTTTTGTGGAGGGTACCAACTGTTGTCAGAGAACTGGACTGCGTGGACCCACTTTTGTTCCAATCCACCTGGGTGATCTCAAACACGCTTATTGTTCATCTTGGCTGCCCGTATTTGGTGTTGCCAACATGCATTTCCATCCGTTTTTGAGCCTTTCTTTGATCTCAGGTATGTGTAACGCTTGTGCCAATCTCCAATGAACAGTAGTTTGAGATCAACTATGAAAATAGGAGTGGATGATTGACTGCTCTAAAAAAAACCTCTGACTGGGGAAATGTGCAAAAGTCACAAGCAAGAAAATCAAAAAATGGTTGAATTTTGGTTCTTCCTTTTAGGATTTAGGTATTTAATTCTATTTGAGAGTTTTATTAGTATCTTTTTTACAGAAAACAGTTAATAATAGAGTATAGTTGATAGTAGATGTTTCTTACAAATTTACTACCAAAGAAGGGATGTACCTGAGGAAGTTACACACAACTTGTTCACACCAGGGTCCTTGTTCATCTTATTTTGTGTCTGTGTAAAATATAGTAAAAGAAATCTGAGAAGAATGGACTTTTTTAAATTTCTGACTTAAACTGGCATTGGCTTTCAGACACTCACAAATTGTGTGCGCACGCTGAAGTTGCGGCCCAGCCTCAGTTAGACCCTGCCTTCAGTGGCCCCAAGGTCAACAGAGTTTGAGACCCCTGCTCTACAGGGACAGTCACAGGAGGTCTTCATGATCCATTTACCTGGCAGGCACAGAGATGGCAGAAGGGAAACAAAGCAGTGCTTAGATGTGACATGGAATAGAAAAACAAGAAACATACCCTCCTCTTTTTTACAGGCTTGGGACTGGCAGAGTGATCCAAAAGAGACACTCTGGCAGAGTTATATGTTTTTTATTATTATTATTATTAAATACGTATTTATAATTAATATGTGTGTATTACATTATTTTCAGTGCATTCATTTATGTATTTTTATTCATATTTTTTACATTTTATATACAAGTGGCCAGGATAGGCTCCAGCAGCCCCGTGACCCCGAAAGAGGGGCCCTGCCTGTGACCCCATCCCCGGACAAGCAGTGCTTAATATTCTATTTTACAATCTTTGTTTTATAACTTTTATAATTGTAGTTATTGCTTTTTACTGAACTGTTTTAATGTTTTATATTCATTTGCACAAAAATTGATTTTTGTTTTTGTTTTATCAGTTAGTCTGAAATTTCTCCTGTTTAATGCTGTACAACACTTTGGCTAACTGAGGTTAATACATAGTGTTATATTGATAAAATTGAATTGAATTGAATTGACATGTCCGCAGCTACTGAATGTTACTAATAGACATTTTAGAGGTTATACTTCTAAAAATATTTTGTATAATTTCAATATGTTGTTTGACATTTTCTGGAGAAAGTTTGGGACTAGAGTCATAATCCATTCTCATGCCAGGCGGAAGCACCCTTGTAAAGTTTGAAAGTTTCAGGCCGCCATGACTTTTTCAGTCACCAACTCAACGGGTTCAGCCTTAACAACCGAACCTCGTCCTCCAGGTTGATGTATGCCTGCATGTTGTGTTGATGAGTCAAAGAAATTTGATGGAGCACAGTCTATGTTCCAAATTTGCTTTTCGGCTGTAGAAATAACCACTTAAGGAAAGTAGTTATTTCTGACCTGCTCAGCCGCAGTGGCTCAGGCAGTTGAGCAGGTCATCCAATGAATTAAGGGTTGGCAGTTCAATTCCCACTCTCCCCACTCAGCTGTGGTTGTGTCCTTGGGCAAGACACTTCAGCAGTGGTTCTCCACTGGTGTGTGAACGAGTTTGAATGTCCCAGTGATGGTCAGAGGGACCATAGGTGTGAACTGGCAGTATGAACGAGCTGCCAAGTCACTTCATTGATATGAAATTGAAAAGATGAAGCAGATGTACTCAATAATCATGTGTTTTGACTGATTTGAGAACTTTCATATCTACTCAATATTTTGAAGTGTAAAAATGTTTCACTTCTTTCATTAAGTAATGTGCAGTATTGCTTTTCAGATTTTCTTTGTCCTCATTTTACAAGTTATCTCCTGTGAATGGTTTCAGGTAGATCAATTCAATTTCTTCCATTTTTTTACATATTATTTCTATAGTTTACAGTATTTGAGTTACTTCTACTCAATTTAAATTCTATTTGTGTCAAGTCACTTTATTGCAATGGAATATGTAATATATGTAATATGTAATGTAAATATTAAGTAGATATACTTAATAATCATATGTTTTGACTGATTTGAGAGCTTTCATATTTACTCAGTTATTTTAAAGTGTAAAAATGTCTCACTTCTTTTATTAAGTAATGTGCAGTCTTAGTTTATAGAGGGGAGGGCACCGAGAGGACATCGCCTGATTTCTCACAGTGATGTCCAAGCACCCCCCATGTCTAAAGTGCAATTAAAACTGAGAGGGGAGGGGCCTAATTTCGTGCAACAACCATGGGAGGGGGGCCACTGCCAACTTGTTCCCCCCCAGGCTTACCCCTGGGTCAGACCCCCCCAGTCTCTCTTGGGGCCCCGTCACAAGGAGATCCGATTCCCCCAGATGCCCACCCACCCCCACCCCGTCAAATCTAAACATCTAAACCATTAATCACAGATATTCCTACATCTAAATAATACTAATACCTATTAAACAAAGAACATTATGGTTCACTAATTTGAATTTACTGATTTAATTTATTTTCCTAAAGTAAAACAGAAGATTACCATAAAAACCAAACTACAGATTTGAAACACCTACTTCTAGTTCAAGATAATGACAAATACATAATCAAAGATACAATCAAAGTCAAACAAATAAAATAAAATAAAAGAATATAAAACAAAAGTTAAAAATAAAATAACTAAAACAAAGAGTCTGAGTCTTCTAACAACTAATCCAATGATCTATAAATCTAAAAAAATGCCTTTTATAATCGTTTTGCTGAATTCAGAAGTCACTGAGGGAAGGACTGTCAAAAGGAAGCTCTGAAATGTCATTGAGTGTTAAATCATCATCAGATGAGCTTTCTAAGACAGGATCAGGACTTTTCAATTTGGGGGTTTTCAGTGGAGGGAGTTTTTTCAAATGTTTACTTGGTAATACGCTTTTCTCCAAAACTGGCTCTTTAACATTTGAAGCCCCCTGGTTTGCCTGTTTTTCTTTCATTTTCTGCACACGTCTCTTTGAAGATTCACGTTTGTTTGTTAAAATGTAATTTTCCTCCCTCAGTTTGCTAGTGCTGGCTCGAACAGCATTAATTTCAGTCTTTGCTGCCTCACATTCTTTTTCCACCCTCTTTTGTTCTCTATACAGTTTCTTAAGTTCGTTGTTCTTTGCCACAACTTCTTCATTCATGCTGACGTAACTCTTTTTTTTCTCCTGAAATTTTGAGATCTTTTGCGTCGTCGTAGAAATATTTTCTTGCAAAAGCTGTTTCCGTCGATCAAGGTCCAAAAGCTGTTTCTCCATTAATGGTATTTGCTTGTTAAGTCCTTGCATTTCTTGGGATTTGCTGTTGAGACTGTCGGCTTCCAGTTTTAAATTTTCAATGACAACCTTCTGGTCTGCAATTCTCCTGGAGAAATCCTTTAAGACGTCTGATGGGTCAGACATCGCTTCCTGCGCACCGTCTTGGAAGACGCCTCCAAACTTAGCTTTCTGGCTTTTAATCTGCTGCTTCAAGGTTCCTATGCTGTCTTTGAGACTAACGGTAACTCTCCTCAGAGCACGCAGCTCTTCTTCTGCCTCTGTCTTCTTTTTCACATGTTGTTGTTGTTGTTGGAGTTCCTCTGACAGGGTCTGGTATTCAGCAGCCAGTTTACTTTTGTTGACTTTAAGAGCTGAGATCTCTGCCTGGATGCTCGCATGTTCTTTTTCCAACTCCCTTTGTTGCTGATGCAAAGTACGTAGAGTCTTGCTTTCTGACAAAACTTCAGCAGTCATCTTATTGTATTTATCAAGCGTGCTCTGAAGATTTGTGATTTCACGCTCCATCTCTGAAATATTGTCTTGAGCCAACCGTTTCTCTGCAGAAACATGATGCAGTTCTTTTTCTACGGCTTGTTTTTGCTGAACAGAAACTTTCAAGTCTTGGAGCTTGCGCCTGAGAACATTAGCTTCCTGTTCTAAATTTTGAACAGCGAACTTTTCTTCTGAAACTTTCCTCGACAAAGTTGAGATCAGTGTGTCAGGAAGCTCCTTAGACTCACTGATCCGGTCAAATTCAGCATTTTCTCTTTCAATCTCCTGTTTTATCCGTTCTATGCTGTCTTTGAGAGCATTGCTAACTCCCTTCAGAGCACGCAGCTCAGATTCTACCTTGCTCTTCTTTTTCAAAACCTTCTTTTTCTCTTGGATTTTCCCCGATAGGACCTTTTTTTCAAATTCTAGTTGACCTTTGTCGTATTGAAGAGCCACGATGTCAGTCTTGATGCGGTTATAAGCTTCTTCCAACTCCTTTTCTTCTGCATTTAAAGTATCCAGAGCCTTGCTTTGTGCCGCAACTTCTCCTTGTATTTCGATCACCTGTTCGTGTTCCTCTTGAAGTTGTTGGATTTTCTTTTTCAGCCTGGAATTATTTTCTGCCACCAACTTTTTCTGAGCCAACAGGCCACTCAGTTCTACTCTTAAACCTCCTTGGAATGTTGAAGATTCTTCCAATTCATGCAGTTGACTTTTCAGGTCAGTGGCTTCCCTTTTTAAAAGCTCAACAGCAAGCTGTTCTTCTTTAACTGCCGCTAACAGAGCTTGTGGATCAGATGAGCTGACAGTTCCTTCCAAAAGGAGGTTACAATGATGTTCAAGCTCAGCCTTTTTCCTTTGAATCTCTTCTTTCAGTCTTTGGACGCTGTTTTTAAGATGTGAGCTTTCTTTCCTCAAACCACCCAGCTCTGCTTCCGCCTCGGCCTTCATTTCCACAACTCTTTCTAAAGACTGGATTTCCTCCAACAGAGCCTGGTTTTCAGTCTTGAATAACTTAATGTCTAGTTTTTCAGTCTCGACATCTGTGGTTTCATCTTCATATTGTCTTTTTAAAGTTTTCAATTTCTGGCTTTCTATTTCAAGAATCTTCTTTTCCACTTCAAGTTCGTGCTTCAATAATTTGCAGTTGCCACCAGTATTTTGAAGCTTTTGTAATTCACACTTCAGCTTTAAACTTGAGTTCTGAGCAATTTTTCTCTGCGCCTTGAGTTCAGACAGTTCTTCTTTCAGTTCTTCTTCGTGCTGAATAGCATCCTGCATTACCTGAAGGTCCTGTTGAAGAGCACAGACTTCCTGTTGTGTTTGCTGGATGGACTCTTTTTCTTTCTGGATCTTTAACTCCAAAGCGTCCCTCTCAACACTCATGGTGTGCATCTGGACACCGTTCTCCATCTTCAGTTTATGAATCTCCTGCTCCAGCCTGAGTTTGTTGTTCTTGAGAAGACTTTTTTCGTTCCATAAAGCCAACAATTCTGCTTCAGCATTTTCTTTGCTTTTAATAGCAGTTTGGGTTTGATGGAGTTCCTCAGAAAGAGCCAAATTTCTTTCTTTCATTTGTCTAATCTTAAGCTTATAAGCTTTTGCAGTCGCTTTTATCTCCTCATGATCTTCCTCCCACTCCTGACTTTGTCTCTTCTTCTCTTCAAGAGTCCTTTGTTGTGCCTCGAGTTCCTCTATTATCAAGTCAAACTTTTTATTTTCTTTCTTCAGCTTGTTGATCTTAGTTGTTAGCTTGGAACCAGAATGTTGCAGAGAGTTTTCTTTGTTCTGTAAGGCTTGCAGATGTTTGGTCAAGTTTTCCTTTTCCTGGACAGAAACCTGCATTTCTCTGAGCTTTTGTTCAAGAGCTTCTGTTTCCTGTTCTAACTGTTGGACTACAGCTTCTTTCTCTTTGATCTTTTTGAAATGATCATGTTGTGAAGGGTCAGCGCACCTTAAGTCTTCCTCAATTTGAAGTTTATTGTTTCTTAGAAGCGCTTCCTTGGCTTTCAGCCCCTTCAGTTTGTTTTCCAGGGTTTTCTGGTCCGACAGTTTTTCTATGACGCTTGTCGTTTGTCTTTGATACTTTTCATTCATGCGGTTGAGTGTTTCTATCTTGTCCTGGTAACGTTTACATTTGTTTTCCAAATCGATCTGAATCTGAAGCTGCCTGCTTAGTCTGTCAAGTTCTTTCTTCAAACTTTTGTTTAGTTTAGAGGCCGCTTTCTTCCGTTTGTCAACGTCTTTGTACATTTCCTCAACCTTTTTGCTGTTACCCAAAGTCCCATCAAGAGTTTCGATCCTTTGACGTAAACTGTCATTTTCTTGTTGCAAAGAATCTAGTTGGCCATCCTGAAGAAAGCCCATGTTCACAGCAGTTCTTCTAAAGAAACTCATCACGAAAGTTCTTAAAAACTGTCCTAAATAAAGGCTTTAAAAACTTTAACAGCAAATGCTCCTGGGATTGCGGATCTAGTACTTAAACTGCAGTCTGTCCAATTAAAGTTTAGAGAGTCAGGGGTTATATATGTTAAAAAATATGATGGAGTCAAATGACATGTTGCTTGGTGTGTTTGATGTCATCAGTGATGTCATATTTCATCATAACAACAAAACAAGGCTGTGATGACACGTTATGACACGTCATCACAGCCATGTTTTTTAAGGACCTGGATTAGTTATGATGTCATCGCTTTAAAAAAAAAAGCTGTGATGTCATAGCATTTTTTACATTTGTTTTATTCTTATTTTTTTCATTTTGTGTTACCAGGTTGAAAAGTCTTATGAAATAAAGGTTTTTCTTGCGCATTTGCGAGTTTAAAACAGCAACAATAATCTTATCAAAGTAGCAGTTCTAGCAAACATCATCAGAGACATGTGACTGAAAAAAGAAAAGATCATAGAATTGATTCTTACCTGGAAAATGACAATAGTTGATAGCATGAGTCGAGCAGCCGTAGACATTAGCGTGCAGCGTTCCAATAAAACTCCACAAACTACTTTCAGGTGAGCCTTCTGTGTCAGACAACAGATTATAAAAGGAATTTAAACATTCTTTATCTGTTTGCTGCATTTTTGATTTAAGTCGTCAATGGAAATATCCAAAAATAGGAGTTTTAAAGTTGATAATCGCTCTGTCGGCTGTGGCTCTTGGGGGAATAAGTGATTGAGATTTGTGATCTCATTCATGTATCTGGAAACACACAGCCATGTTATTTACATGCTGATTAAACTGATTAAACACTGTAGATGTTTGTGTGTTTGTTGGACGCGTAATCCTATGTATTCATGTCTGTGTGTACGAGGAGGTGCCGGTCAGAGTGATGTGTTGCAGGATGAATATGTTGTTGTATCCCCCAACAAAACATCTTCAGTTGAAGATGTTGTGCCTCCAAGCTAGGCGTTTGTCTTCAACTTAAAAAGACTAGATAACCTTTTATTAAAACCTTTTCTGCTGAACCTCCTTTAATAAATGAGGGATTTTGCAGATATTTAACTCCAACTACAGCGTAACCACAGATTCTTATTATCAGCAGTGTCCTCCTGTGGTGTTGTTTGTAAGTGTAAAAACAAGAAAAAGATAAAGAAAAAAGTCATTTTAATGTTTTCACGCAGTTTTGTGAAATGGTTAGGAGGTTTATTAGATGATTATGAGACTAGAAGCAGAGAGGAAAAGCTTGTGGCTCAGTTTTCTTTGTTGTTTTTGTAATTTCTAATAAATGCTATTTTGCATAATCAAAAAACTGTTGAAAAAAGTGAAGAAGCAGTCAGATGTTCCAGAGGCAGTCGGGTAAGTTCTTCTTTCTTGTCTTTTTTTTTTTTTTTTTTGATTGGAAAAGATAAAAACTGTTTGAGGTACCTGTGTGTGTACTGTCGGGTTGACGAAGGACTCAAAATGCAGAGAGAAGGAGGCACACAGTTCCAAGTCAAGGGTTTATTTCCAAAACAGAAAGTGCTGCTGAGCAGGAAAACCTAACAAAACTACCCATACAGATTCCAGTGTGAGTATACTTTTGTAACCTCTCGAAATGTCGTCAATAAATGTCATTTTAAAAATGAAAAGAGATTTTTCTTTTTTACAATTTCAAAATAAACATGATTTTTTTTTCAATATAAAAGTATTTCATCCAGAAATAAATGCCACTCAATTAGTTTCTGTGTGTCAGGGAATCCTTTTAAAATGACTATTGGTAATGTCTGAGTTTGATTATTTTCTCATGCACTAATAATCCCAGCCCGCACGGGCTTATATGACAGTGGAAGACAAAATACAGAAAAAATATAGGAAAAGGCCATCACAAAAGAACAATAACTCACCCAATCAGAGTCTAGCAGAGTACAAAGTCTCCATTCCTATTGTCCATGCCTTTGACACAAATATTGCCAAACAAAAAATTTAATTTTAAAAAGCCAACATAAAATTTTATTTTCAGATAACCAAAACAAATCAGGAATTTTCTTTTCTATTACCTTATACAAACAAAGTCTGTGTTTTTCATATAAAGGACAATAAAACAAAAAATTAAATTTATCCTCCACCACTTGCAGCTCACAGACCTCACAGCGTCTTTCCTCCTCAGGAACGCCTTTAACCCTTGTGCTATCTTAAATGACCCCACCCTTACATTGACGTGTTCTCCCTACCATGACAAAGGTGGATAAAGGTGGAAAGATTTCATGTAATCCATGGACACCAGTGAAGATCACAAATCATTGAAGAAAAAAGGTTCAGAGCACTGTCTGGTGCGGGGGTCGGCAACCCGCGGCTCTTTAGCGCCGCCCTAGTGGCTCCCTGGAGCATTTTCAGAAATATTTGAAAATGTAAAAAGATGGGGGAGAGTAATATATTTTTTGTTTTAATATGGTTTCTGTAGGAGGAAAAAAAAGACACAAACATTCTTAATGTTTTCCAATGCTGTAAGAATGTGTAGAATAAATATTAAATTTCAACATTTCTGTCAACGAAGATTTGCGTCATCGCCTGCGACACATGTTTCTACCAGGAGGGCGGCGGACCGCTAGGCAGGTGGCTGATGTAAATCGAACCACCGTCAGTTCCGGGCATTGCTTGATGAAGTTGAAAGCAAATATTCCGATCTCCTGCTACACAACAAAGTCCAATGGATGTCCAGGGGTGACGTTTTGTGTCACTTTGTCTGTTTAGAACACGTGAAAACATTCCTGAAAAGCAAAGACCTGAACTACCCGCAACTGGAAGATACTGAGTGGCTGGAAAAACTGCACTTTTTGGTGGATGTGACTGACAAGCCACCTAAACGAGCTGAATGAAAGTCTCCAGGCGCCGCAAATGCTTGAAGCTGTTTTGTCAGAATTACAAACTACTGTCCACACAAAGAGTTAAGGTGCTCTCAATCTTTATGTAGTTGTAAGGCAGAATGTGGGGAAAAATGCACCCATGGAAAATAATGTGGCAGGGCTGCAGCCTACAGTGCAGCAGCATGGCAGCCAGACATCACCAGAGAGCCTCCATCTTGAAGAGGTCCTATTTTATAGGTGGTTGGCTCCACCCCTTACCAAACAAACACAATTAACAATCAAAATCAAACATTTCCTAAAAACAAAAGAACAAGTACATGCATTTTCCTAATTACCAAAGCAATAATTAGACAAAAAAGTCCAAACTTTAACAACATTCTTTAAACAAAAATGCAAAATAAAAAGAAACCATTTTGAATTTAAAACAGGCCTGTCAAAGGAAACCAAAACAATAGGTGGGTCCACTGGACATTCAGGATACAGGAAGTACTCCTATGGAATCAGGAAGTAAACAAATAAGACATAGAAAACAACCAAAAACAGAAAATGAATAAAGTGAATTGCAAGAACTGTTGGAAGTTTACAGCTATACAGTGTGTGCACCCACTGAATACACTTTATTTAACTCAAATCGTGACAGACTTGTGCTCTGTCACATTCGAGCGCAAGCTGACTGTCTTTGCCAGAGATGTACAGCGAAGAAGAGGATGCTGCTGCGTTTTACCCTTGCACTGACTTGCTTGGCATTTGCACAGAAATCCAACTCAACTGTATTAATTTGATTTTATATACTTTACCTTTTCAAAAGGCTGTTGTTGTTTTTTTTATAAACGCAGGCTGCGTTTTATTGCACTCTGTTTTTATTTCCCAGAGAGGCACGTCATCATGCATTCCATTTTGTTGTTTTTTGTTCGAATCCTCAAAATAAAAATGACATCAAAAATCGGATTTCTTTATTACATTTCTTTAATTTTATGAAAGCAATGAAACATAATTCATTAATATTATAATGAAGTTAAACTTGCGCAACAGAGTAGTCACGTGAGGCGTCGTTCTCCGCAGAATGCACTGCAGGGCAAATAAACATTTAATCGTTAATGCTCATTATGTATTTGTAGTAACTTACTCATTTTGATAGCAGGCTAATATAGCTAATATAGATACATACCGCATGCGTTGCCTTCATTTTAAGGCTTAAATAGGGCTTTTAATATTTTGCGGTTCCAGACATATTTGTTTTTTGTTTTTTTGGTCCAAAATGGCTCTTTCAACATTTTTGGTTGCCGACCACTGGTCTAGTGAGTCTAGATGACCCAACTCCCAATGTTAAAGTGCCTAGGATAGCATAAGGGTTACAGCGCCCTACTTCCACCTGTAGGGGGAGCACTCCTGCTCTTGAGCACATGAGGATCTTTGTCCTCTTTTTAAGTTGAACATATATGGCTCAGCAGAAAAAGTGTCCTTAAATTGCAAATAAGTTCGTAATTTTGGTTTTTGAAGCAGTTTCATTTTCCAGTCGTTTTCATAATAATTAACTAAAGTTTCTTTAACATTAACTATCTAACATTTTAAACAATTAAAAAATAATGATTGTAGGTTCACAGAGGACAAAATGTTCAACACATCTTTACACCAGGGATAAATATGAGCTCTATCCCAATCAAATATTTTACATGCAAGTCTCTCTTCAGGTAAAGTCACCAGCCGGTTCCATAATCCGAGAACTTCTGCTCTTTGTTTAATCACACAAGGTAATGACAAAAGCTGTTGCATAAAGATTTTCTGCACACATCCCACAGTTATCCGCTGTGCTCATTTTTTTCCGGCCTTTGAAATAAGCACAGATAACCAGTCAACCCTCCGCCTCTTGCAGCTGTTGGATATCTTCTATCAGTGAGCCATGCGCTACATTGTGATGTCTTGCTTCCTCATGAACAAAAAGGCACATCAAGTACGTTTACATCATATTTTTATCCTTTTCCAAGCTGGCTCATAATCAAGTGATCTATTTTTTACACCTCATTTTAGTCACAAACAGTCAAAGGGACGGGGCGGGTGGAGTGGGGGGCACCGCCCACGTCTCCAATGTTCAGGCTTCAGTTGTAAGGCAAGGCAAGTTTATTTGTATAGCACAATTCGTACACAAAGTAATTCAAGGTGCTTCACAAAACAGAAAAATGCATCAAAATCACAATACATCATAGAAATAATCAACGTAAAATTTACTTTAAAAGAAAAGAAAAAATTTGAAAATTGATTTAAAAATAAAGGAAGGAAAGGAAAGAAAAGTGCAGATAGGACCTTTCAGTCATATACACGGCTAAACAGAAATGTTTTAAGTCTAGATTTGAACATGAACACAGAAGAGGCCTGTCGTACGACCTTACGGCCTGTCTGTACTGTTCTCTAATGGAGAAAAAGTTATCAGCTCTTTTGTTTTTGTTTTTTGCCCCAGAGAAATACATCTTTGAGATGTACATATGTAAGATTAGTGTATTATAATGTAAATTCCTCATAAAATAACCCCAAAGTGGTATTTTGATCCATTCAAGCATTTCTGAGTATTTCTCTAAAAACCTGCTCTCTGAGCACCAGCCCCTCCCAACCCACAAAAACGAGCGGGTTCTTACATTGTGGCGTAGATACGTTGGAACCGCCCCTTCCAGGAGGAGTCTGAGCTTCCAGCTCCGCCCCCAGGCTAACTCACACACACACACCTTCACACTGGAGCTAGCGATGTTTGGCAAAAACTCTTTCCTTTTATATGGACAATATGCACATCCATCTTTGCAAAAGTTCAGCCGTTTGTTTTTGTAGGCAAGACGCAGACACCCTGATGAGGCCGGCTATAGGTGTACGTCATGAAATGGGTGACACCCACAGGGAGAGAAAGCCGGTGCCTCACAGATCGAGTCCCCACTTACTTCCGGGAAGGAAAAAAACTGATATTTGATAAATAATTGGTTGAATGCTGTAAAGCATTCTTGGTTGAATGCTGTAAAGCATTCTTGGTTGAATGCTGTAAAGCATTCAACCCCTTTGTTTTTCTCTTATGCTATCTTCCGCCGTTTTTCGGCACTTAACTCCTTCTACAATTTTTAACCTATTTTAACCATTCAACTTTTAAAATGTTCAGCTCTTTCAGCTTATTAATGCTATGACTTTTGGTTTTTCAAATCCTTGTACTTTTTAAGATATTCCAGGTTTTCCGGGAATTTTTGCCCTATTAAAATACATTGGGAAGTTATGGTACAAGAGGTTGCCGGTTCGAGACCCGGTTCGGACACCTCAAAAAATTTTCATCCATTCAACTATTAAAATTTTCAACTTTTTCAACTTATTCCAGCTATGACTTTTGGCCCTTGAAATCCTTCAACTTTTCAAGATATTCCAGGATTTTCCAGGATTTTCCAAGATTTTTGCTCCATTAAAATACATGGAGAATCCTTGAAACCTTTTTTTCTTTCAACCATTGTAACTTCAACATGCCTTTAGCTAGAAACACCGTTCAAACATTGCACTGCTCATAAGACTTTGTATTTCAATATAAGTTTTGAAATTATTATGGGATGGCAACACCGACTACGGTTTTGCGACCATTTTGTGCCTAAATGTGAGGCGATTTTAAACTTCAGTTTTTACCTATTTTAACCATTTTACTGTTGCAATGTTAAGATCTTTCAGCTTAATCCTTTCAGCTATTACTTTTGGTCTTTCAAATCTTTGAACCTTTCAAGATATTCCAGGATTTTCCAGGATTTTCCCAGATTTTTCCTCCATTTAAATACATTGAAAATCCTTGCAAACCTTTGTTTCTTTCGACCATTGTAACTTCAACATACTTGTAGCTAGAGACACCGTTCAAACATTAAAATGATCACAAGGCTTTCGACTATAAAATAAGTTTAGAAATCATTATGGGATGTCGACACAACCTACTGTTTGGTGGCCATTTTATGACAAAATCTGAAGCAAATATTGCAATAAACTTCATCCATGCCTGGAACTGAACAAACTGAAATTCACTGGATCTGGACATATAAGGAATGTGGGCGTGGTTAGCAAACAAACTTCGTTGCTAAGGCAACCAAAGGTGTACTTTTATCGATTTGCCTGAAACTGACGTCGATTTGTTCGTTGTCCCATGCCGACCCAAACATAAAATGGTTGCTATGGATATAAAATCAATAGAAAAGCCGCCATTTTGAAAAAGTGGATTTTTTTTTATCAACTTAGAACAAGTAGCTTTTACCAATATGATACTCTCAAACAATGTGTTTTTTTGAGTCAGTTGATGATGCTAGCACTTTTAGCCATTTTAGCATCATCTTCAAATTTTCAACAGTACATCCATTTTTTCAACAATTTCAGCTTTCATGCTTTACTCCGTCTACAAATTTTGACCTGTTTTGGTCATTCTATTTTTACAATGTTCACCTTTGACTTTTGGTCCTTTAATTTTTTTAAATATTCCAGGATTTTCCATGACAGTTCAGCCATTTTTCAACAATTTCAGCTTTCATGCTTAACTCTTTCTACAATGTTTGGCCTATTTTAGACATTCTACTTTTACAATGTTCAGCTTTTTCATCATATTTCTGCTTTCATTCAGCAATATAGCATTCAACCCTGCATTTTCTTTTGGAAATGCAGCTCCTTCTAGTTTGTTCTTATTGTGCCAAAAGTAAAATATTATTATGTATATGGATATAGTTTACCCCGCAACAGTTCAGCAATATAGCATAATATAGGCCCTTTAAATACATATAAAAAGAGTTTTTTAGAGTTTATACTGAACTTCTTGAGTGGAAAGGGGCACATATTAGCTCTGATATGTTAATTGACTGATATATTTCTGTGATGTACTTGGAACAAGAACACCCCAAGTCTGTGAACATGTTTACATGACTTATTTGTTCTTTTCCTACCCAGCGCCGCACCTGGATCGTTGGCGAGAGCAGGCGGCATTTCAGGCTGCGTTCGCCTTGTTGGCGCCTTGTTGCTCGCACCCCTTTCCCGCTCTGCTTTTGTGATGATTGACAGGTGACGTTGGAGCAAAAACATACGTCATACTCCAGGCGAAATGTACAAAAGTCACAAGAAAGAAAATCAAAAACTGGTTACTAAATTTAGTTTCTTCCTTACTGATTTGCATTTCAAAGAGCAAACTTAAAAAATAAAACATTCAACACAGATTTAAAATTGGGAGCATATACTGTCTTCTCCACCTTGAACTTCAATAAGTCCAAGTCCAGGTCCAGACGTAATGATGACCATCTTCAAGTCACACTGAGGCTCTCAGCCTCCCAGCTGTACCAGAGGAAGATGCTAAGTGTCCAACAGTAAGAAGAAGAAGGCAAGAGATGCCGTGTTCAGAAGAACCCATTGATTGAGGTTAAAGAACTGTGAAATTTATGTCTTCTTTTGTGTTTAATAGTTATAAATTAACAGTGTTAACTGACCAGTGTTAATAAGGACGTTTAAATCTGAAAACAGTAGATATAGAAAACTAATTAAACAGAAATATGTTTCTGATATGTTTACTCATTGATATTTTATTTTGGTATTTAATTTAATTTTATCCAGAGTTTTATTAGTACTTTTTTTTTTTTTTTACAGAAAACAGTTAATAATAGAGTATATTTAATATTAGATGTTTCTTTCTTTCATGCAGCTCATAGCCAAGACACGTTCACCCACAACGCACAGCGCTTGTCAGTGTAGCAGGAACGCACAGCGTGCACGCGCACACGGACGGGCACACGCACTATTTAGCCTTGCACTCTCCCGGTTAGAACAGCTATGAACAGTCTTAACATCGTTAGCTGGAATGTGCGTGGACTTGGTTCTGGGCCAAAGAGACTGAAAGTGTTAAATCACCTGAATGATCTTAAAGCAGATATAGCTCTGCTGCAGGAGACCCATTTATCTTTATCAGCTGGTCATCTCCTGTGCTGTTCCCAGTATCCAGCTATGTATTCTGCCAGTTTCAACTCCAAACAAAGAGGGGTTGCAGTTTTGATTAATAAAAATGTTACATTTACTCATAAGGATACAGTTACTGACCCAGAAGGCAGATTTGTAATCATTAATATATCCATTCAGAACAAGGACTTTTGTATAGCGAGTGTATACGGTCCTAATTTTGACGACTCTTCCTTCTTTCACAGATTCTTCACCTCACTCTCAGTTCACTCTGACTCCACAATCATTATAGGAGGAGACGTCAACCTTGTTTTGGACCCTGAACTTGACAGACTCAGCACAGCAGCAAACCAGCGTACATGGCAGTCTGCAAGTATTCTAAAGCAGTACATGAATGATCTAGGTCTCTGCGACGCTTGGCGCTCATGTCATCCAAGCACTAAGGGGTTCACCTTTTTTTCTCCAGTTCACCATTCACAATCTCGTTTAGATTATTTATTAGTCAGTAACTCCCTTTTGAAAGAAATTAAAAGTTCCAAAATTCATCCAATTATTATCAGTGACCATGCACCAGTTTCTGTTACTATTTCAAGGGAAGTACCCAGACCCTCGGGTTCAACCTGGAGGTTTAATACGTCTCTGTTAAAAGACCAGGAATTTATTGAATTCTTTAAAAAAGAGTGGGCAACCTTCTTAGAATTCAACGATACTTCTGAAATATCACCAAGTATTCTTTGGGAAGCAGCAAAAGCAGTCATGAGAGGGAAAATCATCTCTTATTCAACGCATAAAAAACGCAAGGAGAAAGCAGATTTATTAGAATTAGGAAATAAAATAAAAACTCTGGAGACTGCTTATGCTGCTTCTGCACAGGAACACATACTGGGGGACCTGAAAAATTTAAAGCTGCAGTTAAATGACATCATCAATAAACAAACACAATTCCAGATACAAAGGCTTCGACTGGAAAGATATGAAAACTCAAATAAATCTGGCAAATTTCTAGCTAATCAGCTTAAAATTAATAAAGAAAAATCAACAATCACTTCGATTATGGACCAAACAGGGAATGTCACCCATGACCCGGTAAAAATTAATAATGCGTTTAAAGACTTTTATCAAAACTTATACACTCCACAGATCAATCCATCAGAACAAAGCATCAACTCATTTCTCAACAATATAAACCTGCCCAAGTTAAACAAAGATCAAATCACAAATTTAGACTCTCCGCTCTCGTTGTCTGAGCTTCATGAAGCTCTGTTACTTATGCCTAATGGTAAAGCACCAGGACCTGACGGCTTTCCTGCAGAGTTTTATAAGGAATTCTGGGAACAACTGGCACCAACGTTTTATAAAACGGTAAAATTTATCAATGAAAGCCAATCTCTACCACCTAACATGAACTCTGCCAACATTATCCTTCTTCTAAAACCAGACAAAGACCCCACGAGTCCTTCAAGCTATCGCCCCATTTCTTTAATTAATGCAGATGTAAAAATTATCTGCAAAGCACTAGCACAGAGAATAGAAAAAGTCACTCCTCACATAATTGACTTTGATCAAACTGGATTCATCAAAGGCAGACACTCGGATGACAATGTCCGCAGACTCGTTAACATAATAGACTTTGCCACCATCAAAAACCAGGAAATGACTATACTATCACTGGATGCTGAAAAAGCCTTTGATAGAGTAAATTGGAAGTTCCTCATTGCTGCCCTCCATAAGTTTGGGTTTGGAGAATCATTCATCAATTGGATCAAAATATTATATCACAACCCCAATGCATCAGTTAGAACTAATAAACAGACTTCCAACAGGTTTTTTTCTTGGAAGAGGAACTAGACAGGGTTGCCCACTCTCCCCCTCTCTTTTTGCAATATTTATCGAGCCTCTAGCTGCAGCAATAAGACAGAATGAGAGTATTAAAGGAATTAAAACCAAACACAGCCATCATAAAATTAGTCTCTATGCAGATGACATATTACTGTTTTTAAGTAATATACATTCTGTAAATGAAACGGCAACAATCATTAATGAATTCTCTTCTATATCAGACTATTCCATTAATTGGAATAAATCTGTTTTATTACCACTGAACAGTAATGCGGAGCAAGGACTCACAATACCAGTTAAATCAGGCAATATAAAATATCTAGGTATTTATTTTTCCCCCAAAATATCAGAACTGGTGCAGCTAAACTACACCCCATTACTGAAAAACATACAGGACGATCTAACACGCTGGACCAACCTGCCTTTGTCCCTTATGGGCAAGGTAGCCACGGTTAAAATGAAAATCTTACCCAAAGTTAATTATCTCTTCTCAATGATTCCCACACAACCGCCATTAAAATGGTTCAAAACATTAGACTCATCCATATCAAGCTTTCTATGGAACAATAAACCTGCAAGAATTAGTCTAAAAACTTTAAAATCTGCAAAAAGCTGTGGAGGATTAGAATTACCTAACTTCCACAATTACTTTCTTGCAAATAGATTACAATACATCTTAAATTGGTTAAAAAATAATCCAGAAACCAACTCATGGTTAGACTTGGAACAGGCGTTATGTGGAAAGATCAACCTGTCAGATCTTCCATTTATTAGTCAAATAGTTAAAAAACAGGATTGTTTCAAAAGTATTAATATAAATGCCACTTTAACAGCCTGGTGGGAATTTCACAAAATATCAAAATCATCAATTCAACCGTGCAAAATGACACCCATCTGGAACAACCCAGACATCCTCATAAACAAAAAAATTATCCACTTCCCAGCTTGGCAAGCAGGGGGCATAAAACAACTAGAGCACATAATTATTGAAAGAAGATTCATAACTCCCCAGGAACTTCAAGACAAACATGGAATATATAACTTCTTGGAATATCAGCAACTTAAATCAATTATTACTAAAAAGTTTAAATACAGAGACAACGATTTAAAGCTACCAGATGTAGTTACCACTCTGATCAATTTCTCAATGAATAAAACTCTCTCCAAAATATACAAACTTTTATGTAATTTAGATAACAATATTTCACTTCCGACAACAAAATGGGATGCGGATTTGAGCATCAGCACAGATGAAAGTTTTTGGTCAGAACTTTGTCTAAACACCTTTAAAATGACAAAAAGTCCAAATTCCAAATTGCAGCTAATCCATTTCAAAACTCTTCACAGAATTTACTACACTGGACAGAGGATGTTCAAGATGGGTCTCAGTAACTCAGACATTTGTCAGCACTGTGATAGTAATCTACCCGACAATTACATGCATGCACTATGGTTCTGCACGCCTGTCCAGGCTCACTGGCAGCAGGTATGTGCCGATCTATCAGTCTGGCTTAAAGTTTCAATCACAGCTTCACCGTCACTTTGTGTGCTTGGTGACATGAGTGCCATCGATGTAGAAGGAGGATTAGGCTCTATCATTTTCATAACTCTTTGCATTGCTAAAAAAACTATTTTAAAAAAAAAGCAAAAAAAAAGCAAAAAAAAAAAAACATTAGATGGAATGGAAAAGCAAAAAAAATATAAATATAAGTCAACACAGAAATCTGCTGCTTGATCATATCAGCTTGGAAAAAATGTCAGCCCAAAGTTCAAGTAACTTTGAAAGAATTCGGTTTCTCTGGTCTCCCATAGCTAACTCCGTGACTTAGGGGGTGGGGGGGGTATGGTCGTCGCTGCTCCTTGCCCTTCTGCCGTGGGCCGGGGTGGGGGTCGGGGCCTCCGGTGCCTGGCCGGGGGTGGTGGGGGCTCCGTTGGTCGGGGGGTCGGGTCCGGCGCCTGGGTGGGGCGGCCTGGGGCGCTGCGTGGTCCTCTGGGCTTGGGTGTGGGGGTGCGTGGTGGGGGGGTGGGGTGGTGGTCTGGCTTGGCTTGGGGGGGGGGGGGGGCCCAGCGGCGCTGGATGGGCTTCCCGTCTACACCTGGGGCTGGGATCGGCCCTTCCCTGGCTCTGGGGCGGGACGGGACAACCCTCTTGGGACCCCCGGTCGCTCTGGGTGTCATCCGCTTCGGCTGCGGGGTCTGGGGGTGGGGTGGGGTGGGGGTCTTGTCGGCCCTGTCCTGTGGGGGGGCATTCTGGGGGAGGGGGGGGGGCACTATTGGTACGGGGCAGGGGGGTTGACGGGTCGGGGTCTCCGCTGAGGCCATCGGCGGTTTCCCCGGCCGGTTGGCTGCCTCGGTCCCGTCGAGGCCTGACCAGAGCTCTTCTAGGGCCGGCGTTTGGGGGTGGGGGCCTGGGCTTGCTACGGGGGGGGCCGGCGCTTTCTGGCTCCCCTCTCTCTGTGTGGGGGTGGTGGTGCTGGGCCTGGGGTGTCTGCGCCTCCGGGGGTGGGGCCCCGGGGCTGGGTGGGCCTGGCCCCCTTGCTGGGGGGGGGGGCGGGGGACGGCTGTTTGACCACCGGGGGACAGTCTATCATCTGTCCCCAACTTACCCCCTTCCTCATATAACCTCATAATAGGGTGAGGGGGTGGGGGGCTTAGCCTGCGATGAGCCTTGGGGGGGGGGTTTACTAGGCAGTGGCCCCCCTCCTGTGGTTGCCGTATGGAGTGGGCCCCCCCTCTTTCGGTTTTATTTGCACCTTAGACATGTAGGGCCCTTGGTAGGGGGGGTGCTTGGACATCACTGCCAGCAAGCAGCGGATGTCCTCCTAGCACCCTACCCGCCAATTTTAACCGCACCTTAGACATTTAGGGCCCCTTGGTGGGGCGGGTGAGGGGACGTCACTGTCAGTAATCAGGAGATGTCCCCTTAGTGCCCTACCCGCCAATTTTAACCGCACCCCCCTTAGTACACCCCCCCCCTCAATATATACATCCCAACATAAACACACACACATGCACACACACACTCTCTCAAACACACATACACGCACACACATTTTGCAAGGAAGGTGGGACCTAGGACCATCTGTCCCCTGCCTCTTCCCTGGTGGGGGGTACGGGCCCCTTTGCAACGGCGGCTGTGTCCCCGGGGTGCCGGCTTCCTGGGCCCGGCGGTGCTCTCTCCGCGCGGTGGGGGGGTTCACATTACATCTGAGCCGGGGGTGTTCGTGTCCCTGGGGGGTGGGTTCTGGTTCTTGCTCCTGAGTGCTGGGCCCCGCCAAATTTCCAACTGTGGCCGAGCCTGGTCGGGCCATATTTACAACACCCCTTGTGGGCCCTCTTTTTTCCCCGGGGTTCCCCCTTCCTGGGCGGGGGCGGCTGGCCCCTGCCTCGCTCCTCCCTGGACCAACCGTGGGCCGGGCGGATGGCTGCCTGGAGTGCGGAGTGGGTCTCCCTTGGGGGGTCCTGGCTCGTACCTGGGGTTGGGGCGGGGGGATGCCCGGAACTCCTGGGTGGTGGTGGGGTGCTCGTCTGGGGCTGTGGGCGTCCTTCTCCGGTGGGGCCCTGTGTTGGGTTCTCCCGGCGCGGCGGGGGGGCTGCTCTCCTAGATGGGTTGGGGCGGCGCCCTCTTTCCCTCCGTGCCTCCCTGCTCTCTGGCTATGGGGGCCTTGCGGCGGCCCTGCTGGCCCTGGCCTGGGTGGCGGGCTTGGTCGCCCGGGCGGCGGTTGTTCCCTGCCGGTTCCCGTGTGGCGTTGGGGGGATTCCGGCTGCCGCTGCTGGTGCGGTGGGGGTCTTGGGGTGGGGATGGCTGGGCACTCTCCCTCCTTCTTTTCACGTTCCACCATCCATTTTAGAAGAACATAAACACTCACCTGAGCACAGGTGTTAGCTCAACAGACTGAATGACTGAAATATTTCACACTAGTTGGTTTTAAGGCATAAGTATGCGTGTGAACACTATCTGTTTTGTGTACATGTCGACAGGTGGACATTTTTGCAACTAACAGGTGTGTTTATAACATTTGAGTGTGTGTGTGGACAGGCTCCGCCCTTTTTTTTTTTTTTTTTTTTTTTAACATTTAAACCTTACCATAATGATTAACAACCAGTAAACTTGTTGCTTTATGCTGCTTCATGGTCTTATCCCCCTTCCCCTCCTATTATCACCCCCTACCCCCCCTCTCTCTAACGTCCCTCTCTCTTCTTCCCCTCTTTCCTTTTCCGTCCGGTCCAACACCAAAGATTTTCAGACATGTTTGAAATTAATAAAGTTTGGCCTCAATTACAAAAGGGGTTTATTCAGACATACCTTTGGTTTGTCTGAAGATTAATAACCCCTCTTGTTAAAGTAAAATATGTCCAACCCAAGAGGCCCTCAGCTCTCATCTGACTGCCCAGCTGTTGGACAGGACAAGTTAACAAAAAAACAAAAAAAAAAACAAAAGATGTTTCTTTTAAATTTACTACCAAAGAAGGGATGTACCTGAGGAAGTTACACACAACTTGTTCACACCAGGGTCCTTGTTCATCTTATTTTGTGTTATAAAATATTGTTAAAATTCTGAGAAGATTGGATTTTTTTTAAATTTCTGACTTAAACTGGCATTGGCTCTCAGACACTCACAAATTGTGTGTGCACGCTGAAGTTCCGGCCCAGCCTCAGCTAGACCCTGCCTTCAGGGGCCCCAAGGTAAATTGAGTTTGAGACCCTTGCTTTAGAGCCATTGTAGAAGTAACGCCGTCCAAAAACTGACCTCTGTTGTTGGCTGAGAAGCAAGCTGAGTTGCTCTGTGATGTGCTGCTGCTGCATGAACAGCTCAGTGATTATTTTGGAGGGCAGAGGCATGAAAGCCAGTGAAATACCAATTTGAAGGTCACAACCTTTTGTTGATCTGAGCAGATGGGCGTTCTACGATCTGAACCTTTGAGAGGGTGGGTCAATGACTGATGGATGACACACTGCACTGCCAAGCAACGGCATTTCAAAGAGAGAAGCAGTAATGAGTCCACTTTGTGACTGCTTCAGATCACACTCATGGCTTTTAACCTTTTAAGGGTTTAAAAACGTTTTTCTAATTAAGTTTTTGAACAAGCACCACCTTTTTTTTTTTTTTTTTTTTTTTTTGGGAAAAAAAGACTCGTTTTCTACAGTTTTCTACACCTTTCCTTTTCTGTCAGCTGAAACTCTTCACTCAGACAACACACCTGACACTTTTCTCCACCCATTCCAACCTGCATGCACTCCCTTCTTCACTTCTTTTCCAACTTCCCTTTTTTTCCAAACTCTCCGTTTCTCTGGACTGTTGACCCTAGATACTTCAAATCCTTCACATTTTCTTCATCTCTCCTTCCTGTAGCCTCACTCTTCCACTTGGCTCCCTGTTATTCACACACATGGACTCCGTCTTACTGTGGCTGACCTTAATTCTTCTCCACCTCCACCTCTCTAGTTTTCCTCCACCTGTTCCCAGATACAAATCACAATATCATCTGCAAACATTATAGTCCATGGTGATTCCTGTCTAACCTCATCTGTCAGCCTGTCCATCACAATGCAAACAGGAAGGGGTTCAGAACTGACCCCTGATGTAATCCCACCTCCACCTGTCACCCCTACAGCACAGCCCACCACTGTCTTCCAGCCCTCATACATGTCCTGCACTCCTCTAACAAACTTTTTGTCACTCCAGACTTCCTCATACAATACCACAGTTCCTCTCTCTCCACTCTTCATCCTCTTCAATGCCCCCCTTCACTTCACCCTTACTAAACTTTGTTACTTTCTGCTCCACAACAGTCACCTACTCCATTCTTTGTTCTCTCTCATTTTCTTCATTCATCAACTCTTTAAAGTATTCTTTCCATCTTTTAATGACACTACTGACACCTATCAATACCTTACCATCCCTATCTTTAATGAGCCTAACCTGCTTCATGTCCTACACAGCTCGGTCTTTTTGCCTTGCTATCCTATACAGGTCAGTCTCTCCCTCTTTACCATCCAACCTAGCATACACGTCATCATAAGCCCCTTGCTTGGCCTTTGACCCCCCTACCTTCACCTTACACTGCATCTCCCTGTGCTCCTGTCTACTGTCCTCAGTGCTCTCAGTGTCCCACTTCTGCACCTCCTCATTCCACCACCAAGTCTCCTTATTTACTTTCTTTCCTGATGACGCACCAAGTCCACTCCTGCCTGCTTCCCTGATCACATTAGCTGTAGTTATCCAGTCTTCTGGGAGTACTTCCTGACCACCCAAAGCCTGTTTCATGCAACAGTCTTCCTTTTTCAGCTTCCACGGTTACCGTTACTGTTTACTGAAATCATGAATTAATGTTTTCAATCATTATTAAGCACTTGATTTTGTAACTTGAAAAGAATCTGTGATCAGAACCAGATTCAGAAACTATGTAAAACCATAAAATGAATTAATTCAGTGGGGTGGTATTATATAAACTAATTTCTTCCCGCTCTTTTTAAAGCAATAAATCAAGCTCTACTTGACTTTAGTTAATGATCACTATATTTATTTAAGCAAATGTACTGTTTTGTACATGTTTTTTTCTGTTTTTATCTATGAATTTCATCATTTCTGTAATGAGTTTGATAAATCTGTGTACATTCTTTAATGCTTTGACTACAATGCATGAAATCCATCCATCCATCCATCCATCCATCCATCCATCCATCCTTCCATCCATCCATCCATCCATCCATCCATCCATCCATCCATCCATCCATCCATCCATCCATCCATCCATCCATCCATCCATCCATCCATCCATCGTAGATTACATCGTCTACACAAGATGTAGTGTATCTGTGTGCTTCTACCTCCACTCTTCTTGGTCACCCAATGTTCCTGCCTGTTCTCCAAGAACGTGTTCACTAGAGCCATTTCCACATATTTAGCAAAATCAACCCCCATCCGTACCGTCTACGTTCCTCTCCCTCTATTTCCTGCACCAACATGTCCATTGAAATCTGCACCAATGACAACTCTCTCACTTCAAGGGATGCTCATCATTAATTCATCCTGGTCCAACCAGACTTTTTCCTTCTCCTTCAGCTCACATTCTACATGTGGGGCATTAAACAACATTAATCATCATGCCTTCCATTTTTATCTCGAGACTCAACTCAACTGTCACTCTTTTTACCTTCACAACACTCCTAACAAACTCCTCCTTTAAGAAAACTCCTCCTCCATTTCTTTTCCCATCTCCATCATGATAGAACAACATGAACCCATCTCCTTAGCTCGTTCCCTTGCTACCCTTCCGCCTGGTCTCCTGGACACACAGTACGTCTGCTTTCCTCCTCTGCATCATGTCAATAAAATCTCTGCCTTTTCCTGCCATAGTTTCAACATTCAAAGTCCCTACTCTTAGACCAACACTCAGAACTTTCCTCCTCTCTCTTCCTACAAAGACACCTTGCTCCTCTCCTTGTTCAGTAGTCCTATTTCCACCAGCACCCTGTCTGTTAACACTATCGATGGCGGTCGTTGTTAACCCGGGCCACGACCAATCGAGTATAGATATCATGGGTCTGATTTGCATAGTTGGTTTGGCAGAGATGTTATGTCAGATGCCCGTCCTGACACAACCCTCTGTACTTATCCAGGCTTGGGACTGGCACAATGAGACCCTGGCTTGGGCCCCCTTCTGGCTATGTTCAATAATTCTGAAGATATTAAAACTAATGTCACTGAACTTTCTCACATGACTAATTATCACCTATATAACTGTAGCTAACAACTTTATTTATTTATTTATTTGCATATCTACAGCACAGACCAAAAGTTTGGACACACCTTCTCATTCAAAGAGTTTTCTTTGTTTTCATGACTATGAAAATTGTAGAGTCACACTGAAGGCATCAAAATTGTGAAGTAACACATGTGGAATTATATACATGACAAAAAAGTGTGAAACAACTGAAAATATGTCATATTGTAGGTTGTTCATAGTAGCCACCTTTTGATTTGATTACTGCTTTGCACACTCTTGGCATTCTCTTGATGAGCTTCAAGAGGTAATCACCTGAAATGTTTTTCACTTCACAGGTGTGCCCTGTCAGGTTTAATAAGTGTGATTTCTTGCCTTATAAATGGGGTTGGGACCATCAGTTGTGTTGTGCAGAAGTCAGGTGGATACACAGCTGATAGTCCTACTAAATAGACTATTAGAATTTGTATTATGGCAAGAAGAAGCAGCTAAGTACAGAAAAATGAGAGGCCATCATTACTTAAAGAAATGAAGGTCTGTCAGTCTGAAAAATTGGGAAAACTTTGAAAGTGTCCCCAAGTGCAGTCACAAAAACCATCAAGCTCTACAAAGAAACTGGCTCACATGCAGACCGCCCCAGGAGAGGAAGACCAAGAGTCACCTCTGCTACAGAGAATCAGTTCATCCGAGTCAGCAGCCTCAGAAATGGCAGGTTAACAGCAGCTCAGATTAGAGAGCAGGTCAATGGCACACAGAGTTCTAGCAGCAGACACATCTCTACAACAACTGTTCAAAGGAGACTATGTGAATCAGGCCTTCATGGTAGAATATCTGCTAGGAAACCACTGCCAAAGAAAGGCAACAAGCAGAAGAAACTTGTTTGGGCTAAAGAACACAAGGAATGGACATTAAACCAGGGGAAATATATGCTTTGGTCTGATGAGTGCAAATTGGAGATTTTTGGTTCCAACCACAGTGTCCTTGTGCGATGCAGAAAAGGTGAACGGATGGACTCTACATGCCTGGTTTCCACCGTGAAGCATGGAGGAGGAGGTGTGATGGTGTGGGGGTGATTTGCTGGCGACACTGTTGGGAATTTATTCAAATTGAAGGCATACTGAACCAGCATGGCTACCACAGTATCTTGCAGCGATATGCTATTCCATCTGACAAACACAAGGACACTTCAGTAGCTGCAACACCTTTGCATTAGGTGTTACCATTCAGCAGAACAGGTTGTGCTGACTCATGTTGCATTCCTTACCACTTACCTGATCCTTCTAGTTTACAACAGCTAGTTCCAGAGCTTGGTATTTTGCTGGTGTCCACCTCCCACTCCATTTTATGAGCTCCTGCACTTCACAGTCCCCCCTTTCTTGAGTATATTTAGCCAGCCTCACGGGGCCATTCAAAATGTTAGGCAGCAGCTGTTGTTATTGGTGTCTTGTTGATCCTCTTCCGTCATCTACAGCCACATTTAAATATTTAATGAGATCAAGGAAATGTCATTGAAGTGAAGGTGATTAATGCTCATTGTCAGGTTCTTGACGGATTAGAGACAAGTGGAGAAAAATTCATTTCGATGGTTTCATTAACAACAGGAAGTTAATATGAATGGGTGGATAATAATGAAAAATAAAAAGACAGTGCTTGGACTTAAGGAGCAACCATAGACACTGCAATGTTAAGTAAACTCGCACCACAAGGTCATGGCAAGATGCTTAAGAAAATGTGATGTACAAGCTCAGAAGCATTACATGTTTGATCTGAGGTGCCACAACAAGTGAACTGCCACCACCCCCTTTTCCCAGAAAAAGGGTACTAGTATGTAGTTTTCTTGGATGGGGAAGGGAGAAGCTTAGTGTGGGATGGTCCCCCGATACCAACTCTGGTCCTAACTCTCTGAAGGCAGTTCAGCAGTGTTGATTTTACGTCCAGAGAGTAAAAAAGCAACCCGCCGCACTGAAAACATTTCCTGTTGTTTCAACTACAGAAAATCTATTTCTAGCGGATACCATCTGCCCAACAACTGAACTCTTGCCCCAATCTTTACCTCCAACATCGTGGCCAACAAGACCATTACTAGGACCCAGTCAGCAACTGGCAAAATGCCCTGAGAGACAAGTACTAGCTGCACCACCTGACCCTCCAGAGGCATTTGTGTGCTGTGAAGGCCTTGGACCTCTTATTAGTCTGAAAAGCCCAACTTGAAGAAAGATATGAACCTAGAAGAATGTGTGGGTCAGAATGATGTTTAAAATTTGTTGGGATCATCAATGTTTTAATCCAAGTTTAAGATTGTGTGCATTTGTTTGTTGCTGTTGTTTCTTGTGTGTTTGCAGTGCTGTTTTATTGATCTTGCATGTTCTATATTAGTATTTTTGTGGACAGACAGAGCGGCTGGTTGCTCACACCAGGACATCAATGGACATAACTCCTCACCACTCTTTAGTAGGGACTCAGAGCAGGTAAAGGGGCGGGGACGTAGTCTAACCGGCGACTGGAGGCGAGTCGCCAAAGGAAACCGAAGGTGGTGGGCGGTGAGCATGGAGAAGCGCCAGGTCTTCCTCTGATATATATGTCTGTGTGCAACCGACTCAGGCGCAGGAGCCTGAAGTTCTCCATTCGTTTTCCTTTCAGCTACAACACTGTTCCTCCTCTGGATGGACCCTTAAAGAGCAATGTAAGGATTAGATGGACTGGCACAACAAAAGTCTAAAAAGGCAGAGCTAATAAATAAATAAA
This sequence comes from Oryzias latipes, assembly GCF_053564925.1. Lineage (NCBI taxonomy): Eukaryota > Metazoa > Chordata > Actinopteri > Beloniformes > Adrianichthyidae > Oryzias > Oryzias latipes. Next base: position 10,651,076 of record NC_136252.1, read on the forward strand.
GTAAAATGGAAAATCCCACAAAACAGATTAAAAAAGGGAAGTAGAACTTTGTCAGACTTTCAGGAAGCCTGGAGAGGAAAATGATCTTTAAAATGACAATTATAATTTTAATCGCAATGTAAAGAGACAGTGGTTAGAACTTGCTAGATTGATGCAAATTCACTGGTCAGTTAGAAAAACAGTTGGATATTGCATTAAAAAGACTCATGATAAAACTGTCGAATCTGACATTTTTTCTCTGTAAGGTAAAGAAAACACAAGTAGCAGGCATAGTAGCGATTGTACTTGAACATCCATTTAAAGGAAAAACAAGAACATTTTTGAAAATAAACATTTTTCAATGTTCACAATAAGATAAATGTTTAACATGTTATCGTTAAAATACAAAAATAATAATTTAAAATGTTAATGTTTAAAACTCCACTTCCAACAAATATTGTGGAGAAACCATGTAGAGGAGAGGCTGCTGGAGGCCTTCTACTGAGCCATCGTAGAACCGGTGCTGATGTTCTGCATGTCTGTTTGGTTCGCTGATTGCTCAGCTGCGGACAAAAAGGCCCTGCAGAGGGTGTCCAGGTCTGCTGAAAAAGTCATCGGTTGCCCTCTTCTCCCCCTGAATAACATCGCCAGAGCTAACAAAATACTAAAAGCCGTCCTTGTGTTAAACCCAGAGGACGGCTGTCAATCAGGCAGCAGAAAAAGGAATACCAACCTCGGACAATGGACAGAATATGGAACTTTTTATTTCACAGCATTACCTTATAATTATAATAATGAAATTGCTTAATCAATTATTGAAGATGGTTAAAGTAATTGATCTCTATTTCACTTCTCTTGCCCCAAAAAGTGATTCATAATGTTTCTAATGAAAAATAATCTGCACATATTTTTGACTTTTGAAACTTGATCTGCAAATGCTATGATGATTTCAGAAATATAATATATATATGGGGTGCTTAGCCTGCGATGAGCCTTGGGGGGGGGGTTTACTAGGCAGTGGCCCCCCTCCTATGGTTGCCGTATGGAGTGGGCCCCCCCTCTTTCGGTTTTACTTGCACCTTAGACATGCAGGGCCCTTGGTAGGGGGGGTGCTTGGACATCACTGCCAGCAAGCAGCGGATGTCCTCCTAGCACCCTACCCGCCAATTTTAACCGCACCTTAGACATTTAGGGCCCCTTGGTGGGGAGGGTGAGGGGACGTCACTGTGAGTAATCAGGAGATGTCCCCTTAGTGCCCTACCCGCCAATTTTAACTGCACCCCCCTTAGTACACACACCCCTCCCCCCTCAATATATACATCCCAACATAAACACACACACATGCACACACACACCATCTCAAACACACATACACGCACACACATTTTGCAAGGAAGGTGGGACCTGGGTCCATCTGTCCCCTGCCTCTTCCCTGGTGGGGGGTGCGGGCCCCTTTGCAACGGCGGCCGTGTCCCCGGGGTGCCGGCTTCCTGGGCCCGGCGGTGCTCTCTCCGCGCGGTGGGGGAGTTCACATTACATCTGAGCCGGGGGTGTCTGGTCCCTGGGGGGTGGGTTCTGGTCCTTGCTCCTGAGTGCTGGGCCCCGCCAAATTTCCAACTGTGGCCGAGCCTGGTCGGGCCATATTTATAACACCCCTTGTGGGCCCTCTTTTTTTCCCCGGGGTTCCCCCCTCCTGGGCGGGGGCGGCGGGCCCCCTGCCTCGCTCCTCCCTGGACCAACCGTGGGCCGGGCGGATGGCTGCCTGGAGTGCGGAGCGGGTCTCCCTTGGGGGGTCCTGGCTCGTACCTGGGGTTGGGGCGGGGGGATGCCCGGAACTCCTGGGTGGTGGTGGGGTGCTCGTTTGGGGTTGTGGGCGTCTTTCTCCGGTGGGGCTCTGCGTGGGTTCTCCCGGCGCGGCGGGGGGGCTGCTATCCTGGTTGGGCTGGGGCGGCGCTCTCTTTCCCTCCGGCCCTGCTGGCCCTGGCCTGGGTGGCGGGCTTGGTCGCCCGGGCGGCGGTTGTTCCCTGCCGGTTCCCGTGTGGCGTTGGGGGGATTCCGGCTGCCGCTGCTGCTGCGGTGGGGGTCTTGGGGTGGGGATGGCTGGGCACTCTCCCTCCTTCTTTTCACGTCCCACCATCCATTTTAGAAGAACATAAAACCTCACCTGAGCACTGGTGTTAGCTCACCTTTGCACTAATAGCTTGCATGACTGAATGACTGAAATGTTTCACACTAGTTGGTTTTAAGGCATAAGTATGCGTGTGTGAACACTATCTGTTTTGTGTACATGTCGACAGGTGGACATTTTTGCAGCTAGCAGGTGTGTTTATAACATTTGAGTGTGTGTGTGGACAGGCCCCGCCCTTTTTGTACTGCATTTGAACCTTACCATAATGATTAACAACCAGTAAACTTGTTTCTGTATGCTGCTTCATGGTCTTATCCCCCTTCCCCTCCTATTATCACCCCCTACCCCCCCCTCTCTCTAGCGTCCCTCTCTCTTCTTCCCCTCTTTCCTTTTCCGTCCGGTCCAACACCAAAGATTTTCAGACATGATTGAAATTAATAAAGTTTGGCTTCAATTACAAAAGGGGTTTATTCAGACATACCTTTGGTTTGTCAGAAGATTAATAACCCCTCTTGTTAAAGCAAAATATGTCCAACACAAGAGGCCCTCAGCTCTCGTCTGTCTGCCCAGCTGTTGGACAGGACAAGTAAAAAAAAAAAAAAAAAAGAAATATAATATATATATATATATATAATATATATCATATATATATATATACATATAAATTATCTGCACATATGTTTTTATACTTGATCAAAATATGCAATGAAGATTTCTAAAACAGTGTTATGTCTATTTTTTCTGATATAGTGTTATTTCTAATCATACTTCATCTTTGTCATTTATTGATACTTAAGGACTCTTAATGACCTGCAACTGTGTTGGTAAGGCATAAACATCTGATAAAAACGTATGAACCGGATAACTATAAATTATGTAATTAAAATGGTTACGGTAGAACAGGGGTGGGATAATATAAATTCAGTTCCTTTCAAGCAACCTTTGATTTAATGTCTAATTATCCTGTCATGGCAGTTCTCCTCCCCCTCCCCTCTTTGCTCTGCTCCTGACTCGACCAGCTGTGACCACACACCTCATCATCCTCCAACCCTTCATAAGGAGATCCAGCTATAGCATTCATCGCCAGTTCGTTGCCCCTTATGGTGCTAAGTCTGGTCTCCTGAGCTTATGTGTTGCTCGTATGTTTTTGTACCATGCTAACTTTTTTTCTCCTGCCTAAGGACTTCATACCACGAGTGTCACCTGAGTCAGATGTCGCCACGAGCAGTTCCTGTGTTCCAGAAAATCCTGAGAACTCAAAACCGCGTCAAGACCTCCAGCCACGCCACGAATCCTGATAACGCCAAGACATCCAGTCACGCCAAGAATCCAGTCCACGCCAAGACCTCCGTTTACACCAAGAGCCTTAATCACGCCAGAACCTTCTACCACGTCACGACTCCAGGCCAAAAAATAAATCCGATTACTTACCATCTTACTTACCTGTGTTTTCCTTCCGGGTTCCAGCGCCTGGGTCTGTCTCGCCTACTAGCCATGACATATCCTAAGTTTGATACGTCTTTGTATGAATGTATAACTGCTGATTGTATTGTTTTGTGCATTATTCTTGCTTGAATTGCTTGAAATAAACCATTTCAAATCAAAAATAGACTGCTCTTACCTCTTTTACAAACTGCTGCCATCAGGGAGAAATTCCAGGTCCTGCAGAGCCAGGACCAGCCCACTTAAAAACAGTTTCTACCCATGGTTCATCAGGCTCCTTAATGATGCTCTGTTATTACTCAGTCGCCCTGCATGTATATGATCATTTTTTTTTTGTGTTGTTTTTGATGTGGTTTCACTTATGATCTTAATGCACGTGGTATATTTTGCTTTCAACTGCTGCTTTCAATTTCGTCATGCTCCTGAAGGCATGACGACAATGAAGCATGATAAACCCTGATACCGCTGAGCAAAGTATCAGTGTATCAGTCTGTTTTCTTGTATCAGCGCTCATCTCTTCTCCCACTCAGAGAAATATCGACTTTTGGAGGACTTCTGTGTTAAGAAAAACAAAGAAAGTATCCTATAACTGTATTTTCCTATCCCCATTCAGCAATAGAACATTCTTTTGGATTTATTTTGAGAAAAAAATGACCTGTATGCTGTCACCTCCGTCTCATAAATGTAGATGATAAGATAGATATGATGCGACACAAACAACTACTGTATATCAGTAACTTTTACTATGTAGATAGGATTTTATTAGAAATAAGACACATTCATTTTGTGCTCTGAAAACTGTACATTAACAAAAAGGCAACCCCTGTAACATAGAAAAAGGGAGGGCGGGGTGGGGGGCTGTGTATGTAAAGGCTGGGTATAAACCAGTGGTGGAGGGAAGCTGGGGGCCGGGTCAGCAGCCATGGTTTGGACAAAAACACATCAAAAGAAGGGACGGGTGATATCAAAACACACACTGTTACATGGTTTTACACGACACTTGTCTTGTCCTGAACCTTGAAAGACAAAGGGAGGATTGGTAGCAGAATAATAATGGTCATATTCATTTTAATGATAACAGCTATCTCCAAGCACAGGTAAGAAAGATACTCATAGGCTAAAATCAATTCTGTAGATCTCTGTTGAAATAATTACAATGCTGTACATCAGGACTCCATGTGAGCCTTGTGCTTTCCAGTGTGCGACCACCTGCATGCCGGCTTTGTCTTGAAAATACTGAACCCTCATTCCCCATGACACACCCTGATGTTTACTCTGCTTGTGTTGTTCAGTATTAGAAACTTGAACACGTTAGAAAGACGGCCACTTCAGTTTCGGTTAGGATCTGACACAGACCGCATGCGTCTGCGGACTGTGGCTCCTCTTTGTCGTCCACGTTCCTTCTGCGGGATGACCGTGGAGATGAGAGACAAGTGGAGGGCATTCTCCTCTCACTACAGCATCTGAGCTGTCCTTAAATGACAAGGAAGCCTAGTTTATCCGTGCCATTATGACTTTCCCCAGTCTCCATGATCTTTTGTTGATCACTGCAGGGCTGGCCTTGTCCCACAACTGAGACAGAGCAGTGGCGTGTATTTGGTGGTCTGTGAGCTCAAAGCTGAGCTCGTCTTCACTGATGCTGCAAACGATGAAGGTCTGAGGCTATCTGAGCTGCGTTCAGTGTTTCTCAGCAGTAATACAGCAATGCCCTCATGGGAGCAGAGAAAACATTCATGATTGTTACACTGCAACAACTCAATACAGGGTGGGACACTGGATCGATACCTGTGCTGTACCTTTGGTACAGTATGATGCACACATAGTGGCTTCATCCTCAAACTGACAGCTGTGTCCCTCACATGCCAGCAGATCATAATATACAGGAAGATGAGCCGTATTCCGTAGACAAAATACCAAGTAAATTGTCAAAAGAGATGCCACGTTCTCACCCTCCTGCATATCTTGTTTTTTGGATGCTGTGACTCTCTTCTAAGGATGCTGTGACTCTCTTCTAAGCCCTCACAGTCGCTCTTTGCTCCAGCCTTTGTACAGAGCAGGACGGTATGTGTGAAATGGATTCTTTTTCTGGTAGCACTGGAAGAAACAGGCGATGCAAGGTGTGGCACCAAAGCTGGGGCTCACACCTCTGTCTGCAGGTCCATGATCTCTTGGCCCACCAGTGGAATGGTGGCGCCAGTCTTTTCCCACTCCACCGTCTGCCGCTCCAGAGGGGAGGCTGCCACAGTTTCCAGGTCTTTCCTTACCCAGGATGGAGGAGAATGTGCCTTCCGAATGCCCTCCCATGCTCTTTTACTGGGGGTTGATTGCTTGTCCTGCTAAGGAAAAGACATTAGAACAGGGTAATGAGTGATGTGTCTCTGTTAGTTTGGTGGACCCACTTCACGTTAAGCTGCTTTTCCTTCATCTGTCAGGTTGCCAGGACCTGACTCGCTTTTGAAGCCCATTGATTTACAAGCTATCTCCTATTTGCCCAAACTATTACTGACGGTTGTTTAAGGAATATTTAATATAGTGCAATTAAATTCATCCAATTTTTTTTAAAAATACAATTAGAAATCTTAACTCTTCAGATGAAGTATGCATCAACAGCATCAAAGCCTATGTCTGTAGCAGAGATGATTCATGTGTGTTGTAGATCAGTCTGAGGGAAAGGAACAGCACAGAATCTTTGTTTTAAATGTATTTTGAGCTGCAGAAGGGAAAGGTCACATGACCTGTTTCAGAAGGTAGAAGCTGCACCGCTTGATGTATTGTTGGAGCATGATGGGTACTGTAGGCAGGAGCCTTGCAAAGTAATCAATTACTTTTCTTTTTTTACATTTAATTTTTATTTTACAGTTACTTTTTAGAATTAAATTTTGCATGATTCTATAACCAGAGAGGCACAATGGAGGGGTAAAAGAGCCATTTGTGACTGCAGACTTTCAGTTTGCAGACCTCTGGTCCAGAGTCTTGTCTAGGGACAATTTGACACATGGCAAGATAGGAAGTGGACCCTCAATTCCACCACTTTCACATTTCACAGCAGCCCATATTAAACCCTTGCATTGGGATGCTCTAACAAAAATTCCACACCTCAAACTCAAGAATTTCAAACTTCAAGATGTTAATCAGCTTTACAGACCTACTCTATTAGTAATGGCTTAGTCAAATGCACCCATAGGGTGTTGATCCATCCAGGTGAGGTATTTTTTTAGGATAATGTAAGTTACATGCACTTATGATGTACAAATGATGCTGTTGTCCAGTACCCTCCAGTTGTTAGTCAGGTGCAAGTACCGGCCCCTTACTGACCGCGTACAAATGCTGCCAATGATCTGATTTCTGATCACCAAATCAGATCAGAAAAGGTGATTTAAAGAACGCGGCAGATACTTCCAGTTTCAGGTAAATGGGGGTCCTGTGTTAGTCTGAGTTAGTCTCTACAGCCTTGTCCCTGAGTGGCCGGTCTTGTGTGATCTCTGATCCCTGAGGGACTGAGGGGACCCTGACTATTTTTGCCGCAGCACTGTCCACCATGGGCTTTGTGCAAGGGGGGTTTTGGGTTCACACCTTCAATCTACATTTAGTGACATCGTGATACATTCTTGTAGACAAATACTCATCCGAACATACCTGCCTGCTCATCTCTGCACAGACATGGATGTTTGTATTTGTGCAGACATGCCAGATGCATGAAGTAAGTAACGTGTCTTTATGTGTTGGTATAAACTCGTCTTTCCCTAACCGGGTCCTCGGGGAACACTCTCCTGCATGTTTTCCATGTTGGTCTGCTTATGCACACATGATTCAGCTCATCGTCAGGCTCTGCAGAAGCCCGACAATGACAGTCATCAGAGGCAGGTGTGTCCGACTAGTGTTGGATTGAAAAAATGCAGGACAGTGTTCCCTTAGGACCAGGGTTGGGAAACACTGTATAACAAATGTAAGTTTCCCTTTATATATATATATATATTTATATATCAGTACCATCATTTGTCTTGGTTTGTGTATGTGCATATTTGTGCCGACATTGGTTAAACATGCTTATTTGTGTGGTTAAGTGTGTAGATGTTTTTCTGTTAACAGTCATGACATCGATAAAATTTAAGCCTCAAGCTACTTTTGCTGAGCCTTTTATTGCTTTCACTCTTTATGTCCAGCGTTTCTGGTTATCTGTACTACCTCTTCCCCTCTTTCTTCTCCCCCACCCCTGTTTTTCCACCTGGTCCAGAAGAAAAGTAAAAACCCTTAAACAATATTTATGATAATAACTGCTCAAAAACTAAACAACTTCCTAAAATAAAATGTTGTTTGAGACACAAAAAGGGGTATACATAAATATACTCTGAGAAGTAAATAACAGAACACCAACAGAACAAAGATACATTCTGTCCAAGAGGCTCTCAGATTCTGCCTGTTTGCTCTGGTGCAGGACAGGACTAAATGGAAACTATTTATTATGCATATGTTTTTAAAAATGAAAAAATCTTAGCTTTAACTTAATCAATTAACTTTGTCAATGTTTGACTTTTTGGGATTTGCATATTGTGCCTATAGGCATGTTTCCTACAAGCACATATTAAAACAGACACAGTCAAACAGGCGGAATAATTTGACCTGGTCAGAAGTCAGAGACTTTAAACATTTTCATAAAATGAACATTCGGGGTTTTCTTGCATGAGCTCACTTTCCCCCCGACATCTGCCTGAAGGAAGTCAATGAGATGCTGCTTGGCAACAAGACGGCAGGATGAGAATGTCATGAAAATGGTTGATGCTCTGAAAGAAAATCTGAAAACACCCCAGCCAATGACAGATGGCCACTTTCCCAAACAGTAGACATAAGTCATTTGGAAAAGGAAAACATTTGGAGCTATCGTGGTTCCTGTAACAACTATTTGAAACTTTTCTGTGTGGATCCATCTGAGCCCTTTATTGACCAAAGTCAAGAGGGGAAGCATCTAGGATTGTAAAACACCGACTCAAGTGAAAAATGTCAATAACATAAATCTGCGTTCACACTGAGCGTAATTGGCGCAGCGGGGGCGTCCAGTTTCAATGTGTAGTCAATGTACAGGCGCCATCATCACATTTTAGGACAAATATCGAGCAGCGACTGAAGCATAGATTTCATCCAGTGTGAACGCAGCGTTAAAATTATAATAAGAATTGAGTTTCATTCTACACCCACAGTGGAGAAGATCTCTGCCTTTTCCTCTCACTGGATTTTTCTTTCCTTTTGTTGTTGTGCAGTGTGTCTTTGCATGTTTGGGTGAACTGACTCCAAACCTCAAAGCTCCTCTCCTGTTTTTGGCTGTCACATGTCGGGTCAGAGGGTCACTCCAATGACTTGGGTGTTCATCCTAACCCTTGTGCTATCCTAGGCACTTTAACATTGGGAGTTGGGTCATCTAGACCCACTAGACAGTGCGCTGAACCTTTTTTCTTCAATGATTTGTGATCTTCACTGGTGTCCATGGATTACATGAAATCCTCTTCACCTTTATACACCTTTGTCATGGTAGGGTGAACACGTCAATGGTCATCTTGACCCCATTGGATAGCACAAGGGTTAAATATGTTTTAGCGTACACAAAAAGATGTCTCCCTGGTGTTATGAGTGCGACATGAACCTCAGCTAGTGCAGTGAAACTAATAAACTCCTGATTTCTGCTGTTTTGGCCTTTTTTTGTCACATTTATACAAAAACACAAATCCTAATAATTATTTAGCTAAGACAAATTCTCCATTAAAAACTATCTCAAATCAAATCAACATGTTATTTTAAATGACATAGCAATACATATAAGTATTCGAACCCCCTGTGACATGGAAGGGTCTGACATTTTTATCTTAGGTGCAGGTCCAATGTGAGAAACATAATGTAAAAAATCTTGAAAATCACATTGCATGATTTTTAAAATGATTTGTTTGGATGCTACTGCTGCCAATCAGCTAGAACTGTGACCCTCAAAGGCCTGTTAGTCTGTCTTTAAATAGTCCACCTTTACTCCACTTATTATCTTAAATAAGAAGCACATTTGCTGCATAGACACCTGTCCACTCCAATCAGCAGGACTAACCCAAATACTATCATGATCAAATCCAAAGAGCGGTCCAAACAAAGTTGTCTCAACGGGGTTCACTAATTGTACAAAACATAAAATCAGTCATTGAGTACAATAGCTGATAGCTAAAATGAACAAAACAGACTGGGCTAAACTGGGCTACCCTCCCTGTAGATCCTCCTTCACAAAAAAAAATGATGACAATGTCAGACCCCTCCATGATTTCTAAGTGGAAGAACCTGCGAGATCACAGGAATGCTATGATTCCTCCACACACATTGTCAGTTTATCCCTGGTGCTATCTTAGATGACCCCCACCCTTACATTGACGTGTTATTCCTACCATGACAAAGGTGGGTAAAGGTGGAAAGATTGCATGTAATCCATGGACACCAGTGAAGATCACAAATCATTGAAGAAAAAAGGTTCAGGGCACTGTCTAGTGGGTCTAGATGACCCAACTCCCAACGTTAAAGTACCTAGGACAGCACAAGGGTTACAGATGCAGCTTTAACATTGAATCCTGTGAATGTAAAGAGTCTAAAGTCAATACGCTCCTTTTAGTCTTAATGGGCTCCTCCCCTGTCAGGTGGGGGTCCCTATAATCTTCAAGCCACTTTTTGAATCGATGTTTTAAATAGGAAAGGGAAAAAATAGGGAGCAGGCTGTGGTTTTCTTTCAGAACTGTTCCCCTTCTTTGGTTCCAGTGTTTACACTGCCGTTTCTCTTGATTATCAGAACCAGGCGTGTCTCACACAGTTTGTTCTTACTTTGCTTTCATGTTCACAGAGCGAGTTTGTTGGGCATCATTTTCAACAAGTCTTATTTCTACAGAGATTTGGAGTCAGCCCTAAAAACATTGTTTCCTTGGTTCAGTTCCAGAGGCCTGGGCTAGGAATTCTGCCTTTTCTGTTTCATGCAGGTTTAAGCTTTGACACTGTAAGCAGATAAAAATACAGTCTTTTAATTTGATAGGGGATGTGCATTTTCAATCTGATAGGGATGCACCGATCCAGCCATTCCAACCCCCATTCTGAGATCTGGGTTCCATCTCTTTACTAGAACATATTCTCATTTGACTGCTTTGTGGAAGAAAAGGTCCAAACATTGTCAAGTTGCTAAATCGATGTTAGAAAACAAGGTTTATGTCTGAAAAGACACCTGATTTCAGATCTAGAGAATGCTGTCCAACAGTAATGTTTGGACATTACTACATACATGTGTTACAAAGACAAAGTAGAAATAACGATTAATTGTTAATGTGCTAAAAAACAAAAAATGAATCAACTTCACTTATTAACCTTTTGAAATATTGCAGTTGCAATACATTTTATGGTGGAGATAGAGGCCAAAAACCAACGCATTCTCCCCCCAACTCATCATATATGGAGGCATAGGCCGGGACCCCCCCTGCGTCACATATTAACACTTTGGGTGACCCCAACTCGTCGTTTCTCAAAATAGGATATCCTAAAAAGCTGGGAAGTAATCAACGTGTTCAACTATAAAAATAATTTGACTTAATTTATGTTTTATTTACCAACAAAAATGCCTAAGCTATTCGAAGTGAAAGCAACACAGTGAGCGCAGCATTCAGACTTATTATTATTAGTACGGCAGAAGTTCAAATCTGTGAAACCTAATGAAATATCTGATCGCAGCAGGCAGCACGCGTTGGGCTCACCCAAAGCATCAATACATGGCGCCCGTGCGTCCATGTTTGACAAGTTCGGGTAAGAACATGTGGCAAAAACGTTCAAACCTGAGAACTTTGATAAAGACTGTAAGGCAGGGGGGTGTCAGGATTCAGGTCTCGAAGGCTGGTGTTTTCCAACCAACCAACCTGCCATTTAAGCTCCTTAATGCCTAAACACGTTGGCTGTAAGCTCTGCAGTTGGAGCTCTAAACTGAAATAAACCCCCTTCTTTCTCTAGACCTGCCTGCTTCATGGTCCTGCTCTGAATGTTAGCATTCTGGTGATGTCACACCACATAGCTCCTCCTATCAAGAACCGTATGACCTTCTCCTGACGTACTGTTTCCATCATTGGGGAGGATGTCAAATGCCAGTGCTGGATGGGTGCATCTCTGATAATAGGGAAGGGAAGGGGCAGAATAGAATAAAATTAAACTCTTTACACTCATGTTGGTCTTGTCGCTGCTGGCAGAGGACACGCTCCATCTTTTGGAAGCTTTGGCATCAACAGGTGGAGATTCTCTATCCTTGTCTGCACTGTGAATCTTCCTGTTCAGGTCCTGAAACATGTCCTGGTGGCGTTTCCGGGTGTGCATTATTTTCTACACAGGAACATTGCATGTTACGTACAAAATAAACACAACAGCCTGTCATCAATTCTTTGTCACCCTGCTACATTTCATCTCTTTATCACACATCAGCTGTTTGCTCGTTCTCTGAAAGAATCGAATTGAAGAGACTAAAATTACCTCAAAGTCAAGCTCTGCATATCGGGATTTTCGTCTCTGGGGGGAAGATGAGACAGAAAGATTACAGATGTGCCTCGAGAACAGTGGAGCTCCAATGGTTCATACAATCTGGGACTCTGGGAGGAGGGAGACACTGACTGGACAGAGGAGGGTTTCTGTGGGTCAATCAGACCCCACATGCGCATGTTTGCTGTTAACAGATTCTGGCCAAATGACCTTTAAGTCCTTGGTCATGGAGCGCTGAAGGAAAGCCTGACCTTCAGACTGCTGGCAGCAGCTCCCTTACATGTCAGCTTAGGCCTAAAGACACCAGCAGGCAGGTTTGTGAGGCGCGCTGTGCTCGCTGCTGTGCGCCCTCGTCCTGCTGCTCCCGTCAGCAGCAGAAAACTGACCACTGCACAGACGCCATTCACAGTGCATGTGCCCAAAGAGGCTGGGGAAGGTTTTGTGGGGTCGTGTTTGTGCGAAAAACCATCTAGAGTAAGATAGGAGAAGTCAAAAGCAATGAGAGTATGAAATGAAAGCGTTGTAGCGTGAAAATCTAATTATTTACATCATTTTTTTGTTCACGTTGATGATAAATGTAAACAATGTCTGAGTCAGAAGCACAGACATGTCATGAAAATGCACAAATGCTGTGTCATTATGAGGATGACTGCAGTTCAGGAAAACAAGGTGAACTGAGCCTGGAGGAACAGAAAGAACTGTGACTGTTTCTTCAGACAACAGAGATATTTAAGCGTGTGCATTTGCAGGTAACACTGGCGCCCCCTGGAGAGGTGGCAGACCCACAACAAACAGCAACAAACTTTCCCGCTCCGTTCAGGACAAACTGTTGTAAAAACTGGTACTTTTTGATTGGACATTTTGAATGTGTCTGCTTGTTAATCCAGTTTGCAGTGTCAGCTGTTTACCTTGTTCTGTAGGAATTACTACAGAACAAATTGAAACCACAAGAATTTAGTGTTTTTGTATTTTAGTCCAGAGAGGAGGAAAAACAACAGCATGTGTGTGTGCAGGTTTTACATCCTTATCACTGTACTGTCATTTTTAAGGGGAAATATAGCATGTGTAGTGTTTTAAACTTCCTTTTAAGAGTCACAACTCGACACCTCCTCAAAGTGACGCAAAATGAAATCCATAGAAAACTAAGTCAACAGTAACAGCAGGATAGTGTTACGTGTCTTTTCTTTAAATATTAAAAAACAAAAGAAGTGGCATACACGTGTGACGCTGAAGTGACTTTAGTAAAGGGTCTAAATCATGCAAACTCAACTTTTTGAGCTTTTAAGTGTATTATAATGCTCATTCCTCACAAAAAACAACCCCAAAGCGGGATTTTGATACACACCCTTCTGAGTGTTCCTCTAAAAACCTGCTCTCTAAGCACCAGCCCCTCCCAAAACAAGTGGGTCCACACATTGTTATGTCACAAAGTGGGGAACAGCCCCTTCCAGGAAGAGTCTGTGCTGTCTTCCCGCCCCCAGGCTAACACACATACTTTCTCTGTGCAGCTAGCGGTGATTGGCTTCACGCTTTCATTTTCTATGCACAGTATGCACATCCATCTTTGCTAAAGTTCAGATGTTGTTTGTTTTCGTGGGAGAAACGCAGACACGCTCCCGAGGCCGGCTTTAGGTTGATGTCACGAAATGGGCGGCACCCACAAGGAGACAAAGGCGGAGCCTCAGAAATTGAATCGTCTTACTTCCAGGTAGGAAAATGAGCTTCGAAAATAACTCATATTTCATGAAAAATGCGTTCTTTAGTGTGCCAAAGCTAATTTATTATTATATTTATGGATATGGTTTACTTTGAGAGGCTTAAAAATAGCCTGATATAGGACCTTGCAGAAGTTGCTTAATCCTTTTTAACGTCCAAACCCAGAATCCACTTTGTTCTCTTAGCTGGTCAGTGGTTGTTTTCTGATGACACCAGCTGTGTGCTGTGAGTGTCATGATAGCGATTATTCCAGATCATAGTTACGACCGAAGCAAAAGAGAATCTTTCACTTTACTAAAGCAAAAAACAATTAATTTACTCAATTCAGACTGATTTTGTCTCAACACTCAGGAGCAGGAGTCAAAGATCTCTCTGCTCTGACGCTACAGGCTGTGTCACACAGCCACTACGTACATTTCCCACGCATGAAATTTCCGTCTTTCGTGATACATGTGTGATCTACGTAATTCATAAGTGGTCCTTGCATTCGTCATTCTTCGATGCAGACAGATGTCCGTCGCAGGTTTTGACCGACATGTTTTCAGTTTTGAGCTGTTTAAAATTTTTGTACGGTTGAGAATTACACAGTTTACGTAAAACGTACGCAATTGTGCCTGATTTTTGTGAGATGCATATGCTAATTTGTGTCTTTCCACAACTGGTCCACATATGTCTAAGGGATTTTAATGCACGTACCACAGATGTATTATTTTTATTTCGTTTATACTGTGCACATATCAGTTTAAAATTATGTAATTGACACATGAATCACTAATAAACTGCATATAAATAATCACACATGGTTCGTGTTCTACGTTGACTTCCGTGTTCTTTGTGTGGTTTATTCGTACCTTTTCCGTGGTTGTAACGTGGTTCATTCGTGATAAATCTGTCAAAATTTCATGTAAACACCAGAACTTTGGAGTTGAACGTATCACAGTAACTCGCTAAAACACAACATTGTTATTAAACTGGGTAATTTCAAGATGTCTATCAAAGCCACAGAGTTAGGAATGGTAGCTGTCAGCTACTCTCCTCTTCTGTACACCTTTAAATTCACTATATAAGTATTGGCTGGGCTCTAAGAACTTCTACTGCACAGCTTCACTTCCTCAACTTCTTCCAGTTTTCTCATCAAGAGATCCCACTTGGTCTATTTTAACAACCAAAAGCAGAGTTTTTGTTTTAACTTTACACTGCTTCCACTTCCTCCTCCTCATCATGTTTTTATCTATTAGCAACTACCCCAGCTGAATGTTGTTTTACAGAGGCATTTCCCACCCGAAGCTCCTAAAAATAAAGGTGTGATGTTTGGTGTATTTATCATGAGTGAATGTTGGACATACAAGGCATTGATTTCTCATTCAGAATAGATTGTCGGGGAAAACAGAAGTGCTGCTGTCGCTCTCATTATTTGAACAGCTGAGTTTCAGTGCTGAGAGCTAAACTGCAGCCAGGAAATTCTGCCGTTTGTTATTTGTATTTAAAAACCAACAAATGATCATGAAGGCCAATAACATACCAGTGATTGCAACAGCATCCATAAATACAGTTATGACCTATTTAAAAAAATGCTAGTTTCTAGATCATATGGAAGAGAAAAATAACTTATATTTACCGGTTGTAAATAGAGGCTATATTCATTTTTACTGATTAATAATAAACAAAAGTTACTTAAAAATGTGTAATTCATTTTAACTGGATATATGAGTCATTTCAAATTCCTAAAGCTGAAGTTTTAACATAATCTGCTTTGAAAAATGACTTGGATGGAAAAAGAATTCAACAGAGTTGCTAGGATTTAAATATTAAAAGCTGTTAATTATAAAACATTTGTCGCCTGGATCGGTGGGTTTTCTGTGAGGAGAGACGGAGCTGCATAAGCTTTGCATCCACGGCAAGTCACTGTCTTACCTCCAGAGAGCTCATGGACAGAGTGGAGACGGTCTCCCCTTTGGACATCACCCCAGAGCTTCCAGACTGTCCGCCGTCACACAAACCGCTTAGCTGGGGATCCCTGGGCTTGCCCTGCAGATGTGCAGGCGAGTCTCTGTCAGAGCAGGGCACACTGACCTGGTCAGCAGGCAGGCTCTTCATCCCAAAGCCGGGAACGGGTTCAACAACCGCCGGGTTTGCCAGGTGTATCAGCCTGGTCTGAGGAAGCTGCTCAGCGCTGTACTTGGCTGTCTGATCTTCTTTCCCCTTTACTGGTTTCAAGGTGCCCGTATTGTTTGTTGGCAGAATGATGTATCCTGGACCTTTCCCTGTGCCCTCACTGCTGCTGCCTTCACCAGTTCCTCGAGGCAGATCTCCGTCCAGCTGCTTCAGGAGCTCACCTTCGTGGACGTACACAGACTTTGCACCTGGAAGCTCAGTGCTGATTCCCTTGGCGGCGCCCTTTTCCCTGCGTAGCGTCAGAGTGTGGCTTGTGTAGTCAGCCACAATCTGGAGGTGAACCTTGGCCATGTTGGCTGGCATGGTGTTAAAGTTAGCGTTCTTCTGGAGCTTGAGGGTTCCAGATGAGGCCTTGTCGTCCCCCTGGAGGGATGCGCGCTTTGTGGTTCCTGACAAATAAATAGATTGAAAAACATTTCAGAATAATCCCACCCGCCTGCTTCTGGAAACTGTTTTAATGACAATAAAACAGTTACAGCGCACACTCCCATGTATGCCCCGCTTGTGTGAAGCCTGTAAACATACAGAGGGTTGATTTATCAAGCACATTAATTTCTGTACTTCCATGTTCCCGTCTGCTGCGTCACAACCAGAGAAGAACTGAAAGGTTTGTAGCTCCACAGGGATCCACTAAATATTGCTTTGGCCTATAATTAGCTGCCTTTGCTTTCTTTGTATTGTTTTATGGTGTTGTGCTAAAAGTGAATATCTGTGTCATCGTTTGATGTTCATGAGCTCCTCATCTTCCGTTTTACATGAAGACATTTATCCCAGTGTATTTCCACATGAGAAACCTTCTTCTTCTTCTAGATGAGAACATCTAGAGACTATTATGGTCTTGTTTGGTTTCTTGTTTTTTTTTGTACAGGTCTTCCTTTCTTTCTTTCTCCTTCTTTTGTGTTAATTGATTGTCTCCAGACATCTTTGCCCCCCAGGTCACTTCACGCCAAACCAAAAGAATCGTTTTACGCTCCAACTCAACAATCTCAATCTCATGGTGGCGTAGTACGGCAGGAGCTGAGCTGACTCAAGAGATCAGGGTGAAGGCACTCCCAACACAGAACTCTGCATTTGTCATGAGTCAAGAAGCTTTGCATAAAAAGATTGAGAAGATATGAGGGACCCTATAATGGTGTGGGTGTGTCTCCATCCCCACCAGCAAAATTTTGTTTGATGTGTCAGTTGTAGAGTCAGTTTCCTGACCACTCGTCGTCTGGAGGAGCACTGAAAAATGCAGGACAATGTTTCTAGAGTTTCTGGGTAAAACTGGTTTATTGTGCCTAAGATGCGACCAGAGTACCACCCTGAAGCTACATTCACACCGCCCTCGTACACTTGTGTTTTATTCAAGCCTATGTAAACACATGTAAACCTGAGTTTCAGGTCTCTGTGTTCAGACCTCTTGCTTTCACGCGTTCTTATGTCCGTTCTCTGGCTCTATGTAAAAATTAGCCTTTCATTGTAAATGGTAAATGGCGTTTACTTATACAGCACTTTTCTACCTTCTTCGAAGGCCCAAAGCGCTTTACAGTCACAGTCCCATTCACCCATTCACACACACATTCACGCACTGGTGGCAGCTCCACTGCCGAACACTGGTGCCAACCTTCAACCAGAGCCAAGGTGGGGTTCAGTGTCTTGCCCAAGGACACATCGACACATGGGCGTGCAAGGCGGGAATCGAACCCGCAATATTCCGATCGGAGGTTGACCGCCCTCCCACTGCCCCACAGCCGCTAAATCATGAAACACCTGAACCTTGACCAATCAGGGGCCCCAGATTTCACAGTGGCGTCCTTTCTGAATCACAGAAGTGCCAGACGGTTGTAAACATCAACATGGATGAGAAATTAATAATTACGGTCTGTGGACTGACAGCTGTGAAAGTAAAAGCCTGGAGCAAGATTCACGAGCTTACCACCGCTTCAACATTTCACACCAAGTCTCTTCCCCTGCAGGTGGTGGCCAAGCGCTAATAAACAGTAGAACAACAAACAGAAGAAGACGCCCCTCCCTGCCGCTCACTGCTTGTCCGGTGTGAACACCACAGGCTGAATGGGCATCCATGAAACCACATATAACACCTTCTTGAACGCACAACACATGGCCGATGTGAATGTAGCATAAGATTTTCAGGTTAAACTGCACAAGTTCACTGTTGTGCTTTGGCAGCTTGTATCAGCAATTTATTTATTCCTGTTGAACAGATGTGTAGGACAAAACAAAAACAAATCAAATAAATTAAATGAAACATTTTTTTCTGTCACTTCTCCATTTGGTGTCTTGTGTTTTGAAAGTTTTTTGTCTTCTTTCTGTCTTAGGAGCTAAAATGATTTGAAGTCCCATGAGGTTTCATATGCAGCCCAGTGCCTGGCGTACCGCAGTCAGGAGGGACTTCATTAAATGGCAGCAATATGTTACCGGCTCAGGCGGCCATTTTTGTCTCCTGTACCCACTCAGCACATGTTTGTCTCTTTCCTGTCAGCATGGGCAAAATTCAATTATGCAGCACTCAAGCTGCATTTCTTGTCAAACACTTTTTTGACAAGCAGATGTTAGTGAGATGGGGAGAGGAACTACGAGCAAGTTAATGCCAAAACCAAAGCCACCCATAAAACATAGTCAGCCTTCTGGGGAGCAGCATCTGCCCGCGCCAGAGGAAGAAACACACACTGATGAGAAACACTCAGCCTGGAGCTTACCTGATCTGCAAGCCATGTCCACGTCCTTCTCAAAGTCCGTCTGAGGACATAAAACACGCATGTTAAAAGAGAATTATTTTTAGAGACCATTTTCTTGGATCAGTAACATAGTATTAGCTGAGCCCACCATGAGCTGAGCGTGGCCGTTTTGAAAAGACCCTCCTGAATCGCCGTTAGTGTCTTCATGCCGGTCTACCACACGACACTTCACTGCCTCTTGGACCTGAAGCAAACAACCAGAGACCTTGGGAATTATTTTACAAACAACATAAGTAATATGAAAAAGCATGCAGTGAGTTTTAACTGAGCAGTTTTCTGCTCCTCTTAGAACAAACACCAAAGAGGATTTTGGTCAGAAGAAGAAGGAACTGTGTCTAAAGATAAGTTCAAACCAGACATGTGATGCACATGCTAAACACGCAGTCTTGAACACATTTTCAGCATATGGTATTCAATCTAGGCAAGCAGGGAGATTCTTATTTTTCTTTTTTTTACTGTTTACTAGCGGTCTTCCACATACAGTCGGATAAGGCTTGGTGGAAAATGTGGAAGCGTTGCAAAACTCGTCAATCTTGCTCCAAGCTTTTTCTTTCTCAGCTCTTTTCCCATTTATGAAGGACTTGGGCCTACTCCTCATCCCCTACCCCTCTGGCTCCTCCCTGTTGCTCCAGCTGTAGGGGCATTTAAGGCTTTATTGATGTCCTAATTAATTTTTTCAAGAGGGAGCTGTAGAAACTTAACGCTTGGTATCCTTTCACGTTGCACTTGTAGCGAGGAGGACAAACGCATTTCTACACACAACGTTAATGTTCAAATGTAATTATTGAGTTTTTGTCTTTGCATGACTTTTTTACGTTATAAAGCAAATGTTGTTACATATTTTCTAACATGGATGACTGGCAGCTATTGATGACATCGAGCTGTAGTAATTTGAAGAGAGTATTTTTCCATAACTCTCCACTTGTAAGGCTAAACTTAGGGGTGGGGAAAAGCCAGAGGGGTAGGGGAAGAATTTGCATTCAGCCATGGTGCACAAACTGCAATTAGTAATTTCTTCTTCATGATCAATTTTAAGAATATTTTTTATGGATAATCAACAATCAATAAGCACTAGATTTGGTTATCCTAAAAAAATCTACTCTTGATCTGATCAGAACCATATATTTTAATAGAAATATGAAAACTATAAAATGAATGAACTCAGTTTCAGTTTGGAATTCTACAAGTTTGCTTCTTCCCAGACCTTTTCAAACAATAAATCAAGCTCTACTTGACTTTAGTTAATGATCACAATATTTAATGAATCTAATGTGAGTTTGTTTTTAAACCAATGCTTTCACTATTTCTGTAATGAGTTTGATAAATCTGTATGATCTTTTTATTGTATTGACTACAATAAATGCTTGACCAAATCAATGGATCGATCAATCAGTCAGTCAGTTGGGTTCATAAAATGTTGCATAGCTACATTTTATGAATCAGTCAGTCAGTTCATAAAATGTTGCATAGCTATGCAAGAATGTGAGAGTGAACACGGAATCCCAAAATTCACATATACAAGCAATAACTGTACATAGACTTTTTATTGAAAGTGGCTAATTCGAAAGTGGCTAATTCTCTTTGGAATAAATTCATTATTTACTTTAATCAGATCACCTCAGCAAGCCTACCTGCTACAGATGATGGTGATTCTTAAACAAATGTTAGTACTTGTTAACTCGTAGGAGTCAGGTGAATCGCCCTGGTGGCTGAATGGTTCCAAATTGTTGTGAAACCCACAATTCCTGCATCTGTTTATCTTTTAACCCACAATTCCCCATTTTCTATGACCTTTTCGTTTTTGGTCTCAAAGCAACTCACAACATTCAAGACACTCAAAACCATTCAACTGCATAACAGTCAGCATAAAACACTTGTGCTATCTAGGCACTTTAATATTGGGAATGGGGTTATCTAGACCCCACTAGACAGTGCGTTAAACCTTTTTTCTTCAATGATTTGTGATCTTCACTGGTGTCCATGGGTTACATGAAATCCTCTCTACCTTTATCCACCTTTGTCATGGTAGGGAGAACATGTCAATGGTCATCTTGATACTATCACAGGATAGCACGAGGGTTAACTGTGCATCAAGTAACGTATCAAACAATAGAAAGAAATGAAGAGCAGCCTGCTCGCCAGAGGAAAGCGTGTTTGAAAGTACGTCTGTTGCTGCACAGTCATATCAGTTACTGGAAACAATGCTGTGTTTTGGGACTTCAAACCATCATATAAAAAAAATAACGTACAGGGACGGGGAAAATGATGTACCACCTGTTACAATCACTGTTAATCGTCTTTGTAAGGTTTAGACCATATTAAAAATACATACAATCAATTGTAATCTTAGATGGCAGATTCTCACACACACACATCTTTGTGGTTACATGCTACTGTAATAATGTTCATGCAAAACAACTTTAAAAGGCTGTGCTTCGAAAAAGAGCATAAGCTGCAGCGACGACACAACCTGTGACCTTCAACAGCCACCGTGGTGTTGAGGGAGCCTCAGATGAGTGTGTAGGTGAGGTACCTCTCTGCGCAGAATGCAGTGAACCATGACGATAACGAAGCCTTCCAGCGAGTCAAAGACGGCGAAAAGGATCTGGAAGAGCGCAGAGCGTCTGTCGGTGATGGCCAGGACGGCCGACATCCACGTGAGAGCCAAGAGCGGCAGCACCACGCAAGAGCTCCACAGCGACGCCCTGCAGGACAGCAATGGACCCCGATCAGCGCCTGCATGTTTTCATTCATGATCAATAGATACATGCATAATAACACTTTAGGCTTGTCCTTTGCTATATTGATGGTTTTACATACAATAATTCCAAATAATCAAGTGTCTCTCTTTATTGTTACTGTAAATAAATGATCTTCTCCTGCTTCTCTTTATCAATAGCATACTGTCAACATTTGCAAACTCTGCACATGCAGAGCTGCATCACAAGAAGAAAGTCTGTTACTAACACAAACATGCATCCATTGTCTTCAGATATATATGCTTACATTTCACATATATGACATGCATGTATGTATGCATTTAAGATGGTTTAGTCAGCACAGAGGATCTAGTGGCACAGGAAAGAGGGGGGGGGGGGGGGGGGGGGCAGTGGGGGGAAATAATAAACCAAAGAAGGCAGACAAACAGAGGAAGCTGATGACAGGAGGACAGACAGAGAGAGTCTGAAGAAGACCAGTCAATGCTGCTGCTCCGATCTGCTTCTCTCATAGGCTTTCCCGAATGTCTCCGTAATTTAAGCGAAATGAGCACATTAAGCTCCAACTACAGAAATCTACAGCTGCCAAACATCCTCACGTATTCATCGAGGCACATTCAGCCTAAATGATCCTTCTAAAATAACAGTCGTATGTTCAAATAAGCAAAGTGATGTCCATTTTGGAATTAACAAGAGAAAAACCCATGATGCAGTTCTTTCAGAAGGAACGCCCACATGCCCTTATTTACCACTTTTATCTAATGTTCTTGTCATGAGTGTTGAAAAAGATTTCTAGAACTAAAAAGTGAATGCGTCCCTAGATTCACACAATATGACGGGATTCTCCACATATAACCCACCCTTTGGGAGGGTGCCGAGCTGCTGTCCTAAGCTGCGTTTCCATTGACTATAAAATAGCTCAAATTGGATTTGCGATAATAAATTCTCCTAACGGAAGCACGACAATTTCGTAATAATTGGAATTTATCAAAAGACGTTTTTTGCGCTTGGAGGAGGTGTTTTTTAGGGCGTATTGAAATGGAAATTTTTAGGAAAACCGCAACTGAAACACTTCGAATTAAATGAGTCACGTGACCAACAACCGGATACCATTGGCTGCCTTGGGCGATGCACAGCGGGCGCCACAAGACGTCCCACAGCATCACATAACTTATCAAAAGTTGAGCGTCTCATGCGGAATCCATGGATCCATAGATCCATAGATCCACAATGTAAAACCACCATTTCCCAAAATGGCTTCATCCGTAGCCACTCCCACTTGTAAGGAGCTTGCTGCTCTATGGCCTGAAGAAAACAATAATGGTGACCGCTAAAGCCTCAATGTCTCTGCTGTAAATCAAAGTATTGTTTACATCCATCTCCATTTTTTAGAATGACTTATCATGTAAGTTATTTTGAGTTTATTTGCATAGGAAACAGTGTAACTGTAAAATTGTGTTTTTTTTCAACATTTCTATAATTTTTCGCACATATGTCATGGAAACGCAGCTACAGACTAAACTAAACTAAACTAAACTAAACTAAACTAAACTAAACTAAACTAAACTGTTTTCTAGATATAATCCCCGCCCCCACCCCTAGTCCAATCTTAATGTCAAGGAATCACTAAACTGCACACACCAGGATTTTAATCACCAGCATAAAGAAAGTCTGCTAGGAAACAACAGAACTTCCTATTTTACCACAAAACTATTACAAACGTTTAAAACAATTTTATATATCCTTCACTCTTACACGTCTTCACAACACTGACATAAAAATTCAAACTGTTGCTAACAAATATTCACTTCTGACCTCAGTCTAGCTTCCTTTACTCTTTCACATGACTTAATTGTGTCTCCTCAGTTTTATTCCTCTGTAGTTTTTCTCCCTTCTGCCTAAAGATGAAACCAGAACATGTCTCCTCTGTTCCCCCTCTTCCTCTTTGTTCAACAGTCAGAAACTCTTCTGTCACCTTCTAAACTCTTCCATGTCTCCACAGGTCTGGAAAGAGGACCAGCTGCTTTTTCCCTCTTCATCATCTTTGTAGTCTACCTCACATCATCCTAACTGATCTTTGCTACCTCTTGCTCCACAACAGCCTCCTCATTTAATTTGTGATCTTTATCATGTTATTCTTTCATCAGATTGTCAAAGTTCCTCTTTTATTCCTTCATCACAACCTGTCAACACATTTTCATCTATGTCTTTATCCTCCTAACTTACTGTTTATCCTTTCATCTCTGTTTCTCTGCCTCACCCGTACAGATCCACCTCTTGGTGTCCAAGTCCAGACCTTTGGCACCTCCCTCCCCTCCCTTTACCTCTGAACACACTCCTGAACCTCTTCATTCCACCACCAAGTCTCCTGATCTGCTCTCTTCCTTCCAGCAGAACCATCAGGTATCTTCTCCTCTCAGTCTCTGATCACTATAGAAGCTGTTCAATCATCTGGAAGAACCTCCTGATCTCCTCTTTCATCTCCTCCCTCAAGTCCATCTCCTTCCAACTTCCACCTCTTCTGCTCTGCCCTTGTCCTCTTCATCTTCTTCACCACCAGAGTCATCCTCACACCACCATTCACTGCTGTCTGTCTACATTCTCCCCACAGCTAATCCAGTCTGCAAGTTCAGTTCCTCATTTTTAGGACTGATTTGGTTTTGGTTTTTATGTTGGCTGTCCTTCCTGACCCGACCCTCCTCATTTACCTGAACTTGGGACTGGCACACGAAAGCTCTGGATTGTGCCCCCCTGTCGGGGAATTCTGCTTAGGTCTAAAATACTAAATCAAAAAAAGAACCTAAATCCTAATATACATTTTTTTTAACTATATTTTTAGTTTAAGTTTCCAAGAGACACAAAAACAGAATAATTCAGTTGTTAAGAGAATGTTGAGAATTTATAATTGATTGGATTTTTTGATAAAATAAACTATACATTTTAAATTGATGAGTTAATATATATTTATATATTTTTAAGTATAAATAGCAAAAGTGTTATTTGTCCGTCATGCTGTGACTAAACGGGATGAGAGTTACCACAGGAAGGGCCATAATATGTGCCACTTAAAATCTTTTATTGAACCCACCATGGCCCTCCCTGACAATTTTCAGGAGGTCCCACATTTGACGGTGTTCAGCTGCACACAGTGAAGCATGATCCTGGTGAGGCACTGTACAGGTTTTTGGCGGATTCAAAGCCGGATTAGTTCTACTCGTTAAAACAAATCGGTAATAATTCAACCAGAGAATGACATTTTGCAGTCTGGCTTCTATTCTCTGCAGTGTGAGTCACACTTGGCAGCAAACAAGCATGGAATCATTATGAAGCATTTTTGCATCATCAAAACTGAATGCTGCGTAGCGCGGCAACATAATACTTAGTGCTAGCTTAGCTCCGATCGGCAGATTTAGCTGGCAGCCTCAGCAGAGGACATCTCTGAAACTCTCTGTGGTCTTTTCATTCTGCTGCCTACAGCAAGAGGCTCACTCAATCAGCCTTCTAATCAAGAGGGCTGATCTGTATTTTTCAACAGTTCTGCTCAGATGTAACGACTTTCTCTTAAGAGAAATAAAATATCAAATAAAACTTTAAGTATTACAAGTTTTGTCAGATTTTGTAATCTTTCTAATACTCCTTCTGTGACAGGATTCATGTTTTTGATGTCCGATCTGACCATCAGAAGAGAGCTCATCTGTCAGGCATAACAAAGATGCTGTTCCACATCATCATAAAGATTGTAGGTGTATTATAATGTTCATTCCTCACAATAAAAAAATGCCAAAGTGGTATTTTGATCCATTCAAGCATTTCTGAGTATTCCTCGAGAACCCTGCTCTGAGCAACAGCCCCTCTCAATCCACGAAACCGAGCAGGTTCCCACATTCATATGTATGAAAGTGAGAACAGCCCCTTCCAATCTGCACTGCCAGCTCCGCCCCCAGGGCTAACCCACTTTCTCTCAGTGGAGCTAGCGGTGATCGGCTAAACGCTTCCCTTTTATATGCACATCCATCAGATATTGTTTTTTTTTGTGGGCGAAAAACAGACATGATGCCAAGGCCGACTCTAGGTTGTCTGTCATGAAAAGGTCGGCACTTACAAGGAATGAAAGGCCTAGCCTCAGAGATCAAATTATCTTACTTCCGGCTAGGAAATAAGCTTGCGAAAATAACTCAGCCTTCATGAAAAAAATGTTTTTTAGTGTGCCAAAGGAAATATGTGGATATAGTTTACTCTGAAAGGCTGAAGAATAGCGTGATATAGCCCTTTAATGCTGAAAGTCAGTTTAGCCTTTTGGCAACAGACAGTCATTACTCCAGTCTGTTCCAGATTGTCTGGACTGAGATCCTGTCTTCAGACTCTGACTGGTAATGTGTTGAACTGTGTCGTGGTTCTTCAGTGTTCCACAGACAACATGGTCCTTCCAGACACCTGTTTTCTAGCCTTTTTTTCTTGAAACTTTGTCCTAAGTTATCAGATTTTACTCCATCTCACTCCTGCAGCTTTATTTAGCCAAAGGCAAGCTTGAATTTTCCACACAGGCCCTCTCCAGATCATTGATACTGATATGGAAGTTCTAGAAGCAGACATCACTGATCACAGTAACATGGAAAAACAGGTGAAAACAGGCACCTGCTGGAGCTTGGTAAGACCTCAAGCCAACACAAAGCCCCCACTTTCCATGCAGGCTGACCACTAGAGGTTGGTTTCAAATTACTCTCACGTTTTTACCTAAAATAAATGTATGTGCAGTTCTGTATAGAAAAGGGGAGGATTATATCTGATGTTTGGATAGAAGCTCAAGCTTGTACCTTTTTAGAAGGGTGTTAATTTTATTGGCAGGAAGCTGGACCCATGGGTGAACCCAAGACAATCCTTTCTTTAATCGCCCCGTCACCAGTTTTCAGAATGTTGTTGAGATTGGTGGAAAAAACTATGTTCAGAGGCTATCTGTCTGCCGTTTTCTAATCAATGGTCAACTCTAACAAGAAAACAGCTGCTTGGCCTCAGATAAAAGCAGTTCAACGATTTAAATCTGAAACTTTCACATTTCTTTCACTGTGACACTTTGTTTTGCCAAATGGTTTTCAGAAAAACCTAAATAAAAAGGACTAACTCTATAGCTGCGTTTCCATCATGTGCGCAAAACTTTATCAAAATTCTAGAAAAACCCAATTTTGCAATTGCACCATTTCTGGTAAATCCTAATTATGTGAATAAACACAAATCAAACTCACACAATAAGTCATTCAAAAACATGACGACGGATACGAACAAGCCTTTCGTTCAAAGTTGATTCTGTTAAAGAACAACAAGGGAGCATTTGGATGACGACACAGCAGTGCCGGGCGGGTGCCGGTCAACTAGACCATTGAGAGCCTTTATATACGTCAATGAGCCAGATACAGAGACGCATGTGAGAAGCCTGTTCAGCAGTATTAGAAAATAAATGTTCAAACAAGTAAACAGTTGAACCCTTTTTCCTGTTTGATAACACAACTAGATATATTCGCATTTCTGCCACAGCCTTAGCGCTCATCATCATCTACCAAAGGAGACGTCGGCGAGCAGTGATGGAGAGCTCCTTACATGTGAGAGGGGCTATGGATGAAGCCGTTTTGGGAAATGGTGGTTGGGGATTTTACAGAGGAGCTGTGGATCCAACAATTCCTCATGACACGCTCAACTTGTGATGAGCTGTGTGATGCTGTGGGATGTCTTGTGGTGTCTGCTGTTTAGGGCTCAAGGCAGCCAATGTTCTCCACTTGTTGGTTATGTGACTAATTTAATTCGAAAAAAGTGTTTGCATTGCAGGTTTGCCCCAAAAACTACCTCCTCCGAGCGTTAAAACCCTTTTTGATAAATGTGTTTAATCGAAATTTACATGTTTTCATCATTTATTAAAGCAAATCCAATTTGCCCAATTTCGTAGTTAATGGAAACGCAGCTACTGTGTGCCTATTAATACACTCTGTGCAAACAGGAATAGCAGAAAAATATTTTTTATTTTCCGAAACACTAGACAGCTATGACATCATATTTAGAGTCAGAACAAACAAAAAAATGTGTCTGTTTTGTTTGATTCCGTGTGTCATTTTACGGATTCATCAGGTCCTATCATTTGACCATCAATGGTAGACACACAGGTCATTCGGGTCACCAACATTTACACCCTTTTTGTTCTTTCCAGCAGTTGTTCTGAGATGATGGTGACACAGCAGCAGCTTCTGCATTCAGGAGGAAAACTGCCTTAGGTCAAAGTTCTAAACCAGGAGAGTCCCATCCCAGTCCTTAAAGGCCACTGTCCGACTTGTGATCCATCAACCCCAGCTTCATATCAGACAAAGATATCTAAAAGCAGGCAGGACAGCAGCCCTTGGAGACTGGGATTGGGTAGCCCTGCTGTAGACAGATTTTAGTGAAACTGAAAGAGGAAACAAGTTAAATAGATCTTTCTGTCAGTTTTCAACCCAACATTTTTCAACATGGTTTCAGCATGTGACATTATTCTGGGGTGTCAAATTTTTTGTGGTCTTGAAGTTGAGTCATGGCAACAGGACGTAAAACTCTATTGGATGAATGGGGAAATACCCCAAGAAAGAAGACTTTAAGTCCATTTGCCATGACTCAACTTTAAGACCACATCACCTGAATAAGAACCTTCATCCACATTTTTTGTCATGTGATCCCTGCCCTGTGCAGTCATGACCAGATTTCATCAAAAGCTAAAAGTGTAAAACAGAAAGTTAAAACAGCGTCTAATTTTTTTATGGGTAGTCAAAAAGCTTTGACCCCACAGAAGAGATGTGGACATTACTGCACCTTATTTTAGACCAAAGTCCTGACTCTCAGCGCATCAGAGGGAAGAATGACAGAGGGAGGAAGGACAGAGAACGGGTCGAGTGTGGAGGGAGGGAGGCATACAGCAGAGGAGAGAACAGAAGCAAGAAAAGTGAAGGTAAAATAATTAGCGGGACTAACATGGCGTTACTGGTAGCTGTAGTGGAAACGTCAGCCGAAGAGATAACCCCGCACTTGGCACATTTGAGCGTCATATTGTACAGTGGCACTGTCATCTGACTGCAAAGTCAAATCAACACGCTGTAACACACAAACAGATACAAAAGCACCAGCACACACACTTACACACCTGAGCTTGTCTCTCTCTCTCTCTCTCTCTCACACACACACACACACACAAACACACGCACAGAGGGTCACAGGGTTCTCGCTCAGTCTCTCTCAGGGCTATGAACGTTTGACGTTTGCTGTGTTGACT
This sequence comes from Oryzias latipes, assembly GCF_053564925.1. Taxonomy (NCBI): domain Eukaryota; kingdom Metazoa; phylum Chordata; class Actinopteri; order Beloniformes; family Adrianichthyidae; genus Oryzias; species Oryzias latipes. The sequence goes on from NC_136252.1 coordinate 10,679,777, forward strand.
TGTTTGTGGCTCACAGGGCAGGGGGGCGGGGCCTGATTACAATTGTTTTTGGAAATTTTCTGCTGGTTTATGTTTCTATTCATAAGTCAGTTTTATGACATAAAAGAACACGCACTCGTCAGTGACCGACCCAACCGAAGATCTGCTTGTTACCCAAACAGCCTCTACTGCAGATGACTTCACAAAGCGAACCGTCTGAATGTGCCTGAAGCTGGTGAAGTCCTTCTGTGCTGGGAGCTGATCACAGACACTGTTGACACAGAAACATCTCAGAACTCCACTCTCACAAATCCAGAGGAACACGTAGGCTCGAGCAGAACACACTGCAGGTCACAGCGTAATCACTGTGTAAGCACTGTCCATGTCGAGGTCAGCTCAATTTACATTTTCTGCACCGGAAATTTCCCTGACAGTTGAAGTGCTCTGACTGAAAAAAACATATTGGACCAATGAAAAGTAAGACCTGTAGCTTCTCTTTTTTTCCCTTGGCAAAGATTTCAAAGCCAACCGGATTCGTTGAATCAATTTCTACCTTATTCTCAGGAGAACAAACTATAGCATTGTTGGTCAATCTCTATGCTAGACAACTGATTGAAGTCTGTGCAGGTTTTCTAAAGAGAAGCACAGACAGCAGCACCACACTGTGGCTTCAGGTTCCATCAGGAGACTCCTTCAACACACTGAGAACAGCAGGACTTCAGAGCTGGACTACTTCTAGATAAGTGAGCTTGTTGATTTTGAGTGGGTGAGTTGCTCCACCTGGGGGGGTGAGGGGCTATGGCTGCACTCGCTGATTGTTGAAAAGACAAAGAACAATGTCCATGTCACACTAGAGTTAATGCAAGCCACCATACAAAGAACAGTGCTGCTGGTCGTGTGTCATGGTTTGAAAGTCAGACAGAGTGTTTGATATTGAATTTTAAAAGCTGCGGTATGCATATGCACAGTCATAGAAGGGGTGATCCAAAAGTTATAAAACAGAATTATTTGCATTAAATACTGTCAAAATAAATCCCTGTTGTTTATTTAACAAGAATAAGATTTTTGTAATTCATTTTTACAGACAAACCACGCCTACTTTAATCAAATACAAGATAACTAATACATAATATGATTTGAACATTACTTTACTATGTAATTAATATTGAGTTACAAAGCTTTTATTGCATGGAAACATTTAAAATAATATTAACACAACTGGGATCCTGATATGGCACGGTCTGAACAATGGCACCTAAATATAGGATAGAATGATACAAAAAGAGATCTATACTTAAATTAAAAATAAACAAACTACCAAACAGGCTTAAAAATTAAAATTAAAAATCAAAAAGAGTAAAAGTAAAAACCAAAGCTGTTTTTCTTCCTAAAGGTCAATGAATAGAAATGTGCTTGTGAGTTTGGGTTGGCTGAGCTCTTTTACCAGGTATGTTCTGGTACACAGAATCAGAACATTAAATCAAAGCTCTGACTGAATCATCTCCACTTCTAAAAATGATTCCAAACTTTAACAAAATACACAGTTTAGAGATTTAGTTTAAGTGGAAGCAGCCATTTTGAAATGACCAGGAAGAGCTCTTCTGCTGCCCCTAGTGGAATAATAATCCACTACAGGGCAGAAAACATGAACCAAATTCTATACCATGGGGTTTTTAAGAACAGTTTGGATCATGTTGATTAGAAAGGGGTCTCAGAAATGTGTGTATCAAATATGATACGAATGGTTTTATGGGGTTTAGTAAATTCAAAACAATAGTGCAAGTATCATTTGATGTTTTGGCCCTGTTTGACATAAAAATGTGTAAATCTGTAAATGTTTCTATTTGAATATGTCTGCCAATCTATGTTTAAAAAACATTTAAATATATTTGAATATTAGGTATTTTCTCGTCTTATTCCTTCTAGCAGAAAAAGTTGCAACACTTCAAAGTGTGTAAATGCGGCTTTTGCAACACAAAGAACACCAACAAATAAATACATAAAACCTTGGTGCGTGAAAAGATATTTCAAAGCAAAAACAATCTAATGAAATATTATACGACCTTCTGTAAAACAGCGGCGAAAGCAGAGCCGCTGAAAGAATCGATTTTCGTAGCCTCTAGAAAGCCAGATTAAAAATCACATCATGGAAGAAAATTTAATTTCAGGTAAAAGGGCAAGACAGCTGTTTAATGTACGCTGCAGGCAGTGATATTAAAAAGCCATCAACACTTTCTGCTCTACACCATTTTTCAAACTTCAGAGGAGAACAGGTAGGAGGAAATGCACTGAGATTTGAAAATAAAAATCAAACGGACATAAGACAAGGCAATACTTCAGTCAGAAACCTCCATCACATCATAGGAGAACAAATGAAACACAAGATTAAAGATAGAATGATAAAAATCTTTTCAACTGAAAGGTCAAACATTTTATTACTTTTCTCCAAGGACGTATAAACCCACATGCTAGAATCCTTTCACTGCACCAGTATGGGGGTTGACCTGTACGGGTGCTGAGGGTTTTGGGGTTGTCTGAGCCTGTAGAGCAGGGGTCCCCAAATCTAGGCCTCTGTCCTACATGTTTTCTAACCAACCTGCCATTAAAGCACCTTATTGGATAAACACACCTGATCCAGGTAATCAGCAGCAAATAAGGCAGGGCTTCTGGAAAACCAGCAGCACACCGGCTGTCGGGGCCTGGATTTGGGGACCTCTGCTGTAGAGGGTCGTAGAGAGGAGTGCAGGTGCATCTTTCATGCGCTCGTATAGTTTACTTTACGCCACACTCTAGTCATTAGTGTTGTACCCGTGCTGGATCCTTACCGATTGGGCATAAATGCTGCCTGCATGGGTATGTGACTGCCTGTAGGACGTCCACACAGACTAACCTCTAATTGTCAAATTTCCTCCTTTCAGGAAGAAACGAGCGTGCACGTATCACTTGAATACCCCTAACGGGCACCTTGAGCAGTCTGCAAGATTTGGGGAGGGTAGAACAAATTTAAACTACATCCAACGCACATGCGTCTCACCTACTTCACCTTTACGTGTTGCTTAAGTGTTCACTACAACCTGTCGCCCGCAGCATGAAAGTAAAATATTTTCTGCGGGCTACCAGTGTGCCCTATACAGGTTTTACTTTGAACTGAGCATGTTTCTTTTTCCAAAATTGATTACTACTCAATTTTAGGGTGGGATGGCACTCTGCAGTGGGAGAAGCCCCCAAAAAACATGATGCAGGTCCAGCTGCAAGTGACCTTGACAGGTTTCATTGGCACAGCCGGTCATTTCTTTTTCTAGTTAGATGGTCATGGCTGATGGATTTCATGGGTAAAGCTGAGACTGACAAGTCCAAGAAGTTCTAATAACAAACAGCAGTGGGTAGGGCAGGGGGATCTGGAATCAAACATGCTCCCCAGGCCTGGAGTTTGACTTCCATTCATTCATGCATCCATCCTTTCTTACATTCATTCTTTTTTACATTCAATCATCAACAGATAAAATCCAATTGAGGCACCAACTAAACCAAATCAGCAGAGTTGTTGGAATGTTCCAGCACTAAAATCCAAACTAAAGCTGTGCTCTCACCAAACCTGATTCACGCAGCAGGGGCGTGCAGTTGCAATGTTAAGTCAATGTCCAGACGCCATCTTAGACGCACCAGCCGTGATTTGACCGGTGCAGCACGTCCAGAGTTAAAAAATGTGAACTTTGGCTGAGAAGATGCCTCACGTCAACCAATCAGAGTCTAAGTGGGGGGAGTCCAAAACCCACATGGAGGAGAATCTGATAGTTTCCTAAATTTCATTATATTTTTCTTATTTGAATATGGACAATAATACAAAGATCCTCTAATTTTATTCTTATTTTTCCTTCCTCTGACTAATGCGGGACAGCGAGTCATCAAACTGGGTCACAGAGAGACAGAAGTACCGGTGAAAGCGTCGTCACTTATTCACAGCTCCTGCACCGTCCTGGGACTGTCTCTGAATGATGTCATGAACGCAGATATGGAGATGGGATTACCGATGATTTTGTAGAGCTCTTCATAATAAATTAACATGATCTCCCAACATCATCTGTTTCTTCCACACAATGTTTATAAGAGCTATACAGCTATCCGGCTAAAAACATTTAGTATTAGCTCCTCCCACACATGGCTGGAGCATCAAGCTTATAAACATACTTTTGGACAGGCGTCGAGCAGCGAGGCCACCTCGCATCCAAATAAAGGAGGCCGACACAAATTTGACGTGCTGATCCCGTTCGGTGTGAGCACAGCATAAGAGTTTACAGATACAGGGTGTGAGAAGGATGACGGCGTTAAGACTTATTGTCTGAACTTAATCAGGAAGTCATGACTGCCAGGCTGCCTAAAGAATGGAACCCACCCACACAAAAGAATGAAACCCACCCACACAGAAGCTGCACTGTCCAATCATCGCCTAATAAACTGTTCTGGTACTACATTGAAGCTCTTGTGAGGCAACACAGAGGTTATGATGAATAGAGACACGTGTCAAAGTGCATAAACATGCTGACTGATCACAGGAAAGTGTTTGACTCAGTGATATTACAATGAGTCCTAGAATGCCTGGCCCTTCAGAACCTTCATCAAGAACTACACAAAGCTGTTCCACAAGCCATCGTCAGATGTCGGATTTACCAAAATGTTGCTTATTTCTTCACTGCTGTTCTGCAAAGACCTGAACTCCAGTTCCTTTGCACATATTACTAAACTTATATTTTACGTGTACAATAAAAGTACCATTGACATCGGGCATATAAACACTTAAAGTTAAACTATCTCAACCTTTTTAAGTTCTTAAAGAAGATTTCTGTCTTTTGAATGTTAACTAATGAAGGCTGATCACCATAGGATATCAGATCTACAGCACTAATGGATCTATACTGTGAGAAACTTCACAGATTCAGGGCCTCGTTCTCACTCTGCTCTGAAGGATAAAAGACTTAGCCTACTTGTAAAACTGTTCAACTGCACCATTCTAGGTTTCCACCACGGTACAGTTGTGCTATAAGCATTAAAATTGATGAATCGGGGAGGTTAGTAAAAGGAGTTCAACTAGCAAAAATGAAATATAGTTTTTGCAGGACTAGATATTGACTGCAAATGTAAATACTTGGTGACAAAGGCGTAGTCAGAGGGCTGACAGAAGGGGTAAACAGTTCCATCTTCTGTACCAGAGTACTTAGTATCTCTGCCAAGGAACTACTGCTAATGGACTCTCTTGAGTGCAGCTAGTGATGGCAACAAACCCCCTGTTGCATTTGGGCATAGTTTGGTACAGATGGTGTTCTGTGAGCAGAACTTAGTCCAAGATGATGAATGGCTAAGCCATGCAGGTGCTCACAGATTGTCAATGCACATGTGAACCACTGCTTTATTAAGACCAAACCTAAGATTAGGGCAGAATATTGTGAGCTGGCTAACTAGCAAAGACAAGACAAAGCCTCCAAGAAAAACAAAACACTTTGTAACTAAAATCCCTGTATGAGATCTAAAGTTACTCACAAAATCCCCGGTCCAATTTTCTGCAAAAGTGCATGTTCAGAACACAAACCTTTGACTTCTTAATTACAGTTCAGCTTCCCTTTAGGAACCCTTAGGAAACATTTGAGTTCAAATTGAGTTTGTGCAGACAGGCACAGATCTACTCAAACACTGGAGCAGGAGCTGGTTTGCAGACCTGTTACTGAAAAGAGGTTGGATTAACAGTCTGAAAGTCATACGATTCATTTTATCCAACAAAGTGACTCTTCTCAACTAAACCCTAACACTTTGGACTTTTTTTTAAAATGACATTTAAACTATGCCTGAGAAGTTATTACATCACTGATGCATGATGGGTCTTTGTTTTCAGTGTATTCTGACAGACAGGATGCCATGTCCGTCCAGTCGGTTCTATAAACTAGTTTTTCTTGATCCCTGTACGTATTTTGACAATATTACTCACTGCACTTAAATTACTGCTGAGTACACATTTTTTAAAGATTATTTTTATCAGAGAACATTTTTTTGTGTGAATCATCTCTTTTGGGAAATCCTCCATCTGCTGTTCCTGCCGTTTTATTATATTTGACTTTTTTCACTTCAGTGTAATTCTCACTTATATCATTTGGAGTTAGGGCTTCAGTGTAACCAGTGTTGTCTTGAAAAAGTGCAGCACGCACTGGGGAACTTCAGTGGCACGGCCCAACAATGTAAGCTCTGAGTTTTTGGAGGAAATCCTTTTGGTTTCATTTTGCTTGTAAAGACGTAGCTGTTACTAAATCCCCCCTTTAGGATTGTCAAAAAAAGCCAGTGCTTTTGCCTCATAAAAGTTACGCAAGTGAAGCTTTAATGCTGACCTCAACGAAGCCACCAGAGATATTTGTTTTGCTCGCAACACATCATGTAAGAAGTTTTAAGAAATTAAATGGATCCTTATTGGGGCTGAGCCTTTCAGAATCCTGTAGCTCTTTTTGGAAAATTATAGCTATACCTGGGATCGTTTTGGTTAAAAACTAGCATTCTAAGACTAATCTTTTTATTGTTTTATTGTAGTTTATTGATCCCCTTTTTGATTTTGTAAAGATAATAAGTTAGAGTTTATAGACATGAAAAGGTAAAAATATCCAGCTCAAATACAAATAAAGGTAACGTTGATAAGACAAACGCAAAGTTGATTTCAACAGAACAGATTTGGACAGCTTCCGTGTGCCAACCAGATTCATGCAAAGAAACGGCTGCGGTCAGAGTACCGTCAGGAAAGCAGAAGGTTATTGCTCTGCAACATGAGCACGAGGGAAAGGAATGCAGAGTTTCTCTAAAAGAGCTACAGCACACAAGCTACAAGGACGATGGCTGAGTCACGTTAGGCTCTAACCAACTAACAGAGCAGGGAGAAGCTGTGAAGTCATCAGTGAAACAGTGGAAGCAAACGTTACAGTAGGCCAATCAGCTGAGGATTCAGCCAGTTTGATCAGAAGAGTGGGATGGGCAGATATTTTTACCCAATCACTGGTGAGATGGGAGGGGGCTTCTGAGACTGATGTGTTCCTGACTGGACAGCCCTGAGTGAGACAGAGGGGATTCTGTGCAAACTCAAACATGACATTTCAGACAGAAAAACAGGTGCAGCTGAACCCAGAGATCATTCAAGACAGCCAACATTGTTCATGAGGTAGAACAAAATGACAACTCAACGCATCAGCAGTAGAGATGGACACAGACCAGCCTGCAGAGTAAAGGGAAGCAACAGGCAAAACAGATCATAATCAGCATAATGCCTTTAAACATTGATTTTACCTGATTCCATTATCACACCAGACCCCTTAAATGTGCTGGAAAGATTCAGAATCAGGGCCGGGCTTTAAAAACTGTTATTAAACTTCAATCATTTTTTACTCAGAATGTTTTAATAAGGTCATGAATCCATTTTCTTCTTGTAAATAAGAATGAGACATATTTACTGTAATAATTCCATGTTTTATTTGAACAAAGTACTAGCGTAGTTTAGTTTAAAATATCAGTTTCATCAAAATTGCTTGTCATAACCCTACAAAACTGGTTTTGGTAATCAATCTAATTGTTATAAAATATCTTAAATTGAAAATTAAATAAATTGTAAACTTGTAAATCAAAATAAAATCCCAGAATCAACGTTTTGAGAACACTAAAACAGGTCATTTAGGACCAGCCACTTACAAAGAACACGTGAGCTGGAAAAGTGAGATCCATACCTAAAAAAAAAAGTTCTTTTTAATGTTATTCTTGTTTTTCATTCTGATTTTTTTTGCCCTGCTTCCCTTTACAACAAACATTCAGACAGAAAAACAACAAAAAAGGACGGATGGATCTGCAAAAAGGCAGATATCAAACAATCTGCAAGCACACAGTGGTTGGAGCAGAGAATGTGAAGCGTAAAAGAAAAAGGAAATGACAACACTCATCGTCTTGCTCAGTTTGGGCAGGACCAATAACCAGAGAGTCGTTCCTCAGTTCCTGTGTTCAGCTTCATCCAGACTTTTCCTGGATTTCAGAACCAAAATGTACATTATGGATAGGAGGAATTTGGACCTTTTCTTTCAATACAGGTTTCCGATTCCAGGGCACTTTGTACAATTGGTACAGTGATCCACTGGTTGAGTCGGTCAGTGACAAATCAGATTGTAAATGATTTTGATGTGAGAACTAGACGTTAAGTCGGAAAATAAAACCCTTTTGCCAAAACGTGGAGGATAACCAAGGCAAGTTTGAAACTCTCATAACTAATCAGGCTGGTTATGGGTCACTGTGAAGAATGAATGTGTGGTATAAGGCATACCCCGCCCTCTCCTTTAGTTTCATATCAGTTATGCCGTCTTTGGACACCAGTTTGTTAAAAACGAGAATCCCAATAACCATGTTAACCTGGCAAAGAGAAAAGTCACAGGATTAAAGAGGATAAAGGCATTTGCTTCACTTTGATCATGCACGATGACTCTGCCAGTGGTAGCGGTGGCATCAGAGTGACCAGTGTTAGTTATGAACTGATGTGCTTCATGTTGAATGTTGGTGGTAAGCAACATTCAAGCAAGAGACACACCAAAAGATGTGAAAGGATGAGTTGCTGCATTATAAATCTATTAAACAATCATGCACAGATTACAAAGAGTGCAGTCTTTTTGACATTCTTACAGTTCTAGAGCTTTGAGGATGCCCGTCAGTAAAAACCTGCAGGAGCTGGGACGCCATCATGGCTTCCAACAGCAGTGCAGCATCACACACGGCCAGAGTAATAGTGTTTTCCCAAACCATTGATTAGTTTGATGTGAAAACATTGAAACAATGATCAGCAGATCAAGCCGTGCATTGATGGTGCTGCAGTGATTCTCATATGAACTGCTGCTCAGCCCATGGCTTCCTGTTCCAGCGGTTCAAGTTTGGACATCTTCTCAATATTCTACGTTCTCCTAAAAATTCACATTTACTTTTTCATTTATTTTTAACCAGCACTGATAAACCTGATGTGTTTTACTTTATCTAAAAAGAGTTTAGCTGTTGTCACTAGTATTGTGCATTCTACTTATTCTACGGTGGCGCTGAAGTGCAAATCACATCAACAAATCACTCGACGCAAAAATGTTGTAAAGATCAATTATTGACAATTTAAAAAGCAAAACAAATATTTTTACAAAAACTGCGTTAAATTTTAGAAAAACGTAGAAAAAAAAAACGAAAAAACATTTCAGAAAAGAAAAGAAAAACAAAGTGGAAGGATAAGTACTGTGGGATATCCCTGATTGGATGAGGACGTTTGTCCATCATTTTCAATTGAAAGTTATTTGACATAAAGCAATACTATATATCATCATCATCATCCAATCAGCAAAATCCCATAATACCTACCTTCTCTGGTTTCTCATTGTGTTTTGTTTTTGAACATTTCACTTTCTTTTCTTAAATGTTTTTTGTTTTTACGCTTTGGTTTCAGGAATTTTGTGTTGATTTTACTGTTATCGCTTCATTGTACTGCACTAATTTTTATTTATACTTTTATATATACCTGTGCAACACTTTGAATTATTAGATGTTAAAGTGCTTTCATATTGATTGATTCATTTGTGTTGTTTTCTAAAATGTAATGCTGTGTTGTTAATATTTGTTTGTTTTTTCACATGTCGTTGTGATCTTTAAAAGGGTTTTGGTGTCGAGGGATTTGCACTCCAGGGCCACCGTACATTTAACCAAAAAACAAAAAATAGGTTTTTGCTGGATCTAGAGGACAATGCAAGACAACGTGTAGGGGGGAAATGCTAAACAGGGATACAAATATGAGGAGGAAGTCAGTCTAAAGAGAGGAACGGGAAAACAATGAAAAAAGAAAAATACTCTGAAAAACAATATTACAAAAAAGAAAGTGCCAGCAGAAAGAGAGGTGTTGAAAGATAAAAAGAAAAGGTGTGAGAAAAAAGTTAACAACTGGAGGATAGAAAAATAATCCACGGAGACAGAAATAAAAAAACAGAAGTGACAGAGCAGGACACAGCCAAAAAAAGCATGAAAAGAGAGAAAAATACAAAAAGAGAAAATTGAGGATTCAGCTGAATGTGCGGATAAGAAAAAATGGGAAATATGAGGGAGCAAAGCATGATGGGGTCCTGTAGACACACAGACCCAAACAGGGAGGGGAAGAAAGAAAGGGATAAATTCTCATTTCATGTGAAGGAGCAAAACTTCAATAATAAGAAGAAAATGACGAAAAAAACAAGCACAAAAATGATAAACAGATTAACCAAAATGTCTTTAACTGCAGAATATTCCTGTCGTTTACTGTTATCCCTGGAGAACATTTGACCTTTGATGATCGTTTATCTATCTATCGATTAGTGATGGAAACAATGAAACATGCAATGTGTTGTTAAACTGTTGTTTTGGTTTTCACTTCTTAAATCAGATGAGTTTTTTTCTCTCCTAATAATTATTATTTACCACATAAAACCCATTGATAGTTTTGTATAGAAAATAATAAATATTGCACAAGTACTCCAGTCCCTAACCTTGGGGTCATGCAAAGTAAAATTAAAACATCTAAAACTGACTGTTGCATGCTGGGAAGTAGATCCAGAATTAAAACAGAAGCTCTGGCAGTGGACAAACACAGACTTAAGAGGAAGAGAAATACCAAGACTACAGCTGCAGCAGGTCCAACAAATGCATAGAGAAGACCTCCTTCCAAAGACAGCCAACAACTGTGAGACATGACAGCAGAGAAAAGAGACACAGAGGTAGAGAAAGAATCAGACAAATGAGATTAAAAGAGGAACGATAAGAGAAGAGAAGTAAAGAGGCAGGTTGAGTGTTTTATGGATAAAGTGATTGATAGAAAAAAATAGTTGAAAAGAGAACAAGAGAAATGTTAATCTTTCATTTGAATGTGTTTAATTTTCCAGCATTAATACTTAAAGAAGAGCAGGTACTCAATAAGAGGCTTTGGACAACAGGCTTACTAGCTCGGTGTTCCATATCCTTTTGCTTTGGTGAAGCCCACTGAAATTGCTACTACGAGAGCAGGAAGACCTGGAAAAGAGACAAACAACTGAATGCCAACCCTCTGCAGTGAGACTGGTACGATGCAGCCAGAGAAGGACAGCAGTAAGAAGGCCCACCCCAGCCAAGACACAGGAAACGCTTCCGTATGATACGGTTTCTGAGGCGGCCTGTTACTGCCATGTATGACTGCCACGCCTCTGTCAAGACCCAGCAGAATGAAGACAGGAAGAAGAAATGAAGGAATGCAGCAATTAGGGTGCATAAGACCTGCAACAGAAGAAGATAACATCATTGAAACATGCCAGTGACGTCACTGGGGTTCTATGAGAAGAGATTCTGACCTTATTCCTCGTCTGAGTCTGTCCAATCAGAATCAGGGCGTTGGAGGAGATGATGGAAAGGCAGAAGTTAATGAGGATCACAGAGCGCTCGGACCGAATATACCTGCAGGAAGGTCAACAAAACTCTGAAGGCTTACACAAGATGATGCATCAATGGAAAGCAATCAAATGTGGGGTTATGCCATGGTCTTACCTCCAGACAGACACATAAATGATGATGAGCAACAGCAAAGTGAGTGAGGAAACTCCACAACCCACGATCAGGGTCACAGATGGGAGCTGAGTCTTATCCATGTTCTGAAAAAAGCCATGGAAAACAAAGAAGCATAAAACATCAAACTCTAGGCAGCATTTTAGTCTGGGACCCATTGGGTTTAACTGTTGGTGTCAAGAACGGCTCCCATGTCAGTTTGTAGCCTTTCTTGGTGTCTCTCCCTGTAGCTGCCCATAAGGGGTCTGAATGGGATCAGCAAGTAAATGAGGTGGGACTCCGATGGGCTGACTGCATGAGATCCATGTAGCCATGTCACCTGTCCGTGCCCCTTAGAGGTTATTATTTAATCTAAATGGAAACCATACTTTGCCCCACTTTTTGCTCGTGACCTTGGCGGGGGGGGGGGGGGGGGGGGGGGGGCGCACGTATGTCTGTGGACCAACCACAACTTAGTGACAGAGGTTAAAGCACATTCCTCTTTCAGCTGCAGGCCGGCCAGACACTGCTAATGTAAGTGAAGCCCCTTCCAAAGAAGCATACACTCAGGTGGTGCCTGATGTCATCTGCAGTACCACATCCCCCCCCGTGCAGACGTGTACCCCCACACGCGTTAAGACTACAAGTGAACAAAGTGAGTAACTGTTGTCGATCTTTCACACACTGGTACAGATGCCAGAGAAAAGTTAAGGTTGCAAAGTTGAAAAACAGAGTCAAAAAGATCAGCACTAATGCAAACATGTTTCTGACCAATTATTTGTGTATTTTAGTATTTAGTATTGACAGGTTACTATGAGATTTAGAAGGGTCTAACCTTCTGAACTAATAGTTGATGATAATTCCTCAGGTTTCAATTCAGTGGGTTAGAAGGCGTCTAGAGGCCATGTCCGTGCAGGTGCAGGTTAAGGTTGTGACACTTTTGGTTTTTGCTGTATAACTTTGAACTTTCTGAGCATAACCTTTGAACCTAAATGAAACAAAGGTGTCTAAAAGTGTTTTTTTAAGGGGGAGTTAGGGCTGTATATTTCTCTAATTAGGGTGACCCAGGGGAGAAACGCGTGGGTGTGCTCTACAGTGAAGAAGTTTACATTTAATGTAAGTAATGACTTGTTATTTTTGCATGACTTTTTGAAGTTATAAAACCAATATTGTCATGTATTTTACGATCACTGGCAGCTATGCGCTAACGTCGATGACCGGTGGCTATTCATGACACCATCGAGGGGTAGTAGAGTCTGAATTTGAAGGCATTATTTTTTCATAACTCTCTACTTTGGGGGATAAATGTAGGGGTAGGGAGGCAATTTGGATTCGGTCTAGCTATAATCAACTGACAGAGACCCCTATTTTTAATTATTTTCAAATTTAAACAACTTATGAAACAATAGCAAATGGCCGTGAGTTGTGTATCATAGGTTGGATTAAGCTAAGACGACAAATAATCAACATTTAATCGAATCATGTTCAGTTATACATAGAACTGAATTGTGTTTGTGTGAATCAGGATCAAACTGCTCCAGTACTTTAGCAGGGTTCTGACACTTTACCAAAGAAGCAGAACTGTCTTTAATCAGAGGCTGAGACAAAGACCTGGTCAGAAAGAACGGTGACTCTCACTTCTTCCCTCCTGCAATTGTCGTGTTTATCTGTTGGTCCGTTCAGTTAAACACACATCCCCACAAAACGCACACATATACATGACTGGCCCCACATGCACAGAAACACACACACACACACACCCACACTAACCAAAATGCAAGGCCTCAAATGTGCAAACACACAATAAATCAGTACATGGCCATTAAGAAAAAACATTTTTTTGTGTAGTTGGAAACAGTAAACTTGTCACCATGGCAACACCAACACCGCCATGATACAGCCAGATGGCAATGTGGGTGTATGAAATTTACATTTACATGTTTACATCTCATAAAAAACCTTCCAGATATAACCCCCCCCCCCCCCCCTATACATACAGTAAAGGTAGAGTCTGTACTTACTGTCTTGTATAAATCTGAATATTTGAAGGAGGATGAAGAGCCAGTTCCCATTCTTTGTTCTGTGTAAAACTGATAACTGTCCTCAGCCCTCAAGGCTTTCCTTCTGAACCATCGTAGAGGGATGTTTGTGTTTACATCGGTTTTCTTTCTGAGCTTTGCAGCTGTTTAATCTTTTCTTTTTTTGTTTTTCTAGCACAATAAACTTTTGAAATGATACAAGTTTTTATCAAACCATTCCTTCTGCCTTTGATTCGTTTAAAAAAATCCCCGTATGAAAGCCGAGTCTCCGTCTGAGATCCAAAAAGGTTTTCTTTTCTAAACTTTAGATAAAGAAGTCCGCCAAAAAGCTGCTGATTAATTTAGTCAACTCAGTCTGGATTGCCATGCTGTGAACCTTTTAACCCAAAATGTTGGCTAAAGCTACGCTACGCTGAAGTCAAAGACAGTTGGGGGGGGTGTTACTGTTTGTGGAGATGTGGGGCGGGGCGCTTCTCGTTGGGACTGAAGTAATTATCCAAAGTGGCTGCAGCAGCTCTTCTCCAGGTGAACACAGCAGAAGTGGGAGAAGGGGCAACAGTAATTATAAGCCTGGCTGTTGCTCACAGGTGGAGGTGGGTGGACATGTGGTGACCCCCCTCCCCCACGCTCGTTCACTCCAGCAAGAGATAATTGGCTGAGTTTAGAGCCTGTCTTGTATCTCAGTTTGATGAGTGTGCGATGGCCAAGTTAATTAAATCCCTCTGATTAATCTGTACTGCAGAGATTTCTATCTCAGACGGAGGGGTGGGGGCTTAGAAACTCCCACACCCTTCAGTGCAGTGACAGAACATGTCATTGGCAGGGTCCATATAGGAACATGAATGGTCCTCAGGTCAACAGAAACTTTCAAACGTACGTACATACAAATGTGTGGACAGATGCATGTGTCACAGAGGAAAATGCTGAGCTTGGCTGTTGAAATCAATTAAACTGAATCTGACCAGTCTGCATGGACATTTCTGCAAAAAAAAACAAAAAAACATAAATATATGTGTTGGTTTCTATAAGAGGCAACAGTAACCAAGGTGCACGGAGTCTATTTTCTGGAGGAGAAGCAAACTAGACGTGTTTTTATATGGAAGTTTTTCTGGAGCATAATTAAATAGAAAAGTCAATACCAGAAATGCTTTTTCATTTTCAAAATGAAGCTGCATTTGTTGACTCAAAATTAGAAAGAAAAAGCAATCCGCCAAACGCTTTTTCTGTTTCTTCTTCTACACTGCTTATTCTGTCACTTAATTAAAATGATAAAGAAAATGGTATTTGACATTTCAATTTCAAAAAGTTCTCTGGTAAATGTGTAGCAAAATTCATTTAGAAATGTCTAATTTGACATTAAAATGGATTTACAGAAATGCTTTTTCATTTTCACTATGTAACTGCATCAAATGACTCAAAAATAAAATTAAATGTCACTCCTTTAAAATTCTTTTTCATTTCCTTCTTTAACATCGCTCATTCTGTGACATAATTAAAGCAAAAATGCAAAGAGGGGATGGTATTTCGTTTTCACATCCACCCCGCAAAAACTGTAGCAAAACTCAATACCAGTGAGCATTTCCAGGGAGGATGTCTCTGATCAGTGCAGCCGGAGTCTTGGTGTTTGCGGAAGGGAAGGGTGCTTTGTAACGTTAACAATGACCAGCACCAAATTCGAAATAGGACAACTATTGCTGAAAGAAGTAGAGGAGGAAGGCATGTTCATAGGCAAAGAAAACAAAGGTGGAGTGTAGGACTTGGAGTAGGAACTTTAAATGTAGAGACTTTGTCAGAAAAAAGAGGAAAGATGCGTTGTGTCCGAATATCCACCCTAACCCCTAACTACAAAAAAACTATATAGTGCTGCTAGGGTTGTGCCGATGGACGATACCATCGTGACTGACTGGCATCACGATGGAGAGACACCATCGTGATGCCACGCCCCTGCCACACTGCGAGTTGACACCATAAGCCGCGGTTACATGTGCAAAATTTCTTGATCGGATCAATGATCGGATTGGAATCCAAACGTGTACATGGGCCCAGAAATACTTTTTCCGATTATAACAAACGTTCACATGGGTCACTCTTTCGGTCGGAATAAATCATTCGCACACGTGCAGTAGTATTTGAAATACCAGAAAAGGAAATGAGTTCCGCCGAGCGGCTATATACATAGACATCTGGCAGCTCGGTAACATACGAGATGATCTTCTAAACGTGCTTTTATTAATGTTACGGTTATTATGAAGCGCCTGTTTGCTCATCATTTTAATTTTAATCCGTGTGGTCAGTGCTTTTTTTATGTGGAAGGACGGAGCTGGAAGAAGACAGGGTTAGGAGAGGCTAACACGGGCTAACAACATTTAGCCTTTGATGAACATAAAATCCATGCGGGAAATTCTGCAATCTGCATATTGGCTGCACGTAAATATGTGGGAATAACATCAGCCTTTATTTTGTTAGGACACGACTGGACAAACAAATCCACGTTGATTGTTTGAACGGTTTCTACGGACTGAGCTACGTTTCTGCTTTGAACAGCTCACACACTGCCCCAAAGCCGCTGTTTGAGCTGACGGTTCGAGCTCTGCCTGGACACACACTTTTACCGGGAGACCCGGTTCTCCTGAGTTCAGTAACTCGTTCACCTAGAGCAGTCCGAAGTCTCCCACACACTCCGTCCACCGGTCCACTTGACTAATCAAGTGGACTACTTCTTTTCTATTTTGTTTTTTATTTTTTTCGTTAAAGTCACTTCCCTCAGTTTATACTGGATCATCGCGGATGAGTCGTTAGTTGGGAAATAAGATAAATAAAGAGTAATAAAGTAAAATAACGAATAATAATTAAATAACAACGAAAGATTAAAAATACCCCGCCCCCCGACGATATCATTGTCCATCCCGATGGTTTACTGCAAACATCGTCAACTGCCAATTTAAGGGACATCGCCCAACCCTACACTATGTAGTGCTGTGAATTTTGAAAGCAATTCAAACACCAAGCTCATTACTTTTTCTTTTTCTAACGCTGGATATGACGTCATCAATTTCAAGTTAAAATCTAATTAAAATGAGCCTTCTGCGAGTGTTATTGATGAGTCCACTGTCTTCTGAAGATAAAAACGTTGATGGTTTATCAAAAAATACATTTAAATATATTTTTGAGGTAAAAAATGTTCCAGCGCAATGCATTGTGGTCTATGTTCGTCGATCAAGTGAGCATTGATGCACACTGTTTTTTTGCAGAGACTTATGAGAAATTTCCAGGGCACTGGATTTATGAATTGTAGATTCGGACAGGACTACAAAATGGCGAACGCACTATATAGTGCACTATATAGTGCACTATATAGGAGTTAGGGTGGGAATTTGGACATAGCCATGGATCTCAAATGTCTTTAAGAAAGCAGCCAGAAAGAGAGCAGCTTCAAGATCATGGAGTGGATGGAAAGAGGAAGAGAGGAGAAGATACTGAGGGAGAGATTTGATAAGAATCTTCTGGAAGTGAAGAGAGTAGGATGAGACAGAAATTGGAAGTTAAAATTTGATGTTGTATGTTGTCAGTGGTTATACCGCCAGGAGACATATTAGAGTGGAGGGATGAAAACACGGATAACATCTTGTCCAGACATTGTAAACTGAAAGTGATCTACGTCTGCAAAGGGGTGGCTTGGGAGAGTGTAACCAGGAAGCCAAGGACAGTGGTGTGAAGATGACTCTAGTGCTGAGAAAGATGAAGAGAATAATGGGAGAGCAGAGGACCATGTGGTGGAAGGTGAAAAAAGAAAAGTGCTGTGTGGCTTTTAGGGAGGAGCTAAACAGGATATCAGGAGTTTCTTCCAGATAAATGGATAGGTAGCTACAACTACAGTGATCAGAGTGACTGGGACAAAAATAAATGGTGTGCGTCTGGAATGAGCAAAGCAGATAAGAAGACTTTGAGGTGGAATGAAGAAGTTCAGGAGTGTTATGAGAAAAAGTTAACCAAAATACAGTGGGATACTGAGAGGACAGAACAGCAGACAGGAGTACAGGAGTGCCTCAGTGCTGGTAAGTATGAAACAGGCTTGCATTTGGTGTTTAGCAAAAGTCCTCTTAAGTCTTTCAGGAAAACTTGTATATAATTGATTGACAATGTTATCATTTCTGTCTTGGGAGATGATGCCTCCATGAAGGGCCCAGACAGCCGTTGTTTAGGGACCTCCTACACTGACTCCACGCTCAGTCATTCTTGGAGTTTGGAAAAGCTGAGGTGTCCTTTGACTGTCTTTTTCTCCTCTGAGTCACTCCTACATTAAAAACATCTCTTCAATTAAGCTGAACTCCGGGAAAGGAAAGGATGTAGTGATAAAAAATCTCCATGTTTCTTCTGGAGTAAAGTTTCTTACAACTGCGACAGATCCAGCACCCTGGGAGCTGTTTTTGGAGGCAGCTGCTGCACTCTGCCTGTTCACAGGCTGGAGCGGGACACCAGACCCACTATTTACTCGCTTATTTGTGATTTCCCACTGCCTCGGGTACCGGCTGGCTTCCCGCCTCAGCCACAAATGCAACATCCTGTTTGTGTGATGCCATATCGTTGTTGAAAGAATTCATCTCTTTACATATGGCTGGAATGGGGCGCCTCTGAGGACACAGCAGAGAATACGCTGAAGTCCCACTGGAAACAGACAACTGCCTGTCTGTAAACGCCTCACTACCAAGGAACATACATGTCTGGCAACCACAGCATATCGTGGCCTCAAACCCCACAACCCTCAGTTAGGCCTCTAAGCTTTGCTCTTACTGTCTGAGTGAGAGCTACCGATTTAAAAAAGGAAATGTTAAATGAACAGAATAGTTGAGAGCAAAAAAAATCAAAAGATGCCTCCAGCAGAGTAGTAGAAGAAAAACAATGCACCATAAAAACAAGGGGAGAAAGAGCAGGAGGAAGAAGAGGATGGAGGAGTAGAAGACTGGGGTGTTTGTTATTCTGAAGCTGTAAGAGTCTAGCTGCAGACGGAGCGGAGGGGCCATTTAGGAGCAACTGCGTCTTGCTGTCGGAGTAATTAGCATGGGGGCTGTGGCTGTATAGGAAAGTAATAGTACATGGGGGATCGGCAATGAGAACAACTCCCCTCATTTGAAGCCAAAGGTTTAAGGTTTTTCATGGAAGATGAGTCATTGGTACAGGCGGACATCACACAGACATCAGAGTTCAACACTAGCTGGATTTCATCCCTTCATGTGCACATCCAGACTTCCCAAGGTGCAGCTCATTTTCATTCCTCAGTCATGTTAACATGCAAATATTCTCCAAAATCACCTTCCAGAAGTCAACACAAACACTGGCATTCGGCTTGAAAACAGCAGCTGACGATTAGAAAGTTTACTTTTGACTTTAAAGACAGAAAATGGCCAACAAAGTGGACAAAAACAGAACAAAACAGGAGTCTCAGCAGATCCAGGGTTTCAGTTTTGGATTTGTTAGTGCCAGAGTCAGATCTGACTAAGGATCTGATCAAGAGAATGCCAAAAGTGTGCAAAGCCGTAATCAAATCAAAAGGTGGCTACTTTGTAGAACCTAGAATATGACATATTTTCAGTTGTTTCACACCTTTATGTGTTAATTCCTAGTTTTGATGCCTTCAGTGTGAATCTATAATTTTCAGTCATGAAAATAAAGAAAACTCTTTGAATGAAAAAAAATCGCTGCTCTATCTTTTACAACAAAGACCAAATGTGAACTGCTTCCCTACTGCTCTGGCTCCCCCAGTTGCTCCAGTTATAGAGGCATTTGAAGGTATAGTGGAGTCCAAAGTGTTTTTAAAGGAGGAGCCGTAGCGATTTAGGGTTGGCTATCCCTCTGCTGGTAGGGTGATACGATTGTGGTGGGGAGGAGAAACAAATTTCCTAACGTAGGTGTGCTCTGAAGCACAGGAGTCTACATTTAAATGTAAGTAATGACTTGTTTTTGCATGACTTTTTAACCTTATAAAACCCATATTGGTATTTTCCAAGCGCTAGCAGCTACGCGCTAAAGTGGCTGACTGGCGGCTATTGATGACATCATCGAGCGGTAGTAAGGTCCGGATTTGAAGACACTACTTTTTCAACATCTCTCCACTTGGGGGGCTAAATGTAGGGGTAGGGAGAAGCTGTAGGGACAGGGAAGCAATTTGGATTTGGCCAAACACTTTAAGTTCATTTCATGGGAAACACATTAAAGGAAGTACGCCATTTTGATTACTGCAACATGAAGAACATTAGAAACAAAGAGAATCTGACGCACCAATGATCACTGGTTCCAATTGAGACTCTAACCAGTTAACTTTAGGAGACAGATTTGAAACTTTCAAAATCCCCCGCAGGAGGGGAGGGGGTATTTGTGACGACTTTATGATGAGGACTCCAATTTAAATTCCAGTGTGTGGACAGATTGATCCCGACTCGCATTAGTCCATCCTAACATGAGTCGTTTCCATTGTCTGTATAAGCAAACTGGACTGAGTGACCTGTCCCCATTATGTTTCAAACAGCAGTAGACACTGGTCCTTAAAAACACAAATCTAATAGACTTCTGAAGAGAAGCAGCTATAACTCAGTCATTCTATTTGTCAGAATAACCAGTCTTGCTCTACTAACGTTTATTTTATCATGTTATTGATAATCCTCACTTAAAATTTTTTTTCTTTAGTGCAAGTTATTCAAGTTATAAACGGTCGAATCAGATGCCTCAATAAAAGTAACGTTCAAAGTGTTTGATCAATTTTGTGTAACCCACTTTCAAGTGGTTGGGGTGTGGCCTTCCAACAAGATCACACCTGATTGGAGAGAGTAGTTGCCACAGATATCTTGACTTAGACTGACTCAGACCAATCACTGCGTACTGATGATTTCTGGTTCCAACATGGGGTTCATATCGTAAAAAGAAGTCGTCTAAATTGATGTCAGTTGGTTGGAACAGGAAATAAACCCTTTTCTATAGGTGACATTACACTCACTCATTCCAGTTCTCATATACAGTTGATGCGAGTTTAGGGACCTTAACCCTGTCAGTGCCATTGAACCCACCTTTTCAGGTTTGTGGAAGGTATGTAAATTAACCCAAATGAAGGTTAATGGAGGATACATACACGGGTGGTTCTAGAATTCAGGGTAATTATTGAGAGTTCGTATGGGACTGATGAAAACGCTCAATCCAAGGGTCTGCTGGGATCCAAAAGCATTCAGCTGAACAGCCGTCTCCAACGTGATCATCTTCTGGCATGGATGGTCTTCTGGGCCCAAAGCAGCAGGCCGACTGCCCTGCTGCTTCCTGTGTCTTTACGCAACCCCTGTTGCCAGTGTTGTTGCCATGGCAACAACTGCACAAATGGTTTCTGAGGCAGTGTTCAGTCTAATAATAACTAATTGCACATACGAAAATCCCACATGAAGACGCTGCCCTGTGCCAGATAAAAGTGAGGCGTTTCTGAGCGGCGCGGCGTCGTCTGCCTGCAGGCTGCGTCCGGCCGCATCGACGTTGTGTGCTCGCCATTGTGCTGGTTGTGGAAACCAATGCTTAAACAGATGCTAACCTGCAGATGCATGACCTTCTTGGGGGGGGACATGGTAACCATAGTGACAGCATAGACCGGCTAACATTTACAAGTGTGCTGGAAGGAACATCCATAGCTGGTGTAGCATCTGAGGAGAGGTGGAGGTGGTGATGGGGTGGGGGGGTAACCGTATGTCCATCATCAGCTGTGTCTGAATCACATCCACACCTCTAGTGTGAACATACGAGCCTGCTGCGTGTGCAGATGGAAAAACACACCGACACAAAGGAACAGAGACTAGAGGAGCTCGTGCGTGGAAGCCCGCGTGAACCTCTAGCATCATGGCTTTGGCATGTCGAAACGGAGAGAAGACAGGGAAGGAAGGGGGAGGGAAAGGCGGGAGAGGGAGGATCTGTTGATATGTCAGACACTGACGCCCTTCGGCGAAAAATGAAAGAAAGAAGGCTGATGCGTTCCCCCAAAGCCTGCAAAACACCTTTAGCGTCAAGGAAGGAAAGGGAGGCTGGCACACTTACCATGTCTGGGTTTAGCCGGGCTAAAATGGCGAAGGTGGACAGTCTGTCACACACGCACTTGGTTCGGAACGAGTCGACAAGCACGGCTTTGCAGCCTTTGGCAGACCAGGATCCGAGCAGAGAGGAGCTGCACACACATTCACACGCACGCACGCAGGCAGGCACGCACGCACGCAGACAGGCGCGCACACACGCACAGAAAGAGAAAAAGGGATGCGGTGAATGAAGACAGTTCCAGCCAAAGGAGGAAGAGAGCGGTTCAAATCCGCAACGATGCCTGGCTTTTACTCCATTTTACATTCCCGCGGCTGCAGCGCAGAAGGTGCAGAGAGCGACGCGTCCGCGCGCGCTCTGCCCGCCTGCATGAACGCACTGCAGCGTCCGCATCAACCCGCACGCCGCTCTGTCACCAGCAGCCTTATTCACATTAATAATGTCAAGGAGGCAAAGAAAGTCATGGATTCCTCTGAGACCTAGAAGAAAACATCTTTTCTAGTCAATAGAAAAAAAAAAGACAAATGTTTGCCAAAGTTTGTCCAATAAACAATTCTCTTGTGATATAGAGTATATATATGTATATATATATATACTTTTGCATCAAATATGTGACACCTGGCATCTCCCCTGTGTCACTTCCCTTTCAGTGTTCTAAGAAAATGTTTGATGCACTTTTCCATTTCTAGGAACTGTCTACCTACCACAAAGCCAAACATGTATCACTAAGTGCTCCCACTCTGTCATGCCCCTCACAACAACAGCCATTCAGCTCAATTGTCCAGCAAAGCGGATAGACAAACTAAGCAGCACTGACAGGCAAACGGACGAAGAGCTGCTGCTGCTGATCTTCTTCTTATCGATTTTTAGACTGAAGTGTGTTGAAGTCACAGCCTCATAGCTCTTATCAACATGATAAGGACGCCTCCTTGGATTCCAATTTCTTTCCAAAATATTAACTCATTAATCATAGCTGCTGTCCAAGATAGATTTTAATTTTGCGCAGAACAGGCTTCCATCAGCCCCCAGCTCAATACCCCAACAACAGAAGATTGGATGTTTCGTCCTTGCTTTGTCTCTGTCCTGTTTTTCTCTTAATTTCTTCCCTTCATGTCTCTAAAGTGTCGCCTTTTCAGGAGAAATCTGCTCAACAATATGAAACTCAACAATTTTTTTTTAATAAATCAATCCTTAAGCAATTAAGCAAAACAAAGCTAAACTTGCACAGACACGAACTACATTATAATTCCCTCCCTACTCCAGAACTACTACAAAACTAAATAATGCTGTTCCTATCAATGGAGATGTCAAAGTCTGCTCTTCCAGATTTAAGCAGTCTCTGAAATATTTAATTTTCAATTTTTTTTTATTTATTGTTACCTTTGAACGTTTCTGGTCATTTCAGTGAGCATTGTGGGCTTTCTTTCTTTAACTGAGGGGTACCAACAATTTTGTCCACCACTGTAGGTAATCAACACGAACATTTTATGATGACTTTTTATGAATCCACAATGTTCAGATGATGAAAACGTGGATGTTTTATAACTAAATTAATCTTCTTTTCAACAGAAACTGTTCAAACACAATGCATTATGGTCTATTTGCCAATCTATCGAACATCAATGCACACTGGTTTTCGCAGAGACTTGTGGGAAGTTTCTAGGGCACTGGATTTTTGGTTTGTAGATTCAGACAACTATACCATTATGTAGTAGTGAAGGAATTCAGACACAACCTAAGTCTTCAAAAAGACAGCGGTGTCGGCTCCACATTTCGGTCGAAAAATTACTCTTTTATTTGGTCCAAAAAGAGTAATTTAACTGGTGACCCATAGTTGCAGTTTTTATTTCCATTTTAAGCTTTAAAACTTTAACACTGGAGATGTGTCTGTCAAAGCCTGCTTTGCTTTGACCGTAACTCCTTACACGATCAACGTGAATCAGCTGATCGGCAGAGAAAAGCAGCTTTGTGCTGCAAGCAACACTTTAAAGCGTCTTTTCTCCAATATGCAACTTTGATAATATAAAGTATTGTGTAACGGCGCAAAGCCACTTATAGTTGATTAAGGAATGTAAACACTGGAGCTAAATCTCCGATGTCAAAGATTTAATAATCTTGTATTAATATCCTTTATGAAAGGAATAAAACGATGATCTGTTTTGTGCCATTGTAACCCTTGTGCTATCCTAGGCACTTTAACATTGGGAGTTGGGTCATCTAGACCCACTAGACAGTGCTCTGAACCTTTTTTCTTCAGTGATTTGTGATCTTCACTGGTGTCCATGGATTACATGAAATCTTTCCACCTTTATCCACCTTTGTCATGGTAGGGAGAACACGTCAATGTAAGGGTGGGGTCATCTAAGATAGCACAAGGGGTTAAGCTCATCTTGCAAAAACGTTAATTCATATTAAAACGTTTTAAATAAAGGTGCTAACATTCTGAAATTTTGTATAATTTCTGTTTCTTCTCTGCAGTCAGGTCCCCCTTCATCTGCCTGGTAGGAGATAAAGGGTTCATCAGGCTAAAGGAGCTTTCAAACATGTTCCAATCTAATGCTCACTACTCCAAAAAGCCAATGTGGATGATAATATCAATTTGAGCAAAGCCCCTGCAGAGAACCAAACCTTCCTCCTCAGCAGTATTCAAGCTTCTCTAGCACGAGAAAACCTTCCATTTCTACGGGATCTACGTCAACCAGGAGAGTTTCTAAAGTCATGTTACCCCCCCCCCCCCCCCCCCCCCAAAACACACACAGTCAATTCAATGGGTAGACCTATGATGAAGCTTACACCCCACCCGCACCCCCCGACACCTGCGTCAAAGTGAGTTTATGTGTAAATGAAAGAAACCTGCAGTGCAAATGGACTGCAGGATGAAAGTGCTTTAAGTGCTAAATAAATATAGTTCTCTGCCTTTTCAGAGTCCGCTTCCACCTTTCAAGACATTTCTGATCTTGCAGCAGGAGTGCAGACTGCAATCACAGCTTTAGTTAGATGTCTGGACTGTGGAGCGTCGACAAAGGCGTAAAGAAAGTGGGAAGGAAGCGGAGGATAAAGCCCTGCTTGGATCAAGCTGCAAACACAACCGTTAAAAGGTTGTTTCAGAGTTCTGTCCTTCATATCAGGTGCTGCATGCGGATAAGGTCAGTCACTTTCCTTTCCCTCAGCGCTTCCCAAATATAAATAAATATTGCTCCTAATGTCAAACATCTTGGAAAAGGCCACTTGTATTTCTCAAATACAAACATAGTGAATGTTTTTAGTTATTATTTGCATCTTTAAACCCCCTACAGTCTAAAGGACACTTTTATTTTGCTACAAATGTCTTTACTTTCCGAGATGACTACCTTTCATTTCAATATTTACTGCTCTTTGAGGAGGAAAACATAAAACTCAGACTTGGAAAATCCGTTTTGACAAACGTTTTTGAGTGATCTATGGGTGGGTGGGGGGTGGTGGATGGGTGGGCACTAAAGTGAGGCTTGTCTTTTGTTTGGACCCACAGGAGAGTTCCTGAGACCCTGAAGCATCACCACTGATCCCCTACATAGACCTGTTCCTAAAAGTTAGAATATCATGGAAAAGTGTTCATTTCCATGATTCCATTTAAAAAAATTTGACTTTCATAGAATATAGTAGACTCAGGGTCCAGGGTTTAATTGATTTCAAACATTTATTTATTTGATTTTTTTTCTTTTTTTACATAAATTGGGGTTCCAGCTCATAAAACCCCAAAAACAGGATTGCAGAAGACTTTTGGAGAAATCTCCATCGACTTCTCAGTTTTTCTTTATACAGAAAAATACAGATTATGATCACATCAAATTAACTTCAATTTCGTTACAGTGATGTTGGATTGAAGACAGCAGAGTTTACAAATACTAGCTCTGGACATTGCAGCCCAAATCCTGACCGACTGTGGAGATTTCACTCTGGACCTCCAGCAGCTCCTCACCGCTTGTCCTCCAAACCCTTTGACCTTGATTCCCAAATGAGAAAGACACTTTCCTTTCATCAGAAAACAGGACCTTGGACTTCTGGCCAACAGTCCAGTCCTTCTTCTCCTTTGTCCAGTTGAGACATTTTCTTCGGTGGTCCGGACTCAGAAGTGGTTTGTCAGCTGGAGGTCGTCTCCAGAATGCGTCTGAATGTGGTGGTTTTTAAAGCTGTTCCTCCACCTCATTCCACTCTCTCTGGAGGTCTGCAGGTTCTTGAATCTTGTCCTTTAGATGATCCACTGAAGCCCACGGTCTAGTCATTAGCTGCTGCATCTTCTCCTGACACATTTTGTCCTTCCTTTGGACTTTCTGTGTATCTACCGTATGTGGACAGCGCTCTGTGAACAGCCAGCGTCCTTAGCTAGGAACTTTTGTGGCTTACCCAGACTATGGAGGGGATCCATGATGGTCTTCTGGAAAGTTATCAAGCCTGAAATCTTTCCTCATGACATCATGACCATTTAATAACATCTGGGGAAGCTGTGCAGGTGATTTGAGTTTAGTAGACGATTAGGTGGTGAAAATCTGTTTCAAACATTCACGTCATGCAGAAATTTAGGCAGATTTTTCCACAGTTTTCTGATTTTCTGAAATCCTGATTTGGGGGATTTCATTGGATCTGAGTTTATATTTTATGACAGTTTTTTTTTTAATGGAAGAATGTAAATGAAAACAATTTTCTATGATGTTTAAATTTTTTGGAAAGGGTCTACAAACCAAAAAACAGTTGTGTTTTCCCTGAAGAACATGGGCTGCTGGAAGGGGTTTGTCTGTACCAAGGTAACCGGGTCTGTTCATTTGGATGTTATTTACTGTAAGACCTGTAAACATTTCTTTAAGCAGGTTTTTAATACAAGGCGTGACTGCTAAGATACTGCAAAAGCAAATTTTGCTTAATTAAATAATGCAAACTTAATGCAAACTTAATGCAAATTTATGAATTCCTCTGAAAATATTTTAGGTTTCTTGCTTAGATTCTGCAAACAAATGCTGATAAATACAAGCCCATGCTTTATATTTTTGATGTATATGAAAAGAGTTATTTTATAAAAGTTCAAGAGTTTTTTTCATGTTTCTGTCATAACATTGCAGTGTGCACAGCTCAATATCCACTTTAGCTCACATTAGATTATTCCTTTGAATGTCTGGAACACAAATGTGTGCAGCCATCTAAATGCAAATGTCCAAACTCACGAGACGGTAAAACATTTTTCCCTTTTGCCTGTTTTTCTCGTTTTACTTAAACAGAAAATCCAGGAAGTGAAATAGTAATTGTTTAAAAACCCAGAAAATCACTGAAATTGAACGTTTTAATTTGCATCTTTTGTTCTCCTCCGCACTCAGTGGGCCCCCTCCTCCTGGCGCCGTCTGCACGGCCCCACTCTGCATGTTGACATGTGGACTCGAGTTGGGAGGGAGAGGAAAGATCCCGCTGAGTGACATTTTTAATTTTCCACATGCTGCATCAGTGTTGCAGCCGTGACAGCAATGGCGCTGCATAGTCTCAGACAACAGCTGTTGAGATGTACAGCAGGCACAAACACAGCCGTCCTTCACTGGGAGGCAGCTCATCCATGAGAGAAAGCGGGAGTAAGACAGCGGCCTGGAGACGTCCTTCTGAAGTCATAAAAGCCAATATACTGATGTGTGAGTTAAAACAGAAAGAGATTCCCATCAGTCCCTGTTCTATTTGCTCTCTTTGGCACACTTTCTTTAGTGCTGTTGCTCTTAGCTGTTTATGCAGCGGTTATTTTGCTATGGTGTCAAACATCAAGAAAAACAAAACAAATGGATAAAATTAGAGGGGAAACCCAAACCTGCCACTTTCCTTAAATGATGAAGGTTAAACTGCTGCATCAGCCTTTATCGATACTGCCTGACAACTCTCTCCGTCTGTCAATCTATCAATCTATCAATCTATCAATGTATATCTAGAAGGGGGCTTGAATCCTAACAGAAGGTATTGGCTCGTCTTCTTTACTTACATATGCAGCAGAATGGTGATCTGGTTTGGTTTAAGGTGTATTTCGTTTTAAACAGGATTTATGTGTACTGCTGTTAAAAAGTAAAAAACAAAAAGACATTTGTTCTACGTGACAGACTGGCGACCTGTCTAGGATGCCCCCTGCCTTCGCCCACAAGTGGCCGGGATAGGCTCCAGCAGCCCCGTGACCCCAAAAGGGAATAAACGGAAGAAAGTGGGGAAAAATAAGACATTTACATTTTATTTATTATTTATTACTAGAATGTAAACAGTATCCTGTTCTTTTGACAACCACAACTCATCAACTGTTGACACAGTTGCTGTTGATCCAGTAGACTCAAGTGAAAAAAAGCCGCCTTGCACTGACATGCAACACTTTACAGCAGTGAGGTGTTTACTCTATCAACGTAAATCAGCTGATTTTATTCAAGTTCAATCATAGCAGCTGGACTTCAATTCTTCCAGTTGCTAACTTCATTCAACTTCAAGACAGCATCACCTGAATGAGAGAGAACCATCATCGACATATCAGCTGATTTTGTGTAGGAGAAAAGCAGCTTTGCGCCGTTATCCAACACTTGACACGATATGGAGAGCCTCTTTTCTCTTCATTAGAATCAGCAGATTCCCACTGTTCATGTAAACCAGGGCTGTCCAAATCCAGGCCTTGAGCGCCGGCCTCCTGCTGGTTTTCCAGAAATCCTGCCTGATCTGCTGCTCATCTAAATGCTGTTCAGCCAATAGGGAGCTTCAATGGCAGGTTGGTTAGAAAACATGTAGGACCTTCAGCCCTTCAGGGCTGGATTCTGACATCCCTGATGTAAACGTCTAAAGAGTTATGGTACTGTATTTCAAGGAGCACATGTTATTTAGGTGTCACCAGCTACATCTCTGGTGGTAAAGGGGTGACCATTATATAGCAGTCATTATTTTATTCATGCTAGTAACCATAGTTCACTTGTACATAGCTTAATGGTAACAGAAAAACAGACAGTTGAGTATTTTTTCCAAAGGCTGGACTGGGTTTTGGTGGCTCCTGCTGGTTTGCGGTCTCTTAAGGTCACAGATCTTTGCTATGTTAGGTTACAATTACAAAAATCTGTCAAATTATATTCCATGTTAACAATCATACAAACAGTTCATGTTGAATCCACTCACTATCTATGATTCTAGACTATGCATCTTTTTTTTTTTTACATGAATGCCCCATTTTCAATTTAAAATATACAGATTGTTAATGAGACACCAACATAACTGCAAAGAGGCTGCTGATGTTCTGACTGAGACCTTCTTCAAACCTTCAAGGTACAGCAGCCATCATTTTTAGTGTAACAGGTCAGGTCAGTGCACAGCTTTAACAATAAGGCTCACAGCCACTACGTACAATTTGCGTATTTTTCACGTATGAAATTTCGGTCTTTTGTGATGCATCTCTGAATATACGTAATTCATGAATGTTTCTTGCATTCTTCGATGTGCGCAGATGTCTATCGAAGGTTTTGAGCTTTTTCAAATTTTTGATTGGCTAAGAACTACGCAGTTTACGCCTACTTAGTTGATATACAATCATTACGTAAATCTTACACAATTCTGCGTGATTTTTGCAAGAAGTATATGCATATTTGTGGCTTTCCATGACCATTCCACGTATGTCTAACAGACTTTTCACGCATGAACCACAGATGCATAACTTTTACATCGCACATATCACGTTAAGATTACGTAATTGACGCACAAATCACAAATGTATCGCAAAATAAACAGCACAATAATCACACATGGTTCATGTTCTACATTGGTTTACATGTTCTTTGCGTGGTTCATTCGTGATATAGCTCTAAAATTTTCACGAAAACATTACTAGTTTTCTGACTTTTATCACCAATTTTCAAATATGGTCAATTTACATCTGTGCAATATGTGCAAATTGTAGGTAGTGGCAGTGGCTCATCGTCTTTACTGCCTGAAAAGACGATCGGGAAGAATCACAACACTAAGTCCAGAAGGTATCAATTTACAGGTTCAATTTAGAGGCTCGACACATATGGAAGCTGGCCCCCAACCTGCTGAGGAGCAAGATGTGCCTCATATCTGCATGAAAGTGAGTCAAGCTTTGCACAGTAACTCACATTAAAATGGAAAAGCAGTTTGCTACCATTTAAATTTCCTTCATAGTTTGTCTTCAGAAGAGTCGGAGTCTCACGATTCAACAGACTCCATTTGAGTTTGATCCTTTGACATGATGATGATTGCAGTTTTGTTTACATTGCGCCACGTAATTAGTCACTTGAGTGACAGGAAGTGTCACGTTCTTGATGTCTTAGATTTGGAGAAAATGTCCCCTTCTCACATCAGATTTGCATCTTTCCATGACCCAGTCATGGTGATGTGATGCACCCAAATATGTGCATCCACGTTTGGTATTTATTTTATTTATTTATTTTAAAGCCAATATTTTACAGTAATTAAAGAAAAAAAATGTACGCATTTGTTAAAAGTAGCCTATGAAATAAAAGAAAAAAAGGAACTGCATTAAGAGTCTGGTAGGCGGAACCTTCGGCACGCCAGCAGCGCCACCAGCTGGCTGAAGACAGCTCAACTTCCTGTTTCTGTTTAAAAACACTTTGGCCAATGAAGCCACTGCTAGATTTGTGTTTTTGATGTAAATCGAGAAGGTTTGAGTTATTTTTGCTGAGTAACAGCGGGAAAAGCCAGACCGGAAGTAGCCGGTGCCATCGCGTTATTTTGTGTTTGTAAGACAGTATGTTGTTAGCCCGTGTTAAATGAGCCTGCGTTGCCATAGCAACTCTGTAAATTATCTGCATCTATGACTCTGCATGTGTTTTGATGATTTTGTAAGACTCCTGATGTGACTTTAAGCATGTTCAAAAGCGAGACAAATATAAAGTGGTTTTTGTAGCAGTTGTAATTTTACAGATTGAATGTTCTTTTGTTTTTATGGTAAAGTTATTTTTCTAAATGTGAAATGTCCACCATTTATAAGCTAAAACAGGCTAAAGTAACAGCACATAGCAGTATGTCTGTTGTTTGTACTACAATTACAAAAGTAAAAGTAAATTAAATTTATGTGATTCTTAGATGTTCCTTTTGAAATTAAAATGTATTGTTTTAGAAAGAAAAAAGAACAAATAAATTGAGTATTTACTGATCTGACGTATTAATCAGATATTTAATGTAGAGTTTTGAGGTCAAATTGTATATTGGACAACTAAATGCACTGAATGGAAAGTGTAATTGTGTTGAAATACTTTAATAGAAGAAGAAGAAGGAGAACGAAGTGAGTGCTCCTGTTGTTCGCCTGCTGAGACTTGTTTTCATTTTACAGACACTATGCTTTTTGTTATTGTGGTCGCCGCACCCCGGATATGTCGTGACACTGACGCTCACCCAACTTTGCTCGCCACACCTGCTAATCAAACAGCAGTTTGGTCAAACATTGTCGGTCTGGCACAACTCAGCAAGGGTCTTCCACATAAGTCTATGGTTTTTCTTGTCAGTCAATTTAGCCTATTTCTCCAGCCTCACTTTCTTAAGAAAGATTCTTTTGCTAAGCTCACATTTGATGAAAGATTAATGCACCTAAAGCAGGTCACGGGCTGAGACACAAAACTAGTTTACACTGCAAAAACTTAGACATAAGTCAACAATTCAATATCCCATTGGTAGATTTTCTTTAAATAAGCAAATAAGCAAATAAATAAATAAAATAAAATAAAAATCTGCTAATAGGGAAAGAAAAATTGTATTACCCAGAATTTGTAAATTAAGAAAATATTTGTAGTCACTAAGACATATTTTGTCAAACTAAGATTATTTTACCACTGAAAAAGCATCAGATTTTTTTCCTTGCAAGACAGAAAATTAGACGATGTTTTTTGGGGTCTTTTCATTTACTTAAGTTTGTACAGTGTAATGCTCTTACGGGAATGTCCCAGAGACAAACCTCGGGAGGGTTTCAGAGAATCCCATTCTATCCATCTTTAAAATTAAATGAGAACATCTGGCTTCTTAAGGCGAAAAGTAATGAGCACCCAAAACATTTGCACTGTTAAACACGATTTGGCATTAAATACATTTGATTAGCCTGGAACATCACATCACAAAGCAGAGATTCAGAGAATAATAGACTTTACCTGTCACTCTCGTCCCATGATATGCAGGTTTGGTTGGAAGTCCCCTAAGGGATGAAGACAGAGTCATAATAACGGATTAAACCAGCACAATCCTCCATCATATTAGTTTTGTATTTGCAAATGTTGCAAAGCAAAAGGGATTTGGCAACTGACGTTGTAAAGGTGAGAGAATTCCACCACAACAGGAGCTGCGAGGGAAGGAGGGCTGGGCTTGATGGACACGGACAGAACTCTGGAGTTCAGGACAGTCGCATTTCTTCCAAAAGAAAAGAAAGACAGAGAGAAAGAAACATGTCATTTCAAACAAGGACAGAGTCTGCAGCATTGGCCTGACCCTCTGCATGGTGATGCATCTTTATAGAAGCTCACAAGGACAAAGCAAAGACGGTTGTTCAGCACCTGTCCCCTTCCTCGCTGTCACCCAACACCTAATTGCACCATCACCATCTGGTGTCGTGTTTGGTACAAATAATATGGTTGAAAGAAACTAAACACATACCTGCTGGCAAATAAAGCAAAGACAACCCATCATGACGTCAAACCGATCCCTTTCTTGGTGAAAGCTGAATGTAGAAATAATGAAAGTGGAGTCCCTGCAGACAGCTTTGGCCTGTTTGTTTAGTCAGTGAGTACCACATTATGCAGGACTGATTAGTCATCAGAAATTTTGGAAGGTTGATCAGTGAAGCGCCTACAGCCCCTGCCTTGTAGCCCAAACCGACTAAGTTGTAATTGCAAAAGCTTGCATGAGCTGGTAACTTTCTGGACGGCACAACGTCACAGTCTGGCACAAAAGAACTTCAGCGTCTATTTTATAAAGTCTCTCTGAAAGATGATCGTCCAATCATTTACCTAACTATCACTTACTTGTAAGAACATTTGGGTAGGAATGACACATTGGAACATAAAGCATCACAATTTCGGGTTAAAACATTTTTTCACCGTCTAAACTTGGTTTATTTCATTTCAACTTCCCCTTTCTCGTACTCATTTTGTGGTAATTTATTCAAACCCTTTGGAGGCTGCTTAAAATGGGTGGCTATTTTTACTTTTTGAACTGCATGTGGGATGAATTGTGATGAAAGACCCAATCAAGAAAAAAGTGAATTGCACCTGGAAGCACCAACACCAAAGCTGGTAAAATATGCTCAGCAGCTCTTTGGTAGTTTTTTTTTTTATTGTGTCCTCAATCCACAATCAAATTTTCAGCTTTCAAAAACGCAATCAGTCAACCTAAACTTTTATGTCATTCAGTTTCTTCATACTAATCTCATTTTTCTTCAGGCAGCATCAATTTAAAAACAGGGGAGGGGTCATGGATGGAAACAACAAAAGCATCCATGAAAACCCAAAGCAGGAAACGAGAAGTAAAGTGAAATATGAAAAATGGGGGGAGTGCTGGAGTTGGTGTTTGCCTCATCTTCTACAAATGCCTTTGCCTTCTGAAAAGAGGTAAAGAGCAGCTTTCTCTCTAACCACAGCTAGATGCTGTAACTTCCACAAGTTTCTAGACACTCGTGTCACATAGTTCTGCTCAAATGTGCACTGCAGGGTAAAGAAGATTGCTAAAATCTCATTCTAGCACAATTGCTGGTTAGCATTGAATGCATAATTGTTAAAGGAGCATGTGGTAAACTCAAAGACAGTGTTGGAGTTGCTGCTTCTGCTTTCACAGGCTCCCCTGCAGCAGTGGGTGCATGTTTAAATTGCAGTGCTGGGACCAACCACTTCACCCTGCGCTACTTTTGGAGGTAGTCGCGTGTATCATGTCCTGTTTTCAATTTGTCAGAGGCTATTTTAAAAATGCGTTTCCTCTTTAGCGTAGCTGTGTCTTCCACATGCATCAGCACATTCTGGACAGTCTGCAGATGATCCTCAGATCAGAAGTCAGGGAATGTTGCTCAGAAGGAACTAAGGCAGCAGCGGACTGTGGATAGAAACACCCGACGCGTTCTCACCCCAACTCGTCATGTATGGACCCGGACAGTGATCCCCCTCCGCATCACATATTGACACCTTGGGTGACCCCAACTCCTTGTTTTTGACTGCGCTTGCTCCGAATAAATTACTTTGGTAAAGTTTCACAGATTTTGACCTTTGCTGTTGGGCTGCCTAATTCTGATCTCTAACAAACTTCAAAGGAGCCTGGACATGCCGTAGTCTAAGCACTGCAGGATTTGAGTCCCTTTTAAATGTAAAAGACAAAAAACGTATACCACGTAGAACAATCATGCCAAGCCCGAATAAAAGCATTTTCAGTTCAAATGCTTTGCAAAACAAAAAGGTTTTCAGTTGTCATTTTTAAAAGAATTCACAGGGTGCAGTGAACGCCGGGAAAACAGAAGCTCATTCCAAAGACATATGAAGGAGCTTGACCATGAATATGGCGAGAGGAGGACTGAGGATCCACTTAAAATAAGATGCAGGTCTGTGCGGAACAGAAATATTGCTTGTTTGTAGGTGACCAAATGTGGTTTTTTTTAACAAGCAATTTACCAATTACTTCCTTAAAGTCAAACAATGTGATTTCCTGGATTCTTTCCTCCCATTCTGTCCCTCACACTGTGAAAAAAATGACAGACCTCACTCTTCTTTTTTACTTGCACAATGGGTGGCTGACTAAATAATTTTATGCCTCACTGTGATGAACAGCAGCTTTTGCCTCACAGACTAACTGGTGCTATATTGACAGCTTCTTAACTCATTCTAACAATTATAATGAAATAAATGCATAGGTATTTTTACAGTAGAAGAGATTCATAATTACAACAAGCGTTTTAGAAATACATTCACTGGCTGCTTTGTTAGGCACACATTTCAAACCGCTCGTATCCAACATTTCCAAGCAGCCAATCACATGGCAGCAACTCAATGCATTTAGGCCTGTGACATGGTCCAGACGATCTGATGCAGTCCATACCGAGCATCTGAATGGGTAAGAACGGTGACTGAAATGACTTCTCTGAACGCACAACAACTCCAACCTTCAGGCAGATGGGCTACCAGCAGAAGACCACACCAGGTGTCACTCCTGTCAGCTAAGAACAGGCTACAATTTAGTCTGGTCTGGTGAGTCTCCATTTCTGCTGCCACATTGAGATGGTAGGGTCAGAACTGGCGTCAACAACATGAAAGCATGGATCCATCCTGCTTTGTATCAACAGTTCAGGCTGGTGGTGGTGGTGTCATGGTCTGGGAGAATTTTTTTTTTTAGCACACTTTGAACCTCTTAGTACCAATTGAGCATGGTTCCAACGCCACAGCCAACCTGAGTGTTGTTGCTGACCATGTCCATCGATTTCTGACCACAGTGTTCCATCTTCTGATGGTTCCAGCATGTCATAAAGCTGGAACCATCTCAGACGGGTTTCTTGAACATGACGAGTTCACTGGACTCAAATGGCCTCCACAGTCTTTATTAACTATTTCATTCATTTTCAAATTTGAAAAGTTTAGCATCTTTCTTAATTTGGTTAATTTCAGTTAATTTTGAATCAACTTTGCTAAGTTTGGTGCAGTTGGTTCATTTTGGCAGAGTTTGGTGCAGTTATTTTGGCTCAACTTTAGTTCATTTTCACTCATTTTGGATGGGTCTGGTAAATTTTGTTTCGGTTTGGCTCAGTGTAGTTAAGTTTGGGTTACATTTTCCACACATTTTACCTTTTTTCTGTCTAAGTGGAGAAGTCATTGATAAGGTAGAGATCATCGCTGTGGGAAAAATCCCTCTTACCTCTGCAGAGTCACAATGCTGCCCAGGTTTCTGTACAGAACTATGCCGGTCACAAAGGCGGAGGAGTCATCTCCATCTGCATTGAAACAAAGAGATGTGTGAAAACATTAACAGCAAAAACACGCCAGG
Organism: Oryzias latipes; assembly: GCF_053564925.1. Lineage (NCBI taxonomy): Eukaryota > Metazoa > Chordata > Actinopteri > Beloniformes > Adrianichthyidae > Oryzias > Oryzias latipes. The sequence continues at coordinate 10,715,416 of NC_136252.1, forward strand.
GAAAGTCAATCCAGTCCGCATTTAGAAATGAACAAACGTTTTGTGAATAACTGCAAAAAATCATGGAGAACACCATACCCGAAATCCCTCTTTATGAATTTTATGTCTGTCCCAAATGAAAAAAACTGCAGAGTCAGCATGACTGTTTCAGTTGTGTTTTGGGAGACGAGCTGGGATAATCCAGAGTCCCTCTCCCTGCTCATTGGATCTTGGAACAGGGTTTCCATTTCAAAAGACCATTTTTAATGGCAGTTATTCCTGTTTGAATTACTGAGGATGGTTAGTAAGATGTGATGTAGAGGCCTTCAAAGCCCACATCCTATATGTTGAAACCATGCTCAAACACCTGAATCAGCTTCTTATTGGATGATTGAGTTGTGGAAAACCGGGTGTCTGTTTAAGCCAAAACCATGCAGCACAGCAGACTCCAACGACTGTGATAGGGAAACAGATCTATCTCACCACGGGGAAATGCTTTTATCTCTTTGAAAACAAATTCTCGTTGTGAAGCTAAAGGGGTTAGATAAAACTACATCAAATGTTCTTAACTTTCTATCTCTCAAGTCCTTCTGATTTTAGGGAGGACCTGATGCTTGTTCCAGATCCTGTCTCGAACATCAGCAGGTAGGTGTAAATCTCCTCCTTCAGTGGGTGTCTGATCCACATTTCTTGGTGCAAAAAGCTTCCCAGTCTTTGCTTATCTTAGCAATAAATGTCTTTGCAAAGTTTGCAAAATTTTGGGCAGGTGATTATGTTCACCAAGATGGTCCTTTCCTGTTTCCAAAGCTGGTCTTGAAGAGCATGAGACCACTTGATCCAACGTTGCTTCTCTGCACTTAAGGGTTCTGGGTTTCTTAAACTGAGCCAGATCGTTTTTTTTTGGTCCAGTCTCACTCACCAGCTACATTTTATGGCATTTTCAGGAATTTTCTTTCAGACTTTGGTTCAGATTGATCATCTCACTGCTGTCAGTACAGCAGTGCATTTAAAAGCTGATCATTGCTCTGACAGTCTTGATGGGATGACGGGCTAATCTAAAGCTTGATCCCTTGATTCCTGGAGGAATGTTGAGGTTCAAATGCAATCACTTTTGGATGGATTTCTTTTCCTTTCCCAGTCCTGAGTCATGCAACTGGACAAACATCCAAGCTGTAATATTCAACCACCATGTTTTGATTCAAGATAGTTGTATCGCCAACTATTGCATTTCTGTAGCAGATAATATCTTGCAGGGCTTCTTCAAGCATATTTAGTGTGAGGAGACAATATGTTCCCACAAGGGACATCGTCAGTAAACAATCCATATGAAACAGAAGAGGCAAGTCACCATCAAACTAAGATATCAAGATGATTTTGAAATATTTAGAGCTTCTTAAATAAAATGTTGTTCTAGTTTGTAAAAAGAGGGGCTGTTTTAGTTGAAAGTATTCATCTCAGGCCATATGTGCTGTTCAGGTCAGGAAGAGATGAATTGGCCCTAATCTAGAAACCTTGACAGGTCGATTAATATATCTAGAGTAGGTGACATACTAAGGGGATATCTGCTTGCTGTTATTGATCTGCCCTGCTCAACATGCTGTGGTTTTCACGAGCGCCCCATCTCCCAGAAGGAACTCTGCAGCGTGAAAGGGAATCTGTCAAAACCTGACACCTGGGCTAAATGAAGGCACAATCTGTGATCAAATATTTCTCTCTCTTTGCAGAAATCCCAGCAACATCTGTCAGGCCACCAGAAAATAACAGACTCTCCAGCTTCAGCACGTCCTGTAGCAGACTGAGAGAACAGCAGCTCCCACAAGCAGGGAGGAAAACAAATATGACATGAGGGGTTTGAGGAGGAAGATGTTTTGTGTGTTTTGCTCATGTTCTTGTTAGTTAACCCTAACATATGTTCAACCAGGCTGCCAGTCACTACAACAGAGCACTATGAGAGACAGAAGTCCATCACGCTGTAAGGTTTTGGGATTCTTTGAGGTTGAAATGTGAATTCTTTCTTAGAACACTTTTGTGTTGCATGTGCTGTGATATGGAAATGCAAAGGAAGGTGATGGTCCTACAGATCAAGAAGGGCCAGTTGAGGTGGATTGGGCATCTCTTTCCAGAACCTCCTGATCACCTCCCTTGGCTGGCCTGGGAGCATGTGCGGAGAAGCATGGAAAGGAAATAAAAAATGGTGATTGCTACACCTTTTAAGGTGTGAAATCAGCTTAACAGGTGTAGCAATCAGCTGTGAAAAAAACTGCTACACCTGTTAAGACCAGAAGTTCCAGACATTGTCTTTCGAATGAACTGCTGAGCTCAAAATCGTATGGACTTAGTCACAAAGATTAACAACACCACAAAAGGAGGAAGGTAATCCCCGGCATTGTTTGTAGTTCACCCCGTTTACATGAAGGTTAAAAAGAAAAGGCTTGACAGAACAGAATGTTCTTTGTTATGTTTGAAAGTTGTGAGTTATGTACCTTTGGAGAATACGTTTGAAGTGAGAAATGGTTTTATATTAATTGTGAGCAAAGAACACATCACAGACACAGAACAGAACTTACATTTTGAATTTAATTAAACTTGAGAAAATTTATTTTTACTGGAATTTTTTAGTTAACATCACTGTTTCAAATAGTAAATTACAGCCCATGGTTATAAGCTTATTAGATGTTTTAGACAAAAATAAGGTGCCAAGCGATTTTCTGTTAATTTTTGTGTTCATGTTTATAATGTCAATTAAAAAAAAGAGGGATGCAGTGTATGACAGAGCTGCGGCCATTTAATGATGATGTCATGATGATGAATGTGATGAGCATGAAGCACGGTAAGGAAATGAAGTATAATGGATAAAACGATAGTAAAATAATTGACATTTATGCAAAATGGAAAAACTCTACCCCCCGGCAGAGCTAGAGGAAGTTTTTGTGGAAAGGGGGTAGGGGCATACAGTTTTACTGACACTGCTTCCCTCCGCATCACAGCTCCACATAAGTGGGAAATGATGGTTCATGTATTCGGATTCTAACTGACCCACTTGACTGAATATCCATGACATGAAGCGCCATTTTGAATTTTTCTTTTTAACAACTTTGCCATCACCAACAATAATGTGAATTCTAATGCAAAGAAATACAAAAAACATTTCCAATATATCTTTCCAATATATCTAAAAAGCTATTTAATTCACAAACAGCAGGTCATATATCTTTTTCAAACACATTTTGGCAATAACTACATTTGTGTGTTGTCTTACCTACAGCTATAGGATTTGATACGTCCGAACAAAATACCATTAATACTTCTGAGAACCTCTCAATCATTAACATGAAAAAATAGGCGTATGCTTTTGGCTTAGGGCCTGAATAACTTAATGCAAGTTCATTCTGTCATGGCATGTAAAATGAAATGTTTCTACTTTTTCATTAGTTTGCTAATTATAGTAATATAGTTTTTTTTAAATTGATCAGTGTCATTATTCATTTTTTTCACCTTCAGTAAATGGAGTGGCGATCAGCTGAAGTATTCATTTTAAAACTTTTGATAGTTTTGATATTAAGACACAAAATGTTACATTAAGAAAACTTTCACCAACCTTCTTGTTTTGGTGACCACTCAATAGATTACAGACACACGTCACGCCATATCATATGATTGAACCTTTTAACCTGGTCCTCCAGCTTTACTATCATGATTGTGTTTCTTGTCTTCCTTGCTGTCAATTACCTGGCTCAGATGTGTTGAGTCAATCAGATCGCTGGATCACATGATTCAGCTGATCCTCAGTGGGTGGGGGATGGGTTGCCATAAAACTGCTTTGGGTAAACCATGAGGACAACAACTGAGACCAACGGCTCAAAGATGTTATTTTGAACTACTGTCAGAGAAACAGATAAAAGCTTGAAGGAACCACGTTTAAAGTAATGGAAATAAGTCTGGGAAGAGTGCAGATCGGGTGTGTGTGTGTGTGTGTGGGGGGGGGGTGACATTGCCCTCTTTGAAATACTTTTCCTGCTGCTGAGAAAACTACCTCTAATTGCACCTGATTGGCTCCTGCCGGCTCCTGATTAGGAGTGATGGGCTCATTAGCATAGTAGCTGTGGCACCTTTTAATGGTCAAAGACATTGTGACTGATAGAAAGGCCTATTGCTCCTTAAAACTGTGGTTCTGGCACCAGGAGGCAGGAAGAATGCAAAGCCTACTGGATTTTATGGCACCAAACTTGGCACAGCTTACAAATTCTGTATTTTTCCTTCATGTGAGGAAGAAATTTTCCTCAGGTTTCCTCAGGTTATCCAAGAGAACAAAGAAGCTCTTTCCAAAGAGAACCATGGGAAAACTCTTTTTTCTCTTTCCCAGTGGCAGGAATTTTTTCCTCTGTGCAAGAACGAGAGTGAGTGCAATGTTGGTAACATTTTTCAAGCAAAGAAAAATAAAGTTTCTCAATATAACTAAAGTTTCAAGGTTGTCATCCTGGTATTATACCTGCGTGGAAGCAAGGTTCTTGATATGAAACCTTATGTCGTTAACACTGGAGCTTTGGCTCAAGTGTAGCTCCACTTCTTTCCTTTCTTCTATTAAAGTAGATGTCTGAAATCAAATCAAATCTTTCTTCTACCATAACTCTTCAACACAATTAACAGAATTCCAGTGAAACCTGTGGCGGAGAAAAGCGGTTTTGCGCTGTTATGTAACACTTGACGTTAACAAATGTGTTGTATAAGTGCAAAGCTGATAGTGTCTTCCAGTAATATTGATGGTGATGAGGACCAACATTGACAGAAGTTCTGTTACAAATAAAGTAGCAGACAAGGCTCCGGCTGGGTGGTGGGCGGCTCATGGGTCCTCGGGGGGGGGGGGGGGCTGGCCTCGTCCTTGGCCCGTGTCTCGGTGTCCAGCGCCCAGTGGCCCCCATGGCTGCTACCTGGTACGGCTGAGCGCGCCTGTCCTGTGGCCTGGGGGCCCTGACGCCGGGTTAGCCTATGTCCCCCGGTGGGGGGCCCCCCTCTGCGCCTGGCTGGGTTGTGGGCAGTCCCCCCCCCCCCCCCCCCCCCGGGCTGCGTGGGTCCTGTCTCCGGGGGTGCTACTGGCCAAGGGGTGCTAAGGCCCCCCCCCCCCTCTGGTCTGGCTGGGTAGGATCTGGTTCCCCTCATGAAGACACGGTTTACTTTGGCAGCATGCATGTATCTCCACCCCCACATGCACATTGCCACACTGCTCCTTGTCTTCTTCATCCCTCCTCCTAACCCACAGTGTATTGATGGACAGACATTTCCCGCTGGTCTTCGTGTCAGAATTTCACCTTTGATGTAATATTTGTCTTTTCAGCAGATCTGGTATAATTGTTGCACAGCTTAAAATAATAACTTATTCAAATCGGCACTTGTATCCCACTTTCTCACCCTCTGTCCGTTTTATTCTCTTCTAACCCCCCCACCCCCACATACTTTTCCCCTCTCCCTACCCACACACACTAAATGTAACAAATAAGTAATAAATAATAAAAAAACAAAAAGGGGTTTATACAAATTTACACTCTGGCTTTCCGAAGATATGCAACCTCTTTTTGTGATAGTAAAACCTGTCCAACACAACAAAAGGCCTTCAGCTATAATCTGTTTGCTCAGTTGTTGGAGAGAACAAGTTAAAATAAATAAATAAATAAAGTTAAACAACAATTCCAAATGAAAAGGCGTTTGTTCTGAAATGTTCTGATTTCCGACAACATCAGAAAAGTAGTTATTTCAAATTTCAAAAAGGTACCATAAAGGATACATTACTTGTGGTAGTGCATTAAAGCCCGAGTCATAACTGCCCCTGTAGGTGGACGTGAGCAGTCTGTGGCCAAAAAATGGGCAAATCTGTATGGGACACAAAGGTGACCCACAGAAAATATAAAGGTCATAGACTGCTACGTGAGCCTGGAGAGCAAAATGTTCATGCACAGTTTTGTACAACAGGTATGTAAGGGTGAAATACTGGCGTGTTGTACCTTATTTTTTCTTCTTTTTTTTTGACCCCCCGCCTCAAAAAACAACCTGCAGACCACTCAAAGAGCTTGTTAGCGCTGATCAAGTTGTAAGTGCGTTTTCCTTGCTGCAGTTTGGCTGTTATAAATTTGGAAATTAGACAATCAAAGTGCAGTTTGTGTGAACATCCTATAGGAGTTTTACAGGCACTTGCGTATCACGTGCACACCCTGTGTACGGAGCATTTGAGCGCGGCCAGTAAGGAACCAGTGTGAAAACGTTACTAATGACCCGGGTGTGGGGTAAGCCAACATACAACAGGATCATCCTCCGTGCGTCATAAGTTGCACTTCAAGTAATGTACAACAATGGTACATTCAATTTTCATGACGCGCCTCAAGATGGATGTACAAGCCTCAAGAGAACTGTAAGACACACTTGTCCCCCCTTAAAGGTGCAGTCGCTACTGTCTACAACCCCACATGGGCTGGAAACCCAAAAACCTGTATCACCCATATGGGTCGACCCTCGGTACGGGTGCATGTGACTGCGGCTATGGAAATTCTCTGTGTAAATGTGGGGGTGTGGGCTTATTTATGTTTTTTTTAAATCTTGTTTGCTTATTTGTCATTGTGTATATTGTGTTGACATCCAATAATTGTGCTGCACCTGAAAGTACCTAAACATATTTCCAATCCCTGAGCTCTTCCATATAGTCCAGTGGCTTTTAGAAGTGGTTCCTTCCTCATTCCTGCAGCCCACGTCTGAGCCCTGGAGGTTTTGGTTACACCTGGCTTTGGTTTGTAATGATCCCAGCTGTTTATTAAAGCCCTTTTAAGCCACAAGCTGATGTGTTACCAGCCTGTGGTTTGAGCTGCATGCTGCACAGAGGTGTGATGATTAGGCTGGTATTCAAATGCTGGTGGGGTGACACATTCACCTTGTTTCTTGTGGGAGTGCTGTGCCATGCATGAGGTCGGTTAAGAGGTACTAGATATTCTGGCTAACTCTTGACTCTGGGCTCGTTTAGAATCGTGTTTGGATTTCATTCTCTGGAGTCTTGATTTGTCCCCGCCGGAGGTGACAGGCGGGTGTTGGACCGCCAGTGGCCCATCAGCTTGTAGGCAGCATGCTGGCTATTTTCTCAGTCTTCCCTCAAAGTCAAGGTCACCATCACCTCTACTTTTTTCATTTTTGGGGGGGAACACTTGAAAACGACGACTGGAGGATTTTCTCACTTACGCGGTCAATGACCGGGAACCTGAAGAGGTGAAGGGGACCAGGAGAAGTAGCCAGTCTGGATCTGACCGCAGGGTGTGTTCTGACTGCAGAGCCCCCCCCCCGGTGAACTGTGTCATTCCACACTGACATCGAGGTAGAAGTGTTTAGGGCCCGGACCTTTTTTTTACATATAGCCTTCTCATTAAAATGAGCTTCTTCTTTTAAAGTGTTGATGTGTCTCTAATGTTTTCATTGCTTTTTTGGTTTTGTGAACGACTGTAGACTTCATGCCACTGAGAGCAAGATAACCTGTTAAGACCTGACCTCCACCAGTAAGGGCATCACATTTTGGGTTATATTACCATACTAGTTCATTTTGCTTAACTGTGGTGTGGTCAGAAAGAAATAAAAAAGTTATATCAAACAAGAGCTCAGGTCTGAAGAAGTTAAGTTTCAATTGTCAAGAAACGTGTCTTTTTGCTTTTTTTTTTACTAAACGTCTCTCAGAACATTTTAGGATTGTAATGTAAACCAAATACTGCGGCCATCTTAAAGCAGATAGTCAACTTTTATCTGTGAGCTTTTCTTAGAGAAAGAATGCAGCTCAGTGCTCTGGACTGTAGAAACAGAACAGACTCAACAAACTTGCCGAGTCAGCATTGTGGAAAGCAAAATATAGGTTCTCTGCACATTTCTTTGGTAGTTTTGCATGTTTCACTTTGTTTGGTTTGTGAATTAGCGACACCTGGGTGAAAGGTTGGATAATCACCAGCTCACCTGCACCCTGGAAGGAGGAGGAGAGGAGAGCTTAGCCTGTGTATTTCTGTTGACTGCTATTTTTCGTTATATTTACGCCATCAGTTTCTATGTAACCACCATTATCCGCCCATAGTTAATCATGTTTCTTAACTCATAAGAAGTAAACTTTTTATTCCCTTCCTCTAATTTATTTCTATGAATAAAAATAGACAATGCAAAACAACGGCATAGGTTGCGGCTTCATTTTTTTCGCGTCACCAAACATTTTCCCTCCACTTTAATAAAAAGCTTTAACTTAACAGAAAAAACAATCCGATGTGAATCTGCGTGTCGTAGTTTTTCTCAACTCCTGGTAAAATGCAAAACAAAGCTGTTTCCGCTGATCTCATTGATTCTGAATTGTCGGATGCCTCTGTCCTCTGTGGCACTTTCAATACGCCTCAAAATCCACCTCTAAGTGTAAAAACTTGTTTTTGATAAATGTGAGTTTTTTTTTTAATTGTCGTGTTTCCACCAATCCAGTTTGCACAATTTTGTAGTCAAAGTAAGACTAAAAATCAAGATAAAGCCTAAGTCAGACCGGCAGCAGAAGTTTCCACATTACAGACTTGAAGCAGAACCCCCCACCCCCCCACCTCCATTAAGCAGTAATGGCACCAAAGGGAACCTGCTCTTCATCAGGAAATCAGAGTTCCACATAAATTAATAAATTATTTTGAACATCATCACAGGAGAATCAGTGAACAGAAAACTGACTTTTAAAGTTATAAATAAAACATAATCTGTGATCAATCAAAGCGACAGTAAAAATGACTAAATGTTTACATATAGATAGACAACTTTATTTATCCATTTGGGAGGTTCCCGCATGGAAATTGACAAAAATATAAACGAGAAGCAGGTAAAAATGGAAGTATTCATTTTACATTCAGAAAGTAAAATAGTATTTGGGTTAGCTTCTATGCTGTTCAGTGACACCCATATTTTTTTATAGCCAATTAGTTTAGTATAGAACATCCTCGTGATAATCTGAATGTCATTCTGTGGTACAGCAGCAAAACTGCAGGTGATTGAAACCCAGTGTTGGTGTCTGCCAGCAGGTTTCACACGCAACATTAAATAGAAGTGTTTATCTGAGCAGGAGGCTCGGCTCTGCAGATTAATGACCGTGAATACTGTTTTACAAATCAAAAAGGCTGTTTCTCTTTTGTTTTATGTCTTTATCTGAAAGCATCCAGAAAAAGCGCCCCGCCCAGTCCTGGCGTCTGAAACGAGACCTGCAGCAGAACAGAGGATTACGTTCCGACTCTGCCTCTTACCCGGCTTTCCTGTGGACAGGATGTTCTTTGGGATGTTGGCTCTGTCCTCAGAGCTGCGGGCCCAGTCCACGTTGCCCCTCCAGCCTTTCATAGGGAAGGTGATGTCAGCGTGACCCATCACAGGCCGTTTGTGAATGCTCAAAACTGAAATAAACAGACAAATGGACCATTTACTCAAAGTTACACACCTGTAAAGTACTGACCGCCTGTTGTCTGAGACTCCGTTCACTTTGTTGTTAATTTCAGTTTGTAATTTGACCAGAGTTGGTTTGTTTTCATCTTGGAATATTTTTCACAGTTTTGGTTCCATACCAAGCTGACCAAACAAGATAGAAAAACACGAGTGAAAGCCTCCATTACAGAGAAATGAGAAACTGCTTTGGTTTAGTCAAGATTCTGTTTTCAGATTTGCATCAAAATCCCACGAACAGCAAAGGAAGTCTGATGTTTGCAAAAGAAAACATATTAACACATTTGAGGGCAGGCAGGAAACCGCAGAAACTTTCTCAGTGTAGTGCAGCTAGGGGAGGCAGGTGAGGCACACGTCGCTGCACCACTGGGTGGTATTAGACTATACAGGCTACCGCCACAACATGAAAAGGTTGAATCAACATTAAGAGAGTGAACAACCTTAAACTAAACATTTAAATGTTTTTTTTAGAACTCTGTTGTACTTTTTCAGTTACTAGCTTTAAGCATCACTAGCACCAGTATTTGAACGAGTTGCATCTTAAGGTGGACCGATAACGACTCCTAAAGGGAAAGGGAAAAATCAGCATGTCAGCTGCTTGAGTTCTTTTCAGAGCCAACCTGAACACATAGAAGGAGGGTCTAAGGGCGGGGATGTCCAGGGTCTGTCTAGTTAAGTTTAGCAATCAGCTATTGTTCATATTTTATGACAGATTCTGTGTTTTTGTGCAATTTTTGGTGTGAACTGTGTTGTGACATTGGGCTCTATGAATCAAACTGAATTAAACGGAATTGAACCTCAGGCAACATAAAACAAACCAGGATTCACTTATTTATGGAGCTGAACAACTCAGTAAAATACTGAATATTTCTGTGAAAAAAAATGGTCCTCCTCTTATCACGACTCAATAGTGAAGAAGTGAAGAGACATTTTCCTATAAACTGATGTATTTTTATGGTTTAAGGAAAAGAGAAGCATCAGAAACTAAATCAGTTTAGTTTCCTCACATGATCACAATGCTTAGTTTGAATGTTTGTGTTCAGCTCTTATAACCACGTCAGCTGTCTGATCTGCTCATCATTGTTTTCTTTCTTTTCTAATATTTCTATGCATTTCATCTTCTAGTTCTTTGGATTTTTCCTGTTATTTTTCTTTTTTTTGTTAAAGTTGTGCTTCTCATCAGAAATGTTTTCCCTGCATTCTGCTTTTGTTTGGTTTGTGTTTGGGGGTGGGGGGGGGTGGGGGGGGGGGTTACCCTCCCCAGGGATCATTTGCTTACCCACAGAGCAAAGACCCCTTGATGACCACCATAGTTTATTTTTTTTATCATTTGCAAGGAAACAAAAAAGGTGGAGGAATGAAAGTTGCTGAAATGAATAAAAACTGAAAAAGAGGGAAAATGTGTGAAACGTTTTAAGAACAGACAGCGCTGAGGGATAAAGATAAGACTGACCCAGGTTATCGGTGACTTCATACATGTCTTGGAAGTCTTTCATCCTGAGGCCAATGACATCCACAAAGTCCTCCAGCAGCCGGAACAGCTCTTTGATGCTGGGCCCCAGCTGAGAAAACACAGAACCACAAGAACCTCATTATGGACCAGCGTGGTTGTCGATGGAGGGATGGAATCACTCGTTTTCCTCTCAGTCACAAACAACGCTAACTTTTGAACTTTCTTCTGTTTTCATCCAACATCTTTTCACAAGTGGTAATGCAAGCATCACAAGATCTTTTTAGGAATTTCAAATGTTGACGCTCACGTGTTGATCAGGTGATGACCATTATCACCGGTCACTGCTTCGCTGCAGCAAAACTTGGCACTTTCTTTCATCTTTTTTAACACTAATACTTTTTCGGCCGCAAAACTGAACATGCAAACAATGGGTGTGCGTGTCTTAATATAGAGTCACACAAGTGGGCAGAAACCTTGGGTGAACGTCAACATCACATCACAGTTAGTTCCTCTGCAGCCCAGTGTGGTATCGACTAACTGTTCTCTCCACAGAGGAACCAGGCTCTGGTCTTGTGTTCAAACACCTGCTCCTGTCAAGAACTGCACTTCCTTAAAGTCCACATGGACACAATCCTCCAATCAGAGCTGGCAGGAGGAGGCCCCTTTGGGTGGAGGGAGACTTGACGTACTTCTGGAAAGATCATGTGACAGCTGACCCATTTAGCTGATGCAACTCATAGAACTGCCAAAGAAAATCAAGACTTAAGAAGCTGAAGTTTGAAGAGTTTTAGCACAAACAGACAGCTGAACATACCTCTGTCATTTTTGCATATTTTACCATAACCTCTGATTTGACAAAGACAGAATCGTTTACAGAAGATGATGTAATACAAACATGTTTTCTGCTCAGTATGTTGAAGCTTCAGAACTTAATAGCAACAAGCTGTAGGCCTTCCTCATACTTCACCAGGACTAAGTCAATCAGCCAGAGCTGTGGCCGAGATACGATCAGCTGCTGTCCGGCTCTGTGGCCTCAGGAGAAAACTCGCCTTTCCTGATCCATTTTGACCCTCATCACAGAAAGCAGGGCTTTCTAACATTATACCTGCACTTTTAATCTCAACCACATTAAAAGTGAGATTGATTTTACCCCTAGAGAAATGAAGGAGCAGTCTGGTGTTAGAAAACACAACATTTAAAAAACAAAACAGGAAAAAGCTGCGATTAAAACAAACCTGGAAACGCTCTCACTTTGCTTCATTTCCTGGGTTTAATGCCACGAATATGATCAGCGACGGCAGCATGGATGCTTCTTTTCTAAAATCAGGATTCATACAGTGCAGGAAATGTCTCTGAAAAGAGCTACATCATCTGCTGCTGCCCCCCTACCTGCAGTGACACACACCTGGGAGGTGTGAACAGGTGCAGTGGATGGAGGCGTGGTGGTTTCAGCTGCTCACTCGTCTGCTAGTTTGATTTTAGCTGCTGTTCCGCTACCGCATCACAATAATCTAAACAAGAACAACAGCCAGAGGGGCTGCACCGGGACTGATAAAGTATTAAGAATTCTAAATAGATGCAAAGAACTATATTAACTATGTAAAATAAACAAAAGAAAGTTAAGTAAATCATAAAAACAAATTGCTTAAATTCACTTTTTTCTTTTCAAGCAATTAATCAAACTCTGTTTGACAAACTTCATATTTAATGGATTCCATGTATCATGTTCTAAATAGTAAATGGCGTATACTTATATAGCGCTTTCTACCCTCCTTCGAAGGCCCAAAGCGCTTTACAGTCACAGTCCCATTCACCCATGCACACACACATTCACACACTTCTGTATGTGTGAGTGTAAAGATGTCTCTTTATAATTATAATTATTTACATATGCATTTAGATGTGAATTTTTTTGTTTTTATCCAGGATAAACATGTGTGTGCATTTCTTCATTTTTATTTTATATTGTAATTAATGTATGACTTGATAAGTTTAATGTATGTTTAGTTATTTGTTTGTTTTCTTTTGATTTTTTTGCTTTGCTTGCTTGAAATAAACCCTTTCCAACGATGTGTCCCTCAGCAACCCTGTCCTCACCGCACAAACAGCTGATTCCAGCTAGTAATGAAAGATGAAGAAGATGGTTACAGAAGCAGTGATACTAACCAGCTGTGCCTCTTCCCACCTCTCCCTGTTCTCCTCCATCAGCAGATTGCTGACTGACTGCACAAAGTTCTGGGGGAAAAAAAAGAGAAGATTTCATTTCTGTGACACGGTATGTTAAAATGCACGTAGCGGCTGTGTGACACGGCCCTAACAAGGCCAAGGTCTGCCTTCACGTACAGAAATCAACCAAAGACATTCTACAGTCCACCTTCCTAGGTTTAACCAGCTGTTCAGACCAAACCATGTGACTTCAGTGAAAATGTTGTCCACCATCAAGATGGTCACAAAGTCTTGGCCATATTTTCTAAAATACTGGACAAACATCAGAGTACCGGTAATCCTCCGTAGAAAAAGGTGTTCACTTTATAAGAAGTTTGAAAGAACTAACGTCTATGTCCCAAGTTGTAGAGAGTTAAACTCTTGTGTCTAAATTAACATTTTCAGAGAGAAATCTAAATAAGGTGTAGAAAGTGCGTTCAATATTGGCTCCACTAGTGCTTCATCCACAAAACGGCGTACCCTCATGTCTGCACTGCTGAGGCTGTAGTACGCCCTCCTGAAGATCTCTGTCATGTTCTTCAGCACGTCTAAGATGGCCAGCAAATCCCCGCTGTAGCTGGTTCCGTCGCTGGAGATGACCTTCAGCTTGGTCATGACCTCTGAAACTCCATCTCCTGCCAGGCCGCGCTGCGCTTTGGACAGATGTTCTCGAGTCTGACGGAGAAACACAACAACGCACTTTGTCATCTAGAACTATGGGGCTTTCTTTGTGTTGAAGGACTTTTTTGAAGGGTATTGGCAAAATACAACCAGCAGGCTAAAAACTATGGTTCTACAATAAATGAAGACTCTGCCCTGTTAAAGGTAATTTTAAAGAGCAGTCAAATCTTTGCAGCAGGATCTAAAAGTAGAGCTCACCAAAGTTTGTATACTGCGATAGTCATTAGAGATGCACTTCATATATGTTGGATTCTCCCAGTAGGCAATGCCCTCATCATCCAGGGTGCAGCGGCGGAGGATGAGACCTGGGGGGGGGGGCAGATGACCATGTTTTACCAGAGCCATGCTGGCTGTGTCTGATTCTTCTGTGTGCAGTGGGCACTCACCCACGGCATTGGGGGGACAGCGGACTGCTGCGGTTTCCCCTGCAGGGGTCATCTTCCACACAACGTTGGAAAAATTATCTTCACCGCAGATTTCATGGGGTTCTGCCCACAAGAAGGGGAAGTGCAGCAAAAAGCATGAGGGTTTTCTGTCTGACGCAACACCGCCTACTGTGGCTGCATCCACACACCTGGACACCTCTTTTCGTTACAGGGGCGGACCTCTTCTCGTTCTCCGGGACACGGCTGTCCTCCAAAGAAGGGGCCGAAGCAGATCCTGTTTCTCTGCTGCCTCCCCCCACCACACGTTTTGGTGCAACTTGACCACAAGGACCAAGGCTGCCATTTGCCGTCCACTGAGAAGCAAATGCAACAAACAAACAAACAAACAGGTCACTTGATAAATCAGACATACAACCACACAGGTCCTTCCAAACTGAAGACAAACAACAAATGTCCAAAACAAACATTTAACAGAATTGTTTGCTGTCTGTAAGACAGCCTAGTGTTAGTCATAAATGTTCAGCTGTCCGCTTTTTCATGTATTTCTTCTTGTCTTGGTAAAATACTGACAGTAATTTTTTGTCTGACGTTTCTGAGCTGGTGTTGGGGTCAGGTCAGGGGTCAAGCTAATGACCTCCCAGGAATCAAGCCTGTGTAGTGTCCAATGCACCACAAAGTCTGGGCTTTCTTGATGTCTGACATGCAGAAGGTAACCACGGTTCTTGTACCTGGACACTCCCCGAGATCGCAGTGGATGGTCTCCTGCCACTCCCCTTTGCACTCAGAGCCTCCGTACGAGGGAGGGTTGCACTGCCGGGTCCTCTTCATGGTCCCATTGGAACACGTAGTGGAGCAGAAGCTCCAGGGGGCCCATTCGTTCCATTTTCCATCCACTGGTGGCACAGAAACCACAGAGACAACACAAACTTCAACGTGGCCTCCTGGAGTGTTGGAAGTCAGATAACACTAACTGAGGTTAACGTGTGAGTTAAACACATTGGAATCTCAACATTTAGATCCATGATAAGTGGAGTCTGATTCATTGCAGCTTCATCAGCTTTCTTCTTTTCTATGATGCAGTTCTTTTCAGATTAAAACATCAGGATTGTGCTGTTACAACATACAAACATTGCAAGTGCAAATACATTTTGGAGAAAGCCAAAAAAAAGAAAAAGTGCAAACATAGTTTGCAGCTGCAGAAACATCAATGTGTGTATGTTTAACCTTTTAAGCTCTGACTAATGCTTTGTCCTCATGGAAAAGGGAAGTGTGGCTGATCTGATTTGGATTCTGAAGAAAAAAAAACGCTTTGCCTCTTTCCTTATGCAGTTCTGTCAGCACAAACCTGAAGTTTCAGCTTCTGGTCAGATTACACACAGCTAAGCTAACTGAGCTGTTACTGGCTTTCTTCCAGGCAGCAGCCGCTCAGTCAACTTCCACTTTCTAGCCCTCCTGCATTGTTTTTGAGACAGGATGCATCTGCCTTTATTCACACATTAAGACACACAGTATCCTAGATTTGTAAGGTCTGCCTCGCATGTCCTGAAGGGGCAGAACCAGAGGAACCCTGCTGGGGATGACAGTGTTCTCGCTTTCATGTTTGATGTTATCATGTGAGTTAAACACATTGGGATCTCAGTATTCAGATCCAGTTTGACTCGGATTCATTGCAGCTTCATTAGCTTTCTTCTCTTTAATGATGCAGTTCTTTTCATATCAGAACATCAGGATTGTGATGTATTTCAGCAGTCAGCAAATGACTGCAGAATGTGTTGCCGCAAAACCTTTAACAAAAAGTTGACATGATAAATTCTGTGTCAAACTCGTGTAAAATGTCAAGCCCCATTTCCTCATGGAAACGTGATTCACATTAGCTTTGTGTCTCATCATACATGTTTTTTGTATTTCCCCCCCCGCTGTATGAATGACACGTCAGCAGTGAGTCATGTGACTGATGTAACGGGGACTGATTTGATAAATGGGACCAAGGGAAGAGATGGAGGAGCACTTCAGGGAGTCTACGAGATAAAGAGGCACATCTATCGCCCAACGCATCGGATTCCGTTTTGGGAATTTCTTTCAGTTTGACTCGCCTGAACAAACGACTTTTTGGGTTTCTTTTCGTTATGGATGCAAGCATATCAGGAGTTGGAGTGACTGTGAACTCTGCAGGGAAGACACACAGGAACTTTAAAGATTGGTTTAGGGTGGCTGAGAATTTATGTCCTTTTTGTTTTTGTGGGTTGGTTTGTTTTTCTTTTGCTACATAAAATAAACTGAATGACAAAGAGTCAAATCTGTGGTGTACATATATCAATTTAAAGAATCCAGGGACAGTTAAAAATACTGAAATGAACACAAAACTGAAGAGCTGATCGTTCCAAATATATGAAGCGCAGAATGTCCAGGCACAGAAAACCTAGACAGGTTTGTGAGAATAGGTGTATTTTCATGGTTGACTTCATGGGGTAGACGACATGTTGGACCCTTCAGGAGAAATTAGGTGCTAACACACACGGTGCACTGTCTGCGCTGCCAAGCAGACCTACGGACCATAACTGCACAACATATGGTCAAGTGATGTCATTCCAGGCTGGTTGGTAACAACAAATACTAAGTTATATTATTAAAAAGTTAATCAAGTCAAAAATTGATTGCTTCAATTGTAAAAGTTGATCTTGTAAAGAACACTTGATTAGTGAAAGGATGGTTGCTGCCTTTGAAGATGACACGTGTACCAGTCCGAGCGCTGCAGGTAGGACTTCATGTGAATGGATGAAACCATAAACTGTATTTCTAAACAGTATTTCTGCATTTTATGGTTTCGTCAATTATGGTTTGTTTGTGCACCTATGGTGTCTGCTGTGCTTACCTGGACAGACAGCTATGTTGCAGAACTTGTTCTGCTTATTTGGTCCTTCACAGGGGTCCCCACCAAACTGCGGGGGGGTGCAGGTTCGCGTGCGGTACCTTTGACCCTGGCCACAGGTGGACGAACACAAGCTCCAAGGCGTCCAGTCGTCCCACGCGCCATGCACTGTGATCACAACACGACTCTTACATACCAAGTCTCCCAAACTCTCCATCATTTCAGGGGGGGGGGGGGGGGGGGGGGGGGGGTCTGTACTCTGTTGCACTGTTGTTGGATTCAGGGCTATAAAAGTTAATCCAGTTTTTCAGCAGCAACACTTTGCTACGACGCAAACATTTAAGTCACCTGCTGTGAGATAGTAAAAAATCACCCAAAGGGGTCACCATGTTAGCTTTTTGCCTACAGTGGGCAGGCAACAGCTGGAGTGGGCGGGGCTGCATTCAGGAGGGTGTTAGGAATACACCAGAAGAAGATGGGTGGGGGTTGGGGTGGGGGTGGGAGGCTTACCTGGACAAACAGAAGAATTGTTGCAGGGTCTCTGCTCTCGCAGCGGCCCACTGCACTGCGTGCTGTAGGAGGAGGACACGCAAAACCGCGTGCGGCTCTGCCAGCCCTCCCCACATGTGGCAGAGCAGTCGCTCCACGCTGTCCACTCCTCACCTGAAACTGACTCTACTGGGGAACAGGGGGGCAAGGGGCGGGGGGTGGGGAAGAAAAGGACAGGAAAAGGCGATGACTCATCATGCAGCATGCTGCCTCTGTGGTCACAAAGACGAGGGCCGAGGAGTCAAAGGTTAAATCTGTCTTCCGCCGTCGTCAGTGCCAGCATACGCTCCTTCCAAGTCCAGTGACTGCCCCCCCTTGCTTTCTGACACAGAAATGGCTTCTGTGGCAGGGAGCAGGGTTCGAAACCTGCAAGTTGCACCAAAAATGGTTCTGCCTGTCGGCTGATAAACTCATTTTTGATGTCTTATGTCCAGCAGACGGGAATGCTGCTCACCCAGAATCCATTTTCACTGAGGGTTTTCAGAAAACCAACAGGCAGATAAAAAGGCAGCCATGTCTTTGAAAGGAGAGGGGGGGGGACAAAGGAATGAAGGAGCACCTTACAATATTTTCACCAGTAATTCATTATTCTGAGTAGAAGAAATAATAATGACCAGCCTTTTAAAAAAGTAAACGGCAAACTGTTTGGAACATTTTTTGAAAAAGCTTTAGTCTCAGCGGTCTTAAGAAACTTGTCCGTCGAGGGTTTCGGCCAATGCGTCAGTTGAGAATAACTCAGTTTATGCATATTTTATGTAGTTTATACGTAATTATTACATAAATCTTACACAATTGTGCGTTACATTTGCAAAGTTCTTTCTTTCTACGACCGTTCCACGAATGTCTAATAGACTTTTCATGCAGGTACACCCGATGTATAACTTTTCTATCGCATATACGGCGCACGTCACATTCAAATAATGTAATTGATGCACAAATCACTAATGAATTGCATATAAATAGCAGCAACTTTTTTTATTTGTATTCATGTATGACCAATTTCTAGCGGTGCAATATGTGCAAAATGTCCATATGACATATGACATAGACTTGTGTTCTATGTCATGTGGACACGTGAGACCAAAGTGGATGACTTTATGACCAACGACAGCCGTGGCTTTGAATTTGTAAAACAAAAATCCATCCCACTGTCAAGCATGGCAGTGTGTGATAATGGTTTGGGCTTGTTTGAAAGCCACAAGGCGTGATTACACACATGACCTATGTGTGGAATTTTGGATCCTGCCATCTGTGCACCTGGACTGGCTGAAACTGGGTCATGAAACAGAACAATGGAAGCAGATCCGCTGCAGAATAGCTTCAGAGAAATGAGAGTTATTGAACTTTGATGGGAAGAATTGGAAAACCTGAACTGTTGAACAGGAGAAGCAGGCCGGATTGTGACCGAAACTGAAGACAAATCAAATTAGATGACCTATTTCTGCAACTGAAGGACACTACTGTTGTCCACATTTGCTTCTCCCAACTTATGGCAAACAAAAAAATGACCAGATGATTCAGAGTTACATGTTTGTCTGCACACAGGTGCAGAGCTGTGGGTTCGTGACCAGCAGCTCCTCACAGAGATCATCTCTGTGTCAGTTTTGACTCAGGCCGGAACCTGTCGACAAATTTCTTTAAATGACCCCCCCCACACACACACACCACCACCACCCTTCCCCAAAAGATGCATGAGGCATCTCACCTGTCTGAGGGCTCTTCTGTCCGCTGCGGGGCTTTTCCACATCATCCCGCTTAAGGCTGTCCACCGAGCGGAGCGACTGACTGCGAGACAGATGGAGACCTTTGCCTGAGGAGGGGGTGGGGAGGGGAGAACCAGATCTCCATGAACATTTTGTATGTGAAGCGGAACTATTCAAACAGAGCAGCATGGATCAAAGCTGTGATTTGTGTTGTGTGCAGCTGCGCCTTTCTCCTTGTGCTTCACTGTTTTCACATGCCTCCTCTGTCAGGACCCTTAAGGTCAGACCTGCATCGCCGCCGGAGGCTGTGGTCCTCCCAAAAATATGTCCCAAACTCAAGATGCTTTTAACTGTAAATGCATGGTCATCAGGGAGCCTGGGCAGGCCGCTGAACCACAGCAGATCCACAAGAAAGAAGCCCTGCAGATGCAGGGCGGTGAAGGTGGAAGGCTCACCCGAGCAGGAGTGTGAGTTGCAGGGCCGGCCCTCCTCCACGACGCCCTCACACAGAAACCCCTCGTCTGGAGGTGACTGACAGGTCCGAGTCCTCGTTTGGATCCCGCCTCCGCACTCGCTGCTGCATTGCGCCCATGAGCTCCACCCGCTCCAGCCACCTGCACACAGGAGTAGACGTTGCGGCGGCTTGCATCACTACACTTCAGCTGTGACCACTCTCAACCCAACTGAGGTTCTGTATGTGTTTCTGCATGGAAAACGACATCAGTTTGAAGGAAAACAGCATCTTCACTGTGAGGAAATGACGGCCAGCAGCTTGTTTCTCTAACAAAACATCCCACTCATGTCTGAGGCCCATTCCATGTGAACGCTTTTGCTCTTTGAGGCCTGAGCTTTACTCATGGAGGCTCATGGAAAACACAAACCAGTGTGGAAAACTGCAGATAATCCTGACAATCACAAGGAAAAGAGAATTCTCCTCAGTGCAGAAAGAAGGTTTTCTCTCCTGTCACTGATGCAAACTGGCAGGATGACGTGTTGCATATCAGCTCTGCATTTGTTCTCTGACTGAAAACATTCTGTATTTCTTGACTCTTACATAACTGTTTGATGAGCGCTAATTCTTCATGGGTTTTCGAGCGGTCTCCTGTGATCTCAGTTTAGCACAAATGAAACATGTCTGTGTGGCCTGGAAAACTAAAAAACCAGCATCATCAAAGTGTTGGACGCAGAGGGGTGTCGGGTCAAAGCAGAACCTGGACAGGAACCAGAGGACAAGAGTGCACATTCATAACATGAATCATGCACCCTTCTTCATGTTTCAGTAAAGAACATCCACTGGTTTGATTCCGCAGACTGTCATGGACGCGATCAAAGAGGCTTTAGATTTAGCCTCAGTTTTCCACCTGACTCTCTCTGCTGTCTTCCTCCATAATGCATTTGACAATTAAAGATAATAAATCATTTGTGCACCTGAAATCGTGCTGGCTTTTATCTCTATTGTGTTTTAGTGAAACCCAGGCATTGCACTTTAGCTGCTTATGTGTTAAAAGCCTGCTGTTATTGTCTGTTTCTGCTTCATGCTAAAACCAAAGGAACTAAAGTGAGGAGGAGGAGGAGATGGAGGAAGTCACCACCTCCAATGTTGCTCTGGTGCATTTATGTGAGATGATGACTGGAATCCTGTTTGGATTTGTCCTTCGCCTGTCATTGTTTGCTTGTTATGAAGTGACTGTCAGAACGCACTTCCAATGTTCTTTGAGGAAACAAAAGCACTTTCTGTGAGTGCCGCTCCAAAACACTCAAAACAGCCTGTCTGTCAGAATCCTTATGGCAACTTCAGGAGGCGGTTTGGTCAGGGGTCCCATCACTCATGAGCAGCAACAGAACAATCTGACGCCAGAGGCCCCCCCTCCCAAAAAAATCCTGGTGGTTTTGGTATTTCTAAAGTTATTTTGCTGCAGTTTTGGGGTAATATTCCAATAATAAAGTGGATATTCATTCAGAGCGAGGAAAACTCCTGACCGGATGGTCCAAGGCTACGTTTGTGACTCAGCTGCCATCACCTCTCACCTCATTCAGGGGCAGTCATGTTTGGGGGGGAAGTGAATAAAAGCCTCATCATGCAGAACCTCTCCAGGTTGTCTGTCAACCAGCTGTTTATTTTTGGGAGCAGGTCTGAACCTGGAGCGGGTCGGAACCAGGCGAGCCGCCCGTCCCTGGAGTGGCTCCCCTGTGCTGATGACTACGGTCGGCAAGCAGTAAACAGAAAAGAATTGAAAAAGTAATTTAAAAAAACAACAAAAAAATAACGGGCTGAGTATTAGGTTTAAAAAAAAAATCTAACTGTTGACTTAGAAAATGTAATGTTCTATGCAACTCCCACCGCCGTGTGACCCCGACAACGATGGAGAATGCCTGAAGTTTCTGCACAGAAGCTGTTGGGTTTAAACGGAGAATCTGATTCTGGATTCACTGAATTTTCATAGAAATTTCTTGATACATTTTCCTCACAAATTCGCTCCTCTGCCCCCCCCCCCCCCCCTCCTTGGAGAGAACCTGGATATTAAAAAACCAAACCCCCTCAAACTGTAAAAATAGAGGTGTCACAAATGCTTATTTATTCTGACTTATTTCCAGAAAAATGCAGCACATTACTAAACAAAACAATAGGCTGGACTCCAACAGTCCCTGTCAGGAACTTTCTTTCGCCAATGTTTGTCCTCATGTTCTCCAAACTCCTGACAGTTGACCTCCCACTTTTGGATTTCTCTGTTGGTCTGGATTGCTGCTTCCTTGGATCACGGCATGCTTAAGCCTCGCTGCATCATGGGACTTTGTAAAAGTCTTATGCAGCCATCAGGTGAGCTTCAGGAGAGCTTTTTGTTCCCCATCAGCCGCTGCTTCTCCTGGAAAGGTCACCTCTGTGTCTCCTGATGGTCCTGCTCCTTCCTTCTGTCCTGTCTACAGCTTCAGTTCAGTTTTCTCCCGGCCTCTAATATACATCCAAAATGTCCCCCTGGTTTGTCTTGTTGTGCGTTGTCCTTTCTTAAGATATTCTTTTATTTTACATTTTGTTTCAGTTAAACTCCCATCTGTGTTTAATATGAAGGACTTTCTGTATTGCTGTCCATGTTCAATGCCATTCCACTCACAGAGCAGCATTCATAACATTTCTTAGCTTTCAGCCTCCCCTCATTTGTTGTGCGCTTCAGCTCTGGACCACGTGTGGACCACGTCCTCCAAAACATTTATTTTCTCCTTTGTAAAGGCCCTCCATGTCCTCTCTTTAGTGCTGTAAGAACATGTTAGAACTTACTTCTGACCTGTTGCTCTTTTTCAGAAGATGTGAAACGTTAGCTTGACTCTTCAGCTTCAAGCACACAGAACAAGAGAAGAACTGCTCCATCTGTGGGATTGGTTCAATTGACTGTTAACTCTGATCCTAAGGGTTTTCAGAACAAATTCAGTTTAAAAAATGGCTTTTGTCAAATCTTCCCATCGTTTTACTCGTCTGTTTAGTGAAGAAAACCATCATTCCCACTGACTGCCTCTGCCCCCACCCTGCATGTGCTGCTCTGCTCTCCTAATTCAGCTCATTCTGCAGACAACGATGGAGGTCAGGGGCCTCATTTATAAACGTTGCGTACGAACAAAAGAAGGCGTACGCCACTCTCTACGCAATAGTTGAGATTTATAAAAAGCAAACTTGACGGGAAAATGTGCGGTCCTCCACGCAAGCTCTGACCCAGGCGTACGCACAAAAACGGGGGAAATGAGAAACAGCGACACCGTCGGCAGATGGAAGAAACACGTGAAAGTGAAAATGACAATACTGTCTCTCAGAAATAACATGAAAACTTCACAAAGCAAGTCTTACAATTAACAGCCAACACGAACACCCGTTTGATCGATCAGCAGTGAAACAAATAAAATAAATCAAGCGAAAATTACAACAGAAATTCAAATGAACACTTATTTGCAAAAAGAAAAGTGAAATATTTTCTGCAATATTGGCATGTTGTGCAATTCATCCTCATAAATAATATATTTAACAGAACGAAATAATGTACAAAACTGACATTCCCGTCAATGTGTCCGTCTGGCGGAGCAGATATAGGTGCAATTAGACAGACAGATGGATAGATAGAGAGAGATGCATTAATTGTCCAGTAGGGAAAGTTGTTTTCATAGTAAAACATTTCTTCATAAGCTACAGAATAATGGTATTCATGCATATGCCTTTAGTTTGGTTTATTTTTCATAAAACAATGTATGGCGTATGTCTCAACCATTCAGAAAGCAACAAGAAATTAGATTTGCGCTGATCAATTTCCCATTTCCACGTCGATTATTACCGACATCTGCAGCTTGTCAGATGTAATTAAATGGAGGGAAATAAAATGCCCCATCACAATGCGTAATGACGCACAATGGCTGATCTTGCCCTCTTAGAAGATGTGGCAAATGGAAGAATTCGGAGTGAACGTATCTTTAGACAGCAAGGAGACTTGCTGGAAAACGAGAACGAGTGGCTTATGAGCCGGTTCCGACTTCCTCTGCGGGCTTTTGGGGGGGTGTCACCCGGTGCATCTGGCGCATCGGTGTCCCCCTGCGCCTCAGTCACCACTCCACTTAAAAGGGATTCCCCAATTATTGCCGCCAGTCTACTGCGGTGAAGTTAGTTTTACGTTGGATATTCGACAGACATTCAGCGCAGATCTCCACTGAGGACTCTTAGGGACCGTCAACAAATTCACAATGCATGAGCTGGAGAAGATTGTAACTTGCAAAAATGAATAAATTATCATTAAAAAATGTTCATTTTCTGTCTTCTGTCTTAATAAATTTTTTCCTTATTTTTGCAGTTTGTGTCTTAATAATTTAGTTCCTTTGCAAATCTTACATTACTTTTTGTATTAAAATTACAGCTGTTCACATAAAATGTAATTGTTTCTTCAATAGCTCCCAAAACGCCTCACCCAAAGATATATAACCTATGCCGTATGTTTGTACTGACATCCCAACATCAGACACACCTCTTTGTTTTGTAATCAAAGATGTGAAATAT
The DNA here is from genome assembly GCF_053564925.1 of Oryzias latipes. Classification (NCBI taxonomy): domain Eukaryota; kingdom Metazoa; phylum Chordata; class Actinopteri; order Beloniformes; family Adrianichthyidae; genus Oryzias; species Oryzias latipes. The sequence continues at coordinate 10,739,729 of NC_136252.1, forward strand.
TTTATATGAATTTTTATATAAAAATCCCATAGTTGGCATATGCAAGTTGGTCATTTTTTTCAATAGTTCCCAAACCGTACAATCCAAAAATATGAAACCCATGCCAAATTGTAGTACTGACATCCCAACATCAGACACACCTCTTTGTTTTGTAATAAGAGTTGATTTATATTTTATATGAATTTTTATATCAAAAATCCCATAGTTTTTTAGTTGGTCAATTTTTTCAATAGCTCCCAAACCGTACAATCCAAAAATATGAAACCCATGCCGAATTGTAGTACTGACATCCCAACTTCAGACACACCTCTTTGTTTTGTAATCAGAGTTGTTTTATATTTTATATAAATTTTTATATCAGAAATCCATATTTTGCATATGAAAGTTGGTAAATTTTTTCAATAGCTCCCAAACCACCTGACCCAAAAATATGAAACCCATGCCGAATTGTAGTACTGACCTCCCAACATCAGACACACCTCTTTGTTTTGTAATAAGAGTTGATTTATATTTTATATGAATTTTTATATCAAAAATCCCATAGTTTTTTAGTTGGTCAATTTTTTCAATAGCTCCCAAACCGTACAATCCAAAAATATGAAACCCATGCCGAATTGTAGTACTGACCTCCCAACATCAGACACACCTCTTTGTTTTGTAATCAGTGTTGTTTTATATTTTATATAAATTTTTATATCAGAAATCCATATTTTGCATATGAAAGTTGGTCTTTTTATTCAATAGCTCCCAAACCGTACAATCCAAAAATATGAAACCCATGCCGAATTGTAGTACTGACCTCCCAACATCAGACACACCTCTTTGTTTTGTAATCAGAGTTGTTTTATATTTTATATGAATTTTTATATCAAAAATCCCATAGTTTTTTAGTTGGTCAATTTTTTCAATAGCTCCCAAACCGTACAATCCAAAAATATGAAACCCATGCCGAATTGTAGTACTGACATCCCAACTTCAGATACACCTCTTTGTTTTGTAATCAGAGTTGTTTTATATTTTATATAAATTTTTATATCAAAAATCCATATTTTGCATATGAAAGTTGGTCATTTTTTTCAATAGCTCCCAAACCGTACAATCCAAAAATATGAAACCCATGCCGAATTGTAGTACTGACCTCCCAACATCAGACACACCTCTTTGTTTTGTAATCAGTGTTGTTTTATATTTTATATAAATTTTTATATCAGAAATCCATATTTTGCATATGAAAGTTGGTCGTTTTATTCAATAGCTTCCAAACCGTACAATCCAAAAATATGAAACCCATGCCGAATTGTAGTACTGACCTCCCAACATCAGACACACCTCTTTGTTTTGTAATCAGAGTTGTTTTATATTTTATATGAATTTTTATATAAAAATCCATAATTTCACAAAGCAAGTCTTACAATTAACAGCCAACACGAACACCCGTTTGATCGATCAGCAGTGAAACAAATAAAATAAATCAAGCGAAAATTACAACAGAAATTCAAATGAACACTTATTTGCAAAAAGAAAAGTGAAATAATTTGCATATGAAAGTTGGTCATTTTTTTCAATAGCTCCCAAACCACCTGACCCAAAAATATGAAACCCATGCCGAATTGTAGTACTGACCTCCCAATATCAGACACACCTCTTTGTTTTGTAATCAGAGTTGTTTTATATTAATATGATATAATATAAATAATATAATAATATAATATAAATAATATAATATAAAAATATATATATATCAGTACTACAATTCGGCATGGGTTTCATATTTTTGGATTGTACGGTTTGGGAGCTATTGAATAAAACGACCAACTTTCATATGCAAAATATGGATTTCTGATATAAAAATTTATATAAAATATAAAACAACACTGATTACAAAACAAAGAGGCCGAGGAAAAAATTAAAAACTTTATTCAAAGCCAGCTAAAGCTTCCAGAGGAAAAAGTTAAAACCATAAACTTTCACCGTGTGCATCGCATGGGAGCAGTGAGACCTGGGAACCGCAGGCCCAGACCCATCGTGGCCAAGTTTGTCCTTCACAAGGAGAAGGAAGAGGTGAGGCGCCGTGGCAGGGAGCTCCGGGGAACCGACTTCAGGATGGATGATCAGTTCCCCAAAGAAATCTTGGAGCGCCGAAGGATCCTGTTCCCCATCAGGAAGAAATTTCTGAGCGAAGGGGCCCGCGCTGTCATATCTGTGGACCGACTCTATGTGAATGGACAGCTCCACCGCGACCCAAACGTCACTCCCTGGCTCTTCTAAACCAGATATGTATCCACACCCTTTACACTCTCTGCACAGGTGTTAGTTTATGCTTATATGTGACACACTGGGCATAACTCACGGGGCATAAAGGTTTCCACTTTAGGTAAAATCACCACCAGTCTCCTCAGCAGCTTCAAGCCTGTTTATGATAGGTTTGTTCTGTTTCTACCCTCCCTGTTTCCTTATTTATCCCCCCCTCTGCACTCCTTTCCCTTTTTTCTTTTTTCACACACTATTCCCTCCCCCTCACCTAAGCTGCCACATAACCCAGCCACTCTACAATAGTACTGATCTGCACAACACACTCAGACACTCAGGATGTCCAGCATTACATCACATGCACTGTGCATTACACATTAAGCCTCATAGCAACATCAAGCACACAATTATGTGTACATATATACTCATTTTTGCCTCCATCAACAACATACAGTTTCTAGCATTCACCTCAACAGCAGCATGTCCACCCTAAGGTTAGTTACTTGGAATGTGCACGGAGCTGGAACCAGAGAGAAGAGACTGAAAGTAATGAGCAAATTAAAAGATCTCAAAACTGATTTTGCGTTTCTTCAAGAAACTCATATGTCTAGTTCCTCAGTGAATATTCTCGCCACAGCAGATTTTCCCAACGTATATTCAGCCTGTTATAATTCTAGACAGAGAGGAGTAACAATTATGATAAATAGGGAAATTAAATTCACAGAAACTAGTACAGTCATAGACCCAGAAGGAAGATTTATAATAGTCACTCTTTCCACCCAAAATATGCAGCTGTGTTTAGCTAATGTGTACGCCCCCAATGTAGATGACCCTAAATTCTTTCATTCCTTCTTCTCTGCGCTATCTGAACATACAGACAAATCGCTAATCATTGCAGGTGACCTCAACATGTGTTTAGATCCAGAGATGGATAGGCTAAATAACACAGGAAATCTTAGAATCTGGCAATCCAGAAACACTGTTAAACAGTACATGGAGGATTTTGGTCTTTGTGATGTTTGGCGTTTATTCCACCCCACGAAAAGAACTTATACCTTTTTCTCCACAGTTCATCAATCATACTCCAGGCTAGATTATTTCTTGGTTAACAGCTCCTTGTTGAGCATAGCTACGGAAGCACAGATCCACCCCATTACTATCAGCGACCACGCACCAGTTTCCCTGACTCTTAAAAACAAAACATCACCACCTTCATTAAGGAGCTGGAGGTTCAATACATCGTTGCTCAGAGACCCTAACTTTATAGATTTTCTTGCTAAAGAATGGTCCTCATATCTTCAAAATAATGACCACCCAGGTATTTCCTCGTGCCTTTTATGGGAGGCCGGGAAAGCAGTCATGAGAGGAAAAAAAATCGCCTTCTCATCCCACAAAAAAAGAAAAGAAAACTCTAAACTAGTGGATTTAGAGCAAAAAATCAGACTGTTAGAGGAAACCTACAGCAACTCTCCGGATGAACAAACTCTACAACAAATAAGGAAAGTAAGAATCGAATTAAATGAAATAACTAATCAAAGAACACAGTTTTTATTACAGAGACTACGCTTGGAGAGGTTTGATCACAGTAATAAATCTGGGAAATATTTGGCAAATCAACTCAAAATAAACAAAGAGAAGACAACTATTTCATCAGTCATAGACCTAACAGGAAATGCAACACATGATCCAGCTGCAATAAATTCAGTTTTTAAAAACTTTTACCAATCTCTCTACTCATCCCAAATTAATCCCTCTGACAATGACATCAACAGTTTTCTCAATAGCATAGATTTGCCTAGACCAACAGAGGAACAAATCACAGCCCTGGAGTCCCCTTTTACTAAAGAAGAGCTACATAAAGCATTAACCAACATGCCTAGTAAAAAAGCCCCAGGACCAGACGGCTTCCCAGCAGAATTTTATAAAGAGTTTTGGCAAATCTTAGCTCCCATTTTTCTCAGAATGACAATAGAAATTAAGGACAACAATTATCTACCTCCAAATATGAATTCTGCTAATATAATCTTACTTCTGAAACCTGGGAAAGATCCCACATCACCATCCAGCTATCGACCCATATCGCTGATTAATGCAGATCTTAAAATAATCTGCAAAGCTTTGGCGGGAAGGCTGGAGAAGGTAGTTCCCTCTCTAATACATCCTGACCAAACAGGTTTTATAAAGGGTAGACATTCATCTACCAACATGCGCAGATTAATCAACCTCATAGATTATACAACCATCAACAACCGAGAAGCAACCATTTTGTCACTGGACGCAGAAAAGGCATTTGATCGGGTCAACTGGAAATTTTTAATAGCCACCCTGAACAAATTTGGCTTTGGAAAATCATTTATTAACTGGATTAAAATACTATATGCCTCTCCTAATGCTCGTATCAGAACAAATGATCAAACATCTCCAAGCTTTAATTTACAAAGAGGAACCAGACAAGGCTGTCCACTATCTCCGTCTTTATTTGCACAATTTATTGAACCTCTAGCTGCTGCTATTAGGCAAAGTCGAGACATTGAAGGCATTCAAACCAAAAATTTAGAACACAAAATAAGTCTTTATGCAGATGATGTTTTACTATTTACTCCTAATTCACAATCTTCCATCTGCCAAATCATCTCCCTAATTAATAGATTTTCCTCAGTCTCAGAATACTCCATAAACTGGTCTAAAAGCACAATTTTACCAATTAATTGCAATTATCTAAATCCGTCATCTATTAAAATACAAACAGGCAACATAAAGTACTTAGGTATAAATATCTCCTCTAGGCTTTCTGATCTACTCAAGCTAAACCACACCCAACTACTTAAAACAACCGAGGCTGATCTCACTAGATGGAAAACTCTACCCATTTCTCTAATCGGGAGAGTTGCAGCCATAAAAATGATGATTCTCCCAAAAATTAACTACCTATTTTCAATGATTCCTTCCAAACCTCCAACTACTTGGTTCAAATCATTAGACTCATTCATTTCCCAATACCTCTGGGAAGGTAAACCCCCACGGATTAGTTTGAAAACTATTAAAAAACCTAAAGATAGAGGAGGACTAGGCCTTCCAGACTTCCAGGACTACTACTCCGCGAACAGATTGTGTTATGTACAAAAATGGCTGAATCCTGGTGTGCTGGATGAATCCTGGCTAGACATTGAACAAAATCTCTGTGATAACCTAGATATTTCTAATTTACCTTTCTTCAGTTCTAAAATTAAACAACACAAATGCTTCAGAAGTTTAAACATCAGCTCATCCTTAACAGCCTGGTGGGATTTTCTTAAAAAAAACAACCTCACATTATTTCCATGTAAACTTACCCCCATTTGGAATAACCCTGACATTTTGATTAACAAAAACATGATTCATTTTGCTTCATGGAAGAACAAAGGAATCGAGCAGTTCCAGCATATAATTCAGAATAGAAAATTTATGTCCCTCTTAACGTTATCCTCAACCTATGGAATTAATATAAACAAATTTCTAGAATATCAGCAGCTTAAATCAGCTATAAGCACTAAATACTGCCTGACCCAAATAGACCTAGACCCTCCCCTTACAGTAACACATTTCATGGACCTTAAAAATCCCAAACTCACCTCCAAAATTTTTAAAATGTTATCAGACATAGATGAAACCATTTACTTACCCATGACAAAATGGGAGTCTGAGCTATCATTGAATTCTAGTGATCAATTTTGGCTACAGATCTGTTTGAATGCCTTTAATATGACCAAAAGCCCTAATCTGCAACTTATTCAATACAAGATTCTCCACAGAACTCACTACACCGGACAGAGGTTATTTAAAATGGGTCTCAATCAGTCTGCTACATGCACACAGTGCATAGGTAACAACATAGACGACTATTTGCATGCCCTGTGGGTCTGTCCACCTGTCCAATCATTTTGGCGTAAGGTTTGTGAGGATTTATCAATCTGGTTTAATCATAAGATTCCTGCTTGCCCCAAATTCTGCTTATTAGGTGACCTGAATAACATCAACATGGAATCTAACAAGGCTTATATGGTTCTCACCGCTGTATGTATAGCAAAGAAAACTATCCTCCTAAACTGGAAATCTAAAAATAATCTTAGCATCAACCACTACAGAAACCTCATGTCAGAGCATATTAGTTCAGAGATAATGTCCTCCACAAAAAACCTGTCGGCTTCAGACTCTCCCTGGCTCCAGCTGGTTAGTCACATCACCTAGTGGGGGTGGGATGGTGATAGGTTGAGCCGGGTCCTGGCTGGTTGGGTGGGCCGGGGTGGGTTTGGGGGGGTGGGCTCTGCCGGGCCTGTCGTTCTCCCGGTTCGGGGCTCTGGTTGCCTGGGTGGGGTGGTGGTGGGGGCGCACACTCTGCCGGCAACTTGGCAGGGGTTCCTGGGCGGGTGCCTGCTGGGCGCAGGGTAGGCAGTGCGGCTGACCGGGAACGGCGGCCGGGTGCCGTGCTGGGTGGCTGGTCGCCGTGGCGGGGGCTGGGGGGGGGGCTTGGGGCTCTGGGGCCTGGGGTCGTCTGCCCGTGGCCGGTGTTTCGCCCGTGGCCGGTAGTTGGCGCGTGGCCTGGCCCCCCGGGGGTCGGCGCCGCAGTCACAGCAGGGGTTAATGGGTTCACTTGGGTGGGTTTATTTCATTATTATTATTATTATTATTATTATATTAATTATTTTATTATTATTAGTATTATTAGTATTATTATTATTATTACTTATTTATTTTTTGGGGGGGGGGGGGGCTGGGGGGGCAGTGTGCTAGTCCTTAGGGGGGCCAGGGTATGAATGGTGGGGCTGGACCCCCTGCCCCCCCGTTCTGGCACCGGGACCCTTCCTTGCTGGCTGTCTCTCGGCGCCGCGAGGCTCTGGCCTCCGACTGCGGCTGGCTTGGCGTTTCTGGCTGCCCGGCCGCTCTGGGAGGGGGGGCGCCTACCGCGGCCGGCTGGGGGGCCGGTCGCTCGGGGGAGCCTTCTCCCCCGGTTGTGCCCATCCGCCCGCTCCTCCCCGCTCTCACCCAAACAAATATTGCACACAGGCACATAGGGCCCCGGGATCTGGATGGGAGGGGTATGCTGGCGGGGCTCACTGGGGATGCCCCTCTCTGGGTTCTCGTTGGCACCCGCCCTCCTCCCCGCTTTTTACTTGCATATTAGACACTCTGATTCATCTAGGGCCTTGTGGAGAGGGTCTGGTGGAGGGGGGCACGGTGAAACATCCGTGCTCACCTTTCGCTGGCCCCCCCACAATTTTAACTTCCTCTGTAGACACACACACTGCATGCTAGCAGCACACACACAGCAAATACACACCACTCACAGAGGGACTCCGGAGTGGGGGGCTTTGCGGCTTGGCAGCGGTAGATCCCCCCACACTGGTGACCTCCTATTTTACCTGCAGCACACACACAGCACTCCCACACCTCCATACATGGGTGGGGTCGGGGGGGGGCGGCCGGTCTTCACCCGCCTGGTCCTCTCGGGGCGGCCGGGCTTATGGGTGTCCTGTCGGCTGCGGGAGGGGTCGGGCATGCGGCGCTGGGGGTCGGCCGGCTGGGGGGGGGGTTGCTGCTTGGCGGCGGGGGTAGGGAGGGTAACCAGATGATTGTGAGTATGTGTGTGTGAGTGCATGGGTAGGACCGACCTGGGGGCTGGCTCGCTGGGACCCTCTGGGGCTTTCCCTCCCCATCACAGAGAGGGGAGGGCACTGAGAGGGTTGGGGAGGGGGGGTCAGATATTGTGGCGGGGGGGGTGGTAGTGCGTAGGGTTTTAGGGGGGTGGCTGTGGCTGTGGGTGCGTGGCGATCCCTGGGTTGCTAAGGTCGCGGGCCTGGGCTGGCTTGCGGGGACGGGGCGCCGGTCGGGTGGTGGCCGGCTCTTGGGTTCCGGGGGCCCTGGCTTCATCCCTGGCCTTTGTCTCGGTGTCCGGCGCCCGGTGGCCCCCATGGCTGCCGCCTGGTACGGCTAAGCGCTCCTGTCTTGTGGCCTGGCCGGACACTGGGTTCGCTTGTGCCTCTGGGCATTGGGGGGGCCCCTGTAGGGGGGCCCTCTCTGTGCCTGGCTGGTGGGGTGGGCGGTCCCCTCCTCCTCCCCTCCCGGGCTGCCTGGGTCCGGATGCTGGGGGGGCTTCTGGCCTGGGGGGCTCTCCTCCCCTCTCCTGGTCTGGCTGGTCTGGCTGGGTAGGATCTGGCTCCCTTTATGAACACACGGTTCACGTCAGCAGCATGCATGTATCTCCACCCCCACGTGCACGTGCACACTCCACACTGCTCCCTGTCTGCTTCATCCCTCCTCCTTACCTACAGTGTATTGATGGACAGTTTTTTTTCTCGCTCATCTTAGTGTCAGATTTTCACCTTTGATGTAACATTCGTCTTTCCAGCAGATCTGGTATAATTGTTACAGCTTAAATTAATAACTTAGTCAAATCAGTGCTTGTATCCCCCACCTTTTCACCTTTCTTCCTTTTACTCTCTTCCACCCTCCCCTCACATTCTTCCCCTCTCCCTCCCCACACACACTAAATGTAACAAATAAATAAAAAATAATACGACAAAAAGGGGTTTATACAAATCTACACTCTAGTTTCTTGAAGCTATATAACCTCTTTTTGTGATAGTAAAACCTGTCCAACACAAAAAGCCTTCAGCTCTAATCTGTTTGCTCAGCTGTTGGACAGAACAAGTATTAAAAAAAGAAAAAAAAAAAAAAAAAAAAAAAAGAAAAGAAAAAAATGACCAACTTGCATATGCCAACTATGGGATTTTTGATATAAAAATTCATATAAAATATTTCACATCTTTGATTACAAAACAAAGAGGTGTGTCTGATGTTGGGATGTCAGTACTACAATTTGGCATGGGTTTCATATTTTTGGATTGTACGGTTTGGGAGCTATTGAAAAAAATGACCAACTTTCATATGCAAAATATGGATTTTTGATATAAACATTTATATAAAATATAAAACAACTCTGATTACAAAACAAAGAGGTGTGTTTGATGTTGGGATGTCAGTACTACAATTCGGCATTGGTTTCATATTTTTGGATTGTACGGTTTGGGAGCTATTGAAAAAATTGACCAACTAAAAAACTATGGGATTTTTGATATAAAAATTCATATAAAATATAAATCAACTCTTATTACAAAACAAAGAGGTGTGTCTGATGTTGGGAGGTCAGTACTACAATTCGGCATGGGTTTCATATTTTTGGGTCAGGTGGTTTGGGAGCTATTGAAAAAAATGACCAACTTTCATATGCAAAATATGGATTTCTGATATAAAAATGTATATAAAATATAAAACAACACTGATTACAAAACAAAGAGGTGTGTCTGATGTTGGGAGGTTAGTACTACAATTCGGCATTGGTTTCATATTTTTGGATTGTACGGTTTGGGAACTATTGAAAAAAATGACCAACTTGCATATGCCAACTATGGGATTTTTATATAAAAATTCATATAAAATATTTCACATCTTTGATTACAAAACAAAGAGGTGTGTCTGATGTTGGGATGTCAGTACTACAATTTGGCATGGGTTTCATATTTTTGGATTGTACGGCTTGGGAGCTATTGAAAAAATTGACCAACTGAAAAACTATGGGATTTTTGATATAAAAATTCATATAAAATATAAAACAACTCTGATTACAAAACAAAGAGGTGTGTCTGATGTTGGGATGTCAGTACTACAATTCGGCATTGGTTTCATATTTTTGGGTCAGGTGGTTTGGGAGCTATTGAATAAAACGACCAACTTTCATATGCAAAATATGGATTTTTGATATAAAAATTTATATAAAATATAAAACAACTCTGATTACAAAACAAAGAGGTGTGTCTGATGTTGGGATGTCAGTACTACAATTTGGCATGGGTTTCATATTTTTGGATTGTACGGTTTGGGAACTATTGAAAAAAATGACCAACTTGCATATGCCAACTATGGGATTTTTATATAAAAATTCATATAAAATATTTCACATCTTTGATTACAAAACAAAGAGGTGTGTCTGATGTTGGGATGTCAGTACAAACATACGGCATAGGTTATATATCTTTGGGTGAGGCGTTTTAATTTGGGAGCTATTGAAGAAACAATTACATTTTATGTGAACAGCTGTAATTTTAATACAAAAAGTAATGTAAGATTTGCAAAGGAACTAAATTATTAAGACACAAACTGCAAAAATAAGGAAAAAATTTATTAAGACAGAAGACAGAAAATGAACATTTTTTAATGATAATTTATTCATTTTTGCAAGTTACAATCTTCTCCAGCTCATGCATTGTGAATTTGTTGACGGTCCCTAAGAGTCCTCAGTGGAGATCTGCGCTGAATGTCTGTCGAATATCCAACGTAAAACTAACTTCACCGCAGTCGCCAGTCTCTCATCAGGAGGGGTCAGCTCCGGTGTCCCCCCCCCCCCCCCCCCCCACACAAACACACCCGTGGCAGACACGGATGTGTGTGTGTGTGTGTGTGTGGGGGGGGGGGGTGTCAGCGCTAGACGTTTTTTTGCCTTGACTTTGATGTCCGACCTTTTCTTTTTTATTTCGGCCACGGTCCGAGGTTGTGAGGCTACAGCATTTACAGCGTCTGCCGCCGTCTGCCACTCACGTGCCTTTTAGGCATTAGTAAGGCCACACTGTGCCCTCCAAACAACATTATTCTCCTCTTTTCCACCTCGCCAACGATAACTTCTACTTCACATTGAGTGAAGTTACGTTTTTTTGATTTTCTCTCCGTGTTCGCCATGGTTTCGCAATCAATGAATATTCATTTGTGGGCGTTTCACGGACTATTTATGGGCAACTATGGGCGTGTCATGAGGCCGCAAAAGCTGCGCAGCATTTAGAATTGGTTGTGATTTATTAAGAGAAAGATGCGTAGGATGTGCGTGCGCACGGTTTTATAACTCCGAATATTTCTGTGCGTACGCACATCCTATGTTTCATCCGTACGCCACTTCTGACGCAAATCCTACGCAAAGTTTTATAAATGAGGCCCCAGGTGAGCAGCAAACTGAAAACACACAGCAGAAACCTTTGCCTAGCCGCTCACCGGCGCCCGCTTCATTTGGTGTCCTTCAGAACCAGAAGGTGGTGGAAGATCTGTGCATCCTTCCCTGACCTTTAAAAAACTAAAGGTCAATGAAAAGATCAAAAAGTTGATTTGACCTTTTGCATTTTGTTTTTGGAAGTGAACACACAGACATTGAAATGTAAAACTTGACATGACTAGAAATGTGGGCGGGGCCAGCACACGAGTCGTCTCTAGACTCATTCAGACATGAAGAAAGCAGATGTGATTCCATTAAAACAAATCTGGCAACTCTGACATTTTATATACCCACGGAGAACCCACAGGGTCAAATTTAGCAAATTTTTGATGATTGTCAAGGAAAAAATTGTTATTGTAATTTCCTATTTTTTTTTTTTTGTGTTTTTAGTTTACGTTTTTTGGCTGCTGTTATTTGCTGCTTCCCACAATGAAATAAAAAAAGAAATAAAAACACTTCAAATTTCTTTAATTAGCTTTAAAATCCCTGAAGAAAATCGTTGTTGAGTTCCCCAGAGTTAAATTTCATGTAAAACAATATTTATATATAGTCCTTAATATCAAACTGCATCTGCCTTTTTCTTTTTTTTCCTGTTTTGTTTTCACCCTGAAGATTTTTATGGTAAAAAATTGATTAGTAAAAGATAAACAAACACAAGGTCGACTTCATGTTCAGATAAAAAAACAACAAAATTCAAATTTGAGTCTGAACTATTTTTATAAAAATGGATTTTATGTGAAGGAATGAAGCCAGCTTTAATCCTTGCAGAAAAGGGAGCAACAGCGCCTCCAAATGGAGATGTTTCTTTAATTCAGGGCCAACCACACGTCTCTTTATGAGCTGAGGTCCTCAGGGTGGTTCAAGCCTCTACTGTCAGCTGGGTCACTAATAACCAACTACTGACCACACCTCAGGTTTACAACATTAATGCAAAATGCAAAGTGATTTGACTTCATTGTGTTTTTTGTTGTCCTCTGTGACAGTCTCTCCCCCCCCCCCCCCCCCCCCCTCCAAATTCAGAACTGCTCCCAGATTGAGTTATTAGAATCCTCTGACAGGATATGAGGAGTGCAGAGCAGAAGAAACCCCCATCTGCTGCAGACGACTGGAATTTGGAGCCTGCATGTTGCCCCCAGTTTAAAGAAAAGTCTTTACTTTTTCGTTTTGTCCAAAGAGTAAGTCGACAAAAAAACAAAACACAACACTCACAAGGAGGAAGAATGAGCAAAAACATTCAGACGTTTCACTTTTGAGAAACGTTTTGTTTGAAGCTGATTTTGACCAGTTTTCCTTTTCTTGGTCTGAACCAGTTATTAACCCTTCAACACTGGAACTGTCACCGGCGACGTCTAAATAAACTATTGTAACTCCTCAACTGTTTAGGATGTGAATCAGCTGATTCTGACAGCTTTGCCGGGATGGGCCACCCATTATAAACATGGGATGCTGTCTATCGGGGCAAAGTTGCTCATCATAATCTTTCAAAGGAGACGTCTGCGTCTTCTTCAGGCCGTGGAGCGGCGAGCTGTAGCCACTGGCTGCAGATGAGGCCATTTGGGGAAATGGTGGTTGGTGATTTTACAGACGAGCTATATATAGAACAGATATAGAACAGTTCCACATGACACGCTCAACTTTTGATGAGCTGTTTGATGCTGTGGGACCTCAGGTGGCGCTCGCTGTGCAGTGCCCAAAGGCCGCCAGTTCCTATACCAAGCAGCGCATAGCCATCTGGTTGTTGGTCATGTGACTCATTTACTTAAAAAAATGTATTTCCATTTCAGTTTTGCGAAATGTGTCAATTTCAATACACCTTAGGGACAAAGGATGAAATTTAGCTCCTGTTCTAATAACTCCGGCATATTCATGTTGAAGCAGTTGCTGAAACATTGATTCATATGCACTGTTCAAATAAATAAATGATATAAAATAAAAAAATGTGTTTTGTCAAAAATCCCCCCCTTCGAAAACTTGTTTTCAATAAATGCAATTTTTTTTAAATTGTCATGTTTCCATCAGGAGAATTTATTATTGCAAAACCAATTTGTGCATTTCACAGTCAATGGAAATGCAGCTTATGATTGTCTCATAGGGCTGATCATTATTTATGTAAATTAAAGTCATTTTTCCACTTGTGAAAATGGGCAGTCCCTTCCATGCTAGTTTCCATGAAAGTTGAGAGAACTCTGATAACCTTGTCAACATCATTTTAGATTCTTTTGTGGTTCACTTCAATCTAAAGACGTCCCAACTGATAATAAGTGTGAATTTAGTCGAGGCCTGTAACCTGTTGGTGATCTGCTGGATGAGGATTTCCTCGTTTATCAGAAATGTTCTGTAAAGTGTCAAGACACTCACCATGCAGCTTAAGCAAGACCATGAAAAACATGTTCTGCCTGGAGACAGAGAACTAGAGACTATCTTAGATGACCCCACCCTTACATTGACGTGTTCTCCCTACCATGATAAAGGTGGAAATATTTCATGTAATCCATGGACACCAGTGAGGATCATAAATCATTGAAGAAAAAAGGTTCAGAGCACTGTCTAGTGGGTCTAGATGACCCAACTCCCAACGTTAAAGTGCCTAGGATAGCACAATTAAGAGAGTTTGTACAAAAATCTCCTCTTTGTCTTGCTTCTCCATAGCAGATTTTTCAGTAAGGAGGATTTTTCCTCACTTCCAGAAACGCTGTTCCTTCACTCTACAGCTACTCATCATCCTGAACCAACAGCCAACCTTTTCTTCTCAGCCAACCTCCACCATAATATGGATTTAGAATTCATGAATATTTATCTCTCTGCATTCTAGATGGTTTCTCCACCCCTCCTCCACCCACCTGGCACAATACTTTGCCATAGTCGGAATTTACCCACCATCAGTGTCTCCAGGTTCATTTATCTATAGTCCAAGTTTATCCCAAACACACACGACATTACTGGTCCAGAACTGACCTGCCAAAGATTGTGGACTTATTTCATGAACATTTTTCTGTCTCACAAATAAATCTTTACTCATCCAGTCAGATTGTTGCTCAGTGATATGTTGTGTGTTCATCTCATTCCTGTCCACAAACACCTTGAGGTCATTTTTTGCTTTTCCTTGGTATTTCGGCTGAAAGTTGTGTTGCTCTTCTCTACTATCGCCTCGGACATGGAGGAAAAAGAACACAGAAAAGTGGAATCGAATCGGTTGGTTCCACACGAAGAAAATGCTCCAAAAAAAAGACTATTTAGGCCTCGACTGAAATGACTTCTTATAAACATGAACACACCGATCAGAGATTAAAAGGGTTTTGTTTGGCTCAGAAGTAAGTTAGAAGTAGGCCAAATTATTTTGATCATATTTATTACATTTACTGTTTAATTACATGCTTTATTACATTTATTTGGTATAATTTATATGAAAATTCTGTGATTTATTCTGTGATTTCGCCTATTTATAGGTTTTGGCCTGCTGGCAAACATATATAGATACATTTAAAAAAATCGAAAGCATGGCAAAGGTCTCCATGAGTTCGTTGACACTTTAATTGCACATTGAGTCATGTTAGGCTGTGTTACCGCAATACACATTACGCCAACAATAGGCTACAATACATGGTAATGTCATCATGCATCTTAATGAGGGGCCTGCTGGTAGAAGGTTTGTTGTAAAGATGCTGCCCTTTGATATTCTTTTTTCTTATTGTCACACGGTGAGACGGTCTGTTACCATCCATCACAGCTTTAACTCCACCAACAAGTTTCCAGTATCCCACATTTGAAAGGATCTCGTTTGTCAAAAATGGATTAAATTTCTTATCAAAGCAGATGCACAGACAAGAAGAGTGAGCACACCAAAATTATCCCGCTACACCCAGCAGCGCAAATCAGATACGGATGGTATCTACCATTAAAAAAGGATCACAGAGGGCGCTTTCTTCTCTTAAAAAAAAAAAAAAAAGAGGTGTGATGAATGTCATTGTCATTGTGAAATTCCCCGTTTGGCCAGTCTGATTTAATGTACTCCATTAAGATGTGTGCTGATATCAGGAGAGCCGGCTGAAGTGTTGCCGAATGTCTTTTCCTTTCCTCTCCGTCTCTTTGTGTCCTGCATGCTCATAAATGTTTAATGGCACAGACAGATGCCTTTAAGCCCCCGCAGGCGACGACAAATATGTATTAATCTGCATGAATAGAACATGAAGTTGGCAGACATCCAGACACACACGGTTTTAATTACTCGCAAATCAATTTCCTTTGGGGTGAGGTCGGAATGAGAGGGGCCGCTCTGGAGAGCACTCTATTCGCTCCCTCGCACACACTGGTGGATGAACATGTGCACGCACAAACGTGCACACACAACTTTGTGGAGACAAACATTGTAGCAGTGCATCCTCGCACCATGTAAACACAATGGCTCCCACACTGCAGACTAAAAATAGGCAAGAAAAGTGAAAAATGGTCTTTCCTTCCTTCCTTCCTTCTTTCCTTTCCTTCCTTCCTTCCTTCCTTCCTTCCTTCCTTCCTTCCTTCCTTCCTTCCTTCCTTCCTTCCTTCCTCCCTCCCTCCCTCCCTCCCTCCCTCCCTCCTTCCTTCCTTCCTTCCTTCCTTCCTTCCTTCCTTCCTTCCTTCCTTCCTTCCTTCCTTCCTTCCTTCCTTCCTTCCTTCCTTCAGAAATGAAATCAGCCGTTTAGCTTCATCAAGCCCAAGAATACACATATCCTTTGCATTTGATTGTTTATTATGCATTCTGTTTTCTAATTACCTATAGGAGACTGCAGAGTTCTGTGGTGACAAGTTTGGACTTAACAGAATTTCCATGATTTGCAGAAACTGAGCTGAACCTTCGCATCCAGGAGCCACAGCTACGAATGTGGGATTTGCTCCCTTTTTAGCACGTGAGGTAAATCCATCCACTAAGAATACCTGCTCAAATTTGGATTTGGTGACGAGCAGCACACTGTAGATTTTAGGAAAAGGTTTAGAAATAACTTCCACATAAAAAGTTTTCAGGATTTGTTCCCTAGTGACAAACAGCCGAGCTAAAATCCTCCACTTCTGAGAGGAGTAATGTGATGCAAGAAATGATTGTCATGGAAAAATGCATTTCTCTTCTGACTCAAGAAAAGATTTTTAGTAAATATTACAAAGATTAGATTGAGTTTGTAAAAACATACAGATCATTGGCAAGTGGCCTTGAAGAAGAGCGTCTGTCCTGAATATGGAAGTTAGGGAGTTCAAATCCATGCTTGAGTCATACTGAAGATTCTAAATACAAGACCCAGTGCTTGATACTCAGTATTGTGGGGTTTGATTTGGGGGGGGGCGGTTAAACCACTAAATGGTTCCTTAACACTACTGTGTCTGCTCGACCCATGGGAGGGGTCAAATGTGAAAGACAAATGTCACACACCCATCATCACACAGAGATGATGGCATCTCATGAGTGCAGCAGAAAGAGGGTGAGAGGAAACACAAAAAGATCCAATCAGAACACAGAGTTCATGGTGAGGTTGAACACACTCGGTTACCTTGAAAGACGCTGGGGTGTGTATTGACAAGAGCCTGACGATTACGATACGCATCAATATGCGGCTCAAGATACAATACATATCACGATGAATCCCAAGACTGTATCAGAACAATTTTTCTATATTTCTTTTAGAGAATGACTTCGAAATAACCCAGAATCTTAATAAAATGGTAAAATTCATTTTGTTTACCGAACACCATCGTTGAGGACTGCAGTTGTATCTCATATACATGTCGCTTTAACTCAAGCAAGTTCACATGATAACTTCAAATATATTTTCTTTTTAAAGGTAGCAGTCAACATTATCTGATTTCCAAAATATTTTTCAGTATAAGAAAAATAAAATAGAATGAATGTACCTTAACCAATGAGGTTCTAAAAGTAGGACTGAGGAAATAAAGTGCTGTCTATTTTTAATATTGCAGTTTGCAGTAATGTAGCTTCTCCAGTCAGTACTTTTTATTGGTTCAGGAGCCTGAACGGTGTTTCAAAAATAAAGGAATAAAAAAATGTCAATTCTTTCCGAAAACAGTAAAGTGTGATGATGCAGCGTGACAGTGGGAAGGAGGCGCATTAATGTGGCGAAGATGCGTTATTTACGTGACAGTCTGCACGGCAACTCCAGCTCTACTTTCTCAGACGCGGAAGTAAACATGGATTTCCCCGCGAGTCCGTGTTTTTTTTTATCACGAGGTTGGCCTTTTTCAGAGCGTAGTATCACTGATCCATCAGGTAGAAACTATTGCCGTGAGGTTCTGCAGAACTTAGGCCTGCTTTGCCGACAGCATTTTTTTTTTTTACTTGTTCTGTCCAACAGCTGAGCAAACAGATTGGGGGGGAGGAAGAGAGTAAAAGGAAGAAAGGTGGAAAGGTGGGGGATACAAGCACTGATTTGAATAAGTTATTATTTTAAGCTGTAACAATTATACCATTTCTGCTGGAAAGACAAATATTACATCAATGTGAAAATCTGACACTAAGATGAGCGAAAAATATCTGTCCATCAATACACTGTAGGTAAGGAGGAGGGATGAAGCAGACAGGGAGCAGTTTGGCAGTGTGCACGTGCACGTGGGGGTGGAGATACATGCATGCTGCCGACGTGAACCGTGTGTTCATAAGGGGAACCAGATCCTACCCAGCCAGACCAGGAGAGGGGAGGAGAGCCCCCCAGGCCAGGAGTCCCCCCAGCATCCGGACCCAGGCAGCCCAGGAGGGGGGGAGGAGGGGACCGCCCACCCCACCAGCCAGGCACAGAGAAGGCCCCCCTACAGGGCCCCCCCCAATGCCCAGAGGCATAAGCGAACCCAGTGTCCGGCCCCAAGGCCACAGGACAGGAGCGCTTAGCCGTACCAGGCGGCAGCCATGGGGGCCACCGGGCGCCGGACACAGAGACAAGGGTCAAGGACGAAGCCAGGGCCCCCAGAACCCATGAGCCGCCCAGCTTCCGACCGGCGCCCCGTCTCCGCAAGCCAGCCCAGGCACGCGACCTGAGTAACCCAGGGATCGCCACGCACCCACAGCCACCCCCCATAACCCTACAACCCTACACTCTACAACCCCCCCCCCCCCCCCCCCCCCGCCAAAATATCTGATCCCCCCTCCCCAACCCTCTCAGTGCCCTCCCTACTCCCCGCCACCACGCAGTAACCCCCCCCCCCCCCCCCCCCCCAGCCGGCCGACCCCCAGCGCCGTATCCCCGACCATTCCCGCAGCCGACAGGATACCCATAAGCCCGGCCGCCCTAGCCGACAGCCGACAGCATTTTGACTGATGCTCTGTGCATTAGCCACAATTCGCATTTTTAAATGATACTCGCAGCAACATTGCACAGAGTTTCAGTTCGGTACCCATCCCAAGTAAAAACTAAGTAGTGCACGTCTCATAACAACAAACACCGTGAGGCTGACTGAATATTAAACATGAGCTGTTTCTCTCTGAGATCTTGTAGTTGTTTTGTGCGGTGTAGAGCTGCTCAAAGAGAGTCAATGTGTGGTGCTGCCAAGTAGCGGTCGGAGGTTTAGAATCAGAATCAGAATGACAAATACTTTATTGATCCCACACGTGGGAAATTTGTGCGTTTAAGTGGAAAACAACGATCAGCCGCTGAAGGACGCTCATAAATAATTAAATAAATATAGTCTTGACAGCATTTTTAATCGATACAAATATCGATAAATATAATATCGTGATATATCGTCAAATCGATTTTTCTTCACACCCCAACTGCTAACGGTTTGCGCGTGTTATATTTCTGCTATTTAAGAGGAAAAACATTTAGGAATCAAATCCATAATCAAACAATGGTTCGATTCAAACAAACTGTCTTTAAATAAAAATAAAACCAAGTACATTATATTTGGTTATAGAAAACGGGAAAACATCTCTGAGTTAAAAATTGAGGATGTTGTTCTTGAAAGAGTAAATGAAATAAAATTTCTGGGAGTAATTTTGAATCATACATTATCATGGAAACCACACATAACTTATGTTCTCTCTAAATTGTTCAAACCATTAGCCATCCTACATAAAGTCAAGTGTTTTTTAAACACAGCTACATTGTATATTCTATATCGTTCCCTCATAATTCCTTATTTGACCTATTGTTTAGAAATCTGGGGGCATAGTTACAAGTCAAACACAAAACCTGTTTTTATTCTGCATAAAAAAGCAATTAAAATTGTAAATCACTCTTCATACAATCAATCCACAAAACAAATATTTCCTAAATTAAGGGCAATTAAATTTTTTTATTTAGTAGATCTTAGTACTGGAATTTTTATGTTTAAAGTTAAAAACAATGTGTACCTGCCAAAATACTGGGTTTGTTCGAAATAAAAGTTAATAATTATGATTTTCGAGGTAAAGATATGTTTAAAAACAAAGTGGTCAGAACTAATGCATTAAGGAATAGTATTTTTGTTCAGGGGGTCAACATGTGGAATTTATTATCAGACGAACTGAAAAATGCAAAATCCATATTGCACTTTAAGAAAATGTATAAAGTTAAAATGTTTCAAAAATACCTCATGGACTGAGAGACTTTGGTGGTTGTGAGGTAATTTTGAGAAGTGTTTGTTTTGTTTTTTTTCCTCTTCTTTTTTTTCTGATTTAAGGTTCTAACAATTTGTGGTAGATGTGATGTTTGTATTCAGGGTTGGGGAAATAAGCCTTGGCTTCACCCAAAACCTTTTTCGGTTAATTTTGTTCAATGTTTATGCTATTTTTTATTTTATTTTTTCAATGTTTATGTTGACATTGATCAGTGTCAATGTTTATGTTGATGTTTTTAAGTTTGTTTGTTTAACATAACCAAAATAAATGTTTCTCACAAAAAGAAGAATCAACATACGGACACACTTTTTACATGATGTGACCCAAAACATGACATAAACATCGCATTTGCAGGCCAGCCACTCTGAAATTCACATTTAAAATGTTTGTTTTAAGTATGTAATAAATTTTTTTAATTCCAGTTTTTGAATATTTTTAGATTGTATTTGTCCTTTTTTAATTTCAGCATGCTTCATTTTACATGGAATGAGACGTGATGATAGTATAGTATAATTTTGAACTAATAGTTCTGATGTTTATATTTTGATTGTTGTAGTTTTTAGTTTATCCCTCCAATGGTTACAATACTATTTATCCAATCGGTACTTAATGTAAACGGGCAATTCTCTCATTGCACTCGCGTTAGCTACGGAGTCCCACAAGGCTCAGTTTTAGGACCCATCCTGTTTATGATTTACATGCTACCCTTAAGAAACATTATCAGGAAACACAGCATCAATTATCACTGTTATGCGGATGACATGCAGTTGTATTTATCTATTAAACCTGACCAGAATGACCCCATCCGCATTAACGGGATGGTTGTTGAACGTGTTTCCAGCTTCAAGTTCCTGGGAACCACCATCTCGGAGGACCTGTCCTGGGCCACAAACACCTCCAGCCTAGTCAAGAAGGCTCACCAGCGCCTTTTCTTCCTCAGGACACTGAAGAAGAACCAGCTGTCTTCATCCATCCTGGTGAACTTCTACCGGTGTGCGATCGAGAGCATCCTAACGAGTTGCATCTCAGTCTGGTATGGGAACTGCTCAGTGGCTGACCGCAAGGCACTGCAGAGGGTGGTGAAAACTGCCCAGCGCATCACAGGGACACCACTTCCTGCTCTTGAGGACATCCAGAGGAAACGCTGTCTACGTCAAGCTCGCAGCATTCTCAAGGACTCCTCTCACCCTGACCACGGACTGTTTAACCTCCTCCCCTCCGGGAGGCGTTTCAGGAGCCTCCGGACAAGGACCACAAGATTCAGGAACAGCTTTTTCCCTAAAGCTGTCTCCTTGCTGAACTCTTCCCTCTGACACCCCTAAAACACCCCCCCACACCACCATAGACTCCTCCCCCCCTCTTCAACACTCTGAATCATTTATTTATTCACAACAAGCAAAAACAGTAACTTGTTATTACTTGCACTACTGTCTGTTCATCCAGGAACACTGTATAATCCATCTGCACATTGTAATATTTTCTATGCACTTTACTGTCCATTGCAATACTGTAAATTATGTTCATAGTTCTGCCTATAGTGTTCATACCCTTTTACATAGCCCATCTGTATAGTATATTCATAGTACACCTATCTGTATATCGTGCTTATAGTATTAATATCTGTAAATTATGTCCATAATACTAACCTGTATAGTTATTGTACATACTATAGAACTTTATTCTGTACCTACTGCTTATTGCACTTCTGGTTAGATGCTAACTGCATTTCGTTGCCTTGTACCTACATGTGCAGTGACAATAAAGTTGAATCTAATCTAATCTAATCTAATCATATAGAGAAACTGAATGCCTGCATCAGAGACATCAAGACCTGGATGACAATTAATTACCTCCTCTTGAACCCAGAAAAAACTGAGGTCATTATACTTGGTCCTAAAAACCTCAGAGATGCTCTGTCTGATCAGATAGTCTCCCTGGATGGCATAAGTATAGCCCCTAATTCCACAGTTAGAAACCTTGGGGTTTTATTTGACCAGGATTTATCATTCAAGGTTCACATATCTCAGGCGTGTAGAACTGCCTTTTTTCACCTGTGGAATATTGCTAAGATCAGAAATATACTTTCTAAGAGTGATGCTGAAAAACTCATCCATGCATTTGTTACGTTGAGGCTGGATTACTGTAACTCCTTGTCAGCAGTGTGTCCTAAGAGTTCCTTAAGAAGTCTCCAGCTTGTTCAGAACGCAGCAGCTAGATTGTTAGCAGGAACTAGCAGAAGAGATCACATCACTCCTGTGTTAGTTTCACTTCATTGGCTAGTTCAAAATCCTCCTGCTAACCTGTAAGGCCTTAACCCTTGTGCTATCTTAGATGATCCCACCCTTACATTGACGTGTTCTCCCTACCAGGACAAAGGTGGATAAAGGTGGAAAGATTTCATGGAATCCATGGACACCAGTGAAGATCACAAATCATTGAAGAAAAAAGGTTCAGAGCACTGTCTAGTGGGTCTAGATGACCCAACTCAAGTGTTAAAGTTCCTAGGAATTTGCTTCGATCACAAAATGCAGGACTGCTTGTGGTTCCTAGAATTAGTAAAAGTACAGTTGGAGGTAGAGCGTTTAGCCATGAAGCCCCTGTTTTATGGAATAATTTAGCTCATGTAAGAGAGGCCGACACAGTTTCTACATTCAAAGTTAGACTTAAAGCATTCCTATTTGATCAGGCTTATTATCAGACCAGTTAGTATTCTGAGATTATTTACCTTACTGTTAATTTGTTAAATTAAATTTAACAATAACAATAAAGTTGTTGGTAGGCTGCTAGAAGGTTGAAGCTGGGGAAAAGTATGGTTTACTGGGGTTCTGTTCTTTATCCTGGTCTACTTCTACTCTCCTCTATTCTTGATCATTTATTTATCATTCAGGTCTCTATGCCTCTGTTTGGTGCAGTGCGAATCATGTGTTGTCCCTCTATACCCACTCCCCTCCGGGGGAGCGGGAGTGATTCCAGATTCTAGTTGGTTCGTCTGTGCTTCTGTACTTGGCCGTGGACCCTGCCTCTGGCTCGTCTCGTGCCCCTAGCCGTCCCCCAACTTCATCTAGACATCTCTGAGGTTTATTCTTTTTTTTTCCATAATCCGTTTTTTTTAGGAGTTATTCCAAAGCGAGAAGGAGGGTCTAAGGGCAAGGATGTCCAGTTTAGCCTAGTCTGTTTAGTTTTATTTAGCCATTACCTACTGAATTCTATGACTTCATGTCCTTTATAATTTCAAGTTTATTATAAACTTACTGGCATAAAGCCCATTGAGACGACAATTGTTGCAGTATTGGGTTATCGAAATAAAATTGAATTGAATTAAGCAAAAAAATTGCAGTCTTTATACATCTTTTTGACGATTTTACATTTATGACTGAACTAAAATTTAAATCAAGATTTAGAGACACATCTAAACAAACCGGGCTGCATGGCAGATAGCACTCTTCAAAAATCCTTTGCACTAAAGCTAACGTTAGCCGGTCTCTGCCAGAGCTTTGGTGCAGCTGTACAGAGGGAACATGGCTGAGTAACATTCAGCTGGTCTTTATGAAACATTAGTTTTCACTGTAAAGAAATACTTGAAATGATACTCAGCCCAAAGTAAGAAATTCTTCCACCCACTTGAAACCTTGGTGAGGTAAAAGGAGGAGTGGGTGGGTCAATGTCACGATAAGAAGGCATCTTTTGCTGAAGTGAAACAAAAAAGTTAAATGAACAAAGGTTCTGTTTCCTGTCCAATAATCACTGATAGTGCAGAGAAAAATGGAAGGAGAGTGAGGCAATGTTGTCTTTTTCTCTCTGCAAGGACATTTTATTACGTCCTCAATTCAGAGGGGATCTTTTGTCAGTACAGCCGTGGTAGCATGAGAGACAGCAGAGTCCAATTCTGCTCAATAAGCCCTAAACTCATCTTCCCTCCTTCACCTCCCACAATCCCTCTTTAACTTTGACATTCAGTCTTCTCCAAAACACACATTCTTTTTCAATTACTCAGTCTGCTGCTGCGTGTGCTCTATGCTTCACTGAATGCACGCATATGTGTGTGTGTTGTGCGTTTATTTTTCTGTCTACAATGAACTTGATGAAAGTCACCTTCATCTTCCATTTGGAGAGAGGATGACTGGACGGGCATCTCCTCTTACCGCTCCACTTTCTGCACCTTTGATCAATAGCTGTCACTTATTGTACCACACACATATACATCCACAAGCGTACGCGTGCATGGACACACACACACACACACCCACAGACACACACACATATAGACTCAGGGAGGCTTACATAGATAGGGTTACAACAAATTCATAGATTTACCAAAAAAAGGGAGCGTGAAGAGCAGTGATGGGAGCAGAAATGTGGAGCTGATGTCACATACAGCTCATGGGGGGGGGGGGGGGGGGGCATGGGGGGGAGGCGAATGTTGAAAAAGACATAATCAAATGGATGAGAGAAATAATCATGGAAACATGAAGCCCCGGCAGAAACAGGGTGAGCGGTTCACACAAAGTGAGTTGGCTGTATGAAGGATAAGGCCAGTGCTGACACCCAGAGGACAGAAGTCGTCAACTGCAGCCAAGAGATAACAGGCGGCGAAAGGAAAGAGGCGAGGAAGGGGGGCAGAGGAAGATGAAGGAAGACAGCAGCAGAAAGAAAAAAAATGTAGAAGCAGATAAGAAGAGAGGAGGAAGAAATGCTAAGCCAAACTCCAGCTGCAAGGAAGGGAATGAAAATGCTTTTGTGTGATCTTAATGCAGTAAAAAAGTCCCTTTTTTAAAAACTGTTAGAAAAACTAATGACGCATGTTTGATTCTACAAACACTATAAAAATGAACAGACACTCATCAGTCACATATGTACAAATGTAAATTACTTTAACCTCTGAAGGAGCCTTTGCTGGTGGTGACAGGTGCCAAAAAGGCTAAAATAAAGTTTATGTTAAAATCTTGGTCCAACAGTAAACCTGGATGTGCAAATGCAAGTATTTCAGAAGACAGATGCCCAGCCAGACTATATACACTTGGAACACAGAAAAAAAAACAAAAAACAATTCTGTTCAAAAAAAACAAAAGGAAAAAAAACACACAATATTTCAGAAAAAACATTTGACATTACGCTAATTCATCAATGAGATTTACTGTCCTTGACAGCTAAATAGAACACCTGTTCAGTGATGTAGTGGTAGACTGAGAGGCTGTTGGTTCAAATTCACAAAGGGGTCATACCAAAGACACTGAACAATGGACCTGCCCGTTTGACCTCATCATTAGGTGGTTGAATGTTGGGGGGTGGTCACAAATTCACCAAACTGTTTCTTAGCACAACTGCAGCTCATCACTTCCCCAGGGGAATGGGTTGAATCCAGAAAACAAGTTTCTTACATCCAGGTGTGTGACAGCTGATTAAACCTGACAGTTTTACAACGGTTCATTTAATTCAAGTTTATGCTCAAATGATTGTAAATATGCCAGTTTTTTTTATCGTGCGTGTTTTTTTTGTTTTTCTGTTGCAGGTAGCAGAATGGAAAGAAATGACTATTTTTAGTATTCTGAAGTTATCAAATCAATCTAATTGGAAAAGAAAGATTTTTCCGTGACAGTTTGGCTCCTTGTTTACTGTTTCCACAAATGTTAAAGGTCCTGTTCACAACAGATACTGTAGCTGGGAGTCCACACTGAGAACAAAGTGGACTAGGGTCGGAACACGTATGCTCTGTGGAAAAAGGTCAGAGCCGGCTCTACTTCCTGAGGAGGTTCAGGTCATTTAACATCAGTAGAACCATGATGAGGATGTTTTAAGAGTCTGGGGTCTATAGTGCCATCCTATTTGCTGTGGTGGTCTGAAGCAGCAGACTGAGGGTCGCAGGCTGAATAAACTGATCTGAAGGGCTGGGAGGACGGTGGGAGTGAAGCTGGATGGAGAGAAATCTTATCTTTCAGACAGACAGTCCTTGATTTACTAACTTGTAGTTCTGGTCTGTGAAGAAACACAGATATCTTAGTTCAGTTTCTTATTGGAACTGTTACATTCACTTTTGAGTGGACTGGAATAGAAGTGGCTCAAAAATTTGCCAGATTTCATTAAATAGGTGCTGTCCCTGTCAGATTGGTTGACAGAGTGGAGGTGGTGTTCCAGTTGCTCAGACGCTCTGATTAGCCTGTTGAAAATGAATGTGGGGAACCTCATGATTAATAGATGCCTTCTAAACCTCAGCACAACAGCTTCTGCTGGTACAGCCTCTTCCTGTGGAGCTTGACACTTAACCTGCATTTGAACCTACCACAGAGCACTGCACCCAATCAGCCCCCCTATAGGGGCGTTTGTGACAATGGGCAGGCAGTAACGAAATGAAGACTGCAGCCGTCTGGAACTGGATTAGCTGCTTCTGCCAAACACACTCAATGAAAACTAGAGCAGCTGATAAATCTGGCTCTCCGGACAGCTGATGAACTTCTTGGCTGTTAAAATGTGACAACACTGAGCTTTGACCAGTCAGGGACTTAGATTTGGTAGTGATGTATGGGTACCATACCATTCATAACACGGATGTGCTAACCGTTTTAAACATGATCATGAAGGAGTAATTGATAGTTGCACTTTTCTGCCCGGCCTGAATTCTATGACAAGACTTTTATATCTCCGAATAGAGCTGTGAAAGAAAAAGCCTGGAGCAAGTGTTGCACCACTTTGACTTTTCACATCAAGCCTCATCCCACTGTATGTGGCGGACAAGCACTAGTAAATAGTACAGCAAACAAAAGAAGAACATGCCGCTGTCTGCTGTGTGTTTTTGGGGATTTTTTGGCCACCTTTGTTTTTTTTTCGCCTGTATTTTCCTTTTTCTACCCACCTAGAAAAAGAGCTACAGTATTTTGTTGTACCTGTGCTTTTACTTGTTGCAATAGAAATGATGACACTCATTCATAATCGGAATATTCTAAACAGAATGTAGGAGAAAATGTGCATTCAGATCAAGTAACATCCCTGTGAAAGCAGAACAGAGTTCTTGCTCCTGTTCTCACTGTCCATATGCTGTTTGCCTCAGTCCCTTCTACACTTGGACTTCTTGGGCTGATGTTATCTTTTTCTGTCATGTGACGTAGAAGCCTGCCTGGAGAGCAAGAGGGGGTGCTGGGACAGAGGCGTAACAGCACTTTGTGGTGCAGGACGCCAAAAGACAATCAGTTTGCTAGTGTTTGCTTTTTTTTTTAACAACTATTTCAATCACTTTCAAAATCATGGTCTCCAACTATTTTCCGGCCGCGGACCGGTTTGAACCAAGTTGGTGTTTGATATTTTTTAGCTTCCGGTTTCTGAAAAAACTATTTTTCACGTTAAAATGTTAATAAAATAAATGTAGTTTAAATAATCTGAAAACATTAGTTGATTTTTTTTGCAGATGACCATGATTTGAAGAAGGAAAAGGAAGGAGAAGTTGTTTCTGATTTTAAAAAAATTCAATAAAAGCCATATTACAGTATTTTTTTCTCCAAAGAATGCCTTTATTACATTTTACATAAATCCTGATTCACAGGAACATTTTCTGTGCTAAAGTTTCTTAACAGCCGTCTTAATCTCCTTTTTACAATATTCCACAAATCAGAAACAACTTTATTTGATTGAATCTTCATTCTCTGTCAAATTTTTGGACATGTTTAAACCTAGAATCTGTGATAGAGATTTTCCCTTCAACATCAAAGTGGATGCTGACAACCAGATGCTAACTCTAGCTGTGACCAACTTTTAACCCTTGTGCTATCCTAGACACTTTAACATTGGGAGTTGGGTCATCTAGACCCACCAGACAGTGCTCTGAACCTTTTTTCTTCAATGATTTGTGATCTTCACTGGTGTCCATGGATTACATGAAATCTTTCCACCTTTATCCACCTTTGTCATGGTAGGGCGAACACGCCAATGTAAGGGTGGGGTCATCTAAGATAGCACAAGGGTTAAGATGTGATGGATAAATAAAGCAACATGAAACCACACAACCATCATAAAACTGGTTCATCCATCCATCCATCTTCCTCCGCTTATCCGGGACAGGGTCGCGGGGGCAGCAGACTAAGCAGAGATGCCCAGACTTCCCTCACCCCAGCCACTTCCTCCAGCTCCTCTGGGGGGACCCCGAGGCGTTCCCAGGCCAGCCAAGAGACGTAGTCTCTCCAGCGTGTCCTGGGTCTTCCCCGGGGCCTCCGCCCAGTGGGACATGCCCGGAACACCTCTCCAGGGAGGCGTCCAGGGGGCATCCGGACTAGATGCCCGAGCCACCTCAGCTGGCTCCTTTCGATGTGGAGGAGAAGCGGTTCTACTCCGAGCTCCCCGCGGGTGACCGAGCTTCTCACCCTATCTCTAAGGGAGCGCCCAGCCACCCTACGGAGGAAGCTCATTTCAGCCGCTTGTATTCGGGACCTCGTTCTTTCGGTCATGACCCATAGCTCATGACCATAGGTGAGTACTGGAACGTAGATCGACCGGTAAATTGAGAGCTTTGCTTTTCGGCTCAGCTCTCTCTTCACCACGACGGACCGATAGAGCGACCGCATAACTACGGACGCCGCTCCGATCCGCCTGTCAATCTCACGCTCCGATCTTCCCTCACTCGTGAACAAGACCCCGAGGTATTTAAACTCCTCCACCTGGGGCAAGGACACTCCACCCACAAAGAGATGGCAAGCTACCTTTCTCCGGTCAAAGACCATGGCCTCAGATTTAGCGGTGCTGACCCTCATCCCAGCCGCTTCACACTCGGCCGCAAACAACCCCAATGCACGCTGGAGGTCCCGGTTCGATGAAGCCAACAGGACAACATCATCTGCAAAAAGCAGAGAGGAAATCCTGTGGTCCCCAAACCAGATCCCTTCCGGCCCCTGGCTGCGCCTAGAAATTCTGTCCATAAAAACTATCAACAGAACCGGTGATAAAGGGCAGCCCTGCCGGAGTCCAACGTGGATCGGGAACAGGTCTGACTTACTGCCGGCTATGCGAACCAAGCTCCTACTCCGGTCATACAGAGACCGGACAGCCCTCAGTAAGGCTACCCGGACCCCATACTCCCAGAGCACCCCCCACAGGATGCCACGGGGGACGCGGTCAAACGCCTTCTCCAAATCCACAAAACACATATGGACTGGATGAGCGAACTCCCACAATCCCTCCAGCACCCCAGATAGGGTGTAGAGCTGGTCCACTGTTCCACGACCAGGACGGAAACCGCACTGTTGTTCCTGAATCCGAGGTTCGACTATCGGACGGACTCTCCTCTCCAGTACCCTGGCATAAACTTTCCCAGGGAGGCTGAGGAGTGTAATTCCCCTATGGTTGGAACACACCCTCCGGTCCCCCTTCTTAAATAGGGGAACCACCACCCCTGTCTGCCAGTCCAGTGGTACGGTTCCCGACTGCCACGCGACGCTGCAGAGACATGTCAGCCAAGAAACTCCCACAGCATCCAGAGACTTGAGGTGTTCAGGGCGGACTTCATCCACCCCCGGGGCCTTGCCACCGAGGAGCTCGTTGACTACCTCAGTGACTACAACCCGGGTAATAGACAGCCCCACCCCAAAGTCCTCACTCTCCGCTTCTTCAAAAGAAGGCGTGTCAGTGGGATTGAGGAGATCCTCGAAGTATTCCTTCCACCGCCCGACAATGTCCCCAGTCAAAGTCAACAGCTCCCCACCTGCACTGAAAACGGTGCCTGGGGAGAACTGCTTTCCCCTCCTGAGTCGCCGGATGGTTTGCCAGAATTTCTTCAAGGCCAACCGATAGTCCTTCTCCATGGCCTCACCGAACTCCTCCCAGGACCGAGTTTTCGCCTCCGCAACAGTCCGGGCTACAGCTCGCTTAGACTGCCGGTATCTGTCAGCTGCCTCAGGAGTCCCGCAGGCCAGCCAGGCCTGGTAGGACTCCTTCTTCAGCTTGACGGCATCCCTTACTTCCGGTGTCCACCACCGGGTTCGGGGGTTACCGCCGCGACACTCACCAGAGACCTTGCAACCACAGCTCCGAGCAGCAGCAGAGACAATGGAGGCGGAAAACATGGTCCACTCGGACTCAATGTCCCCAACCTCCCTCGGTACCTGTTTGAAGTTCTCGCGGATGTGGGAGTTAAAGACTTCCCTGACGGAGGGCTCAGCCAGACGTTCCCAGCAGACCCTCACAGTACGTTTGGGTCTTCCAAGTCTTTCCGGCCTCCTTCCCCGCCAGCGAATCCAACTCACCACCAGGTAGTGATCGGTGGACAGCTCCGCCCCTCTCTTCACCCGAGTGTCCAAGACACAGGGCCGAAGGTCGCCTGAAACAACTACAAAGTCGATCATCGACCGCCTGCCTAGGGTGTCCTGATGCCAGGTGTATTGATGGACACCCTTGTGCTCGAACATGGTGTTCTTTATGGACAAACTATGACGAGCACAGAAGTCCAATAACAAAACACCACTCGGGTTCAGATCAGGGGGGGTGTTCCTTCCAATCACACCCCTCCAGGTGCCACTGTCATTGCCCACGTGGGCATTGAAGTCCCCCAGGAAGACAATGGAGTCCCCCGTTGGGGCACTTTCCAGTACCCCTTCGAGAGACACCAAGAAGGCCTGGTACTCCGAACTGCTGTTCGGCCCGTAAGCCGAAACCACAGTTAGAGACCTGTCCCCCACCCGGAGGCGGAGGGACATGACCCTCTCGTCCACCGGGGTGAACTCCAACACTTGGCGGCTGAGCTGGGGGCTCACGAGTAAGCCCACGCCAGCCCACCGCCTCTCACCTTGGGCAACTCCAGAGTGGTAGAGAGTCCAACCCCTCTCTAAGGACTGAGTTTCAGAGCCCAGGCTATGTGTGGAGGTGAGCCCGACTATATCTAGACGGTATCTCTCAACCTCTCGCACCAGCTCAGGCTCCTTCCCTCCCAGAGAGGTGACATTCCATGTCCCAAAAGCCAGGTTCCATGATCGGGGTTTGGGCCGCCGAGGCACCCGCCCTCGACTGCCACCCAAACCACATTGCACCGGCCCCTTTTGAGGTCTCCTACGGGTGGTGGACCCATAGGAGAGTGGTCCCACGTCGCTCCTTCGGGCTGTGCCCGACCGGGGCCCGTGGGAAGAGCCCCAGCCACCAGGCGCTCGCCTGCGAGCCCCGACCCTGGGCCTGGCTCCAGAGCGGGGCCCCGGTGACGCCAATCCGGGCGACGTAATCGGGTCCTCGGTATTACGTTTCATCAGAGGCTTCCGAACCGCTCTTTGTCTGGCTTGTCACCCAGGACCTATCTGCCATGGGAGACCCTACCAGGGGCTTAAGCCGCAGACAGCTTAGCTCCTGGGATCACCCAAGCTCTCAAACTCCCCCACCACGTTAACGTGGCGGTTCACGGGGGAGCATAAAACTGGTATTTTCTAAATATGTTAATAAACATGAACCCACCGTGTCTGCAAGTTTGTTATCTGTCTATGTGAAATATTCAAAAGTCAGTTGCTACATATCAGGCAGAACAGCTTCTGTTACGTGAGAACAACTGTCTCGGTATTTGTAGGAGAACTCCTGGTTTTGTCTGTAAATGGCAGCTTTATTTTTCTGTGAAGTCGAAGACCGTTATCTGGTTTTCCTCACTGGATCTTTTCTCCCCAAAGAAACTTTCCAAATGCGTTTTTTTGCTTGTTTTTCATTAGCTTTTTAGCTTTGACCTTCTAACTTAGCGGTCCGATCATCACATGAACCTGGTCGTTTTTCAAAATAAAACGTCCTTCAGTATCAGAAAAGAAACGAAATGGAAATAATCAAAGTTGGTTTAAGCATTTTTTTTCTGTCTGCAGCCTGGTACCAAGTGGCCCACCGACTGGTACCGGCCCGCGGCCTGGGGGTTGGGGACCACCAAAATACATGTGTAAAGGGGAGTTAAATGCATAAATTAGTCTTTTTAAAAGTAATGCAAACTATAATCTAAACAAGATTCCACTGACAACCGGTTCGTATATGTAAGTGCAGTAAATTACTGTAACAATAAACTGAGATAAAATGCATTATGTTTTATTTGCTCTTACCAAGCCACTACCTAATCCACCCCCGCGATGCTCAGGACCCCCGGCGGTTTAAAAATTCAATCCCCAACCTCCTCTGGTTTGTCGTCTTAGTGCCTCCCACAGCACAGAAACAGTGACTTTTTCTATTTTAAACCAGAGAATAACCTTTAACCCTTATGCTATCTTAGATGACCCCACCCTTACATTGACGTGTTCTCCCTACCATGACAAAGGTGGATAAAGGTAGAAAGATTTCATGTAATCCATGAACACCAGTGAAGATCACAAATCATTGAAGAAAAAATGTTCAGTGCACTGTCTAGTGCAGGGGTCGGGAACCTTTTTGACCAAGAGAGCCATAAATGCCAGATATTTTTAAATGTAATTTTGAAAGAGCCATACAATAATGTAGCGTCCCTTTCCCACACTGAGGCACGGAGACTTAACCTCTTTTAAGGTTCTTTGTTCTGGTTACTGCAGACCGCAACAAACGCCGTACAATTAATTCAGCAACTCCTTATTTTCGCCCGCCGAGACGAGACGAGAGCGCTTCTCTCAACTTTTTATTCCCCTGCTCCCGCTCCAGTCCTCCCATTTCCCTTATTCGGCCCATAGCTGAACCCCATTGGTCCAAACTCCCTAACAACAGGCTGAGCGACAGAACAAAGGGCCAATCAGATCACTGCTTGATCGATGCGTTCCATGAACTCCAGAACTTTTAACGAGGCCCAACAGCCAAGTTAAACTCAGTCCGCGACAATATTTTTAAAACTAAAAATACAAATGAATGTGTGCATTTGATTTAATTTTAACACTTTTAAAGTACAATAAGTCATCGTTATGCTGTTGCTAATAAATGATTCGTGGTAGTTTTGCTGATGGTCTTGTCCGGTTGATACGTGGTGAGTTTCTGCTTCATGCAGGCGTTGAGACTTTAAACGTGATCGTAGGTCTGAATGTTTTGTAGATGTGAGAAAGACTGATCACATGCAGACGCGGAGTTAAACACACACTCACACGCTGCAGTGAGTGACGGGCAGCGGGGTTTACGTTTTTGCCATCCCTGCGCGATTCACCTGCCCCCCCCCCCCCCTTCTCCCTCACACATCCCGTCCCCGCAACTGCGCGCTCTTTCTCAGAGACGGGAGCGCGCCGTTTTAGGCACGGCAATTCACAGGTTTCCGGCTGGTACAAACTCTGTGAAATAATAGATAATAGTAAACTGATAGTTTTTTCTCCAAGCAACGCTACTACTGCGCGCCTCTGGCATCGCATCGCGCCCGAGAAGGACTGGTCTAATGAAAAAAAAAGTATAATTAAAGATTTGTCTGCGAGCCACATGTGACCATCAAAAGAGCCATATATGGCTCGCGAGCCATAGGTTCCCGACCCCTGGTCTAGTGGGTCTAGGTGACCCAACTACCAATGTTAAAGTGCCTAGGATAGCACAAGGGTTAAAACAGGGCTATATGTCTCAAGCTTTTTTCCTCACTAGAGGGCGCTTCAACTGACTTCTGACTTCAGGACCTTTAAAATGTCGGCCAGGCTTGTGTCCTTTAGGGTTTTTCTTTTCGTCCAAAACTTTCTGAGCTTCACCTGGATTCATGCTTCAGTGGTTGTGACAAAAATGGACAACGGCGCTTTTGTCCGACCAAAGTCTCTTCTGTCAGTAAAATGTGGTTCCATTTTTATGGCGCGCAGCAGCGTTGTGCAGGACTGACAAGTGAGACGCCAACGCTGCCTGTGGCTGGAATGAATGTGACACGCCACAGAGACTGTGAGAGAGAAGCCGCAGAAAACCCCCACTGGCACACAGGGAAGATGCAAATTCAGCAGACTTGCTGTGAGGTCACAGCAGCAACTGCTGCACTTCCATAGTTCTGCCAAAACATATATGCTGGAAGATGGCCACGAGCAACTTCCAGCCTGGAAATGTCAGACAACCCGTCTGCTGAAGGGATCAGAGGCAACTCAAAGTTCACAGAAATGCGTGAGGATTAGGGAATTTTGGGTTTCTGATTGAAATTAATCTAAAAACACCTCATTAGACAAACATGTAAGCCAGGAGTGACTTCACCAATTCCCTGCATAACTATGTGATGGTATTAAACACTGAAAAAAGGAAGTCTATAAACCATGGAAGGGAGGGTTAACTACACCAACAGGACTAATCGAACAAAGTAAAGTTAAGATTTGAAGAACTATGTCTTGACTTAATCTCACTGATGTCCACAACATTTATTTGTTAACCAAATTATCACAAATGTTTCATATCATAGGAGGTTCCGTTCAAAGGGCATCTTATGTGTACGGACACATGCCTATGCAGAAGTATTTCTTTTGATTTGGCAGCATTGACAGAATGGGACGTTATGGATTTGTGTCGCCAGAACATGCACACGGAGCGCCACAGAGATGCTCGACATCGTAGATGTTTTCAGAGGTTCAGCTTCTTAACAGAACTTTCCTCTGGAACATTCCTGAAGGTTCTGGGTCCAACACCATCATCTATTTTACATGCAACATCAACTTTTTGAGGTTTTAAGCGTATTATAATGTTAATTCTGCACAGACACGCTGCTGAGGCCGGCTCTAGGTTGACGTCATGAAATGGGCGGCACCCATAAGGAGAGAGAGGCGGAGCCTCAGAGAGGCGAAAATAACTCTTATTTCATAAAAAGATTGTTCTTTAGTTTTCCAAAGGTAATGTATTATTATATACATGGATATAGTTTACTCTGAAAGGCCTAAGAAAAGCTTGATATAGGCTCTTTACCACGCCTTCACATCGGTCCTTCTGGACCTCTTTAGTTACACAGGTGTTTGGATGCAGATGAGAGGACATGGCAAATCTTTAAACTACACCATAAGTCAGACTGATTTCAGAGAGAAAGGATTTGTGTTTGTGTTACAGTGTTGTGTAATAGTGTTGTGTCTACTAACAGACTGGGTGACAACAACCCCTGACTTTCTGGCAGGCGGGTAGGACCAAGCATCTGCGCATCTTTCTCCTATCAGTGGAGGAAAAACGTTAACGCTGTTCCCCTCGCATCATCTCCACAAGCCCAGATCCACAACAGCTTCACACGGAATGCTCTTCACTTTCAGGTGCAGGTCAGCTAACCAGACATTTCAATTCAGAAGATGGATGCCACATTTCAGTGGGAACGATAAGAAAATGCTCTCCAGGTCTTTCAGTGCGCCATCAGATCCTTTTTTCTGCAGCCTGACTGACAGCCTGCTGGAATGAGGCTTTTAACTCTTTTCCCGTTCTACACATCCATCTTTAGCAAAGAAAGCTGTCGATGAGGCTTATGCCTTTCAACAAGGCTGATAAGTGCAACACGTCAACCTCCTCAGGATTTTTCTAAGAAATGTATGTGTGTGTCACAGAAATAACTACTGAAGTCAAATGGACTCTTGATGTGAGACATGCTGACTTGATCAGTAACATTTCACTGATAGAATGACTTTTTAGAATAAAACATCCGAGTTAGAACCCTTTTATTTGTAATACACAGAACCTCTGCTTATGAAAGATAGAAACCATGGACCAATATGAATGTCCAATAGGGTTTAGGGTTAAATTACCTTCAATCGCAGCTAAATTAAGTCACCAAAGCTGTACCTGTTGAATTATTGTGGAATATAAAGTAGAGAAGATCAATTTGAGATGGAAGAAATGGAAATATAGATGGATATACACCATGAGACAGTTCATGATGTTCTGGCGCAACCAGAGGATGGGCCCAGGCTGAAACCCAAACCGTCTCCTCTGTGGACTTCTCCACCGAACTGCATGGCTTTAAGACAGAAAATTCTCCACACTACATGAATGCATCACTGGTTTAAAGTGTTTGTGTGATGGGAGCAACATTACATGGATCCTTTTAAAATGCTGCAGCTTTGTCCAGCATATGAAGCACACTGAGAGGTGTGCGAATCACAAACATGAGCGCAGAAGGACACGCACACACAGATCTCTGAGCAATGCGTTTTCTTCTTCCCACGCCTTACACTGCTCTCATACATCACAGGCCTTTGTCTCCCCACACAGCGTGGGACGGTGACTGCATTGTGACTCACACTCAGAGACACAGTGTGAGGAACAGACAGAAAGTGATGAGGATGAGAAGATAGCAGGGGGCTCCCGTGGGGTTCATCCCGGCTGACCATTCAAAATGGCCTTTGCGATCCAGAAACCTGATGCAAACGTGGAGCGAGCAGCTGGTAAATTTGAACTGATATCACCGTAATTCTGCTGTCACCATCACATTCCTGTGAAAGTAACCAGCGCGTCCACACTCAGAGACCAGAGAAGAGGGAAAGGTGCAACTTTAAAAAAAGTTTACAAAAAAATGTCCTAAAAGAACAGATAACATTAAAGCGTTTCACTGCAAAACATCTGAAAGTTGTTGTTTAGAAGAAAGGATGAGGACATCTTTATTTAAAAAGAGCACATGTCCAAAAAAACAAAATTCAGGGAGAAGTTGCCCTAATGGGGATGCACAGTGGAGTAGTGGTTAGCACTGTCACTTCACACTGAAAAGGTCCTGGTTTGAATCCCAGCTGGGTCCTTTCCTTGTGGAGTTTTCATGTTCTCCTTGTGTTTGTGTAGATTTTCTACAGCTTCCTCCCACAGTCCAAAAACATGCATCCTCTGTTCACTGAAGACTGTACATTGTCTTTAAGTGTAAATGCGACTGTGTGTATGTGGGTGTGTGGCCCTGCAACAGACTGGTGGCCTGTCCACCAGGGATAGGCTCCAACATCCCAGTGACCCCAAAAGGGGTTAAGCGGGCTTAGAAATTGGATGGATTGAAAATTTAAAAATTCTACCCTCAAATATACCCTACTACACACACACAAGCACAAAGACGTCCATGTTTTCCTGATAAAATCCTCTAAAGGCTCTGGCATGAACTTCCATTCCCACCTTTAGCACCATGAGAAGAAAAAAGAAGTGACGATGAGATATTTTAAAGTCTAATCAAGAAGAACCATAAAAAATGTTTCAATTATATAAATACACATAAAAAAAATTAAATTGTTGAGTTTTCAAATTAGATTAGCTTAACAAACACCAATCAGAGCTGGTCAGAGTGAAGTGGAGTGTCTCGTTCCTGAGGACACAAATGCCTTGCTTCCACTGAGCAGTCCTGTCCGGTCCGGTCCGGTCCAGTCTGGTTTAGAATGTTCCAGGCAATTCAGGTGAGCATTTCCGTTCAAAGTTGGATCGTCCCGGCGCATACAGGGTGTAGACCGATGGCGTAGATTTGTATCGTAGTAAACTGACTACAGCAAGAGCGAAGCAGTCAACAACATTGGAGGTCACGCAGCAGCTCGTCTTTTGGTACTTTATATGTACAAGTCATTTAATGTTAATGAGGAATGCAGGACGCAAAGAGGAATGCTGGCGCTGGTTTGGCGCTTTATTTCTGTCGTACTGACCTTATGCCAGTCAACGGATTTCATCGTGTGACTACAGTAGCTACGCTAACCGGTCTGTTCCAGTTTTCTATGGACTTACAACCAACAGGAGCCCAAAATTGGCACGGTTTGGTGAAGCTTAATGGGTCCATTTCATAATTTTAATGCTAAAAATACCAGTCCTGACTGGACTGTACCACTCAGTGAAAATGAGTCACGGTTTCAGTCAACTTCAAAATGGACCGACATTTTTTAAATTAATGGAATTCCATAAAATAATTAATTTTTTTTGTAACTGATGAGGAAGTGATTGAGCCCAATGAAGTTGCACTAAAGAATGAGAAACCCCTACAGTGTTTAACCCTTGTGCTTTCTTAGATGAACCCGCCCTTGCATTGACGTGTTCTCCCTACCATGACAAAGGTGGATAAAGGTGGAAAGATTTCATGTAATCCATGGACACCAGTGAAGATCACAAATCATTGAAGAAAAAAGGTTCAGCGCACTGTCTAGTGGGTCTAGATAACCCAACTCCCAATGGTAAAGTGCATAGGACAGCACAAGGGTTACAAGGCCAGGAGGGGAGTCCTGTAAAAACTCTTCCCTGTGCTGACTGACTTGTGAGTCACATCAGTCTGGAGCCATTAAATAAGGAGTAAAATATAGTGCCGCTGGAACAACCCAAATCTAAATGTTCAGATGGTGTTCTTTAAACCAAGCATAAGTGGGTGGAAAGCTTTAGCAGCTAGCAGGAAGTTAGCGTCAGACCAAGAATAGCTCACAGGCTTTAGCAGACTTCAGGAGGCAAGTTTGCCACTGTCTTACCAGCAGCTCCACAAGGCTTGGTCTCCATGGTAGCACCTCTGCTAAACATACGTGAAGAGCTCCAAACAGCAGCTCAGTGGATGGTACACCAACGTATGAAGACCGAGCTTTAGGCTTTGTTCGCTGACACACACGGACAGCTTCATCTTCCCAAAAATAAACTTGCTGCAGCTTTAATCCGCCTTCATTTCTGCGTTTGTGGGAATATTGATGACATTTGTTGACGGTGCGTGACACGACTCACTGGGAGCGTCACACCTCTCTAGATGAAGTTTGTTCTGTTCAAACATTTTCTCCATCTTTTTTAGTTGCAAACAAAGTTCCGTTGAAACACGGAAGTGCATCAGTCTTCATCATCTTGCGTATCCTGTCTTTCTCTCTAACAGCAGAACCGTGATGCACTCTGCCCAAGCTCAGAGCGGCGCTCACTCATGGAAGCTTTTAACCTTCACCAAACAAAGAAGCAGCATGTTAAGAACACATTTCTTTTTTAACTTGGAAGTAGAAGCATGACACAACGTTCCAGACCCCACAGAGAAAGGTAATTCATTAGTGATCTTTTTGCTACAGAAGAGCCAAACTCAAGGAGAGAAAATTCAATTTAGCCTGAGTAGTCTGAAAACATTTCCTCCAAGCTCTGCCTTAAGGCTTCAGAGCTGCAATAAGTGAAGGTGCTTTCTTTAGATATCTCCAAAATAAATTATCATTTCTTTTGAGATTAAATTGAGCACTGATATTTTTAGCAGATCTGGAGGCAATGAAAAAATAAGAAGTCTATCAAGCCTGAATGAGAAACTGTGAAAAGGCCCACTGTAATTTTGTTATTATGCTTTGATGAGAAGCAAAATGAGTAAATAAATGAATATAAACTACGAATGAAGAAAAAGGAGCCGCTGGATGTTCAGAGTGTACAGAAAGACATTCAGAGAGGCTCTGGCACAAAACTTTACGGCAAAATAAAGGCTCAGTCTGAGATTCCATTCATCGGAATTTTGTTTGATGTTACAAAACTTACAATAGAAAACAGTAAGAGGGAGAAGAACTCTACACAATCATTTTTGATTTTCTTTACAAAGCAATCTCATTCAGCGATTAGTTTATATGCTGAGTTTTCTTTTTAAGTGTTGTAACTTAAGGGAATTGGCTTCTCCGTCCTGGCATTGCTAAAAGGAGCCAGAAGCTCCAGCATTATCAGCATTCTTAAGTCTAAATGTCCTTGTTCCTTGTAAAATGCCAAATCACCATAATCCCAAATTCAGCTTCTCACACTCATCAGGACTTTGAGTGTACTTTGGTTTAACACCGCACTGCAGATGTCTGGGGGTTCTGATGTTGCATTTGGGAGGGAGCTGCAGCTCTGTGGCACTGAAGCTGGAGCCTAGTTAGGGCCCAACATTCCAGAGTCTTTGACAGCATTCAGTCTTTAGGAGACGCTATAGAGGGGTGTCAAAAATAATCTGTAATAATCTTGTTGACGTGTACAAAACAAAGAAAGATGTAAGACTATTTATTATTAACAAATGGCTAGAGAGTTTGACCCCAAACTTTATGTACCGTAACCACCAAGTGTTTCTTTTAACTATTTCCCTAAAAATGTCAAATCCTGTTACATTATCGCCTCAGAATTGTATGACAGAAGCAGAGTAACTCAGAGAACATCAGCAAAGGTTGAGGAGAGCATCTTTTACGTCCCTCCGGTAACTTAAACGAAAACTAAACCCAGACAGTGGCTGGGATAGGCTCCAGCAGCTTTAGGATTAAGATTTGGCCGGTTTAGAAGATGGATGGATTTAAACATCTGAGGTTAAAGTTAAACAAACAGCCATTTATTCGGGTGACACAACATAAAAGCCAGAATGAGGCTGAAATGATGAATAAACTTAAGTGCTAAGGCTTTAGAGCAAGAAAACTTTTGCTGAAATGCAGTCTCCAAAACATGACACCTACCATAAATGTAAACAAAGACTACAAGGTTAAATAAAAAAAAAGGTCAAAGCCATAATAAAACTAATGAGAAGGAAACCAAATGCTTTCACAATCTAAAGCCAGGCAGACAACAGGAGCAGGCTAAAGAACAGATTCCTTTTAGAAAGCAGCCGCCACTAGAGCAGAGGTTCATGGGAGCTTTTAAGCTTCCCTTCCAGTCAGGCCATTGGTGGGAAGTGGCAGCCTCAATCAGCTCTGCAGGGGGGGCAGAGTCAGCAGCTGTGGAGGAGCTGGACCTCTGCAGGAGATAAAACGCAAGAACATGCAGGGAACACCAGCGGTCGCAATAGACTACAACCTTCCATTATTTGTGGGAAGAAGAACATTTGTTGGCAACAGTACTCTGAGGTATTTTTCGGTGACAGTACTCTGAAATATTTTTTGATAACAGTACTCTGAGGTATTTTTTGGTGACAGTACTCTGAAATATGTTTTGATATTAGTACTCTGAGGTATTTTTTGATGACAGTACGTACTCTGAGACATTCTTTAGTGACAGTACTTTGAGGTATTTTTTGGTGACAGTACTCTCTGATATTTTTTGGTGACAGTACTCTGATATTTTTTGGTGACAGTACTCTCTGATATTCTCCGCTGATTTCCACTATGTTTGAATCCTTTATTTAGGTATCCTCCAGGGCAGGGGTTGGGAACCCATGGCTTGTGACCCATATGTGGCTCTTTTGATGCCCACATCTTGCTCGCAGACAAATCTTTAACTATAAAAAAATAAAAAAAGTTTCATTAGACCAGTCCTTGGGCACGATGCAATGCCAGTTTGTAACGCCCTGAAGCTTGCAAATCGCAGTCCCAGCAGATGGGCGCTCCCTTCTTTGAGAAGGAGCCGCGTGTGAGAAAGGAAAAGGGGAGGCAACAAGGTGAAGCAGCGCACTGATTAGGACACGGTGCCCGTCACATACCACACACACATACCACAGACTGCAGCGTGAGTATTGCTGTACTGACAATAGCCGCGGTTACATGTGCAAAGCATCTTGATCGGATCAATGGTCGGAATAAAATTCAATCGCGTACATGGGGCCAGAAAAACCTTTACCGATTAGAACAAACGTTCACATGGGTCTCATTTTCAGTCGGAATAAATCATTTGGGCATGCGCAGTAGTGTTGAAAATACCGGAAGCGGTAAGCAAACAACCACACAGTAGATAACTGGCAGCTCGGTAATATACAAGATGATCTTCTAAACATGCTTTTATTATTGTTATGGTTATTATGAAGCACCTGTTCGCTCATCATTTTATTTTTAATCCGTGTGGTCAGTACTTTTTCTGTGGAAGAACGGAGCTGGAAGAAGACAGGGTTAGGAGTGGGCTAACACGCGCTAACATTAGCCTTGTTTAAAAATCACAAAATCCATTACTCCCCAATGACAGGCTGAGAGACAGAACTGAGGGCCAACCAGCATCTCTGCTTGATGCATTCAATGAACTCTGGAACTTAGAACGGGACCCAAGAGCCACCCAGTCCCTACAATAACAATGTTATTAAAAATAATCCACAGATTTATTGTACTTTAAAGGTGTTGAAATGACAAAAAATGCACAAATTCCCCTGTATTTTTAGTTTTAAACATATTGTATGGCTCTCATGAGATTACATCTAAAAATATGTGGTGTTCATAGCTCTCTCTGCCAAAAATGTTCCCGACGCCTGCTCTATGGGGGATTGATGGTGTTTTACCAAACCATGCCAAGATGCTTTTTAGAGTAAAATGTGACCCTTTTAAAGTCCAGAAGACTTGGTCACGCCTGTGTTTACATTCATCACAACACTGAACTTTAAGGAAAACATCCTTTTAGGCTTTAACTCTAACCGGTGGTTTTATGTATAACATGCTCTCCAGAGCGGTGAAGAAAGCCACCTCAGAGACGTTTCTCACTCTGCTACGCTTCCAAACGCCTCCAAAAGCAGCAAGAAAGACTCATTTGGATCATCACGTCATTGGGATTTCATTAAGAAATCCTTTTAACCAGTGAGCTCTTCATTGCATAAAAGTCCAGTCTGTATGTGTGTGTCTGTCTACTGAGAAAAATGTCTTCAAATATCTAAAGGAAGATGTCGGTTTTAATGAGATACTCTTATAGGGCCGGTAGAGCAGGCTTTGGTTAACATCCTCTGAATTTACTGGAACTCAGTTCTGAATCTCTGAATGTGTTTCCCACACCGAGTGTGGGTGTGACACTGTGTCACCTCTGGGTGTCATTCCAGGTGATACAGCCAAGAAGAGCTGCCTTTACAGCCGCCCTGTGGAGCCACAGCCTGTTTTTAACAAGGACGAGGAGGCACGTTCACTCACTAACACACACCCAGCTCCCTCCAGCTCTGGCACACTGCAGCAATAAACATGTACTGCAGTGGATCTGTAGTAATTCATCTTCATTGTCCAAGACATCAAACCTGAAGAACGACAGCAAC
Source organism: Oryzias latipes (assembly GCF_053564925.1). Classification (NCBI taxonomy): domain Eukaryota; kingdom Metazoa; phylum Chordata; class Actinopteri; order Beloniformes; family Adrianichthyidae; genus Oryzias; species Oryzias latipes. Next base: position 10,782,311 of record NC_136252.1, read on the forward strand.
AGTCGCAGCTGCATTAAATGTCCTCGCAGCCAAGGAGACCGGCAACAAACATTTTAATTCTCTTCTTTCTCTCTCACACAATTTCACCCTTTGAAGACACAGCCCAGCCTCTCAACAATGGAGTACTTCTTCTCTGAGGGGAGAAGGGCTTCAAATCTCTGCGGCTCTGTTGGAGTGGAGAAGAGAAAATGGAGGAACAGGAGGGAACCTATGGACACAAGCTGTCTTTCACAGAATACCAGGATTCCTATCACATGCCTGCATCAGCAGCCTGGTCTCCTTCAGTCCAACATGACTGATGAGGAGGGCTGAAACAGTTCAACTCGTCCCCTCTTTTTCCTAATTCACATGTTTTTTGAATGATAGGAAATGAATGGTTTCTCGTTAAAGACACCACCGACATGCACGCGCATCCACATACACAAACGCACGCACGCACACACACACACACACACACACACACACACACACACACACACACACACACATGCGCCTTTTATCCACGTTCATCCTGGAGCACAGCTTTTATCATCAACCAATAACTGTCAGCTGTAAAATTGCTTAATTAAAGCATGAATTTTTAATAAACCCTAAGGCGCTGTGGGGAGGGACCTGAAAAAGGCCCCTCACTGACGATTCGCTTCCAGGATGGAGCGGCAGCTCCTCACACTAACCTCACATGCAACTCTCATTATTTGGTGGAGAAATGCTGAGCAGATAAAAAGCAGAAGCTTCACATGCTTCAAGGACAAAGCCATGAACTCCTAAATGTTGTGTTTCCCTTTTCTCTGCTGGATCAGTGCCACCCTCCCAGCGGCCATCAGATTTAAATCACATCATTCATATGTTGGAAACAAAGAAAAATGTACAGCAAACTCACTACACACTCCTCTGAGCATCCACTCACATGTGCCATTCATAATTACACCCCATCTTTGCATGACGGTGGCTGGGATAGGCTCCAGCAGCTTTAGGATTAAGATTAGGTGTAGAAGATGGATGGATTTAAACATCTGATAGACGTCTGTCATAAATAACACAGCAACACCACGTTTTTTTCAGGTCCAACACTTTAAAATTCCTCTCACTGAAGCTGATGTGTCCTGTCATTGTGTAGTACTTGTTTAAATATTGATCATACGTGACAAAAATTGGATGTTTAGCATGGTTGTCAGAGGGAGTTAGTTCATCCTCTCAAAGAAGGTCCTAATGCGAATCGTGTCCTCCTTGCCGTATGGTAAAAGGTCATACTAGAGCATCAGTATACAAGATGATTATTGATGTCAATAGCATAGCAGCATCAAATGGGGAGAGTAGTATCTGAACAGAATGTCTGTGTTCCAAAATGTTCACTTTATTCATATAATTTACTGTAAATGTCAACCTATGTATCATCTGCCCCTGACCTGAGGTCACGGGGCAATATTCTCTCTCAGGGGAGAATGTGAGCTTCTGCTCATAGGCCATTTCCTGCAGGGACTTGTCTGAACCGCCCCAACTCTGACCACCTCAGCTGAAGATAAAGAGCACCATGTGAGGGACTGGGCTTTTCCAAGCAAATGGCTCCTAACAGATGCCTAATGTCTATTCCGTATAATGAGGAACAAGACTGAACTAGTAAATTACATAAAACTGTAATGCTTATCAGGAAAAGTCCAGGATCTCTTGAGTCCTTCAACTCAAATACTGAACCCTTGACTTGGCTCTTCTCTCCAACTGTCCACTGAACAAAGGCAGGTTGAGGACGAACGAGTGCAAAGGAAAAAAAACCATGTGAGAAAGCCGAAGCAGCCTGAAGGAACACCATGCAGATGAAGAACACTGGAAGATGGAGTGAACCCTTCTAAAGGGTGTTAAAGGTGTTAGTGTCCCTAAGGGACTGGAATAAAAAAACAAATAATCCTACCTGTGAAGAACTCTACGTTAACACTCTGTAATAACATTTAAGCTGTTGTTCATTTATGCAGGATTTGCTCTGAAATAAATGCTGTAATCAAAATCAGAATTAGTTTATCGCCACAGGAGTGGAAGGCTTCACATAGGAATTAGCTGCAGTCCATGGTGCAAACATTAAATCACAATAATTATACACTGTGAACACGATTATTAAGCAAGTTATATTTTGAGGATGCATTTTCTTATTATACATCTCCTGTTTTCGTGGTCAATCCACAATGTAAACAAACCCTCAGTCCTGAACATTTCAGTTGGAAAGAAAGTCTTGATTTTCTAAAGAGAATGTGTGCACCATATTGGGCAACCATTCGTGTCCAGATAAAGATGCAAGTAATTGAAAAACAAAGATTTTCCCATCTAACTTGTTTATTTTCACCTGTTGAGGTGAGAATAAGAAACAAACAGACATTCCTGTGTACTGTAAAGGTAAAAGGTAACTTTTACCTTTACAGTACACCTTTACAGTACACAGGAATGTCTGTAAAAGGTAACTTTTACCTTTAGGGCCTTTCAGAAGGGCCTAAAAGTTCTCAATGGGGAAAAGGGAGCCAGGTCATCATTCTTCATCACTGTCATTTGAGATTTTTTGACCATTCTTGACATTTGAAATTCTGAGTCTTGTTTGGAGGTGGTCGGGATTCAGACTTTCTTCCCTAGACCATGTCTCTGAGAACTGAACACCTCTCTCTTGACGCTCCAGGCATGTTGCAGTCACGTCTTCTTTTCTCGACATGTTTCCTTTGACCATGTTGACTGTTTGCGACAAAATGTCTGATGGTTCTGCATTCATGCCTAAATAGCTTAGATATTTCACTCTTGATATTTCAAGAGTTCTGCATTCGTGGGAAAAGACCAATTTTGACTTTTTGACATCAGATATTTTTTAAGCCCGTTTTTACTGAGTTGATTAATCTGCTTAAATATTATACACACCTTTGACATTTTTCCTTTTTTTGGATCTTGTTCCCCGTCTCTAACATTCCACTCTCTCTCTCTTCTTTTCTCCATTTGGCCCCAAAAGAAATGTATTCAAACATAATTAAAAAAAAATATTTTGCACCAATCCAAAAGGGGTTTATACAAATATACACCTCACGTGTCGGAAGATTCATAATCTCCTTTTGTAACGGTAACATCTGTTCAACCCTAGAGGTCTTCATCTCTGATCTGTTTGCTCAGCTGCTGGACAGGAAAAGTTAACAAAAAAAAAATACACATCAGCTCATTAAATCCAATGAGTATTTGAGTTTTTACAGCTTGGAATTTGGAAATTATAAATAAAATGATGTTATTGTGATAACTGTTCACCGTGTAGAAGCTCTAAAATCAACCAAACAAGGATGAGTGTACAGATAAAAAGAAATCAAGTATGATAGAGCTAAAGAGAAGGATCAACATGAAAAAGAATGCAGTAAATTTTTTTTCCCACCCCCACAGGTGAACTGGCCCCCACATGAAGACTTTTCACTCGTTTGTGCTAAGAGCGCCACACCTCGCCTTCCACACACCCACTCACACACACCTAACTTGTCTTCGTCAGTAGGTCTCCCACTCCCAGACAGAAGGAGCTGGTCGCCTTGGTATCCAAGTCTCTTTCTGTTCCAACATTTCACTGTATGTTCGTGGGCTTCATGCAACCTGTTTGTGTGAGCGCAGGCGTGTGAGGACCCATGCATTACTGTGTGAAGAGGCACTGATGTGTTGGCTTTGCGGTTGGATCCTCAGCAGCCATTATGGAGGCGGACTGGAAGGTCCCTGCTTTAGTACCTGTGCTCCAGCTATGCAGAGGCCTGTGGGGGGGGGAAACACTGAACTTTCATCTGCTGCAGCCAGCTGCTGGCAGATGAAGGAAAAGGTTCAAACCTTTTTTTCTTTTCTTTTTGCTTCTGCAGACAATCCAATTATAAAGTCTCTTTCTACTGGCCTAGATCAAAACCATTGAGCAAATGTGTGCTCACAACCCCTTTTTGATGGAGGCAGTAATTTTAAAGACAGCATACAAAACCAGGTGGAAGGTTGTGATTGGTTGTTTGTTAAAAATGTTTCCTGGGAAGCAAATAGAACACATGGATCTGTATGATTTACAGGGTGTCCCATGTCTTCCAAACACCTGTTTCTCTGCTTGTAAGCCAGTGTAAGGTTTAAACAGAGGCAGTTCAAACCCACAGTCAGTCCTATCAATCCCAAAAATATGCTTGTGTTCAAAAGGAGAGAGAAGTAAAAAGGATTTTAAATGATAGATTAGCTTTTTGAGAATGCAAAATGAATGCTGGTGTATATGAATGTTATAAACAGGGATCCCCATAATAAAATTTATGAAGTAAAAGGTTTTATGAGGCAACACTCATTGTGATAACATCCAAATCTTTTCCCGGTTGGCAGGAAGTGAAAAAAGGTCTTTCAGTAGACACAAAAAATCCGGCTGTACTCTGTTCTGTGTCTCACCTGTAGGTAAGGAGACTGTATGCCTTCCTGCAGTAACTACATAGTTTTGTTGCTTTTCTGAATTGTTGTTGGATTTACTATCACATCTTTTTGTCCTATATCAGATATTCTAGTGGTTGTAATCTTGTCTCTCTTCTCTTCCTGCTTCAATGACTGATTTCTATCTTTTCTGCTCTTTTCAAACTGTTTAAGGTGTTGTGAGTGTGTTTTTTTTATGTTTATCCCACTTTTGCACATTTTCGTTTATCTTAAAACAGATGGTATGTGACTTTGTGCTCAGTGGTTACATGGTTCCTAACTCCTGCAATGACTAATTCGTTTCTTTTGTCCTTTAACACAGTGGTCCCCAACCCCCCGGATGCGGACTGGTACTGGTTCATGGGTAACTTGGTACTAGGCCAAAGAGAAAAAAAACAAATTATTTTATTTCTGTTTTTTTGTTTTATTTAGTAAAACTACCAGATTCTCTTCTCTACATCCATCAATGACTCTATCTTGACTCATGTCAAGTCGTTCTCCTCTGTGTAGTGTGTCAAATCCACTTATCACCTTCTTAACCCTCGTGCTATCTTATAGGGTCCAGATGACCCCACCCTTACATTGACGTGTTATCCCTACCATGAGAAAGGTGGATAAAGGTGGAAAGATTTCATGTAATCCATGGACACCAGTGAAGATCACAAATCATTGAAGGAAAAAGGTTCAGCGCACTGTCTAGTGGGTCTAGATGACCCCACACTCAATGTTAAAGGGCCTTGGATAGCACAAGGGTTAATAGTGCCAGTTCTGATCGCAACATCAAAACCTCCAAAGTAGCGAAAGTTATAAAAACAAAAGTCTTTGGACAGAAAAGAGTCAGAAGGAAACAGAAGAAGAAAAATGTCAGCATTTACATACAAAACCAGGAAAGTTTAGCAACAGTTGATCCCACACATTAAACCTGCTATGTATGATGTGGAGCAACTGATATTCTAATGTTGCGATGCTGCTAATAAAGTAACAAACACAGTAGCTTCCCTTTTATTATTCCAATTAGAAAATAACAGTTTTTGTGATGACATCAGTATTTTTTTATATTCACCACACCTTGAAAGTAAGAAATGGCGGAAGTTGGCGTCTGGATTTTAGCTTTCCCTTTTACTGGTTCAGGGTAAGGTTCTGGGATAATCTGTATCCGTTTTAATAGCTACAACTCAAAATCAAGTGAACAAAGAAAGTTTAAACCCCCTGCAGTTATTTTAGAGAGGATGTAATAAAACAAAGTTGTTGATTTGTGAATAGTATCACCGAAAAACTTTCCTATCGCAAAGCTACATTAGGCTACAGTTAACAAATTTTAGCACCGGAAAATTGACTAAAATAATAACATAAACTATGAGTAAGGTTTTTTCCCTGAAGAATAATATGACCTGAATTATGTTGTTTTAGTAATAAAATGACACAAATCCGAAATAACTTATATAGATAAGAAACTCTGTTTTATTGAATCTCAATTATTTTACAACATGTTTGCACACTGTGTTTTTAAACTAGAGTTCATGTAGGACCATTTTATTGTAAAAAAATAAAAGGATTTTTCTGGAAACTGGAAGCTAACAAGAAAATCAGACGCAATTTTTAGCCATGTACAGGCCGGTCCGTGAAAATATTTTTCTGACCTTAAGCCGGTTTGTGGCCTAATAAAGTTGGGGAACCACTGGTTTAACAGATATTCCACAGATTTTGTGTTTGTTGTGCTTTTTCCTCTTATCGTATTGTTACAGTTACATGAGTTTTCCTCTCCACTGTCCCCTTGTGGTTGTTCACTACAGATATTCCTCCAAAAACCCTTCCATGGTCACCTCATTACTGTACAATAACAATAATCGGGTCTAGTTGGAAGCATCTGGGCTCAATAGAATTTTAGCAATCATGGTAAATAGAGATTTGTCTGGTGTTTTCTGCTTTTTGTGTAGCGCTCTCCCACAACCTCAGTTATAAGCTGGTGCTTTATAGATAAATTGAAATAAATCTCTTAATGCATTTACTCATAATGCTGCTATTTATTATGTACAACTGCTAAATATGTAAACTACATGCAGCTATTTTGAAACCCCTTCTGTTGCAAAATAGCAGAGCTTAAGCGTTGGCAAGAAATGAACCTCCATGATGAAAACATGCATGTGCTAGAGACAGAAGGTGGGACAACATACGAGACAGACTCTAATCAACAAAGTCTTTGGTTATTGATAGTTCTGAAACCAAATAGGCCTAGCTGTGTATTGCTTGATCTATCCTAATCAAGGCTGCTTTGCCTCACACCATGTCACGCCTTTCCTTTTGTCCGCTTCCTTTATTGTTCTTCGCCGTTCTCTCTGCTCTGTATCTGTTGTTTTTTCTTCATTCATCATTCACAACAATCTCGTGCTGTGCTTTCTCCACTGTAAGGCTCCACTTAACTGCTTGGGTCTCCGACCTATTTCCACACAGAACCCATTTCCTCGTCCCAGCCTCTTTGTCTTCATCCAACCAACTTAATCCGTTCATTCACTCATCCTGCCAAATATTCAAAAGCCATGTGAGCGTATAAAGGGGCTTCATAGTGACTCTTTCACTTGAAGCTGAGATTATCAGCTGGGAGACGATCTGCCTACGTGGGCTGCGACACATCAAGACAGAAAAGCCATAAAGTGTCTTTGTTTCATTGCTCTACGCACCAAAAGAGGGATGTTTAATATGTTTTCCTTCCTTTCTCACCTTAAGGCATGCACAGCCCACACCCTGCTGGTAAACCATAAGCAGGATTGCATAAATGGAATACCTAGTGAAGGGAAGGCCAGGGTGGCATGGGAATATTAGCTGCTTTGGAGACTGGAGGAGGATAACACAGGAGATACAAACCACACCATTTTCTCTGTTCAGTTGGCTTCCCACATCGGGCTCAGTATCAGCCCACTATCCGCCTGGGGTGGGAAAGTCAGCGAGGTGAGGGTGATGGCTCAGATCAAAGGAAGGAAGAAGTGGAAGAGGACACAGATAATAAGACCATGTGTTAAACATTGGACACCAGCAGATGAAGGAGGGAGAAATAGATAATAGAGAGGCAAGAGAGACAAAAGGAAGCCAAGAGATTTTCTAACCATAGACCGTCAAAGGATGTCAGACCACATCCTGTCCACTGAGGGAAACGAAAGGGAGCTGGGATCAAGTAATAGACAATTAAACTTCAAGCTACAAGCCCCTCAACCCATTTTGCTTCTGCCCTTCTCTCCATCCATCTTCTTCTTTTATCTCTATTTGCATTACTCTTCTCCTCTCTCCCTTCCTATCACGAGTATCCCCACAGCTATCCAATATCAGCTCTTGATTCTCCTCTGTTCCCAAAAGCTTCCCTGGGGCCGATCAAGTGTCACTTCCTAGACTACTAAGAGACTGAATCTGCTGCCGACATTACAAGGTCACAGAGCTCAGTTCCATCAGAAGAAACTTTAAACCTCCGTTTGCTTCTTTCTTTCTCTCTTCCAGCTTCCAACAGCCCAACAGTTTTATCGCCTTTCAACCAATTCTGCAGACATTTGTTCATTTCTTACGAATTAAATCCATTTTTTTGACCAAAACCGATGCCCCTTAAAATCAGAAAGGAACATCACAACATTTATATTTAATGTCTTACATGCAAACATCTGTTTTACCTGTTAGAAAGCTTAACTTTGTTGTTGAAATACTGCAGTTTATCCTCCACAAAGTAAGTTCATTTAAAAAGTTAAATCTGTACTCACCACTTTGATCAACCTTTCCACTGTCTTTGATGCTGGGTAAGCAGTTTTCCAGATAAAGCCCGTTGTGATAACAGTTGTCAGCCTGGCTGAGCTGTGGTGGGGGCTCCCAGCACAAACAAGGGGTCTGCATGATGCCACAAGGCCTGTTAGATGTGCTGGAGGCCAGGCAGTCTTCTAACCACTGGCAGAGCATCTGACAGGCTGCCATACTTGGATTGCGTTTGCCAACTACAAGGTACTCAGTTTTGAAATCCCCACTGGTGCGAGGAGTCGGCGTGCCAGCCCGAGGAGGTCCCTTCCTGATCTGCAGAAACTGTTTTCCGGCTTCAAGGAAGGCCACTGGGACAGAGGCATCACACAGACCCACCACTTCATCAAAGCTTTCCATGCCAAGGTAGCTTTGTGTGGTCTCCAGTAAGGAATCATACTGGAATGTGCGCAGTTGTGAGGGCACACAGTCATTAGTAGGCTTGGTCAACTTGATGAAGATGGTGTAGCGCCGTCGATCTGGGTTCTGCAGGGTCCAAGAACAAGGCACAGTGGGAAACACAGATGAAGATAAAAAATACCCAAAGAACCGGTTCTGGACTAAAGTGGAGCAGGAATCAAAATCTAAAGTAGAGGGTACAACCTGACCCCAACTCCTCATTGGAAGAAGAGGAACAAAGTACAAAAGCAGCACTGGAAAAGGCCACCTTGCTTGGCCAGGAAGGAAAAATATGTTTGCCATGACTTAATGTTAAAAAAGAGATGACAGCTCTTTGAATGAGTCAACTTTCTGCTCTCCTCAAGTTCAATAAAAAGAGGGAGACAGAGGATGAGGACAAAGGGAATGGGGGAACGGTGCTTGTCCTGGGATCCAGCAGCAGGCCCACAGCTGTGTGTCAACCTCAAGATGAAAAGGAACCTGTGAAATACAAAAGGACAAGTTGAGAGTTAGATGTTGTGTCTGACCCAACAATAAAACATCAATTTTGTTTACTGACAGACATTTACAGCTACGGTTCTTTGTGCATTAAACTCAGAGCAGCCCGAGTAGCAACTTTTGTTTCATTATGTAAGTTTAAATTGGTCTCCAGCTGAGAAACAAGTGCGCTCTTCCTGTCTGATCAAATATGTCATCAGTCAGAACAGTCATTTTTTTTCCGTTAGAAAGCTACGCTTATGAAGTCGCAAAAATCATGCACAATTCTGTAAGATTTATGTTATAATTGTGCATAAACCACACAAACTACCACAGTTCTCAACTGACCCAAAATTTTAAAAAGCTCAATATTAAAATATATCAGAGATATAATTATATCATATAAAGACAACCAAAACCCTTGACAGACATCTGAATTATGTATATCACGCATGTATAATGAAAGACCAAAATTTCATATGGGGAAAATGTGCAAAATACAGGTAGCGACTGTGAGACACGGCTTTTAGAAGCAGTGCTTCAGGACTGTGGTTACAACAAGCAACTGAATGCTAGCATGGAGGCACACAGTAGTGAGAGACTGAAAAATACCCACTGAAATGATAGAACTTTTCGTCCCTCTGTCTCTGTGACCTTTGTCATATACTATCTACCCTGCTTAGATTTGATACATGCCCCGTTCAGAGCTGTGCGCTGGTGAGAGCTGCCTCTGTGTGCATTGACTACAATCTTTAAAGAGATTTGACCGAGTGTACGCCAAAAAAGGCAAACGTCCCTGAAGTCATGTTAAATGAACAGTTGATAACTTTACATGTTTATATAAGTTACACCAACTGTCACTTTAGCGGTTATGTAATGAAAACAGCAACAACTCAGAGATTATACTACAGGAAAAGTAATGCTCCAATGTTCTTACTATTGTAATGGCCAAGCCAAATGTGGGGTGTGGTGAATCTGTTGTTGAGCAGCAAAGCAATCCGTCATTTTATAAACAGATACCACCTGACCACCAATAGAGATCATAACACATTCCGCCACATTTGCTTTTTCCAATATTTTCATAGTGAGGAATTAATAAATATTATGTAGATAAATAAAATGAATAACTATAATAAAAAAAATAGTAAATGGCTTTACCACAAGCCACAATCAGTGGGCTTACTAGGACTTTGTTTTACCTTTCAAATGTATGTATACAGTACGTTAAATTGGTCTGCTACATTGAGATGATTACATTTTTTCTCCTTTGCAAGCTGATTAAGCCTGTTTACAATCAGCTGATGTCTTTGGTTTATCCGATTTATGAAATACCATTTAGTCAGAATAATTTGATGTCATTCATTTATTAAGAGAAGTTAATCACGTGCAGATTTTTCCCCTAAAAGCCGATATTTCATGTTTCCACTTTTATAAGATATATTTTGTTTTACATCTGTACATTTTATGTGCACATATCTGATTACTCCATTATATGAATTTTGTGGACTCATAAAAAGCACATTAAATGGCTCATTCTTTGTTATACTTAGTGAAGAGAGGAGTTTACATGACACCAACACCTTTGGTGTGATTGTGCCGTCTATAGCCTGAGATCTCTGGCATTTCCTCCATCGGTACCGTACCTCACTTTCTAAAGTCTCAGGTTTAAGTAAGAGCTCCTCCGACACAAAAAACATTTGGTTTCTACAAAAGCTTACATTTTAAAAGATTCATTTTGACTTTCTAGGAAATGTAGCATTTACTGGAGAAGTAGGCAGAGTTATTTTCCTCTAAATACAGTATGATGAGAAATGTACACCGATTAAAGTTTTGAACACATGAACAGGTTTAAAGTTTAAACTTTATTTTCAAGCTTGTAAATGTTGTGTGTTGCACATGTTGCATGCGTGCTCTTTGTCACCAGTTCTGTTCATCCTTTTTACAGGCAGAACTTTGAGGTCCAGCCAGGAGGTGAAGGGAGTCTGGTTTGGGGACCCCAGAATTATCTGTTTTTGTAGAAGCTCTGTTGGCTTCCTCAACTCAGGACCTTCACCATGCACTGAATGGGCTGGTTTGCAGTCGAGTGTGAAGCAGCTGGAATGAGAAACCAGAGGTCATGGTTGTCAAAAGGTGGCTTTCCCTCTGTGGGTGGATGGAGAATGAACCGTCTGAGTGGGAGAGTTGAGTATCTGTTCACAATGAAGAGAATGTTTGAACAGGATGTATTGACAGATGCAACATCTCCTCTGGATGCTTCCTGAACACCTCACTCTGGATATGGAGACCCAAAGGAAGAGTCAGGACATTCTGGAGGATCTACGTCCCTTTGCTGACATGGGGGCACTGTGGGCCAAAACTGGAAAAGGTGTCTGTGGGGAGGGAGGTCTGGCGTCTTTGCATAGACTGCTGCCCCCACCCAAAGAAAATGCATGGACGAACGGAATATGTGCTTTTTTCAAACAAGTACTTTCTGATTTTATCTAGCAAGCTCGTTCACAAACAGAAGGTGCTTAGCCTCAAGAATTCAAAAAATCTTTTTTTTTTTCATTTCATCATTACTTTATGTATTTATTTGGACTGGGAGAGTAAATGACTTACATATGACTCCGTATAATTCTCAAATCTGTTTGCTGAGTGGAATCGTTTGCTAATGGCCTTTTAAAATTAGTCCTTGTTTTGTTTTTTGGTTTGTTGTGCTGCCCCTCCTCTCCTGCAGCCCCCCATCCCTTCAAATAACCAGTTAAATAATTTTGCTTTAATGGATCACTTAAAGGCTGAATCACTTTTAATGATAAGCTCATAAATACAAGCATGAAGGGTGTCTAAATCTTGATGAAAAAATGGTTGCTTTTACCATCTGCTTGACACTACATGTGTTGTTGTGTATTTTATTCATTGCTGTTAATAATCTAAGAATGCTCTGTCTTGACTATAACAGCAGCCTCTGTGGTCTGTACAGAAATGCAGATCGCAGAGGCTCAGAGTTTCTTATTCATTTAAGCTCCTGGCTGAAACAGCAAGCAATCATAAGAACAAAGGGGCTGCATTAGCCAGCAGCCGGGGAGCAGGAATCAGCGAGAACACACCCAACAGGCTGGCTCTGTGAGCCAGTCCCATCAATGGCTCAATCACTAGGAAGCTACGGTCCCCCTCATAAAGATGTTTCAGGGAGAGACAAGGGAAGCATTGATGAGAAAATGATAGAGTCACATTCAGCATCACTTTTCACATCAGCAGCTCAGAGATCGCTGACTGATTAGCAGTGCAGCACATGGACCTTACTGCTATCTCCCAGAAAAAAAGATTTGCTCGTCTATGAAGACCAAACGTGTGCAAACATATCTGTATGTTTACTTCTTTGAGGTTCAGCATTACATTTCAGTTATAGACAGTTTTGTAGGTAAATCGTGGTGTAGGCCATTCAGTTAGAGAGTGTAACACTTTGCTGTCAGACGTGAAGCTAAAGTGAGTGACTGAAAATTGAATATAGATATTTTTAAAAGAAGCTTGTGAGTTATAGAATCACCAAAAACATTTTTGCTATTTAAGTTGTAGCAAATGGTAAAGATTGTCCAGATGCTAAGATGACAGGTCTTCTGGTTAAATTACTAGAATTTAAATATCCTATATCATGCAAAACCATTTTTTTTTCGTTTTTAAGAGTATTATGTTAATTCCTTACAAAAAAACAACCCCAAAGCATTTTTTTGATCCATTCACCCACATTTGGCGTCTTACTTCCTGTTAGGAAAATGAGTTGCGAAAATGACTCAATTATTCTCTTTTTTTCCTTTTATGTGCCAAAGGTGAAATATTATAATATATATGGATTTAGTTTACTCTGAAAGGCTTAAGAAAAGCATGATATAGACCCTGTAAACCACTCAAGTGTTGATTTACTTGTGTGTGTTTGAGGTCTCTGTCCTGCTGGAAGGTGAACCGCCGTCCTAGCCTCAGATCACACAGACTGTTATGGGATCTGTTTGAGACCACCACATGTATTTACCATCTTTTCCTCACCTCTGACCATTTTTCTAGTACTAACTGCTGAATAGCATCCCTACAGCATGATGCTGCCACCACCACGTTTCACAGTGAGAATGGTGTTCTTTGCTGTACAGTATCTGTTGGGTTTTTGCCAGATATAGCATTTTCTGAAAATGCCAAATGCAAAGCAGTTCTGTGAATATGGTGCAGTCAGTTTGCTGCTGCGACTCATACTTTTGATTGATTCCTAAAGTCTTAAGTATTTGTCAAAATAAAAATGGAAACGGAGGCATTTTATGTGTTTCCTTTATGGCCCTAACCCACATAGCTGTGAAGGGTGATATTTTATTGTCAGAGGTTTTTATTAAATTATGGGTTATGCCTCACATTTGATCCCATTAACATGCAGAAGACTCAACAAAACTCTCTGATCTTGGAATCGTCCCACACAATTTAAATCAACGTTTTAATTGATTTTACCTGAACATCTAAAACAGCAAAAATCCACTCTCTTGTCAAGGATATCTTAACAAACATCATCATTATTTTTGGAGTAGTGTAGGGGTTAAGGGGTTAAAGTTAGGGGTCAGTTTTTTCTAGGACCCTTCAGTTTTAAAAGAACCAAATGGATCCTTGAGTTTTTTTTGTTGCTTAAACTTTTTAATTACTAACAATGATGTATGAAATAGCTTATTAATGTGTACTATATAAAATACATATTTTCATCCCTAAATGTTTTACTAGAACAGAAAATAACAGAAAATAAAAGGTAGTGTTTACCATACATTAAATAAATCCTTCCAAAAAAATAAAAAATGAACCTGCCTTGAAGTATCCCATTTCTGTGTCCAAAACGTGAATGAGTTCCTAAAATGAGCTGGGTAACGAAGTTGAAAACAGAACCAAGCAGAGAGAAAAAGTCTGCAGTCTTTTCCCTCTCAACAGCTGCTGCTCTCCTACAGCTGCACCCTGCAGACTGCAAAAAGTAAACCTGCAGCGCTCCAAAATTAAACTGATAATCATCTGTCTCTGCTGATGAATGTGTTTACTGTGGAAAATGTCAAAGGCCCTTTATTAAGGAAAGGAAAGACACTTTCACACAGGATTCAGGAACTTTCTCCATTATGTTGGAGCAGGAAGTTTTCTGGTGAAAGTTTGATGCATCTCAGATGTTGATGCTGTTTGATGCCCTAGTATCCAAGTTTTCTGTCACAATCAGAAGTGTGTTATATTTTGAGAAAAAAAAAATCTATTCAGTTCCGCCTCCGGTGGGATGATGAGTCAAATAAGGTCCAAGTAATTAAAAAAAAAAAGTAAAATAAAGGGGCTGCACGGTGGTGCAGTGGTTAGCGCAGCAAGAAGGCCCCCAGTTCAAGTCCTAGCAGGGGGACATGAAAAGTACAACAATGGGGGCCTTTCTGTGTGGAGTTTGTTCCACCCATGCATGGGTTCTCTCCAGGATCTCCAGCTTCCTCCCACCATCCAAAAACATGCTTCATAGGTTAATAACTCTAAATTTTCCATAGGAGTGAATGGGTGTGTGATTGTGGACATTCTACCCTGCAACAGATTGGCAACCTGTCCATCCCCTCCTTTTGCCCACAAGTGGCCAGGATAGGCTCCAGCATCCCCAGACCCCAAAAGGGACTAAACGGAATAGAAAACTGAAAGTAAAATAGAGAGCAAAAATGGCTTAAATGAATACAAAAACTGTCACTTCTAAAAGTGCAGGAAATTATTTGCACCCAGTTAGTTGAATTTAGGCAAATGATTACCTTGAAAGGAAGGGGCGTTGCCCAACCACACTGTGTATTTAAACCTGAAAAACCCACTGGGTCAAATTTAGCCCTTGCTTTTTCTTTTTTGTTTAAATGTCATTTTTTCCCCCAATTTATTTTGTGTGTCTTTATTGAACATATTTTGGCGGCTGTTAATTGCTGCTTCAAAATAACCAAACAAAAACCAAGTTTGTTTAATAATTAACATCAAAAGCCCTGAAAAAAACGGTTGTTGGGTTTCCCAGGGTTTTTGAAACAAAAACATTTCTCACTCCAGATTATGAATCCCATCTTTCATAAAGAGAACAAAACTCAAATATTGCCCAACTTTCAATGTTTGAATGATGTCAGCATATTAGAAAATCATTGATATAGCTAAAATAGGTGAAAACTCTTTTTTTGTGTGTGAGAAAATACAAAATGTGGCAAAGTTTGTTGTGTTTTGCCCGAGGTGATTTGATTTGTATGTGTATTTTACTGCTTCTTTTGCAGGACTACTGTCTTGAACAGTTTTTGGATGCTGCACCGGCCTGTGAATGTCTGTCATCCAGTGACTTTAGGGGGACAAGCCCCATTCCTCACATGAACAGATTTCCTCCCACAAGTCAGATGTTGCTGCTGCAGCAGAAACTCAAAACTGGGCAGCAAAAGCCTTTTATTCTTCCTTTCAACTATAACTACTCATACTAACCATTACTATTACCTAAACTAAGAAATAAGACATTGGGGCTGCACAGAGGGGGAATGGTTTGCACTCCTGCCTCACAGAGAGGGTTCGAATCCCAGCTGGATTCTTCTTGTGCGGAGTTTGCGTGTTCTCCTTCTGCATGTGTGGGTTTTCTCCAGCCACTCCAGCTTCCTCCCACAGTCCAAAAATACGCTAAATTGTCTCTAGATGTGAGTGTGCATGTTATGAAGTTATGTGATGTGTGCAGCCCATACAGCGTGTACCACGCCATCACCCAGCAGTAGTTGGGATACGCTCCAAAAACTCCATGACTTCAAGAGGGATTGAGTGGGTTTAGAAAATGGAAAATAAAAAGTATTCATCGTGTTAATTGTTCTATTTTAATATTCATAAATTATTTAAAGTATTTTAAATATTTGCTGAGAAAAATGTTATGTATTTTCTGCTGTTTCAACATCTAAAATGTGGACATTTTTAGGGTTCAAATGATGCTTTTAAATTTCATCTGTAACTGTTTTGGTCATCCTTTTATACAGTGGGGCAAAAAAGTGTTTAGTCTACCTCGATTGTGAAAGTTCTCCCACTTAAAAAGATGAGGGAGGTCTGTAATTTTCCTCAGATACTTCAACTATGAGACACAAAATGAGAAAAAAAATCCCCAAAAAATTACATTGTTGGATTTTAAAGAACTTTATTCATTCATTCATTCATTCATTCATTCATTCATTCATTCATTCATTCATTCATTCATTCATTCATTCATTCATTCATTCATTCATTCATCTTCTGCCGTTTTATCCCTTTCGGGGTCACGGGGCTGCTGGAGTCTATCCCGGCCACTTGTGGGCAAGGCGGGGGACACCCTGGACATTTCGCCAGTCTGTCGCAGAGCTTAAAAGAACTTATTTGTAAATTATGGTAGATAATAAGTATTTGGTCACCAACAAGCAAGCAAGATTTCTGGTTCTCACAGACCTGTAACTTCTTCTGTAAGAGGATATTCTGTCCTTCACTGGTTTACCTCCATTGATGGCTCCTGTTTGCACAGGTTATTTACATAAAAGACACCTGTCCACAACCTCAAACAGTCACACTCCAAACTCCACTATGTCCAAGACCAAAGAGCTGTCTAAGGACACCAGAAACCAAATTGTTGACCTGCAGGAGACTGGAAAGACTGAATCTGCAATAAGTAAGCAGCTTGGTATGAAGAAATCAACTGTGGGAGCAATTATTAGGAAATGGAAGACATATAACACCACTCATAATCTCCCTCCATCTGGGGCTCCCTGCAAGATCTTACCCAGTGGTTTCAAAATGATCCCAAGTGCTCAACAGCGAGCAAAAATCCCAGAACCAGGCGTGAGGACCTAGTGAATGACCTGCAGAGAGCTGGACCAAAGTAACAAGGGCTACCATCAGTAACACACTATGCCACCAGGGACTCAAACCCTGCAGTGCCAGACATGTCCCCCTACTAAAGCAAGTACATGTGCAGGCCTGTCTAAAGTTTGCTAGAGAACATTTGGATGATCCAGAAGAGGATTGGGAGAATGTCCTATGGTTAGATGAAACCAAATAGAACTTTTTGGTAAGAACTCCACTCGTCGTGATTGGAGAAGAAAGAATGCTGAGTCGCATCCAAAGATCACCAAAACTACTGTAAAGCATGGGGGAGGAAACATCATGCTTTGGGGCTGTTTTTCAGTAAAGAGACAAGGACAATTGATCTGTCTAGAGGAAAGAATGAATGGAGCCATGTGTCGTCAGATTTTGAGTAAAAGCTTCCTCCATCACAAAGGGCTTTGAAGATGAAACAAGGCTGGGTCTTTCAGCATGACAACCTTCCTAAACACACTGCCCGGGTAACAAAGGGGTGGCTTGTAAGAGCATTTCAATATCCTGGAGTGGCTTAGCCAGTCTCCAGATCTCAATCCCATAGATAATGTTTGGAGGGAGTTGAAAGTCTGTGTTGCCCAGCGACAACTCCAAAACATCACTGCTCTAGAGGAGATCTGCATGGAGGAATGGACCGAAATACCAGCAACTGTTTGGGAAAACATTGTGAAGACTTAAAGAAAGCGTTTGACTGCTGTCATTGCCAACAAAGGGCATACAAAAACTACTAAGTTGAACTTTTGTTATTGACCAAATACTTATTTACCACCATATTTTGCTAAAGACATTTTTTAAAGTGAGACAATATAATTTTCTGGATTTTTTTTCTCATTTTGTCTCTCATAGTTGAGGTTTACCTATGAGGAAAATTACAGGCCTCCTCCAACTTTTTAAGTGGGAGGATTTGCACAATTGGTGGCTGGGCAGGAGGCTCCGCCTTTGTTTATACAGACACGTAACGTTGCGCTGCACAAAATAGTTCCCAAACAAAACATGTTGTGATATTTATCGCACTCTAACAGTGCGCGTTCATGTTTGGTGTTATGGAGTGAAGGAGAACAGTAATTAAAGGTTTCCCCCATTAGCCCTTGAAGTCCGAACACAGAATTAGCAGAAAAAGAAAATAATCAGCAAAAATGAATGTGTTTATTATTGTTCAAATCACGCACCTTATGCCAAACTTGAAAAAAAAAAACTTTCACAAAAAAAACCTGCATTGATGCATTGATGCGGTGATGCGGTTATAGTCACACCCCTATCTGCAAGCATAAACCAAAGGGAAAATTATCACAGAATTTTCTAAAAACTACTCCATTCAAGTCGAATTATCAGTAATTTTGCAATTAACAGCTGGGGGGTGCGGCATCGGGACACCGAATCCATAACTGGAATTAACAAAATAATTGTAGATGTCTGCTCATCTGGGGCAGCTGCAAGACCGTCTGAGGTGTTCTAATCCAGTGTTTTTCAACCTTTTCTGAGCCACGGCACACTTTAACCTTAAAAAAAATCCCGCGGCACACCAGGATCCAAAAATTTAAAAAAAAAAAAAAAACGGAGAAACTCATAGTCTGTATTGATCTACAGCCCCTCCACAATCTCACATGCATTTTTGAGATAATTGTGGCAGAAAAAGCTTGAAACTGCAGCTGTTTTTTTCTAAAAGATGTAATAAAAGTTAAGTTAGAAGATGTAAAAACAGTTTGATGTGTGTTCGTTGATTTCAAGACGTTTAGCAACAGATCTCCTTGAGCGCTGTCACTCTCACAACCCAATGCATCATGGGAGATGTAGTGCATTAAACGGCCGGCGGAGATCGCGTCTCTGAGCTTCCTTGTTTTGTTCACTTGTTCCACGGTCTGATACCAGATTCTGTGGAAGGCTACACCGCTAAAGACGAGCTTTAGCTGGTATTTTTGTTAGAACTGAGCGACTTTACGAGCTAAATCGGGACAAGGAAGTAAAGACTTTAACCACTTCTGATTGGTCAGACTGATGACATGTGATTAAGCTCCCCAAGAATGATTGGTGGAGACAGTTAAAAGGACGGGACTTTTCCAAAATACAGCCGGAGTTGCAGCTGAATCGCGGTACGTCATTCTTATCAAAATGTCTTTAATAAAATAAAATAAACGCAAAGAAAAAGTATTTTACGATCTTTTATATTCCTAACTCCTCAGTGTTTTATCAGGGCCTGTTTGGATGAACAGAGAGCTGAAATCCTGGAGATGGGAAATGTTTAATTTTTCAGTTAATGAGGGCAATTTCCCAAGGCACACTTGACCATCTCCCACGGCACACTAGTGTGCCGCGGCACACTGGTTGAAAAACACTGTTCTAATCACTCAATGGTGCAGACATCATGGAAAAAAGAGCTAAAAAAATAAAACAATCCAATCAGTTGAGCTTTGGCACAACATTTAGCCAATAAAAGAACCCAAAACAACACAAACAAAAGCTGCTTGTACAAAATAGACTCCTTCTAAACTTTTTCCGAGTTTGGAATAATCAACAAAGAAATACAAAAACACACAGCTACTTAAAAATGTTCTGATTAGCACTGTTACCACTTTACCACTGCCCATGCAGACCTTTCTGCCAGACAAAATACTAAATTAAAAACAATAATACTTATTTGAATATTTAAAAGATTGTTACAAAAATCTTTTAATGCAAAAACAAAACAAGCTCGCCAAAACGGGCCTCACACAATAGAAAAAAGCACTAAGTTGATCGATTCATAAAAAAAAAAATGAGTTTGTAGTGACAGTTTTGACTTCACATTACAGAGTAGGTGAAATGCTGCTCTGGTTGCCATAAAGCTACAGTTTGACTTGTGATCAGTTGCACTTATGCCATTAAAAACCCGATGTACTAAACGCAGAGGAGACAGGCCAGGATGCTTTCTTTAATGTACTTCTGTCCAAGAAATAAATCTGCAGGATGAAGATGTTGTGAATTTGCATTTTAAATGATTAGCAGTCCTGTGTTGTCCCAGGGAGAGCAAGCCAAACCCACACTTTGCCAACAGTAACAAAAACAAAAGAGTTTTCATTTGTATTTTCTGCTCCAATATTTGCCTATGTCTTTGCCTTTGTGACCAGCAAATTGTAATAGTAATTGTAACATCCCCGCCCCATCTGCTACAAATGTTTACACAGCTGTAAAGTTTCTCACAGTTTTTACAACAAACAGTCACAGTTTTTACTTTTGAGGGATGTACACCCTAGCCCTCTGCAACTTACTAAAAATGTGTTGTTGTTATTTAAACAACCGCCAGAGGGCACTGTAGGCGTGTCTCAGTATTTGCTACTGACAGCATTGCAGAAGAAGAGGCACTGATCAGTCTGACAGTGGGCTTGGCGGAGTCAAAGCAACACATATGATGAATTTAATGGATTTTGTGATTTAAAGTGATTGACCCGTTAGCATGTTCTTTATGCTATATGGTTGTCTGAATAATTGTTCATATTTTGTGCTAATTCACTAGATTCCTCCAATGTTTCATGAAGTTAAATACGGTTACGTGTGAAGTGTGCAAATATTCAGACTATTGATGTTATCTCTTCATTATTATGATTTGCCAATCTTGTTCCTTTTTTAAATACATTTCTCCCAAAAGTTTGACTTACTGTGTCTTGTTTATGTTAGGTTCTACATGTTTGTTTGGGTTTTGTTGGTGTTTCACCTTGTCTGACTGTGGCTCCTCCCATCTGATCTAAACCCTCACCTGATCCCTGTAGATCTCTGCACAGCTGTCTGCACTTCGCTGATTTAGCTCGCTTCTTATTTATTAACTTGACTGCTTTCTGTACTCGGTGTTGGTTTGTTTTGTATGCTCACTCTGTGATTTTCAGTTCAGATGGCTTCCCTGACTTCGCTTTTGTTCCTCTGGCGAGGTTGTTGTTATGAAATCATTAGACTTTTCGACTCTTTTCTGGCTCTTCGCCGACCAGCCCATGACACTGTATTAAACAACCTATCGTTCAAAAAATAGGCTAACCAATTAATAGTTTATCACTGCAATTTACTCAAACAGAAAAACACTGTGATTTCCTCCAGCTGTCAGCAGATGTGGAAAGGGTTTGCCTGACTGTGTTCAATCTATTTAACTCTTATTTGAATAATAGATTTATCAGCGATGATGCCCACAATGTCACTGAAAGTAGCAGTTAGTCCACCAGTTTAATAACTAGCATTAACAGTTAGCTCTCATCCTTCAGATAACGATCTATTTCATCTTTTATTTCTCAGATTAAAACATCGTTGACCCGACCTGGTCAAACACTAGACGGGAATAGTTCTACAGGGATGAAGATGGGTTACAGGAACCCAGGAAAGAGAGACGTTTCTCTTTCTTTTCATTTTTTGGAGGTGATTAAAACACTGTTTAAATGTTAAAGCCCAGAGCTGTCTCCGGCAGACAGGAAATAACATACAGTCTTTGAACTATCGTAACTCTGTTGTAATTCCAACGGATTCTGACGTGAAGAAAAGCAGTTTGGTGCCGCAACATTTTACCATTGTATTGTTGTTGTTTTTTTTTGGACTGGATGGAAAAACTGAAAGAGGGACAGTGGGATATTAGAGATAGGGGGACATGGTACAAGAAAAGAAAAATTGGGTAAAGTAGTTGGAGAATGATTAAAGAAACACATTGAGGGGGTAAGATTACAAACAAAAGGATGCAACGAGTTGTTCGAGGTTTATCATTATTACTTTGATAGTCCAAAAACACTTTCTACCACACTCAAATGCTACAGTACTACTAGTGCAAAAACTTTCATGCATATCAACACATACACATAAACTCACATAACTGTAATTTATTTTTCATTTATGCATCTTCTTAACCATTTTGTCCCTTTTGGGGTCACAAGAGTGCTGGAGCCTATCCTGGCAAGGCAAGGAAAATTGTGGACAGGTTGCCAGTGTGTTGCAGGGTCACAATTACACACCCATGCACACTCACATTAACAACTACGGACAATTTACAGTATCCAATTATCCTTTGACATTGATTATTTTGGACAGTGGAAGAAAGCTGGAGTTCCTGGAGAAAACCTGCACAGAAAGTTCCCCCATTGGTGTTCTTGAACCGGGAGACTTCTGGCTGTGAGGCAAGAGCACTGCGCCACCGTTGTACAAAGGCGGGCGGACACCTGAGCTCAGGCGAGTGTCCGTGTTCTACTGTGGACGATGATGTCATGGAATGTGAAGAGTTAAACAAAAGATGAGGAATGCAAGCTTATCCCACCCCTAACAGAAGGTGAGAAAGTAGTGGCAGCAAGGACCCCCGAGACAAGAGGAAAGAGGAGAAGCAGATCGAGGGGGTCCTCCCAGAGCAAAACCCAAAACCAGCCACCAAGACTGGAGTCAGATGGGCGTTCGTGTTTCAGTGTTTGGCCAACCATCAGGTCTTATTGTATCTTAAAGTTTCTAGAGGTCGCTCCGTAATGCAGCATTGCAGTTTCTGGGAACACTGTCTCAGCCTGCAACATGATCTCAATACGTTGGTCCATACATCCAACAACATAGTACTATTACAAGTTATGGATTGAAGTTGTGATTCATCAGTGTGATGCTGTCTTGGACTTTATATATTGACATAAAGTACAGACCAAAAGTTTGCACACACCTTCTCATTCAAAGAGTTTTCTTTGTTTTCATGACTATGAAAATTGTAGAGTCACACTGAAGGCATCAAAACTATGAATTAACAAATGTGGAATTATATACATAACAAAAAAGCGTGAAACAACTGAAAAATATGTCATATTCTAGCCACCTTTAGATTTGATTACTGCTTTGCACACTTTTGGCATTCTCTTGATGAGCTTACAATATGACATATTTTCAGATATACACATACACACACACACACACACACACACACACACACACACACACACACACACACACACACACTGATATATTTATATGTGTTTGTGTGCGTGTGTCTGTGATTATCCATCAATCTTAGAAAGTCTTTACAGGACATGATTTTAGCACTCTAGCACAAGGTCAGCAAACCAATGAATCAATCCTCCCCTTTCCTTTTAAATGTAGACCAGCAGAGGTGAACAATTACTTTGTCATGGACTAAGACATCAAACATTGATTTTGTGACAGACTTAGCGGGACTGGGGGGCTCAATGGCATCACTAAATAAGACAAAGTGAGATGTTGAATGTTCAAGTCATCAGGTCACAACGTTTAAGCTGTAAGTCTTAGGGGGGAGATGGGGGGAGGGTCCCATGCTGCCAGTGGTGCATGTTGCTTGCATCTGTTATAGTTCTGATTTCCAATCAGAGTTTCAATACTCTTCACCCAATCAGGTGTCCAGAGGGAGAGGGGGTATTGCTATGTTAGTGCTATGGGATGACAACATTTTCCTCTATCACAAGCAGCGTTTCCATCACACAAATGTGCAAAACTTTATCAAAATTCTGGAAATTTTGAAAAACTCACTATTTCACAATTACACTGATTCCTTTAAAACACAAACCACCTCAAACAATAAGTCATTCAAAAACATGGCAACGAATGTGGTAATGGTAAATGGCGCATACTTATTTAGTGCTATTCTACCTTCCTCGAAAGCCCAAAGTGCTTTACAGTCACAGTCCCATTCACCCATTAAAACACACATTCAAACGCTGTTGGCAGCTCTGTTGGCGCCAATTTTCCACCAGAGGCAAGGTGGGGTTCAGTGTCTTGCCCAAGGACACTTCAATACCTGGACGGGCAAGGCGGGGATCGAATCTACAATTTTCTGATCGGGGTCGCTTGCCATACCGCTGCACCACAGCCGCCCATGGCCGCCGACGTCAACAGTACTTTGATTTCCAAGAGATGCTTTTAAATTTCTGCCACGGCACTAGCACTCATTATAATCTATCAAAGGAGACGTCGGCGTCTTCTTCAGGCCGTGGAGCGGCGAGCTCCTTACACCTAGAAGCGATTACAGATGAAGCCATTTTGGGAAATAGTGGCTGGTGATTTTACAGAGGAGCTGTGGATCCAACAATTCCACATGACACGCTAAACTTTTGATGAGCTGTGTGATGCTGTGTGGCGCCCGCTGTGCAGTGTCCCAGGCAGCGAGTTCCTACCAAGAAGCACATTGCCATCCATTTGTTGGTGATGTGACTCATTTAATTGAAAAAAAGTGTTTCCATTGCAGTTTTGCAAAATATGTCAATTTTGATATGTCTCAAAAAGCACCTCCTCTAAGCGCAATCCATCTATTCCCACTTTATCCTGATTAGGGTAAGGGGATTTCCTGAAGCTTCTCAGCTCTGATCGATTAGTGTAAAGTAGACCTGCACAATAAATCTCAAATTTATCGTAATTGCAATATCAAGCTGTGCAATATGCATATCGCAAAAGTCAGCGAAAATTGCGATAAATGTTAACCTTAAATGTGCTACGACCATTTAATGGCAGCTTTAAGTATTTAACCAATCAAATAAATCCCTTTATGCATTTGATGAATCAGATGGACCCCTTTACGTCATTGACCAATCGGATGGACCCCTTTTATGTTAGATGCATGTCTACTATGGAGACGAGGGTAATTTGGAGTCTAAGTTGTATTGACTCTTATTTCAATCAAACTGTTGCGGTAAAATGGAAATGTTGTTTTTGGTTGTTTTTCTAATTTTTTATGTATCCTAAGTTATATCATCATCGCAATACTGATCACTAATATTGCAAATTGCGAGATTTCCTCGTGCAGCCCTAGTGTAAAGAATAGTTTGGCATTTTATCACTTGATGACATACAACAACAGCCTCTTGATCTAAAGGGGCCATTTAGAGTCTTTTATTCACCTTATGGAAGACACTGGAAGGAAGAAGACTCACAGGGCGAACATGCAAACTGCAGGTAAAAAGAGCAGAGATGTAAAGCATGACCTCCTTACTGTGAGGCAATGGTGCTAGTCGGTGTAAACACGCCCCACTGTGCTAATATTTGAGAGGAATTTTGCCACCAGTTCGGTTTTCTTGTTGTTTTGTCACATTTAAGATTAGTATTCTTGTATTAGATTTTTTTTTCAATTACTTTTTAAGGTTATTTATTAAATGACTCTGGGCTCCATAAACAGGTTCCCCTTCTGTTGACCCTGAGACATACTGCAATATACTTGCAATAAATACATTCCTGTATGTCATTACAATGAAAATGTAGACGTGTTTAATGAGTTGAGATTTTAATTTCTACACCAGGCTCACATTACCAGAAGTTACGAGCCTAAATAAGAACAATGGATCAGGCATGTTGTCATAAAACTGTTCAACTCTGACCCAGAAAGACCGTTGTTATGGTACCAGTTCATCAGGTACTGACATTCACACAGAATTTAAAATGAATGTAAGATTTCTGATTGGACAGTTGTATATCCCACACAAAAGACAATTGAGGAGACAGGGACATCTTTTGATGTAAAGAGGCACCACTCCTGTAGGACCCAGGACAGTCCCTGATGATGATTGTGCTTCTACAGCTACACAATTCACTCGGAATTTGTTATTCAACCAAGGTTCACTTGTTCCACAACTTTTCTGCTTTATTTGGTATTGTTATTTATCTATGAGGACCCACAAGTCAACATGACACCTGAGTTTGGTCTGCATTCTGAAAAAAAAAAAAGAAAAAAACTTTCTGGGATTTTTAATCCATTTACTCAAGCGTTCTGTAATGCCCAGCATTTTTTTCCACATTGATCTCATGTTAAACCCAACAGCTACAGGAGAGCTTTGTATAAAAGAAAACAGAACCGAAAATATCTTTAATCTAGCTTTCCTCTAGATTTTTTAGGTCACCGAGGCTCATAACATTTTTATTAGTTCCATTTTTAAAACATGAAACAATGGACTCAAGTCTCTTCTAGCATTTGTGTTCATACCTGCGCAGTCAAACACATCAAAGACAGAAAAATATAAGTAAAAATGTTTTCCTGCAGTCCGGCTCACAGACATGAAGTCAGTCTGATCATGTTTCAATGTTTGTCTCCAGCTCTGGTTGTTGTCTCCATGCTTAAGTCTGCTCGTCTTTTCCATCAAATGATCCAGACTGACGGCAGCATTAAATGTTCAGTCATCCCAGAGCAGTCCAGGATGTGTGGTATTGAGCAAAGATCAATCATTGATTCTGTTACATTAGGCTATCGCTAAATGTTGGAACATTTAGGGGGTCACTATGAATTATCTAGAACCAAAACTTACATCTTTTTGCCACAACAGCATTATAAAGGGATCTTAAGAACAGACAGTGCTGGGTAATGTAGTAACTACTCATTTTGTACATTTAATTATAAAGGTCAACATTTTATTCGGTTTTCTGAAGTATCTATTGAATGGAATTTCATTTCTTCCAGGGAGTTACTCATTCAATTGGTCAGAAGAACCATTCTGCATCTGATACGTTTTTTAGGATCTTTTTCTCTTTTTTCATTATATTTTTTTCTGTATTGCAAGTTATTGAAGTAATAAACTGACCTATCAGATGACTCCGTAAAAGCACGTGTTGCCTGTTGGCCCCCACCTCAAACATTTGACTGACAGATTCTATTGAGCCATTTCAGTGAAAAGTTGTGGACTTCAACAAGCTGATTTCTGGTTGGTGACACTAGTTGCCATAGAAAAATCTGGCTCCAAAAGCAGCACCTGTTTGCAGAAAATTGGCAACTGAATTGGCTTCATTCTGCTGAGCTGGAGGTAAGACCTTCTCTATAAGTGACATCACAGTCAGCTGTGTCCAGTTCTCTGATACAGTCAATGGTCTACATTGTGTTCATTTTACTAAGTAATGCTGCTGTCAATTACCATCTTGAACATGTACGGTTTTCAGAATATTTAGATTCAGGTTTCTTTGTTTTTTTGTTTTAGTATTAAGTACAGGCATCTTTGCTGAGACTGCTGCCCCTACAGAGGACGATGGATGGATAGATGGATGGATGGATGGATGGATGGATGGATGGATGAAAACTCAAAACCTGAGAAGGACTTTTACAATTACTGAAGCAGCTAAAAATATAACTATTTGGAATTTATTTGTGAGTTAACCAATGATGTAATGCGGTTAATTGTGACAGCTTTATGCAAATATAAAGACATTATTATTAATACATGATTTATTGAAAAGTTCAAAAAAATTAAGAAAATTAAAATCTTAAAATCCTAAACTTTAGTGGCAGAGTGACAGCTAAAGTTACTGACTGTGAGCCGTTAAGAAAGGTATTTCCCGTTTTATTAAGAGTTGCGGTGTTTGTTGACTGTTCTTTGGTCCATTTGTGCGGACAAGCTGTTGGATGGACAGACAGATGATGCTCTCTTCCCTGAGCCGCACTTGGACCAAAAAAAATTGTGATGTTGTCAGACTGCATCAGTCAAAGCCAACAGAGCAGGGTGCAGACAGCAAAGAGACGTCAGTGTTGTTTACAGCACTGTAACACTTGAGCTACTAAAGGCCCATTAGTGCTACGGGACCAGTCTGTTATGAGGTTAACTGTAAAGACTGCTGCTCTGTCTTCAAGCAAAGAAAGAAAGAACTGGAAATTCAGTGAGCAATTACTCTACCAATGACAGCCAATGACCGGGTTCAGATAAATCCAGAGGTAAACAAAACGTGGCTTTCGCAGTGACTGTAAACCCAGCCAACGGATCTGCTGCATACAGAGCAAACAGCCCGAGCAGTTTTACAAACAAATTAGTGGGCAGAAAGGGAAAAAACCATTCTTGGCTCTTGCATTCTCACTCCATCCAGTCATGCAGCCGTGTGCTGCCCACAGCCAGGAGTGGGGGCAGAGTAAGATCAGAGTCATGATGCGTGTTATCTCCCGCTCCTAACGCCCATATCTCTCAGCAGGGATGTTACTGATGGCAATGTGATGTCCCTTTCTCCACTAGAGCCATAAGTCTCTGCGTAATGGCTGCTTTGTTCTACAATGTAATCCCATTAATATGAAAGGCAATGGCACTGGATAGCAAATCAAATCAGGCTAGATTGCATTTAGATGAAAATGAGCTAATCAAAAAAAGCTATGTGTTAGCACAAAGGAAGGGGATTAAACCTGAAAGAGAACAACCCACTGACTGTTTTCACTTCTCTCACCACCCCAGCTCGACAACACATTTGATGCAATCTATAGAATGTTAAAAAGAAAAACTATAGACCCTCAAAAACTAAATTCCAATCAATTTTAGATTTAGTGTCAATATACAATCCAAACTGTCTTAAAGTTCTCCACAAAAAAGCAATGGTATTCCCAACTTTCCAGATTCATCTCATATAACTCCATCCACATTTTCTTCACCTCTCCATCATTAGCTGTATTTTTTGTGTGTGACCAGCAGATTACATAGAGGGGTTTGGGGAATTGAAACTATAGAAAAATGGTGCATCAACAGAATCATTTGTGGAGTTTTGCTTGTTTGCATCCTTGGTGGCTTGGGGTCTCGTTAACAAGTGGGGTAAGGACAGAGCCTTAAGGCCCGTTCACACCGGGACGAATTTTGCGCGCGATATTCGCCGACGTATAACGCCTCGTGACCAAACAAAGGGCACCAATGTGAGTGTGCACACCGACGCGAAAAAACGCCACGCGTGAAAGCGTCACTTTTTAAAAAACGCCTCGGGTTCGTTTTTTTGGTTTGACGCACCGCGTCAAAAAATATACGACCAATGACAATGGCGCTTTTGCACACGTGTCTAGAGCTTCTGAAGTTACATTAAAACACAACTTGGGGGCGCTCAAACACAAAACTGTCTTGCTGAGCACACATACCAGCGAAGAAGATATACGCCAAGTAGCATCTACACTGCCGCAAAGAAATAATGACGGACATTCTAAAATATCCCCGAAAACGCTCATAATACATTTTCAGCTCTTGTACCAGTCCATAAGACTCCCCACGTTCTTCTCTTCTCGTAACTATGGGATGTACCCAAAATCGGCGTCTTTTCCGGCGTCTTTCATCATTCAACAGAACAATAATTTTTTCATCGCTGGAACTGGAGCAGAGCTACTGGTGCTGGAAATATTCATGTTTTCTTTGTATGATTCTGACAAGCACGTAAATACTTGCTCTCTTCTTCTGAGTGAAAAGCGACTTTAAGAAGCGTGAAGTTGCTCAGCGCCACCTTGTGTAAAGGAGTATTTCTTTTTTTTACATTAAGCGCCATCTAATGTCAGGGAATGAAATTGCATGTTCGCTCGGCTCATCGTCAGCGAAAATCACCTGGGTGTGAACACAAAAAACGTGTTGAAAAACGCTGGCGAATATTCGTCCCGGTGTGTACGGGCCTTTAGCTTGTCAGGTGGGTAAATGCAAAGGGGACTGGTTGCAGACAATATCGCGCCCAGACATCATTAGCCAAAAGCGGAAATTCTGCAAGATTTCAAAATTCTAGCACCTTTCATTACAACTTTTTATAGTGAATAAATGGTTCAGTGTACAACATGAGCTTAAAACGGGGCAAAAAAACAATCATTGTTTTATTCCTTTCAAAAAGGATACTAATAAAAGTTTTCAGATTTGTGTCACTGTTACACTGGAGCTTTATCTTCAGTGTTTACATTCCTTCACAACCGTCATTTTTCAACCCTTAACGCGATCAAAGTGAATCAGCATATTCTGTCGTGGAGAAACACAGCTTTGTGCTGATATGCAACACTTGATATGCATATCGGTGAAAATCCGCGGTGTAAGTGTTGCCTACTGCCGGAAAAATATGCTTTTCTTTGCTGATCAGCTGAATCACGTTGATTGTGTAAGGAGTTACGGTCAGAACAAAGCAGGCTTTGACAGAGGCATCTCCAGTGTAAACGTTTTAACGCTTAAAGCTGAAAAAGACACGCAACTATTAGAGTCGCTAGTTAAATTTGTGTTTTTGGAACGAAAAGAAGAGTATTTTGAAAGAGTATTGAAAAGTCCTGGTCTTCCGTTCCAGCTAATGATGTCAAGCCGCCATGTTGTCTGCAACTAGGTCCTCTTGGTATATGCAGCGGCTGCAACAATGCAGCTGCTTCATGGTTCCATTGTGTAGAAGAAAGAGCTTGTTATGCCCCCTCGTCGCCCCTAGACACACAAGGGGGCGTAACATAATTGGGCCCATCAACTCGGGGTGCGCGCCCCGCAGGACACGCACCCGTCAACTCAACTGAATCCGAACAAAACTCATACAGAACAAACCACAAACTGTGCAAACTCAATTGGTTTCAAAGATCCCGGACGAGCCCCCAATTATGTTACGCCCCCTTGTGTGTCTAGGGGCGACGAGGGGGCATAACATAAAAAAGTAAAGGTTTGGCAACCAAAGTTAAATTAACACACACCAAAACGAATGTCTCCAAACAAAATATATCAAATGTATTTACAAATTAACAAACAATCAATACGAACTAAAAGTGAAGCAAAGGCTTCAGGGTGAACCCAGGCCAAAATAACAAACAAAACCCCACCTAACTGAAACATGTAAACTTACCTGCAAATGAAAGAAAAGGGAAATCAAGGACAGAACGCTAACCTCCCTAACCTAACAAAAACAGGAGAAAACATGTACTAAAGAAAATGGCGGTTCACCCCTACAGCTTCACTTAACACAACTAAAAACCAAATGACTAATCAGAGTGGGCACAGACAATACAAACTACGAAGAACTAAGAATACAAAATACAAAAGTGCAACACACAACTAAACAAGAGGTGAAATCAAAAACAAAATGGAGAAGCGGGCCAAGCTACAGTGGCGACTGTTGCAGCAGTGGCGACTGTTGCAGCAGTGGCGACTGTTGCAGCAGTGGCGACTGTTGCAGCAGTGGCGACTGTTGCAGCAGTGGCGACTGTTGCAGCAGTGGCGACTGTTGCAGCAAGGCTCCCTTCCCACTGACTGGATGTCCAAATGGTGGCTTTAAGGGCTGCCTCCACCAGCTGGTCCAATGGGAGGCCACACCCTTGCCACCACACCTGAAAATAATCAGACAAAGAATACAAACCCAAAGATCCACAAAACACAGAAGTCCCACTCCGATACAAAAATACACAAAACACAGAACAAACAAACAAAACAAAATCAAATACGGCCACAGCCGTAACAGAGCTAAACCAAAAGACAAATCTCTGGATTTACTGGTCAATCTGTGTACCTACCCCACCCATGGTCATGACTGAAAGGATAAGATCCAAGCGTCTGTGGCTACACAGTTGCTTAGAGATAGAACAGGGAGCTCTGTCACCTGGGAGGAGCTCGGAGTAGAGCTTCTGCTCCTCCACATCAAAAGAGGCCAGCTGAGTTAACTGGACATCTCCTCTGGATGCATCCTAAGGAAGTGTTCTAGGCCTGTCCCACCAGAAGGTGGCCCCAGGGACTGTGTTTCTTGGGTGACCTGAGGGCACCTCAGTGTTCCCACAACAGAACTCGAGAGAGATTCTGTGGAGAGGGAGGTCCGGACATCTCAGTTTATACTGCTATCCCCACAAGCCAGCTCTGGATCAATGGAAGAAGATGGATAGATTGATAGATAGATGGATGGATAGATAGATGGATTGATGGATGGCATCCTCAAGTTTCCAATCTCAAGGTCTCTACAAAGTTCACTCAGTGAAACATTTTCCACTAAAGGATTCACTCATTTATATTTACAATTTATCTGCATCATTCAGTGCATTCAAGGCTGGCTGCATATTTAACTACACACACGTCATCATTTCAGTGCATGCCGGTTTTTTCACCCATTGGTATAAGGTTGCATTTCTTTGAACGGGCATTGAAAAGGAAAACTCTGACAAAGTTTCACCAAACCCATCACTAAGAGAAACTCAGAATTAATATGTTTGGAAGAATAAAATCTTCCAAAGCTCTGATACAGACCAACTGAAAACCATCTCCTGAATATACCCCCCTCCCCCACTCCAGATACAGTATTAAACACATTTTTTTCTCCCCTGGAAATGCATCAGAAAATGTCTCATTAACTTATGTCCATGGTCTGGATTCTTACATGCTGCTTCACAGGACCCTGCTAAATTTCCATTTTTAGGAACCCTGAGGTTGCTGCTCCATGTGAAATGAAGCTGCCATTAAAACAGCTGGCATTGGTATTTTAGATAGCACTGATTTCAACTGTGGTCAAATTTGATTTGACTAAAGTATATAAATCAATCTGAAAGAAAACGAAAAACATGAAATTCGGAAAGTTTGTTTTTTCATCAAAGCATCTTATTTATAGACATTCTAGGTTACCTTGATATATACAGAAGAAACAACGAGGATCTAAAATGATTACATTACCTCTACAGCCACTGATTAATGACCAATAACAGCCAGAGATCAGGATCCAGATGAAGTCAACCATCGTATGCCCTTATCCCAACTGTGTTTTCAGAACTAGATTTTGATTCTTTACAGCAGGGCCTCAGACCGGTATCAGTCCATGGGTATTTGGGAACGGGCCGCACAGAAAGAATAAGTCACTTACATTACTTACGTTTTATTTATTTTGGAATCTGAAAGATCTTTCATTTAGAAAAATTTTCGGATTCTCTGTTAGATCTGTCTATGTCATTCTTGACGCAGGCCAAGGCGCTTTTCTCGGTCATTGATAGGTCAGTGATAGGTTACTGCTAAAATAAAACCTAGGAGCTAGAAAAATGAGTAAAAAACAAACGTCTTTGGAAAGTTTCTTTGCCAAGAGGAAAACGCCCAGCCAGGTGACAGAAGATGAGCCTTTGACTTCCAAAAAAAAAGAAAGCTACAATTAATAGACAGTACTTCTTTTTTGCACCATGAGTGTGGGAAGGGGAGAGGATGATGACACCTGTGCGATGTACAATGACATGCCTGTCAATTAAAAAGCTGAAAGCTCGTCTTGTCACTTCTCTGTTCCTCCTTCATCGTAGGGTTGCTACAATAATCCTCCACCACATCTTAAAAACCGGTCCGTGAATAATTCTTATGATGTCATACCGGTCCGCAGGGTAAAAAAGGTTGGGGACCACTGCCTTACAGTATTCCTATTGTGCTTCCACTGTGACACTAGCATTGCAAATAAATAAAAAAAAGAAAAGAAAACATGGCTGTGGAGTTTAGCAGCACAGACCTAAACTGTTTTAATATCAAGGTAGAGTAAAGAGAAAGAAGCTGCAGCTCATTGACTGTATAGGAGAACTGGACAGAGTGAGTCTGACAGCACTCACAGCTTCTGCTTCCAATTTAAGTCAGTCTGCATTTTCTGCAGTATCGACACCGCCATATTAGGACCAGACATCGTCAGTAAGGAGCGATTGGTCCGAGTCTTTCTGAGTCTACATTTCTATAGCAACAACTCTCTCCAATCAGCAGAAGCTCCCAAAATAAAAAGTTTGTTATCAACTTTGATCAAACATGAAACATTTTTAAAGTACTACACACTTAGGGAAAATCACTAAAAAATATTTATATCATTTAACAGACAAGAATACAGACCCTGAAACGTTATAGCGTCTCCTGCTGAAACGGTTAGTGAAGCTGTGAGTCTGCTTTGATTCCTGAAACATTTTAAGAGGCAAAGTGTTTGCAAAGCTCCAATTTTTTACATCCATAAACACATTTCAAAATTATTGCATTAGGATTTTAATCTGAAGCTGATCAGCTACATGACCACCTAGTACACTGCAACAAAGATACGTCCTACTAGTCTTTCTGCTTCATTAGTCACTTTACAGTGATGAGCAGCAAATATCATAGGGCATACACAGGGTGACCTCCAGATTCCAACTTTCTCCCAATTACTATTTCATTCTTGCAAAAAAAATATCAATGTAAAAGAAGGTACATAGTTTTACAGAGCAGAACGTTCTTATCTTCTGGAAATGCTTTTCAAAATAAAGCGCTAGCAGGAGTGAAGAACACTGTAAGATTGAGCCAAACACTGCGAGAAAGAAAATATGTGCAAACAGAAAAAAAATAATGGTAACATCTAGACATTTTTTCTATTTCTTTGGTTACCAGTAGTTTTTTTATTTGTGCTTATCACAAAAGTTATTGAATTACAGCTATGGATGTTTCGATGTTTGGATCTGAGTTTTGTTGGCAGTTCCAACAGCCAGTTTACAAAGAACAAGCAGCACTACTAAACGTGCACGGGAGGAAAAGAAGATAGTTTAAAATCGGAACTAACGTGACAGAATAATCTCCAATAACTTAACAATAGAATGTATGGATTTGTATTCCTATGACAGAACCAGATCAATCTGTCTGAGGCAGAATCAAATCAAATGGACGTAAACCAATGAAACATCCTTTCAAAATTACATAAATCAATGATCAAATCCATCTGGGAAAACACCACTTGGACCGAGGTACTGTAGGTTTATTTAGCTACATTTATTTTTAACTATAAGTTAAAAAAGGACCAAGTGCATCACAGAGGACAACACACGTGTGATGACATCAGCAAAAACTGATTAGTCCATTAGTCCAGTCCAATGTTTGGAAATACTTTGAATTTAGCAAAGACATGTGACCATACAGTGTGCTAGAATGTTCTAATAATGTTCCCTTTGGATTCTTCGGATGTGGAAAATCTCTGAGTCACACTGGTTGAAATTTTGGCAAAAGATGTCCTGGATCCATTTTAGTTCGGCCAATCAGATCGGAGAGAAAAGCTAATCTGATGGAATGACGTTGATGGTGTTAACAGATGAATAGCTATGGTACCTAAAAAATTATGTTTGATTTAAGCATCGCCAGTGACATCCCAGGTGTTAAAAGGGTTAATGGATCACAAGTAACAGCTGTAATTGCTAGTAGTTCGAGATGGGCGGCTGCACCTGAGCTGAAATGACCATAACTATGTACCTTTTCCCAGATGGAATGATTAAAAAAGGCAAATGCCGAAATTTGTCAAACTAACAAATATTGGGGTCGACCCCTAATTTAAGGTGTTGCTCAAAGTCAATATGGGCCTTGCAAGCCAGAAAAGTTAAAAGTCAAATTAGGACCTTGTTAATGCGTGTGAGTGCGTCTGTGTGAGTAAGTCAGAAAACAAGGACATTTTCAGAGCTTCTTCTCACGGTTACATGTCAAACTGCTGATGGCAGCATGAGACACCAAGTGAGAACCAAACTGAGCAGACTTTCTGGCTAAATTCCTCCTCAGACCACTTCAGATGCTGAAATCAGATGTCACAGCTTGCGGTCCTGGGGCTTTCAAATGCTTCTGTCTATTCTAGGTTGAGATTAACGCAGTAAGACACTGACAGCTGACAGAGGAGGGCCTCGCAGACACAATGAGCTCATGAACAAGCTAGGAGTCAGCTCCTCAGAAATGTAAAATGTGCATGCGGGAAATTTAGGAAAAAGCCCCAGTGTCAAAGACATGAGGCCATTAAATTGTGGGTGTTTTAAGTTCTTGAACATCTCATTAGATTATCAATAATTTTCTGAGGTTTAATAAGCTATAACCTCCGCTCTTACCGTAGCACACTGACAATCATGTGGATTCATAGCACACAGCGACTGACACAAAAACTTAGAGGACCGCGCACCGTTTGAAGGTTTTTTTGTGCAGCTTCGGCCTCCTTTGAGCTGCAGTCTTGATTGTAGAAGGCTGATTTATAAAATAATTGGAAAAATGTGTTTTCTTACAAACATGCATCTTAACAGGCACATTGTCCACGTATGACATTTCGGTCTTTAGTGATACATGTGTGATATACGTAATTCTTAAGTGTTTCTTGTGTTCGTTATTCGTTGATGGCCACAGATGTCAGTTGAGGGTTTTGGTCGACAGGTCTTTACGTGAACTGTTTTAAAATGACAGAGTTTATGTGTATTTTTACATAGTTTATACGCAATTGTTATGTAAATCTTACGCAATTGTGCAGGATTTTTGCAAGATGCATAAGCTAATTTGTGGCTTTCCGTGACCATTTCACGTATGTCTAACAGACTTTTGACGCATATACCACCAATGTATAACTTTTATAATGCGTGTACGGCGCACATGCCACGTTAAAATTACGTAATTGATGCACGAATCACCAATGAATTATCTATAAACGGCGCAATAATCATGCACGGTTCATGTTCTACGTGGAGTTATGTGTTCTTTGTGTGGTTTATTCATACTTCTTACATGGTTTTAACGTGGTTCATTCGTGAAACATCTGTGAAAAAATTCCACATTAAGACCACAACTTTTTCTACATATATTTACGAATAACCAATTTCTATCGATGCAATATGTGCAAAATGTACGTAGTGGCTGTGTGACACGGCCTTTAGAAGAAAACACTGCCTAATGTCACATCTACCCAGAACATGACGTTTCTGAAGCTAGTGTGTGTGTGAGTGTGTGTACGTAGCTTAGCATGACCGATAGGAAGTGGCTTTGATTCAGAAGCTGACTTCAAAGGTGTCATTTCAGAAGTCAGAGGAGAGTGACTGGAAATAAGTGTCCATCCAGCCAGCACAGACCTCTAGTGTCAGGTGGCGTGCATGATGGTGCGCGTGTGCAGAGTTTTCCCACGGTTAAAGGGCTCCTTTGAAGCCGGCTCTCCTGCTTCCCTCTCATTGCCATGCAAAGGAACCGGTGGCCCACACTCGGCTGTGACGGCTGAAATATTTACCGCTCTATTTACCAGGGATGTCCTGAGTGACAGGCCAAGCCTCTTCCTTAAAACTTCCTCGCCCTTTTCCCCGTTTCCTCATCGCTCTTCTGGCTCCGGGGCTCTTATGCCAGCTGTGTGGATAATAAACTGTCTGAGTGACAGATTTTAATCCTGTTCTATTCTCATAATATTTGCTCTCCCAGCAGTGTGTCAGCCACTATCAAAATGCCACAGGCAGATTTACAAGTGCAAGAGCCACCAAACAAAGCTTATTTTGGTCTGGGGTTGAAGGGTGTAGAAAGAAATCCATAAATGGTGCAAATCAAGCGGACAAATTTACGGCTGACACCTGTGGACTTAAGATTCTGCAGCAGTCGCTGAGGGAAAGAGGCGGCGAGGCTTGGAAGGGTTTGATGTGGGTGACAGTGAGCGCTTCTTAATATTCCATCTGTGTTTTGTCACATGTGCAGAAACGAGGCGCACCCGCGTGATTAAGTGACATGAAAACAGACTAAAGTGGGCCTCCTCCATCACGTCGGCATTCTGTTTTTGTTTGGCTTGGCTGAGCATTCGTTCTGAAAGACCGTCTTGCTTCTTCAGGGGAATTACTGTCATCAGAATGGAGAACGCTGGTTCTGTTGCTGCAATTTCTTCATCAAAAAGAAATACATCAGGATTCATGTTTTAAAAACATTTCCTAAGAAAAAAAAACACATGTAAGAAATGTATCCGACTTGTAAAAATGTCTTGGGTTGATGTGTTTTGTGAAGTTTCTCATTTGTATTTCCACTGTGGATTTAGGTAGTGTTCAGCCACCTCTCCTGGTGTGCCGAGGCGTGTGGCCCCAGCCAGCGTTAAGATATATTAATAAAAAGTAAACAAAGACCAGGAATGCTTTTGTTTCTACTTCTATTTTTTAGGGACACAAACAAGTTTTTTCTTTTATTTGATTTGCTTGGATCTTGATTTGGGTTTACAAAATGTTTATGATATGAAACTTAATATTTTTGACAGAATTTCCGTAATAGATTGAAATAACAGTTTTTGTAACTTGTAACACAAGCTTTAGGACATGACGTAAAGCTTAAACCGTCTACTCAGTCAACGTCAATTAGCTGATTATAACGCAGAGGATGGTGGCTTTTCATTTTACCTTTGCACCAATATGTAGCACCATTCACGGCGCAAAGCTATTTTTCTCCACTTCAGAATCCCTTGGAATTACAGTGACTGTGTGAACGGCTGAACAGTTACAATAGTACAGAGAACGTCAACACTGGAACTAAATCAGAATCAAAGTCTGAGGACTTCATACATCCCAAGGAAATTGCATCTACAGCAGAACTCCTGTCACAGAGTTTCTACACGGTCAGATAAAGAAAAGAGGAAGAAGCTATGTGCAATATCCAGTCAAGTGCAGATTTGCAGTGTTTAAAACATTAATGTGTAATAATTTGCAGTGTTTAACGCTCTGGTGTTGAAAGGTTAAAGTGCTCCTATTTGAACAGCTTTAGGTTTAGGTCCCACTCCGATCATCTTTTAATCTTTTATTCAAAGCGTTCCCAGTGGTCTTTTAATTACAATGATGCCATTTTTAGCCAAAATCGTTGTCATTTTCTGGGACATAGTTTCTGCAGAGCATCAGGAGTATATTAGAAATTCACCTCTGAGTTGTGGCTGTTGGCACAAAGCAAGTCTGCAACCATTTCCCATTATCCCTTTGATTCCACTCTTACAGCCCTTCACAATGCCAACCTAACATTAGCAGTGCAACAGAAATGGCGAGCAACATCAGAGCTATCCAGTCGAACAGTTTAGATCCAGATTCCAGCTCAGACGAGGAAAACAAAGACATTCATGTATATCTTTGTCTGCAGGTGGATGCATCAAAATGGAGCAGAGCAGGGAACTCATGGCCCACTGATTGTAACTTCTACATAACAAAAATTGCATTTTTTTATCTGCTACTAATTCTACACAATTCCAATAAAAAAATACTTAGGTAATTTTAAGATAATTTTTTCTTTATATATGGTAATTTCCGGACTATAGAGCGCACCTGATTACAAGCCGCACCCATTACATTTTTAAAGAACAAACCATTTTGTACATACATAGGCCGCATGTGCCCACAATGAAACATGTGTTGTAGAATGAGGATGTGTATGTGCTGAAACCTCACACTGCTGTGTGTAAGTAAGAGGAGGGAGCACTCGCAGTGGAAGGAAGGGAGAGCTCGTGCAGCACAAGAGGGAGTGAGAGCTTGTTCATGTTTGATATACAGAGTGAAGGAGAACTGTTATAAAAGAAGGTTTCCTCCAGAAGAACGGTGAATGATTCTTTTTTAACCCGCTCTGGAGGCTCTGAGGATCTGAACAGAAAAGTGAACCCAAAGGAAGATCCGCCTTCGCAGAGAGGATCTCCCTGCATTTTCTGACCACCGTCAGAAAGAAAACAATTAATCCAGGAAAGTTTCAACACATGATATATTTACAAAGAAAGACAGTACACAGAAATAGTTTTCATAGTTTTCATAATATACCTTCCCAAACTAGGGGTGTGATGATAACCGCATCACCGCGGTGATTCACACTGCTTTTAACGATTATTTTTAACTTGAAAGCTGCATTATATGCATTTCTTCTTGAATTTTCCATGATGAGGTTCTATTCGTGCTATTTATTCACAAAGCGGTAATTTATATTAAACTTGACACACTTCCTTGACACATTTACCGTATTCCTCCTGTCTCACTCTTACCCTTTCTGCTCGAGCGCCTCTAGCGGCCGTTAGAAAAAATACATTAAAAAGAAAAAAGAAGAAAAAAATGCATTAATTAACCACATCATTGAATAAATTACGGTATATGAAAAAAAGCTACAAGAACGAGCTAAAAACACCAAAAACACTATTTTCATTGGAGTTTAACATGACTTTTATTTCATTGCTCAGTGTAATTGATACAAAGTCACTTAGAATGATAATTATTGCATGAATCCCCTGTGTAAAATTTTTCTTTTTTATTCATCCTACAGCAACAATCTAAATTGTAAATACTTTTCAGTACATTTCCTGGTAATCTGTTTTTCTCTCTCTCAAAACAATAAAGAACGTTCAAACGCAGGTTTTGATCAAACACAAACTGACATTTAAACAATTTTTACTCACTTTCTGCTGCAGTTGTGAAACAAAAGATCCAGACGAAGAGACGATGGCTTTCAAATCACTAATGCTAAACACTGTGTGATGCTGCTTACCCTGAGTTTGCCTTCATCTCTCTCTCACACACAAACGCACACACTATCTCCAGAAAAGTCATGTTCTGGGTAGATGTGACATGCAAACTTCTGGACTTTTGGAAAGTAACTGGTAATTATCAGTAATAAAGAGTGTAAGTAGGGATGTCACGGTTTTTGTCTGTTTCTTTATCCAAAATGTCAGCACTGAAGCACAACAGACTCGGAAGCTTTTCAGGATGTTTGACAAAGAGAGGAACGAGCAGGACTGAAGCTCGGGAAACCCTACAGCCTACATTACCACAGAACCTCGTCAGCTGCTGCGTACAGGTGAACAGGGCCAGGGGGAAGTTTTCCATGTCTGAAGTCTCCACATTTTTTCAAGATTAGTTTTTAGACTGTGGAAAAAAAACCCGAAGCTGCTGTGTAGCCGTGCAGTTCTGCCAATGTTTCACAGTTGAGCAACAGATTTATTTACAATTTGCCACCAAACTGAGGACAAAACATAAAAATCACATTTCATTCCCATTGCTTTTGATGCCAAATATTAAAGAAAAACCCCTGAAATTCCTCCAAAGCTTTCCTGAAGGACCGAATGCTCCTCTGCAGAAAAGACTGCTCCTCCCACCGCCCCCCTGCTCCCGGACCTCCTATCATCCTGCAGCGCATATAGAAGCCACAAAACCCCCCAAAGGCTGCTGCCGTGGTTCTGTAGCAGAAAACACCACGACACGCCTGTGGGGGCACTGTTACTGCACTTTCTTTGTAGGCATTCCCAGGGGGGTGTGGGCTTCACACAGCACCTCCCCACCTTACATGGAAAACCAGTAAAATGAACCGTATAAAAGACAGAGTGGTGACTTTTAGATGGGTGGGGGTGGGGTAGTAAAAGATCTTCTTCAGCATGAAGCTTTCTAATTAATTTTGCAATGCACCGCTTAAGCAGCGTGTCTATCGCTAACTAGGCGCGCATTCCCCTGAAGCGCTTTGTTTGTGAACCACTCCTTCCCTCCAACAACCCAACTTGATTCAAAAGATTCTTATAAACTCTGAACTTCAAAGCTCACAATGCAAACCCAAAAAAAGTAACCTCTTTGTCCTTTTGTTTGTGTTAAACATCAGCTTAGAAAACAAAAATGTGCGTTGTCGTAGGCAAAAACTTCACATGGGTCATGTTAGACGTTCATGTTTTGCTCTTAAGTTCACTGCAGTGGCAGCATTAATGTGTGTGTGCATGCGTGTGCATCTGTGCGTCTGTAAGAGAGGAAGATATGAGCTCCAGAGATCCAAACATGAAACATTTCATTTGGTTGAAAAATCATTTCATAACGTCTTTCTGGGTCTTAAACCAAATTAGTCTTCTTTACCCTCAGGCTTGGACTGTAAAATCAGCTTCAAACAAGGTTTTCTTTTCTGGAACAGAGCTCAGGTTTTTCATAATCATCCAGCAAAATAAAATCAACACAAGCAGAGTGCATTTTATTAAATATATTTCCCTCAAGTCCCTGTGTGTCACCTGCTTTCCGCACTACAGGCTGTTCTGTGCCGTTCCAGACCGGTCTGAAATCACTGGAGCTAACCGTCTGCATTTCACTTTGATCTCACAAAAGTCTGTGCGTCATGTCTGATTTTTATGATTCATGTCAGAAAAAAAAGGTTTTGTAATCCGAGCTGGCTGCCTCATTCTCGGAACGGGATCTGAATAGGATTAAATGGGAAATTTTTGCAGCTATTTTTCTACTTTATAAAAAGAAACGACCAAACATTTCCTTTCTGAGCAGAATCATTTACTACTTTAGCCTCTTTACAGTTTAACACCCTTTTTTTACTGGAATATTTAGTTATTAGCAACAGCAAAAGGTCTACTCTCAGTCAGAGAGAAGCGGCTCTTTATCTTAGATATTAAATGTTAGTGATCTTCATTCTCTACCTGATAAGAAAATCTCAGTGTGACTGTTTAGTGCAGGTTTTCTTTGTGAGCTTCATGAATAACGCTGTTTTTCACTTTCATTTTCTTCTTCTGATGATCGTTTCACTGAAAGCGGCTCTAAATCTAGAAAATGTCTGTGAGCAAAGAAGGGCTTCACCCATGGATGATTTTATTGATTCAGTGTGAGACAAACCGGTGGAGGCCTGAAAGAATTTCATGCAACACTAACACATGTCAATGTTTTGAATATTACAAAGTAACAATATTCTTTTTTTTTTGGGTGGGGTGGGGTGTCTTTCACAACATTTTTGTGAAAGACCTTCAAAAACCCTTGCACCATCAAAACTGAATACAACAATTTTTTTCTAGTTTTAGATAAGCGACTTATTTAAAATTTAGGGAAGAAAACCTTTGCAGTGTCACTGTTTGGTGTTCAGGTCAAATCTCCCTTTAAAATCTGCCTCATTTCAACAACTTCAGTTTGAAACCAGCAGTTGGTTTTCACACACAACCCCAACATGATGCACTACCACACACAGTTCCACCCATCCAAGCACAGAGAACAAACAAAAGGAAAAGAGATGTGCGGTGAGGTTTACGGCTGGTGAGGCACTGACGTCATCCATCACAAAACCCTACAGAGAAGCTTCTTCAACATTTATAGTTAAAGTGTGTTGTTTAAAATGTAATTTCAACATTTTTCTTCTGTTTAAAAAGTGTAGCATGAAAAAAAGTCAACAGAATTTTTATTATTGACTTACTTTTACTTCTAAACGACATCCGTGCGCAACTCCTCCTGAAGAAACCCATGATTACCTGTTTAAGAAGTGTTCCTTTTCTTTCCTTAGTTTTAAAATCTCTCTATCTCCATGGAGATCTTTACCAGAGACGTGTCTCCACAAATTCCTGAGTTTAGACACAAAAGTTTCCATTTAAAAAAATGATGCTAAACTATATTAATATTAAATAACAACTGGATCTCTGCACATGATTTGCTTCTGCTAATTCTATAATTCTTTAGCCATGGTGTCACATTCTCTGGGATCAACAGCACCCTCTGCCTTGAGGCAGGTGTACTGCGGGCCTCACCTATTGTATTTCTAATGAACATTAGCGTTTAGCGGATAAAAAAACGCTAAACGAGAAATAGAAAAATGAAATAATTTAAACGATTGATTAAAAATTAAAACGACCCAGAAATGACTACAAAGTCAATCGTCCTCCTCCTGCCAAGGTCTCCGTGGTGCTATGGAGACCCTCGTGTTTGAACGTGGTGTTTGCTATGGACAGTCTGTGACGAGCACCAAAGTCCAACAAATCAGCTCAAATTCAGATCAGGGAGGCCATTCCTTCCAATTATGCCCTTCTACGTGCCACTGTCGTAGCCCACATGGGCATTCCCCCAGGAGGACAATGGAGTCCCCCGAAGGGGCACCTTCCAGTGTTTCTCAGAGAAACACCAAGAGGGTTGAGTCCTCAGAGTTTCAGGGCCAAAGCAAAGCGCGGAGGAGAGCCTGACTATGTACCTCTCAACCTCCTGCATAAGCTCAGGCTGTTTACCTCCTAAAAAGTGACATTTCAAGTACTAAAAGCCAAATTCCATGATCAGGGGCTGTGCTGCAAAGGGCACCTAGCATGGACCGCCACCTGCACATTTTTACAGCTCTCCTGCAGGTGGCGGGGCCACCAAGGAGTGATCCAACGTCATTACTTTGGCCTGGACCCAACCTTGACCTGTGGAAAGACCCTTTCCCACTCTGCCCGGCTACAGAGTGTTGCCCCGGTGATGCCAAACTGGGTGACACAATCATTTTTTTATGTTTGTTTTCTTTTAGGAGAATGGTAAGTGAGTTTTGTTTGTTTATACTGTGTGTACAATTGGTCAAAAGTTTTTAATTTTCTGTTTTTTAATATATGTTTACTATGATAAGCTCTTAAAGTACAATGAATAAAATATAAAAAAGCTATTTTGATGCTACTTTATCCTTCTTGGGGTCTCTGGGGCCTACTGGAGCCTATCCCAGCTGTCACTAAGATATTGCACAGTCCAGCCTACAAGCCTACAAGCCACAGACGGAGCCACTCAAAGACCATGTGCTGTGTTGTTTTTTATTACAATTTTTAGCCAAAAGGAAAAGAAAAAGAAAGGATTAAAAAACAACCAGTGAAAGACAGTGCTCTAGAGAAAATGCCAGAGGTCAGAGGAAAGCAGGCAGACAGGACACATAAGACAGAAAGGCAACAAGAATTTGAATGACCACTTGAACTTGACCTAAAGTGCACAGAGCAGGATCTGAGAAGCAGCAACACCCTCAAAGGACACAGTCAGCAGATTTTCCTTATGTGAGTTAAAAACCAGGAATCAAAGCCAGGGTTAGCTTGAGTGGAGCTAAACTGGGAAACAACAAACGGAAACAATGTCATCTGATGGCAGGAATCCCATCTCTAGTGGGAGGGGTCAGATAAAACCACACGTCCTTTACTCCATTCTGAGGCGGTACTCTGGAGATGAGATGTTTGCATCCATGTCTAAGCCATGCTGAGGTCTGGGAGAGCAGATTTAGTGTGTACGTATGAACTGATCAGATGATGTGGACAGAAATCAATCTC
The DNA here is from genome assembly GCF_053564925.1 of Oryzias latipes. Classification (NCBI taxonomy): domain Eukaryota; kingdom Metazoa; phylum Chordata; class Actinopteri; order Beloniformes; family Adrianichthyidae; genus Oryzias; species Oryzias latipes. The sequence goes on from NC_136252.1 coordinate 10,826,597, forward strand.
TGGAGCTCCTCAGAATTGCCACATATTCAGCCACCGGTTTGCTGAATGGAGAATTCCTGGAGCTTGGGTCAGCACTGATGAAACTTGAGGGTGTGCGGAGAAACTTTCAAAGTTTCCTCAGACAGGATGGCCTCATTACTCCACAGAGCGCAGGAGGCGCTTCTCCTTTCAAATATTTTTCTTACAGTTAACTGAACCCCAGGCTTTGTGTTTTAGGTTGAAATGTATTTTTTTTTCTTTTGTCACAATGATGTTTTTTACAACATAACCCAGCATTAGTGTAATGATCTGTAGCATTTCTATCTAAATTAAAGTCTGCTTTGCTGCACTCATGCTGTTGGAAAGTTTAGCATCTTCATCAAACTTTTACCATTTGGTGTGTGAAAATGAATCTTTTATCAGTGAGAACCGTTGGGTGCACATCAAGCCAAGCAGGTTGTGTTTCCCTTCGCTATGGAAAGCAAAAAGACTGTGTTGGCTGTGACTGAACAAATACAGAAAACAGCGCTTACCACAGAAAGTCCCCTTTCATTACCATCAGAATTCTCCTCTGATCTTGGAGAACGTGAAAAAATGAAGAAGGTTCCTCAGGAGGCGGATGGCGGGAGTTTTTTTTCCATGATGGCAGGAATGAGAAAGAAAGGAGAACTAATACTAGCTTTGGAATGAAATCCAGGTATTTTGTGAAAACCAAACTGTGTACTAACCAGTTTTCTGGTCAGCAGTTTGATACTCTGATAAAAAGTGTCTACAGCGCCAAATGGACCTCACAGACCTGATCTTAGCATGCTAACCCCAAAGAGGCCAACGAGGTGATCCAGTGGTCGTTCAGATATTGGAAACTCAACAGTTTATGAACATGACAAGTGCTGACAGCAGACATTCCCCAACATGTATTGGTGTGCTTTAGAAATGAAACCTTGCAGGGCACTCAAAATGAAATCCCTGCAGATAAATATCTCTTTATCCGTAGCCTTGTAGAACTTTTGCCACTGCTCGACAGTTTCGGGGTTTCAAACTAATTTAGCTTGATTTCCGTCCAGTTCTGTTAAAGCCGTTGTAAACTGCCCCCTCAGCACAGAGCAGACAAACTCAGTGAGACACTCAGATGATCTAGTGCAGCTATTAGCAGCTGAAGACCAAGACTTTTCAGATCCAAGAAAAGCCATCAGAGCAGGCCAGCATCCATTTGAATGTTATGTAGCATATATCTGCTCATATTTTCAGCACTTCATCATCACCATCAGTTTCACAACTCTCACACACATGCACATTCATGTACACACACACATGCAGTGTCACACTGAGGTAAGTGTTTTGTTTTTGCTGACATGGAAAATAACGTCAAAAGCTACTCAATCAATCCATTATATTTGCTTAAAGGAACAGCTTGAAACAGACGCCCACTGGTTTACAACTTTTAATGTGTTAATTAATGTTTTAATGTGAGCTTAGTTCTCCACCACTAAATTTAGAACACAACCAGGTTTTGTTCATTTTCTTTTGATCCAGATCTGTCTCACCATGGGAAATTTTGAAATCTGACTGGACAAAAAGGCACTTTTCTATTAAATGTAACACAAGGGAACACAAAATTCTGATGAATGATTATTTAAACGAGAAACACTTATTCAAATCTCACTACGCATGTAAATGTGTTAAAAATGTAGGCTGGGTTTAACAACAGTTGTCAAAAAATCATTTTTGTTTTCTTTCATATGGTGTACCGTGATTAACTTTGCCGATGAAGAGATAGGGGCAGATTATATAAGTTTTCCCTTTTCTGCTCTTTTTTTCATTTATTAACAGTTATAATTTTACTTATATATATATATATATATATATAGAGAGAGAGAGAGAGAGTGAGAGAAAGAGAAAGGGATAGATAGATACATATTAAAGACTAAGTCTTTAAAAAGACATAGATCTCATGGATCATGCAATTTTGTCAAAACAATCTTTACCTAGTGTGTTTTCACAAAGTTCATAGATTGTTTAGTTGTCTGCATTTCTTTCTAGGATAGGATTTTTTAAAGTAAGCCTTTTCTCTATTTTGGGGTATTATTCATCTTGGTCCAGAGTCACACCACCAAAGATTACGAATTTACTTGATGTCAATTTTCTATATCACCATAAATTCCCAAGATCTTTCCTTATTGAAGCTTTGCTTTTATAAGGAAGATCTACCTCACTTACTGGTATGCTGGATTTTTTGCCACTCGACACATCATCATCATTGGGCCTTCACTTTATACCAAGAGCTAAATCTCATTCTCAGCCCATCACAAGGATATTTTTGTCTTTAAATAAGCAGCTCATTAACTCCACCCTGTTCCCCACCTGGAGTGATGCCTTTCAAAAGTCTGGTCTTAACCACCATGTGGGAGTATATTCATCTATGATTCGAGCTTATCCCAGGTATGCATGACATTGTCGGCCAAGACCCCAACCCTACAGACTACACACCTATTTCATGCACATCTTTCTGTACCACAATTGAATCTTGACTTGAATTCCTGATGATCTCTACATATTGAAATGACATTTACCTTTAGTATAATTAAGGTAAGAACGTAATGAATTAACCCGTTCATCAAAGACAGCTCTTAAAGTCTTCAGGTAGACGCTGCCCCACAGTGTCAGCTGGTCTTTGAGCCACGTCCTCAGTCAACATGCCCTTGGAACAATCAGGCCTGAATGTCCAGTGACATTAAACTGAGGTTTACCAAAATGGGAGCACAGTTATTCCATATGTTTGTGTGTGCATGTGCACGTGTGTTTAGTGGGCGGGCAAAGGGTCAGGGAAGTCTAATGATTTCCGAATCTAAAGTTTTAGGGCATCTTTGAGCATTTTACAGTTTCACAGTTTAACAGCAGAACAAATTGATATCTTGAGTAACGAGATCTGGCAGAGATGATCAGATGGACACAGACCTCAGCAGGTAAAGAAGGGAGGGCATTCAACTGACACTGCTGAGGATGGAAGAGGACAGAAAAGATGAAATATTTGCAATAAGAGTTTTATATAATAGAGATGGGTGAAGAGAAAATGACAAAAGTAGAAAAGATTGAAAATAGTTAAAAGGAATAGGTTGGTAGTATAAATATAAGAGATCTTTTAAACTACTTCTTGCCCATTGTTCCATCCATCATTACCTCCATGTGAAAGGCCAGAACAGCAAATTATTGAAGGATCAAGCAGACAAAATGTGCCGAGCTCAGTACCAGCTGCAATATCTGATAAGTGGAGAAAAATGTAATGAAGTGGAACCTGGAGGGGTCAAACGCTTCCCTTAAGTAGAGCTGTTCAACAACACAGCTGACCAAAGCAAATTGGAAATTCTGCACTTTGGGACCACATGGCTTTCTTTTTGGTGGCACAAAAACTTTACTAAGACATTCATTTCACACAGAACAAACTGCTGCTAGACACAGTCGTTATACAAATCAATATTTGGACGAATATCAGGCTTTTTTACGGCAGGGAACTCTGCCATCTGACCTACATCTATTTGAAGAGAATTTGACGGCAGTAAGAAGAGTGAAGAGTCTGAAAGTAGACTCCAGACCTTCCACTCATCCACACTGCCAAAAGCAGTCTTCCTTTTTTTGTTTCCTGAGAATAAAGACAGTTCCTCCCACAGCTTTTGATTCAAACATTTGATTTTGCCATTCTTCATCTTTGCATGCAACAGAATTTCACAAATTTTACGTTTTCCAATCATACTTTGCTTTAACTTTAGGCTCAAATTGCATTTATGTGCGTTTTTCCAATGTATACGATTAAGCCTGGAACTGGAAATTTGGTCCAGACCAAGTCCTGAACCTTGAGTTTGGTCTGTATTCAGACTGCCGTCAAGCAGACTTTCCTGTTTCCGACCAAAGCTTGTAAACAAAACCACATGACTAAAGATCTCTTCACTCATTGGTGAGGAATTAAGAAGCCGGGGCAAAGCAACTAGAGGCAGAAATTCTGCGCTTTGCAATCCTTGTCGAGATAGTTCACTCATTCAAACTTTATATTTCGCTGACCTGTATCAGCATCAGATACAACACTTTTATTTTGGTATGGCGGAGTCATGGTGCAAGATGGTTACTGAGGAGACGACGTTTTAGACGGTACACTGCTTAGTGTTTATAGATTGTTGGGAAAACAGTGAACAGTAATGTGTCACATTAAAAGTTGTTTCAATGAGCCTGCATTCATCCCATCACATTTTAATTGAGTTGCTGTGTCTCGTCGTTGTGGTGTTATGACATTATTTTGAGAAAAATCTATTAAGGAGCTACAAGGTGGCTTTTAGGATGACGTCACAGCAGCACCAGTCGGGTGTGTTAACAAGACACAGAAAAGCATGTTAGAAGCGTTTTCAGCAGTGTTAAAATAAACGTTCTAACAAATAAACAGCTGGATCCTTTTCTCTGTTTGATAACACGATAATCATTGCCTTCCATTTACGTCCGTTGAGGAATCTCAGACGAACCAAAGCTCAGACTGATTGGAAACGAAGCAAAACCACCTCCAAAGATGAGTCAGAGAGCGGTTCCTGGTCCCGGACCAGAGTCCCCTTGGATGTATTGAGACTGAAAAATTGGTTCTCTGGTTCACTTTAAGCAAACCAAATGTGTCCTGTCTGAATATACTCTAAGAAAACTCATCACAACCAAGTGTCTGCCTTTGATTCATTCACAAGGCAAATTTTTGTTTTTGTCTTTTTCCAGAATGAGCGCTAGCAAGCATTCTAGCACGCTGTCATATTCTTTCCACACATCGCGGTGGTAGTTTTTTAAATAGCTTGTGAGATTTGTGGTGTTAAATTTGGACATTTTTCCGTCTTTGTGGTACTTTGGTCGAACACATTTTGCAAACAGCGAGTGAGCCGTTGGTCTCAGACACAGTAAAACAAGCCCACATGGGTGAGTGCTGCACCATGTTGCAGACAGAGCTTTTTTTTTTTACTTTATTGTACAAACGTGTTGCAGACAGAGCTCTCTAGTGCAGGCACTGAGAGGTGACATCACTTACATGTGACAGAAGCTTGCAGGATGGGCGGGGTGAGCAGACATCTTGCTGGCAACGATATTATTGTGCAACCCTAGTTGTAATGTTCAGTTTTCTTTGAATGTCTGTCAATAATATAGTCGTTTGTCATGCTTAGGTCTAGTAAGTTTGTCTTTTGTTTATTTATGAAAGTCTTTCAGTTTCCATCAAGAAGTGTATCTTCTGGATGTGGGTCTTTCACCTCAAACCCTGGCAGAGATGCCTAAACTGAATCGCCTCAGCCACATGTTTTCCCAAATAACCTCAGACAACAGACTTCCTTCCCTGCACAGGTCTGGCGTGAAAACAGCCCCACCCTTAACGCAGATTCCCCGTCTGTAAAGGTGCGCTATTCAGCGAGGAGAGTCGGGATAAAGATGATTAGTTCCAGAACTGATGGCTCCTGATGGGGCGCCCAGGGCAGAGACACAAATCAGGGCTCTGCTATGGATGATTATCTAGCCACTCCAGATCAAAGGCTTCTCTTCTTCTCATCAAGGAGGATAAAGAAAAGATCATCAAAAGATCCTTGCAGTGTGAAAGCACCTCTGCTGTTTTACTGGTTGAGACTAAAGCAGCTGCAGTGCCGGCCCAACCACCACAGCAAAACCTGAATATGGAGTATGTGATGCATGTTTTCTCCTCAGTTTATATGTTGTCATAAACACGCTGCTGGTGACAGACAAAAATGATGTGAAAAGCATTCTTAAACCCCTCACGAGCCTGTGGGGGTTAAAAGAATAGTGCCACTAGTTATAAAAGAGCAGAATTTACAACATAATGTGTTGATGATAGCTCACACTCTCAGCCAAAAACAGGGTCACGCCACCGCTGAGTAAGCTGTGGAGGAAGCAGAGTGACCCATCTGTGTCTGTGTGCATGCGGGGGAGATGCCGTGAGCGTGCCCACACGCATGCAGAAAATTTGGAGGCATTGCTTCGCTTCACAGCATGCTGTGATGAAGGAGTTGACGTGGCTGTGAGGAGACGCTGAGCTGTTCCTGAGATTACAGCAAATGCTCTTATCGTTATCAGAAACTTCGGAACGCGGGCACGCCTGCAGCAGCTCTCAACACTTTTGTCCACGACTTTACTGACACGGAGTCCTAAAATGCAGCCATTCAGGCTTCTTAGGTCTGCTAGGGATGCAAGAGGATTCAGTACAAGGTCAGCAAATCTGTTTAAAAGGTGCAATTCCGCACAACAAAGCCGCTACAACGCAAAAGATTTGTCCTTTAACTCCATAGAAGTGTGTCTGTGGGTGTGTGTGTGTGTGTAAGCCTAGGGGCGGGGCTGGCAGCACAGACTCTTCCTGGAAGTGACATTTCCTCACTTTGTGACATCACAATGTGACGATCAGCTCATCTTCGTGAGTTGGGAGGGGCTGGTGCTCAGAAAGCAGGTTTTTAGAGGAATACTTAGAAATGCGTGAATGGATCAAAACACCGCTTTGGGGTTATTTATAGTGAGGAATGAACATTTCTATACACTTAAAAGCTCAAAAAGTTAATTTATCTTAGTATAGGCCATTTAATACAATTTTTGGCGTTTTCTCTCGGAAATGCAGCTGTTTCCCAGTAGGGACGCAATGATTCACTTTTCCCACAATTCTGTTAAAATCTAGACTTTTGGGTCACGTTTTTTTTTTTTTCTGTTTAAAAAGATAAGATAAGATAAGATAAGATAAGATAAGATAAGATAAGATAAGATAAGATAAGATAAGATAAGATAAGATAAGATAAGATAAGATAAAGATACTTTATTTATCCCAGTTGTTGTAGCGTCCGCATACAGCCCCAATACAAACACACAAACAGTGGGCGACAATCAGAATAAAACAACAACAATCGGTTCACCTAACAGCTCTAAAAAAACAGACAGACCTCAAATGAGTTTATCTACTACAAATGAATGATGTGTCATAGAGTCCAATGGGGTGAGGAAGGAATGATCTCCTATAGTGGTTGGTGTGACAGCGATGCCGCCTTAGCCTCTTGGAAAAGGTACTCCGCTGACCGTCCAGAACAGGATGGAGAGGATGCTCAGGATTATCCATGATGGATACAAGCTTGTTTAAAGTTCAAAATCCTATTTTTAATTTGCTAATAGGTGAGTAGCGATGACAAAAGATTGTTCCGTTGGTTCATACTTAGCCTGGTGTAAGCCTTGTGCTATCTTGTGGGGTCCAGATGACCCCACCCTTACATTGACGTGTTCTCCCTACCAGGACAAAGGTGGATAAAGGTGAAGAGAATTTCATCTAATCCATGGACACCAGTGAAGATCACAAATCATTAAAGAAAAAAGGCTCAGCGGGTGGGGGTTCAAATGACCCCACTCCCAAAGTTAATGTGCCTTGGAGGCACTTTGGGAGTGGGGTCATCTGGACCCCAAAGATAGCACAAGGGGTAATAAAAGAGTAAATAATAAATTCCTTTGACATACGCGGTTTGACATCTTCAACGTTAGCATACTGGGATGCAGTCTGGACACAACGCTCCCCCCCCCCCCCCCCATTCGGTTCAATGGTGTATCTTTGACTTTCAAACTAAGGATTGTGGCACCTCTCGTTCCCAAGGTGAGCTGGCCCTCCGAGTGTGTAGCTGTAGAGCAAAGTGACCACGCAGACACCAACTTAACGACGCAGCTTGCAAAAACAGAAAACAGCACACCTTGTTGTGATGCGGTGCTGAACTGAGGCAGACTAATGACTCACTGGCTCTAAACCTCTTTGAGTCACAGCCCTCCCAGAAAAAGGTTGCTGGTCATGACCGCCTGCCCTCCCCCAATCTGACACAAGCCTGTACACTGTGACCCACATACACCCCGCCCAATACACCATCATGAAAATCTGCATGTAATGCAGCCACTTTAAAAAACAGGCTATTCTTGGATTTTGTATCCCCCCCCCCTCGATACCCGAACAGGAGCTTTTGGATGCAGAGGGTTTGTTTGCCCAGAGCCACGCCTTAAAAGCTCTGACTGCTGATATTTTCAGGATTCACGCTCTGGAATGTTCAGCCACCAAAACGCCGAACAATGAAACTGATTTACTGATTTGTACGTCTGGACGTTTCCACTGAAGAGCATTTTGGGGTTTCACGTCTGTGCACATTAGAGCAAAAAATGATTTTTGTACTAAAATAACTAACTATGCTATAAATATTATATGTTAAAAAATTTGACAATTAAAAATGGTTTTCTGCAAAAAACGCAAATGTGGCGAGATTTTCCTGTATCCATGACGCTTTGCAGCTGTTAAATCCACCGCTGGCTAAGCCTTTTTGTCATCAGAACACACCGAGGTGTAAAGGTGTTTCCTCGGCTTCCTTCTCCGACGTGCCAACGTGTCGACAGAAATAGAAGACAAGAGATTCCTGCTAACAGAAGGCTTTGACTCACAGCCACATGTCTTATATGCTGACATACTCGAACTGCTTCTACATAAGGTTTCCAGGAGAATAAGTTTGGAACCAGAAGTCAAATGAAATCATTTTCATCTCAAAATCCAGCAGAGTGCAGCCCTGCAGACTCGGCAGGAGCAGGGATGCAAGTTTCTCCATTTTGAAAAGCTCAGGGTTTTTCTGGCCTGAGGGCTGCACCTTTGTCTGTTTATTTTCAGACCAACTAAAGTGATTAATGAGCATAAATGCTAAAAATAGAACGCTTCTTACATTTCATGTCTGTCATGGAGATAAGATCTGCTTAAGGCAGCAACAAGAGTCACACAGTTTCCAATAGCAGGATATTTAAACAGTTTTATGTTCCCCATGAAGGGAAAACATGATTTAGTTTCATTTAGGCTAAACAAAAAAGTCTCAAATGATTTAAAATTTATGACTGAAGCTATGGGGACGTATGAAAACGAGGGCATTCCCCATGACAGCCCAGCGGCAAACGAGACACAGAGGAGAGACTGTCCAGCCTCTGCATTCAGCTGTGCGTCATGCATTTGCTGCTCCAACAAACTGTGAAACAAAAGAGGACTGGAGATATCAGACACTCCTGACTGTTTCCAGCAAGCACTGAGCAAGAATGGCACACAATCAGCAGAACCCCCCACCCCGGCTGGCTCCAGGAGGTCCACTCGCTGCGCTCCCTACTGCTAGGGAACAGGGTTTGCGTTGCTCTGGATCCATTTGAACTCCTCCGTTTTCATCTGTAGCAGCTAATACCAGCAGATATAAGTCACCTCTCTTTGGAGATGAACAGTCATCAGCCAGTGATCAGAATCTGCAGTTTTCCGCCTGATCAGATCAGACAGAAAGCAGCCGAGCTGAACCCATCCTGCTTTGTCCTCCTGTGTGTACATAAGCTTGAGAATCAGTCCCTGTGTTTAAACCTCTGTAAAACTGAGGTTATGTGTCACACAGACGAGGTCACTGCACCCACACCTCACAGGGGGGTTGACCTGTACGGGTGCTGCAGGTTTTTGGGTTGTCCGGGTCCGTGGAGCGACATAGAGAGGAGCCGCTGCACCTTAAGAGAATTCGCAGTTCCCTTGCAGTCACCTTAAAGGACGTCATCAAAATAGAACGCACCATTGTCCTGTGTGTGTGGTAAGTGTATCAGGAAGTATTTGTAGAGATAATGGATGTTACACACACTTATGACGTGGGAGTGTTCCTATTGTATGGCGTCCATTATGCAGCACTATAGTCGTTAGTTAGGTGTGCGTACACGGAGTGTGCAGGTAATACGTAAGTGCCTGTAGAACACCTGTAGGACATCCACAAAAACTACAGTTATATTTTGTTTAATTTTCTAATTTCTAAAGGCTGCGTCACACAGTCACTACATACATTTTCAACGTATGAAATGTCAGTCTTTAACGATACATGCATGATCTACGTAATTCCTAAGTGTTTCTTGCATTTGTCATCGGTCAATGTGCTCAGATGTCTGTCGAGTGTTTTGGCCAACAGGGGTTTATAAGAATTTGGTTTTGAGCTGTTCAAAATTTTTGGACAGTTCAGAATTACTCTGTTTACGCGTATCTTACGTAGTGTATACACAATTAATACCTCAATCTTACTCAATTGTGCATGATTTTTGCAGGATGCAGACGTAAATTTGTCTCTTTCCACGACCATTTCACATATATCTAACAGACTTTTCATGCATGTACCATCAATGTAGAACTTTTATTCATGTATCCGCCGCACATACCACCTTAAAAAGATGTAACTGACGCATGTATTTTGGGCCACATTTGGGTTTTACGTAGGATTACGTGTTCGTACTTCTTCAGTGATTTGAAGGTGGTGCGTTCGTGATACATCTGTAAAAACGACACATAAAGAACACCTTTTTCCCTTTTTATACGTATATTCATGTATGACCAACTTTCATCTGTGCAATATGCGCAAAATGTACGTGGTGGCTGTGTGACACGGCGGTAACAGACAAGCTGCACGTAGGGAGTGCAGCACCTTTCACTTGTCCAACTCCTTGCACAGTCCTCGGGGTTCAGGGGGGTTGAAAAAAAGAAATATTCATACGACCTGCTTGTATTACACCTATTCCTCCCTCACCTACCCTGGTGTGTTGTAGAAGTGTTCTCAGTATGACCAAAGAAAAAATGTGCACAAACATTTTGTTTCTACGTACTCAAAGAGTGGTCGACGACCTTGATATTTCCTGTGGGCCACCTGCGTGGGCAGATTTGCCCATCCTTTGCCCACAGACAGTCGGTATCCACCTACAAGGGCATTTGTGATTAGGGCATAACTGACACTCAAAAACCCAAATCAGCAAATCGCACATCCAGAACTCTGAAACTGGACCAGAGCATCTAAACTCAGAGCAGGGAGAAAGAATTCTCCCTGGCAGTCCTTCAGTCCAAACTGAAGCTGCACAGCAGCAAAAAGAGAAATTAAGGACAGAGTTCTTGTCAGACCATGCGTTTCCAACTGTGCATCTCTCTGTATGTCAGACATGAACAGGAACACTGGTACTAAAGATAAAGATTCAAGTATTACCCCTCGCTACTTTAAACATGCTTTTCAAACACTGACAGCATTAATGCTCCTCAGAGTTAGCCCTAAACTCCTTCATCCTCTACATTCAGGTCCATCAAATGAACATGGACCATGAGTGTAGCAGGTTGTCTGGCATGTTGTGCACATCAGCTGAGAAGCCCCAGTGCAGAAGAATCCGCCGAGCCACCAGCAGCAACTCTGTGCTCCAAGACAAGTATAGTGGAATTCATTACAAAATTCATTGATAGATTTTTTTTTTCTTCATCATTTCCAATCTGTGAGCATGCAGCCAAGCCGTGGTGTTGTTTGTTCAGAAAACTCAATAGTCTTAAAGCCTGGCGCTCCAGAGTGATCAGGGGTGTAATTGGGTAATCCGCTGCTTTGGATAAATCAATAGTTTGTGCAGCTCAACATACTTCTCTAAGTACAGACTTAATTATACTTTAAATCTGCTCTGATGTAGCTTTGCTGCTTTTTCTCACACTGACTTGGCTAGCCTGCTTTATGTAAGACGACTGGTGAGTTAGGAAGTTCTGCCTCTGACCTCTCAGAGTGTCCTTCAACTACCAAAAGAACCAATGAAGATTATCCAGCTCCTGGAGATGTGCTCCACATCCACAAAGACCCTGTAGTTTGATTGAAAGCAACAACATTCACTGCTCAGCCGGCAGTCGCTGAACAAAGGATCAAAGTCTGCATTTGTACGACGATGATTATGAACATGTTTGTCAAGCAGCCAGTATTAAGCTCAGTTTCTGCTTGGCTGCTCTCTCCGCAGTTGTTTCCAGACAAAAGACGAGCCATGCTGCACTGCTTTTATACCTTAGCAACAGGGATGATTAAGTGATCCGACACTTTCCTGCAAGCTGCCGCTCTCAGGTCTGCCGCCGCTTTGAATTCTCACTGCACAAATGTGAACCATATCAACGCTCCACATTCAGGTCTTTGAGCTTTATGCTGAGGCTGTCCAGCCCCAGCCCCACACAGCAGGACATCAGCCAGGCCACACCATCCCAGCAACAGCCGAAACGGTTTCTGGCACCACAGACAAGCTAAAATAATTAGAACAGGTTTAAACGTGTTTGTGACACATAAATGCAGGATGTTTTTGCCTATTGTGTTGCATCATATTTCAAAAGAAAACCCATTGCTCAGTTTGAAAAGGGTTTCAAACGCAGAAAACTTCTGATAGAGCAGCTGTAATGGATGACAGGAGATTACACAGACTGCACAGATAAAGCAGCAGCGAGTGTGTATGAGTCAGACCTGCGCCGTCATGTGCAGCCACATATGTTCGGACATATTTATTGGCATGAAGCCGATAGGGACACAGAGGTTACCTGGTGGTTGAGCCGTGAGCCTCTACTTTGGTTCTGAAGGACTGAACAATGAAACCTCTGCCCGAGTCACTCTTCTTTCCAAAACTACCAATGATCAGGCGATCACAGGAATATTTTTACAGGATCAACTCTGTGAGTACATGTAGAATAACATTAAAAAAGGCTTTTGTAATGACTGACTCCAGTGCTTTTCCTCCATGGCGTGTCTCAGTCGCTGAGCGATGGGCAGACTCAGACAGACGCCGCCTGTTGACATCAGAAGGTCTTGAGTCAACAGCCCCTCTCCATCTGGCTTTTAATCCATCTTTTATCATCTGACTGTCACCTTGTCACCCACGCATTTCAGTGACACCCCCAGCGTCCCTCTCACCCTCTCATCTTTGGCCCTCTGATTTCACAGATGTGAGGTTCTCTGATGGTGCGCAGCCTTGGACACTGTGACCTTGTCTGAAAATTGGGAATCGAGAAGGAGGACGGAGAGGGGGGGGGGGGTGCAGTCAACGGCGAGGGTGTTTCCAGGAGCGCAGACACAAAGGAGGACTTCTGGATTAAAGAAACATGCGCGGATGTCTGCAACGCCACTGATGCAGAACACAGCTGACTGCAAATCGGAACACCTGAGGGGAGGAAGCAGGGGTGGGGGGCAGGGTCAGCACTCAGATTTAGCAATAAACTATGAGAGATTCAAATCCATGCACGTCCAGTACTAAAGTCTCGCGTGGAAAAAGCATTTGATTATATGGCTATCAGAGACACATTTGAACGTATTTGCCTTTGAAATGTTGATATTATTAATATAAGATAAGAAATAGGAGGAAGCCGCTGAACCACGGACACAAAAAAACAGGACAACACAAAACGAGCAGCAGAGGCGGGAAATGAAGCCGCAGAGTTTAAGATGTCATCTGCTGCGGACGAAAGGTCGTTACTGGAAAGGAAAATCTGACAATATCCAAAATATCCACAAAAACAACACGCCGACGGACTCTGCCAACATGGCGTCGGCCTCCCTAGCCAAAGCTGTAGCTCCCTCAGTGAACAGCGTCCATTTTTAAGAGTTCAACTACGTGGAGCCTTTATAGTTTCATCTTAGTATTAATCAACATATTGATTTCAGTAATGTTCTTTATCTAAGCTTTAGAAGCGTTCTTCTTGTTCCATCTTTTCCTTTTTGATTTGAGGAAAAAAAACAAGTTCACAATAAAGCATCTTAAAGGCAAGAAAACTTAACAAAATCTGTTTTGCTTTTATAAAGCCTTGAGATTCCCCCCTTCTTGTTTGGTATTTGGAACATATCTGCTCTTGCTTCCTCTGGCACCTCGTTCAACGGTCGACACACTGCTCAGAAGCAACGGGAAAACACGAACTCATGGCTTCTTCCCACCACCATCATCTTTAACTTTGAAATTAAAGTTTGCATCAATCCACCAGTTATTTTTTTTATTATGGTTATAAGCAATGACATATTTTTAAGCCTTAATCCAGTTCTCAAAGTTTCACAAACAGGCCAAGCCTGTCCTGTCTGGGCTTTCCTTCACAACTGAGGACACCATGAGGTCCAAACACCAACAAGCCATCAGCGATGAAGCCAGCTGAGGGCTGCAGGCTCACAGCCTTCCTCTTTCTCCATGAACACCGCTGGCCCGGTCACCTCCTCATCACACCCCAACCTTGACATCCCATCACCTTCCCCTCTGGAGTGAAGTCAGGTGGAGAAAAAATGAGCAAAAAAGTGAAATAAAAATCTTTAGGGAAAAACACTAGAGGTTTATGTCAATATAAAACAGATACTTTGTGTTTCTTGACGCACTCAGGTCCTTCTCTGGGATGAAGAGCTCAAACGCTGCTCATCTTCATATCCCCCTAACAGGAGGACGCTGGATTGCAGCTAAGTCATTAATTAACTCAATTAAATTAATTGATTTTTTTTAAAAGCCACAATTTTGCGCAAAACAATAACATATTTTTAATAGTGTATATTCCTGAATTCATTTTTGACAAGTTAGTTAAGAGTTGTACTTTGTCATTTGGAGAGCAATCTAAACGTGGCGGAGAACAAAGACGCTGCGCTGCGTTCCCCCCCAGAGACCCCAGAACTGATGGTTCCGGAGGAACCGGTTCGGGCTGCAGAGCTTCTGCTGCCCAGCAGGAAGGAGACATGGAGGCGTTCAGAGCAAACATCCAGACGGCTCCTACATTCCCTCCACCTGCCTGCCTGCGTCTCCCGGATGCTCACCTGCAGTCCGCGCACACGGAACGGGTTGAAGTAAACTTTCGATGAACCCTACAGTTAAGTCACTGAGAGGTCATCGAAATGACTTTGACACCTTTTTCAAAAAAAAAAAAAAAAAAGAATCCAAGTAAAAAACCGAGACCGTTTACCTTGACCGAGCTTTCAGTGACCAAAGCTGCTGCGTTCCGGGCGCTCAGAACAATTCCGACAGGAGAAAAAGGGAAGTCCTACAAGTCCACGCAGCGCTCCGTGGACTCAAAGAAGAGTTGCCTCATGTTGAATCTAACTAAGGTTGTGCTTGGAAGATGAAAACGCAAAAACGCACGGCGGCTGCTCTGGATGTCCGTTACGCGCCCCCAGTGCGTAAAGCAGCTCCAGACAATTCCGTCCCAATTCTCCTGCTGTCACTTAGTCCCCCAAATAAACTTCTTCTGCTCCTCCTGGCTCCACAGAATAAAACGATGTCTTAGTTTTAGCTCCGTTTTCAGTTCAATAGATTTTTCCTTTATTGCTCTGTTTCTTTTTAATTCCCCTCAAATTCTCCTCGGTCTGAAAAAGTTGAGATGTTCTCCCAACGTGGAGCTGTTCCCGCGCGCAAGGTGCGCACGGCGCGCAGGTAGACGTGCGCCTTCAGTGGTCAGGCGAACCAAGGCAGGTTGGTGGCGGTCTGGGAGCCGCCGTCTCCCGGCTCTGCTCTCAGGAGCGTCCTTGTCTGTCCGCGAGTCCGCGCGCAGCGACAGCCACTTTCCTTATTTGGAAGCCAGGGGCTCACGCTGCTGTCAAGTGACCCAAAGCGCACCAACATTACTTCCAGGCAAATCTTTCAAAATAAACCTCCAACTCACAGTCACCGGACACACCTAGAGATGACCTCTAGTTCAAAACACAAACTAGACTTGAGACTTGACTTTCAGAGTGTAAATTAAAATGAACGTGGAATCAAATATGATAAATTAATCACTAAAACAACTGTCCTCTTCATTCTATTTTTTCTCCAATTTTTAGAATTCTATTTTTTTTTCCAAAATCACATAGGGCAACATGTCTATTATTCATGTTCTACATTTAATTTAACAAATCTATTATTCCATCTTGTGATATCTCATTTCGAAATCGCTGTATAGATGAACAGGTGTAACGCTAAATGCCAAAATGTCACAACTGTTTGAACATTGGAATGATCAACATAATTTGTGCCACAAAAGGAGAAATAGTAACATCATGCAGGCTTCTCTCTTGGGAATGCTCTTATTTTGAAGTGAAATTACACTTTTTCATGTGGATTCTACCTTTACTTGTCTCAAAGCTCAAAGGGTGTCTGTGGGTTAAAAAAAGAAAAAGAACACACCCATCAGCCCCCTCTTCTGGAGTGAATATGCGTCAGATGGATGTTGTATTAAGGATTTTGCTTTTTTGCACCACCTGCAATTATCATGGCAGAGAATAAGTTGACAACAGACGAATTTTTCTTTATTCATTTTGCTGTAATGTTTCCAGAGATTCTCTTTTTTCTGTGAGTTTAACATTTTGCATTTTAATGTACACCATATACAAAATATAATTTTACTTTCACCTGTTGTCCCGTACGTGCACTCTGAAGGAGACTGATGTTTTTTAACATTTGTTTGATGAAAAAATGTGAGACATTCAGGCGTATGTCTTTCTACCAGCTTCATGTTGCTGTCCTTTTGGTGACGTATCCTTCTCAAATACATGGTCATGGTTAAATCCAGTGATCATTCATGATGTCCGCCTTACTGCAGAGAATGAAGCCCTCTCAGTGGAACAGTACTAAAAAAAAGAAAAATTCACAAACTTCCCCTATAACCTCTATACTGATGACATCAGACGATTTTGGGGACCTTGGAGACCCTCCTATCGGTCAAGTATTGTCCTGCTGCCTTCCTGTCACGTGCCTGCCGCAGGTTTGCCTTAGGCCAACCTCCAGGCGCTTCACAATATTCATAACATTAATAAAAGCACGTTTACACGATCATCTCGTATATTACCGAGCTGCTGCATAAATGTATATGGCAGCTCCATGTGTTTACAACGGGACTCATTTCCTCTTCCGGTTTTTTCAGCACTACTGCGCATGCCCAAAATGATTTATTCTGAAACATTAACATGGTCACACTTTCAGTGTGACCATGTTAACGTTCGTTCTGAGCACACGGTTGAATTTTAATCCGACCATTGATATTTTGCGCATGTAACCGCGGCTAATGACGGCTCTTTGGATCTGATCTTGAGAGTTGACAGCAACAGTTTCCAAACACACTTCAAAAACTCTGGACCTTTTATCTCCTCATTATCAGTGAAGCAAGCCATGATTAGGTCGAAAAAACAAAAGAAAACCATCAGAGAAATGGCAAAATTATTAGGCGTGGCCAAAACGAGTATTCGGAACATTCTTAAAAAGAAGGAATGCACTGGAGAGCTCAGCAACACCAAACATCCCGGAAGAACATGGAAACAATGTGGATGACCGAAGAGTTCTGTCCCTTCACAACAGTTGGTCAGATCAAGAACACTGGTGGTAGGTGTATGTGTGTCTAGGTCGACAATCAAGAGAAGACTTCACTAGAGTGAATACAGAGAGTTTCCACAAGATGTAAGCCATTAGTGAGTCTCAAAAACGGGAAGGCCAGATTAGAGTTTGCAAAATGACATCTAAAACTTCACAGTTCTGGAACAACATCCTATGGACAGATAAGACCAAGATCAACTTGTACCAGAGTGATGGAAAGAGAAGAGAATGGAGAAGGAAAGGAACTGCTCATGATCCTAAGCATGCCACCTCATCAGTGAAGCATGGTGGTGGTATTGTCATGGCTTGGGCATGTATGGCTGCTAATGGAACTGGTTCTCAAGTATTTATTGATAATGTGACTGCTGACAGAAGCAGTAGGATGAATTCTGAAGTGTTTCGGGCAATATTATCTGCTCGTATTCAGCCAAATGCTTCAGCACTCATTGGATGGCGCTTCACAGCCATACTACAGCAGCAACCAAAGACTTTCTTAACCCTTGTGCTATCTTAGATGACCCCACCCTTACATTGACGTGTTCTCCCTACCATGACAAAGGTGGATAAAGGTGGAAAGATTTCATGTAATCCATGGACACCAGTGAAGATCACAAATCATTGAAGAAAACAGGTTAAGAGCACTGTCTATTGGGTCTAGATGACCCAACTCCCAATTTTAAAGTGCCTAGGATAGAACAAGGGTTACGGGAAAGAAGTGGAATATTATGCAATGGTCACGTCAATCACCTGACCTGAATCCGATTGAGCATGCGTTTCACTTGCTGAAGACTAAACTGAAGGGAAAATGCCCCAAGAACAGGCAAGAACTGAAAACAGTTGCATTGGAAGCCTGGCAGAGCATCACCAGGGATGAAACCCAGCGTCGGGTGATGTCTATGCGTTCCAGACTTCAGGGTTTAATTGACTGCAAAGGATTTGCAACCTGAATGTTTGATCTATAATTATTCTTCTGTCCCATTACTTTTGGTTCCTTAAGTGGGAGGCACAAATGCAAACTGTTGCAATTCCTACACTGCTCACCTGATCTGGATGTAAATATCCTCAAATTAAAGCTGACAGTCTGCAGTTAACACACATCTTGTACGTTTCATTTCAAATCCATTGTGGTGGAGTATAGAGCCATATATATAACTTCAATTTCAGTTGAAGTTATTCTTTTAAATGTAAATATTTTGCCATAAAAAGCACCATACAGCTAATCAGCATAAACAACAGTTTGGCTTATTTTTTCTGATCAGTTAATTCAGTTTATGTAGTTCAGCAGCTATTAGCTCTGTCCAGAGAAGTACAACCGTAAACAATTCAAGAAGCAGTCATCTCACTTCACTGATTCAGATGTTTTTTGATTGGGGCTCCGTGTCCTATAATGTAGGATTTCAGCCACAGTATGCACCACGGTGACTCAGAATCCTCATAAACAAACCGCCATGATAGGATCTTCTGCATGCATGCCCTTAGATTCATGCCCTCTCTCTTCAAGCTGCAAATGATGTGTATTCAGGCACTAACCCTCTTACAGCCTGGCACACATGTACATAAAGATAGTTACCATTGCCACGAGGCTTGCCCCCATAGCTGGGAAAACCCTCTGATGTGAAATCAGCAGATGCTTTTAGATCAAGAGCACAAACAAATGCATCTTCACTCCATTACTGTCATTGTGCTGACTTCAGTCAGGAATAATGTGGCATGCATAACAGCACATAAGGACGCATTAACACAGAAAGAACACAGAAGACAATGTCTACTAATATCTTCTTTCTCTTTCGGCTTTTCCCATCAGGGGTCGCCACAGCGAATCATCCTTTTCCACCTCACTCTATCATGGACATCTTCTACCCTAACATTAGCCAACTTCATGTCCTCTGTTAAGACATCCATGTATCTCCTCTTTGGCCGTCCTCTTGCCCTCCTGCCAGGCAGCTCCATCTCCAACATCCTTCTACCAATATATCCACTATCCCTCCTCTGAACATGTCCAAACCATCTCAGTCTGGCTTCTCTGACTTTGTCGCTGACACAGGCAACATGAGCCGTCCCTCTGATGTACTCGTTCCTTATCCTGTCTAACCTGGTCACTCCTAAGGAGAACCTCAACATCTTCATCTCCGCTACCTCCATCTCAGCCTCTTGTCTCTGTCTCACTGCTACCGTCTCTAACCCATAGAGCAGAGCTGGTCTCACCACTGTCTTGTACACCTTTCCTTTGAGTCTTGCTGGCACTCTTCTGTCACACAACACTCCTGACACTTTCCTCCAACCGCTCCAACCTGCCTGCACTCGCCTCTTCACCTCTTTTCCACAATCCCCATCACACTGAACTGTTGACCCCAAGTACTTAAACTCCTGCACCTTCTTCACCTCAGTCCCCTGTAACCTAACGCTTCTACCTTGATCCCTCTCGTTCAGACACATGTATTCTGTCTTACTACGACTGACCTTCATACCTCTTCTTTCCAGAGCAAACCTCCACCTCTCTAGCTGTTCCTCCACCTGCTCTCTACTCTCACTGCAAATTACAATGTCATCCGCAAACATCATTGTCCAGGGAGATTCCTGTCTTACCTCGTCTGTCAGCCTGTCCATCAGCATAGCAAACAAAAAAGGACTCAAAGCTGATCCTTGGTGTAGTCCCACCTCCACCTTGAACTCCTCTGTCTGACCTACAGCACATCTCACCACCGTCATACTTCTCTCATACATGTCCTGAACTACTCTGACATACTTTTCTGCCACTCCAGACGACCTCATACAGTACCACAGCTCCTCCCTCGGCACCCTGTCATACGCCTTCTCTAAATCTACGAACACACAATGCAGCTCCTTCTGACCTTCTCTGTACTTTTCCATCAACATTCTCAAAGCAAAAATGGCATCAGTGGTGCTCTTACGGGGCATGAAACCATACTGCTGCTCACAAATCTCCACCTTCTTCCTAAGCCTGGCTTCCACTACTCTTTCCCACAGCTTCATTGTGTGGCTCATCAACTTTATTCCTCTATAGTTGCTGCAGTTCTGCGTGTCACCCTTGTTCTTAAAGATTGGGACCAGAACGCTTATCCTCCATTCCTCAGGCATCTTCTCACTCTCTAAAATCCTATTGAACAACCTTGTTAGAAATTCCACTGCTGTCTCTCCTAGGCACTTCCATACCTCCACAGGTACGTCATCAGGACCAACGGCCTTTCCGCTCTTCATCCTTTTCAGAGCCTTCCTAACCTCATCCTTTCCAATCTCTGCTACTTCCTGCTCCACAACAACCACATCTTCCTCCCTTCTTTCCCTGTCATTTTCCTCGTTCATCAGCTCCTCAAAATACTCCTTCCATCTTTTCTGTACACTCTCTTGGGTTGTTAGCACCTTTCCATCTCTGTCCTTAATCACCCTTATCTGTTGCACGTCCTTCCCATCTCTGTCTCTCTGTCTGGCTAGCCTGTACAAGTCCTTCTCTCCTTCCTTTGTGTCTAACCTGTCATATAGCTCATCGTAAGCTTTCTGTTTGGCCTTTGCCACCTCTCTCTTCACTTTACGCTGCGCTTCCTTGTACTCCTGTCTACCTTCCTCAGTCCTTTCTACATCCCACTTCCTTTTAGCCAACCTCTTCCTCTGGACGCATTCCTGTACTTCCTCATTCCACCACCAAGTCTCTTTACCGTCTTTCCTCTTTCCAGATGACACACCTAGCACCTTCCTACCTGTTTCCCTGATAATCTCTGCTGTAGTTTCCCAGTCCTCTGGAAGCTCATCCTGACCACCCAGGACCTGCCTCAACTTCTGCCTAAATTCCTCACAAGTTTCTTCATTCTGTAGCTTCCACCACTTGGTCTTCTTTTCTGTTTTCCCTCTCTTCTTCTTCCTGACCTCCAGAGTCATCTTACACACCACCATGCGGTGCTGTCTGGCTACACTCTCTCCTACCACCACTTTGCAGTCATTAACCTCTCTCAAATGACCTCGTCTACATAGGATGTAGTCCACCTGAGTACTCCTACCTCCACTTCTGTATGTCACTCTATGTTCCTCTCTCTTCTGGAAGTAAGTGTTGACTACAGCCATTTCCATCCTCTTCGCAAAGTCCACCACCATCTGTCCCTCCAGATTCCTTTCCTTCACACCAAACCTGCCCATCACCTCCTCATCACCTCTGTTGCCCTCACCAACATGCCCATTAAAGTCTGCTCCAATAACAACTCTCTCTCCTCTGGGAAAACTCTCTATGACCTCATCCAACTCACTCCAGAATCTCTCCTTCACTTCTAACTCACAGCCAACCTGTGGCGCATACCCACTGACTACATTCACCATCACCCCTTCAATTTCTAACTTTAGGCTCATCATCCTGTCTGAGACTCTTTTCACCTCTAGAACACTGTTTACAAACTCCCCCTTCAGAATCACTCCTACCCCGTTTCTCTTCCTATCAACACCATGATAGAACAGTTTGTATCCTCCTCCAATACTACGTGCCTTGCTGCCCTTCCACCTTGTCTCCTGCACACACAGTACATCTACCTTCCTTCTCTCCATCATGTCTGCCAGCTCTCTGCCTTTCCCTGTCATTGTGCCAACGTTAAGAGTCCCTATTCTCAAACCTATGTTCCTGCCTTTTCCCTTCTCTCTCTGGCCACGGACCCTTCTGCCTCCCCTCTTTCTTCCACCAACAGTAGTCAAATTTCCACCGACACCCTGTAGGTTAACAGCATCGGTGGCGGTCGTTGTTAACCCGGGCCTCGACCGATCCGGTATGTCTAAAGTGTTGTGGATGATTCGCATGGTTATTTTGGCAATTTTTTACGCCGGATGCCCTTCCTGACGCAACCCTCTCTATTTATCCGGGCTTGGGACCGGCACAGAAGTTACTGGCTTGCAACCCCTGTGGGGTTGTGCCTTCTCATATTAGTAGACAATGTCTACTAATATGAGAAGGCATATTTGAAAAATCAATCTAATAAAAACAAAACAAGTAATTATACATTTAGGACTTCACAGTGGGAAGTGCTGTCAGCTTTCAGCATGAAGGACCTGCATGCAAGGTCTCTGATGACTGTCAGGGCAGCTGGGCTCTTTCTGTTTGGAGTTTGTGTGTTCTCCTCATGCATGTGTGAGTTTTCTCTGGGTATTCCTGCTTCCTCCCACTGTCCAAATGCATGATTCAGGGATTATTTGTCAACTGCATTGTTCCTTCTGTGTGTATGTGTACGTACATGTGCGAGTCTATGGCCTGGTGAAGCATGCAGTACCCACCAATACCTTTGTCCAGATGTAGGTGGGATAGGCTCCAGCAACTTGCACAAGAGTGGGTGGGTACTGAAGATGGATGGATGGGCAATACATCTAAACTGTGCTGCATAGTGGTGTTGTTTTATTTTCAAGCGTTAATTTTATCCTCACATGTCCAAAAGCTAATGTGTTTATGCAGTCATCAGTTCTTTGGAAAATCTAAATCTGTGTTAGTCAGTTGGAAAACTGTATTTAAAAGAAGCTAAGAGGCCTTTTGTTTTGGAATATTGTTGAGCTAATAGGAGCACACAGTGTGAGAAAAGTGTGTGGGTGTGGAGACAAAGCAGCTGTGCCAGCAAAGCAAAACGAGGCACTTCATCTTGTAATGCCTTTCTGTGAAACACAAGAAATAATGATTGCCACGTACTCAGGAATTAATTAATGCTTGACATGGATGAAGATTGCCATTCAACATCATATAAAATGGAATTAAGAACTGTTAAAAGCTTTTCCCTCGTCTTATTTTTCAGCTATAATGAAGCTGTAATTTGGGGCACATTACTTTTAATTGCAAACATTTTTCATGTTGTGGCACATTTTTATGATCTCATAATAGTGAGGTTGTGATGCTTTTCTTTAATACATGGGCATGTTTATATTACAGTATTGTTAAAAAGAGTAGGGTTTGTATTTACTGTGGATCTTTAATTTGACAATAAGTCTGGTATACAAACCCATTGAGCCCCCAAAGCTTTTGAACAGAGCGCCTTTCAAGAGCTTGGTGAGCTGAACCAATTGCAAGGAACTGATCTGAAACCAAGTGGTGCTTAGCTATTATATCTCTGTTCCATTCACAGTTTATCTACAACAAGCATGAGGGGGGCCATCCGCTCACATCACACCAGGACACCTTTGGCACAAGATCCATGATCAACTTTGTAGTTGTATCTTCTGACCAACAGAGCTTTCAACCAATCACTGTTTGGTGGTGAAGTTGATTCACTGGTGGAGGAGGAGGCCAGACAGACTCCGGTAGGTGTGAAAGCATTGTGGGAGTCAGTTGAGAAAGCTTTACCCAGATACCAAGAGACAGAGTGGGTTCAAGTGGAGAATGTTTTCCGCCTCCAATGTCTTTTCAGCTGTTCAAAGTTGTGGCTGTGAGGTTTTGGTGCCTGTCAGGGCAGTATTCAACAAACTCAATGACAGGCCCTGGAAGTATGAACTGCTATCAATCTAACAAAGGTGTTCTAAGGATTCTGGCTAGTTTTTGGGATTCCTGAGGCTGCTAATTGGCATGCAACACAGGCAGTTGCAGAAGCACAAAATAAATTAATAAACTCTGTACACACTCAATGGCCACTTTATTAGGCACACCTGTCCAACTGCTCTTTAAGGAAAATTTCTAATCAGTCAATCAAATGGCAGCAACTCAATGCATTTATGCGTGTAGGCATGGTCAAGATGATCTGCTGCAGTTCAAACTGAACATCAGAATGGGGAGAAAAGGTGATTGAAGTGACTTTGATCTTGGGATGATTGTTGGTGCCCGACGAACTGGTCTAAGCATTTTAGAAACTGCTAATCTACTGGGATTTTCACCCACAACAATCTCTAGGGTTTACAAAATGTCCACTGAGTGACAGTTCTGTGGGCAAAAATGTCTTATTGATGCCAGAGCTCAGAGGAGAATGGCCAGATTGGTTCTAGCTGATAAAAAGACAACAGGAACTCAAAGAACCACTGGAACCAACCGAGGTCTGAGCAACACACAACACGTTCAACCTTGAGGCAGATGGGCTACAGCAGCAGAAGACCACATGGGTGCCCCTCCTGTTAGCTTAAGTACAGGAAACTGAGGCTACACTTCACACAAACTCACCAAAACTGGACAATAGAAGATTAGAAAAACTTTGTCTTTTCTGATGAGTCTCCATTTCTGCTGCCATATTTGGATGGCAGGGTCAGAATTAGGCGTGAACAACATGAAAGCATGGATTTATCCTGCTTTGTATCAACGGTTCAGGCTGAATAGATTCATCCATATCTCAACCTTTGGGAAGTGGTGGAACGAGAGATTGGCATCATGGATGTGCAGTCGACAAATCTGCAGCAACTGCATGACGCTATCTTGTCAATATGGACCATACTCTCTGAGGAATGTTTCCAGTACCTTGTTAAATCTCTGCCACCAAGGATTAAGGCAGTTCTGAAGGCTAAAAGGGGTCCAACCGGGTACTAGCAAGGTGGACTTAATAAAGTGGCCGGTGAGTGTATATTTTCTGTTAATTACACATCATAATTATTTTTGTACCAATATTCAACCTGGAATTCTTCCTTTACTCAGTAAGGTGGATGAGCAGAATATTTTGAAGGACTCTGTGGGCTACACTGCCCTGGGGGCTGCTGTGCCCTGTCATCTGCATTGCACACCATTATCAGACATGACTAATTTAGCATGTGGCCAAAGAGTCTAAATGTGTAATTAAATATTTAATAAGGCCACAGACTATCCACCCACCTTGGAAGAGCAGCTTCTGTGCAGCATTTCTGCAGAAAGCCAACCCAGACCTTACCTGCAGACAGTAGCTCTTTTGCTTTCTTCTTGTGTCAATTTGGACATAAATGGAAGAGAACTTAATGCAAACTTCTGAAAAATCTTCTTCTTCTTGCTTTTACAGTTTTTTTTCTTTCTAAATGGATTCATTTTAGTTCTGTGGTTACTGTTTTATATTGTGATGCAGTTCTGTGTCATTTTGATTCGTTAAGCTTATGCTGGATAACATTGTAAGGCACATTAAACCCCAATTACAGCTTGACCTTTGAAGATTCTATTATCTAATAGACTCAGAAAAAGGAACCCTTGTTAATAGTGGAATGATTTTTTCTGTCTGCTTAATGGCTATTAATAAATTAGCTTTTGTTTCTTTTTTTTAATACAGCAAATTGTCCAATCCTGACATAAATTTAAATGCACACAGCACATCCTGCTATTTTTAAAAGTAAAACTCTTCATGAGGCGTCTTTAATGTGAAATGTTGATCATTGGTACATGAATATTTTCAGGCCTTGACAAGCTTGGCGATCTGAGCTAGGACCTGGAGCCAGTCCAGTTCCACGGTGGCTGGGATGTGCGGGGGAGGACGGGACCATCCAAGCTGGAAAAATCTCTGCTGCTTACATCTCATCTCTCAGCTGCATTTCTGCTGAGAGAGGAAGAAAGGGATGCAGGAGATGTGAATATGTGTCATCTTATGGAACATAGAGGGAATAATATGAATTTAACAAAGTATGAGTGTGTGACTGAGTGGAAGGATTGTGAATGTGCATATCTTGAAGACTGAATCAAAGGCGGCCTATATATAGTAAAGGCAGTGATGGTGAGTGCCTCTTGTCACTGGAATTACCACAACATACAGAAACGTCTTTAGGTTTCCATTTGCTTTAAAAAGGTTTATATATAATTAGAGCGCAGGATGTAATTATCAATGCATGTGCTATACTGAGTCTGTAATAAGTGTTTAAGTGTAAATGCAAGTGAAGGGGAGTAACAAAGAGCAAACTCAGCACTTTGTAAGGTTGTGACTCAACAATAAATGTCACCAAATTAAAAAGCTTATCAGTTTATTTGCACACAAACAAAACTGTCCATTCTAAGAGTTGTGATGTTTTTTTGTTGTTGTTGTTTGTTTTTTTAAACTTGTCCTGTCCAACAGCTGAGCAAGCAGATCAGAGCTGAGTGCCTCTTGCATTGGACAGATTTTATTGTTACGATAGGGGTTTATGGATCTACAGACAGACTGAGTGTATATTTGTAGAAACCCCTTTTGTATTTGAGGCTAAGCTTTATTTATGAAACTTATATTTGTATGCATTCCTTGTTGGACCGGACGGAAAAAAGGAAAAAAAAGAGGAGGTAAAGAAACAAAGTGGGATGTCAGAGATAGGGGATAAGGGGTTAGAGTGGGGGGTAGTCATTAATACAAAGTCAAAACATAAAGTGTCGTGAGTAAATGACATAACTTTGTTCACAAAACGAAAATTAAAAAAAAAAAAAAAATAAGTAAATAAAATAGTCTGCAAACAACTATTTACGGGTTAGAAGTATAATCATACATTAATGATTAAGGATTTATCTCCCAAGATTACTGCACAGGTATACATAATATTCGCACTACCAATATATGTGAAGAGCGGTGTAGAAAAAGAGAAAAAAAATACCCATGCCCATATTTGTGCAAAGGTGAGTAAGGGGATGGGTTGAGTGTGCCTCTTAGAGTGTACCTTGATCACACTGAACGCTCCAGCAAAGGCAGGAGGCCAGGCCCCCCACACTCCAGAGCTAGGGGCAGACAGCGCAGCAACCCGGACGATCCAGTCATCCAAGAGCCTCACCGTCAGAAAAAGATCCAGGAGCAACCACCCTCCCGTGCACCTGACCCCCACCACAGAAACGGAGACGGAGGTCAGGACCCAGCAGCCCCCCGGTCATTTGAGAGTGTGGTGGTTCTATAAAAATCTGTAGTTTTGTCTTTCTTTAAACAGCCTTTTATGTATTTTGTTTTTATGTTTTTGTTAAGTTTTTCTGTTGGTAGATGTTAAGTAGAGTTTTCTGTTATAGTACTTGTTTTATATGGTGTCTGTTAACTGTTTCCACAGCCATTTATTTCCTGTAGTAATGGCTGTCATAACTCAGTATAGCATGGGCATTTTTTAAGGTTTAGTTCTTCAATAACTTTGTGTTTAGTTCTTTTTGTGTGTAATAGTTGAATGGAATGAACAGGGGTAGTTTCTTCATTCTTTATTAGGAACCTTTGCCAAAGTCAATGGCATCCTTTCAAAAACATCCAATCATCAAGCTAAAAAAAAGCAAAAACAACTAATTGATTAATAATTTGGAAAATGTATAGTCTTGATCTGCATCTAAAAGCAAAACTTGATGGTTGTCACCTTTTGAAATGGAATCCTAATCTTGGGTCCCCACCATCCCCTGGGTTTATTATTGTATGTTGGCTGTTGATGTCCTTGAAAGCATTGTCTTTTTTGATTATTCCACTCAGCATTTTTTCATCAGCATCTGCTTTTAGCCTCGACTGCGTTGGTGCTTTGGAATAAATGATCATGTTCCAAGGTGCTTTGAAGGGCTCTTGGGATGAGATGGAAAGCCCTTTCATTTTCAGAAGTCTGCTCTCTACTCATGGCTGCAGAGCTAGTAGTTAAACACTGGATAGGTATTGGTACATTTGCTGGAATCTGATCATTCTGAATGCAAAAAGCTGAACCTTTTAAGATGTTTGTACAGTTTATTATGTGAATTTGACTGTGCATTGCAAAATACACTGAAACATACAGAATTACCTTTTAATTTTGTCCGGTCAAAGAGAAACTGACATTTCTTATCCTCTTAAATTCCCTGCTTGTGTGTCTTTTTCTCTTGAATTTGGAAATTTTTTACACGAAAAGATCAAAGCAAAAACAATACAAAGCAACAGAAGTATATATCTACATAGAGAAGTATCAAAAATAGGACAATTAGTCTTAAAATTGATTTGAAAATGCACATATGTCCACATACACCACTAAAATATTACTCTTAATCATAAATAGACCCCTTTTGCTCTTTTGTATACAATACATGACACAAAGAAACTGTTCGTCAAAAGGAGTTTAGTATCAGGTTCTTAACTTCTTTACAAGCACAAATTCAGGTCACTTGAAAACCTATAAGTATCTATAGATCACACGACAAACATGAAGTACATTATCATTTTGTAAATCGACATTGTATTATTTCAGAAATCATCTTTATTTTTAAGATTGTCTGCAGATAATTTTATGATATATTATTTTCAAGATTTTCAAATGTCTTTTATTTGTTTTGAACTTGAGTCTATGGCCCCTTTTTCCAATTCAGTCTAAACATAAATTTATACAAAAAGGGTTTTCACAGAATAACAAGAAAAGAAAAAAACGGAAAACGATCAACTAGGATCAAAATTAAAAAAATAAAATAAATCAATAAATCTTGTGGATATTTATTTATTCTGTCACCCTCCATAAATGCTTTAAAATTTTAACAGTTGACAACTTTTAATGTCTTCCTTGCATCTATTCCATTTCTGATCCCCTCCTGTGAAATTTAACATTTGTTTTCACAGCTGGTATCATAAACATATTTGAGTGCTACAGTCGAGAACTGTACCACTTGACTGGCAGACAGAAGTGGGGATTCCTCTTTTCAAGAATTGGGACCAGAAGGCGTGTTCCAACTACAATCACACCCCTCAGCCTCCCTGGGAAAGTCTATGCTATGGTTTTTCAGAGGAGAACCCGTCTGATGATTGAACCTCAGATCCAGGAACAACAGTGCTGTCTCCATCGTCGTTGTGGAACAGTGGTCCAGCGCTACACTCTTCTTATGGTGCAGGAGGGTTTGTGGGAGTTTGCTTATCCAGTCCATATGTGTTTTATTCATTTGGAGAAGGCGTTCAACCGCGTCTCCTGTGATATCCTGTGAAGGGTACTCTGGGAGTATGGGGTCCAGGGGGCCTTACTGAGGGATGCCTGGTCTCTGTATGCCTGGAACAGGAGCTTGGGTCGCGTAGCTGGGAGCAAGTCGGACCTGTTCCCAGTGCATGTTGGACTACGTCACGGCTGCCCTTTATTACCGGTTCAGTTCATAGTCTCCATGGACAGAATTTCTAGCAGTGACGTGCGGTGAGGTTAATGGCTGGTGAGGCACTGACGTCATCAGTCAGATTTACAAACATATGAACCATAATGATTAACTTATTCACCATTTGATTGACAACAGTTAACGTGTTTTGTTTAAAATATAATTTCAACATGTTTTTTTTCATGTACAAACTGCAGCATAGAAAAAAGCACAAACCTTGTTATTGTCTTACCTTAACTTGTAAATAAAGTCCATACGCCGCTCCTTCTGAAGAAAATGACTTGCCGCTTGCTATCACTTCTTCTAGTATTTGTTAGCGTCATAATCTCAGGGCTCACCGGCGCCCCCTAACATGAGGCACGAGAACTGCTGGCCTCACCCAGCGGCTTTTTTGCCGGCGTTTAGCGCTCAGCACAAGAAACACGTCCCTCACATACAGTTATTGATAAAAACAAACACTGTACATCATATACATCTGCTAAATTATGTAAACTCAGCTCATATAGTACAAGTGATTGAACCGACATACAGAGAGACAGCAGTATCGTCTGACTGCATAGGTATTGCGCAATCCAAGGTGAGGCTCAGTGGTCTGGTGCCTCATCGCACGTCACTTAGTATCTGAACGGCACATGCGGAAATTCAGCGATTTTGAAAAGAAAAAACACCCAGAAATGGTACATTTAAATGGAAAATGACTGCAAAGCACAAATTACTGATTAAATATAATAACTGAATTTATTTTTTTCTCTTTTCTTCCCATAATGATAGGGGAGGCACAGCCTCACCTGCCTCTCCTGACTGCACGTCACTGATTTCTAGGTGCAGCCAGGGACCGGAAAAGGTCTGGTTTGTGGACCACATGATCTCCTCTCTGCTCTTTGTTGTCCTATTGCCTACATTGAGCCAGGACCTCCAGCAATGGGGGGGGGTTGAGACCAAGTGTGAAGCTGCTGGGGTGAGGGTCAGTACCACTGAGTCTGAGGCCATGGTCCATGACCGGATAAGGGAGGGTGCTGCTGTCCCAGGTGGAGGAGTTTAAGTGTCTCTGGGTCTAGTTCACGAGTGAGGGAAGATCAGAGCATCAGACTGACATGCAGATTGGCGCGGTGTCCACAATTATGCGGTCGCTGTACCAATCTGTTGTGGTAAAGGGGACGCTGAACCAGAAAGCAAAGCTCTCAAAGTATCTTTGTTTTTGCTGATTTTAGAAGCTGCTGATCAGCTGACCTAAGAGAGCAAGAGCAAACATAAGGTTGCAGCAGCTCAGAGAGGCAGACAGTTTCCAAGCTGAGCAGGGATCTAAAATAGATTCCAAAATGAATAGTCAGGACAGCCAATGAAATAATGCTAAAATAGGGGAAACAGGAGGATATTAAAAGATGTGCAGCTACATTTTGTATCAGCTGGAGTCGAGCATTGACTAAAGCGCTAAACCCCATATGTAAGGAATTGCAATAATCCAGCCTATTGGCAACAGTGATGAACGACTATCAAAATACTTAACCTAACCAACCAAGGCAAAATCCTTTTTTTGTGTGCTTCTTATTGCCTTTGGGGATTAATACTGACTATTAACGTTTTCTAAATGTCTGCTTTACTGTTTGGTTGAGCAGGTAGCTGAAAGGTTAAAAGAAAGGGTGGGTCTCACTTTTGCCATCTGCCTTACGTGTAAAAACTTTACAACTGAATTGATTTGTTTTTCAGTCTAAGGTCCAAATTAGCTGCAGTAGATTTCGGTTGTTTGTTGAAAGTACCTAAATCATCGGTAAGGGACACAGACCTTTTTATTAAAAACCACTACCTCTGTATTACTGTCAATGGGGCTTCAAACATTTTAAATGTGTCTATGTCTTCACAGCCAAAAGGCATTTATATTGTGTTTCAGCAGACAGATCTTTCTGTTTGAGAGACACATGGTTGACAATGGTCTGCAAAACAGGGAAAAAGACATCAGGTTTCCTACCAACAGAACTAAGTGGCAATTGATACAAGGAGAACACAAGAAGGCCATTAAGGGACCCCCCATGACAAGGGCTCTAAAGAGGATACCAAACTAACACAAAGGGTTGAAAATTAAAATTCTGTGGACGACAATTTCAGTATGGACAAGTCTCAAAGCACAGGAACCACACACTCAGCAGAGTCTGTAGCTAAAAAAGTATCATCGAGGATAGTGTTCTTCTAAAAATACCATCAGTAGGATGTAAACTATTTATTCAAGAACTTTGGAGATAAAGGTACATTTAAAAATTGGCCCAAATTTAGTAAACATTGTGGAAACCCGTATAGCACATGCCGTGGCATGTTGAAAACATAAAGGAACAACACCTGAACTCAGACTACCATTGATGATTGAAGAACAGCTGGACTGATTGAGGAAAAATACTCTTAAAAAGCCAATAAGGGATGAGATTCCATTTTGACTTTGATGGCTTTATCATAGACAATCTCCTGTAAGAAGTCCAAAAGTAATTGGACACTGATGGCCAGTAAAGTAAACCTGCCGAAAAAGGCAGAACAAAAACTGCAATTGAAGGATAAGAACCATGAGACAGAAACTGACCTTATTAATGGAAAGTCTTCACCTGAAGTAGGTGAAACATCAGTACAAGCTGCTTGAAGCAGACTGAAGATTAAGTTTCAAACTGGACATTGGGCTTTTGATGATATGCTGCATCAAAAATCAGAAAAACATTTTATGTTGACTTCCTTCACAGCACCTTTATTCTGTCGCCAGCATCATTTGAAATGACATTTCTAACTTGTCCAACAAGTTGAGGCAGTTATTAACACAAATGAATTCTCAACCAAGTATTGAAGATGGAAATATAACTTTGAAGACTTTATTTGGATTGATTAGTTGTGATCATATTGTCATGGCTAGTACACGGAACGGACCCAGACGCTGGAACAGGTGAGTGAAAGGTAAGTAAAGAGTTTATTTTAAGTTATTGCTGATTCCTGACGAGGCTGTGGGTAATGTGGCTGCGGCTCTTGATTGTAGTCTCCGGTACCGTACGTGCAGAGTCCCAAGAGCTGGGAGGCCAGACAGAGTTCGTGGCATGGCTGGAGATCCAGAGGAGCACAGACACTGTGGCTGACAAACACAGGTGACGTCGACGAGGAGTGTTATGGCAGCTGCTGCTCGAGGAGGTGAGATTCAGGTGACACTCTTGGCATGAGGTGAGGACCTGAAGCGAAGAAAACAGTCAAGGTTAACTTCGGACGAGACAAGGGGGCCAGACGTAGAGAGCTTCAGGAGACTAGGCACCATCAGGGTTAACGAACTGGCGGAAAATGATGAAGCTGGGTCTCCTTAAGTAGCAGGTGTCTGATGAGTATAGTGGTCACAACTGAGAGGGATGAGCAGCAGAGCTGGAGGGGGAGGAGTCTGACAGGCCACCATGACACATATGATCATAATCTCTGTCTTAATCTTTCTGCAAAAACTGAGAAGTAAATGATGATTTCTCCACCGTTTTCTAATTTTCTGAAATCCTGTTTTTGTGGGTTTTAGAAGCTGGAATCTCAATTTATGCAAAAACAAACAAATATTTGAAAATCATTAGAACAGTAGGGGAAAGTTTTAAAATGTCTGTGAAAGTTTGTGAATGGAATTGTGGAAATGAATACACTTTTCCATGACCTTCTAATTTTATTGAGAGTGTTTGTAAATTTAATTCATTGCCAAGGGGGTTAGCTGTAACTGTTACGTAAGAGAAACAATGCTGTAGTTCATATTTAGCTTTAAAAGCGAAAACAATTTTTTTAAAATAGCACACATCAGGTAGTATTCAGTATTATCAGATCTGAAAAAAAGTGACAGAGCATTTGATCTTCAGAGGGTTTTCTGGCATCAGCACATAGCAGCTGAAGGAAAGCAGATTTAGTGTGTGAAAGCTGAAAATGTGTGTCCCGGGAATCCACAAGAGGTTCAAGTTAATTTAAAGTTTACTTTTCCCTTCCACCAGTACACGATGAGATTTTTGAATCTTCTATTTTTTCACATTTGATATATTTTTTACTGCAAACTTGGGAAACAGTTTTTAGGCTGAACCTCATTTCTGAAGTTTTCCAGCCCTAGAAACTGAAGAAACCGAGTCCTTTTGGTTTTTACAGTAAACTTACACATGGGGTTGAAGAAAAATAAGTGGTCTTGAGCATTTTAAAGACATTCACACACACACACACGCACACACTCTTATTTAGTGATATCGCACATGTGCAGAGCCAAACACCATATGTGCTGTTTTGCACCATTAGACAGAATTCCCCTGCAGCTGCAGTACATACAACATTTAGTTGCAGCTGTCATGTCATTCAGTACATTTTGACATTTCAGTAAATGACTGTGTTCATCTGCTTCAAGCTTTAAATTTGCCCAGCATCTCCTTTAGGAAAATGAGAAGAAATTCTGCTAGAGAAAGCTTTTGAGTGAGAAGAGTTGACAAAACAGGACCATTGTTTATGTCTGCTCATATGTTTTATCCTAAAAAATGACTGCTGATGCATTTAGTGGTTTCTAACTCCAGGAGACAAAAATTCCACTGAGCTTTTTCCAAATACCTTATTGCATTTGACATTATAAAAGAAAAAACAAAAAAAGCAGTGAAGAGTTTGTCTGTTTATTTCCAACATGCCATAAAAACAACCATAGAGAAACTAAATAACATTATAGTCATTCAGTCATTCCATTATTTTCAATTTAGGAATTAAAAAGAAGGAAAAAAGAACTCTCCATTTAACTGATTTTAAGAATAACATGTTTGAAAAAGAGACAGGCAGAACTTGTAGCTTATTAGAACCTTCTGACTAATTCACCTATGACGACCACACACCGAATATATTTCTATAGAAATTCAGATACATATTCTATTATTTATCGTTTCATTTCATTTTTCAGCATTTTATTTCGTCAACTTAGCTTTTTTGTGGCAGATTTTCGACAGATGGGTTTTTCTTGGTCATTGAGGCTAACGCTTAGTTTTAAAAAAACATTTGAAAGACTTTCAAAATGTCTTATGAACATCTGAGTGTAAAGGTTCCTAACCACTAGCTGGTGGTCTATGTGTCATGAAGTATTAAGCTGATGGTTGTGCTGTACACAAATAACAGGACATGTTATCTAACACATGAAGTGCAGACTGGATGCAGAGGTGCAAAAGCTTCTCTGTGTCATAACTGACAATGACAAGAACAGACCCAAACGCTGAAACCCAGAAGGATCACGCTCAAGAGTTTTTGCAGTGGAGGATTTTATTGTTCTTGGCAATAGATGAATGGATACGTGGACGGAAAGCTCCGGAGGAGTCCGTGACGAGGAGAGGACCAGATGGAAAATACACCTCTTGTCTGTTTTAAGATCTTCGTGGCGAGTTGAGAGAGAAACTGGCGGACCGCTGGCGGAGCATGGCTCGAGGACGTGGCGTGGCTGGAGGTCTTGATGTAGTGATGACTTGAGAGATAGCAGCGGGACTGGACCCAGGCAGGCAGTTGGTGGAGTTAGCTTGTCCTACAGACAGGAATGATAACTTGAGTAAATGATTCAAAGACAACGAGAGTTTCACAAAGAGCGAGGAACACATGAGACCAGGTACTTCACCATGGCTGGCAACGAACTGACAATGAATACTGGAAACCGGCCATCTGATATACTGCAGGGCTGATGATGGAAGTGTCGGCAGCTGGGTCCAATCAGTGGAAGAGAATGGAAGGGGGACACGACTCCCGGGGGTACCATGACACTCTGTAACTGATGCACCTTATTAGTCTATACTTTTTAACAGGGTTAGGCACTGGTTTCATACAAAATTAAATTGTAACGTGTAAAAACTGCAGCTAAAAAAGCTTTAAACTCTTATAAAATCCAGCTTTGTCCTCAGAAATATTTGTCTACTAAAAATCACAGACTTTTCTCCTGGTTTCTTTAGTCATGACCCAGAGCTCTTGACCATGCTCCAGAGGAACAAAGATCCATCGGTAAATTGAGAGCTTTCCTTTCAGACTCCCACTTCCTCACGACGGACCAACGCACCGACGGGATATCAACGGACGCTGCTTCAGTCTTCCTGTTAATCTTACACCACAATCCCTGTCCCTCAGTCGTGAACGAGACCCCAAGAAATTCCTCCAGCTGGGAAAAGAGCACTCCACCTAGAGAGGACAAACTACCTTTCTCTGGTCAAGAACCATGGCCTCAGACCTGCAGTGTTGACATTCAGAGGATGGAATTATCCAGTATGCTTTGCAGTTTTTGAAGCATTTTTCTCTCAATTATTGTCTCAAAGGAGTCCAGCTTCACACCCATCACGTCCTGGACTTGCAGATCAGGTTATCTTATCTGTTTGAGTCTGCAACCCTTCAGTCTGCTGTTCCACCAGATTACAACAAACAAGACAGCACTAGAGACCACTGACTCATGAAACGTCCTCATCATGGTTCTACAAATGTTAAATGTCCTATTCCTCCTCAAAAAGCAGAAGCTGACCTTTTTACATGCATTGGTGTTGTCAATGTATACTCCCAGGGATTTGAAGTCCTCCACTGTGTTTATAATTTGGTATTTTCCGACAAAGATCACATATTCATTTATAAATATCAAATCATTGCTGTAAATAAGCTTTGTGAATCAGTATATAAAACCAATATATGGGTTCTCTGTAACCTTTGTGCTATCCTAGGCACTTTAACGTTGGGAGTTGGGTCATCTAGACTGACTAGACCAGGGGTCGGCAACCCAAAATGTTGAAAGAGCCATACTGGACGAAAAAAACAAAAAACAAATGTGTCTGGAGCCGCAAAATATTAAAAAGCCCTATTTAAGCCTTATAATGAAGGCAACACATGCAATATGTATCTATATTAGCTATATTAGCCTACTATCAAAATGAGTAAGTTGCTACAAATACATAATGAGCAATAACGATTAAATGTTTATTTGCCCTGCAGTGCATTCCGGGGAGAACGGCGCGTCACGTGACTGCTCTGTTGTGCAAGTTTAACTTCATTATAATAACAAGAAATTATGTTTCTTGCTTTGATAAAATTAAAGAGATGTAATAAAGAAATCCGATTTTTGATGTCATTTTTAATTTGAGGATTCAAACACAAAACAATAAAATGGAACGTGCGTGCCCCATGACAGTCGTTTTAGGTGGCTTGTCACAGTCATATCCACCAAAAAGTGAAGTTTTTCGAGCCACAGTATCCTCCACTTGCGGGTAGTTCAGGTCTTTGCTTTTCAGGAATGTTTTCACGTGTTCGAAACAGACGACAAAGCGACCCAAAACGTCACCCCTGGACATCCATCGGACTTTGTTGTGCAGCAGGAGTTCAAAATATATCCTTTGAACTTCATCAAGCAATGCCCGCAACTGACAGTGGTTCATTTATATCAGCCACCTGCCTAGCGGTCCGCTAAAGGTTAAAAAAAATAAAAATAAAAGAAGCCCTGCTGGTAGAAACGTGTGTCGCAGTCCATGACGCAAATTTTCGTTGACAGAAATGTTGATGTTGAAATTGTAGTGGCGGTCATGTGCATTTTAGGTCTGTTAGCAGCAGGAGATTGTGGGATGTGGGATGATGATCTTATTAGGCCTCAGCAGGAGCGTTTCTGTTTGGCCACATTTCTTTTGGCATATGGCAGTTTTGTTGTTCCACCTTAGTTCATTCTTCCTGTTATGTTGGTTCTTTATGTTGCACCATGAGTGTGGAAGGGAGAAAGGTTGATTACACCTGTGCAATGTACAACGTGGTGTTTGTTCAAAATAAATAGGCTTGATATGTCGGACGAGGCTGCGCCCTTAGCTTCTCGTGTTGCCTACTCCTCTCTGAGACTGTCCGGTGTCGTGCGGTGTATGGGACACGGATAGTTATGTAGCACAGCCAGTTGATTGACCACTCAATATTTTTGACAGCTTGGCTCTCATTTCGTCCGCTGCAACTTGCCGGGCGTTACAATGTATTTTCTACACATTCTTACAGGATTGGAAAACGTTAAGAATGTTTGTGTTTTGTTTTTCCTCCTACAGAAACCATATTAAAAAAAAATGTATTTCTCTCCCCCATCTTTTTACATTTTCAAACATTTTTGAAAATGCTCCAGGGAGCCACTAGGGCAGCGTTAAAGGGCCGCTTGTCGCTCCTGAGCCGCGGGTTGCCGACCCCCGCACTAGACAGTGTGCTGAACCTTTTTTCTCCAATGATTTGTGATCTTCACTGGTTTCCATGGATTACA
This sequence comes from Oryzias latipes, assembly GCF_053564925.1. Classification (NCBI taxonomy): domain Eukaryota; kingdom Metazoa; phylum Chordata; class Actinopteri; order Beloniformes; family Adrianichthyidae; genus Oryzias; species Oryzias latipes. Next base: position 10,863,874 of record NC_136252.1, read on the forward strand.
TGAAATCTTTCCACCTTTATCCACCTTTGTCATGGTAGGGAGAATACGTCAATGGAAGGGTGGGGTCATCTAAGATAGCACAAGAGTTAATGCATATCTTCCTTTAAAGTCCTTTTGATTTTCATGATGTATCCAGTTCTTGTAAAGAAAATTACAACAATTCATGTTTAGGTTTAGATGTTCACACAGTTTTGTTACAACATAGATTTGGAATGAGTTTGAGTTTCACTGCAGCATGGCTTTACATTGCAGAGCCTGTGGTTTGAAGGACTGAATTATGAAGATACGTCATTCTGGGTTTTCATACACTACAAGAGTCTGTCCTCCTTCACAAACTGAAGCTAAACTTACAATGCTTCCTTATGGTTCTGTGTGTAATCAATACCTTTTGTTTACTTCTGAAGCTAATATAAACTTATAACAGAGTTTTTCCAATGAAAAGTCAAATCCTTGATTTCCTGCTTTTTTCTCTCCCTGTCTCTATCCACTACCTTCACAAAATGATAAAAACATGTCTTATTTCTCTACTTCCGGCTTTCTGCTTTCTTTTATTATATGGCACTATCACTTATGTGTAGGATTAATTTATTCTGCATCTACCTGTATTTTTTTCATTACTGTTGAAAGCCTGAGGCCTCAGAACTGACTTGTATTATCTTTCAGCAAGTGATGGATGTAACCTCCTAATGAAGCAAGCAGCAGAAGGCTGCAGCACTCAAAATCTTCCCTTTTATGTTGATATAATGCAGCAGCCATTTTAAAGGCAATTCTTACAGAGGCGGTACATTCATTCAGGCAGGTGCACTTTGGCTTCAATTCAGAAACACATCAGAGTCAAATGGTGTTTAGTCCCAAATTCTTTAAATATCACTCTAAGATTCAACAAAGCAAACACCAACTCACAGCGTCCACCAACAAGCAGAAAACATTCAATTAGCAGTGCCTTAGTTCATAGCCATACTATATTTTCTTCACCTGCATCCTCTTTTTGGAAATAACTGCTCTGCTTCAGACTATAGTTACGGAATCACTTAACCAGCCTGAGACCCTACAGTCTGAACTGAGCACTGCTTTGATGCTGCGTCAGTTTAACCCATTGACTGTAAATTGGGACTGGACTGAGTGACCCCATGGCATTCTAAACAGGAAGTATCCGCTGGTTCCAAGAAATCAAAACCTCATAAGCTTCTGGAAAAAAGAAACCTCATTATTGGTCAGAATAACTATTCTTGCTCTGAAGCCTTTTATGAACATGTTCTTGATAATCCTCATTTTCTATCATGATGTTTTTCCTGTAAAATATTTAAGTTATGAACAGACCAATCAGATGAGAGTGAGATTCTCTCAAGCCTTCTTTGAAATGGTATGGGTGTGGCCTTCCAATGAGCTCAATTAAACACTAGTGAGTGTGGTTGCCACAGAAACGACAACTCAGACCGATTTGGATCAAGCACTCCTTTCTGACTGCGTCTGGCTCTATAAAAATGCCAACTTAATTTGGTTGGAGCCAGAAATAAAGCATTTTCTATGGATGACGTCTCTCTCACTCACTCCAGTTCTCTTATACAGTCAGTAGTTTAACCTCAGCTTTCACCTGCTGGATTACTACAAGTCCTGTGGAAGTGAAGAAAACCTTTTTAGCTAGTTTAGTAGATTCTGGAGAGGAATTAGACATAAAAAAACGAACAATATCACACAAAAACTGAACTTTTTTCAATATTATCAAAGTAATTAAAGTTTTCAACTCCTTAAATTGCATTGAAGATCGTTGGAGTGGTTTACTTAAAAGTCGTATCCAGTCTGGAGAAGTCAGAGGACTTTAGTATGCGGTCAGTTTTACCTGCTGTGCGCAGATTTTAAGCGGTTCTGTAAAATGCTTCAGGTCCTAATAGACTCTGCTTGTAACAGATGAATAGTAGATTTAACATCTGGGGCAACTGATTCTCGGTGGGACCACTGCTCCTGACCACAAGGCTGTAATTTATAGGGGGTTTGCCCCCACACCAGCGAGTCACTCTGAGTGATAACAAAAGATTATGTATCAAGAGTTGAGCCTAAGATATGTGAGGTTCTCAAGACGATCATGATGACAGAATCATCACAACTAGATAATGTTACATGTTTCCAACACAACAAAGACACAGATTTCGACCTTAAGTGTGTTTATTGCAAACACAGAACAATGACTTAAGAAGATTTAGATTAAAAACCACAAATCATGAAAAATGCCTTTTAATTATCCATAGATCAGTAGGATCAAGACAGAAAAGCACTTTGTGTTTAAATGATTTTCTTCCCGAAAGCAAAGATCACGGTTGAGAAAATCCAGAAAATGACCCCCTAGTCCTTTTTTATGATCAAAGCATTTCATTTTAGAAACATTATTCATCACCAGTTTGATGCTTTTAAAGCTGAGTAGACACAAAGAAAAACACAATAAAGAAAATACTGTCTTTTTTTTTTTTACACATCTATGTTCTTTTCCACATGGCGTATACAGACAGTTAATACCAGTGTGTGTGACTTTGTCATTGCCATGAAAAATCTAAACAAACCCGTTGAGGGGAAAAAGTGGCTGAGTGTGGTCATAAACCTGAACTGGCAGAAAATCCATGTTTCTTATGCAGTTGCCAGCATGCTTATTTAGGCAAAGCGCTGCAGCTTTGTATTTGCTCACAGGCACAGAGGACCTGAGGTGGAAGTCACTCACACGCTGTACCGTTCATCATAAAGTGTACAGAACATTCAAGTGAAAATGAAAATAAATGTCCATATAAAATCAAAATGTCAACTTTCCTCGTGTTGAAACGAATAGGAACGACACCTGAGACCACAGAAAAGCTGAGTAGCAAATAAAATTAGATGAAAAGACAAACAAAAAAAATAAACGATAGGAAAAAGTGGACATAAAATGAGAAATTGAGAAAAAAGTCCTGATCTTTTCTGCCAGCCCTTCCACACAGCATCAATTCAGGCTCTTTAAATGAGCAAAAAGATTAGCGGGTCAGGATCGCCGACCATCTTAACTTCACAGAAACCATCTCTCCCTTTTCTCAGCAGGCAGATGTCCTCCACACCATACAGAGGACAGAATTGATGTCACTAAAGGCCTGGGAATAGCATGTATTTTATCTTTTATATTTTTTCTGCAAAAATTTATTTTGTGTGTTACCAACGTTTTTGCATTCTTATAAAGTGCTTTGAATTTCCTGTTTGTATGTACGGGGAGAGAAACTGAAGATATAGGGTGACAACAAACCTTGCATTGTGTCTTTAATATGTCACACCTGCAGCAAAACACGATAAAGTGGGATTAGTGAAGTCTTGCTGTGAATAGAGGTGTCCTGCAAACATGAGGACAGCAGCACCTCCACTGCTGTCACTGAACCAGCACCGCGCTCGGATCGCTCCTCCATCCCAGCTGCAGATAGACTGTTTGTGTCTGCGCTGTCATGATACGAGCACGAGACGGACCCAGATGCTGTAGCCCGGAAGGAGGAGGCAGGTAAGTGGTTTGGTAAGTAAAGAGATTTTTTTGCGGATCCAAGAGGTCTTGAGCGTTAGCGTGGCTGGAGGTTTTGGCGAGGCCGAGGTCGAGGCGAGGCTGGCGGTCCAGATGAGGTTCCGTGACGAACCGGAGTTGGAACGAGTGGTGTGGCTGGAGATCTTGATGAGTGGCGTGGCTGGGGATCTTGAAGGAAGGAAGGCTTCAGCGTAACAAGGAGGACAGCTGCTGCTCGAGGTGGTGTAAGACTAAGGTGACTCTCGTGACATGAGATTCCTGAGGCACAAAAAGACAAGGTTAGCAAAAGGTGCCAGACAAGGGGGCCAGACCGAGAGTTCAGAGAGACTAGGCACCATCAGGGTTAACGAACTGGCGATGAAGGCTGGAGCTGGGTCTCCTTAAGTAGCACAGGTGGTTTGATGAGGTGAGTAGTCACAGCTTGTGAGTCAGGAGCAGAGCAGAGCTGGGTGGGGGAGGAGAACTGACAGAGGCACCATGACATGTGCAGTCAGTGTCCCCAAAAATGATAGCAACTCCCGATGAAGAGGTTCTCTTTCGCCAGCTGCAAAAGTTTGGAGACTTTTGTGATGTGTGGGAACTTTTTTTTTGCTACCTGCTACTGCAACATGCTGCCAATCCAACCTTTTTCCTTTATTTTGGAACACATAAACTGAGGCTCTCAAATATATATTCTTTTGCTAAAGTGTGCTATAGGAAGCACACTTTGGGCATGTTTAACCTTTTGATTTGGTAACTGACAGCAAGCATATTGAAGTAATTGTAAGTAGAAAGCGAATGGTGTGTGATGTGTTGAGATTCGGGGGGGTCAGGAGCAACAGCTTTTCTGTGCAGCTTTCAACCAGCATACTTTGTTCAAAGTTGTTAGCTCTGAATAATAATTATCACTACTCTATTCATCTAAAGCAGGAGCTGACATCAGCAAAGCAGCATTTTCCTGTCATTTTGTCTATGCGTGTAATTTGGCCAAAACAAGTTTCCAGGTCAACAGCTGCTGGAACTGTCAGAGAGGGACACATTATGAGGAGAGAAAAGAATGGGGAGATGAGAGCCACCATTACGCTTTCCTTTAAGTGCTGACATCCCAGCAAGGCTCACTTAATTGTTTCTTCTTAGACAAAAGCAAAGTAGCAGACAAAATAATGAACACATTTCATTTATTTAGTATTAGCAGGCTTTTCATCCATTAAACTCTAATAAAATATTAACTTTTCCACATTCAGCTAAAGTTGGAGGAGCGTCTTGTTAATTATGAAAGAAGGCAGAGTTTTCTGTTTACAACAACTGAAAGCTCTGTAAGCTCCGCTTTATCCTGCACAGGTCTAATAGACCGCAAGGCTCACTTAGGTTTCCACAGTTTATTTGAAGCAAGTTGTTTTTAAACCTTCCTGGTCAATGATGGGCTGTAACATCAGTGATCCATATAGTTTCTTGAAGAAGATGAGGGGCAGGATGAAAAAAATCTGACATGATGACATGTGCACTAACTGATCTGCAAAGACATCCTGGCCAGAGAAGGCAAAAGCCTATTTTATTTCTGAAGCCTCTTAGACAAGGCTGGCCAATCCTTGTCCTCAAGAGCCACAACTCTGCCTGTTTCCAGTTCTTCCTGACCAGATTTTTACGGATTAGTTGAATCAAGTGACTCAACGTCTTAATTGGTTGAACACACCCAATTTAGGTCGTCAAAGTCCAGAGAGAGCTGGGAAGCCAGAACTGGCCAGCCCTGTCTTGGATCATCCAACCATCCATTCATCTTCAGAACCTGCTGAATCCATTTAGGGGTCACAGGAGCCAACCCAGCTACTAATAGGCAAGGGTAGGATACACCTTGAACAGGTCACCAGTCTGTTGCAGGACCACCCCAACCAGCATAAGGACTGTCTGGAGATACCAATGAACCAATGAAGCATGTTTTTGAACTGATTTTGAAGAAGTCAGACAAAACAACTGTGTGCATGAGGAGAACATGCAAATTTCACACAGAAGGCTCTGGGAAAAAGCAACCCAACTCCGTTTTTTTTAATATATAAAAACAGGTAAATGACAGAATGGACATTAAGCAAAAATGATTAAGGAATAGCCCTGACAATAACTACCCCTACCAAAATATAACTACAAAAGTGTGAAAGAGCCGTATGTGGCTCCGGAGCCTTTAGATTCCAAAAAAACCTTGATCCATACTGATAAGGATAAAACAAATAGTAACTGCATTACATGGTGGAAATAGATTCACATAGGCCTCTTACTGCCCACCACTGTGTATATAAATTTAACAGGATGGACATTTTATGCTAAAGAAAGCCATTCTGTGATAAACAACCAAGAACAAATTTTTGTGTGTTTTTAATCTATGTTTTAAAAATGTTAAAATTTTTTTCTACTGTAAATTAGGGTAACGAGTTGGACACATTATACTTTGTTGTGTCTGCAAAATATTGATAAAATAGTGGTGTTTTGCTTCTGGATGAGAGTTTTCTTTCCTAAAATATTGATTCATCCAGAGGATTGTGTGGCTTTAACAATAGTCCGGGCATGTTTCAGAGGGGCTTTCTGCAGGGGGGGAGCAGCTCCGCCCCCCTGGCAGCACCACTGAACGTTTGTACATGTGTGTTGTGCACAAATGAAAGCATACACGGTTTAAGAAGAATATCATGATGAACCTCCAAACACCACTGATGGAGCTGAATTACAGAGACCGAACCCAGAGGGGGAGTCCTGTGTTCCACTAGAACATTAGCAGAACCACCATGGAGCCATGTTCACTATGCTGACACAGAAAACAGACTCATCAGCCAAATGTGCTGGAGCAGAGCAGAAAAAAGAAATAATTACTGCAAAACTTTAAACAAATCAATTTTGAGGCAAGTATTGACAATGCATCCATAGAAAGTAAACTTTCAATAAACACTTAAGATCCTCTTCTTTACCACTGACAGCGTCGACAAATTGATTTAAAAAGTAAAACATAGAATGAATTTTAAATGACAATATTAATGATTCACCAATTAATGACAAATTTGGTTCACTTCCCCACAGACACAGATTTGAGGGTTAATATTTGATTTAATTTGAATTTTTCTCAGAGGGTGTTATGATTAATGGCTCTGGAGAAGAAACCAGGCACAGTGTGAGGCAATGAGGAGGCAATCGCATGGAAAATTACAACTTATCTTGATTCACTAAAGAAAAATAAACCAGTAGAAGCTATTGTGAGGACAGAAACTATTAAACTGAACAGTGTAAACTGAAAGAATATGAATGGAATGCACAAAGACAACAAAAGGATCTTGCAATGAGAAAAGAGAAACAAAGTCACTGAGATGTCTTGAATAAAATAGAGCAACTATGGCAAGCAGTTAAAAGAAAGCAGCAAAGACATAAACACAAGGAATAAAAAGCAGAATATACAATTCAGTCAAATTGTGATTTAGACAGGGACTGACATGGAAAGATTTTTCCAAACACAATTTTGAAGCACATTTCTTTAGATTAGAGTTTGTGTGCTTGGCAAACATTTTATTCAACCAAAGTCAATGTCATGAATTTAAATGAACATATTTCAAAATGAAGAATTTTACAGCAATAATTAAGTAAAGACCGTTAAGTAAAAGGTAAGTGCGATCAAAAATAGATTAATTAATCGCACAAAAGTTGATCCAACGACATCACTAGAAACAACATTAATTACATTACAAGCATATGGCCACTAGAAGCACAGCTTGTCATTCAGTTTGACAAGTCCACTCCTTTCATCCTACTGGAAAATCTCTGATCATGCAACATCCCTACAGATGACATCTTTTTTGAACCATAGTTGGAAGGTTTGCATTTGATTATTTAGTATTATTTATCACTTTATTCTTAAACTGTGGCAGTAAAATACACCTGCTCCTTCAACATGTATTCATAGCTGAAGTAGAAAAAACAATTGCAGTTGACTTTTTTACTTCCATTACAAAAACCTTGATTGAAGTTTGTTGATGGATATTCCCGAACTCAATACCTCTGAGTCTCGTGGCTGCAACCCCAGTGTATTTACGCCTTGATCAACTTCAAGGAACAGCTCAGTTTCATCTGCTGACAGCAGGGCAAATTGGTTAATGGCAATTAGATTGGGGTTGTGGTGCACATATTGTCGGTATGGATAGGTTCCAGTACATGTAATCATTTGTTCATCTAGTTAAATACTTCGTGTTAAAATTCTCTAAAATTTTTAATTTTCTTCTAGTCTGAGAAACTAGAAGAAAGGCCAAATCACATCAACAAATCCCGTGATGCAAAAACAACAATTAAAGAATGTGATTGGATGATGATATCCAGCAGGGCTTCATGCCAAATACGGTAACTTTCAGTTGAAATGATGAACAGACACCATCATCCAATCAGTGATGTTCCATAGTACTGACTTTTTCCAGTTTCTCACTATGTTTCATTTTTCAACGTTTTATTTTGTTTTTTGGACATTTTCTTTTTTACAGAAGCCGGAAAAAGGAAGGTATTTTGGGACATTGTTGATTGGATGATGACGTTCGTCTATCATTTCAACTGAAAGTTATTTGGCATGAAGGACTACTGGATACAGGAAGGTCCCCATCAAAGATTCTGTTTCAGGTCCCCCGGCTGGGACTTGAATGCAGCCAATTTAAGGTGAAAAGCTCATGTCAAATGCATGACGACACATTGTCACTGCAGAACCAGAACACTCTACATGGAAAAAATAAATGATAACAGTTGCATTTTATATTTATATTCAAAAACGTTAATGAAAGATGTTAAAAAAGGTTTAGGGTTAGTTTACTTTATCAACATTGTCAAATGAAGAGGTATTCAGCAATCAAACTATGATCACGATCACAGTTTTCTCAGAACAAATTATTTCATAAAACCTCTTCTGATCTGTGAAATGACATCAAGTTTAAAGGCTGGATTGGGTGCTGTCAGGGTTTTGATCCCAAATGTTGTTATGGTGTCAGCAAGGCAGAAATTTTAAGATTCAGATTACCGTTTTGAGGTAGGAATAACTTAGCCATGTAATTTCTATACTGGGTGTTAAAATCAGTCTACAGCTGTTCTGAGGAGATGCCAAAGCTAGCACCATACTAGAAGATTCTGCACCATTATTTATTATGACTAAGACCACGGTCTAAAGAAATCAAGGCAGCATATGTCATGCAAAAATTGCTGTAAACAGAAAGCAGTGGGGAGTGGCAGAACAGACAACAGCAGATGAAAATGTATCTAGACAGATGCTTCAGCCTAAAACTCAGCTCCACACTGCTAAATTCCATAAAGCTGGAAGACCAGAAGGAATTCTGGTGAAGGAAACAAACACTGACAAGCTAAGCTGAAAGTGAGATTTCTGCTTTATGACCTTCCAACTAAAAAGAAGCTAAAAGACAAAAATGTGCATTTGTCTAAGTGTTCAAGTACCTTCTTGACCTTTCTGCAAAAGCCACTACCACAATAACAACATGGCAGTCTTGGTGTAGCAAAGCCATAGTTGCCTAATGATTTAATTTAGAGTTTTTTTAAGTCAGAAATGTGTGAATTTGTTCAACAACCATGACAGCTTCATTAATGACTAATAACCATTTTGTAAATGGTAGATGCGGTACATTTATGTAGTACTGTACTATCTTGCTTCAAGCCCTAATGTTCTTTTGAGTCACTGTCCCATTCACACACATCTACACACCGATGGCAGCTCCGCTGCAGAACACTGCCACCAACCTATAACCACCAGGAGCAATGTGGGGTTCAGTGGCTCTCTCCCAAGGACACTTCGACACATGGGCAAGCAGGGCAGGAACAGAACCTCAGATCTTTCAATCAGGGGTTGACCACTGGTCATCCAGGAGAAGTCACAGCCTGCCAGACTAAACAAAATATAAAACCACAACAAAGAGCAATTCATAACATGACCCTCCCGCTAAGTCCAACTGCCAAATGGACAACAAGGTTGATCAAGGGGTTGGAAACAGGTGATGAGGTCCCAGTCGAGGATGTGACGGTCTGAGACCCATTGACGGTTTCCTGGGCCATAACCTTCCCAGTCCATAAGGTACTGCATACCCGACCTACCCGTCTGAAAGCAAGAAATTCTATCACCTGCGACCGGACCACCATCCATGAGACGAGAAACTGGAGGGGATATAAGGGCAAAATTAAATTAATATTACCTTTGACATAGATCAGGGAATCTTCCGGATGAGTTTACTTTTTTAATGTAGTTAATAACCCTAAAACATCATTTGTAAACTATTACAAGTTGAATAGGTACTTTACCATCCACAGCACAGTTTCAGACACTGGATTTATTTTGACCCTGGTCATCGTCATTTTACCCATGCATGGGTAAGAGAGTGGAGGAAACACACCAGACAATTGCTGGACCAGATATATAGAAGAAAATGTGCAGCCCTGCTGCTCCTCTGTTGTCAAATTCTGCTTTGTTTGGTTTTGGTAGCAGTGATGAGACAGGAAGAGAAACAGCATGAAACTGCCTTGTGATTGAATAATGCATGCATCCATCTGGTGACAGAAAACAAGTCTGTCAGCCCTCATCAGAGTCACCACACAAACACAGAGACATGCACAGATTTACTTAAGTAGATCTATAGCTCACAGGCCCACTGAGTCAACCTCAGTCTCTAAGGTCAGCAGGGCTTTTTGTGGCTGTTATTTGTTTTATCCAGCAAGCACTCAACTGTCTTCTCACCAGAACTAAATTTCATTAGTCATTTATTTACTTTGCGAGGCATTTCACATGATCTTCTTACTATAATTTCACAATAGAAGAACAATCCTTAGAATCACAGATTCTATTAGTTTTGTTTGTATAGCCAACGGCAGGAAGTACAGTAGCTGTGTAGCTAAATAAGCCAACCAACAACAAACAGCCTGTAATTGTTTCAAAATGAACTAAATCAATTATAATCAATCTTTTAAAAACCATTTGGATTGAGGCATGGTAGGTTTATTTTACTATAACATAAAAATGACCACACATGTGATGACATCAGCAAAACTGATCAGTCCATTACTCCAGTTTAATGTGTGGAAACACTTTGAATTCAGCAAAGACATGTGACCATACAGTGTGTTAGAATGTTCTAAAAATGTTCTCTTTGGATTATTTGGATGTGGAAATACAACAGTGGAACTTTAGGAAACTGAAATGTGAATTGATTAGACATTACACATGGGCAAAATCGTTGGTACCCCTTGGTAATTAAAAGAAGAAGTCACAATGGTCACAGAAATAACTTGAATCTGACAAAAGTAATTATAAATAAACATTTATGAAATCGCATCACTAAAAGTCAGACATTGCTTTCAACCATTCTTCGACAGAATTATTCACAAAAATAAAATCATGAAACAGGGCTGGACAAAAATGATGGGACCTTTAACTTAATACTTTGTTCCACAACCTTTTGAGGCAATCACTGCAATTAAACGGTTCCTGTAACTGTCAATGTGACTCATGCACCTGGCCCACTCCTCATCAGCAAACTGCTCCAGTTGTCTCAGGTTTGAAGGACGCCTTTTCCAGATAGCATGTTTCAATTCCCTACAAAGATGCTCAATAGGATAGCACATTTCTCTCTAGAGTCCCTTAATAGTGATAGGATTTCATTGTACTCTTTGCAGATTCAACACATATTTAATTTTCACTTGATTATCTTGAAGAAATCCAAGAAATCTAGGAAACCTCACCTGCTCTGTTCAGTAGCAGGTATTTCTGTCTGAGTCACACTGGTTGATGTTTTAGCTAAACATGTCCTGGATCCATTTTAGGTCAGTGAATCGGATCCAATGAGATTGTTTAAAATTAACCAAAATTACATTGAATCATTGATAAAATGAATCAGTATACCCTTAGTCTGCATGACTGTTTTTTTTCTTACTTGTCTTTCTTTGGTTTACGCTATGATGCGATTGAATTCTTTGGTCATTTGTGTTTTCTTTTTTTCTTTTTGCAACTGAAGTTGGTAGTCAAAAGTAGTAGGCTGGGGATGGTTTCTCTCTGTTGTATACCCCATTTTAATCATCAGTTGTGCGTCTTTGTGTGTTTGTGTTCACTACCTGATGTGTCTTTCGTAGATCTCTCTTGTCTCCAGATCTGAGTATTAGTAAGCCCCCGCTTCCAGGTAATTTAAGTATTTTTTTTTGATTTCATAATAGAGTTTTCATTTTAACTTGGATTTAATACAATTACTTGGATTAATACAATTACTGTAAACTTTGTCTTTGGCTCCTACATTACAAGAAGCTGACCCAGTGTTGTAGTATTTCCTTGACCAAAAGTCCAAAGGTGATAGTCCAATTGTGTTTAAGGTGCTGGACGAGTCCCACTGCCACCTTTTAAATTCACTTGACATGATTTAGAGAATGTCAAATTGTATTCAAATAAGGATAATGACATGATTTTTTTTGTAAGTATTTAATCGCAATTCTGGGCTCCACAGTGGTGTAGTGGTTATCACTTTTGCTTCAGCGTGACGTGACGGCCCTGGTTCAAATCCCAGCAGGGTCCCGTTTTCATGTTCTTCTCACGCATGTGTGGGTTTTCTCCAGACTCTCCAGCTTCCTCCTACAGAGTATAGGAAATGGATGGATGATTAATTCCGAGTGAGGTTATCCCAGTGTGCATGCTACTGAGTAGGTTTACTGACTAATGATGTGACAATTGAAATGACAGAAAGAACTGTTTGTGCATTTAACTGAGTTTTTTTGGGGGGGTAACTCTCCGTTTTGCTCAGTGAGGTTCCAATCTGAACACCGTGTCCGGTATGAATACATCTTTACGGGCTCCAGACAGAAGTCACAGGCTGTCGTGTAAAAGCCTTTCTGAATGGATGAAAAACTGGCTGGCTCGCTGGGACCCTCTGGGGCTTTCCCTCCCCATCACAGAGAGGGGAGGGCACTGAGAGGGTTGGGGAGGGGGGATCAGATATTATGGCGGGGGGGGGGGGGGGGGGGGTTCGTAGTGTGTAGGGTTGTAGGGTTATGGGGGATGGCTGTGGGTGCGTGGCGATCCCTGGGTTGCTTAGGTCGCGTGCCTGGGCTGGCTTGCGGAGACGCCAGTCGGGTGGTGGCCGGCTCATGGGTTCCGGGGGCCCTGGCTTCGTCCCTGGCCTTTGTCTCGGTGTCCGGCGCCCGGTGGCCCCCATGGCTGCCGCCTGGTACAGCTAAGCACTCCTGTCTTGTGGCCTGGGGGCCGGACACTGGGTTCGCTTGTGCCTCTGGGCATTGGGGGGGCCCCTGTAGGGGGGCCCTCTCTGTGCCTGGCTGGTGGGGTGGGCAGTCCCCTCCTCTCCCCCTCCCGGGCTGCCTGGGTCCGGATGCTGGGGGGGCTTCTGGCCTGGGGGTTCTCATCCCCTCTCCTGGTCTGGTTGGGTAGGATCTGGCTCCTCTTATGAACACACGGTTCACGTCGGCAGCATGCATGTATCACCACCCCCACGTGCACGTGCACACTGCCAAACTGCTCCCTGTCTGCTTTATCCCTCCTCCTTACCCACAGTGTATTGATGGACAGATTTTTTTCGCTCATCTTAGTGTCAGATTTTCACCTTTGATGTAACATTCGTCTTTCCAGCAGATCTGGTATAATTGTTACAGCTTAAAATAATAACTTATTCAAATCATTGCTTGTATCCCCCACCTTTTTTCCTTTTACTCTCTTCCACCCTCCCCTCACATTCTTCCCCTCTCCATCCCCACACACACTAAATGTAACAAATAAATAAAAAATAATACGACAAAAAGGGGTTTATACAAATCTATACTCTAGTTTCTCGAAGCTACATAACCTCTTTTTGTGATAGTAAAACCTGTCCAACACAAAAGCCTTCAGCTCTAATCTGTTTGCTCAGCTGTTAGACAGAACAAGTTTTAAAAAAAAAAAAAAAAAATGAATGGATGAAAAACAGTTTTCTGTAATAATTTTAATACAGTAACTACCAGTTTGCGTGGATTACAATACACAGCTGATAGATCCACATAAACACTGATTTAATAATCACCTTATGTATCAGATTCATGTTTGTATATGTGTTTTTATTGAAAGACCCAGAAGAATGACCATTGACTGTATAATATATAACTGGACGAATCCCATGTGACTTCAACCATAGAAACCAAATGAAGTCAATTAAGTTGCCATTTTTCATCATTTCCCAATTTATATTAAGGATATCAATGTTCTGTGGTACATAAAGTATTGGCTTAAGGCATCTGAATGTCTCTTTTTGGAGACCCACTCCATGAAAATTGTGTTTTTGGTGTTTTTTTTAACATGTTCTTGTAGTGTTTTTCTCATAATGGAGAAAATCTATAAAATAATTTCACATTAAAACTGCATTTATGAGTAACGGTATTTCTTTATTGAAATTGTGTTGAATCAGGAGCAGCAGAAAACCAGATTTTTGGAAAAAATCTGCTTTACTGCGCTAATATTCTAAATCCTCTACTTGTAGACAAATAGATGCATTAACATTTTTCTTTTACTGGTCTGAGTATGAATCTGGCTCTAAACTGTGGATAGTTTGATACTGGGCTAACTTCAGCTCTGCAGGAAATGTTTTTTGATTTTAGAAACTTCATAATAATAATTAAAAGACCACTGGTAACGAATTTGCAATAGAAAAAAATAGAGTTGGAGTGGGACTTTAACCCTGCCGTGCCTGAATTTATATTTCAATTTAATGGTATGTTGCATATTAACGACATGGGCATGAAGGGGTTAAAACACATTTGAATTTCTCCCGTATTTTTGTTGCATAAAGAAGTGAAACATTTGAAGCAGATCAAGTTAAATGTAAAGAAAAAGAAGATTCTAGCCCTGCATCCTGAGGAGACCGCTTTTCTGTCACCAGACTCGTTTCCACCGTCAACATAGATGGCACAATTTCCTGCCTCACCAACACAGTTTGTCTTCTCCCCCGTCTCTGCGGATCACCAGGAAAAGGCACTGATTTGGCAGATCAAATTTGCATATTGTGCTGACAGCCAAGACCTAATATCTTGGCCACCATGGATGCATCATGTTCATTCTTTGTTTTTGGACCAATCTTTTTCCCTATTTGTTTAGTTTCAGTGATTAGCAATCAACATAAGTGTTGTGAGCATGTTACAGGTCAACAGCATAAAGACTGAGCAAAAGCAGGCAAAGCCTTCATCAGCACAGGCATGGACATCCCTGCATGTCTGGCTGCACTCCAGAGAAATCATTAACAACTTGATTACCACATAGATCAGTCTCACTAGGTACAGGACAGCTGGCCGCAATCTCTGTAGCTTCTCTGGCCAGATGCACCATACTGATCAGAAAAGTGTGAAGGTGTGAAGGTCACTTTGGTGTCAGTGAGGCAGATGTCTCTGTGGATACAGCAGGAACCCTGCTTTTCCCCTACAAAAGCTCAAGCTTCGACCGCAGCTCTAATCAGCCAGGGAATGAAAGTATTTTCTTTCATTAAGCTAAAAATTAATTCTTTTCTTTAACGTCTTTTTCTAATTTTTGACACTGTTAAATCTTGCTGCTGTGCTGTACCTTTTTCTGTGCCCTATCATTCTGTTCACCTGGTAGGTGGGGCCACCGGTCCTGATTGGCACCTGCTGGCTATTTAAGACAGAGAAGGCCTCAACCAAGCAGGCATGCAGAGGGAGCAGAGTAGGAGGCTGAGGAGCAGTTGGGTTTGAGGTGGAGGTGTGCTGGTTGGTTTGTTTCTCTTTTTCCCCCAATCTGTCCTCAGCAGTCTTATACTGCTGGGTTATGTTATTTTAGTTTGGGGTTGTACCTTGGTAGTCCTAATTTGTGGGCTTTGTTTTTTTTTCTTTTGAACAGTTAGACCTTGTTAGGCAGCCTTAGCAGGGAGCTGCTAACAGTGTGGCTGGGTCAGTTGTCTCCCTGACTTATTTTTATGTTTGGCCAAGTTTTTAATCCCTTTTTTGTCTTGTTAGAGCACAGTTTAACACAGGTTTAAACTGAACACAGAACACAGTTTTTTTTCTTTTTTTCCTCAAACTGTGTATCTCAACTCCCTGGTATCCAGTTTTCATGCGTTATGGCCCCTATGTGATCATTTCCCCTAGACTGAGACGGGGCTGTAACAGACACTTGGTTTCAACATTTAGAGTGTGAGTGTTTGTTATATCATTCAGATGCATCTGAATTCAAATCACGGATTCATAATGTTTGTTTCTAAAGGACACAATCTGTACTGTCTTCTAGTAGTACATCACTGTTCCTCCCACAAAAAAACAAACAAAACAAGAAAACTGCTTTTATTTTTTTGCTCGATAATACTAAATTTCCCTATTTTATAGCCAGGTGGTAAATGTAGACAAAGGCTGGCCAACCTCTGTCCTCAAAAGCCTCTACCCTGCTTGTTTTCCTGGTCTCCCTGGACTGATTGATGCTGACAACCTTAATCAGGTGTTTTTAGCCAATCAGGATGTAGAATTGCTTGAGTCAGCTAATCAGCAGCAAGCTGGTCAGGGAGAAACGGGAAAAAGGTCAGAGTTGTGTCCCCTGAGGGCCAAAGTTGGCCAACCTGGGAGGGTTGAGTCAGAAAAGACACCTGACATAAAGCCAAATCCAATTCAAACATGTGAGTCCCAAACAGAACCTTCATACCGGAGTAATTGTGCCTCAATGACCTCCAATGGTGCTGTTGGTAGACTAAGGGAGGGGTCGGGAACCTATGGCTCGCGAGCCATATATGGCTCTTTTGATGGTCACATGTGGCTCGCAGACAAATCTTTAATTATACTTTTTTTTTTTCATTAGACCAGTCCTTCTCGGGCGCGATGCAATGCCAGAGGCGCGGAGTCGTAGCGGTGCTTGGAGAGAAAAATCTGCACCAGCATTATCACTTTACTATTATCTATTATTTCACAGAGTTTGTACCAGCCGGAAACCTGTGAAACGGCGCGCTCCCGTCTCTAAGAAACAGCGCGCAGTTGCGGGGATGGGATGTGTGAGGAAGAAAGCAGAGGGTGGGGGTGGGGGGGGGAGTTGTGGGCACAGGTAGCAGGTGAATCGCGCAGGGATTGTAATATCGTAAAACCCGCTGCCCGTCACTCACTGCAGCGTAAATGTGTGTTTGGCTCTGCGTCTGCATGTGAGCAGTCTTTCTCACATAAAAAAGAACATTCAGACCAACCTACGACCACGTTTAAAGACTCAACGCCTCATTTATCAGCAACAGCATAACAATGTTATTAAAAAGAATCCACAGACTTATTGTACTTTAAAAATGTTGAAATTACATCAAATGCACACATTCACTTGTATATTTAGTTTTAAACATATCGTTGCTTACTGAATTGGACTGGGTGGCTGTTGGGCCGCGTTAAAAGTTCTGGAATTCAATGAACGCATCAAGCAGAGATCTGATTGGCCCTTAGTTCTTTCGCTCAGCCTGTTAGGTAATTTGGAGCAATGGGGTTCAGCTATGGGCCGAATAAGGCAGATGGGAGGGCTGGAGCAGGAGAATATAAAGTTGGGAGAAGCGCTTTAATCTCGCTGGAGAGATTCAGAAGTTGCTGAATTAATTGTACTGCGTTTGTTGCGGTCTACAGTAACCAGGATAAAGAACCTTAAAAGAGGTTAAGTCTCCGTGCCTCAGTGTGGGAAAGGGACACCACATTATTGTATGGCTCTTTTGAAATTACATTTAAAAATATGTGGCGTTTATGGCTCTCTCGGCAAAAAAGGTTCCCGACCCCTGGTCTAAGGAGAGGAGGAAGGCGCATCTGTAGGCAGAGAGTAATATAAAGACAAGAGTGAAGGACTTTGAGTCGGAAATTTACGATGGAACAAAGAAGGTAGGATGTGCTGTGTGTTCAGGAGAGCAAATGGAAAGGGAGGAAGTGATGAATATGGACAAGATCAGGAATGAATCAATCAGAGGAACAGAGCATGGTAGATGTTATGGAGATGAATGCATGGAAGCGTAAAGAGATGGTTGGACACGTTGAGAGGAGGAACTGTGATTGTCACGGGGTTCTCCTGAACCAGGGGTCACTAATGCAGTGCCCGCCAGCGGATGGTCACCCGCAAGGACCACCTAAAGCACCCAAAAGGGATGCTGATAAAATATTACAGATCACAACGGATTTCAATATAAAATTTAAAACGTTTCCTTAATGTTTGGAACAAATTAGGAGGGCAACAGATCACTGCATGATCAAGATCACACTCCCTGCTCCTTGTATCCACCTCACGTATGCATAATTTAAATGAAATGTCCATTCACACAAAACACAATTTGCGCACCAGATTTTGCGTACACTTTGTTTTAAAATGCGTCAAAGTTGCTGCTTGACATTTGTCCAAAATTGTGTTATCTGCAGCCTTAGTATACACACCCTTTACCCCACAACAATATACACTCCAACACACACGCATACTCCTTAACACACAGACAAGGAAGGAAGGACATCTCATCTTTTGTCCATTATCCCAGACCTCGTGGGGGAAACCAGGCCCTCAAAAGTGGTGGCTGTGTCCCTTGGGTGCTGGCTTCCTGGGCCCAGCGGCCCTCTCTCCACGCAGAGAGGGATCCCTAGTTCTCTGGCATCACATCTGAGCCTGGGAGTGTCCGTGTCCGTGTCCCTGTGGTGGGGGTTCTGGTCCTTGCCCTTGACCGGGCCTTTTTCTAAGTTCCAACAGTGGGTGAGCCTGGTCTGGTCATGTTTAAAACACTCATTGGGGACCCCCACTTCTCTTGGGCATCCTCCTCCTGGGTGGGAGTGGGCGGCCCCTGCTTTGCTCTCCCCTGGACTTACCATGGGCTGGGTGGCAGACGTGATTGTCCGGTGGGCAGTTTTCCTCTATCAGCTATACTGAGCGGGTGTTGGCGGTCCTGGCCACCACTGCTGCTTTGGCGGGGTCTTAGTGTAGGGATGAAAGGGGACTCTCCCTCTCCATCTACACCTGACTGTTAAAAACTTCCAGCAATGATTTACGTTTCATGATGCTTTATGATTTTACCCCACCCCTTCTATAATCCCCCCCCCCACATCCCTCTCTTCTTCCCATCCCTTCTTCTCCGTCCAGTTTAACAAAAACAGATACATATATAATTACTATAAATAAAGTTTTTCCTAAATTACAAAAGGGTTTTTTTTAAAAAAAAAACCACCTTGTGTGTCGGAAGGCCTTCAGCTTTCATCTGTTTGCTCAGCTGATGGACGGGACAAAAAAAAGCTTTTCTCTTTTTCTTGGTTTATTTAGCCACTGCTTCTTCTTAACCAGTGGGAGGGGTTTATATCAGCAGGGAACATAATGAAAGAAAATAGACCACAAAACATTGCGTTTAAACATTTTTGTGAAAAAAGGTAGTTCAATGTTTATTTTTTTACTAAACCATCAACATTTTCATCAACAAAACACAATGGATTCTTAAATATCAGTGTAAAATGTTTGTATTTATAAGAATTTTACTTTGTGAAAAAGGTGAGGTCATATACATATTCACCGTTTAACAAAAAAAGTAGTGTCTGAATCGCTTTTATAATCCAGGCCAGTACACAGTGCAATAAACAGTTTGTCAGATCAGGGTGAGAATTCAGACATAGTCAATGACAATTTTATCACGTGACATCACTTCCTGTTTTCAGGTGTGAATGGATATATTCGATGATGCAGGGGTTTGAAAGTTTGTAATTGGAATATCTTGATGGAGAGTACAATTCTATTACGAACCAATTTGGAACCCGTAAATTTAAACAAAATTGTATGTGTGTCAGAGATGTGGCAGAGGACTGAGAAAAAAAAAAAAATAAAAACTCATGGCCTTAAGGTGATGATGTTCGTAAACAGATGCTGAGGTTGGAGCTGCCAGGAAAGGGGTCTAGAGAAAGGGTGGGCAAACTACGACCTGGGGGCCATGTGCGGCCTGTTAAACTATTTAATCTGGCCCATCAAACTGGAATAAATTATTTTGATAATCATTATTATCAATTTTGATTTTCCTGGGTGTCTCCCCTTACATGGTACATAAATAAATTGACCTTTGTTCAGGTGCAAAAAGTTACTCAGTCTTTATGTGGTTTTGGAAAAGCTGTTGTTTTTCTGGTGTTTATGAGTCACAGGAAAGCAGCATTTCTCTTATTTAGCAATTTTTACTAACAGACATCAACCTATTTGTGCAATTAGCACTAAAATTGGAAAAAAAGCCACATCTTTTAATATAAAACTCCAATTTTTGTTTTAAAATGTATTTTTATTAATTTTAATCAAAATTACAGCTTGGTTTTGTCCATATTATTTCTTTAACTTCTTCTTTCACACGGCACTCAACTGTTCCTGGTCCGGCCCAAATGTAAGCCCTGGTCTGGGAGAAGACCAAAGAGGAGGTTCATGGAGGTATAGAAGTAGGACATTATGGGGTTGGTGTGAGTGAGGAGGATGCAGAGGAAGTTAGGAGGCACATGATTCACTGACATGAAAGGCAAAATCTTCAAATGTTCAAAAATCAGTAAAATCAGTAAAATTGACCACAAACATGAAATCCTTCCTGTCTGAAATACTGGAGAAAGTAAGTCTGAGCTAAAAGGAGGATATGAAAAGTGATGAAGAAGGATCCATTCTACTCAGTGCAACACTGGAACCTCTCAGGAGGTCACCTGAAAAACATCCGGCTGTATAAAGACCATGTGCCAGAAAACTGCATGCGGAGCAACTAGACCAGCTGAGAAACCAGGACAAAATGTGTGCAAAAGTGCATCTTAAGAACTGTTAGACTTCATCACAAAACTCACATGTTGTTTGTTCTTCATCACTCTCATATTTAAATAATAAATGTACTCAACAAAAAACATTTTATTCATAAACACATGCATGTGCCTCCTCTACTACAAATCCCACAATTCTTTTCTGAGGCTGAAGCTGGTCACATGACCACACACAGGAGCATGTGGGCTGGTCATATGACGGGATTAGCTCCGGCTGAAGAGCAGCAACATCTCAGTAGAATCACAGCCTGCATCTCTGCCAACACTCAAAGGTAAAGCTGGAGGAATCCCTCCATTTCACCTCGTTTTTATGCCTGTAAGAGTGAGGCTGCAGCATTACCCAGAAGGCTTTGGAACAACTGGAGGAGAGAGGATGAGGGGAGTAGAAATGGCTTAGGGGGGATGGGGCAGGCCAGACATCAGAGATGCCATGCTATTGTTTTCAGCGTTGGATCACAAGCGTCTGAACTGCGTGAGATTGCAGTCCCCCCCCAGCCTGAGTGTCTGTGGGTGTACATTTCTGGAGAGGAGCTGAAATCTGAAAGGTTGAATGAGTGTGGAGAGAAGATGTAAACCTTGGCAGAAAATCTGGGAAAGCTCCCACCTAAAGTTTTTCTAATTACCTGCTTTATTTCCAATGAGGAACATAAAACAGACAAGATACACAATCTTTTTATGCTATTGCCGCAGATATCGTGATAGGTGAGGTCGCCTCATAAGGAGAGCCCGGGTGTGTCTTGTGTCCTTGTGGTACATGCTTATGGGATGTCATAAAAAAGGAACATATAGGACCATTGTCATGCGTGTGGTGATCTAAGTTCTACACATACAGTACAGTGCAGAACCTGATGATACAGTGCCCTTACGTAGCACTCCAGTTATTAGCAAGGTGTGCACCTATTGGATCACACAGAAACAACACATTTCTTGTCTAATTTCAAGATTCAAGATTCAAGAAGAACTTTATTAATCCCCGAAGGGAAATTTAGTTGCAGTAGCAGCACTAAGGAAAAGGGGGGGGGGGGGGGTAAAGACAAACACAGACACAAAAAATACAGAGAGTAGAACAGGACAAAAATTGAGTAAAATACAATTTGAAAAGTGTAGTCTGTGACTAGAATTTTCATGTACATCCGAGTCTGCCAGATGAGTTGTGGAGTCTAATGGCTGATGGCAGGAATGACTTCCTGTATCGTTCTCTGGCACAGCGAGGGTGTATGATCCTGCCACTGAAACTGCTTCTCAGGTTGTCCACCTCCCTGAAGAGGGGATGGGAGGGATTGTCCATGATGGTCCCCAGTTTAGCCAGTAGTCTGTCCCCAACCACCTCTTCCAGCTTGGCAGGCTTGAGGCCAATGACAGACCCTGCTTTCCTAATGAGTTTGTTCAGTCTGTTGGCGTCCTTTGCTTTGATGCCAGCACCCCAGCACACTGCAGCAAAGAAGATGGTGCTTGCCATGACAGACTGGTAGAACATGTAGAGCATCCTGCTGCAAACATTGAAGGACCTGAGTCTCCTCAGGAAGTAAAGTCTGCTCGTGCCCTTCTTGTAGACGGCCTCTGTGTTTGTGGACCAGTCCAGTTTATCGTCTAGATGTACTCCCAGGAACTTGTAGGACGAGACAACTTCCACATCCGTCCCACCGATACAGACTGGGGGGGGGGCGAAGACTTTCTCCTGCTAAAATCTATCACCATCTCTTTAGTCTTGGCTACATTTAGCTGCAGGTAATTTTCCCCAGACCACCTGACGAAGCGCTCCACGAGGCTCCTGTACTCCTCCTCCCATCCATCTTTCACACACCCGACTACAGCTGTGTCATCAGAGTACTTCTGGAGGTGGCAGAGCTCAGAGTGGTACTGGAAGTCAGCTGTGTATGTGGTGAATAGGAAGGGGGACAGCACGGTTCCCTGAGGGGCTCCAGTGTTGCTTGTCAGGGTGTCAGACACACAGCTCTGCAGTCTCACAAACTGAGGTCGGCCTGTCAGGTAGTCCTCAATCCATGAGACCAGGGGGGCATCCACCTGCATCTTCTCTAACTTCTCCCTCATCAGTCTCGGCTGGATGGTATTGAAGGCTGAAGAAAAGTCAAAGAACATGATCCTCACTGTGGTGTTAGGCTTTTCCAGGGAGGAGTATGCTCTCTGCAGCAGGTATAGCAGTGCATCCTCCACTCCCGCCTTGGGTTGGTATGCAAACTGCAGTGGGTCTTGGAAAGGGCTCACCAGGGGTCTGAGATGTGACAGCACCAGCCGCTCCATGACCTTCATAACATAATTTGTTTGATCTCCTAATTTCTAACAGTCTTTCTATGGACATGAGCGCACATGCATCGCATGAACAGCACCAACAGGCTGGTTGTGCAGTGGCCAGGTTTCAGGGAGGTTGAGAAAAGGAAAAATCTAAAGGACACATCTGAGTCTCAGCTACTTCTCCCTTACTGACCCTTACATGTTGTTTAAGTGTTTGCTTTGACTTGTTGCCTGCAGTATGCCTGTAAAAAAATATGGGCTCGTTGCATGCTCAATGACCTTCATAGTTTGTGCGAGCCACCTGCGTACCCCGTTCAGGTTTGCAGATTTTCCACCCAGAGACAGTGCATCTCCACCCGTAAGGGCAGATGTGACTAAGACATTAGTGTTTGGTGGATTACCAGCATGAGGACAGGTTTGACAAATGAAGCATCAGCGTTTTACCTATAAAATCAAACACCTGGGGCTTACAGCTTCCTGCTGGAAGAACTCCTCTACTGTAAATGCAGAATATTGGCAGTTTAGGAAGTAGAAGCAAATCTGGACAACTGGCGGGGCAGTTGTAGTCGTGACCTGAAATTATCCACCTCTGATCTGTTGTGCTACTATCGTTGGCTATGGACAGAGACCTGAATGAACTATAAGCAAAATGAAATGAGTCCATTTGCACTTTTGAATCAGCTTCTCCTGTCATGAAGGTCTGCAGCGTGCACATCTGGGTTTAAAGGCTTTATGTCTTTAAAACCTTCAACACATCATAAAAATGTAATACTGATTTTATTGGAAATGCTTTTTGATTTGTTATATAGCGTTTGATTCGGGATTTATACATTTAAATGTCAAACATTCAACCACAGACTTTCACCACAACAGAAAGGCTACAACCAGAAGCCACAATGAAGTACATGGAGAGTATATCTTAGGGGCACAGAGCACACACAGAGGCCTGCTGCCACTGGTGGAAATAACCCACTTTTTCAATTTGGCTAAGAATTGAGAGGCTTTTTTTTAATGAGCAAACTTGTTTGTCATTGGTCATGAGTGGGTTTATGTGCACCTGCTTCACTGTGAAAACAGTTGCATGCAGAGAGTTTGTTTGGATCAAACACATTGCCAAGATTGGATTCTTAAGGTATAAGACGAGTGAACAGGAAAATAAGCCCCATCATGTCCTTGTAAGGAATCACTTTTAAAGCTTATTAAAACAGTTTTGACAACATTTCAATTCTTTCCTGTATGAATTTCAACTTCAAAAAAATCTAAATTTAAATAAAAAATGACCAAAAAAATTGAAATGAGGTTAATCTCATGTTTGAACAAATGTAAAAGCTGCACTAACCATTTACCTGCATGGCACAGTGTGATCCTTCACCTACATAGTCACTAAAACAAAATGATGATGATGATGACAAAAACATTGGCAAACACAGCACACAGCATAGACATTTCATCAACATTTTCATCAACCTGATTGATTCCATGTCTAAACGACATGCATCCTTCCACTATAGAAAAGAGGGAAGAGTCTGGTGTTTCATTTGCACGTGCAGTCTGTTGCAGAGGTTGGGATTTTTGTCTGCCCTTAATGGCGGACCCAAACCACGATGGATGTCGGTTGGAAGGGTTCAAACATTTCTTTGGACCTTTTGTGGGGCCGTCCCTCTTTTGCGACCACATCATTAAGGTCTTCAGCACCAGGATTCATTTTAGTGATGACGTTTTCACTCTGGATTTCTGAGTGTGAAGCCTGAATTCTCTTCAATTGCTTTAGAATTCAATAAAGCAAATTTTCTATAGTACATTCAGTGCCATTCACTATCATTCTAACAGTTTTATTTCATGTACCTGTAATCCCCTTTTGATTTTTAGACAAATTTTCAGAAATGTTCATTAGAATTGATTTTTTTCTTGTTCTACATGACTGGGTGGTCACGTTTCATTCACAAAGGTTTGCCAGGACTTTCCGCTTTTGAAGGTGTGTATTGTGTACTATTTAAGTAAATATGTACTACACGTGGACCAAACAGAGCTGTTTTGTAATCTATGACGTGTTTTTCCTCCTGTCTTTTTATCTGGATGAGTTATTTCATCTCTCTTTTCCACACATTTGCATTTAAAGCAGAATTTCTTCTCAAAAGACACTTTGACATGAGAGCTGTGTAGACAGGAGACATCAGACAACGTCTGTACCTCCTCACTGCCTGACTTCTGTTTTTAATAAAACTGCTGCAGTCACCCCCTCCAAGAATAGTGCTCCGTTCTTTTTGCCAGGCATTGTACAATCACTTCATCTTTTAATATCAGAGTTCCACTGAGTCGTTGGCAGGAAGCCTCCAACTCTTTGTTTCTTTGAAAGACATGTTTGTGCTTGAAAGAAACCTTTTTTGATTAAAGTAAAAAAAATAAAATAAAGTTCTCTGTTTGATAACTCATGCGTCTGCAGACATATTCAATATAAAAATCTGAAAACATGAGTATGGATACTGTGAAGAAACAGTAATAAGAAAAAAGTAAATCATTTTTCTCTCTTCATGCAGTCTTTTTGTTCTTTTCACTGACCAGCCGCCTTTGTGGTATTATTTTACTGATTTTAGCTTTCTCCACAGTGGCCTTATTTCTCATGATCTAATCTGATAACAATATAATTATTACAGAATGTAAAAATTATAGCATATAGGAGCCCAAAAAATAAGAACAAAAAATATGTCAAGTACAGCATTTATATATGGTAAAAAAATAAACAATAATAAAAAAAAAAAAAACATTTCTCTACCTAATACTAAAAAACAAAAAAGGTATTACTCTAAAGAAACAGTGTGGTGCAGTGGTTAGCACTCTTGCCTCACAGCAAGAAGGCCTTTGCTTCAAGTCCTGACTGCAGGGGGACCTGAAACAGACTTCCAATGGGGGACCTTTCTGTGTGAAGTTTGCATGACCTCCCCATGCATGCGTAGGGTTTCTTTAGGGACTCCGGCTTCCTCCGCCCAAACACATGCTTCATAGGTTAATTGGATTCTCGAAATAGTCGTTAGGTGTGAATGTGAGTGTGTGATTTGTGGCCCTGCAACAGACTGGCGACCTGTCCAGGATGTCCCCGGCCTTCGCCCATGAGTGGACGGGATAGGCTCCAGCAGCCCTAGAAGGGACAAAACAGGTTTAAAAGATGAATGAACTCTTAAGATCCACGAGGGGGTTGCACAACGCAAGTGTCATGAAATATATTTATCTGTTTCATCCTGGATAGTGGTTCCCACGCTCAGTAGTTCTTAACCTCCTTAAACTTGGGATGGAACCCTCCATGTATGGTGAGGAGCATCTGTATTTCCTGATTTGGCATCTTATTATTTCTGCAGGATATATCTGATGCCTACTATTTTTAGTCCTACTCATTGAAGTTATTTGGCTGTTACAGCCTTCTCTGTTCCGTGTTACAGGTTTCCACATGTGGTATTCCAAGGTACTTGTTAGTGTCCTCAAAGTCTGCTATGTTTCCTTCTAGGAGTGGGACCCCTTCTGTGTGGACTACCTTGTCTTTTTTTGTCACCATCCAACTGAATTTTCCAAGCCCGAATGAAATGCTGATGTCAATGGCTCTCTCGGCCATGAACACCTTTAAAATATCAGACAAGAGCCATACAATATTAAAACCAAAAATGCAAGTGAATGTGCATTTTATGTAATTTCAACACATTTAAAGTACAATAAGTCTGTGGATTATTTTTAATTACATTGTTATTGTAGGGACTGAGTTGGACTGGGTGGCTGTTGGGTCCCATTCTAAGTTCCCGACTTCATTGAACGCATGAAGCAGAGATGCTGGTTGGCCCTCAGTTCTGTCGCTCAGCCGGTCGTTGGGGAGTTTGGACCAATGGGGTCCAAACTGTGGTGCTTTTTCTTGACATGAAACCATACTGTTGCTCACAAATGTTCACTTCTGCACTTAGTCTAGCTTCAACTACGCTTTTCCATAACTTAATTGTATGGTCATTGGCTTTATTCCTCTGTAGTTGCCACAACTCTACCTTATTCCTAAAAATGGGCACCATCACACTTCTCCACCAACCCTTTGATAATAATGCTATATTTCATAGTTATCTACCAACAAAAACTCTTAATTACTCATTTCAATCACTTACTGTAATGATCTCTCTGTCCTAAAGAGTGAATGTATCAGATCCTGAAAGAGGCTGACCATGTGGCTTTAATACTTTTTTGGCTTTTCATAACAGGAAGCAACATGCCTGACTGTGAATTGAACAAGTTATAAATTCTGGACATATCCTCATCATAAGTGTGTGTTGGAATGGTTGTTAATTAGGTTAGCAAATATCATTAAAACTATCTCAACGAATCTGAAAACTTTGCCATGTGCTGTTCTGCACAGCAGGTATGGCCTTGTTTATTGCTGGGCATTTGCATTGATCATCATCACTGATCATCATGCTGATTGCTCAATCACTCTTTCTGCTAGTAGCAGTTTCTCACATTGAGTTTTGCATGAATGATTGAATATTTATCAAGTTCAGTTTTTCCATGTGTTCCATTTGTTAAATTGGGTCACGGAAATGCCCATGTAAATATTTTTTGTATTTTTGCTGGCATTTTTCAGTAATGTATGTGTGTGTGTGTGTACGTGCGCGTGTGTGTGCGTGTATATATATATATATATATATATATATATATATATATATATATATATATATATATATATATATATATATAATTTGCACACATAGTTGCATTTGCATTAACTGTTAGAAGTCAGAACAGAGTTTTTTGAATAAGGAGAAAGTAATCGGAGAAGTCTGACTCATCCCAGAAACTCAGTGCTGCATAGCGTCTTTGATAAAATACAAATTAATGTCTGAGTTTTATAATCACAGACTTCATTTTTAAATGTTTTTTGTGAAGAACAGGAAGAGAAAGAAGCTGCAGTGAAAGAAGAGGACCTCTTTTGAACCAATCAATAAAAAGGTTTTCAGAGAAAGTGCTAATGAACTTTATTAGAATTTTTTTTATTTTTGATGTCCATGTAAATAAATGTATGTGATTGTGTGGTGTGATTGTGGTGTCAGACGGGTAAACATGGTGTACTCCGCCCAGTGCTGGGTAAATTACTTCTAAAAAGTATGTGATTACTTTACTCTTTTGAAAACACAAAGAACTATTTAATGCCTCCATGTTCATTTTCTCGTTCCTTAGTTATTCCATTACAATGAGTTGCACCTCT
The DNA here is from genome assembly GCF_053564925.1 of Oryzias latipes. Classification (NCBI taxonomy): domain Eukaryota; kingdom Metazoa; phylum Chordata; class Actinopteri; order Beloniformes; family Adrianichthyidae; genus Oryzias; species Oryzias latipes. The sequence continues at coordinate 10,891,632 of NC_136252.1, forward strand.
CTCTGTCTGCCTTTGGTGCAAAGTTCTGCGCTGCTGCGAGTCTACCAAACTACACCCCATCCCCTCTTGAGTACACTGAGTGCCAACTCATACTGACCAGAGACGCAGTCACATGCAGCTTGGAGGGAAAATTAAAGTAAACAAGGGTATAATATAGAAAAAAACGTTGAACTGTAATTTCTACGCTTCTCCGTTATTAGCAAAAGTAATTAAATTACTGTAATTTGTTACTATGTAATCCCTTACCCCCAAAACTATGGAGTTAATTCAGTCTCAATAATCAGAAATGCACACAACCGGTTTTACAAATGCACACGCTCCGATTCACAAATGTCATTTTATGCAAACGTGAAAAATAAATTCGGAAATACACACCCTGTGTTTCACAAACACACAGATTGTGTTTCACACATGCACACTAAATGTTTTACAAATGCACAATAAGTGTTTCTCACAAATGTGCACACTGTGTTTCACAAAAAACATTTTAGAAATTCACAATAAATGTATCAGAAATGCACAGTAAGTGCTTCACAAACATGATTTTTAGGTACACATGTGATGTGAACTCACAGATCATTCGAATTGCAGAGTGTGCATTCAAAATCCCGTTCTCGTTTGTGAATCTCCCCGTGTGTGTGAGAGATTTTTCTACGGTGAATATTGAGACTCATCTGACGGAGCGGGTCAACTAATCTCACCATTGGCTAGTGGATCTGTCAATCAAACTCATCGGCAAAGCAGGCGGGTTCGCTTTTAGCCAATCCAATGGCCCCTTACACTCTTCACTTTCAAAGTGACGAGGGAGGGAGCTGTTCAGCACAGCAGTTGGGAGGACGCGGGCGGCAAACATGGCGGAGAGGTCTTCTGAACGGGATCAGTCTCAGCCCGTAAGTAATGCATTTATTTGATCATTCCCTCGTTGTACGTCCTGTAATGTTATTGAATACTAAGTTGAAGCGTTCTCCTTTGCCAAGTGACATGTGTGAATGCTTTATGAACACTGCAGCCGAGTCGTTTGCAGAGTACCCCCACCGCAAATTAGCTTAGCTTTGTTTTGCTTAGCCTGTGCAAGTTGTGGCTGTGTGAGTGTGAGTGAAGTTCAAGCCGGTGTCGGTTCAAGCTAGCGTCTATAGCCAATGATCTGTAGGTTCTTAACATGATTCATAAGGAACTAAGGGGAAAAGCATGCCGGATTTACAGCAGCAAAGAAAGTTTAATAAAAAGTATTGATTTGGAGACGGCGATTTGTTTAAACACTGATGCTATGCTATGCTAACTAGCTAGTTGTTCCGTGTGCTGCCTTTATGTAAACGCGATCCGGGTTAAAGTTAGACACAGCATTTTCACAACCCAGACTTTAAGACGGGGTGGACTGTGCAACAAAGTTAATTCATGACATTCATGAAAACGGCATTTTTTAAATATAACATACATGAATCCACTGTTGAATGAAAGAAGCCTCATTAAGTTTCTAACGTTAGAACCCGTATTCATTGTGATGACCAGCCCTGTGAGATTGTGTCAGAGTGACAGCCACTAAATTCCCCGTATCTTTACTTCCAATGACGTAATGACAAGAATCCCAAACATTATGTTTTTAGGCTGTTTTGTAGTCAATAAGTAGTCACAGAAAGGGTGGATGGGAGAAATCAGCTGTCAACAGTGATTAGAGTAGAAGTTACTGTAAGTATTACACAAGGCTTCCTGTGATCAGTGTCTTGTCTCTGATTTTTTTAAAGGTGTTCTTTACTACAAGCTCAAGTAATCATAGCAAGAGTGTTTTAAAAAATTCCCCTTTCATATATTTGAAAATTATGTAATTTAAGATAAGACAGCTAAATGATCTAATCCATGTTTGTTGTGTTTTTATTTATTCTCTAGGAATTACTGAATGTGACAGCGTGACAATCTTTTGTTCCTCGTGCCATCAGGCAATACAACTCTCTGGCAGGGCATCTTACAAGTAATTTCTTTTAATTTTACCCACTGATTTTCCAATTATTTACCTTTTTTTTATCAATCTTTTTATTTTGTGATATTTCTATTTGTAATGCATTTGTGTTTATGTGTTTTTTTAAGATGGCCATTTTAAAAAAATTTCCTCAGGGATTATTAAATACCCTTCTATTCTATTCTATTTCATATTTTATCATCCTATTGTATTACTGTTTTACCTATCAATTGGGAATTTAGCATTTTTGCCCCTGTAAATATCTGTCAGTTGAAAGTATTTGTACTTGTATTCCATGTATCCTGTACCTGAAGATAGCAAAGAACAACTGTGCAGACACCCACTTGGCCTTCTTCAGTGACGCTGTGAACGTTTATGGCTTTCCTCTGAGGTATTCATGTTATTCATAAAGAAATATTTTATTCACATATCAGGCAGTATAAGTACTTGGTTATTTGTACAAAAATAAAATTACTTTTTTTAGACTCCTCTCCATAAACAAAGGCAACTCTAAAACTTTCCCCTCATGAATAACATTTTACCCCCCCTTAACAGTCTCTCTCACCTCATTTTTTCCCCCAGTGATACATGTAACCCACTCCTGCAATTTTTTTAACCTAAAAATTCTACTTATTGGCATCATACATAAGAACATTACATTTTAAACTGATGTGTACCGTATTGGCGATGCATTTGTAATTATGTGTTTGAGACATGATTTTCATGTTATTGTCAGGGTGAGAGGAGATCACGGAGGAGAAAATGTGGGCATAGCCGAGTAAATGCTCACAGTACGTAGAACTGACACAAACGGCTTCATTGCAGGAAAAGTGTACACACAATCAACGGTTAGTTGAACCTAGTTTTAGAAGCTTTAATATATACACAGGGCTCCAGACTGCGTCCATTTGGTCGCATTTTGCGACCAAAATTTGAGAGTGTGCGACTGAATTTTACACCCAGTCGCACATGTGCTACCAGTAAATTTGCCTCCCCCACCCTCCGTATTTTTTATACATTAAACATGAAAGGAGCACGTCAATGATTGATGAAATGAGAGATGAAATCATCAATGAGACGCGAGCGCACACGCACGCAGGCAGACACACACACTCGCGCGAATACTCATGAGACTGGAGCACACGCGAGCGCACACTCGCGTTTCATTGAGTGATGCCTGAGGCGGCCAATGCGTGTGGGAAGAATAGGGAAAGTCACTGCAAGTGGCTAAAATATGTGGAGGGGCGGGGCCTAACATCCGTGGGAAGGAAACGGAGACAAATATCATCACAACCTGATATGTGCGTCTGAGCTATGAGCAAGCGAACTATTGATTCGTTCTTCCGACCTGCAGCTAGTGTACCAGTGACAGAGTGTACAGCAGGGGTCTCAAACTCGTATGAAATCGAATCTGCAGCGAGACTGAAAGAGACCAGGAATTAGGAGTTGTCTTGGGATGGATGTAGCCTTTTTTTAATCAGTTGGTATTTTAAATTATTTTAATTGATCAGTGAACTACAAAAAACCCATCAGGACGCATGTCCCATAATGCATTGTTTTTTAGTCTGTAGGGCAGCTTTTAGTCAGTTCAATACTAAATTTCCAGCTGCGTTCGCTCTGATTGGTGTCTTGCTCTCACCCCTTTCTCGTGATATTTTTGTTTTGATTGACAGGTGATGTTGGAGCAAAAACAAAAATATACGTCACACACCAGGTGATCTGTGCAGTGTTGCGTCCATCTGGGTGATCTCAAACACGCTTATTGTGCATCTTGACTGAACCTATTTGGTGTCACCAACATGAATTTCCATCCTCTAATATTTACATACATTTAAGTATTGTTTGAAACTGTGAAATTACGAAAGGTTACTACGGTAATCACTTGTTACTAAAAACTTTTTTTTATTCTAAATGTATGGTATTTTTTTTACTATTTTTACTTAGTTGTACTGTCGTGACAGCGATGGTGATGTCAGTTTACCTTCATGTTGCATCTTCAAAAGTGCAGATTAAAATATGACACTGAATTACAAACAGCACATTGTAATTTCTGCATCTATTATTAAAGTATTTATTTGTAATACAGTGGAAATTAGTAGATTTGGTTAGAATGTTGATTTACGGTATGCGCCCCTAAATTTTCTGGTTGTGCCCCTAAAATTTTCAGTTAGGGGCCACTATGCTCCTAGTGAAAAAAGTTAGTCTCGTGCCCTGATACATAAAAGTGAATGATGTATTAAAAATAAATCTGACAATATAATATTTCTTTTTGCTTTTTTCCAAATACAGGATTGAGCTCCTCTGGTGTGATGTCTTCGTGAGTGTTACTGGTTTATATTACAACATCCTGCACTCTCCTGAGGACCAAGACTTTCTCAATATCAGTCACATCACGTATTCTGCTGCCATTACATTTTTCTACCACACATTCAGGCCAGTTTGGATGTCTTTAGTGATGCGTGGGACAGCCATCCAATCAGGACGGAGCAAAGCATGACACCAAATCAGCTGTGGCAGTTGGGCTTGACCCAGAACCCTGTTTCTGATCCCCGGGTAAATGCTTTATTTAATCTCACTGTACTGGACAACTGATTTGTGTGCAGTTTGACTAAAGTGGAAAGTATCAAGAAGAGTATCATGAAATCATAATGACTACAGTGAATTTTCATCGAAAATGAATGAAAAGGATTATTGTTGTGTGGTGCAAACAATTTCCCTAAATTGTTTGTTTGTAGGAAGAATAGCACATCTGCAAGTTCAAAATGCATCACAATGCATGGCATTATGAGCCATCAGATGTACTAATGTCACTACTTTGTTAAGGTTCACTTATTTGCAAATTATAAACAGTTATGGAGATATGAGGTCTGCCTGCAAGCAACAATATAAGTTATTATTAGTCGGTCACTGTTCCTACATAATCTAAAACACAAAAAAAACAGTGCTGTTCATAAACAGTATCTCTTTTTTTTTTTTTGTCAGGGTATGCTGGTTCCAGAGATTGAATGGGAGGAGAGTGGATCCATGGCTGAACCTCATCCTGGGATCAATGTCCCGGTATGGGACAGTCCTCTTTTGGGTCCACAAATGTTGGAACTGCAAGATGACAACCCATTGTGGAATTCAGACCGTTTGGGAGTTGACCTACATCTTTACTGTCCAGTGTGTTTAGAACTTAATTTAGGTGACATAATTACATACAGAAGAAGAGAGACTGAGGGGAGTAAGACAGAGTTCAAATCAATACTGCTGTATTGTTCAAGGGACTTCATTGTATGTAAGGAAGTTATGAAAATTAGTTCCACTTTAAATAAAATTCAAATCAGTAGAGATCCCACATTTGCTTAAATTTTGATGTTTTAATCTGTCCATGTTTTCACTGAATTTTACTCTGCAATAAAGGGTGAATGTTTGCACTTTGTTGTTCTATGACCATCTTTTGTTGTGTAGTATTTAACCAGCTATAAAACCCAGAGAGATGAGGATCTTTTTTGCAAGGGTGACCTGGCCAAGAGGTGTATATGTATATGGTTACAATATAAAATCAATTACATTTGAGTTATTAAAAAAATAAAATTAAGGTCAAGCAAAGTGACTTCGGGCTGAGCAGGGGGGGTGTATTGGGTATCTGTGATTGACAGTGAGATGAACTTGAGGTAATGTAGTCCCACTGCGTGGTACGGAGCAAAGTGATGCCAGTTTCTCCACAAAACCTGTGGAAGTTGAAGATTTTTCTCCTCCACCTTCATATGATCAAAACCGTGTCTGAGTGTTGAAATGACGCTAGCATGAAAGCTAAGAGAATAACGTACAAACAATCCCGAGTGAAACATTCATTTTAAATCTCATGACCAGTACAGAGTTCGATGGATTCTATGTCAACTGCATTCAACCACTGTTGCCTTGCTTCCAGGTCCACTGAAAAGTTGCACAAGCCAGTAATTTTTGACAACCGAAGGCAAATAAACCGACAAGCCATGCTAGGGCTAACACGCTAACGACCGACTGGTACAGAATCAAATATGGGCGGGGCTTTTGCCACCCGCAGAAAGCGTAGAGAAAGTGTAAGGGGCCATTCAATTGGCCAAAAGCGAACCCGCCTGCTTTCCCGATGAGTTTGATTGACAGATTCACTAGCCAATGGTGAGATTAGTTGACCCGCTCCGTCAGATGAGTCTCAATATTCACCGTAGAAAAATCTCTCACACACACGGGGAGATTCACAAACGAGAACGGGATTTTGAATGCACAGTTTGCAGTTCGAATGATCTGTGAGTTCACATCACATGTGTACCTAAAAATCACGTTTGTGAAGCACTTACTGTGCATTTCTGATACATTTATTGTGAATTTCTAAAATGTTTTTTGTGAAACACAGTGTGCACATTTGTGAGAAACACTTATTGTGCATTTGTAAAACATTTAGTGTGCATGTGTGAAACACAATCTGTGTGTTTGTGAAACACAGGGTGTGTATTTCCGAATTTATTTTTCACGTTTGCATAAAATGACATTTGTGAATCGGAGCGTGTGCATTTGTAAAACCGGTTGTGTGCATTTCTGATTATTGAGACTGAATTAACTCCATACAAAACTGACCCCACATTCCTCTAGCAGTAGCAGCCAATCCTGGACTCTGAATAGGATTCAAAAAATGAATGGGTATAAATACATTTGTCTTTACGTGAAACTCCCCATGGAGCGAGTGAGCAACTAGAACAGCACATCTGTTGGCATTCAAAGAAAAAAAGTCTTTGTTAGTTTTGATTGAGTCTGATGACTCCAGTTTAGACCTCATCAGTTCTCAACACTTATATTTTCTATTGTAGGGACATTGTACATTAAAACATTTCTTTAGCCGAGGCAAAATCAGAAAAAGAAAACTATTTCCAGCTGCAGGTCTTGGATAGATAAAGGCTTCAAGTCATCCAGAGAAAAAATGTAAATACATTTAAAGAGAAACATTTGTAAATATTTCTCATGGAAGGCAATTACCATGAACAACAATCATAAAAACTTCACTTTTGGCTGATTGCAGCCAAAGAACAATGGCCAAATCTAACTGTTGTGAGCTTCAAAATAATGCACTTGCACATCAAATTCTCCTGCGGTTGTCAGAATTCACAGAATTCAAACACAAAACTGGTAAAACCCTATCCTGTTCACAGCAGCATTAGGTAAAGCCTCACAAATGCTACCTTGTGATGTGGCTGACACTGAAGATATGATTTGCCATCTGCTTTCAGAGATAAGTGCAAAAAAAAATCATAGCTGAAGTGAATATCTCCTTTATGAGGATGGATGGAAAATGGAGGGACAACAAAAAGTATTTGAATTTCTTCTGTAGATTTAAGGAGACAAGAGGATGTGTCATCCAAGGCAAGAAAGCCTGGCTTAGTGGTGTGTGCATAATGGCCGGACAGAAGCTGAGGCATCATTAGAGCAATCAGTCCTGATCTAGATGGAGATACACAGCAGAAGAAAAAAGCCCGAGCCCTGTCTTATTCACGTTTTCCTCATGTTTCGACAGAACAAACATTCTGTCATAAGAGGCAGTTTGGCCGTTTCTCATGTAAGCCTTCATCTTCACTTTTTTTTATTTCGGTTTTTGTTGTGAAACTTTTTTTTTGCAGATTTGCTAAAACAACTTTAAATCTACCTGAAGACATTTTAATGTTTGGAGTTGTGATGAAGTTCTCATCTCAGTGTCTCCCGTATTGGGAACCCTTTTGATCACTTCAGAATGGATAAGTAATTGATTGTTGCTGGTTATTAACCTCCCAGAACTTTGAACTGGCTTTTCCACCACTGACAACAGCTTGTAATCAGTCACAAATGGCAGCCGATAATGAAATTAGTTCCTGTTTCTGCTTCACAACTTTGTTTGCCCCACAAAGTATTTGCAAGGGCATGGAGATGCCACGGTTTGGTCTCCCTAGAGAGAGCGGAGTGATCGAACACCAGAATGTAGATAATGAGCTGCTGCGTCTCTGTTGTCTCTTTGTAATTACCCGTGTGTCTGACCAAAATACAAAGATGAATATGTGAAAAATAATTTGTTATAAAAGTTTTGATGTATGCTATTTTTTTTTAAATTCATTATGATTCACATCACACTCACCTCCAAACCGCTCCAATGCACACTGAAGGTCCAGATTTGATCAAGCCAAGAGAACATCATCTGCAAAAAGCAGAGACAAAATGTTGCTGTTCCCCAACTTCCCCAAAGAAATCTGTCCACAAAAATGGGACAGTGACACAGGACAAAGCTATCTCATCACACAAATGTGTGCACTCTTACAATGTACTTTTTGAATTACTGTTACATATCCATATTGGTGTTTATGTCTCGCAGAGACAGAGAAACTGACCCCTCACTTTTAGTATTGAGTAATTATATTTGTAGTACACTTAAATAGACTGTTTTTTGCAAAGTGAAGGTAAGGCAGGTTTATTTGTATAGCACAATTTGTGTACAAAGACAATTCAAAGTAGTTACATAAAACATTTAAAGAAAGAAAAAGAAAAATCGATTAAACTTCGAATGAATATATCTGTGCGGCACTTATGTTGTCAACAATAGACTGATGGAAGCTGGACAAAGATTTCAACCAACATTGACATTTCATTGAGAAAACAGATAAGATAAAACAGAATGAAAATAAAGCTTTTTGTAGGCCTACCTATCATCAATATTGTTTACTATGACATTTGGCAGTAGTCTGCATGTGTGTGAAATTCTTACATTATCGTTTTACATTGGATTGCTTTGCCAATAGAGACATAGCTTGTGATGTGGATGAAATCTTATATCTGATCCAGCCAGACGGACAGATGAACAGTTAAGCCTTGTTTCCACTGAGCGGTACAGTCCAGCCCAGTCTGGTTTAGAATGGTCCAGGCAATTGAAGTAAGCATTTCCACTCAAAGTTGGACTGTCTTGGTGCATGCGTCGTTAGGCTGACAACAACAATGAAGGTCATCCAGCAGCTATTCTTTTCCTGCTTGGCTTTTGGTTCTTCGTAGATACAAAGCATTTCATGTTGTCTGAGAGAACATAAAAATGTTTTTTTTTTTTTTTCTGTGCATGGACACCAATTTGTGAGTACAAAGACAGTTAACCACAAATGTCCATTATTGCACAATATCATTTTGTCTGCCACACCCAGGTCAGCCTGACTGACTTTTGATGTTTATGGCATTCTGTAGTTCTGCTGTAATCAGTGTCTCTGTCACTGCATTACCTTTGTTCAATAGTGATTATTTGCTCCAGGGTTTTTCCTTGATCATCTCAAGTCTCTAACTTACCAGCTTACATCTTGACTCTGCGTTTGAGTTATTTGCTTTTGAACAAAAAACACCTTCAAGCTGCTTCGGCCCATTTTTTTCATCCCCTCAGATTGTATTTTTTGATGTTTTTGGGGTGTACAGTGGCGTAGTGGTTAGCATTCTCACCTCACAGCGAAAATGTCCTGGTTTCTTGGCGGAGTCCTTTCTGCATGAAGTTTGCATGTTCTCCCTGTGCATGCGTGGGTTTTCTCTGGGTACTCCGGTTTCCTGCTACAGTCCAAAAACATGCTTCATAGGTTAATTGATGACTCTAAATTACCCTTGATGTGAATGTGTGTGTGTGTGTGATTGTGTTGCCCTAAAACAGGGGATCTGTCCGGCCCCGCCTTCACCTAACGTTATGTTGTGTTTGTACATTTATATTTTGTTCTTTGACCTTGAGTGTCCTAAAAGGCACTCTAAATAAAATGAATTGTTATTAGTACAACCTGATGCTTTGCTATTCTGCTGATCACAGTGTTCTCCACCCAGCCTGAGTTCTTCTCTGTGTCCCCACAAGAAGAACAAACAAGATTCAGTTCTTGTCTGTGCAGAGCATCTGTCATCTTGGCCCTCATTACAATGCAGCACAAGCAAGAGTAAAAATCTCCAATTGTGCTAGTCTGTGTGTTCTTACCCAAAACCTTTTCTTCTGTAAGAGACACTGACTCTTTTGTTCAAGTGACCATTGTGAGGTCTTTGTGTCAGTTTTCTTTGTGCAGCTGAAGGTTGGTTCTCATACCTGAACTTCATCAAACATTTTTACAGCTGTCCTTAGCCACACATTCTGAGGTTTGGGCTCTAGTAGCTTGGTTTCTTGCACAGAGAAATTTGGTTCCATTCATTCCAAATTTCACAAGATATTTTGAGACACAATAGTGAAGGCCCCAAACTCTCGCTCTTTTATGAGTTATATTCTCTGACTAGGACATAATCAACGCCTTATATCTGCTGACAGGGATTGAGATAATGCAACTGCCCTCTCTAATAAATAGGTTCGATAGCTTCATTTCTGTTTTCATATGCATTCCATCTCTCTATTTACCCACCTAATTTATCACACGCTGGTAAGCTACTTTAAATGCTCCGTCTATTCAGCTATATATGGCTGTTAACATTTAATCTGCAGATCATAATGGTTCCTCAGTCAGAGCAGCTGAGTTCTGTTTTAAAGCACAAAAAGAGAACTGCTGGAAACAGTTTGGAAATGTTTGTCATTGTCTCATGCCTACTACATAAGAGTATTACTGAGTACATAGTATTGCTAATATTACATTTTACTGAGCTCACAACTGTGCTTCATTATAGCTGACCAACATGAGTCTCATACTTGTGTTATAAACCACAAGATCCTTCAGCTTCCCTAAACAAAAACAAAAATCTAGGAGCCAAAGAAAATTAGGAAGAAGTGGTGGCACGTACCTTCAATCCAGCATGAGCTGAATATGTTAAGCGTTCCCCTGCAGGGGCTTTGGAACAGTGATTTTGGGCTTAGGGAGGGTTTTGATGCTGCTGTGTGTTTGCACATACTGGGGTTTTAATCTCTTCAGTCGGGACTGTGTAGTCACGGTGACGGCTGTGGGGGTTTGTGAGAATCTCCGATCTCCAGGAAGTCATAGCCGCAGGGTGAGGCATATGTAGCATGAGGATGGCACCAGAAGGCAGCTTCGCGGCTGTCCAGCTGACCATCTGTTGTGGTGCTGCAGACAGGGCCAGGAAGCTCCACCCCTCTCTTCCACTAAACAAAGAATGTCATTTGAAAATGCCAGGCCCCAGGAGAGAGCTCATTTTCCCCAAGATGATTCACAGCACATTCCCGACACTAGGCTTCAGATGGTCTCAGTTGGGCGTCAAGAAAACATCTTTGAGCTGTACAATGTCTCTGTGTTATGCATTTGTAGCTGCACAGAATGGGACCGGTGGAGTGGAAGTGGCCACAGCATGGCTCACTTGTTGGCCAAAGATCATTACTCGTCCTTGTCTGCTGCCAGGTCCTCAGGCTGTCCCACTGTTGTCCCAACCAGCCAACCATGAACTGGTAACTCAAACCCTATAATGACATTTCAAATCGGATCCTACATTTTTCTGTTCTAGTTCCTGATATTGATATAAATTCAGCACAAAAAAAGGTGGGACTTTTGGTTCATATGGTGAGGTGGTGAAAACTGTCGTAGCAGCCAGTATGTAAAAGCAACGTCACAAATAAGCTGTATAGAAAAAATCTTCTTTTTTATTGGATATTATCTTTGAAATGCAGATTATAGCAAAACAATTTGTCTATGTGTGACAGATTGTTTTGACAAACTATGTTCTGTTTGAAGCTGTGTCTGAACCACAACCAGGTATGTCCAGAGAAAAACTGCTCCACTCATCACTAAACAGTTCTGTTTATCATCAACAACATTTTCAGTGTAAAATGTAAATTGTTCTTAAGTGATGAATTCAAGAGTAGTAATGTTTACATTTACATGGTAAAACTATAAAGTTTTAGGTTTTTTTTTAAAATCAAAGTAGAGCATTGATTTATATGAAACATTTTGAAAACAGCTTTTTGCCTTGAGTGGTTTTTATGGGTATCACAGGGGAAATGGGAAATGTATTTTCTTTAACAAGAATAAAGAAGACATTCTTTCTGCAGACTTACTTTTTTTGTAAACCTTTTTATTTTTTGGTCAGATACTCTCTCTGGCCACTTTATTAGGCACCACTGTCCAACTGCATCTTGCCTTGTATCAACGGTTCAGGCAGGTGGTGGTTGTGTCATGGTGTGGGGGGGTATTTTCTTGACACACTTTAAGACCCCTTGGTACCATTCGAGCATGGTTCCAATGCCACAGCCTACTTGAGTATTGTTACTGACCATGTCCATCCAGGATAAGGTGCTATGGCATTAAGCTGGAATCATCTCAGATTGGTTTCTTCAACATGACAATGAGTTCACTGGACTCAAATGACCTCCAGTCACCAAAACTCAACCCAATAGAAAACCTTTTGGATGTGGTGGAACGGGAGATTGGCATCATTGATGTGCAGCAGACAAAACTGTGTGATGCTATCACGTCAATATGGACCAAACTCTCTGAGGAATGTTTCCAGTACCTTGTTGAATCTCTGCCACCAAGGATTAAGGGAGTTCTCAAGGCTGAAGGGGGTCCAACCCTCTACTAGCAAAGTGCACTTAATAATGTGTATATCATTTTTTTCTTCAGGGTGCTTTTTTTTTTTAGAGTGCAGCCAGGAATGAGGGGTGCGTCAAAAAAATTCTTAACATAATAACCTAATCTTTTTTTCAAAGGTCAGCTGCACAGCAAGGCAGAAGAAAGAAAGAAAGAAAAGAGAGCAGAACATTTCTCAAATCAAATAATGAAATTGAAATTGGCACAATAATAAAGAAGCACTCTAGAGGACCATCACCTGCCCAGTGTAATATATATATATTTATTCATTGTCACATCTGCAGACAGGCCGGGGGGCTGTAACCAAGACTAAGAGTACATATCAATGCAGATATTTCAACATGTTTTTTTTTTCATATAAAAACTGCAGCATAGAAAAAAGCACAAACCTTATTATCATCTTACCTTTACTTGTAAATAAAGTCCATACGCCGCTCCTTCTGAAGAAAATGACTTGATGCTTGCTATCACTTCTTCTAGTATTTTTTAGCGTCATAATATCAGGGCTCACTGGCGCCCCCTAACATGAGGCACGAGAACTGCTGGCCTCACCCAGCGGCTTTTTTGCCGGCGTTTAGCACTCAGCACAAGAAACACCTTCCTCACATACAGTTATTGATAAAAACAAACACTGTACATCATATACATCTGCTAAATTATGTAAACTCAGCTCATATAGTACAAGTGATTGAACGGACATACAGAGGGACAGCAGTACCGTCTGACTGCATAGGTATTGCGCAATCCAAGGTGAGGCTCAGCGGGCTGGTGCCTCATCACACGTCACTTTTTAGTCTCTGAACGGCAAATGCGGAAATTCAGCGAATTTGAAAAGAAAAAACACCCAGAAATGGTACATTTAAATGGAAAATGACTGCAAAGCACAAATTACTGCTTAAATATAATAATTGAATTATTTTTTTCTCTTTTCTTCCCATAAATGACAGGTGAGGCACATGCCTCACTGTTGTGCAGGCAAACCATTTTGGAACGCACAGCTTCCTGTGACATTTACTAAATTAGTCTCAACTTTACTTCAGTTTGGTTTGGTTAATTTTTTATTTTTTTTGTTTTTTATGTCCGTGAACGTTAAATGATAGAGCTGCCGCTCTGGCTCTGAAGGTTTATCAACAAATCCAATAAGCTGAGATTTAAACAGCACCTGCACGAAAAAACAACTAAATATAAACCATGTCTAGATTAAAGTGAAGTTCTGCTGTCACAAGGGAACATCAAAATCTTTAAACATTTGCTGGAAATGCCAAAAAGCAGAATCGCGCACGAGAGTAGTCTTTTTGAGCTTCTAAACAAACGACTCTTTTTCCAAGTTAATCTAACACTAATAATTTAAGTTAATGCAATTTAAAAAAATCATGCTGGGTTAATAACTTGGTCCTTTCCATGTCCCCTTAGGGTCAAAAGACAGGGATTGATATTTCTGTGCATAAAGGTGTTTTTAATGTTATATATTCAGTAAAGGCCCAATATCTGTGAATGAACTTGTGTTTAGGGTTCACATTTGCAGGAAAATAATGATAAAATAACGCTAAATACTCTATTAAATTTCTGAGGAAAAGTCATAAAACATCAATCATTGGACTGAATAACATTAAAGGCTGTTGTGATTTTTATATCATTGCTAAAAAAAAGGCAAATGCTACATTTCTATTCCCCTTTGGTCCTCTTTTGCTCTACTTTTAAAGGCCTTTAGCCCCCCCCCCCCCTTTTCTTTTACAAGATAATTGGGACAGTCCCTCAAACAAAGGCCAAACGGTGAAGCTATGAGGAAATTTGAGATTGACTTTTAGACATCTTTCAGAAAACATCTGAAGGTATTTGCTGCCCTGGTGGAAACTTGAATGTTATTGCATTACAGTGAATGAAAAACCTTTACAACAGACGAGCAGATGCAGGTTTAGCTGTTTAGAAATTCATACAAAAATGTCGAGTACCATTCACTCTGAAAAACCCTGGTTCACAAAAAAAAAATGAACAGTGTTAAATAAGTAATTGGTTAGTTAAAAATGTGGTTTATGTGTGGAATTTGTTAGCAAAGTTTTTTTTAGAAAATAGAAATATATATTAAATGTCCATATCAAGGTTTGTACAGTGACGTTTGTGCGATAGTATGCTTAGCAGACATGTGAGAAACCTAATACAGGTAAGAATTGCTCTGGACTGAGTTAACAACAAAGTCCTGCTGTAGCATTTACAATAGTATTGAGCAGAGGTGGGACCAAGTCACTGTTTTCCAAGTCACCTCTAAATCTAAGGTCTTTAACTTCAAGTCCGAGTTAAGTTCCAAGTCAGGACAAACTAGTCTCAAGTCGATTCCAAGTCCTGCCGATGAATGTTTCAAGTCCTTTGAACAACAGAGTAGTTTCATTTACACAGACCGTTTATGTATTTAAGAACTGTTTGTATTTGGTAAAGGTAAATTACCTCTGAGCTCATGCTTCCCCACTTCAAATATCCCAAATGATTTCTCTATAACTAAAACCCAGTTTACCGCATTTGGAATTGTGATAACTCAGAAGTGAACCGGGGTGAATTCTGGATATTACATTCCATCATTACAGACCAATGATGTGTAGTTAAATGTGTGGGTGATGAGGCGCTGACTTTTTCAGAGTCAGATTTACCAACGACTGATTGTGTTTCATATCTCATATTAGCATCTTTTAGAAACATAGCAGATACATATTGGAATAAGGGAGAATGTGAAATGAATAGCAGCCCAACACACTACAGGCTGATTGTTGTCTAGTTTAGTTTAGCAGTTGTTCATATTTTATGACTGATTTTATGTTCTTGTACAGTCATTGGTGTGAAGCCTGTTGAGACAACTGTTTTGTGATATTGGGCTAAATAAGTACAATTAAACTGAATTGAATTGTGAAAATAAAAAATAAAAAAATGAACAACATTTTGTTTAATGTTTAATATTTTTGTTGCAATTACAACTTTTCTTTGTCGTAATCTTTGTGCTATCCTAGGCACTTTAACATTGGGAGTGGGGTCATCTAGACCCACTAGACAGTGCTCTGAACCTTTTTTCTTCAATGATTTGTGATCTTTACTGGTGTCCATGGATTACATGAAATCCTCTTCACCTTTATCAGCCTTTGTCATGGATAAATGTAAGGGTGGGGTCATAGGACAACACAGGATTAAATACTAAATTTTCTCTGGTTACTTTGTCAAAATATGTCCCCGGGTCACTATTGACAGTAAGTTAACAAGAGATATTCTGTATTCATTTTGAAGAAAGGTAGGATTTAAAACATAAATGTTAAATGTAAAACAAAATATTGTGTTTATATTTTTTTTTGCTAGGTCGCACACTAAGTAATTACGGAGTAATTGAACAGGAAACACGCAGAATACAGAAGTTGTGAGTATATAAACAATTAAAATGATTACAACCATACCTGTAAATTGCATTTATAAAACAGATTAGTTTTATCTGCTATACCAGTCAGATGTTGTGGGTTCCTGGATACCACAGCTGCTGTGGTGGGGGTCTTGGTGTGGGGATGTACTTCCTCTTTTTTTACATTCCGTCACCCACCCTGGAAGAACATAAACACTCACTCGAGCACAGGTGCTATCTCACCTTTGAACAAATGGTTTGCATGACTGAATGAAATGTTTCACATGTGTTAGTCTGAATGCATAAGTATGCATGTGTGAACTGTAGTTGTATTGGGAACAAGTTGACATGTATTTAAGTGATAATTTTTGGAGCCAACAGGTATGTTTGTAACATTTTTAACTTTATTATTTACCTGACAGTAATGATTATAAAAACTGCCAGCAACTTATTGCTTAATGATGCTTTACAATTTCACCCCCCCCTTCTATATTCACCCTCTTAACCCCCCTCTCTAACACCCCTCTTTCTTCGTCCCTCCTCTTCTTTTCTTACCAATCCAACAAAAAACTGATATATAATAAATATAATATAAATAAAATTCACATAGATACATTTTAGTCTCAATTACTTAATTGTCTATTTAATTATACATCTTGTGTGTCAGGAGATTCATAACTCCATGTTGTAACAGTAAAATATGTCAAACACAAGAGGTTTTCAGCTCTGATCTGTTTGCTCAGCTGTTGGACAGGAAGATTTAAGAAGAAGGAAAAAAAACAGATTAGTGGACGAGTAGCTTTTATAAAAAAATGCACATCTCACAATGACAGGTGAAGCACTAAATACAGCCACATGCATACTAAAAACTCAGAGAATGTAAAAAACAAAAAATACAAAGAAAATGCAGCAAATACTCGCTAAGGACTGAGAGAAGGATTTCAGACCCCATGCAGAGAGACAGAGAGAGAGGGGGGGGGCTTTTTTTAACCAAAACACAACACCACAAAGACCAGCCAAATGAGCAATGCATCAACAATACAGAGGAACTGCACATTGATGTTAAACAGACACTACGTATTTGTAATGTTTATTGCTGCTAGAGTTACCTCACAGATTCTCATGCTTCCCCAATAACTAAGTCAAGCTCGAAAGGCCATTTACGAAAATCTGCATAAAAATGTGTGCACACTTCACAGCGCAAGTGGAAAAAGAAATGTTGCATGTGATTTATTCACCATATGGATCTATTAAACGGACAAAATGCCCAATAATTTTCTACAAACGGCACGCCATTGATGAATTTCCAATATGGGTGTTTCTGATGGGATGTCCAAAACAAGAGATTCTGTTGAATTTTAATAAGAAAAAAATTATGAGAATGTTGCAAGAGATGCATTTGCTCATAGGCAAGATGTTTCCCGAATGCTTGCCTGTGATCCAAATATGATGACTCACCAATCATTAAACCATCACCCATCACCCCAAATTTAAAAGAAAATGAGAAAATACGTAAAGAACCTGCTATTCTAGTGTAGCAATCAAATCCTTCCATGCTGAGCTATTCAGAGGACAGATTTATGCAACAAGAAAACGAATGGACAGAAACCTCAGTTTATCATAAACTCTTTCTCTTTGCAGCATGATGTTATTGTCAAACAAGCTACAGCCCATCAAAGACTTTTTCTCACCACTTTGGGAAAATTAAAAAGGGGATGAGCTCTTTTACAGTATGCTAACCAGCAGTTAAATGATGGGGAAACCAAGACAAAAAACCTGAAAGAGAACCAAAGAAAGGTACCAGGTACATTCTGTTTTTTACTTTTTTTTTTTAAAGGCAGGTGAATGATTGATCCTCTAACAAAGTTCCCTTGATCTGACTCACAGATTTACAGGTGACTGTTTGCCAATAAGCGGATGATCTTCCTGAAACGTGGTGAGGATCATTTTATTGATGACCTGGCTGACGTTGGGCAGATGCGTGTGTGCTGTCTGAGAGATCAATTTAGCCTGAAGCAGGATTGCACACATTGTTTCCATCTAATTTACAGTTTTTAAAGAACAGGTGCTGCCTGGCATGATCATGTACAACAGGCTGCAGTCACTGGCTATAAGCTAAATTCCCTCCTGACTTCCTAACTGCTAAACAGCTACACTGCTAAAAATAAATAAAGAGAACAATATGAAAATACCTCCTATGCCTGAATTAATGAAATATTCTTTTAAACCCTTTATTATTTACATAGTTGTACTGAAAACACAACCACTTAAAAAGTATTAATGGAAATTAAATGTGTTCTCCTATGGAGGTCTGGATGTGGAATCATACTCAAAATTAAAGTGGAAAAACTCACTGTACACTCATCCAACTTGGTTGTAGCATCTTTCAAACAAGTCAGAATGAGGCTCAGTAGTGGGTGTGGCCTCCACATATCTGTATGACTTCCATGCAAATCCTTGGGTATGCTTTTGATGAGGCAGCAGATGGTCTCCTGAAGAATCTCCTTCCGCACCTGGACCAAAGCTTCCACCAACTCATGGAAAGTCTGTGGTGCCATCTGGATTGGCCCGAGACATGATATCACAGATGTGCTCAATTGGATTCAGGTCTGGGGAACGACTGGCCAGTCCATTATAGTCCATTATATCAATACCTTAGTCTAGGAACTGCTGACACACTCCAGCCACATGAGGTGTAGCATTAGGAGGAACCCAGGGCCAATTGCACCAGCATACAGTCTCACAATGGGTCAGATAAACTCGTGTGGGTACCTAATGGCAGCCAGGCTACCTCTGGTGAGCACATGGAGATCTGTGCAGCCCTCCAAAGAAATGCCACCCTAAACCGTTACTGATCCATTGCCAAACCTGTCATGTTGGAGGGTGTTGCGGCAGCAGAACTTTCTCCACGGCATCTTCAGACTCTGTTATATCTGTCACAAATGCTCAGTGTGAACCTGCTTTCATCTGTGAAGACCCAGTGGCGAATTTGCCAATTTTGGTGTTCTCTAGCAAATGCCAAATGTCTTGCACGGTTTTGGGCTGTAAGCACAACTCCAGCCTGTGATGTTGGGCCCTTATACCACCCTCATGGAGTCAGTTTCTACCAGTTGGAGCAGACACGTGCACATATGTGGCCTGCTGAAGGACATTGTGCAGGACTTTGGCAGTGCTCCTCCTGTTTCTCCTTGCCCAAAAGAGGGGGTGGTGGTCCTGATGCAGGAGAGTTGCCCTCTTCCAGCCTCCTCCACATCTCCTGGTATACTGTCCTGTCCCCTGGAAGCGCCTCCATGCTCTGGACACTACACTGACAGCAAACTATCAAAGTACCATGGGTCACTTGTGTGGGTTGTAGATGACGTCTTCACAACATTGTCAGCATTCAAAGGTCACCAAAACATCAGCCACAAAACATCAGGACATAGAAGTTGTCTGTGGTCACCACTTGCAGAACCACTTCTCTATTGGGGATTTTTTACTGATCGCTATTATTTCCACCTGTTGTCTTTTACACCTGAACAAAATGAGGTGAAATTGATTGCTTCCTGATTGGACAGTTAGATCACACAGAAGTGGGATTGACTTGGAGTAACATTGAGTTGTTTAGGTGTTTATTTTTTAGAGGACTTTAGGATTTTAAAATAATGCAGACACCACACTTTCTTTTTTTTCTCTTTAATGGCAAATATGACATAACCGATTTACAAATGTAACAACTTAATGAATATAAATATTTTATAAAGACTATATATGAATCCCATGTGTAGCTGTAGCTTACCTAAACGGTAAGCTTCCTGGAGAATTGCATCAGGTTGCTGCTGGTACAGCTTTAGGAGCTGCTTATTCTGCTGGGATGAAATCCTTTCAGTTTGACAAAAATGTTGTAAAGGAACCTTTGCTCTGAGCCCAAAACGTCTGTGACTTTGAGTTAGACAAGGGACTCTGCAGGTTTTTTAGCAAACAGATACTTGGGATGAATACTAAACATGTATATTTGTGATATTTTGAAATCCATATATTAAAAGCTACTAATGAATCTTAACCAACTTGGATTTAAATTTACTGCAGAGCGGGTGCCAGCTGCGCTGCCATACTATGGACACGCAGATTCAGCAGCATAGCAGAAGAGCAACAATTTTAGAAACTAATTCCTCAGTTTGACATTTGTGCTACAAAACCAGCAAAGGCAAGAAAAAAACTGAATAACACCTTAAAGGAGGGAAAAGAAAAACATGCCATGGGCGGCCATTTTGACATACAATCCATCTGCTGTTATGTGGTCATTGTACTGGTTCGTTGTGGTAAATAGAGAGCTGAAAACTTTGTTCCAATACTCACCTATGGCCATGAGCTCTGGGTCATGACCGCAAGAACGAGGTCCCTTATCCAAGCGGCTGAAATGAGCTTCCCCCATTGGGTGTCTGGGCGTTCCCTGAGAGATGGGGTGAGATGTTCAGCCACCCGGAGAGAGCTGGGAGTACAACCGCTTCTCCTCCACATCATGAGTAGCCAGTTCATGAGCTTCAGCCCACTGTTGTTTCTCCAAATCAAAAATAAACCTATACCGTGCCTCAGTCCAAATGGTATTTTCCAAGATCGATTATAAACGATTTATCTCATTTCATTTTGAAACAATGTTATGATAGTATTGGTCAATTTGATTAACAACTTGCCTCAGACAGATCGATCTGGTTGAATAAATTGATTCATAGAGTAATAGATAAAAATATATATATATATATATATATATATATATATATATATATATATGTATATGTGTGTGTGTGTGTGTGTGTGTGTGTGTGTGTGTGTATTTAAAAAGCAATTCATTCATTCCTTTGTCTCTGAAGTGCATTACAAGCGGTGGTGTCTGGCCTTCTGAGATGAGACAATCTTTTAGACAATGAGCTGAGTGAAAGTCTGCCTAGTTTGCAGTCTTACTTTTAGAATAGGAAAACCAAGTGGAAGCTGCTGTTTAGATTCCAGTCTGTCTGTGGGGACGACCAGAGCTTTTACCATCCAGAGTGAGGTTAGGGCAGAGAGAACATGGCAATTTTTTTAAACATCAGTAATATTTCATCTCTCCCAGGAGTTGAGCATGATAAATGCGTTAAAACTTTTTTTTCAAGCACACCTGAAGCAATTTAGCTGAAGATACACAAGGAGTGGTGTGAGGTAGAGACCTTAGTGTGGACGGTACTGCTGATCCACTCCCCTTGGCTGTTGCTACTCTTTCACAAATGTTTGCACTATGAAGACGGTTGACATCAGACTCAGAACTCCTTCGACAGGCAGTGCGGTTCATCTGCACTCAGTCACTAGTTGACAGATCCTGCAGATCATAACTCGTCTGTTTGCATAGTTGGGGACAGTTTAAAAAGAAAATGAAAAATGGGCTGATCCTCACTCAATATGTAGTAAAAAGCAATGTTATTGTTGACAAGGTGGACATATAAAGTGACAAGGATCAATTAAAGAGAGTTAAAACATTGTGTTTAAACAATAATTACAGTGAAAATTGAATCCTGACTTTAGAAAAAGGCATTCTTATATTTTTGAGTGCAGCAGCATGAGAAACATTGTGCAGCTTATCATTTTGCTCTTCATACATGTTGTGAACAACACCAAGTTTAACTTTGCATTAGTTGCTGGGTGATGAAGGTACAACAGAAATGCCTAATTTGTCAAAACAACAACACAGATGTTCGTGTGCCTGATTTATGAAACTGTAGCTCTGTGTGAACGCTGGAGTACACATCATGTGGGAAAAGGAAGTTAGCCTGTATAGGTGATGATGAATGAATGGGTCTGCATGGATGTCTGTGTGCAGGTCTGTGCAGAGCAGACATGTGTGCTTATGTTAATATACATAGATACAGTGGATGTGTGTGTGTGTGCACTAAAATCCACATCACAAGTCGCTAATGACTTGAATGTTTTTTTCGTCCCTGTCTTTCTCTTAATTACTGATTTCTGATCCTTTTTGATCGACCCCTCTCCCTTCCCACTTTAACCCCTTGTGCTATCCTAGGCACTTTAACATTGGGAGTTGGGTCATCTAGACCCACTAGACAGTGCTCTGAACCTTTTGTCTTCAATGATTTGTGATCTTCACTGGTGTCCATGGATTACATGAAATCTTTCCACCTTTATCCACCTTTGTCATGGTATGGAGAACATGTCAATGTAAGGGTGGGGGTCATCTAAGATAGCACAAGGGTTAATTCTTACTATTCTCTAACCCATGATCCATTTACTTCCCCCACCCCAAATCTCCCTCACTCTCTCCTTTGGTATAATAACAATGCGATGTTTAAAATAAAGTAAAACCTTCAATTCCTGCAGATATAGTTTATACAAACAATGGTCCTGTTGCAATAAAATCAATCCAACTGAAGACGCTCAAAAAAGTAAAAATAATAGTGATGGCAGCCCTCGTGCATGTGTGGGTTTTCTCCAGGCACTATAGCTTCCTCCTACAGTCAAAAAACATGCTTGAGAGGTTCATTGGTGACTCTACATCATCCCCTAGCTGTGAATGTGAGTGTAAATGTGTTCGGTTACACTTCTTGGTGTAAACCAGCACCTGTGTAGGCTCCAGCAACCCGTCCCTTTGAATAGAAATCAGTGGGTTTAGAAAATGGATGGAAATAGATGGACTGATGCTGTGAGTCTACATAATCAGTTTTTGCTTGTACTATCTGCTATTATGAAAATACAAATGTAAAAATTCATAATTTAGCTGCCATATGTGATTTGGAGGGACACTTTGGGCCTTTTTAAGAAGGTGGAAAAGCGCTATTCAAGTATATGTCATTTACCATTTTAACAAGTTTTTCTTTACATTCGTCTTTTTAAGACAATTTCTATCACAGTTTCTATCATGTAGACATGTACAATATGTTAACAATCATTTGTTTAACTCACATCCCCATAACATCATCTTCCTGTTGCCTCCTGTCTCTCCACTGTCTTCTTCTGGTTTTCATGCAGCAGACAGGATTTTATCACGGTGTGTTGGATTTCAGAAACATCTGGTGCAGTCTGGTGCATGCCGTAATAGCAGAGGAGACAGACCAAGCTTGTCTTTTACAGAGTTCTGCCCTTTAAAGAAGTTGTAGATCTGCACGAAAAGAGTTGGAGGCAGAGCTGGACGTAGCAGAGATGAAGATGAAACGGTACTCTTTGGGGGCGACCAGGATGGATCAGGAATGAATCCATCAGACGAACAGATCATGGTAGATGTTCTGGAGATCAATGCAGGGAATCAGATGGAGAGGTTTGAACACGTCTAGAGGAGGAACAATGATTATGCTGGTAAAAGGATGTTGAGGTTGGAGCTACCAGGAAAGAGAGGAAGACCAAAGAGGAGGTTCATGGATGTCAAGGAAGAGGACATGAGGGTGGATGGTGGTAGGAGGATGCAGAGGAGAGTGTAGATGTGGTGACTATGAAAGGGAGCAGCTGGAAGATGCAAAAAAAAAATCTCAGCTGTATAATTACGCCTGCATTTGTAACTGTAAAACAGTATATGTTATGTAAAACACAACAAACAGGCTCTTCTATTTATAGTTATACATCAGCGTAATCACCATATGGATGTTTCTATGTGCAAAACTGTCAGGTCTAATGAGTTTTAGGGTTGCAGAGACAATAGAAGGGATGTCTGCAAGATCTATTCACAATATTTTTCAAATGTATTTGAAGGAATATGATGGAGGAGCCGGAGGTGCATTAGCAATACGTAAGGTGTCCAACTGTTCTGCAGAGTGGATGTTTGGAGTGCGGTACTTTCTTTTCTAAAGTCCTGTGAAGTGTATTATTATTGCTGTAGCAACCCCTTCAATCATAACCCTTCAACACCGAAGATGTCGCCAGTGACTCATAACTATCACATTCTGACATGCCGTAACATTTTTAAGTTTTCACACTATCGACAGAAATCAGATGATTCCGATGCAGAGAAGAGCTGCTTTCATGTCGGCATTTTAACCGATACGAAACACATTTATTAACATAGTGTTGCATAACGGCGCTGTTCTTTGTAACAGGATTGGCTGATTTAAGTTGATTGCATAAAGCGTTGCATTGCAGTATGAAAGCTGCCTGTCTGTGCTTCAGAATCTGCTGGGATGACATTAACTGCATAAACGGTGGAAGAGTTACAGTAGTTGAAAGAATGTTATCACTGGAACTTAAGGGTTAAAAACAATGTTTTTAAAATGTGCTCCATGATTTGGTTGAGCAGGTATTTCAAGGGTTAAGCCACACATTTGAAGACTGGCATTACTGTGAATCGCAGAGCATGTCACTTCAGTACCATGAGCCATTACTGTTGTCATGATGAAACTGCTGATGAAACTGCTGTTTGTAACAGTCAAGCATGCTCATAAAACTCACGCATGCACACTGAAAACATGCAGGGATGCATGGAGATCACAAAGACCAAACAGTCTGTGAGCCATTTTGGTGAAACCAATGTGTGCAAAACGAACCTGCAATTAACTGATTTCTCCAAAGAACCCAAAACTGTTTTTACTTAACAGACACCAAATAAGCAACCTTTTTATTGGGATTTTATGAAGAACAGTAATTGTTTGTTGGTAAAGAATAGGAGTGAATTTATTGATGCTTCAGTGCTGGAGCACGGTGTCAGTATCTGCCCTGGCAGAGATTCACATCAGCATGTGTGGTGAGGAGAAGCGTGCGTTCTCCCTCTCTCCATACACTCCTCTGTATTGAACTGTAGGGCTGCAGGTGTTTGCCTTCTAGAGGCCGGGGATTTGACAAAGAACAAACACAGATAACAGATCTTTTGTGTTCTATTAAATATCCTCTGTTTATTTTATCCCTGTGAACCCGCATATGGTAGTGAGGAGGAAGAGAAAGTGCTGGTGTAGATAAGGGCCGAGCTTGTTTCTGTGATTACATGCGGCTTTCCGCAGGGTGAGGGAGATAAAGACAGTGGTAGGCTGCTAACTGCTCTACACCATTACTCTGTGTTGCCACTTATCAGAAAGAAGGTGGTTCAATTCCTGGACCTAATGGTCCTCACAATGACATGTCCTTGGACGAGGCACCTATTGCTACATTTCTGCTGATGCGTCCATTGGACAGTGAAAAGGTAGGATTTCCTAAAGAGGTGAATGATGGAACAAACAAAACACAAATGAATGCATAGACTTGGAAAGTGGACAGTTGCAAAGAATTTATCTTATTATTGTTTCCAAAAGGATCCAAAATGAGTAGTTGAACATAATTTGTCCAAATTGTATCATCTCTTTAATTTAAAGCAAACAAAATTACAGTTTTGAGATGAAAAATACTTCATGAAATAAATCACAAAATAATCTGCTCCTTGACAGCATAGTAGCCGATTTTTTTTATAGGACTCATATATTTACAGTGACAGTGGATTAAAGAGAGCAACATGAAGTAAAGATGTAACTAAACGTGATAAACTAACTCAAATGAAAGAAAAGTAACCTCTTTGATTGATAGCAGATTTAAAAGCTTAGCTGGACTTTGCTGCAAGCAGACGACAAAACCAGTCCACTGAGAGGAAGACTCTGGTCACATGTAAGTGAACCCTGGTGCAGTTTACCACCGTGTGAATGCAGACAAAAGAATAAAAGTAAGGGGCAAAGGAAGGAGAATGTGAGCTCTTGGAACAAGAAAATAGCAGCTCATGAAGCTGAGCACGCTTTAACCATGGAAGCATTTGGAAATGGTTCATAATACGGTGAGGAGGTAATCACCCTTTTCAAAGATCGAGGACTAGAAAGACAGAAACAAGAGGAGATAAAGTTAAAAACTGCTGCTAGTTTTCCTTTTTGTGCCTTTTTTCTTCCTGGTCTGTTCATTTTGGGGAGTAGCACCTCAACATGAACAGCTATTGTAGCTGCTTGTTTTTTCCACGTGGTTTGGTCAGTGTTTACATGTGATAAAAAACAAATGAAATAAAAATGTGACTTTTTCATAAACCCTAATCATGTAAACTAAGTCTGCTGCACTTTATTGGTCTGCAAGTGTCCTAACTTGCATTTCCTTCACTTAGTTGTTTCAGAGGTGGTCCTGGCTAGTTTGACGCCCTGGGCGAAACACTGGACGGCACCCTCACCCAACCCTCACCCCACTCCCCACCCTGCATACATACAAACACAAGAACACAATATATCATTTATTTTACTTAATTATTAAACACAAGTAAAATAAACTTGTATAGTTGAATTCACAACTAAGGTTTAGTGTGTAATTAGTTAATACTTAACACGCATCAGTTTGTGTTTTCTTTTTGAAGGCTGGCTAGCTTCTGGTAAAAAAAATAATTTCTATTCTTTTTTTTTTTCTTGCGCTGAATATATCCCTGACACGATTTATGAATGAATACATTCTTGTCATTCCCGTTGGCTTCATGAATGAACATCAATGGAAACTAAAGGACATATTCTTCTGTTTTCTGTGCTTAAGTGTCAAATAAAACTGAACAAAAAAGACAAATGATTGTGTACATTGGATTTAACTCACAGACTTTATTTGAGAACCGCAGAAGAGTTTAGATGAAATCCACCAATAAGCTAATTAACAAGACTGATCTAATTAAGTGCAAAACATCATTAACCAAATGTTGCTCAAAATATTACTCCTCCAACAGTATATGTGGTCTTATTTGGCACCTAGCAAGTTAAAATTTTGGTCACTGCCTGCATTCCTTTATCCTTGGAGTGTTTTTCGTCCTCTTCTTTCTAAACCGGAGGCTGATGTTTCCTTTGATCTTTTGTAAACTTTCCACAACCTTGAATAGACTTTTTCATCTGTCAAACACCCAGATTTAAGATTAGTGAGATGATGGAAACAAATGCACGTTGATGCAGACTCCTTTCTATTTTTTTTCTTTTACTTTAAAAAAAATCCAGTAAACCCAATAAAGTGTATTGATTTTATGAATGACCACTATTTCTTATTAGGAAGCAGCTGTTAGTTTGTTGTGGGGTCTGGAATCATGAGCGGTGAGTCTAAGCCCCTCCCTTGCCTCTGTATCTGCTTTTCCTCTCTACCTGTTCCCATTCTTTTACTGTTGCGAGCTGGTTTCCCCCACGAGCGCTCCTCCAGCGTCTTCTACACGGAGAGCGCAAAATAATGTCATTACAGCAGCAAGTAAACACGATAGTAGGCGTGCCCTACACTGCAAATTTCATTAAATTTACCCAGAAATTGGTGGTTTTAGTCTAGGAAAAGTGCGGGGGAAAATAAAAAAAATGGCTTTTTGTTTTTTTGGGTGCTTGTATGAATTTGCGCCCTGGGCGACCGCCCACATTGCCCAAAGGAAAAACCGCCACTGGGTCTTTCAATACTAATGGTCTCTCCTGTCAAAAGAAAGGGAAATGTATCCATTTGTAGCACCTTTAAGACCATGGAAGTGGAAGTTATGAAAGCACATATTTGTAAATCTGAGCGGAAGCATTTGAATATCTGCCTATTCAGCTCTGAAAGCTTTTAGGTAACATCACATACAGCACCCTTTTATTATTTCCAATGCTTTTTGTAAGTGTCATTTTTATGGGTCTCTCAATCAAACCAAACAACCCAGAAGGGATGTTACTTTTCCTTAGACACACCTTTAGTCTGAAAACTACAGGCAGTGGCAGAAAGAAAGAAAGAAAAAAAGAAAGAACGTTGTGTATCTGAACAATATATAGTTTTACCTTCTGATCTTTATTCTGTAACTTTAATTTAGATAATCTCAAATATACAATCCATAACAAAGAAAATTCACCAAAATGAAGCAAAAAGACTTTTGAAAGCCTGAAAATCTCGTTCATGTTAAATAAAACAGTAGCTGCCATTCTGGTGAGGAAATTTACATTTACAATGTTTTTGGTGGCTGTATGTGTCTTTGTAAGTGATCAAAAATGATAGATAGATAGATAGATAGATAGATAGATAGATAGATAGATAGATAGATAGATAGATAGATAGATAGATAGATAGATAGATAGATAGATAGATAGATAGATAGATAGATAGATAGATAGATAGATAGATAGATAGAATGAGACCTATCACTGTGTGTGTGATTGGGATGGAGGGGGCCAGAGTGCGTCTGTGGAAAGTAAAGTCAGGGAGGGTTTAGTTATGGAACAGAATGGGGTGATTTATCTTAATAATGACTCATTTTTGTGTGACAAGGCAATTTCTCTGCTTGTTTCCCTGCGCTCCTCTTCAGGCTGAAGGTTGTTTTCAGAGGGAGACAGGGCTAAAGGAAACCCCAAGATCAGACAAGTGAAGAGACTTTGGTAATTACACAAGCCCCGAGTTTACACCTCAGGATACTCAAGCTCCAATAAATGTAAAACCTGCACCCTTGAATGAGAAGAAATCCTAGCTGATAGGGCTTTTTCCTAAAATAAGGATGAACAATGTGATTTAAATGATTTTACATGTCTTTTTGGAAAAGGACAACAACATGTTCCATCAATTAGCATTTATAATACTCATGTATAATGAAAGTCACTGTGCTCCTATAGTTTTAGTCATTGTGGTAATATATTGCTTTCTTTCTCAAACTGAGTCTGCAGTAAACTGAGGTGTTCACTGATTTTTTTAAAGCTGTGAAGGAAATTTTAGAGAAAAGTTGCTTATCTAAGCAATGCAAAGAAAGCCAAAAAATGCTACTTTGTTTATTAAACTCATCAGCAAGTTGATTTCCTTACTGCACTTGAGCTAATCAAATGAGCTTGATTAATAGACACAAAAAAGGTGAAATGTTTTTTGTTTTTTTCATTTTATTTTAACAGCACAACATACACACAATATAGCCCTTATGTCACACAGCCAGGGGCCCCAAATGATAAAAAGTGATAAGGGTCCAAGATCAGAGCAGTCAATGTGCTCATGACTATTTTGGCTGATGGCCATGTCTGAGGAAATGTTGATGTCCAAGTTCATGAGGAACAAAGTCTACTGTTATTAGGCATGATAATGCTACGGCTTGGGACCGCGTGTGTTGTTATCATCACATTACCATGTATTTAGTATTTTGATCGTGAGCAAAGAGACACCAGAGGACTTCTGAAGGACTGAAAATCATCTAGTCTTGTGAGATCAGGAGAGATCACCTCATGCAAAGTCGTTTAGAGGATTTGTTGAAATGTCACTGATACCAACACCAGATGCTGTTCTGATCATTTAACAAATCAACACGTGTTTTTGTGTAATAGCAGTGATCCTAAAACAATTTTGTTGTATTGGTTTTGAGAAGAATAAAGAAAACTGTCATTGTGCTTGTTTGGAAGGGAGGCATTTTAAGCAGGTGACATCATTTTTATAACAGGCAGGAACAAATGTCTTTCGTGATACTTCACTAATGCACATGATTGAACCTATAAGCTGTCCAACCCTGGTCTTCCATTTATCACATTTTTATAGCTTCTTCTTTCAGCTTATTGCTCATTAGCTGTGACTGTGACACAGTGGATGAAGCCCACACAGAGTACCTGAAGTCTTTGGATGCTGTGGGCTGAAAAGTCTCTACAGCATCGCGTGGCAGTCAGGAGACGGGGTCAGTACCATGGGACTGGCAGAATGGGGTTGGTTGTTCCTTCTTTTTAAGAAGGGGGACTGAAGAGTGTGTTCCAACTGGGAAGTCACACTCCTCTGCCTCTTCAGGAAAGTCTATTCCAGAGTTCTGGAGAGGAAAGTTTGACCAATGGTCAAAAACAGTGCAGTTTCTGTCCTAGTTGTGGAACAGTAGACCAGTTCTACACATAGGACAAGGGTTGTGGAAGTTTGTTCATCAAGTTTATATGTAATTTGTGGATTTGGTGAAGGCGTTCAGAAGCGTCCCCCATGGTACCCCATGGAGGATGCCTGTCAGTATGGAGTTATCTTAAGGAACAGAATACACTGAAGTCTAGTCTCCTCAGCTCCAGTCATTATGACATGCTGGAAAGACCATGTCATTATGCTAGCATCAAATATCCTCGGGATGCTCTCAGAAGAGCTGGAGGAATTGGCTGGTGAGAGGAATGTGTGGGAATCTTTGCTTAAGTGTGAACTGGTGAGGATGATGGGAATCCAACTGTTAAATGAAAACAAAGCATTGTGTGGGCCTGCAGCAGGAGCTGACCATGGTGCTGACAGGATGTGAATTCTGCCCAATGTTCTGAATGTCAGAATGAACAAATTCAATGAAGCATGGGTTTTTGTGTTCTTTGCGTGGTTTATTCGAACTTCTTCCGTGGTTCTAATGTGGTTCATTCGTGACACATCTGTGAAAATGTTACGTAAAGACCACAACTTTAATCACCTTTTCCCCGTAAATCCATGACTAGTTTTCATTGATGCAATATGCACAAAATGTACGCAGTGGCTCTTTGAGACGGCCTGCTCCCTCTGCAACCCGGTCCTACACAAGCAGATGCAAATGGATAGATAGATGTGAAACTTAAGGGATCAGAGGATTCCTTTTACAGGGGCGTTCACTAGAGAGCAAATCTACATTTGGTCTGCAGACAAACCCAAATGTTTTTTGGAAATCCTTCAAAATAGAAAGAAAAATGCTGATTGAAGCAAGATAGAACAGATACGGCTAGGATTAATTTAAAGTGGTTTGGATTATGGACTAGGACACAAAGGAAGAGTCTAACAACCTTTTAAACAACTTGAAAATTTTTCTCATTTAGTCTCTGAGCTGTCTTGAATGTCACTCCAACGAAGGTGCAAGATGCTTGCATTGAATCTTAAAAACATGCACAGAAGGTTCTAAATTAATGCAGGTTTACTAATTTTGCGTTCTGCTTCTTGTATGCACTCCAGCGTACCTGAGCTAATGAAGAGCATACAAGCACGCACTGCCCCCAGCTGGACCTCCCTACAGTTAGTTTGGTTACATCAACTAGAGAGATGAAGATCCAAAAGCCACTTCATCACTAATACTGAGTTCCTCTTTCTTTTCTTCTCTGAAGAGGTTCCTCTTAAGGATGAGTGCAATGCACAGTTTTTTGATTTTTCTTTCTTCCTTTGATATTCAATTATGAATCTGATTTGTAGCTTCATATCTTCAAGTCTATACATCAAAAGCTTGTACTCAAACCAGTGATAACTTGGTCGTCTTTCTGGAATCTGCAAAATGTGATGTTAGTTTAATTACAAATTACAATCAGGCAAAACTCAGCGGCTGTGGGGAGTTGGACGGGTGTGCAGAGAGCCGCATCTGAGCTTTTTGAGGGCCAGATATCACACAGTGCTGGATGATAGTCTCTGTTAGTCACTGTTCTCAATGTGTGGATTAGAGATGTGACATGGCTTTAAGAGATAAAGTTTACATTTTAGAATTTGCCAAACTGATCTGACTCACTTTTACAGCGATCTGTGTATGTTGCTGTGACCAAATAAGCCTGAGTGCTCTCCATTGCAGCTCAATGCAACAAAAAATGCATAAACTAGGGTTCCTTCTGCGCATAAACAAAGTCTGCGAACATCATAAACACTAATAAAACAGATGTCTCACATGTCTCACTGATATGGAACGGGCATTTTTATTGGACTGATAATGTTTAAATAAAAACACAAAGCTTTACTCAGTACTATTTTTGCCCTCTTGTGGCTGCTAGCACACATTTGCAAAGCTAAAAAGATGTAACATGCACTCATTGTTTTTCCTTTCACAAATAATAATAATACATTGGATTTATTAGGCACCTTTCTAAACTCTCTGCTGTTGTTCTAAAATATATGGCATACATAAATAAGAATATGGCATAAAATCTGTTTTGCAACAGGTTTTTCCCTCATTTCCTTTTTTTTGAATTGAAGCAAAACCAGTAGAAATGCAGTGATAACATTCTACTATTTTCTATTTTTGTGTGAAACAATGATCTAAAATCAAGAAAAGGAGAGCTGCAAAGAGTAACCAATAACTAGAATACAGCTTGTTGCTTTTAACTGTGACTCAATAACAGTTTCTTTTTCTTTTTCTTTTCCACAGACTCTGAAAAAGACAACCCAAGGTGAGTGAATGACATTATAAACACTTGGGTGACTATTAAATCATTTTCAATTCAATTCAATTTTATTTGTATAGCCCAAATTCTCAACAACAGTCGTCTCAGTGGGCTTTGTACCGGTAATTGTTAAGTGAACATCCAATCAAAAGGATCATAAATGCATAAAATTCAATAGGAGAATACTAAACGTTAACTAAACAGACTAAACTAAACTGGGCATCCCTGCCCTTAGACCTTCATATTGCAGAAATACAGCTGCGTGTACAACACCGGAAGTGGGTTTTTTAGTACACATTAAATGAATTAATATGATTAGTGTGTGGAAACAGAGAAGATAGAGGGGAATGGTGTAAAAAACAGGAGAAACAAAGGCAGCAGATGTGACGATGTTGAGGTTTCTCTCAGGAAGTGGGAATGACAGGAAAAAAAGAGGAATGATCAACGGGACAGGTCATGTCGAATGATTTGTGACAACAGCAAGGAGGTAGGTTGAGATGCACTGAACACGTTTAGGAGGGAATATCTGTGTGAGCCAGGTGGTAGAGGGGGTCGTCCAACAACTGAAGGGTTGGCGGATCGATCCCCGCTGTCGTCCCCTGAGCGCGGCTGGTCTGCAGCTCACTGCTCCCCCCAGGGGATGGGGCAAAATGCAGAGAAGAATTTCTCCATTGTGTGGGATAAATTAACAATCAATTATTATTTTTATTATTATTATAAACCATGGGTACACAGGGGCTCATAGTGACCCCTCAGGGTGGCAGCTAAAATAAAAGAAGACAGGAATGCAAAAAACGGTTAACAACTCCTTGATGATGGCTGATGGAAGGAGATTTGAGTAAAGGTTTAGCATTAAGCCTACTTGAAGAAAGTAATAACAGCTCAGGTACCAGTAAAGAATTGACTGTTCGCTGAATCATGAACGCTTCTGTTGAAAGAAGCGCACAGGTCAGTCCTGTTGAGTGGAGTGGATAATGGGAGTTTTCTAAATTAGTTCGCTCTCAAAGGACATAATGGAAGTAGAGCTTGGAGAATTGATACATGTGCTGTTGATAAGTGCCACCCAGTCAAAGGCAAACACATCGTCAAATTTGTGCCTGCTGAAGAAGAATGGGTAGAGGAACTGAAACAGATCAGATGAAGAGCTGGGCTTTCCAAGACTTTGGATAGAAAACCAACAGTTAGAACACAACTGTAATAAATGAATAACAAAAAAGCATCACAACAGTTTTACCTTTCAAATTCTGAAGAAACAATAAAACTACAAAAGATCCTATGGATTACTGATGTTTCCTGGCTTCACCTGTAATCCTAGAAGCAGTGCGGAGCTTTCTTGCAGTGATGTTACTTTGAGACCCTGAGATGATTAAAGGTTAATCTTTGTGCTCAGAGTGTTTTGCGCCACAGTTGATGTTCAGACCTTCTTGATTGTTGTAGCTTGGCATGACCCCCGATTCTCTTGTTAAGGAAGCAACAGGACAGTGCTGACTGGCTTTTTTTCAAACAATGTAAGCCAGATTAACAAAACTCAGTTTATCTCTAAAGAACAAAAATTATTTTAGAGCAAACATGCTATTTCTCTCTTTGCATATGTATTTAATAATATTGTTAATTTTTTATAATTACAAACAGAAAAAGAGGTTTAGTTAAGAAAGTAAGATCACATTAAAAAGAAATGACGTGAAAAATGTACGTGATTTATTTTTTAAGTACAGATAGAAGGTAAAAGAATGAAGAGAGAAGATAGAGAAACAATTAAGAAGATAATTGAAGGTCACGGAAATATAGATAAAAATCTGATCAATACCACATTTTCTTTATTATTCTGCAGTTGAATCTGTTAGCTTTTGATGTATGTTGTGTTAAAGTTGTAATGTTTTAAACTACAAGGAAGTGCAGCTCAGAGCTTTTGTGTGCTTTCTGCTCTCTTGGAAGAT
Source organism: Oryzias latipes (assembly GCF_053564925.1). Classification (NCBI taxonomy): domain Eukaryota; kingdom Metazoa; phylum Chordata; class Actinopteri; order Beloniformes; family Adrianichthyidae; genus Oryzias; species Oryzias latipes. Next base: position 10,925,405 of record NC_136252.1, read on the forward strand.
CCAGAGGCTTGTGTCCGGAGCGGCATCTATCGTAACCCCAAAGATGAATCAAATATCAAAAGCAAAGATGAAGAAAAACTTTTCATGGTGCAGATGTGCTAATGAATCTAACATCTCTTGAAATTCTTTCGTGCATTTCACCCACAATCAGGCCCCTGTTTTACCGTAGGGGTATTTTCTAGTTCTAATATGACCCGAAGAGCAGAGAGAAAATGAAAGACAAAGACACAGGATGAGACTTTAAAAATAGCTGACAGTGATGATTAAACCAAAAATTTTCTGTTTTTTCAACAAAACACTACAGCTATGTCTTTTAAATTTTTTTTTCTAACGTCATTGCAATCATTTAGCAGTGCATACCCACCCTCCACCCACAGATATGTATGTTTCTGCATGTGTTGGTGTGTATGTGTGTGTGCGGGTTAAGCTCCCCTAAAGCTAAATAAGTAATCTCAGAGCGTCCCTTTCCACAGGTAAGACGCTCCTACACGGATGCAGCGTTCTGTAATTGCAGTGGTATCGTTTCCGTTTTTACTGGGTTCTGATTCATTTTGAGGCTATAATGGGATCGAAAGCATTTTATATCAAGTCTGTTGGGGGGGGGGGTTCTCATTATCTTAGACATCACTCAGAACAACACTATTACTGTTGTGTTTTTGATAGACCAAACAAAGAAGATGGTTTTTCTTAATCACTCATTTCTCACTGGTATCTTCAAGTTGACTCGCAGTATTTCTGGGTGAGGATTCCAATCTAGTCCCTGATTGTTCATTAGGCTGATCCAACAGCATCAGCAGCATACAGAACACAGACAATCTGAGAAACCATCACACAGTTTAGAGCTAATCTGGCCTTATCTATGGATGGAAATCAAAACACTCAGTGATAAGGGTACTGTCATTTTTACTTGCTGGTTCATAAATCATTTTTTCCTTCATTCAATTAGTAACTCCGTTCTTTGCAATAGGTTGGATATTGAAACCACCTCCCCCTAAGATTCAGTGGTTCTGCAGCCGATGTCCTCAAGAGGAACATAATAAGATTTCTAAAAGCTGCCAAAAAATAGTGAATGCTGCTATTAAGAAGTGAAACTAGGTTCAGTTTAGTTATTTCTCCGAAAACCAAGGAAATTACTAGGTTACACCAACACAAAGGAAAATTTAACTTTTGTTACATTTTTGTATTAATGTTCAAACTAAAGATATTTTTAACATTGCTAAATTGTAAAAACCTTTGCTGGACGCACAATAGAGATTTGCACCCTCTTCATAGTCTAAAGGCTGTGTCTCACAGCCACTACGTATGTTTTGTGCATTTTCCACGTATGAAGTTTCGGTCTTTTGTGATACATGATTTATTCATAAGTGTTTCTTACGTTCGTCATTCGTCGATATGGGCAGATGTCTGTCAAGGGTTTTGTCCGACGGGTCTTTACAGGAATTCTGTTTTGAGTTCTTGAGTAGCTGACCGGTTAAGAATTACGCAGTTTACGCTTATTTTACATAGTTTATACACAGCTATTACATTAAATCTTACATGATTGTGTGTGATTTTTTTGAGATGCATTCGCAATATTGTGTTTTTCCATGACCATTCCATGTATGTCTAATGCAGTGTTTTTCAACCAGTGTGTAGTGTGCCGCGGGAGATGGTCAAGTGTGCCGTGGGAAATTGCCCTCATTAACTGATCTAAAAACATTTACCATCTCCAGGATTTCAGCTCTCTGTTCATCCAAACAGGCCCTGATAAAACACTGAGGAGTTAGGAATATAAAAGATCGTAAAATACTTTTTCTTTGCGTTTATTTTATTTTATTAAAGACATTTTGATAAGAATGACGTACCGCGATTCAGCTGTACCTTCGGCTGTATTTTGGAAAAGTCCCGTCCCTTTAACTGTCTCCACCAATCATTCTTGGGGGGGTTAATCACATGTCATCGGTCTGACCAATCAGAAGTGCTTAAAGTCTTCACTTCCTTGTTCTGATTCTGCTCGTAAAGTCGCTCAGTTCTACGAAAATACCAGCTAAAGCTCGTCTTTAGCGGTGTAGCTTTCCACAGAATCCGGTGTCAGACCGTGGAACAAGTGAACAAAACAATGAAGCTCCGAAAACCGATCTCCGGCCGTTTTATGCACTACATCTCCCATGATGCATTGGGTTGTGAGAGTGAAAGCGCACAAGGAGATCTGTTGTTAAACGTCTTGAAACCAACGAACACACATCAAACTGTTTTTAAATCTTCTAACTTAACTTTTATTGCATCTTTTAGAAAATAACAACTGCAACTTCCAGCTTTTTCTGCAACAATGATCACAAACATGCATGTGAGATTGTGGAGGGGCTGTAGATCAATACAGACTATGAGTTTGTCTTTTTTTTTTTTTTAATTTTTGCATGCTGGTGTGCCGCGGGATTTTTTTTAAGGTTAAAGTGTGCCGTGGCTCAGAAAAGGTTGAAAAACACTGGTCTAATGGACTTTTCACTCATGTACCAGCGATGTATAACTTCAATATCATGTATATGGCACACTTTTCACGTTCAAATTACATAATTGACACACAAATCACAAATAAATTGCATATAAACAGCACAATAATCACACACTGTTCAAGTTCTACGTTTATTTACGTGGCACCACATCTCCACCTTCACTTAAATTGCGTGGTTTATTCTTACTTCTGTGGTTTTAATGGGGTTAATATATGATACATCTTTGAAAATTTCACATAAAGACCACAACTTTTGTAACTTCTTCCACATATATTCATGTATGACCAATTTTCATCAGTGCAATATGTACAAAATGTAAATAGTGGCTGTGTGACACAGCCTTTATGTGGAGCACAGGTATGTCAACAGTAGCTGGGATAGGCTCCAACAACTCTGTGACCCAGAAAGGCTTAAGCAGGTTGAGGAAATCAAGGGATAGATGTGGAAATATCGACCAGTCAGATATACCACCTATTTGCTAAACCAATAAAAAAATGTGATTGGAACTCTATAGGCCCATACCTGAAACTGGACGCCTTTGACACCCAGTTTCATAGATGGGAAACTCTTTCCAGGCCTCAAGCTCTGCATTCCTACATATTTTCCTACATACCCTGCTCTGATATGTTGTAATTGGCTGGACACACCTGTACCAGGTAATCAGTCATGGGTATGGCTTGGATATCTAAAAATCATGAAGACACCATCCTGCTGTCGAGGCTCGGAGTTGCCCATCCCTGTAAGTCTGGCAGCAGTGCTTTTCATGCAGTATGATTTGGGGATCACAGCAGTTCAAATATCTGAACTTTGGCCAAGAAGAAGGGATGCATCAATCAGGGACTCAGCCTGTGTTGACACAATCAAAACCAACATGGAGGAGAATCTAATCATTCTCCTAAACTTTTTAATAGATTTTTTTGTACATAGACAATAATAAAAATAATATCTTAATTTTTGTTATTTTTCTTTTTTCCCCACTCAGACTAATGCGGGACAGCAAGTCGTCAAATTGGGTCACAGAGAGACGGAAGTACCGCTGAAAGCGGCAGTCATTTAAACGCAGCTCCTGCAGTAGATGGTAAAGCTCACCGTGCTGGGAGAGTCTCTGAATGATCTCATGAACTCAGACATGGAGACTCTGCAAAGTGATACAAAGCTCTACAAAGACTAACGACGAACGTCTAATGTCTAACGACGAATGTCTTTGTAGAGCTCTAAAATAAAGAAACACCTGATCTCCAAACATCATCCCTGTCTTCCATGCATTGTAAAGAAGACATACGGTCAATGTTCCTATGTAGCGATGAAGCTAAACACGTTTAACACTAGCTCCTCCCATACACCTCTGGAGCATTAATTTCATGAACACATTTTTGGACAGCGGCGGATTCAACGCATATTGAAAGACAGGCTAAATACACAAATCTCAAATTTTAAAAGCGTTTGGTGTGAATGCAACATTGTTTTTTTTTGGTAAGCTCGATTTATTCAATATGTAAGAGGTGATGAAATGACTAAAAAGCTCCAGTTTGGTCTCATCTGTCTAAAGGACCAAAAACCAATATATATTTTTATAATTATTTTTATGGCTACGTTCACACTGCAGGCTGAAACGACCCAATTCCGATTTTTTTGCCCCTATGCGACCCAATTCCGATCTTTTCATGACAGTCTGAATGACACAGATCCGATCTTTTCAAATGCGACCCAGGCCACTTAGGTTTGCCGTCCTGAATCCGAAACGTATCCGATCTTTTCAATTGCGACTGCCGTCTGACCGGCCAGGCCACCTAAATCCGAATCGTTCGTCATCGATACGCAACAAACGTCATCATTCTGCGTTGAAATAGGCGGGAACGAGAACGTAAACAGCAACCGTGGCGGACGATGCTGCAGAGACCCGTCAGTGGAAGGGAAGCGATGTCCCCAATTGTATTAATATTTGGGGTGACAGCACTATTCAGGCCAAACTCCAGGGCTCTTATCGCAACCGGGCGGTTTTTGAAAAAATTAACAGCTAAATGGCCGAGCGTGGTGTTGAACATTTTCTCGTGAGTACTTATTTTTCTTTCTCCCCTTCCCGACCGTGGTCAGAAGCGCGGGGGACCCTAGGCGGATCCTCCTCCTCCCTGTTCTGACCCTTCGATTCTCCAGGATTCTCCAGAGCGGGTTAATAAAAAGTCCATAGCATTTATTCTGGGGGAAACCTTCTTTTATTACCGTTGTCCTTCCTCCGTAACACACAACATGAATGCGCGCCCACACTGCCGCCCCCCCATTCTCTCTCGCTGCACGTGCTCTTTTCCTGTCCCTTACACAAACGCGCGCACGAACCTGTGGGCCCACGAACCTGTGGGCCCACAGGTTCGTGGGCCCAATACATACACATTCCCATTCCACAAGAGTGGTTACAGACGATCCCGGCTCCAATGCATTCTTAAAAATGGGAAGATTGTTATTGTGCTGGCTCCTTTGTGAAAATAAATGTATTAATGAAAAAAGAGCTCCGCTGTTGACAACACTGTTGTTGACATCCATGTTAACGTAAGCTACTTCCGCAAACGAGTGACGTCATTCGACGTTGAGTACTCTTCTGCGCATGCGGGTCAACTCTGGGTTGTTTCACGGTCACACTGTAGATCACAAAAGTTCGGATTTAATTGGAAATGTGAACGGTCTAGCAAACAATTCGGATTTTTTCAAAAAATCGGAATTGAGCATTAAGCCCTGCAGTGTGAACGTAGCCTATGACTCCCTTCTGTCTGTGGTTTTCTCCTAGGTTGTCTTTATGAAATCCTGTATGACTCAAACTGCTTCTGATCTGCCTCTGATGTACTAAAACCCCTGTCTAGGGGCTTGTAAATGGATGTAGCATAAAGATCAAAAGAAAAAAATAAATACAACAATAACTCAAAAACTCTCAAAATCAAACCCAGGCTAAAAATAAGCTAGGAATTTATTTACAGACAAACTCAAAAAACTAGACAAAAACTACCAAAATACAAAGACCAAAGCCTCTGACAGTCAAACAAAAATACTAATACAGTCTTTAGATAATTTTAAACATAAAAAATTGTATTTTATAATAAGAGGAGAAAGAGGGATTTGAGAAGAGTTGTTCCGTGTGACCCCTAAACCAGATTAGTCTGCACACAGAACAGGACATCGCAACAGCAAAAAGCCAAGGGCAGAATACCGGTAATTCTGTTAGCATTATTAGCCAGTTACAGCCAATAAAATGTCAGTTGTTGGTGTGATAAGTAATTAGATTTCTGAGAAAACATCAGGTTAGACAGAAGATGTAGATAAAACAAAACAAAGACAGAAAAGATGTGAAGAGAAGCTGTTTATCTTTTATCTAAACATGTTCAACTTATTGTCATGGTTTACCACCAGTCGGACCTGGTGAAGTAACTTGGTGAAGCAGCGGTTAAGTAGTAGTTTTTTAAAAATATATATGACATTTGGCCGGCCGTGGGGCAGCGGTAATGTGATCAACCTTCAATCAGAAGATTGCAGGTTTGATTACCACCTTGAACACTAAACCCCACCTTGCCTCTGGTGGAATGTCTGGGCCTTTGAGAAAGGTAGAAGAGCTTAGCATGGTTTCATGCCAAGAAAGAGCACTACAGATAAAATTTTCTTTAAGGATGTTGATAGAGAAGTACAGATAAGATCAGAGAGAGCTACACTGTTTTTGTAGATCTGGTGAAAGCTTATTATGGGGTTTCCAGAAAGGAACTGGGGTATTGTATGAGAAAGCCTGGAGTGACAGAGAAATATGTAAGAGCAGTGTAGGACATGTATGAGGGCTGTAAGACAGTGGTGAGATGATCTTTATGGGTGACAGGTGGTCCAAGGTTGAGGTGGCATTACATCATGGATCAGCTTTGAGCCCCTTCCTGGTTCTAATGATGATGAACAGGCTGACAGATGATGTTAGACAGGAATCACCATAGATTATGATGTTTGCAGACGATATTGTGATTTTTAGTAAGAGCAGGGAACAGGTGGAGAAGCTAGAGAGGTGGAGGTTTGGCCTGGAAAGGAGAGGAATGAATGTCAGCCAGTGATGAAGTGAGTGCAGGCAAGTTGGAATGGGTGGAGAAAAATGTCAGGTGTGACATAGATCCTGTTTTTCATAACCAGGAAAACTGTTTTCTGCCACAGTCATGAGCCAGTTAGACCATTGGGATATTGTGTGACAGAACACTTACAGCTGAAATGAAAGGAAAGGTGCAGAAAACGGTGGTGAGAGGAGCCATGTTGTTGGGCCTAGAGACAGTGGAACTGAAGAAAAGACAGGAAGCAGAGCTGGAGGTAGCAGAGATGAAGATACTGAAGTACTCTTTGGGAGTGACCAGGATGGATAGGATCAGGAATGAGGACATAAGAGGGACAGAACACGTTAGAGGTTGTGGAGATAAAGTCAGAGAGGCCAGACTGAGATGTTGGGACATGTCTAGAAGAGAGATGGTGAATCTTTTGGTAGAATTATGCTGCCTAGAGCTGCCAAAGAAGAGGTCTAGAGGAATGTCAAAGAGGAGGTTTGTGCGTGCGGTGAAGGACAACATGAAGGTAGCTTTAAACTCCCTGATTGTGAGCAGATCAACCAGTTTTATATCCTGCTGAACCACCTTCCAGGTGGAGGGACCAGAGAATGATAAGCTTTTTACCAAGTTCTGTGAATACTGATGGAATAACAGAGGTTATAAAGAGAGCAAAGGCTGTGACGTTGTTTTTTGCATGAGAAGTAAAAAATCTAACAGTACTGGCTGGAGAATGGATTTGTAAATGAAAATGTACCAGTTCAGGAGTCTGCAAGTGGGTACAGAGGACAGTAAACAGAAGACTGACTACTGGGTGCAGTGGTGAGTGAGGGTTTTGCTGCCTGTTATAAATCTGAGTTCCACGATAGACATCATTTTCATACACAGAATATTCCAATGGTCTAACTGGCTCATGACTGTGGTAGAAACCAGTTTTTCCTGGTTATGAAAAACAATACCTACGTCAGAAAAAGAAGGCAAGACTTTAAGTCGCAAATAATTCAAGCTGAATGATATCCAAAGGCAATTGCAGGAGCTTAAGAACAAGGGCAGCTAATTTTGGACAACTAAATCATCAACATAAAAGTGCAGAGCTGCATCTCTAAGAACATGAGGCATGTTGTTGATTTAAATAGTAAATTGAGTAAACCCTAACATTAAGCCTTGTAAGACCCTCTTAAAAATTTGTAGATAACTTGATGTTTGACCACCAAGTTGTACACAGTGTGACCAGTTAGTTTAGGAACCAACCGCTAGCCTAGTCTGTAAGTGTGTATTCAGACTGGACACATTTGGTCCACGTAAAGTGAACGAGAGTTTGTTTCCCCCAATAATCTGGGACAAATTTTCAGTCTGAATACAGTCTTCCGCCCATATTCACTGGGCTTAGGGACCAGAGAGACCCGCGAATACGCACAATCCATGAATACCCATGACCCCCTCACCCCCCGGCGGGTTGAAGAATGTCCGTCCCTGATCCTTCTTCATTAAGAAACCATTTGAAACATTTCTGATGCTTTGTAAAAAAAATAATCAAAGAAAAAATTCTCACCATAAAGAGTTTTTTTTTTTTTTTTAATTTAGAGCAATTGACTGTACTATAGTGTACTTTATAACACATTCGGAGTCCCACTGTCTCTCTGTGCCTTGAAACCATGAAGGGCCAGTGCATCCCCCTTTACCAGTTAAGTGCGAGGGGGCATCTTCTTTCAGAGGAGGCCGGTTTCAACCATCATTCATTCATCCAGATGATAGTTAATCTCTGCAATTATCTCCCTCAATGTTTCAGGATATTTTTTGGCCACTTCCAAGTCAGCCGATGCCATTTCCATTTGGAAGGGAATCAGAAATAGGTGGAAATATCTCTCAGCAGCCAGCATTCAGGCCGATGGGCCAGCGTGCTCTTCATCTCTGCTCCCCTCCTCCCCCGCAGCACTTCCTTAGGACGCAAAAGTCTCATACAAGCGTCTTGAGCTGAGTTTTTGTCATGAACCGGTGGTGACAAAAAAAAAAACTGCAAATATTGGAAACCGCAAATAGTTAAACACAAATAATCGGGGAACACTGTACACCCAAGTGGACCCTTGTCCTGGACCAGGAACTGCTCTCGGACCTATCTTTGGAGGTTGTCTCAGTATGTTTCCAATCAGACTAAGCTTTGGTTCGTTCTCTCTGAGATTCCTCAGTCTGAAAACAATTCGTTCCCAGAGCGGAACCACTGAGCGAAACGGTCACCATAGCCAGTGGTCATGTGATGTAAAATTAAGTAGGAATGAAGCAACTGATGAGCTGCGGAAAAAAGGAAAAGCAATGATTGACGTATTATCAAAAATGAAAAAAAGGATTCAACTGTTTACATATTATGTGGTTGGATAAATACAGGCTCATTAAAACAACTTTTAAAGCAGGGGTGTCAAACTCATTTTCACCAAGGGCCACATCAGCAGAGTGGTTGTCCTCAAAGGGCCAGATATCATTTATACATGTAACTAAATGCAATGAAAAATAAATGTAACTACTCCTTAATGTTAAATAACTCATTATTTATTTATCATAACGTTTTAAAGTAATAATTGCAGTTGCATTAAAAAACATGTTTGCTTGTTACTCTAGCATAAATCCTTTTTAAATTGATTCTGTCATGTTAGGTTATATGGACAGTGTTTAAGTCCTAATGTATACTTGCTCAATCCAATATTTCAAGTCTAATCCTTCCTAGATATGAATAAATACACACCAATTTTTATTTTAAGAAATTAAAAAACCTTTATGCTGTCGCGGGCCACATAAAATGACATGGAGAGCCACATTTGGCCCCCGGGCCTTGAGTTTGAAACATGTGTTTTAAAGTGACACACTGCTCCTCACTGTTTCATTTGTATAAAACATTTATCAGCGTACCTTCTTAGCCGTCTTCCTGCCAGTAACCATCCTGCAGCTTCCACTGGACCAAAAAATAAGCATAAAGTGTTGAGCCTGACGTTGATGTAGACCTTCCAAATTTGTAGGCGTAATATAAAGTTTGAATGAACTATCCCCACAAATATTGCAAAGCGCGGGGCTCCATAATTTCTGCCTTAAGTTGTTATGCCCTACCCTCGTAATTCCTGACCAACGAGTAAAGAGATCTTTAGTCTTGTGATTTTGTTAACAAGCTTTAGTCCGGAACAGAAAAGTCTCCTTGATGGCAGTTTGAATACAAACCAAATGCAAGGTTCAGGACTTGATCCGGACCAAATTAAGCGAACTGGAGAGAACTGCTTTGGAGAGATCAATGAAGGGCAGCACCGTAGTCCTTTGCATCAATGGTTTAAACCTCATTTTGGACCTTTAGGAAGGTAGTCACTATTGCGTTTTTATTAAACCAGATTGATGGAAAGATAAAATGTCATTGAGGTGACTTTTAATCTGTTTATTTTTATTTTTTTTCTAGAATTTTTGCTCAAACATTTCAAAATGGGCCTGTATTGTTTAGTGCTGTAGGATCACTGCCTTGCTCTCCACATCTTTGCTGCAGAGCTGTTCAATCTGCCTGAGGCCACAAAATGAGCAGCTGAACAATTAGTGAGAACTTTGGACTGTAGAATAATCCCAGCAGACATTTCTGGGTTGTAAATGTATCATGTTGGGGACATTCATAAATCTATTGACCCGAGTCACTTAATCTCTCTGTGGTAGATCATTTACCCATAGCTGAAATCTGAGTTGGGAATCAGGATGTTTCAGATGTCAGAAGAACAGATTGGCTGAAATGAACCTGTTTAATTTGGGCCAGTCTTGTCTCGCTGAGACAGTTCTACAGTTTTATTGGTCACGGCGTCTCAATGGTTTGATTCCACACCATTGACAGTAATGTGGCTAAAAGGAAATGTGCCTTTTGATTAAGCAGTGAAGTCCTAGACATTCTGAGGAAGCCCCTAGCCTTCATCTTCAAGACTGACCCACAAAAAGTGGAGAAAAGCTTCTATTTGGCTCAATTGATACTTTTAATGAAATGTCACATACTTGCTGTCAGTGTCCACTCCAACTTACGAAGGAATGGGTTTCCTATCTGTTTATTCCTGTCTGCTCAAACAAAACTTTTAGTTTCCAACTAGATGTTTAGACATGTTTGTTATGGTGATATATGATTACGGTAAAACAAATGTCACAAATATTTTGTACCCCATTTTTAGTCAGCAAGTAATGCATCAAACAGTTCCCCACATCAGTCACCAAAGCTTCCTCCTCTGATGAATTAAGAAGCATACTCTGTTATGAAACCAGGGAGCAGAAATAATCATGGAAGCCTTTGCTGGAGTTCTTTTCCTTTTTCTATTTTGGATGTAAGTACAAAAGTGGACCTCACACAATTACATCCGACTGCTTCAGCATAAAATACAATTTAACAGACAAATAATCTTAAAAGTACTTTTTCATACAATTTCATTTTGAAGTAAGCCAATTTTTAGTTTTAAGTCTGAGCTTTACAAAGACAGACGTTTTCCTTGTGGATAAAATAAAAGGACAGCTTGAACCTAACAAAAGGAGTTGCAGTTTGAAATCAACTAAGTAGTGGAGCTTTGAAAAAGCAACGCCACCATCAGTAAAACAGGGATGGTTAGTCACAGCGGAGATTTGTTTGGCCTCGCCACACTTTTGCCACATGAACTCAAACCGAGAATCCAATGTCAACAATTTAAAATATGTTAATTCTGCTGTTTTTTTTAAATCTAAAATGTGATTGTTTTCTGACATTTTTTATTTTTTTTTTAAATTTGGTCAAGACTTTAAGTTCAGTAATGTTTGAAAGTGGCGCAAGTCTTTTGGGAAAAGGGGGTTGGATTTTTCTTCCCAACACAAATATGTTATGAGGGGGGAAAAAAGGTGTGGTGTTATTTCCTCACATAAACAACCCTCTGTTAGAGATGTTGAACATAATGGCACCCTTGGGCTCCGCCTTACCTCTCCCTTCAGTGGTCTTTGTGCATTTACAGAGAAAACCTTGAGAAATACCATTGATGTGTAAATCTTCATCTGATTTTTTACTTTAATGGAGTAAGTGCATCCCAAGAGGCCATTTAATCCTGAGATTTGTTTTTGTGTAGGTGACTGCCACACGATAAGTGCCCAGAAACCAGTCACACTTTAAAACATCAACATGATTGGACTAATTTTTAATTTGAGATCTGATCAACACACTTCCATTTTGACAGATAAGAGCAGAACCACAAGACAGCATTCATTTAGCTGTTGCAGCCACTGGCAGGCCCTACTCGTTAGCTGTTTGGAGAGCTCTGGATAATTGTGTCACGCTCAATGACCTTGATAACACTGCAGTGTCAGTTGGAAGCTTTTACTCGTGATCGAGAATAAACACTCTGTTTAGCAAGAAAATAGGAGAAACGAACGCAGGTAATTAATAACCAAATATTACCTGTCACATCCGTGTACAAGTAATTATGTCTGCGTCCAGAAAAATCCATACAAGTGGCATTTTTTAAACCTCTTTCTCTCACACACAGGCACGCACACACACACATACACACACACACACACAGAGTAGTGCCTCAAGTTGGCCCTTGCTTGTTTGTGATAAACGTTGCATTTGTGTCCAGGGTTTAGGCTTATTTCTGCTCAGTTGCCTGCTCAGGCTAAGCTAAGCCTTGTGTTGCTGATAATGACAACTGTGCAAAGAGTGCAGGACTGAATGAAAAACCAGTGGGGGTGGTGAGTGGCTGTGGATTTAGTCACTCTTTCCTGCCATGCCTTTATTTACAATCCTTCTGTGTCCTGCAGTGTCACACAGGGTGCACACTGTTCTACCTCACATTTACTCTGTTCAGCAGTGGAGGGGCTTATTTTCTCCAAGAGCTGGGGGTGTCGCCATACAAAGCTGGTGGGTTTTTGGTGTGCTGCAGAAAGATTTCACCAGCTGGGTCTTTGTGAGTTGGGAAATTGCCTCAACATTTGTTATAAAATGTGCCTTTTCAAGTGGTGGTTAAAATGAGGAAAACTAGATTGCAGCAGTGCATTAGAGGGTTATAAATACCACCATCTACTGTGGCAGGGCAGCATTTTGCATACTATCAGCAAATATAAGAATACCTACAGTTTCCTCCTTTGAATCCCTTTTAGAGTTATGCCCATGCTGGAGCCTATCCCAGCAACTGTTGTGTAAAGGCGTGGTACAGCCTGAACAGGTCACAGTTCATTTGAGGACCACACACTGACACACATTTACACATAAGAAAAATTTTGAATACTAGATGAATCTATGAAGCAGGTTTTTTGGGATTCAAACCAGGCCTTTTTCGTTCTGAGGCAAGAGCGCTAACCACTACAAAATACGTGATTTAAAAAACTTACCAAGGTTGAGCAGTTTATACCCCGAATTTGTCTTCAAGTAGGTTCTTTCCATATCCAACATGCTAGTTCTTCAGCCTCCTCATCAGCACGGTCTGTGGGGCAGTCAGGTAATGCACATATCCTGTGGCTCTCCTGTATCAAGGGCATGCAGACCTTCTTCTGCCAGTCTTGACTTGACTCCTTGCATGGCAAAGTGCCCTGCTCATGTGGTTTTTCTTGCCACCTGACCTGCAGCCCTGTATCTGACCAAGCTGTGTGAGTTCTCCCTGCCATTCTTCAAGCTCTCATTGTGGATTGTGTTCATTAAAGTTCTAGTGTTTTATCTATTAAGGGGCAGATGAAGCTTCATGAAGCATTAAAGCGTTTCAGCCAATTGGTTCATGAAAAAAAGTCTCTCAGTTCCATCAGAAATAACAGCTAAAGCTCGTCTTTAGTGTTGTAGCTTTCCGCGGTATCTGGTATCAGACCGTGGAACAAGTGAACAAAACAATGAAGCTCAGAGAAGCAAGTCTGTCTGGGATCTGCATCAGTTTTCGCACTACATCTTCCATGATGCATTGGGTCTAAGTGACAGCTTACAATGAGTCTTCCCAGTGAAACGTCTTGAAACCAAGACCAACACACATCAAACACACACACATCTTCTTGACGAAATGAAAGGGTCAACAGTTAAGTTCTCCTTCAAGGTTTGTGTTTATTAACAGCTAAACATCCCAGAGTTTGGTCCAAGTTATCTTTTTAACTGAAACACTTTTCCAATAACGTCTGAATTAAACCACAAATTGCCTTTCAGGCTTCAATCACTTTAAAAGAATGAAAAGTTAAGCTTAAATAGGAGTAATAACATTCAAGAAACCGGATTATGGTGAAGTGGCCAAAAGACACAATTAAACTAAATTTGAACAATTTATTCAACTAAAAAAAATAAAATATATTTGGTAAAGTTTTCAAAGACTTCATCTTTGATTAAGACAAAAGAATAACTAATAAAACTTCAACTTGTCTTACTTGTTGTGTAGCTACTGAAAGCATAGATATATTGTTAGTTTTTTGTGTAAAATGTATCAAACATATTGTGATCATATAATTGTTCAAAAATTACAGTTGCCTTTGCACCAACATTAAAAAAGAATTTAATAAATAAATCACTGTTTAGAAAGAATATATTTGTTTTTTTTGTACGGGTTCATAAAATTGCATGTTAGTAAACTGGAGAGGAAAAAAAACTACCAGGGTACAATTTCAAATAATTTAGTTAAGAATTATTACTGAAAACTAACTTACCTTTTATTACAACTTTTAGAAAAAACAGCTGCAACTTCCAGCTTTTTCTGCCACAATTATCACAAAAATGCATGTGAGATTGTGGAGGGACTGTACATCAATACAGACTATTGTTTCTCTTTTTTTGAATCTTTAGTAGCTGGTGTGCTGCGGGATTTTTGTCAAAGATTAAGTGTGCCTTTGCTCAAAATACACAACATACACGTCTACTAACGTATAACGTACTAAGAGTTTCGGTTCCCATCGTAGTAGCCCAAAGCTAAAAAACTAATGAAAAACAAACAAGAAAACATTTTTGGAAAGTTTCTTTGAGGAGAAAAGAAACCGAAAGCTAAAAAACTTTAAAGATTATAATACCAACTTCTGCCCCATTGAGACCACTGGGTTAGGACGCATCATTGGTCCTCAGCCCAGATAAAATACCGGGTTGTGTCAGGAGGGCTTTCAACGTAAAAAAACTCTGTCAAACAACCTGTGGCGATCAGTAAAAGCTGATTCGCTGTGGTGACCCTTCACAGGATGTGCCAAAAGATAAACAACAACAACGTTGTTTTTTTCATCAAATACATTAGTTCATCCTAAATCTTTAAACTCACTGACCATGACTCTCCATCAAACACCCCCGTTTTGAATGGAGCCTGATCGGAAGCTCACAGCACAATCTGAACCACTTCATGAACCAGTCACATGGTACAACCATGCAGTGAAGCTGTGGATGTCATTATTTTCAGCTCCTCCCCCAAATGAAGCAAAACTCGATACGCGCTTCGAGGAAAATCCTCCTTCCTCCTCTGCCTGCTCATGTGTCAAAGAGTTCTTCGGCAAGACACTCAACCCCACATTATTCCTGATAGATATAGGTTGATGCCAGTATTCTGTTTCTTTTGGCAGAAAATAAACTGGATGTTCTGTGTCGAAGCCGCAATACGGAATGACGCATCTCTAGTCTTATCCCATGTTCATGTAACCAAAGAGTCTTGCCCCCAATGTACGAGGTCAGAGTTTTACATCCTGTGGAATCTGACAGAACTGCATGAGGAGAATCCTAATCCTAAACTCCTACCCCCCACAGCGATGTCTCTACTCCCAGTGCATTTTTGTGTCTGTGCCGATCTGGCTGCTCCGCTTGACAAAATAGGCAAATGCTAAGAAGGCTAAGTACCCTCCAGGGGGCGCCACAAATTGGAAAAATAAAGCTACGTTTTTATTATATGATAACTAATGATCACTGTTTACTCTAAAAATGTAAAAGCAGGTCTGATGACTTGTATTTCACTGATGGTGATGGAGCTTTGTCTTCCTGACCACTATGTCGCTTTGACCTTTAGCGGACATGCTTAAAAGGAGCACTGAGAGAGATTTGTTGATTAGTTTCATCTGTGTGTCTCGCCCTGGGTCAAACACATGTTCTCATGATGGTTCTGACCTTTGCTGCAGCAGTCCTATTAGTATTCTATGCCCTCCCCGCTTCCCTCTGTGTAAATGGGCAAAGGGTGAACGTCCTGCTGCATCTTCTGCCTGGAACACAATAAATTGAGATGAAGCTAAAAATATATATATTTTTTTAAAACAGCAATAATAAAAAAAATTTAAGGTCAGTTCTTCAAATGGTGCTTGTATTTATAACTTGTTAATGTTCTGGTTCTTAACTATTTCATTCTAAATAGCCTTTTTCTCAGGAGTAATTTAGAACTTCTGCTTTTGTGGAAGAAACAGTCACACAGAACCTCAGTGCACCATACTTTTTCCAGCTTCAGACTTCTCGCAGCCTTCTAACAACTACAGTGGTGGACAACATTGTTGGTACCCCTCAGTTAAAGAAAGAAAGTCTACAATGCTCACTGAAATGACTTGAAACGTTCAAAAGTAACAATAAATTAAAATTCATTGAAAATTAAATAATCAAAAGCAGCCATTAATTTTGAGTTGTCGATTAACAGAATTATTTAAAAAAACAAACTAATGCAATAGGGCTGGACAAAAATGATGGTACCTCCATAAAAGACTGAGAACTAATTGCCCAGGGGGTCATGATGAACTCAGGTATGTCCTTTAATTGACATCACAGCTGTTTATAAACCCATAATCAGTCAGTCTGCCTATTTAAAGGGAGACAAATAGTCACATTGCTGTTTGGTGAAAAGGTGTGAACCACACTGAACATGGACAACAGAAAGCCAAGGAGAGAACTGTCCCAGGACATTAGAAACAAAATGATAGACAAACATCGTAAAGATAAAGGCTATAATAACATCTCTAAGCAGCTTGAAGTTCCTGTGACGACAGTTTCACATATTATTCAGAAGTTTAAGACCCACGGGACAGTAGCCAACCTCCCTGGACGTGGCCGGAAGAGGAAATGGATGACAAATTGAGGAGACGGATAGTTGGAACTGTATCCAAGAGCCCAGGACAACCTCCAAAGACATTAA
Organism: Oryzias latipes; assembly: GCF_053564925.1. Taxonomy (NCBI): domain Eukaryota; kingdom Metazoa; phylum Chordata; class Actinopteri; order Beloniformes; family Adrianichthyidae; genus Oryzias; species Oryzias latipes. The sequence goes on from NC_136252.1 coordinate 10,942,010, forward strand.
AGGTGAACTCCTAGATCAAGGTACATCAGTGTCAGATCGCACCATTCATCGTTGTTTGAGCCAGAGTGGACTTCATGGGAGACGACCAAGGAGGACACCACTGTTGAAACGAAATCATAAAATAGCCAGACTGGAATTTGCAAAAATGCATTTTGACAAGTCACAAAGCTTCTGGGAAAATGTCCTTTGGACAGATGAGACAAAACTGGAGCTTTTTGGTAAGGCACATCAGCTCTATGTTGGTAGACTCAGAAATGAAGCATCCAACCAAAAGAACACTGTCCCTACTGTGAAACATGGAGGAGGCTCAGTTCTGTTTTGGGGCTGCTTTGCTGCATCTGGCACAGGGTGTCTTGAAGTCGTGGAAGGTAAAATGAAATCTCCAGATTATCAAGGCATTCTGGATAGAAATGTGCTGCCTAGTGTCAGAAAGCTTGGTCTCAGTCGCAGGTCATGGGTCTTCCAACAGGACAACCATCCAAAACACACAGCCAAAAACCCCAAGAATGGCTCAAAGAAAAGCGTTGGATTATTCTGAAGTGGCCTTCTATGAGCCCAGATCTGAATCCCATTAAACATCTGTGGAAGGAGCTGAAACATGCCATTTGGAGAAGACACCCATCAAACCTGAGACAACTGGAGCAGTTTGCTCATGAGGAGTGGAACAAAATACCTGTGGACAGGTGCAGAAGGCTCACTGACAAATACAGAAACTGTTTCATTGCAATGATTGCCTCAAAAGTTTGTGCAACAAAATATTAAGTTATGGGTACCATCATTTTTTCCAGCCCTATTTCATTCTTTTTTTATATAATTCTGTTAACCAACAACTCAAAAGTAATGGCTGATTTTGATTGTTTAATTTTCAATGAATTTTAATTTATTGTTACTTTTGAATATTTCAAGTCATTTCAGTTAGCCTTGTGGACTTTCTTTCTTTGACTGAGGGCTACCAACAATTTTGTCCACCACTGTAATTGTTATTGTAAAGATTAATACAAAGATGTTAACAGTAAATTGAATATTATCTGATGACTAGCTAGCCTGACAACAAGCCTGTCCAAAGAGGAATGTTTTCAGTCTATCTTAGGAATGTAGAAACTGAGTCGGCATCTCTTACATGAGCAGGGAGCTTATTCCATAAGACAGGGGCTTGGTGGCTAAAGGCTCTACCTCCAACTGTACTTTTACAAATTCTAGGAACCACAAACAGTCCTGCATTTTGTGGGCGAAGTTTTCTATTTGGATGGTAAGGGACTATGAGGTCTTTGATATAGGATGGATGGGGTCATATCATGTAAGGCCTTATAGGTTAGCAGGAGGATTTGGAACTTCATTCCAGAATCATCCTGGAGCCAGTGAAGTGAATCTAACACAGGAGTGATGTGTTCCTGCTAGCAATTTTTGCTGCTGCGTTCTGAACAAGCTGGAGACTTCTTAAGGAACTTTTAGGACACACTGCTAACAAAGAGTTACAGTAATCCAGCCTAGACGTAACAAATGCATGGATGAGCTTTTCTGCATCATTTTCAGATAGTATATCTCTAATCTTAGCTATATTGCGCAGTTGAAATGAGATATGTGAGTTTTAAATGATAAATCCTGGTCAAATAAAACCCCTAGGTTTCTAACTGCGGAATTGGAGGCTATACTTACACCATCCAGGGAGACTATCTGGTCAGACAGAGTATCTCTGAGGTTTTTCTGACCTACTATAATGACCTCCGTTTTCTCTGGGTTTAGGACGAGGTTATTAATTGTCATCCTTGTCTTGATGTCTCTGATGCACGTATTAAGTTTCTCTATATGGTCATTCTGGTCAAGTTTAATGGTTAAATACAACTGCGTATCATCCGCATAACAGTGAAAATTAATGCTATGTTTCCTGATAATGTTTCTTAAGGGTAGCATTTAAATCATAAACAGGATGGGTCCTAAAACTGAGCCCCGTGGGACTCCGGGGCTAACTGAGTGCAATGAGAGAATTGTCCGTTTACATTAACAAACTGGTACCTTTTCGATAAATAGAATTCAAACCATTGGAGGGCAGATCCTTGGATCCCTATGTCATAAATAATTATGAATTAAACAGCTTTTCGAGTCTTCCTGTGTGGGTGATTTATAAACAATATTATGTTTTCAAAGGAGTTAAAAACATGTTAGACTTTGATGGAAGAAGGAGGCTAGACTGTGATATGACTTCCAAGCCACCTCGTTTCCCTCAAATCCTGGATTTCTAATAGTTATTATAACTGGGGGTGGGGGGGTGCCTAATTCAGTCTAACATAGTCATCCTGTTGGAGCCAAGTTTCTCTTAAGGCTAGTAAGTTAGTTGATTCATTGGTTCATTGATTAACTTATTGACTAAGAGGGACTTGGAGGAAATGGATCTAATGTTCAATAAACCACATTTAATGACATCATAATTCTGCCAATTGTTATTGAGGGTACTGGTGTCTGTCACTTTAAGGTTTCTGTGTCTCACTCCTTTTATTTGTCTTTCAGCACATAAGCTAAAGCTAGGACCTGCTTGACTTTCCCTGAATGGGTATTGCACCAGCACTGAAGGAAGCTCAGAGGAGAGTTGTAAACTGCTGCTCTGTGCCCAGGTCTTGTCTCTGGGTTGTCAGGCTGCATGACTAAAGGCCTGTTCACACCGGGACGAATTTCGCCGGCGATTTTCGCCGACGTTTAACGCCTCGTGACTAAACAAAGGGCACCAATGTGGGTGTGCACACCGACGCGAAAAAACGCCACGCGCCAAAGCGTCAAAAAAAAAAAAAACGCCTCAGGTTCGTTTTTTTTTTTCGACGCGTCGAAATCTATTCGACCAATGAGAATGGCGCTTTTGCACACGTGTCTGGAGCTTCTGAAGTTACAGTAAAACACAACTTGGGGGCGCTCAAACACAAAACTGCCTTGCAGATGAAGATGGACGCCAAGTAGCGTCTACACTGCCGCGAAGAAATAATGACGGACATTCTTAAATATCCCCTTACCAAGTACCAGTTGGAGCTACTGATGCTTGAAATATTCATGTTTTCTTTGTATGATTCTGACAAGCGCGTAAATACTTGCTCTCTTCTTCTGAGTGAAAAGCGACTTTAAGAATCGTAAAGTTGCGCAGCGCCACCTTGTGTACAGGAGTATTTCTGTTTACATTAAGCACCATCTAACGTCAGGGAATGGAATTGCATGTTCGCTCGGCTCATCGTCAGCGAAAATCGCCTGGGTGTGAACACAAAAGACGTGGCGAAAAACGCTGGCGAATAACGCCTGGCGAATATTCGTCCCGGTGTGTACGGGCCTTAAGGCTAGCAGAAATGTTTCTAGAACATCCGTCCAAAGTAGGATGGATGCCTTCTGTCCGCATGAGACCAGCCTTCCCCCAAAACGCGCTCCAATTGTTCAAAAAATCAACGCTGTTTTCTGGGCACCATCTAGCTCACCAGAGGTTGAGTGATGAAAAGCAGCTATACATTTCATCACTAAGTTCGGCAGGGGACCAGAGAAAATTACTGTGTCTGACATCGACCTAGCAAGTTTGCACACTGATTCTACATTTACTTTGAGAGCCTCTGATTTGGAAATCTGCTCGACTTTTCCATTCTTATTAATTCCCCAATTTTCTTTTAATGTTTGACATTTTGGGCGTAAATTATTATTAAAGTATCATAGTGTAGCCAGGTATAGAATAATGGGTCAGACACAAGCAGCTCCAAAATATTATGGATGTCTTATTCCCAGACTATTCCAAAGAAAAGAAGCAGCATTTATTTTTGGTTTTATTTGGTTGTGAAGCAAAATGAAAGTGAAGGATGAAACAAACAAGAAATATTTCCAACAATACAATAGTAATGATCTTATTCTAAAATAAAACGCAACAGACTTAAATGGTTGCTCTTTTAAACTAACACACTTTGTCACAACATTGAGGAACTCAAACTCACAGAAAAATTATGGCAAATGACCGGCAACCCTGAATGCGTTGTCTCCCCTCTGCACAAGAACATAATTGATAAAATTAGACCTGGTGATTAAACAAAATAAAATTGAAAATTGAACAAAATCCGTTCTCCCCCAGAACACCCGCTGATTAGAGCGCTTTCACTTTAAAAGTGCAGGGTGTCCCAATGCCCCTCCACAATCTCTCAAACACTTTTCACCAAAGCACACTACTTGCATTATTGTTTGCTTTGTACTGTTTTCTTTTTTTTCTGTTCCTGTCACAGTCCCAGTAGGTTTAAGGTCTTAATAATCTACAGCTGTATTCATTCCAGTTAATTATCCACAGAGTTTTTAAGGAGTCTGATTTTCAATCTGTCACTCTTTTTGCTTTGTCCTTGTTTCTTGCATTTGTTCATCAAGGTTTAGTGAATTTCACCAACATTTTAATTATTTACCAAAAGCTCCTCTATTTTAAGTACTCGTCTTATCCTTAATTCATATTCAGTAACTCGTGGAATATGACAAATTTTCCCTATAAAATCGTTTCGTTTATGAGACAAGACCATCCAGAGGAAAAATGCCAGAAATTAAATCTTATTATTTGCTTAGTGTCAGTCACTTTTTTATTATCAGTTACTTCCAACAGTGGATGGTGGTGATGCGCCAGTTAACAGTAGATAACCAGCTCAGTGGCCTTGTGGTTAAGGTGTCCGCCCTGTAACTAGAAGGTCGTGGGTTCAAACTAAAGACTTTAAAAATGGGACCCAATGCCTCCCTGCTTGACACTTAAGGGGTTGGATTAGGGGGTTAATCCACCAAATGGTTACCGAGCGCAGCTCTGTCTGCAGCTCCCCGCTCCCCCAGGGGATGGGTCAAATGCGGAGAACAAATTTCGTACACCTAGGTGTTACATATAGTGGGACTTTAATGAAGAACGAGAAGAATAAGCAGGCCATCAGCTAAACATGTCTCATGTCCGGTATGAACGTAGTGTAAAGCTCAGACCTTTAGACCACTGCTCGACCTTACAGCGTGGATCTGCCACTTTTAACTTTATCTACTTTGCAGGCCTGCCAGGGTCTTTTGTAGATATATAACATATATTTTAGCCATTTCTCTCCTCCTGTTCTATGCTAAACCACACAGCCATAAATCATATTCTTGTGAGCGATTATCACATTGACAGTACCCTGAGTTTTGAATTAGACTGAATGGGTGCCACATCATGTGCGACATCACTCTAGGTTCGGAGGAGGGTGATAACAGGGTTAGGATTTGAGTGGGTGGGCTGTCACCAGTTCATTTTACTGATGTTACAAATACATCAGGTGTGCTCACCTCCTGACTTTTTAAAAGGAGTTAAGCTGGCTCCTTTGTCATCTTACCTTTTAAAAGTCAATCACAGCATTCACAACAAACACAATTTGTGTGTCAACCTCCACTGACTGTTTTGAGACGCATCAAATATGTGTTCACAAATATAAATTTGTGTCAGAGGTGTTTATGTGGAGGGGGAAGTACCAATAACATTTATTTTAGGGTCTCATTGCGACATAATGAAGATATGGAGGATGGTGAAAGAGTAGCTTGTTCTTTATTTTGGAAAGCTCTAAAGCATCCAGAGACTCTCCCTGGACTGTGAGCTTCCCCCTTTACTGCAGGAGCATCTGGATGACGGCTGCTTTCAGCGCTACTTCTTTCTCTTTGATGATTTGCTGTCCCATATAAATTCATGTTAAGAAACAAAAAATAATGGAGAGGACGTGTTTATTCCTGTCAAAAGAAATCTAAACCAAAGTATCATCAAGGAAGACATGCAACAGTAGATCACATCATCAACACGCCACTCCTACAGCCGACTTCCTTATGGGTTGACGGGGTGCAAATATTGTCAAGTTTGGATTATTAAACTTTGGAATATTTGCGTGTCAAAATTATGGACCTGCTGCTATGGTAACTGAAACTTAGCGCTGCCTATGGATTGTGTTGTGCTGGTTGTTCAAATCACACTGAAGTCTTTAGCATAAAAGTCTTCCTTATCTTCTTTAAGTTTAAAAAGTCGCTCATTGTTTATGAAGATGTGTTGGTCCAGCATTGGTCAACCATTATTTATTACTTCACGTTTCGATTGAAAATCTAACTTTAAGATGATATTACATCCCCCATTAGTCAGAGTGAAATAGAAAATAACCGACTCCTGTTGAACTTTATTAGCAACCACCATAGAACAAACGCAAGTTCATGAGCGCCATCTTTGTTAGGGCAAAGTTACTGCCCGTCTCACGTTGTGTCTTTTCAGTGCGGCTTCACGTCAGATCTGTACTCTAATTAAATGACAGACAGACGTGAAATACATTACCTAATAAACCGAAAGTGAATACATGTAATAAAAAAGTCTACAATAGAAACATTTAAATAAAGCACTACATTATTATCATACCATCTGCTGTAAGGTAGAGCTCCTTGCTGCCTCAACTCACAACCTGCGCTGTAAATGAAATTTTAGCACATCTAATCTGTGCTAGAATTGCATTTCGAGCACAGATTAGATGAAACATGATTTGAATATTACTATACATCTTTTGATGGCAGCTGAGGATTATGGCAGGTAAGGCACTGCCCCACCTGCCTCCCCTTACCGTATGTCCCTTAAACACTCCATTGCCTGTTTTATACACTAGGACAACCAACTTCCACCTCTGAAGACAGAGGCAAATAAAAGACAGCCAACTCGTTAAAAAAAGCAACTAATCTGCTTCAGATGATCCCTCACCATAGGTGAGGGATCATCTGAAGCAGCTTATTATAGACAGGAAGGACAGAAAACAGAGTGTATGAAAATCTAGGTTTGAGATTGGATAGCCTGAAAACAGAACATATATGATTTTATTCCATTTAGCTTGATGCTAATTTGAAAATGCGTTTCAACTCAACTTGTGATGCGGGGGTGTTTTTCTCTCAAAGGCAACTGGATTTCTTTCTTTTCTTGAAAAGTGTTTCATTGTGCATTTCATAGATTATGCAGCTGTGGTGCTGAAAAAATAGAAATAGAAATAGAAACTGGTGGGACATTGTTAGATTACATACTGTTACTTTTACATTTGAAGCAGCAGTATTCCCATCTGTTCCAGTGACATATGATGTATGTACTGCTATGTTTCCTTTTCAGGGAACCACAGCCGACCTACCATCACGCACAATGTCGTATGGGTCTTTAGATGGAAGTTCTTTTGCCACTCGTAACCCGTTTGGAGGCCCTTCAAGGCAAGGCTACCAGCCAGTCGGTAAGAGCGAATGAACGCGTGAACTATTTTGTTGGTTTTAAAAAGAGCATGCCATCAACATCAAAACAAAGTCAAAAGTCTTAAGCAACTTTCAATTCCAGATTTCTTCAATGGAGCTCAGTAGTTGTTTCACTTTTCAAAATACAAAGCAAGCAATCAAATTCAAATGTTAGCAGTCAACGCTCTTGTGATTCATAACGAAATGCATTATTCAAGCAATCAGCGACACATATGCATGAATAAGTACACAAAAAATGAAGGCTTTGCAAAAGTGCTGATTATATTGTCATTTTTTATTTATCTGTACTCTTATGCAGTTGGAATGTTGGAATATTTTTCTCTTCGAAAGATCCTCAAATTAACTGCCAGAAAAAAACACAATATTTCTAATCTAGTAGTTATCTGACTTTCTGAAGAAGGGTAAAGCCAAAGAATAATGGTCCTGTAATTTAAAGGTTAAAAGGTCAAATTATTATGATTGCTAACATAAAAATATGCACAAAGAACTAAAAAACCTCCGTTAGCTGCTGACCAGAACTGCCCCCTTGTATTTTTGTTAATCAGAAGCACAACTTCATTTTAATTATAAACATAAATTTGATTCAAATTTTGATCTTCCAGGTGGAGGAAATGTAACCTAAACTCTGTTTGCCTACATTTTTTGAATGAATATATGAATGAAGCTTTATTCATATGGCACTTTACTCAACCTTCAAGGTACCAAAGTGCTTCACAATAAAAGAAAGACAGAAGAAAGTTTAAAATAAGGCAAATCTGGAATAAAATGAAAACAGCATAAAATCACAAAAAGCAGTCAGCAATAAAATACATAAAAGATACATAAGAATGCAATAAAAAACAAAAAAGCCCTTCTAAAGACGTTTTCATTTAAAGCATGTGAGGTCAGATTTTTTAAGCGTATTTCTGCAGGAATTTTATTCCATAACTGAGGGCCGGCAATGGAAAAATCATGGTCATAGATAGACTCTGGAATCGCTGCGGAAAGTTAAGTTAAGTTAAGTAAATTGCTATGAGACCATAAAGAGCTTTAAAAACCAACAGTAAAAGTTTAAACTGAATTCTTAAATGAATAGGGAGCCAATCAAGTGAACTGAGTACGGAAGTGATCTGTTCTCATCTGGATGTTCCAGTTAACAGCCGTAATGCTGCAATGTGAACCAACTGGAGACGGTTCAGTGATTGTTGGGTGACACTGAAGTACAGAGAGTTACAATAATCTATGCGGGAGGTTAACATGGTGTGGACAGCTGCTTTAAGATCACCGCGACTCAGGGAAGGTTTAGCTTTATCTAAAAGGCGCAAGTGTTAAAAACTCATTTTGCCGATATTGTCAATCTGTTTATCAAATTTAATACAGCTGTCAGAGATAACTCACAGATTTCTAACAGCAGTAGAATTGTCACCAAAAATAATTCTCTCCGTTCTGGATTCATTCAAATGCAGAAAATTATGGCTTAACCACTGCTTTATGTCGTCAATGCATTCATTCATTCATTCATTCATTCATTCATTCATTCATTCATCTTCGAAAGCCGTTGTGTCCCTTACGGGGTCATGGGGCTGCTGGAGCCTATTCCGGCCCCTTGTGGGCAAAGGCAGGGGACATCCTGGACAGATCGCCAGTCTGTCTGTTGCAGGGCCACAATCACACACCCATCCACACCCACCTAAGGGGAATTTACAGTAACCAATTAACCTATGAAGCATGTTTTTGGACAGTGGGAGGAAGCCGGAGTCCCCGAAGAAAACCCACAGATCCATGGGGAGAACATGCAAACTCCACACAGAAAGCTTCCCATTAGTGTTCTGTTTCAGGTCCCCCCTGGGACTATAACCGGGGCCTTCTTGCTGTTAGGCAAGTGCACTGTCGTCAGTGCACTCTCTTAAAATGTTTTTGAGTCAGTCTCTATTTTCTCAGACTGAGGGGTGGATATATCTGCAGATCTTTAGCATAACAATAAAAAGACACATCATATTTTGGAATGACAAAAACCAAGAGGCAGCAGATATAAAGAAAAAAGAGCAATTTTCTCAAATGAAAGTGAGCAAATATTTATTTTAAGCAAAAATATCCAGGTCTATTTTTTCCTCCTTAAAGCTCTCAGGACATACATACATACATATATAGACAGACAGACGGACAGAAAGCCACCCGCAGTCGGGTGAGAGTGGTGTTTTTTATTAAATATATATCTAGATCTTTTGGAGCTTGTCATCTAAAAAGTGTGAGCACTCCTGTTGTAGATCATAAATGCTGCATATTTAAGTACATGAAGGGGAGCAAAAACATTTTAGTCTTTACCATGACAGAATCCTAAAAACCCACATGTACAAGGCACGTAGCCCCCATTGTCCATGTCAATGTAAAGAGAAGTGAAATGTGACTTCCTGAGGGGCAGGATATCAACAAGGGGCAGCAGGGATAATTGTATTTACTAATTAAGGAACTGGGAGAGGTGATCTGGTTCTATGGAAGATGACAGGGGACAGAAACGATCCTAATTAATCCTTCACATATCATGAATTGTTTATTTATTTTTGTCTAACTTAAAATTTTAAAAATGTATCTTGAGCATTGTAAAGTAATGCTCTCAGTCTTGTGCATTTGTGTTCTCTTAAAGGGTAAAGTGGTGATAAAAGCAGCTCCATTTAATTTGATCCTCTCTGCACTTTCATTAGCCTTGTAATGGGCTAGAAGAACAACACAAACCCTGAGGCAAAACATGTTCCAAGCCATGGATGAGTAAGAGAGAAAGTTAGATTCAGCAGATCCAGGTACAGGGAGGCATGATTTGTTCAAAGTCAAAGTATGTATTTTCTTTGAGGAGGAGTATGCCGCTTAAGTGAGAAAGATCAGCTTGTGCAAACATTTGGTATGTTTTTACAATGATGTCACAGGTAAAGTCTTTGTGTAACTAAAAAAAAAAAGCTGTGATTATGATGGCTGGCTTAAAACTAAACATAGAGTGACTGAAGCCAAATGTTTAAAAGTGTCTACTTGGAAACAAGCCTTCCATAATGCCATTCAAGCTGAGGAGCTTCATCGATTTGCCTTCAGTCCTTCACTTTGGGCCTAAAATCTGACATTAACCTTGAAACCACCACTACCTTTAGATTTTTCTATAGTAAAGGAATTTAGCCACTTTAATTATTCATTTTTTTTAGGAACACAGTCAGGTTGTGAGCTAGAAACTATGCCTCCCTTCAGAGGTATTAGAGCAGGTATTGATGGTAAAATATCTTGAATGAATGTGAAAACATGGATTGAACAGACTTTCTATTGGCATAAGGTTCTTAAATTTGGTTTGCATCAATTAGTACTGAAGTACTCATGCCCCCCCCCATGCCAGGATTTTAGGGGTGTTGACACATCAAAAAGAGTTTCCTCTTTGAAAAACAGACACATCACAGCTGACAGTGTAATCCAGAAACACTCAGACCATTTTGTGTTATTTCATCCTAACATGGTATATTTTGTCATGAAAACAGGTTGTAGTGCAGTTTTTGACAAGCTGTAGAACAGACTGACTGGTCTTCTTTATGTCTAAAGACACATTACTTAGCAAAGCTAAAGGCAGTGTCAACCAGCTACTACGTACATTTTGAGCGTATTGTACGGATGAAAATTGGTCATTTGTGCAAATATTGTGAAAATTCGTGGTTTTTATGTGACATTTCTACAGATGTATCACGAATGAACCACATTAAATCCGTGAAAGAAGTACAAATAAACCACGCAAAGAACACGTAAATTAACGCAGAACATAAACCATGCATGATTTCATATACAATTCATTAGTGATTTGTGTGTCAATTACTTATATATATGTGATATTAAAGTTATACATCGTGGTACAGACAATAAATTCCTTGTTTGTTCTGAATCAAATATAGCACCACAAGCAGCTGACTGGGAGAGAAAAAAAGAGAAAAGAACTAGACTGTTGTTGACTGGACTAAGGTCTTCTTTTCAGATGAAACATGGTTCACATGAAAGCTGGTGTCCAGTGTTTCTGAAGGAAGAATGTAAAGCAGCAGAATCCAGTGATGGTTTGTGGGGCCATGTCATCTTCTGGTGTTGGTCCACTGGCTTTTCTGAAGTCTACAGTCAGTGTGCAGAAATCTAATCCAGGAAATTCTACAGCACTTCATGCTGCCCTCTGCTGACCAGCTGTGCGGAGATGCTGATTTTATTTTCTAGCAACACACTGGCAAAGGACCCAAAGCTGCTTCACTGACTGCTGTGTTGCTGTGCTTGATTGACCAGCAAAGTCATCTGACCTGACCCTGATGGAAAATTTATGAAATGCTGTCATGAAGCAGATGAGAGCCAGCAATGCAGATGACCTGAAGACAGCCATTAAGCCAAGCACCTCTGCAGAGCCACAGACTGATGGTCTCCAAGCCGCTAATATAAGAACTTTGAGTCTTTGACAAACATCAGTGACTGAAAAAATGGGGTGAATTTCGTGATGGAATTTTCTCATAAAAAGAGCTGTTGAATAATCTTCTTATAAAGCATTTATATGTACTATGTCATAATATTGAATACAACAGTCCTTTAATAATTGTAATTGTCATTTTTCTTTGTATTGCCCTTATTGCTAAATAAATATTTTTTTGTAAAAGTAGAGTGGCTGTACGAGCAAAGACTGACGTGAAAATCAGCTGTTTCCTGACCTGTCAGTTAAAGTTAATATGGATTTGATAGTTCTGTGCATTCTGAGGACTGTTTACTTTTGCTTTCTTACTCTGTTCTCAAATGGATTTTATTACCTTTCAGTTCAGCCATGAAGTAGAGAATAAATGAACCGAGCCTGCCTGCAAAAAAGAGATCACACATATTTTTTTCCTTGTGGACTCCGGAGTTGTAGACACACATTTTGTACCTTTGATTCAGTCTGACAGTCTGCTTGTCTCCAAGTCATCTGAAGTGCGTTCTGGCAGATGGAAGCCTGAGCCATCAGAGCAGGCTTCTTTGATCACAGAGGAGCCTGGGTACACCGTGATGTCAGCCCCGGTAGTGTTGGTTTGCAGGGAGGAGGATGCCAAGCATAGCGGGGAGTTGAGCAGATCCTGACATAGTTGCTGTCTGTAGCTTGGGCTGATCTAAACGACTCAGGAAATGATCAAAGCTCAGGTTCAGTCTCTAATAGAGCTGTCGTTTCTGCTAATCTCTCCGTACCGTCTGAACAAAAGCTTGCAGCTCTGTGCGGGGCTCCCTCACAGGCAAAGTCACTGCCAGCACAGCTGACTGCCTTCATCTGAATAGAGGCCCAAGCAGCTGGATATCAGTAGATATTGACAGGCCACAGTTTTTTGTTCTCTTTTGTGAATAGTCCTGTGATAGAAGTGAAAGCTAACATTTATAGTCCTTTGCTCCTTAGCATGTAAACAGAACACTTATTAGTTTTCTTTGCATATGATGTGGCTTAAGCTGCATTTCTGGACCTCATTTTCTTACCCTGAGTTGACACTGCAGCTGGAGGTCCAATCTTTACGTAATTTGAAAAGTGCGAGAGGCACTCACATGGCAGCCAGTCCGGTTCAGCCAGTCCGGTTCAGCCAGTCCGGTCCGGCCTCTCCGGTCCGGCCTCTCCGACGCTCCGAGTCCGTTTTGTTGGCTTCAGTTTTTGGGCGGACGCTGGAGTTCTTTTTTGTAAAGTTGGGGGCACCGAAACAACCTAAACCGAGTGAGTGTAAAGTGCACGGTACTTTTTCAAAATAAAACACATTTTCTGCTGTTGATGTTTTTACTGTGGTGTAAACATTAAGTCAATATTTTTTACCCATTGTGTGAAGATGAGTCACACAGAAAAAGAAGTGTTGTGAATACAATCCAAAATCACAGCGGAATGAGGGTTTGTATAGAGGTACTTCCTATATAATTGGTGGGTTATTGCATGAACCTACGTGAGATCCCAGTCTCTGGAGTTCAGCAGCAGAGCCTGTGGCAGCAGCAGGACAACAGCCATCCATAGCCGATGTGAGTCATCTACCAGAGTGTGAGCCCAGAGTAAGAGCATGCTCCTGAAGTTGCTAGTTATTTTTATTTTTAACCATGAATTAAAAAAATATGTCCTCTTAAACTTGAAACCACATTTAAATGTTACAACTTGTTGCTTAGCATCTGAAATCTAAATCTAACAGCATTCCTTTTTGGCTCGTTGGTCAAACCAGTCAGTTTTGTTTTTTAGAGTTTAAAAATCATGTCGTCTAATAAGACCTCATGAGGTCTAATAAGACATCGGTTTACACCTACTCTAAACATGTGATACTGTAAAGCTATTGGAGGCATTATATTTTATTACAGGGTTTTAAAAGGGTTATAAAAACCATTCAATCAATCTATGAATAAATTTATCTAATCATATTGATCTGTCTGAGGAACATTTTTGATCTAATCGATGCGATCTATACCATTAAGAATTATTTAAAATGAGATAAATACATAATCAAGTCAATCTTGGAAAAAATGTCTTTTGCATTGAGTTACAATATGTATATTTCACTCTTACATAAAAATGACCAAGTGCATCAGACAACACATGTGAAGACATCAGCAAAATCTGATCAACCATTATTCTAGTCCAATGTGTGGAAACACTTTGAATTCAGCAAAGACATCTGAGCATACAGTGTGCTAATAATGGCCCCCATTATTTGGATGTGGACAAACAACAGTGAGCTGAACTTTAGGAAACTAAAATGTGAATGGATTTGACATTAATACTTGTTTATTTGTTTGTTTGTACACATATTTAATTTACACTTGATTATCTTGAAGAAATCCAAGGATTCTGGAAAACCTCACCTGCACTGTTCAGTGCCAGGTATTTCTCTCTGAGTCTCACTGGTTGATGTTTTGGCTAAAAATGTGTCCTGGGTCTATTTTAGGTCAGTGAATTGTGATAGTTTAAAATGAACCAACAATGACTATAAATCAGATCGGCAACTACATATATCAAATTGAATCATTGTCAAAATGAATAGTTACACCACTGCTTTTGAACACTAATGGTTTCTTTAATGTGTTTTTAATTAATTACATTTTTATACATGAGATTAGGGTTCAAGAGGAGAAAGAGAATTCAGGAATTTAATCTTAAACTTTTTGAACTTATCTTTCTACCCTTGGGAAGGACGGAACCATGTTAGAAACTTTGCTGGCTGTCTCAGTACACAGCATTTTCAGTAAAAGGCTTTGCACTCAGACATCTGTAGAACTGTTCACTGTGAGCTCACCTATTTAAAGTGAAGCTGAATTAGTGGATGGACTCTGACACTACAGATACTACGTCTGTATAGAAAACAGTCTGTTAATGCACCCACTTGAGTTTATAGTTTGTGTAGAGAAGATCTATGAAGTAACACAACTAGACAGTGTGGGGTTTGCATGTTCTTACGCACGTGTGGGTTTTCTCCAGCTTACGCCAACAGTAAAAAAAAACCTTCTTCATATGTTGATCAGTGACTCTTTAATGGTTACTTGGGTGTCGATGTGAGTGTGTGTGTGGTTGTTTGTCTCTGTCCCTAAGATACCCTGACTTTACCACTTCAGTGTCCGGATAGGCTCCAGCAACACATGACATCATATGGTGGGTTTAGAATAAAGATGGAAATTGTCAAAAAGAAAGATGAAAGACACCCAATCCAACAATGCAGATGACCTGAAGGAAGCTGTCAAAGCAACCCAGGCTTCTTGGATACCTCTGCATATCAGCAGGCTTACGTTCTCCATGCCACAAAGCATTCAGGCTGTAGTTTATATGAAGTTGCATGCACAATTTTAGAGATTTGTGCTTAAAATTTTCCTTTTTCACACTTTCACATCTCTTTGTTTGGAGGAAAAGCCCTTTGAGACATGTCATCCCGTTTTCAAGGGGGTCCTCAGAAGAAAACAAAACAGACAAAAACCGACAGGTACAGTTGAGCAAACTTTACACATATCAAAAAACATAAAGAGGAACTTAAAATATACAAGACAACGGACCCACACACACACACATAAATACACAAACACACAGACATTAATTTCATCTCTTAGCAGTTAGTTCAAGGGGAAGGGAATGAAAAGGCAGGGAGTGATATCAGATTCAATCAAAAACAGTTATGTGAGTGTTGAAGATGTTCTCAACAGTCATTTTTAAATGCAAAGAATGACGTTAAAGAGCGAATGGATGGAGGAAGATTCAGTCAGAGGGTGCTTTGTAATAAAATTACTATTTTCCAATTTCTTTTTTGACTCTTGGAACAACAGCAAAAATTTGATCTGTATGGCGCAAATTATAAGAAGACTAAAAAGGAATTAGATATTGTTTGAGATAATCTGGGAAACTGAGGCTGCTGCTACACTTAAAGAGGTCAAGTGAAGTTCGTCGGGAGGATGGGGGAAGCCAGGACAGTTGCTGATACATTAGACAGTGTTGAGTTCTAAATGGACAACAGAGAATAAATCTACACAAACTGTTCTAAATAACATTCAGTGGTCGGAGATTAGTGAGAGAGGTGTTTAGATATATTATGTCACTTGAGTCTAAAGTCGGGATAATCAGTTGTGAGATAATTTTCTTCCTGACTGAGAAGCTAAAACAATTGATTGATAGATAAAGTAATTTTAAACAATAAGAAATTGTATGGACAGTAAGGAGTCTATTATTATTGGTCTGATGTAATAATTGTAATTTTTTGAGACACTCATTTATAGGACAATCAAATAATTATCAACAAGAACAAAAGGCTTAACACAGGAGAACCCAACCACAATTTTCTTCAGGACTTTTAAAGTTTGTTAAACAAATTTAGTTTGTGTTTGTTCATTATGGGAAGCAGCAACTAACAGCAGCCAAAACATTCAAAATAAAAACATAAAAAACATAAAAAAACAATACATTAAAAAACATGTTTGTCATCCCATTTAAATGTTTCAAATATACCTTTAAGAAGGTAATGTCATATCCAAAAACAGTGTTCTGAGTCAGCTCTTTTCCTAAACCAGCACATCATCTGTTTAGCCTTCTGGCTCCAAAGCTGCCACACAAACCTACTGAGAACGACTTCACGTATTTCATCGGCTCACAATGAAAAACAGGATAAATAGACTTCCCTTTTTAAGAAACTTAATACATGATTTGTGTTTAATAAAACATGAAAAATTGTTTTTTTTTTTTTATTTAATCATGACCAAGTAACAATGAAAAAAAACCTTTCAGTTGGCTTATACTACGCTTGCTCGAATGTAATAAAACAATATGTAATAAGTGTCATGTGCAGGAGGCTCGAGAGCCGGTAGGACCCAGGCGCAGAGACGGGAGGCAAACGGGTTCAAGGGAAAGGGGTTTAATTATAACAAAAAGCGCTGCAGAGCAGGATGACAACAACAAAACAAAAACTCACTGTGGCGTGGCGAGGCATGAAACATGGAAACATGAGTGTGGCAAAAACATGGAGACATGAACACCATGACAAAAGGTAATGGACCAGCACAGGAGGAAGGCAAAGACAAGACTTAAATACAGACAGGGCAGACAAGACACAGGTGGACACGATCAGGGCTGATGGGGACCAAAGGAAGTAAAACTCAAGAAACAAGACAAGACCTTTCAAAATAAAACAGGAAACAGAACCAAACCATGACAGAACAAGACAGAAAGCAAAAACCAATACAAAAGAAACTCAAACTATGACAGTACCCCCCCCTCAAGTAACCGCTCCGAGGTTCCCAAAGTCAACTGAAGGGGGGACCCCGGAGGTCAAACCTCGACGGGCATAAGAGTCCAAGGAGTCTGGAGGACGGCCGGGGGCTGCGCCGTCCGGCGAGGCAGGTCCGGCGGACGGCCGGGGGGCCGAGCGGTCCGGCGAGGCAGGTCCGGCGGACGGCCGGGGGGCCGAGCGGTCCGGCGAGGCAGGTCCGGCGGACGGCCGGGGGGCCGAGCGGTCCGGCGAGGCAGGTCCGGAGGACGGCCGGGGGGCCGAGCGGTCCGGCGAGGCAGGTCCGGAGGACGGCCGGGGGGCCGAGCGGTCCGGCGAGGCAGGTCCGGAGGACGGCCGGGGGGCCTTGCCGTCCGGCGAGGCAGGTCCGGAGGACGGCCGGGGGGCCGTGCCCACCGGCGAGGCAGGTCCGGAGGACGGCCGGGGGGCCGTGCCGCCCGGCGAGGCAGGTCCGGAGGACGGTCGGACGTGGAGTCAGGCTTGGAGGAGTCAGGCTTGGAGGAGTCAGGCTTGGAGGAGTCAGGCTTGGAGGAGTCAGGCTTGGAGGAGTCAGGCTTGGAGGATTCAGGCTCTGGCGGGTCGGGCCAGCAGTCAGGCTCTGGCGGGTCGGGCCAGCAGTCAGGCTCTGGCGGGTCGGGCGGGTCGGGCCAGCAGTCAGGCTCTGGCGGGTCGGGCGGGTCGGGCCAGCAGTCAGGCTCTGGCGGGTCGGGCGTTGAGCCGAGCTCAGGCGGGTCGGGCGTGGAGCCGAGCCCAGGCGGGACAGGCGTGGAGCCGAGCTCTGGCGGGTCAGGCGTGCCAGTGGGAGCAGGAACGGTTCGGGGCGCAGGCGGCACCCCCCTGGGAGCAGGAACGGGTCGGGGCGCAGGCGGCACCCCCCTGGGAGTCGGGAGGGGTCGGGGGACGTCCGGGAACACCACTGGACGAGATTGTGCTGCGTCCGGGACCACCACTGGACGAGGTTGTGGTGCGTCCGGGACCACCACTGGACGTGGACGGTGGCGGCGACGACGACCCCCCCCTCAGGGCAAGCCGGCTCCCAGTAAAGTCCAGGGAGCTCCCACTCCAGGCATATGAGGGAAACTGGGCCTGGTCAAACACCCAAAAAGACCTCGTATGCTCGGCTTCCTGGCAGTAGACCACCAGAAGCCGCATGTCCCGCTCTGCTGGGTCCAAAAAATTTGGCTGGTCCATTCTGTCCTTAGCCCAAGTCCTTAAATTTAGCTCAAAAATTGTGTCACACTTTCAGCACAAAGATGCTGATAAGCAGTAGGGATACAATAAAATCACTTCCGACATTATTTGGTTCACTGGTGTAATTTTGCATGGTTTGGTTTTTGATTCAGATTTGTGGCGTCCCAGATTAGAAAGTGTCAGATATTCACACATGCTGTCAGTATGACATCTTGTCCTCCTGGAAACATCTCTTCTTGTTTCTATTACTTGATTTTTTGACACCCCAGCAGCACCTGTGCAGTTTACCCAAAATGTCATCTTTAAATATTTCATTTACCATTTAAGAGTGCTTTAGGCACAATTATTTTATTAATTTTTCATTTTTTGTTAGCAGCTCAGAGCGTTTTACAATTATAAACAGATAATAACAGATAACTACAGATAAGAAAAAAAAAAAAACGTCCGTCATGATCAGCTAGACCGAGCAGACCCAGATGCTGGAACCCGGAAGGACCACAGGAGACCAAAACGGATTTAAGGATTTATTGTTCCAGTAAGTTGTTGATGATTGGACAGGGACCAGTTAGTGAGTATGGATGTTGATTATCCAACGGCGTGGTAAATCTGGTGAAGTGGCTGGGGCCAGTGGCGTGGCGTGGAGTCATGGCGTGGCTTTGAGTCGTGGCGTGGAGTCGTGCCATGGCTTGGAGTTGAGGCGTAGCCGGAGGCTTTGGATCTCTGGTGATATTCAGTAGACTCGCGTGGAGACAGGAGACAGGTCGGCACTCGTGGAAACTGTCCATAGAGGGGCAACAAACTGGCGATAAATGCTGGAGAAGGTTCCTCTTAAGTAGCGCAGGCAAGATGATGAGATGAGTGCCTACAGCTGGGCCTAATCTGGGAAGCAGAGCAGAGAAGGGAGGGGGGCACCATGACACCATCCCTTTGCCCCACTCGATTTGCAGATTCACCCCATGACCCCAAGCACAATGCGTAAAGGCACGGAAAAAGAGACAAATTATCAGAAATCTCTTTTAGCAAGAGCCACTCAGCCACAGGACATTGCCACAACAGCCCCCCAGATCACATAGGGACAGGGTCAACCCCATAGCTGTGAGACCCCAGCCATCCCAGCAAGGGTGGGCACCACGGCAACAACCTCAGACCAAACCGGCAAACCCTGGTACAAAAGATCCCCACATGGAAACACTGGGGCTGAAATCCTAATAAAAAGAAAGTTAAAAATCAATACAGAAAAGGTATTTGAATATATAAAAGCCATAGTAAATAAATATAAAATAAATACATAAAAATTAATTGAAACAAAACGTTTTTCTTAATAAATGATCAAAAATTAAAAAGTTGGGTCATGGGCTTCTACCTAAAAACCTCTACAGGCTCTCCAGCTCTGAGGTTTCTTCAGCAGACTGTTCCAGAGGCGAGAACCTCAGAGCCGCAGAATGAGACCTCACTCTATGTTTTGGTCCTCACCTTAGAAACAACTAACTTCATTGAGTTTCAGCTGAAAGCCTTTAAATAGCAAATCCTAGTCTACAGTCAAAGCTAAAGTCCTTTTGCAAATTAATTTTCTCTTGAAGCTGGCCAATGCCAAGACATCTTCTGAAAGTCTATTGGCCAGTGTGTCCCTGCAGTTGTTAGAAATGCACCTGGTTCCTGCAGCTGTAACAGCAGAGTGGCGTTGTGCTGGGCCGGACCCTCAGATACGTCCACACAGTTGGTTGCCTTTGAAACCGTTCTGGAAAGCCACTCGGTTAAGTGTGAATGAAGGAGGAGTGACAGGATGTGACAAGGCTGTGATGAAGACTTGCTACTTCAACTGCATGCACTGCTGACAGGCAGTAAGTGGCCAAAGTGGGCCATGTGTCACATGCAGATTAAAGACTTAGTGAAATGCCATTGATCCAGGCCTCTGCTGCTCTGCATTGTAATATGCAGTTCAATTGACCTTGGGTTCTGTTCTCCAAAAAGCGGCTCTTATGACGACCCAAGAGAACTCTGTAGACACCTGCTGCATTTTACACGGTTGACCTGCGTTGTCAGATCTGGCAGTAAAAAATAAATAAATGAAAAAAAAAAAACTGGCATCAAAAATCGAGATCCCTCTTTTGTTAAAAAAACAAAACTTTACAAAACTTTTTGTTATGTTAGAACAGCTGCGCACAACCCAGCCTTACTCCTATTTCATCAAACCCTGTCAGAGATGAAATAATTACTTACATTTTTACTTATTAAACTGTCTCTATAAGTTACCACGAAGGAAGGAATTCGGTTGTTTTGCTCAGTTTGTGTTTTCTGATGTCATTTGTACTCGTTTTCTAACTTTGGGAAGTTTGCTTTATTCTAATCCAGCCTTCGACAGCAAAAGGAGTTCAGAGCCTGTTTCACATGGCTGCACATTTACCAGTCAGCTCCAGCAGCAGTAGCAGCTGTTAGGAGTTGATCAGGTTCAGGCCGTCCCAGAGCTACTCAGAAGATAAATTGCAGATTTTTTTTTTAGTGAGCAGAAATTGTGGCCTTTGTCAGTGAGAGTGCAGGAGCTGACTTCAGGCATAATGAGATGGGAGATCTTGATTAAGCTCCTCTCTGATTTGAGAGCATAATTGAACATTCTTGATAGCACCTTTGTGCAATTCACAAGACCCTTGATGAGGGCCTGATGGTAAATTCATCTCCTTCACTTTGTCACGTATTAGAGGAACACAAATTGGGGCACTTTGTTTTTCTTTTTTAATTTATTTTCTTGCTTTGGAAATCCCAAAAAGTTTATTAATTCAACTAATAGTCTCCATAAACTGCTGTTATTTCTAGGAAGCTCAGAAGGGTTTCTCTCTCAGAGAACTGCAAACTCATCTTCTAACAGCATTTGTTTAATACTGATTTGTAAATCCTCTAAAGACGACCCTTTGATTGTAATGCTCATATATCATGGGTGTGAGTTAGGTAGTCAAAAAACAAAACAAATCCTTCAAGAAATATTTAAAATACTTCAAATGCCGCTGTTTTAGAAAGTCTGTTCATTTGGTGAAACGAGGAATTTGCTGTTTTCAACAAATTCTGGTCTGTGGTTGAGGGCGAGGCGCCGGTCTGTTCACCGCTTTACCTTCCTTTTCATTTGTCCCAACGCTCCGCCATCTTTGTCCCAGAAGTTGAAATTTTTCTGTGCTGCAGTTTCCAAACAGACAGTCCTCCATGTTGAGTTTCTGTAGGTGAATTCTGACAAATCACTTCTATATCCCATTAATGGCTAACATCCTACTCTAAATCAGCGGTCTCAATCTATTTTAGGCCTCAGAGCGATACAAAGATTTTCACGAGTGCCAAACATTTTTTTAGCTTCTGGTTTTGAGAAAGAAGTAAAAGAAAAATCTATTTTTTACGATAACATTTTCCTACAGAAAATCTGGTTAAAAAAGACAATTTCAAAATAGCAGATATTTTACAGTATAGATAAAGATTCAATAAAACAAAGTATAAAATTCTTTGAAAGCAAAATTTCTTTATTTTCATAAAATGTAATGTTAATACTGTGACAGCTCTATTCAGATCAGATTTTCTTTCAGGAAAAAAAAAGTAATCATAGTTTTTTGTCTTTAACATAAACCAGCATTTTCTCCACTAAAGCTTCTTAATTTTTCTTTACTGTAAAAAGAAATTCCAAAATATTTCTTTCACAAGTTTTCACAAATCAAAAACTGTGTTTTATTGAAATTGTATCATCTGTAAAATATCTGCAGAGAGTTTAAACTTTCTTTTTTTCTCTAGATTTTGTGTTGATGATTTTCCCTTAACTTTACCCTTAACTTTACAACAGAATATACAAACAAATGCTAACTTCAGTCTTGTCTGACTTAAGATGTGGCAGATAGGTGGCCTACAACAACAAAACATGCAACCATCACAAAAACAGACATTTTCTAATATTAACAAAAGTGTTTCTAACTATATTAGCAGCGCTCTCCTAACAGTACAGTCAGATGTAGCACATCATACAGAGCAGGTTTAATGTGTGGGAACAACTGTCTCAATACGTCCATATTAAAGACTCCTGGTTTTGTATGTAAATGCTGATTTTTTTTTTCTTATTCTGTTTTCTCTTTAAGAAAGAAACCTTGCAAAGACGTTTGTTTTTCTTAACTTTGCTAGCTTAGGGGTTTCAATGTAGTGATCAGAGCTTTGAGAAAGTGAAAATGGATTTGAAGACTGTGTCACACAGCCACTAAATACAGTTTGCACATTTTCACATACTAAATTTCTGTATTTTGTGATACGTGTGATATAAGTTACTCATAAGTGGGGTTTTATTTTTGCGTTCGGTATTTGTCGATGTACGCAGATGTCCATCGAGGGTTTCGGCTGACGGGTCTTTACATGAATTTGGTTTTGAGCCGTTCAAAATTTTTGATTGCTTGAGGCAGTTTACGCGTATTTATTGTAGTTTTTAAGTAATTATCATCTTATACTATTGTGTTTGTATTTGTGACTTTTTACAATCATTCTACATGGGTCTAACCGATTTTTTTACGCATGTCCCACTGGTGTATAACTTTTATTTTGCATATACATACATATCACTTTCAATAAATTGTTATTGACGCACAAATCACTAAGGAATTGCATATAAACAGCGCAATAATCACGCACGGTTCAAGCACAATTGTCGTGCTGTGTGACAAGTGTACAAATCAGCCAATCTTTCACCTCTTCGGCAGTTTATAGCGAGCCAATGAGAGCCAATGCTAAAGGGAACGTTACCAAAGCCAACCGGGTAATTTCATAACTGAGTGAATAAGTGAAACATATTGGTTTAGCAGTTGCTGAAATACCTCTATCTTTTTACATTACCTGCTATATCACAAGCAAACTTGTGTTCATTTTTCTGTTCCTTTTTTTTATCTCTACACCTGCTATCCAATGAACAGACACATGCAATACACACGCATGAAGACACAGCTGTTAACCATTTTTCTATTACCTGATTGTCCTTTAGCCCTTGTGCTATCCTAGGCATTTTAACATTGGGAGTGGGGTCATCTAGACCCACTAGACAGTGCCCTGAACCTTTTTTCTTCAATGATTTGTGATCTTCACTGGTGTCCATGGATTACATAAAATCATTTTCACCTTTCTCCACCTTTGTCATGGTAGGGAGAACACGTCAATGTAAGGGTGGGGTCATCTGGACCCCATAGCACAATGGTTAAGGATGCATGGTGGTGTAGTGGTTGGCACTCTTGCCCTGGTTCTTTCTGTGTGGAGTTTGCATGTTCTCCCTTTGCATGTGTGGGTTTTCTCACTGCACTCCAGTTTCCTCCTATAGTCCAAAAAACAGGCTTCATAGGTTCATTAATGTTTAAACTGCTCTGGGTGTGAATGTGAGTGTGTCCCTGCGATGGAATGGCGACCTGTTCAGGGTGAACCCACCCTTTGGGACGAATGATTGTCAGAAATGCTGGCTGCAAACAGCCATTCTCTTAAGTGGAGCAGACAAGATGCAGTTTGCAGGATTCCAGCCCTCTATTGGTCGTGTTAAATGTCTTTCTATGCAGTTTGATCAACCCGTCAGAACAAAAAGCTGAAAGCACCTGGCAACTCTCACACTTTTAACGTCTGATCCATAATCATAACTATAAAAATAAATAAGCTGTAACTAAGTGACAACAAAGTGAAAGAATTACAAAAAATAAAACCTAAGAAAATGTCTTTTCTGATGTGTTTTCAAAGCCACACAGGTCAGCCCTTCAGAACTGCAGGATGTTTTTCAGGAGACCTCTTCCAACATCTTCCAGATCAACAGTAACGGTAACATTGTATAAAGCTATGAATACAAAAACAATTTAAAATGGAAATACATTCAAAGGTCTAACTTAAATGCACAAAAGTCTGTTCAGCTGGATTCTCCTCACATGCTCTCCTCATTTTGTTCCGCAGTTGTCACCCTGGAGAACAATCTGCAGTCAATGGGAACATCCAGAGACACAGCAGAGCTGCGACAGAGTCTGTGAGTAACACACAGACACACACACACCCATACACAAACAGCGCCTGCCAGCAGACGCATTCACACTAGGTATTGAATGGCGAAGCTTTCCTTGAACATATTGATTGTTGTTTTTGTGTCGAGAAGCCAAAAATAAGCAGATCCAACTGTGATGACAAAGTGTCCAATCTAAGATGATTACATGCGTTTCAAATCAGTTACATCCCACTGTTTTGTTTGGCACATCGTCAATTCTATTGAACAATCTTGCGATGGCTTTGGAACATTTCTGTTTCAAACAGCTTTGTTTTTTACCAAGCATACTTTTGCAACATTGATGTTCCTTTCAAACATCATGTCTGCTTCCTAATGGTTATTTCTGAGAATTCTTTCTGTCTTTCTGCATCCATCTGTCTAGGAAAACAAAATTGTAAAGTTTCCTCATTCGTCTTGTGTTTTTATCGGGCCTTTGTTCTGCTCTGTTAGTACTGTGGTTGTTGTACGACCACCATTAGATGGGATCCTTTCTAATAGAACCCACCTTTGAATGTTATGTTGAAAAAAACAGAAGCTAAGGGTGTATTCAGACTGGACACATTTGCTTAAAGTCAACTAGAGTTTGTTTCAACAGATATTCCGTGACACATTTTTCAGTCTGAATACACCCAAACAGACCCTAGTCCTCAACCAGGAACCGCTCTCTCGCACATCTTTGGAGGTGGTCTTGGTTCGTTTGGGAATGAGCTCAATCTGATTACAATCTGTCTTCAGAGTGGAACAAATGGACCAAAACAGCCACCGTAGCCTACGTATCAGAGAAGGACTGTGGCAACAGATGAGCTGCAGACAAATATAAGACAACAATTGTTGTGTTATCAAACAGAAAAAAGGGTCCAACTTTTTACTTGTTAGTATGTTTATTTTAACACAGCTGAAAACGCTTCTTACTGGCTTTTCTGTATCTCGTTACATGGTGTGCATCCGACACTGCTGTGACGTCAGCCTAAAAGCTACCTTTGGGGTCCTTACAGATTCTCTTAAACATAACCATAACACCAAACGATAAGACTCAGCAACTCATTGAAATGTGGTCGGATGAATGCAGACTCATTAAAACAACTTTTAACGTGACACATGTAGCTTTTTACTGGTTTCCCGTCATTATAAACCCTTTTCAGTGTACCTTCTTAGACATTGTCAGGATCCGCTCAGCAGTGATTGAGCCACAGGGCAAAAAAGATCTTCAAATAGGGGTTTTAGTTTACCCAACACAAAAATGGCATCAGCCTAAATTAAAATTAGGTAAACTTAACAAAAATGTAACAGAGAGAATCCATAACAAAGCTAAAACCAACTGAACCCTAACTGACCCACCAACAGGAAACATCAGGGGGATTTTATACTGGCTGATCATACCATTGACACAATAGGGAGGGAATCACAAATACAAAACTTTCAAAACCTAAATATTAATTAAAGCAGTAAATTACTAGTAATTTAAAACTTTGACAAACAAACTGAACTTATACTTTAAAACAAGTTTAACATGTTTGAAAAAACACAAACAATAGTCCAACTTAAGAATAAACTTTATCTCCCCCCCTCCATCATATCCTGATGGAAGTGATCAGGAAGTTGTCCATGCTCTTCATTTTTCCACC
The DNA here is from genome assembly GCF_053564925.1 of Oryzias latipes. NCBI lineage: Eukaryota > Metazoa > Chordata > Actinopteri > Beloniformes > Adrianichthyidae > Oryzias > Oryzias latipes. The sequence continues at coordinate 10,967,806 of NC_136252.1, forward strand.
TCATAAGGAATTTCTTCAGCTTCTGCCTCAGAAAGAACTCAAAAGAATAGAATTACTCAAAAAAATTTTTAACTAAATGTGTGCACAAGTCATTAAGTCAATTTTGTAATGTGTAAAATAAAATAAATGATTTCTTTTACAACAAAGAAATATAACAAATTAACTTAACTGAGGGGCAGTGGGTTCTGCCCTCAAATACATCTTCTTGCCAGGAGCCGCCCTGCAGCGTGCCACCGGATCAAAAAAGCAAGTACAAAGTGTTGAGCCTGACATTCATACACACCTTCCAAACCTGTGACAAGATATAAAGTTTGAATGAACTAAAAGGGAAGCCCCATGACAGCAGGCTGAACCAGACCAAATTCAGCGGACTGGGTGCAAACCAAACAGTTTTCCCAGTCTGAATAAACCCTAAAGTTTATTTTCTTGTAATTAGTCGCTATTTATATGTTAAAGTATCAAGATTGGAACAATTCCTCAAAATACATATCTGTGATAAGGCCAATATTAAAAATAAACAAAACATTTATTTTGGCCACATAAATGGTAGATTTTAAAATGTACTTTATTTATAATTCTTTTACAGTAAAAACAAATATTGTTTTGTCAATTTCCAAGCATTGATTATTTAAAATGAGCTTGCGTTAATGTGGAACTTTTCAACTGGAGAACTACAGACCAGAGTGAATGTGTGTGAGCTGCAGCCAAAACGCATTTGTGTTTCTGAAGCATCGGTTATGGCTAACAACATTCATTTTTGTCATGGAAGAAAAAAAGGATTAAGAATCTACTTTACTGCAGACATTGGTGATTCGCCACAGTGAAGGCCTAATTAACCACCAACAAGTGTGTCAGGTTTCTCACTTGAGATCTGTGCAGTAAACCCATGCCAACCTGCTTTTCAAAACTTCGTTTACCCCCAGAAAGTCCACAGTGTTGCTACAACTTTATTTTTAACTGTAGTCTGTTCAAAGACTAAACTTCACTAAAAAGATGTGTTAAGACCAAAGTATCACCATTGCCCGCCTAACAATTAGATATCATGCCTCAGGATGGAGTTCGGTACGTTCAGACGGCCTCACTAAGCTTTTTGAAAAGAGGAAAATGTAGTGACTTTCCAAATAGACTCTGGCTTATTTGTCAAAATGATTTTCTGTTTTTTTTTGTAATGTACCTTAAATCTGGTTTTAAATGCTGTTGAGTAGAGCAAATTTGACAATTGCATACATCTAATTTCAAAATACATATTTCTTGAAAATGACCATAGACAGCACCACAATGGAAATGGTGCCTAGCACCCGAAGGTCACTTTTGTCAGAAATAAAGCATGCTTGTCATTATGTAAACACCTAAAAGGAAGAGGGGAGACACATTAACTGGGAAACGGAGTAAAGGAATAGGACATGGATGTTCACCAATGGTAAAATTATACATAGATAAGTAACGTCCTAAACAAACAAACTGTGGTGACAGTGACGATCTTAAGGCAATTCTAGAACTGTCAAACAAGCTGAGTTTGACGCAGCAGAAAAGGAGGCCAACAATGGATCATCCGCTTCAGCCTGACTCCGTGAGAAATGCTGGATGGATGTGTCTCTGTTCTCCCAAACTTGATGTTCTGCAAATGTGTAAAAGATTGGACATGTCCTGAAAACTGCCTGCAAGTCTTCAAATTCCAGGAAACTGTATGCCAGCTGTAAATAGGAGTCATTAAATCTGGAATTGATTTATAGCACTATACATTTCTTTATGTTTTTGTTCAGTTTTTGCTTAGTGTTTTATAGTACATGTCTTTATTGACTAAAGTATGATTCCACGAGGAGGAAAATTAGTAACTCTAAAGTGATAAAATATTTAAAATGTCAAAAACTCAATTGGCTAAAGACCAGAGTCAGCGGCGGATACGTACTTATGCAGATCCACCCCCCCATAGAATGTCTGAACAATGTCCGCCACCGATCCTTACTCATCAAAAAAAATTCTGAAACATTTCTGATGCTGTGTAAATCATTTATTAAAGAACGTTGGAATATTGCTCAATATAGAATGTTTTTTTTTTTTATTCAGAGCGATAGACTGTACCATATTGGTACTTTAGAAGTGTCATTCTTTCTGGCCGCTTCTGAGTCAGCTGATGCTATTTCTCCCTGCAGGGACACAAACTTTGGTTTTAACAATTCAGGAACCGGAGGAAATAGCTGTGAAATATTCCATGGCAGCCAGCAAGGACGCCGGCGGGCCGGTGTTGTGGCAGGATGTGTTTCTCCTGACTCTGCCATCGTTGATTTTTTTTCATAGCACTCCTATTTTGCCCCAAAAAGCGTAAAATGAAGGTGGATGTTTATTAGTTTATTCTATATATTTGCTACTTTATTTTGCAGCTATTGTCATATTTGCATTGATTTTCCACGAATTCTACGTAAAACGACAACAGCTTTTTGTGTATTCAATTGAAACAAAAATGACTTATAGTATATTTGGGTAAGAAATGTGATTTATGAAAGAGACTTTGTTATGGAAGTATTTAACCACAGGCAAATAGTGCTACTGCAAATTATTGGGGGGCACACATTCTGGCAGGCTGGATCAGCGGCCTGACAGAATCTGTGCCCCTGTCGTTCTTTTACATAAAATATGTGGGGAAAAATTCAAATGTGACAATAAAATCCCGCAAGCCCAAAGTACACTGTAAACATCCACCTTCTTTTCCTGCTTCTTGGGGCAAAGCATGAGTGCTGTGAAACAAATCAACTGTACCACAAGTTGCGCTGCGACAGGGGAAACAAATTATGACAGGGGAAACATGTCTTGGCACAACACCGGTGTGCTCTTCATCTCCGCTCCCGTCCTCCCCCGAGCGCCTCCTTCGGACACAAAAGTCTCATGCAAGCATCCTGGGCTCAGCGTTTGTGGTGAACTGGAGGAGTCATGTGACTGAAAAAAATTTGTGAATATGTGAAACCACAAAGTTTGAAACGCGAATTAGTGGGGGGACACTGTATATCATCTCAAACTGTTCAGTGACTCTGCAGCAGAAATCGTTGACAAGCAGCTCAAATCTACAGGTACGTCTTTCTCAGCCATTCTTTTTTTTTTGGAACAAATTTCTCAGGAAGAAGCTCATTAAAATGGGCAGCTATAGTTTTTTTCCCCCACTAGTTGTTTTTATATGTAAATGATAATAATGTTGTGCATCTTTTTTTTTTTTTTTGATTTTATGCTTGCAAATGAAAACAAAAATGGTTTCTTTCATTTTTGATTGGGAAACATCACACTACTGTTGAAAATGGTTTTCTTGTTTTAACATGCTAAAACCGCTTTTGTGTAAAAGGGCAAAATGAAAGCACTTTTTGTACCTTTATTTAAAAGGGTCCTTCATTGTCTGCATCCTTTTCTGCCGTTAGGGTTAATAGAATTCGACCCTGTGCTGTAATCGCGGAAATGCACAAGGCAACAAGTTTAAGTGGATTAATGGCTGGTACCCTCTGGGTGTCATTGGGTCTGTTACCACACCACAAGCTTCTGCCGTTGTTCTTGAAGAATTACACAACAGAAAATTTGGACCATATTATTAGAGAGTATCTTTAAATGACTGATAAGCTACACAGCATCCACTGAAGGTCAAGCTGGTTGAGAGGCTGTGGAGACATGTGGAGACATTTATAATTCAATTCAATTCAATTCAATTTTATTTGTATAGCCCAAAATCACAACAACAGTCGTCTCGATGGGCTTCGAAGTAAAACATGAACTCAAAAGGATCACGAATACAAAGAGTTCAATAGGAAAATACTAAAATGAACTAACAAACTGACTAAGCTATACTGGACATCTCTGCCCTTAGACCCCCCCTTCGCGGTAAGGAAAAACTCCCAAAAAAAACGGATTCCGGAAAAAACGAAGAAACCTCAGGGGTGTCCACATGAAGGAGGGATCCTCCCCCAGGACGGACAGGCGATTTACCAGAACTCTTAGAAAAGAATTAACTTAGCTAAATCTACAACTACATATATAAAAGTCCAGCAGACGAGCTTCATCCAGCCGTGGTTGGGGGGGACAGTCAAAGGCGCGAGTCGAGCCGGAGACAGGAACCACAGCCAGGTGTAGGAGCAGGAGCAAAGGCGAGGTAGACGGTCAGGAGCTGGAGCACGGATGAACCAACTGGAATCTGGAAGCAATCCCACTCCCCAGGAGGGGAGAGGAAAAGAGGGACAATACATGAATCGCACTGTACCAAACAGAGGCATGGAGAACTAAATGATAAATTATGATCAAGAATAGAGGAGAGGAAGGGTAGAAGTAAAAACAGGAAAGAGGACAGAACCCCAGTGCACCATAGTTACCCCAGCTTCAACTTCTAGCAGCCTTTTAAAAGAAATAGTTATTATTAAATTTAATTTAAACAAATTAACATTAAGTTAAATAATCTCTGAATACTGACTAGTCTGACAATAAGCCTGTCCAAAGAGGAATGTTTTAAGTCTAACTTTGACTGTAGAAACTGAGTCGGCCTCTCTTACATGAGCTGGGAGTTTATTCCATAAGACAGGGGCTTGGTGACTAAACGCTCTACCTCCAACTGTACTTTTACTAATTCTAGGAACCACAAGCAGTCCTGCATTTTGCGAGCGAAGTGTTCTCATTGGATGGTAAGGGACTATGAGGTCCTTAATATAGGACGGGGCCATTCCATGTAAGGCCTTATAGGTTAACAGGAGGATCTTGAACTTGATTCTGGAATCAACTGGGAGCCAATGGAGCGAAACTAACACAGGAGTGATGTGATCTCTTCTGCTGGTTCCAGCTAACAATCTAGCTGCTGCGTTCTGAACAAGCTGGAGACTTCTTAAGGAACTCTTAGGACACGCTGCTAACAAGGAGTTACAGTAATACAGCCTCAACGTAACAAATGCATGGATGAGTTTTTCAGCATCACTCTTAGAAAGTATATTTCTGATCTTAGCAATATTCCGCAGGTGAAAAAAGGCAGTTCTGCACGCCTGAGATATGTGAGCCTTAAATGATAAGTCCTGGTCAAGTAAAACCCCAAGGTTTCTAACTGTGGAATAGGGGCTATACTTATGCCATCCAGGGAGACTATCTGAGCAGACAGAGCATCTCTGAGGTTTTTAGGACCAAGTATAATGACCTCAGTTTTTTCTGGGTTCAAGAGGAGGTAATTAATTGTCATCCAGGTCTTGATGTCACTGATGCAGGCGTTCAGTTTCTCTATCTGGTCATTCTGGTCAGGCTTCATGGATAAATACAACTGCGTATCGTCGGCATAACAATGAAAATTAATGCTGTGTTTCCTGATTATGTTTCCTAGGGGTAGCATATAAAGCGTAAACAGGATCGGTCCCAAGACTGAGCCCTGTGGGACTCCATAGTTAACTCGAGTGCACTGAGAGGACTGTCCATTTACATTAACGAACTGATACCTATCGGACAGATAGGATTTAAACCACTGGAGAGCAGATCCTCTGATCCCTATGTCCTGCTCTAATCTATGGAGTAAAATACCGTGGTCGATAGTGTCAAAGGCTGCACTGAGGTCCAACAGGACCAGAATAGAAAGTAGTCCCTTTTCTGAGGCCAATAACAAGTCATTAGAGACTCTAACTAGTGCAGTTTCCGTACTGTGGTGAGGTCTAAACCCCGACTGAAAGTCTTCAAAGTGGCTGTTGTCCTGTAGGTGGCAGTAAAGCTGCTTAACTACAACTCTTTCTAGGATTTTAGAAATAAAGGGCAGGTTTGATATCGGTCTATAGTTGGCCAAGATGCTAGGATCCAAACTGGGCTTTTTCAGAAGAGGTTTAACAACTGCATATTTAAAAGACTGTGGCACGTAACCCGTTTCCAGAGAGGCATTTATCATTGTTAATATGGGATCATTAATTAGGGGAAAAGTTTCTTTAAAAAGTCTGGTGGGAATTGGGTCTAACAGACACGTTGAGGATTTGGAAGACGTAATAATTGATGTTATTTCCGCTTGATCCACAGCAGTGAAGCAGTCCAATGTTACAGAGGTTTCTATGGATGCCTCCATTTCTACCGCTTCAGCCTGTTCTGGGCTGATAGTAGGAATAACTTGATTTATGTCTAATATTTGAGATTTTACTATCGAAAAATGTAAGAAAATCATCGGAGCTGAGACAAACAGGAACATGTGGTTCTACTGAGCTCTGACTGCGAGTTAATTTAGCAATAGTGCTAAAAAGAAATCTTGGATTATTTCCATTCTCTGATATTAAAGTTGAATAGTACTGGCTTCTAGCTCTACGCAGGGCTTTTTTATAATTTAAAAGGCTATGTTTCCAGGTATTCAGAGACTGCTCTGAACCGGAGCGGCGCCATTCTCTTTCCAACTTACGGGTTTCTTGTTTAAGAGAACGAGTTTCAGCGTTAAACCACGGTGCTACTCGGTTTTGTCTGACGAACTTAGGTTTCAAGGGGGCAACAACATCGAGTGTACTCCTGAGGGCTTGTAAGGCATCATTAACAAAGTGGTCATTTATACTAGGACTGATACTATGGGAGCTGGTCTCAGAGTATTTTCTCAGAATATCACTAAGTACTGGCTGAACTGTGTGTTTAAACTCAGACACAGAACGGTCAGTTAAGGTTCTTCTAAGCTGTTTCTTATTCACTGGGGCAGAAGGATGTTCCAGTGTAAGCTGGAAGGTAATCATAAAGTGATCGGAAATGATGGGGTTAAGAGGAAGGACACTCAGCTGGCTGATCTCTATCCCATGGGTTAGAACAAGGTCCAGGTTGTGTCTATGACAGTGAGTGGGTTCATTCACACTTTGGGTGAAACCAACATCATCTAATAAAGCTGCAAAGGCCTTTCCTAGACAGTCACTGGGGTCATCAACATGAATATTAAAATCCCCTAATATAATTTGATCAGAATGTAAGACAATAGTCGATAGGAAGTCGGAAAACTCAGTTAAAAATTCTGAATATGGGCCGGGGGGGCGATAAATAATTATGAGTAAAACAGGTTTTCGAGTTTTCCTGTTTGGGTGACTTAAAGACAATATGATGTTTTCAAATGAATTATAAGCATTTTTAACTTTAGGGCTGAGAAGTAAGCTAGACTGTGATATTACTGCCAAACCACCTCCTTTCCCTGAAATCCTGGATTTCTGATAGTTAGCATAAGTGGGGGGGGTTGCTTCTTTCAATCTAACATAGTCATCCTGATGGAGCCAAGTTTCTGTTAAGGCTAAAAGACTAAGGTTGTTATCAGTAATTAACTCGTTGACTAAGAGGGACTTGGAGGAAATGGATCGAATGTTTAATAAACCGCATTTAATTACATCATAATTCTGCATGTGAGAACTGCTGTCTGTCACTGTAGGGTTTCTATGACGTGCTCCTTTCATTTGTCTTTCAGCACATAAGCTAAAGCTAGGACCTGCTTGACTTTCCCTGCATGGGTTTTGCACCGGCACTAACCCTAAGGGAGGCTCAGAGGAGCGTTTTACACTGCTGCTCTGCGCCCGGGTCTCGTCTCTGGATTGTCAGGTTAACAGACTAAGGCTAGCAGAAATGTTTCTAGAAAGAAGAGCGGCACCGTCCCGGGTGGGATGGACGCCGTCTCTCCGCATGAGACCGGGCTTCCCCCAAAACGCGCTCCAATTATCCACAAAACCAACGCCGTTTTCTGGGCACCATCTAGAAAGCCAGTGGTTAAATGATGAAAAGCGGCTGTACATTTCATCACTGACTAAGTTCGGCAGGGGACCAGAGAAAATTACAGTGTCGGACATCGTCTTAGCCAGTTTACACACCGAAGCTACGTTTAACTTTACCACCTCTGACTGTCTCCGTCGGGCATCATTACCGCCTGCGTGAATCACGACTCGACGGAACCTGGACTTATTCTGAGCTAACATCCTAAGGTTCCCCTCGATGTCACCAACTCTGGCCCCCGGATAACACCTGACTGTAGCCGCTGGGAGCTCCACGTTTCTAACTTCAGAAGAGCCTATAACCAGAGTTGAGTGTTCAGCGGGTGTGTCGCTGAGGGGGGAGAACCTATTACTAACGTGGAGTCTCGGGTGCTCTAAGTTTTTGCGTTTAGCACTATGTTTCCTCCCAACCGGTACAAACCCCTGACTGTCTCCCGGCTGTTGGGAGGGTGCTGGGGTGCTAGCTAAGTTAGCCCTGGTAGCGCGGCCCGCGCTACGAGTAACGACCTGGCTAGCCGGCTTAGCTTCAACTGTGCGGAGCCACGCTTCTAACTGCTCCAGCCTGGCCTCCAAGTCTAACACAAGACTACACTTAACACACCTACCGCTATTTTCACTAAAGGAGGCAGGGTCATCACTAAACATATGGCACATGGGGCAGGAGAGAGGAGGAGAGGCGGAAGGAGTGGTGGCCATGCTAGGTTAGCTAAGGCTAGCGGTGTTTAGGTAAAGAGAAGTGGTTTATTTAGCAAAATGAGAAAGTGAACAGCAAGCGGTTTAACAGTGGTGAATTCGCTAATAAAAGGTACTAGATGTGAATATTAACCCAGATAACCCTTAGAGTAAGCAATAGTAGTAAGGCTAATGCCAAACAAGAGGACAGCAGTCACACACGACTAGCACTGGGAATAGCTCACCCGGAAATGACGTCACAGCAGCGTCACCCCCTATAACCACAATAGTCTGACTTCACGTTAGACTTTCTTAAGCTTTAGTAAAAGGTGTCACAAAAATACTCCCCATTCCCTCCGAGATGATCCCTTTATTATTCGTAAACTAAACTTCAAGTTTAGTAACTGGTTGTATCTCAAAACCAAAAACAACAGAGGGGTAAAAAGCGCAGGCAAGGCTATAAGCTAACCCGCAAGACCGGCTATCCCCAGCAACTTCGTCAGACTACGGTCACATATCCCCTAAACACCCCCGCCCTCAGGGGGTTGACCCTACATTCTAGATCTGCCACCAGTTTACAACCAAGGTCATCTTAACCCTTGTGCTATCTTAGGCACTTTAACATTGGGAGTTGGGTCATCTAGACCCACTAGACAGTGCTCTGAACCTTTTTTCTTCAATGATTTGTGATCTTCACTGGTGTCCATGGATTACATGAAATCTTTCCACCTTTATCCACCTTTGTCATGGTAGGGAGAACACGTCAATGAAAGGGTGGGGTCATCTAAGGTAGCACAAGGGTTAAATTGCTGAAAATGTAAGAAAACCCCCAAACAAAACTGGAAACTATACTAACTGGAAGTCAGTCAAAATGTGGCCATGAATATGTTTTACCGAGCAAAAAAGTATTTATTTGTCCTTATTTTAGCTTAAGAAGCAAAACCTATATAGAGTTGACAGATTTATTCCAAGCAAGTCATCACCACCTCCACCCCATCAACACCAACACTCCCTCATGTTAGCTTCCAGCCAGTGGTTGTAAGGAAAAGGCAGAAGCGGCGAAGCAAGCTCTCCACACTTAGATGATGACTGTGTGGCTGTGACCCTCACCCTGTCCTCCCCCACCCTCACACAGATTTCACTCTTCGTCCCAAACCCACGTCGGTGCTCAGCGTCCTGCTCTAGCCACATATGAGCAGCAGTAGGTGGATGTTCAGTTTAGAATGGACTGAAACACCTCTATTCTGTGTGCATTCATGCCAATAGTAGCGTGATTGGATATGTTTGGTGATACGCAAAAATTTCTTCCTGTTTGTAAAGATCCATACAGTCTGCATGTTGCGGCACTGCTGTTTTTATTTTCAGACGTTTTGTAGATTGTTTCAGGAACAAGTTTAAGAAACAAGGTTGTCTTTTTCTGATCTTTGTGTTGAGGTCAGATTCTTGTTCTGATGGCCTCTTGAAGCAGCAGTTTGTGCAATAACTGTTAAATGGCTGTCCAGCTGAATGGATTCAGTCACAACACAGATGCTCTGACCAACAAGAGTGACAGAGGCTGTCAACTACACCAGGCAGGACTCAGGTGTAGCTTTATAAACCTGTGGACCATGAAATCTCAGCAGACATGGTCTTTGCAAAAGGACATGACCAGGGGCCTCATTTATAAACGTTGCGTACGCACAAAAGAAGGCGTACGCCACTCTCTACGCAATAGTTGAGATTTATAAAAAGCAAACTTGACGGGAAAATGTGCCGTCCTCCACGCAAGCTCTGACCAAGGCGTACGCACAAAAACGGGTGAAATGAGAAATGGCGACACCGTCGGCAGATGGAAGAAACACGTGAAAGTGACAGTGTGTGCCAAATCGTGCTGGCATATGCTGTGCTACACAATGTGGCACAGCTTAAAAACGTGCCTCTACCCCCTGGCGCTGATTGTTGTGTTGGCCCCGACCCTGAACCCCATCCCCACGCATTTGAGCCATTTGCTGCTGCTGTGCGCCAGCGTTTGGAAGTGATGCGTCGCTTGTAAAGAAAAAGAGGTGTGGAAAATATTATTTATTTAAGAATTCCCTCATCGTGCAGTTTATTTCAGTCAGGGCGATCTTGATTTCGCCCAACTCCTTGGCCACCTCTCTGATTGAACTACTGACTTCCCTCTGCATTTCAAGGACTGCATCGGTGAGGACGCGTCCACTGCTGGAGGGTTGAGAGCCGCGTGCCGTGGAGACGCTGGGGCCAGACGGCTGCTCAGCTGCAGCATCGTAACCACTGTCCCCGCTGGAACACCCAGCAACTTAAATAAAATTGTTCTATATTAATAATCTGTAATTGTGTAGCCTGCATACATGTGACTTGACTGCATTCATTTTAATTATTTCTCTTACCTGTGTCACCCTGACCCTGGCGCGTCGGCGTCCCCTCCGTCTCAGTCAGGTGACTGAGGCGGAGGAGGACGCCGATAAGGGGGACTTAATAGGGATTCCCCAATAATAGCGGCCAGTTTCTCATCAAGAGGGGTCAGCTCCGGTCCCCCCCCCCCCCCCCCCCCACGTGGCGGACACACTCTGCCGATGCAGCGCTAGACGTTTTTTTGCCTCGACTTTGATGTCCGATCATTTCTTTCATTTCTTTTTTATTTCGGCCACGTCCGAGGTTGTGACGCTACAGCATTTACGGCGTCTGCCACCGTTTGCCGCTCACGTGCCTTTTTGGCATTAGTAATGCCCACACTGTGCCCCAAACAACACTTTTCTCCTCTTTTCCACCTCGCCAACGATAACTTCTACTTCACATTGAGTGAAGTTACGTTTTTTTGATTTCCCCTCTGTGTTTGCCATGATTTAGCAAGCCATGAATATTAATTTGTGGGCGTTTCACGGACTATTTATGGGCAACTATGGGCGTGTCATGTAGCCGCAAAAGCTGCGCTGCATTTAGAATTGGTTGTGATTTATTAAGGGAAAGATGCGTAGGATGTGCGTGCGCACGGTTTTATAAATCCGAATATTTCTGTGCGTACGCACGTCCTATGTTTCATCCGTACGCCACTTCTGACGCAAATCCTACGCAAAGTTTTATAAATGAGGCCCCAGGTGACTGACTGGTTGTTCAGACAGATGTGGCTGGTGCATTGTAAGGGTTTGCAATGTGATTGTGGGAAACATCTGCACAGGTCACTGAGAGCAAACTTTCCAAATACTGTTGTGAAGACAAACAACAGAGGAAAGTCACAGAGATGCAGCATGAAAAATGGAACATGAAGATTTTGAAAAAGAAGAAATGTGTAGGAAGACAGAAATGTGGCCACCATGGTAACTGAGGCACTTTGGACTCTTTGGTGACACTGAGCGTCTAATAATAATATCAGTGCAGAGGAGTGCAGTACCAAGTACGGACAGGATGATGACAGAATCCTAGGAATCCTAAGCTTTTGCCAGAGTAAAGAGATCACCCATGACAGTTATTACTCTTTCCAGCTGTGAAGAGGAAGTTGTTGGAGCTTACTGGAGTGTCCTAAAAATGGATTGAAATTTTTAGAGAGCCTGGTGCACAATCATTGACTGTATATAAAACTGGACGGATCGTGTGTGATGTCACCAGTAGAAATTGCCTTACCTCCTATGCCATTATTCCATGACACAGACGTCGCCGTGACTGAGCCAGACGGCAGTGATTGGTCCAAGTTGGTCTGAGCTAACATTTCTATGGCAACTACTTTCAGCAATCAGGTGTAAGCTTGTTCCAAGTCCACACCCCTTCCACTGAAATTGGCTCAGGAGAATCTGTTAATCAAATGTACAATGTGGTGCCAGCGGGCCCGACATGCTTTTACTGAGATATCTGATTGATAGGTTAATCACTTAAATAACTTTTGATAAAAATAGATATGAAAAAAATTTGCACTAGCAAGAAAATGTTAATAAAAGGTATCAGAGCAAGAACGTCCAATCTGACCAGTAGAATGACTGTTTGTTTCTCTACAGAAGTCTATGGGATTCTGGCTTCTTTAAACCAGCGGGTACTTCCTGTTTGGAATGTGAGGGAGGAGTGGTTACTCAGTCCAGTTCTCTATATACAGTCAGGGTGCAATTAGTTAAAGAGTTCAAGAGTAACTCACACTTGCTGACAATAACTCAAAATGTACAATCCAGTTTTAGCCTATTTGAACCAAGTGTATGTGAAAACTTTTGTGCAGTCCTTTTTTGCTTCTGTGAGCTGCATGTGGCGAACACACAGCAGCAGCTGCTCTTGCTTTAGTCCTCAATCTGCTTTAAGGCTGTTACTCCATCTGACTGAGTCCAATATCCATCTCGCCTTCACAGGAAAAAGCTTCTGAGCTTTCATTCAGATTTGAAGACTAAAAGGGGTTTCTGTGAAAAGGGTTATAGATTGTGTCTTGGCAAAAGATTTTGATTGGAGCGTTGTCACGTCTGACGACAGATTAAAGCCGTTATCTGAGACATCAAAGCTCTACATTATTATCTTAGCCAGTACGCAGCTGCATCTCCAGTTTGAAGCTTTAAGTACTGTTTGGATGTGGTCACCCCAGCTCACCTCCTCATTCCTTCGGCTCGCAGGAACACTCCTGAACTTTTACCTTCTCCAGAGCCAACCAGACCCGAAAGGAAAAGAGCGAACCCCAGCATGAACAGAAATCAGAGACAGGTGATTTCATGAAGTTCAGTGTGAGCAGGTTTGAGCTGCCTGACACATCTGTGGGCTGAACTGCATTCCTCAGAAGTGGGCGACTTCTGTTTGCTAGGTAACGGGAGAGATGCTGTTGTCGTGGGTTGCACTGAATCATGGATGTTCCACCTGCCCCTAAACACAAAACATTATTACTGAAAGTCAGACATTTTCCCTTCATTCCCCCTAGTGTTTCAGTCACATTAGCAGCTTTTCTCAGAAATGTGTAACCCTGCTCCTAAAGCTCATGCCGTATTTAGCGCCACTTATGGTAAAAGTATACATCCATATGCAGTACGTGTCCTAGCTGACTGAATGAGTTACAAATGCAGCACCTGCAGTTTACTTAGGGTGTATTCAGACTGGGGAGACCGTTTTCTGGACCCAGTCAGCTTAATGGTCTGGATCAAGTCCTGAACCTTGAATTTGGTCTGTGTTCAGACTGCCGTCAAGGGGACTTTCCTTTTCCCATTTAAAGCTTATAAACAAAACAATGTAACAAAAGATATCTTCACTCATTGGTGAGGAATTACGAGGGCGGGGCACAGCAACAAGAGGCAGAAATTATGGAAGTCCTACACTTTTAGTTATTCAAACTTTATATTTCGTCCACAAGATTTGAATGTCTAAAGCAGGGGTCGGGAACCTTTTTGGCCAAGAGAGCCATAAACGCCACATATTTTGAAATGTAATTTCAAAAGAGCCATACAATAATGTGGTGTCCCTTTCCTACACTGAGGCACGGAGACTTAACCTCATTTAAGGTTCTTTGTTCTTGTTATTGCAGACCGCAACAAACGCCGTACAATTAACTCTTAATTTCTCCCGACGAGACGAGAGCGCTTCTCCCACCTTTATATTCACCTGCTCCCGCTCCAGCCCTCCCATTTCCCTTATTCGGCCCATAGCTGAACCCCATTGGTCCAAACTACCTAACAACAGTCTGAGCGACAGAACTGAGGGCCAATCAGATCTCTGCTTGATGCGTTCATTGAACTCCAGAACTTTTAACGCTGCCCAACAGCCACCCAGTCCAAGTCAGTAAGCAACGATATGTTTAAAACTAAATATACAAGTGAATGTGTGCATTTGATGTAATTTCAACATTTTTAAAGTACAATAAGTCTGTGGATTCTTTTTAATAATATTGTTATGCTGTTGCTGATAAATGAGGCGTTGAGTCTTTAAACCTGATCGTAGGTCTGAATGTTCTGTAGATGTGAGAAAGACTGCTCACTCGCAGACGCGGAGCCAAACACACCCACCCCCGCTGCAGTGAGTGATGGGTAGCGGGTTTTACGTTACTAGAATCCCTGCGCGATTCACCTGCTACCTGTGCCCACAACTCCACCCCCCACCCCTACCCTCTGGTTTCTTCCTCACACATCCCGTCCCCGAAACTGCGCGCTCTTTCTCAGAGACGGGAGCGTGCAGTTTTAGGCACGGCAATTCACAGGTTTCCGGCTGGTACAAACTCTGTGAAATAATAGATAATAGTAAACTGATAGTTTTCTCTCCAAGCACCGCTACTACTGCGCGCCTCTGGCATCGCATCGCGCCCGAGAAGGACTGGTCTAATGAAAAAAAGAAAAAAAAAAGTATAATTAAAGATTTGTCTGCGAGCCACATGTGACCATCAAAAGAGCCATATATGGCTCGCGAGCCATAGGTTCCCGACCCCTGGTCTAAATCAATATCGGGCTCAACGCTTTGTACTTGCTTTTTTTGATTTGGTGGAGGCCTACTGCAGGGCAGTTACTAGAAGACATCTATGAAGGAACACTAATAAATGACAAATAAATGATAAATGACATCGAGATTGTCGGAAGAACAGTGAAAAAATATGTGGTTCACATTAGAAGCTGTTCATTTCACATTGAGTTGCTGTGTTTCATCGTTGTCGTGTTATGGCATTGTTTTTAAGTGATTTCTTAACCCTTGTGGTATCTAGGCACGTTAACGTTGGGATTGGGGTCAAGTATTTTGAGCACAAATGTTGAATCCATTACTAAAGTTCTTAGAGATGCTTGCTGTTAGAGGAGCTGAAAGATTTAAGGTTTCTTCAAGGAAAAGAATTCCATAAATTGGCAAAAAAGAAATTGCAAACACAAAAGAAGATAAATAAAAAATCAACATAAAAAACCCAACAAACTGAAGTATTTCTAAATTTCAACAAATATACCAAAATGCATGTACAAGAAAGGTGACAAGTGGAAATGACCAACATTTATATGGCTTTACACCTAATCCAGTGTAAAATGCTGAAAGAAATGCAAACAAAATGTGTCATATTTGTAAAAGTTGCATTAAACTGAAAGATATCTGTGTTTTCTGAACAGTTTAAAAGTTGAAACCATGTTCTGAAGTTCTAAAAGGACCCAACGTTTGTGAAGGAGTTGAACACTTATCATGGGGCTACATTTTTTCTTATTTTGCCTAAAATTTTTGACAAAATAAATTATAAAAAACAACAAAAACACAAGCACCCTTTACCTGATCGAGTTGAAAGTTTTGACAAGAAGATATCTGAAACAGCTGAAAGTATGAAGGAGAAATTAGGTGCAGCAAAAAGGTATGGATATTGAAGAGAATTTCAGTGGTGTGAAGCATTCACACCATGACAAATATTCTGTTTTTAGTCTGTTAGGTGCAGGTGGGCTGCAACCTGTCAAATATTTGCCAAATCAACAAATGAAGGTCATTCTTTTAGCTTTGATGGAAGTTAAATGCAACTGGAGACACGTCATTGTGTGTCATTGCCTTCAGAGGCATCACGCCTGTCAAAGGGTCTTTGATATGTCGTTTTTTTGAGAGAGCAAATCCTGGTTTATCAGCTTTTTTCCACATTCATCTGCATAATTATTGTTCCTGTTCTGCTGCAGAATTGGGGCTAAGAAACCCAGTGCTGCATAGTTTTACAGAGTAACTGTGTGATTTAAAAATAATCCTTAATGTTTCTCTTGCTGCTTTGCTGCTGAATCATGACTCATCAGGCTCAGGTCAGGAACTTAATCTTTCTGCCTGAGATGAGAGCAGAATCTGTTTTTTATCGACTGTGCACATGCAGCATGGAAGACATGCAGTATGTCAGGGCTGCTTTCCAGGGTGTACAGTCTGTGTCTCTATAGTCTCCACTGTTCACCTAACTTAAGTACATACTACACATCTTTGCATCACTGATACAGACATTCCACATCAACCACATAAACAAGCGAACATACTTGTTTATTCCAGCTGTAAACCCTATTCTTGCCACAAAGTGAACCTAATGTTTAGCACTAATGTGTTTCTCCTTTGATCAGCCCACTTTAGTCCTTCTCTGTCCTCTCCCATCACTCACAGAGACTGAATTTCGAGCAGCTGCAGAAGTGTGCTTGTGGAGCTGCAGAAACGATGGATTGCCCAGATTGGAAGATGCTGTGGGAGGTGTTGTGTAGGGAGTTGCCTGTAACCCCAGGATGACCTGACCGTCTCGATATTTAATAACAGTCTTAACCTGGGCCGGCAGTGGACGTGCTTCAGAGTACTGAGTACGGCTGTGGCTCCAACCTCTCACCCGAGCAAGGTTTCTAGAAAAAAGCATGGCAGAACTCGGAGGATTTGACTATTTCATTGCTCACCTCTGTACGACTGAAACTCTGCCTCACCAGCAGCATGGAAACCAAAGAGCCAACGGCTTTAGCTTTGTTAGATTTACTTCAATGTTTTCTGATGTTTGCACAATTAGTTGAACTGCACACATAAGCTCTGATTAAACAGCAGAACTCTTCACATTTGGCGTGTTGTAGAAAAAAGATTATTATCAGTGTTTTCATTCTTTTCAACACTGATAATAAGCTTTGTTGGTTCTGTATTTAATGCATTTTAATGAAATCTCCTTGACCCAACATGCTTCTTTCCTCCAAGCTGGGAGTCAGTTAGAATGTACGCATCTTGAAGGGATTTGTGCCTCAGGGAGTGAAGGTGTAACAAGCTGTAAACAAATATTTGCATAAGAATATTTTTAATGCAGAGAAAGAAAAAGTACCAATAAAGATAATTATTACACATAAGCAGTTGCCTACAGTCAAAATGTCAGTTTTAAATAAAAGTAATTTGGTCTCATAAAACTAAGGAAACCTATAGTTGTTGATGAACAGAACACATCAACTAATGAATTAAAAAAACAAAAACAAATTAAGAGTATCTGTACCTTTACAGTTTAAACAGATGTATTTAGAAAAAAGTAACACTATTTTTATACAGGAGGGATCACATTGTAAGACTTTTTTTTCAACTTTCTGTTTCTACGTATCAATAAAAGCGTGTTATCATCGCACATCAACATCCAGGTGAGCGCACTTGGAAATTGAAGCTATGTCTGAATTCTTTCACTACCATTTTGTAGTTCTGTCCAAATCTACAGTTTCAAAGTCACGTACCCCAGAAAGTCTCTGCGGAAAAACCACGATGCATAAATGCTCACTAGATTGGTGAAAATAGACCACAATGCATTGGTTTTGAACAATTTTTGTGAAACAAATGCATTTAAATATATTTTTTAAATAAACCATCAATGTTATCATCACCAGAACACAGTGGATTCACCATTAGTCTTTGTAAAACACTCATATCGATTTGATTTTAAATTTGTTAAAATCATAATCCCTGCAAAAAAAATAAAAAAAATTGTAAGTTTGGTGTCTGGATTGCTTTTAAAATCCATTCGGAATTCGGAACCAGCCAGAGAGTTCTGATGTAGCTAAGAGTTTCTGTCATTAAACTCTGAATCAGCAAAAATAGTCTAGCTTTTCTGTCAGCAGCAGAAACAAACGCGTCTGATAGTATCTCAGAACTGTGGAACTCCCAATATTAACCTTTTTTATTTCAGCAAGACGTCATTTTAACAGGGAAGAGCAGAGTTCCCAGAATGCACCAGTACACACTGCACAGAGCTGCTCCTGTTTCAGGAGCATCAATGAAAACTTCTGTTAGACACTTTAGGGAAACACAAACTCCGTTTTCACTCTCTGAGGTTTATCAGGCAGCTCTACCATCAGCTGGAGCACAGACAGTCGCTGCTCTGCACCTAAAAGCCCCCAGCTGTGAGGCTCAGGTGGGCGCTATCCTTCCACAAAGACAATTTATGCCGTTATAATGTGTTTTAACCAACTTACATTTTTGTCAGATAAATGCATCAAGACATTAAAGAAAAACACAATTAGAAACATCAAACCACAACAAGAATCAAGTTTCTTATGCACAAGGGAGAAAAGCAAGTATGACGGAAGAAAGTCCACCACCCTTCTCCTCTCAAAGTGTCTGCTTCTCCCAGTTCTCCTTTTATTAAGAATTCAAGTTGGAGGTTAGAATTTCCAAACAAAGAGAAAAGTTCATTAGGGCAGTGTTTTTCAACCTTTTTTGCGCCACGGCACACTTTAACCTTGACAAAAATCCCGCGGCACACCAGCATCCAAAAAAAAAAAAAAAAACAGAAATTCATGGTCTGTATTGATCGACAGCCCCCCCCCCGCCCGCCCGCAATCTCACGTGCATTTTTGTGATAATTGTGGCCGGAAAAGCAGGAAGTTGCGGCTGTTTTTTCTAAGAGATGAAATGAAAGTTAAATTAGAAAAATTTAGAAACTGTTTGTTTGTTGGGGTTTCAAGGCGTTTCGCAAGGACAACTCATTGTGCGCTGGGACACTGGCTCTTTAAGCCAATGCATCATGGGAGATGTAGTGTGAAAAGTGCCGAAAACTTGCAGAAAGACTGGCGTCTCTGAGATTTATTGTATTGTCCACTTGTTTCACGGTCTGACACCGGACTCTGTGCAAAGCTACACCACTAAAGAAGAGCTTTAGCCGGTATTTTTGTTAGAACTGAGCGACTTTATCAGCAGAATTAAGAACAAGGAAGTGAAGACTTTAAGCACTTCTGATTGGTCAGACTGATGACATGTGATTAAGCCTTCAAGAATGATTGGTGGAGACAGTTAAAGGGACGGGACTTTTCCGCAAACTGTCATAGCTGCAGGGAAATCGCGGTAGCGTCATTCTTATCAAAATTTCTTTAATAGAATTAAATAAACACAAAGAAAAAGTAATTTTAAGATCTTTCATATTCCTAACTACTCAGTGTTTTATCAGGGCCTGTTTGGATGAACAAAGAGCTGATATCCTGGAGATGGGAAATGTTTTTAGATCAGTGAATGATTAATGAAGGTAATTTCTCCACGGCACACTTGACCATCTCCCACGGCACACTAGTGTGCCGCGGCACACTGGTTGAAAAACACTGCATTAGGGGGTGTCATATAATGAACCATTTGAGAGGGTTCTAAGTTCAAACAGTATTTCTTATCAGTTAAGGACAGTGTGTCGTAAAACCCCCTCATAACTGGGGATGAGAAGCAGATGAACAAACACACAAAGCTGTTTCTAAAAAGGTCAAAAGGTCAATCTGAGTTAACATTTAAAATACATTTAAACAATTACATTTAAGCAATGATAAAATAAAACAATTTCCTTCACAATTTTACATTTTGCAATTACTGCACGGATAAAAATTGGTCATACATGAGTATGCCAGGAAAAAGTGAGAAAAGTTGTGGTCTTTGTTTTACTGTAAAGCATTTTGGGCTATCAGATGTTGTTTTATGAAGGTGCTTTGTGGATGAAATTACCATCTGCCAGTTAACAGTAAAGTCAGTTTAAAGCAAAAAGAAAAACCGATGAACTCATTTCACTTGTTGAGAACTAAAGACCATTTTAAACAAAACCTTGAGTTAAAAAAATGTTTTTGTTCAAATAAATAGAAATTTTATTTTCTATTTAAGTAGATTTCATGTGAGGGAGATGTGACCAAAGACACTGTGACTGTGGCAGTACAAGGTTCCCTGGTGTCACATCAGCTGGATACGTGTCACTCACCGCAGGATCATCAGCGCTTGGTGGATTGAAACAGAGACGATGACAATCTGAGAGACTTCTGCTGAGACATGGCAGGACAAAGGCTGTGTGCCTTGGGCAGACTTTTTCCTTCCCTCTCACATTTAGAGGTTACTCCAGCTGTCACAATCAGAGCTTTTTATCACTTGACACTGGACATGGATGTTTGCTGCTTAATATTTTGGGAAAAGGAATCTTCAAAAAAAAAATTGTTGTTTTCTGAGTTTGCTGTGCACGCATGAAATCCTCTGCTGATTCTTTTTAGTGTTGATGATGCAGATGAAGGCTTTTGTGAATTCAACAATCAGATGGCTGACAAAAAGTTTGATTTTGGTTGATGTAATTCACGTTTGCTGTTAAATCTCAGGAAATGTTTACCCACTTCTTTGAATCAGAATCTGTCTGGATGAAGGATAAGCTACACTGACCTTTTCACAGTTGGTACATTATACGTATCTACATGTTGCTTTGTTGATGAAATGCCTTGTCTTGACGACTGTTTCTTTGTCTGTGCCCCCTCCTCCCTTTTCCACGTAGACACTCCACTCAACAGCAAACCAATAAAGTCATCACTAGCACAAGCCATCTCATCAAACAGCTGTCTGACATCATCAGTGGGTCCTCACGGGTATGTCCTGCTGCTGATCCCAACATTTACTCAGTGCCACAAAGAAACAACCAATTATGTGTCATTTGTTCAAATCCAATCCTGCTTTGTTTTACAGCAAGACCGCCTGCGCCTCACCAGGCTAAAGACGGAACTCTCAGAGTCTGTGCAGCGATACGGAGATCTACAGAAGGTACAATCGTTCGCTGTTTCCATCAACAAAAACAAACTTTAGAAGAATGAATCAACAGATCTGCTTCACTGACAGAAGTGTGCATGAAGCCGATGCTCTCGGAAATCAGTTTGACCCTTTCTTTTCCTCTGTTCCCCTTTCAGAAAATTGCAGAACGCTCAAGGGCCTTGCTGCCACCGGCACAGACTGACAAGAAGGTGATCTTAACAGAGATTGAATGTGCTTCTTTTGCTTCTCTTCCCTTCCTTGGAGGACAATGTGAAGTAAAGTTTTTCTGCACTTAGCTTCCCCCACAGAAGTCCTCTGAAGTCCCTTCTGGTCATTTGATACTTAATCCATCCTGTCCATTTCTGATACACTCGGACATTTCTTGTTTCATATTTTGATTTGATTCAACCATTTGTGAGGTCACTGGAGAATAAACATTTTTGAGGAGCAGGCTGGGGCTGAAGAAAACAAACAACTTGTAGCATTTTGATTTTGCAGTGACTCGTGTGAGCCACTGGGAAAAAAAAGCCAATTTTTACTGGGGCGGGGGGCAGTACGAGCATGATATATTGTTCTTGCATCTGTTATATCTACGGTTAGGGAGTTGCTGTCCATTGTTAGTGCAAATACAGGCTGATCAGCTACAGAGTTTGCACAGCAATGATCCAAGGATCTTACCTTAAAGCCTGTTCCACAGAAACCCTGATGTGTAGATGTTATGCAGTCTTCAAGGGGTGTTGTCAGCTGCATTTGTTCCAGCAGCACCCTGTTCCTTCTGCTCCTTCTTTATTATCTGCTGCGTAGGCTTAACATGCTCAATCCATAGCCCAGGTGAAATCCTCATTTAAATAGCGTGGTTTGGTCTTAATAAATCACCGACAAATCAACATTGAATGCATTAGCAGTTTTCTGAGTCGGATCTGAACAATGCAAAGATTTTATTGTTTTGTGGAGGAAGTGGAGACAGAAGTGAGTCACCAGCTGAATTGTGAAATCACATCCATTTACATTTTGAACTACTTTTTTAAACCTGTGCCAACATTACTGAATACCTCCCACACGCGTGAAAATTAGCATCATGGTCCAGAATCAA
This sequence comes from Oryzias latipes, assembly GCF_053564925.1. NCBI lineage: Eukaryota > Metazoa > Chordata > Actinopteri > Beloniformes > Adrianichthyidae > Oryzias > Oryzias latipes. The sequence continues at coordinate 10,989,676 of NC_136252.1, forward strand.
TAAGAAGGAACGTGAAATAATGTCAAACTGTCAGCAACATGCAAACTTGTACGGTGAGATGTCAGGTGGATCAACTCAGTCTGCATGCAGTCCTTTCCATCAGTGTGATGAACTAATGTATTCCAGCGTGGTATGTGTCTCTGTGGGTGGGTGAGCGTGTTGTTGCAGAGTTCGGTGAGGAAGAGTGAGTCACAGAGTGGCCAGCAGACAGAACTCTGTGACTCAGCTCAGGTTGGCCCCCACGCTTTGACAGATGCTGGCCTCTCCAAACAGAATTAGTAGCGCAATCAGCCATACAGAGGTGGAACATATTAGCAATGCAAAATAGTCGAGCACAGCGCCGTCTTTCCTTTGGTGTGCTTTTTTTTGCCCACCCCTACAAAGCATGTGTGTGTGTGTGTGTGTGTGCGCCTCTTTTCCAGCCTCCCAATAGTCCTGTGCTGCACTGAATGCTGCTTGTTCGGCTTTAAACAGCATTTCCTTCCGTTTGCATCCCATTACATGAGTATGCTGTGTATTGAACAGTGCAGAATAGAATGTCCTCTGTGCAAAATTAAGTAAGGGTCAATGGCCGACGTAGTGTGCGTTATTACTTTTTAACGCACGCCGTGGAAGCCTGAACCGTGCGTTAAAAAGTAATAACGCACACTTCGAAGGTCATTAACCCGCTTATACCATGGTCACTTACAAAAGCAATACATATTAACTAGTTTTTAGTCTTTTATTCTTGTTTTTTTTTCTGATTTGGATCGCTTTCATCACAAAAAGCTGACGTCGCATCACATAACAAATAGTCCGCGTCACGCCGCACCACCGCTGCAGTCAAGATTCGGCGATATATTTATGCTGATCTTTCCAATGGGTTGAATAAAGCATCAGTTCAGAGAGAAAGTTCTCCTCTTACCCCTTGTTTTTGATGAAGCAAAAGGTTGTTTTAAAGAAGCCGGCGCAGCGATAAAAAACTATTAAGCTAGGCGACCGGAACCTCTTTTTTCATAGTGCGGTTATCAGGTTTTAATGCACACCCAGCAGCCAATCAGAATCGAGTATTCACCTGGACCATGGTATAATAATAATTAATACATTTGGAGTGTATAGTTATAACAGCCTAGAAACATGGTTTTATCCAAATATAGGGTACAAGGAAAGGGAATGAAGAAATTCTTATACGTGAAAATATTCTAAAGTGAATTCTTATTGTATTCAGTACTTCTGTACAAGGTCCATCATTTGTGCATTAAGTGCTGGTTTTGTATGAATGTCTATTTATACAAGCTGGACAGCGTTGATGAAGGTGTTTCCCTTCTTCTTCTTCCCTATCAAAATTGGTTGAAATCCCTCTTTTTCCCTTTTTAATTTTTGTTGTAATTTGGACTTAGCTATTTCTCTGTGTGCCTCTGACACACAGTAACACAAACAAACACTTTTTAAATGTCAAAGAATCATACTTTAGGTCTATCCTAATTAATCTAGAGAAGCTAATCTAAGTCCAGCTAAAGAGAAAATAGACAGTGTTAGTATTTTTCTACCTTTTTTAATGAACCCATAATCTCCCGGACACGTTTCCTTAAAATTAAAATGATGTATTTATGCCACACAAGTGGACCACACTTGATGTTTTTCTTTTACATTGATGTCACCATGAGTTCTCATGTCTTAAAATAGAATAAACAAATATTTACAATCTTACAGGTTAAAAGGACTTGGATCTATATTTTCTTTCATTACAGCAACAGAAAGTCTATGTAAAGCAAAACTTTCTTTTAAACTGAAAACTGATGCTGATAGAGCCTCCATCACTGGGCTGCAGTATCAGACATGCAGGAATGAAAACATGACTGGTCCTGATAATTTACCTCATTTTTTTTCAAAAGCAGCCTTGGTGTATGTTGTAGCTTCTATTCAGCACAGTCTTGTCAGCAAAGATTTGTTGGTTTCTTGCCCGATTACACCAATGCTCAGCCAAGTAAGTATCTAATCCAGTGACTAATCTTGGAGACACTTAGCATCTCCCTGCCAACACTCAGCAAAGGGATCCAGTGGGTTTTGAGCGGAGACATGCCGGCCCCCACAGGCCTGATGACTAGCTTAGAAGATGGACCATCTGACCACTGCATTGGATGGACCAGAGACTGATCTTAATTTACCTTATGTGGCTTCTCATACCAGCACCTTATTTTTTTACGTCATGGATTTGTTTTTTTTGGCTGGAAATAATGGTGTCCAACCAAACAAGTGCATACATCTGGCCTCTGCTCTCATAGTGTAAAAAAATAAAAAAGGCCCCACTTGAACAAAGATGCACAATGCTAAACAGATACGGGTGGTTTGGGGGTTGGGGGGCAGTGTATGGATTAAAGGTAACTTATGATTTTACAGGGAGAAAATTATAGCGAGAAAAAACCAAATAAATCACCAACTTTGTCAAGTAGCTGTGGGAAGCTGAATTTCTCTTCAAATCCCAAAATAACATGTTTGCTTTTGCATGTGCTGGTGTGTTGGCTCCAACAGAGTCCCCAGGTTTTAACCAGTGAGATAAATGAGGAAGGCCTGCTTTTTGGAGACGGACCAGCTCCAGACAGAGCTCAAGTGTTCCTGTCCGAGATAAGTGAGGAAGACATGGAGGTGCTTCGTGAGAGGGAGAATGCCCTGCTTCAAATTGAAGTGAGTATTTGAGTTCTGTCTTTGGCACAGGTGCATGCTGTGGAGTATGTGGTTCATTCCTGTTATTTGCGTTGTCTTCTCATACACTGATCGTTTACACCAGGGGTGTCAAACTCATTTTCACCAAGGGCCACATCAGCATAGTGGTTGTCCTCAAAGGGCCAGATATAACTTATACATGTAACTAAATGTAATGAAAAATGAATGTAACTACTCCTTAATGTTAAATAAGTCATTATTTATTTATTATAACTTTTTAAAGTGACAATTGCAGTTGCATTAAAAAACATGTTTGCTTGTTACTCTAGCATGAATCCTTTTTAAATTGATTCTGTCATGTTAGGTTATATGGACAGTGTTTAAGTCCTAATCTATATTTGCTCAATCCAATATTTCAAGTCCGATTCCCCCTAGATATGAATAAATACACACCAAGTTTTCTTTTTTCTTTTAAGAAATTAAAAACTTTTATGCTCTCGCGGGCCACATGAAATGACATGGAGGGCCACATTTGGCCCCCAGGCCTTGAGTTTGACACATGGGGTTTACACTCTATGCATATCAGATATTTTTGTGACAGAACAGCGCACTGTTAATGTTCTTATGAGGTGGTTAGCACTCTGACCTCTCAGTTGAGAAAGCCCTGGTTCAAATCGCATATGGGTGCTTTCTGTGTGGAGTTTGCATGCTTCCCTTGGGCATCAGTGGGTTTTCTACAGGAACTTTAGCTTCCTCCCACAATACAAAAACATGCTGCACAGGTTCACTGGTATCTCTAAATTGCCTCAAGGTGTGAGACCCTGCGACAAACTGGTGACCTGTTCAGGGTGCACCCTCCTTCACCCAACTGTAACTGGGTTGGCTCCACCAGCCTTGTGACCCCAAAAGGGATTCAATGAGTTCAGAAGATGGATGGATGGTTATGTCATGTTCATTCAGACAAAAACCACAGTCATCGAGCAAAAATGTATCACTTTCTTCTTGTTGTAATTGAGGATGTTCACTGGATTTCAATATAATAATATTTGTGCAAGAATGTAAGCATGTGCAACATAACTAAAAGGTGGTACTTTTTGAAAAAAAACTCATTTTTTTGTCTTATACCACGATATTAATATTAATTTTTCAGACTCTTGGGAAAGATTTTAGACTGTCTGAAAAGCTCCCTGACAACAGAGGTGCACTGAACATGCTGCTCCATTTGTGCAAGTCACAGTCTTTTTAGGACTCACTGTAGAGTGATTTAAAGCTTTTCTATTAGCATATGACTGAAAGAAAGTAAAAGCCTGACACATGCTGCTACAACCTGCTTTTATGGTGATAAGTCTTTACACAGCGGCCCTGCTTCTGATGACAGCTTGCCATCCACCAGTTTGAAGACTGATTATAATGTTTTAGGAGCACTTTGCCACATAATGAAGATGTATCTCTGCGGCCAGTTGGAGCTGTCAGAACTTTGTCAATGCTTAAATTCGGCTAATCCTGTTGCAAGAGCCCAGTTCCAAGTATGAGCGACGAAAGGGCGGGCATCAGTGCCTGTGCAGAGATTCATGTGGTGAGAGCCTCACAGTACAAATGACAGCCTCATTTTAACACTGAAGAAGATAGGCCAGGATGATGATTGGTTTTCAGACGGGGGCTTCTTCTCCACTCACAGCAGTTTGGATAAGTGTCACCCACTGCACTGGAGGAGTCAGGGGACTTACTGCTGTTCCTCTGGGAGGAATATTATCTGTCAATGTTCTCTTTTACTTTCATACAATCTTCACCTGATGTTTTTTAATCCAAACAAGCCCCCCCCCCCCCCCCCACACACACACACACACACACACACACACCCACGTGCTCACTAAAAAAGTTGAATTCCATCTCAACACTTTTCTATGAGGTCCCCCTCCCAGGTGAACCCGAGGAGCAGGTTTCTGTCATCGTTATCACTAAAAAAGTTTGGATCTGAGGTTAATTGCGTCTTCCTCAGAGACTGGGTGGAAGTGTGGCAGAGGCTTGGAGTCTGCAGATGAGATTGCAGGTGGTAGTAAACTAACTGGAAGCAACAGCATCTGTAGCACCCTAGGTGTTGAAAAGGTTGACGACTGAAAGCTTTTGTCCAAGAACCAGCGTAAAATGGATTCAACTGTGCCATGAAATGGCATGTTTGTGTTAAATACTTAAGAAACTGTATACATAAAAGCTTCAACGCCACCACTTGTTCAACATCAGTGTATTGTTCTAGGTTGCCAGCCGAGCCTGAGAGCTGCTTTGCTCTAAGGGTTTAAGTTTTTCATGGTTCCAAGCTTTGGTTTTTGGATATATTTAAACAGTAAAATATTATAGAGTTCATCTGTTTTATCATGTTTAACCCTTGTGCTATCTTAGATGACCCCACCCTTACATTGACGTGTTTTCCGTACCATGACAAAGGTGGATAGATTTCATGTAATCCATGGACACCAGTGAAGATCACAAATCATTGAAGAAAAAAGGTTCAGAGCACTGTCTAGTGGGTCTAGATGACCCCACTCCCAATGTTAAAGTGCCTAGGATAGCACAAGGGTTACATGAAATCCTACCACAGACAATTAAATACAGACAATTCTGCACCTTTCTTCGTATAAATGCAAAACTGACAGACAGAAACTAAGCTCTAAACGACAGTTACCCTTGCTTTGGCGGAGTTGCTTCAATTTTTGAACCTTCTTAAAAGAGACATCTAACATAAAAAAAAAACATAGCAATAACCTGGAAAGGCTGACTTTGGAAGTAACTGCTCGCCTGAAGTTCAGAGATGTGTTACATAATGCAGCAAAATAAAGTTTTGGGAAGAGACCGACAAGTTCTGTTTGTAAAAAGCTAGTCTTTCAGCGTGGAGGACGTGCAGAAGCCGAGCTATGCAATTTGATAAGAGAGGAAGCTCTGCTGTTGTTGGAGGAGCTGCATTTTACATGAAAAGGCTTATTAAGAAGCAGAGGGCTTTTCAATTGTGGTTGGAAAAGACACACAAGAGGCTGAGAAGGCTAAAGGAAGTCTCTCCTCCTCTTGATAATGAACAGTTCCCAAAATGTAGTGCAACAGAAGTCTGGATCAGTTGTCAAACATGGAGTCAGTGAACCAAGAGTCCTAATTGTGTAACACAGGAGGAGATAGAAAACTGAGTATGAAGACTTACTTGACAGGCAGGTGAAATCAAAAGACATACTTGGAAATAAAAGCTGAAACAGTTCATGTTAGTTTATGTCTTTAGCTAGGTTTACACCGCCTTCTGCAAGGCACACTCAAGCAGACACTTCCAATAAAAAAGTCTATGTATGATTTGGGCTTCCACATTTGACCTTTGCAATTGCAAAACTCTCACACTCACGTGTAGCTACAGACATTTTTAAGACATTTCTGAGCTCTATAAATGAAACGCACGGCCATCGAATTGAAAGTTAAACCAGGCTGAACTTTGACCAATCAGGGACTGTGATTTGGTGGGGATGTCTGAATGCTATTGTTCACCTTTCAGCATATCCCCCTTTAGGAGTCGCCACAGCGGAGCACCTTTCCCTGATTTGCACGGTTGGTTTGGCAGAGATGTTTATGCCGTATGCCCTTCTTGATCCTGTATTTCATCCAGGCTGGGCATCAGCACAGGGGGACCCAGACCTGGGCCCCCTTGTGGCTAAAAACGTTAGGTGGTAACGTGAAGAGACTTGACCAAAGACCCACACTGGATGAAGCTCGGTGTTGTGGACCCTGGGAAAATGGTGATGCATGGATGGTGTCCACTTCATTTCACATAAGTGCCAACTATTCGTAAAGTGATCATGGAGGAGAAATTAATAGTTGTTGTTTGTGCGCGGTTGGAATTCTATGACACCAAGCCTTTCACATATCGGGGAGGGGGGCCCTATTTATTTATTTATTTATTTATTTATTTATATTTTATTTATTTTTAATTCGTCAATACTTGTTTTTATATTTTGTACTTTGTGTTATATTTTTATATGAAAAGTGCTTTATAAATAAAGTTTGATTTGATTTGATTATCGTAATGAACCTTTGAGAGAAAAAGTCGTTAGATTTACACCGCTTCGAAATTTCACAGTAAGTCTCTTCCAACAGTGAGTATATGTGTCAGTATTGGCCAGCAACTGCCCAGTGTGAACATGGGGTAAACACGCGTTCAAGAAGGCATGTTCTTGAGCGCATGTCACATGGCTGGTGTGTACGTAGCTTGTGTAGAAATCCAGAGATCCATAGTTTATCCTCCTGCACTGAAAGATAGCCAGATACCTCATGTAGTTTTTAATTGATTTATTTAAATCTTTATCACTGTAACAGAGCAGGAAACCATTTACACACAATTGCATTTACTTCATGTTTGTGTGTCAAGCAGCATTAGTGAAGCTTAAACAACCATTTCTAAAGAGCTGCTGCAGCACATATGCAGCAACCTCGTTGTAAAATTGAAGATTTTTTCTTTTTCATATGCACATGCCTTTTCTCTGTGCGTCTGGTTTTTATGAAACAGAAAAAGTGTTGATCTTTTACAGCGACTGTACATAAAAGTCAAAACAATTTCAAGTGCTCACCTGAAATGCCTCATCGCCTCACTGAACACAACGTGATGACTTACAGTTAAAACGCTGTTTACGATAAGAATTCTGGTGATTCTCTAAGCATTACCACTCATCTATCTTTTAAACTTAACAGTGACTACAGCATAAAGTCTTAAACCTTTTACTTTGCTTTGTTTACATTTTATAATGATTTATATTTGGTAAAAGTCCCTCACGTTAGCCTTCCTCAACGGGTTGGGTGTGGGCATACCTTTGGATCTAAAAAGCACTGTGTTTGCTGTAATTATTACCATTATGTAAAGAAGGTGCAGCTGACTGCAGGTCACAGGTACTGGCCCAAAACTGTCGCAAAGTCGGCTAGACTTGAACCAGAGGGCAACGACAGAGACAAAGTCACAGCCTGTGGGCGCCTGTCCCAGCACGGCCTTCCATCCTGCAGCTCTTAACATCTCCTCTCTCTGTCTGTTTGCTACTGGAGGACTCCTCCCACAATGCTTCCTGCTCTTGATGCCGTTAGCCCCCCCCCCCCCCCCCCCCCCCCCCCCCCCCCCACACACACACACACACAGCTCACCGTTACGGCTGCAGCTGTTGGGATGACACTGAAACCACAATAGAGTGAGCTGTGGAAGGTCATTGCTCCTCTGCAGAGGAACCTCCGTCCAGCATCATTTTCATCCAACCACCACAATTGTTGTATCTAAACCTCGTCTTAGTGCTTTATCTTTCCTTTTTTTCCAATCATTGAACATAAATGAAGCACTTTTACAATAATGTGCAAAAACACTTTTATGACACTAAAACACAAATTTATAGCAACTGTGCCATAAAAAAGTGAGATTTTTAATCTCAGTTATCTTAAAAAAACATTTAAAACTGATGTTCATAACTAACATGTCTGAAAAGAAATGACATGTATGACACAATGACACAGCTCATGTGATTACCAGGGCTTTCCTAACCGCCTCACAGAGAGAACTGCTGTCTGTGCTGGTGCAGCCAAATCTCAGTGCTGCAGTGGATACATCCTGATGCAGAATGTCAAAGACTGTAACATGTAACTGGATTAAACAGATTAAAGGCTAATTGATCTTGTTGTTTGTGGACATGAGTGGATTTTATCCTTCAGTGAATGTTTGCAATGAAAGACAACTATAGACGTGCTGCCATCACGAGGAAAAGAATCCTGTATATGTTGATAAATAGAAGACATTTAACATAAAAATGTTTATTTTGCTTGAGAAAATCCAATAAACCAACAAGTGCAATAAAAATTAATCAAATAACACATATAATAATCTTTAACTATTAGTCCCACACGTATCAGCATAACAGCTTATAAAAAAACTATAATCACAGTAACAGTTACAGTGAATTTCCCTTAAAATGTCTGATTTCTGGCCATTTCTTTTGCTAAGTCATCAGGCTACGTCAGTTTCATCTTTACTCCATTTACTTCTATGAAAATGATGATGATGAAAAGCTTCTAGCATCTTCTATTTAGGGGAAAGTCTAAAGTGACCCTCAGCCTCCTGAAGAGATCAGAGAGAACAGATGAGCTGGAACTACAGGCTGATGTCCATGTAAATGTGCAGATGATGCTTTCACTTCAGACGTTGGTCCTGAGCTTCATGATCTTCCTAGAACTTCCTGACCCAGATGTTCAGGAGATCCCTCTGGCTCAATGTCAAAGTGCCAAACTATTGCTTGATTGTTCCTGCAGAGACAAAGCTCATTAGATCCATCAATCCATTCTTGTTGCATTTTATAAATGCTTCATTGAATCCATCCTTTCATTCAATATAGTCACTTGGTTTGGTTCACTCAGTGTCAGCAATCGTAACACCATTATTAGAGACAGTAAAATCTGTAGAAAAATTGTGGGTCAAGAACAGGAGTCACTTATGACAATTTCCAATAAAAGATCTAAACGCAAAGATTATCGCCACACACACTCTGCACAGCCACTACAGTTTGTTACCCTCAGAATGTAGATTCAGATCATTACCATTCAGGAAAAAGAGAGTTTAGTATCAACCTCAATTCAACTACTAAACATCTAAGTTAGTGGCATCCTGAGCATTTTTATAATTTATACCATAATTAAGAATATCTTGTATATTGTAATATATATAATATATTATATTTAATAATTTATAATATATATATATATATTTTTTAAACTTGTCCTGTCCAACAGCTAGGCAAACAGATGAGAGCTGAGGGCCTCTTGTGTTGGACATATTTTATTTTAACAAGAGGGGTTATTCATCTTCATACAAACCAAAGGTATGTCTGAATAAACCCCTTTTGTAATTGAGGCCAAACTTTATTAATTTCAATCATGTTTGAAAATCTTTGGTGTTGGACCGGACGGAAAAGGAAAGAGGGGAAGAAGAGAGAGGGACGTTAGAGAGAGGGGGGGGGGGGGGGGGTAGGAGGGTGATAATAGGAGGGGAAGGGGGGTAAGACCATGAAGCAGCATAGAGCAGACAGGTTTACTGGTTGTTTATCATTACGGTACGGTTCAAATGTAGTACCCCTGTCCCCTACCCCTTCCCACCAGGGAAAGGGTAGGGGACAGATGGACCCAGGTCCCACCTTCCTTGTAAAATGTGTGTGCGTGTATGGGTGTTTGAGAGGGTGTTTGTGTGCATGTGTGTGTGTTTATGTTTGAATGTATATATTGAAAGGGGAGGGGTGTGTGTACTAAGGGGGGTGCAGTTAAAATTGGCGAGTAGGGCACTAAGGGGACATCTCCTGATTACTCACAGTGATGTCCCCTCACCCTCCCCACCAAGGGGCCCTAAATGTCTAAGGTGCGGTTAAAATTGGCGGGTAGGGTGCTAGGAGGACATCCGCTGCTTGCTTGCAGTGATGTCCAAGCACCCCCCCCTACCAAGGACCCTATATGTCTAAGGTGCAAATAAAACCGAAAGAGGGGGGGCCCACTCCATACGGCAACCATAGGAGGGGGGCCACTGCCAAGTAGCCCCCCCCCAAGGTGCATCGCAGGCTAGACCCCCCACCCCCTCACCCTAATATGATGTTATATGAGGAAGGGGGTAAGTTGGGGACAGCTGGTAGACTGTCCCCCGGTGGTCAAACAGCCGTCCCCCAGCCCCCCCCCCCCCAGCAAAGGGGCCAGGGCCACCCAGCCCAGGGGCCCCACCCCCGGAGGCGCCGACACCCCAGGCCCGGCACCACCCACCCCACACAGAGAGAGAGGAGCCAGAAAGCGTCCCCCCCCCCCCCCCCCGGAGCAAGCCCAGGCCCCCACCCCTAGACGCCGGCCCTAGAGGAGCTCTGGTCAGGCCTCGACGGGACCGAAGCAGCCAACCGGCCGAGGCAACCACTGATTGCCTCAGCGGAGACCCCGACCCGCTAGCCCCCCCGACCCATACCAATAATGGGCCCCCCCCTTCCCCCCAGAACGCCCCCCCACAGGACAGGGCCGACAAGCCCCCCACCCCACCCCACCCCAGACCCCACAGCCGAAGCGGGTGACACCCAGAGCGACCGGGGGCCCCGAGACGGTTGTCCCGTCCCGTCCCAGAGCCAGGGAAGGGCCGATCCCAGCCCCAGGTGCAGATGGGCAGCCCATCCGGCGCCGCTGCCCCCCCCCCGAGCAGGGCCCCCCGCCAACCCCCCCCAGCACAGGCAAAGGGACCACCCCCCCAAGCCAAGCCAGACCACCACCCCACCACGCACCCCCACACCCAAGCCCAGAGGACCACGCAGCGCCCCAGCCCGCCCCACCCAGGCACCGGACCCGACCCCCCGACCAACGGAGCCCCCCACCGCCCTCGCCAGGCACCGGAAGCCCCGACCCCCACCCCAAACCACGGCAGAAGGGCAAGGAGCAGCGACGACCAAGCCCCCCACCCCCTAAGTCATGGAGTCAACCACAGGAGACCAGAGAGACTGAATTCTTTCAAAGTTACTTGAGCTTTGGGCTGACATTTTTTCCAAGCTGATATGATCAAACAGCAGATTTCTATGTTGACTTATGTTTATATTTTTCTTGTTTTTCCAATTTATTAAAATAGTTTTTTTGGCAATACAAAGAGTTATGAAAATGATAGATGCTAGTCCTTCTTCTATATCGATGGCACTCATGTCACCAAGCACACAAAGTGACGGTGAGGCAGTGATTGAAACCTTAAGCCAGACTGATAAATCGGCACATACCTGCTGCCAGAGAGCCTGGACAGGAGTGCAGAACCACAGTGCGTGCATGTAGCTGTCGGGTAGATTATTATCACAGTGCTCGCAAATGTCTGAGTTACTGAGACCCATCTTGAACATCCTCTGTCCAGTGTAGTAAATTCTGTGAAGAGTTTTGAAATGGATTAGCTGCAGATTTGGACTTTTTGTCAGTTTAAAGGTGTTTAGACAGAGTTCTGACCAGAAGCTTTCATCTGTGCTGATGCTCAAATCTGCATCCCATTTTTTTGTTGGAAGGGCAATATTGTTATCTAAATTACATAAAAGTTTGTATATTTTGGAGAGAGTTCTATTCATTGAAAAATTAATCAGAGTGGTAACTACATCTGGTAGCTTTAAATCGTCGTCTTTAAATTTATACTTTTTAGTAATACTTGATTTAAGTTGCTGATATTCCAAGAAGTTATTTATTCCATATTTGTCTTGAAGTTCCTGGGGAGTTATGAATCTTCTATCAATAATTATGTGCTCTAGTTGTTTTATGCCCCCTGCTTGCCAATATATAATATCTTTAATAAACTTTGAATTTGGTTACTTCAGGAGGTCTAAGTTTATATTGTCAACTGTTTTACTGAGTGTATGGGTGTTGTATTGATTTGACTGATGATTGTTTGTCTCTGCTCTGCAGTCCACCACTAATGAAGTACCATTGATTTGATTTAAAGTCATCTAGTAAAATAAATCATGAGTGCATGTTGTTATTTTATTATCCCAGCGATGTTGCAGTAATACTGGAAAAAAAAGAAATTATTTTTAATTAAATATTGTGACTGCAGTGTCTGTTTAAAACCCAATTACAAAAAGTCACTTGAAAACATTTTTTTTGCATTAGTTTAAACACTGTACTAGTTTACCCTTTCATTACCGGTTATCTTTTTCTTGTCTTTTTCTACACCGCTGGGACAACTTCATGTCATTACATCGTTTGTTTATGAAATCCACTCGGACTGAATGGCAACAACCACACCTGATGTTGTTGCCGGCTACAATCACTTACTGTGCGACTGTGTGGTTCAAAGATCTAATTAATGCCAAAAACCATCAGCCACATCTGATTATTGCAATTTATTTTGTTTATAACCAACTTTCAGTTTTAATCATAGGTGGTGTAATCAGGGGCTCTGAATTAACTAAAACTAATAATAAACCAATTTAATGTGTCCTCCTTGTCAGGTTTTATAACATACAGAAATATAGTGTTACTTAAACAAAAGACACTTCTGATCTCTGAATCTGTTTATGAACAGACTGTTCTTTAAAGCACCAACTTTTTATCAAAGCCCTAATGTTTGTTTTCAAACGTGGTCATTTATTTATTTACAACATGAACATTTTTAAGAAATGTACTTTGTTTAAATCATGAATACGGTGGCCGGGAGGTGCAAAACACGCTTACATTTAAGATACAGCAACAGCAAATCCCAGTACACATGAACAAATCATGAAACACAACAACAAATACTGAAACACAACAGCAAATCATGAAACACAACAGCAAATCACGAGACACAACAGCAAATCATGAAACACAACAGCAAATCACGAAACACAACAGCAAATCACGAAACACAACAGCAAATCACGAAACACAACATCAAATCATGAAACACAACAGCAAATCACGAAACACAACAGCAAATCATGAAACACAACAGCAAATACGGAAACACAACAGCAAATCATGAAACACAACAGCAAATACGGAAACACAACAGCAAATCATGAAACACAACAGCAAATACGGAAACACAACAGCAAATCATGAAACACAACAGCAAACTAATTGTGTATGATTTTTTAAATGTTATTAATTACTGTTTTCTTAATGTGGACATTTGAAATACATGAAACAGTCCTGAAGCATTCTTGCTAGAGTGGTCTAGCGAAGAGGGAATACCCTTAATACCGGAAAAGCAAAAACTTTACCTTCTTAAACGTTGTTGTAATTTTTATTGTAGTAATACAATTGAAGAAATGCTTTTGGACTGTCTCAAGTATTGAAAATGTCCACATAAAAAAGACAGTAATAGGGAAATGTAAAAAATAATACACAATTAGTTCTATGTTACGTCACTTCCGGGACTCAGGACGTTCCGTTTCTGTTAGACGCCGTTTCTCCGCTTTCCTTTTTGTGTTTCTGTATTTTTTCATTTGTATCGAGATTGTTTTTGTAATTCAGTATTTGTTAGTTTTCATCTCTGTCATGTGTTCCGTGGTTTGCTGTTGTGTTTCAGTATTTGCTACTGTGTTTCAGTATTTGCTGTTGTGTTTCAGTATTTTTTCGTTGTTTTTTGTGATTTGCAGTTGTGTTTCAGATTTTGCTGTTGTGTTGCGGTATTTGCTGTTGTGTTTCAGATTTTGCTGTTGTGTTGCGGTATTTGCTGTTGTGTTTCGTGATTTGCTATTGTGTTTCAGTATTTGCTGTTGTGTTTCATGATTTGCTGTTATGTTTCATGATTTGCTGTTGTGTTTCGTGATTTGCTGTTGTGTTTCCGTATTTGCTGTTGTGTTTCATGATTTGCTGTTTGTTTCAGTATTTGCTGTTGTGTTTCGTGATTTGTTCATTTGTACTGGGATTTGCTGTTGCTGTATCTTAAATGTAAGCGTGTCTTGCACCTCTCGGCCACCGTACATGAATGTTATTTAAAATATACAACAGAAGAGTTTCGATCTTATTAACAATGAAATCATTCCTTTATTGTTTTTATTTTTGTTTTGTTTTTAACATGTCATTCATGGAAAAAAACTTGCATATGTCGAAATGTGTGAAATTAATTGTGAGTCCTAGTCATTTCAGTCAGATTCAAAAACATGGAGCAACAAGTGAATGTGTGTTGGTTGAGGTCAGTGTGAGAAATGCTGGAAATTACCAGCGGACCTGGATACAGCAAAAGCGAGCTTTTAATGAAAGCAGAAATTCCATGCAGCCCCTGAATGCACCTTCTGCTGCAGAGTGTGCGACTATTAGATCTGCGCAATGTTTGGAGGGAGGCAGATACTTAAAGGTCCTGGTTGTGAGTTTGAGCCCCTTGTCAGAGATGATGAACAATTCCTCACCTGCTGGGTTGGATACTGAAACTGTTTTTCTACCTTCCAAATCGATGTTTTACCCATTTTACTTCCGATTCCGGTACCGGAACTTAGATTTTCCCATCGTGGGATTAATAAAGTCATCATTCATTCCTTTGGTGGGTGGGCGGGTGTTAATTTAGAACCCTGGGTGTAATCAACATAAGAGACAGCTACAGGTAAAAACTGACACATTGATTCTCATCATAAGAGGCTGAACATGCAGCGTTGGGGACCCTTGCTGGCTTGGGGGCCCTAGTCATTCGCCTAGTTCATCTCTAGCAAGAAATGGGCTTGCGTCCAATGCAAAGCTATTAATAGTTCTCATGGTTTCAAAATGTCCTGATAGATGAGACCTCACACTGGGTTCGGCCTCTCTTTTTGATACAGTCCTGTGTTTTATGATATTTGACCTTGACCCGACAGATGATTTGCAGATGATCTATGCGCTGCTGAACCCTTGTTGCTTAGTGCAAGGCGTTCTGTCTAATTAGGTTATTGTTCAATGCCATTTTACCAGTTTGATCTGAATGGCACTGAAGTGGAACAAATTAGATTTTAACAGCTTTTTCTCTTTTTATAGTTTGTTTTCTTTTTCTGGTGAGAACCCTGAAATGACTTTTTGGAAATTAGCAGCAAACAAGTTAGTAGAACTGAACCGAATTGATACATGAATACTGGCTTCCATATACGAAGCTGTGAAGACTCAGACTTCTTGCGTTTGCATGTCATCATGCGGTTCCATAAGTTCTGATAAGGGGGAAGCTGCAGTAACCAACTTGTGCAACATGTCAAACTCCTCTTTGACTGTCACCTCCCAGCTTCACATTATGTGCTTTGGCACAGGGTGTCATTTCATAAAAACATGAATATATAAAAAAGGGCATGGCACAGGACAACTTTCAAGGGTAATGAATACCACACCTGCTCCAGTGGAAAAAAGGAGAACAGCAGAACGTGCTTCAACTGCCAAAGCAGTTGGGAGAGAAGCTACAGAGCAATTAATGCAAAAACAGGATTTTATGCATCTAAACCTGGGGACTGCAGAATGTACTTTACCAAGAAAACGTCCTCATATTTAACCCTTGTGCTATCTTAGATGACCCCACCCTTACATTGACATGTTCTCCCTACCATGACAAAGATGGATAAAGGTGGAAAGATTTCATGTAAACTATGAACATCAGTGAAGAACACAAATCATTGAAGAAAAAAGGTTCAGCACACTGTCTAGTGGGTCTAGATGACCCAACTCCCAGTGTTAAAGTGCCTAGGATAGCACAAGGGTTACACATAATACCGCCTCCTTGTTTTACCAGTTGAAGCTACTGTTACATGAAATGGAATGTACAGGTGGATGCTCCATTAAAATCACTTACCTTGTGTTGATCTACAGACAAGTATGAAAAGACCCACTGACCCCCATCCCACTAATCCATCAGGGTGATTACAAAGATGTGGATCATATTATCAAAGTGCTTCTTGGACAAAAAATAAAAAACATCGGCTACATTTTCTTTTTGGGTAACTGCCACAGAAAGAAAAAACTTTCTCACCTGCCCAACTCAAACTTTCAAATCTTTGCTCCAAAAATTGGAGCTGTTCACACCAAACGCAATCCGTGCATCAAATTTGCGTTTGCGACCTCTAGTTGGACACGCAGCAAATTCGCTGCTCGACGCTTGTCCATAAGTGTGCTCATAAAGTAGGCACCCCAGATGCGTGTGGGAGGAGCTACCCATAAATGTTTTTAGCCTGATCAATACATTGAAGTGTGTATCTTATTTACAATGCATGGAGGATGTTGAGATATCCAATTTATTTATTTTGTAGAGCTCTACAATAGCATCAGAAAACATGTCCCAGTATACCTACCATGAACTTTATTCCTGCAGCAGGAGCTACATCTGGATGACAACTGCTTTCTGCTGTATTTCCATCTCTCTGTGACCCAGTTTGATGACTTGCTGTCCCACATTAGTCAGAGAAAGGGGCAACTATTAGAATAAAATTAGAGGATGTTTTTATTATTATCCCGATGCAAATAAGAAAAAGTTTAGAATGAGAACGATCATGAGAACTCTCATGTTGGATTTGGACTCCTCCTGCTGGTCATGAACACGTCATGTGTTCAAAGCTGAGTCCCAGATTGGCTGATGCGACACGTTGTCCTTGCCAAAGTTAAAACATTTTTAACTCTGGACGCACCGTGACACCCAAATTGCAGCAAAACGCTCAAATTGTGCTGCTTCTGGACCGCTTGGTCTGATGCTCAAATGACACCACAGAACCTTTGATCACTAGTGTACATTGATGTAACATTTAAACTGGACGCCTCTGCCACGAGAATCATGTTCTGTGGGAATGAGGCCACCTTTAGTCACAAATGCCCTTACGGGTGGATATGGGCTATCTGTGGATGAGAGTCTGTGAGCAAATACTTCACACGCAGTGATGATTTGTGATCTTCAATGGTGTCCATGGATTACATGAAATCTTTCCGCCTTTATCCACCTTTGTCATGGTAGGAAGAACATGTCAAAGTAAGGGTGGGGTCATCTAAGATAGCATAAGGGTTAAGGGGGTCATACAAGCCATTAGGGAACTGCAAGACACACCTGCATACCCCTTAAGTTGTGGCTACACCTGTCTTAAGGCCTCTAAAGGCCCAGACAACCCAAAAACCTGCAGTGGATGCATGTGACTAAAGCTTTAAGTGAAGAACTCCGGGTCTACAGAGGGTTAGATGGGAAGAACTTAAACAACAACATTTTTAATTCAGAAGTTACACTGTTTACTTAAAATCATGCCATTTGTATACCATGCAAATAAACAGCTTTAAGTGATTGATCTCCCTTCTTTTACCTGAAAAAGGCTGTTTTGTGAAATGAAATGTAACATTCCTTTTTTTTTTAACCCGGGCAGTTCATAACCCATAAGAACCCAGATCTATGTTTTCCCTACAAAGTAAATAATGTGGAATACACCACAAACCAAGTGGACCACTAAACACATTTCTGATATTTTTTTGTTACACGGATGTCACCATGGGTTCTTACAGGATAATTTTGATACTATGCATTAGCTCGTTAGCTAGAACTGTTACACACACAAATATATACACATGTACTGTATATGTATTTATTAAATTCTCTCAGCCTCCACGGGTGGTTTTTTCCCCCTCATGTTCTGGTCCTCTACCAGAGGCCTGAGAGCTTGAGGGTCCTGCGCAGTCTCTTAGCTGTTTCTAGCACTGAGCTTTTCTGGACTGAGGTCTCTGAGGTCTTTCCAGGGATCTGCTGTAGCCACTCCTCCAGCTTGGTCCAATTACCACAGGAACCACTGTCACCTTCACTTTCCATGCTTTCTCCAGTTCTTCTCTGAGTCCCTGGTATTTCTCTGATTTCTTATGTCCGTTCTTTCTTATCGCTTCGCTTTGACATGTGATCTACAAACCTCTTGGAAGTGTCATGCAGCTACAACTTTGTCTTTGAAGGCTTTATTGTTCAAAATGAGCCATGAAAGGAGAACAAAGTCATAAAAACTGCACCGTACAATGAGTTTATTGTTTGTACCTTTTCATAAATTTGCTAAACAGGTTTATTTGCTCATGAAGTCTGAATGTAAGAAAGAAATATTGCACATTTGAATGCGATTTAGTGCTACAAAAAACCTAAACATTTTCCAAAGCTTATAGTGCATATTGAATATATTTCTTGTCCAACTATGGCTTATGTCTTTTGTTGCTGCAGAACTTGTTTTTAAATCACTGAGGATGAAGCAGGTGGCGCCTCAGGAGACTACACCCTATGTGTGTAAGATTTTCAGTTCAGCCTTCTCTCTGCCCTTCAGGGCCTGCTGCTGGCATCACCTTGTTCCGTCATGTTTATACCTTGGGCATTCGCCAAAGCAGAAACATGAATTTACATTTATAAACCATTTATTCGGTAAGGGCAGAAGAGATGTCTTTCATACGTTCTCAGCTTGAGCTGCATCCCCCCCTCCACCTTTCCTAAGCGTGTGAGTAAATCTACTTAATGCATTTTCCACAGCAGCAGTGACACTGTGTCCTGTTGCTGATGCCAGATGTCTTTGGGTTTGAACTGCTAGATGTAAGAACGTCCTATCAGCATTAAATATTCTTATCAAAAAGAGGAAGTAAGGTAAAAGGATAAGGGAGGTGAATGATACACAGACAGATGTGTCTCCCTGAACACTTTTCAAATCTATGTCTTAATATAAAAGTCAATGAAAGATGAACTTTTAATTCAATATTAGATTGTTTTAAAAGAGAAAAAGTGAGTGGCTGGCTGGCTGGATATGTAATACATATTCAACGTATCAAAACAACTACAAACAATAGCTGATGAAACAAAATGTTTTGATCCAGAGATAACTCTAATGAACTTACTACAGTTTTTCTCAGTCGCTTTTGTACAATTCTCAGATCAGAATTGAAGTTTGCAAATACGTGTGTGCATTTCTCAAAACAATTTGTACAAACAGCAAAAAACTATGGATTTCTTGCAAAAGCCTGTAACTTGCTCAAAATCTTTGGTTCATCTCTCAAAACTAAGTCTTTATGTCATTGAACAGTCAGTGCCATCAGAATGTCAAGTCCTTGTGTCATTGTCTACGAACAAGACAGTCAAATGACTTAGTCATGTTGTCAATATAACTGTGTACTTTAGAGGGAGGTTCTGATGTAAACTATGGCTAAAGTTTTGATGACAATTATTGTAAAATGTAAGTTACACCTTTTTTGTTTGATTGCAAGAGACTGGACAAGATTCACATTTACACTTTTATTGTTCCTATTGTAATTTGTTGACAGACCATGTCATACCAACATAGAAAAACCCACCGGAAACAGTAACACAAAGGGGAAAAAAGATAGGACAATATTCTGTATAACAGTACATGCAGTGCAGTAGGAATTGGTGTGGTCCTCCTACACCTCTTGTCATTACTGTATGTTAGGCCACAAATTCTCATCCACATCACAGCGAATATCCTCTCTTGCAATGCAGCGAAATATGTTTGTGACATTATGACAACTTGGTCAACCATTTTGCAGTTAATGACTTATACGATGAACTAATGACTAGGTGTTTTGAGGAGTAAGACTATTGCACAGTGAACTATATAATACATTTGGATCAACATGACAAACTATTGATAATGTAGCAAAGAGCAGAGAATTGTACATAATCATTTGCATAGATGTACCAAAGCAATTGCAACTTGTTCAAAGAAGTGAGAAACTGCTTATATGATGTGCACAAGTGACATCATGGTGTGAAGATTGAACAAATAGTTTTGGGAATTTCATTCTGATCTGAGAATTGTACTACAGCGACTGAGAAAAACTGTAATATTATAAATTATTAAACTTTTTTTTATTTTTTTATTTTTTAATAAAAAAATAAATAAATAAATTATTAAACTTATGACGCTAAATCATGAACGAATAGTAAAACACGATATTTAATCTTAAACCTGGCAAAATTATACTTTTATGTGTAATATTCATATTAAAATTACAATGTGCTGCTTCAATCCAGAAAGTGAGCAAACCTATGCTTTTTAGGAATTACGTTTGAAAACAAATGGTTTTAAACCATGGTCTCGGTTAATTCTTGTCTCTAATTGGCTGCCTGGTGTGGAATAAAAAGCACTAATGTACAGCTAAAAATGAAGTTTTGGTCAAATAGTGCAAATGTTCTATATAGCTGCGCTGGCTTCTTTGAAACAAACTGGATGATCCAGAAAAGGATAAGGAAAATGGCATATAGTCAGACGAAACCAAAATAGAACTTATAACCCAAACTGAACTTGTGGTGTTTGGAGGAGAAAGACTACTAAGTTGCATTCAAAGAACTCTATTCCCACTGTAAAGCATGGGGGTGGAAACATCATAGTTTGAGGCTTTTCTTTTTTTTTTTTTGCTCAAAGGGACCAGGACTATTGAATGAAGCCATATATAGGAAGTTTTTTAGGGAAAACCTCCTTCTACTGGTGAGGGCGTTGACGATTACATGTGACCGTCATTGTGACAATGATCCCAAACACCCCCACAGGGAAAGAAAGAGTGGCTTTGTAAGAAGTATTTCAAGATTCTGGAGTGGCCTAGCCAGTCTCGGGATCCTAATCTTCTTTCCCAAAAAAGTTTCCCAGAGACAGACCCCAAATAACACTGCTCTAGAGGAGATCTGCATGGAACATTGTGTGCAAACCTTTTGAAGACTTTCAGGAACCGTTGACCTCTGTCATTGCCAACAACGTTTATAGATTAAAACATTGAGGTGAACATCTGTTGAAAAAAAAATGATTTTCCACCATAATTTGTAAATACATTCTTTAACAACCGTTTTAGCGATTTTCTAGATTTTTTCTCTAATTTTGTCTCATAGTTCAGGTATAACTCACGTTGAATATTACAAGCCTCTTTCATACTTTGAAATGGGGGAACTTGCACAATTGGTAGCTGATTAAATAGTTTTAGCCCCACGAATGAAATTTGCATTTAATCCTCTGGGAATGGTGAACTACAGTAACAGATGGTTCAGGAAACACGAGATAAGATAAACTTTGTTGATCCCTCCATGGAAAAATTTGACTTTTATTACATTTAGCGGCTTTAAATCCCCCAGTTACTTAAATCTACAATGCTGAGTGTAAATGTCCTGGGTATGTATTGGTATGGATTTGGTATGACCTGATCATGGATCTTCTCGCATCAGGACAAACACTCCTCCACCAGGCCACGGAGCTTCTTTCCTGGTTAGTTAATTGTAATCATGGGGTGCCTTACAGATAAACATTTCAGTGAGGTGTGTTTTCTAGGAGACATTATTGTAACCATGGGAGAGGGGAGGAACATGTGGCACTACAACCAGATTCTGAGGGCAGTAGCAGACCATCTGTGCTGCAATCTAGCAGTGTAAGCATCAGCCCCCAGTCAGGCATAACACTGGTTTTGTAAAAACATAAGAGAGAACCTCCGGCAGGATGTAAGCCTCCAACTGGACAACCATTACTCACAACTGACAGTTGAGAGTCAGTTGAAGTTTCCAGGGTGCATCACGAAGAAGGTTCTGAGGCCAGACTTGGTCATAACATCTGACTTAACTTTCTCTGAAAAATGACCAAGAAATCATAATTTCTTCCAGGGTAGGTAAACTTATGAGCACAACTGTGAGTGGATTTGTGGAGTTAGTGGTTTCAAAAAAGGCCTACATGCACCCCTGTTATTTTCATCATGAGTTCTTTGGGGTCCCTCTCTTAGCACATTGACCAGTGGAGTTTTGACCATGGCTATTCAGTTCCAGTCCTCTCACTAAAACACAGAGACTTCTTACAGGGTGGAGGTTGGTGAAGATAATCCTTTACTCCAGGAGCTGGAAAGTTTTTAATTGCCAGGACACCACGATAGGGCAAGAAATGATGAAATGTGGAAATCTCCTTTGCCCATATGACAATTCAAGGAAGGAATGGAGATGATATACAAAAAAAAAAAAAAAACAGTGTTCCTTTGTTTCAGCTTTTCTTTTCCATTTGCTGAAGGAATCTGGTTAGTACTGCAAAGTGCTCAGATGTTGTTAAGTACCATGACAGGCCTACTGTTCTCTCTTGCTGTGTGCATAAATTGAAATCTAGATCCCCACATGAGATGTTTTGTCTTTTGGTTTAACTTCAGCTTTTGAAAAGCTTGAAACCTTTTTTATTTATCTGGGGTCACAGAGTAACACAGAGCTTTTTGTAGAAGAGAAGGAAAAGGGGATCCTGTCTTTGTCAACCACAGGTTTGCCAAAATGCGTCATGAAAAGAAGGAACTCGAAATGACAAGTGATGACTGACACTGGTGAGTAATATGCCTGTGGAAACCGAGGTTCATCACTGTAGGCTGTCAAATCACAGTTGCCACGACAATGATCCAGACCCTACCTGACATCAGGAAACACGCCTACATTTGCATCACATGTCAGTGATGTGTGCACAATGCAGATTTAATTGAATAGAAACATCTCTGCTTCATTTTATACATGCAGTAATTTGGAAGAAGAAAGTATGCTTTCTGTTAGAATTATAATTCTCACAATGATCAGCATAGTATAACCCTTTTAAAGTAAAAATTATAAATAATGGTGTAAGACATAAAGTCGTACCAGGTAGAATCAGTGAGAAGTCACTAAAATCAACCAATTAAGCAGTGTTTCCCTTCCTTGGTTTGTGGGTTTAGTCATCTGACTCAGTTAGTTGATAAGGTAAAGAGGGTTTATGGATTATAATTGCAGTAAGCAAAAAGATCCTTAGCATTCATTGTTGGAGAAGCTTCTGACAGTGAAAGTCGAGATCTTGTAAAACTGCTACGCCTGTCCCTGTGGACAAACGTAGCTACCACACATTTTGGGATGTGGTATTAGCAGTGCTTTGTTCGGAGACTGTGCACCATTTATGTTATGTTCTACACTGGTTCCAATATCCCTCCTGACACAATAATCTCTAGTTTTGTTTTCTTTCTTTTCAATTTTGAAAATTTAACATTTCTTTCCAAATTAAAAATTTTGGGTTCTAAGGCATGAGAGAAATAATTTTGTTTTGTTAAGGAACTAGAAGAAGTGCAAAGCTGCTCCTCAGCATGCTGGTCATGGTCAGGAGGCTCCTGAGTGTTCAATCAAAGAGCAACCATGTGAAGGATGGGAGGATACAACTGTAAATGGAAGCAGATAGTGTTTTCTTAGGATTTGGTTGGAATTTGGGTGCCAGACTTTGACAGAGCTGATCAAAATGCACTGCACAACTGTAGAAGTTCACCGGAACTACTGAACAGTTCTGTCCTGTTAAAAATGGTTGAAAATGCTGTTATATGTGTTTCTTCTCTCACTTCTAAGGTCCAGGATGAGTTGATGCGTAAACATTTATTCAAAAATCCTTCAAAAACTGGTACCTAAATATCTAGAGGGGATTGTTTTTGGTCCATTTCTGATTAAAGTGACTTTGGTTTCAGACTGCTGACTTAGATGCTTGTGATGCTGATACACTTCTAGTCCCTGATTGTCCTATTATAATTACTGTTATGTTACTCATATCATCTCATTATTAAATCTCATTATTAATTATTATTGTTTATTCCTCAATTGATCAGTATTCATTACATCAGTTCTTTGTTGAAGATGAAGGTACAATCCTGCATCCTTGTAGTGAATCACAGTGTCATGCTGGTCATTCTGTTGATTTAACATAGCTTTGTAAAGGTCACCTTTCAGGCTCAAGTGGTCATTTTCCAGGAAAAATTGATGTTTTGATCAGCGGCTCCTCCACCTCTAACTGCCCTTGGGGAGGGCACTGTACCACACATTAACCCTGCTGTGCAGATATAAGAGACAACGTGCTGTAAATGTTTTACACAGAAATTACATTTGTATTAAAAAAAAGAGGCACTGTGGAAGTCTGTGTGCAGGAATGCTGCTGTAATGAACTCCTAAGAGGCAAAAGCAAGTGTAAAAGTTGCTACATATGAGGACAGTTTAGTGTTTAAATCATTAGACCTTTCCAGCTGCAACACTCATTATGAACACCAAGAAATGTGATAATTGGGTCTGTTGTGACCATCACCTTTTTATAAGTGAAATAATAATCTTAGATCATCTTTAATTTCTAGTCTTGCGATTTTAAACAAAATACAACAAGGAACACTTGAAGGCAGAACACAATTTAACAAAACACCAACATAACTCAGCCAGGAAGAAACAAATCAAAATCTTTCCAACCCAACTTCAATTTTCAAGCCATTAGAAAAAAATACAAAAATGCATTAAATCTGCAGGATAGTCTGACCCCCTATGGACATGTGTTTTCTGCTCTGCCACGTTTCTTCTATAAGCTCAAGAGGAGCACTGTTTGTCTCATGTTGTCACACTGAAAGATACCTTTTCCTTATATGCTACTGGTCTCTTTAAACTGCAGTGTTTGCCTGATACTACAGCTGGGAAATTCTTGTTGTCCAATGCTTGGATCACTCTTTGGAACCTACTGCCTGTGGATTGTATACCACCATTTGTCAGGGATGTCGTAGACATGGCAGACCCAGATGCTGGAACCCAGAAATAACTTCAGACTCCGGATAGTTAGTAACAGAGTTTATTGCTCCAAGGGAAAAAGAGTTTCTAGGAGCGCTGTGGCACCAGGCTCTGGAGGTGCGTGACGTGGGAGCCGAGGACGGCCGGGCCTCCTTGCGGTGGAGCGCAACCTCGGGGACCGTGAAGCGAGGCAAGGTGAGGCGAGGCGTGGACACCGAGGACAGCGGGACCACCTAGGAGAGAGGCGTGACGCCGAGGACGGCGTGACCAGCTTGAGGTGAGGAATGGAGAATAGCTCTGGACGAGGAACCAGCGTGACCAATGGATGAGGAACCTGGAGATGAACAGAGAACGAGGTGAGCATGGAAACTTGACTTGGTTAGCATAGACTAAAAGGCCAGGCTTAAGCACCGGAGTGAATATAACAAACTGGCGCTGGATACTGGAGAGGAGAACCCTTATGAAGGCAGGCAGGAGATGAGGAGATGCAGGACAGCTGGTTCCAATTAACAGAGCAGGAGCAGGAGTGCTGGAAGGGGGAGGTGGCTGACACATGCACCGTGACAGTACCCCCCCCTCAACGACCGCCTCCAGGCGGTCCGGGACGGCGATCCGGGTGGGCCCGGAAAAAGTCATCCAGGAGGGAATGGTCCAGAATAAGGGAGCAGGAGACCCACGAACGCTCCTCCGGACCATAACCCTCCCAGTCCACCAAATACTGGAAACCACGGCCCCGGCGGCGAATGTCCAAAACACGACTGACGGAGAAGGCAGGGGCGCCGTCGATGACCCGGGCGGGTGGCGGGGAAGCGGACGGCGGGCAAAGAGGGCTCTCCAGGAACGCCTTAATCTGAGAAACGTGGAAGGACGGGTGAACCTTAAGAGCCGCCGGGAGCCGTAGCTTGACAAAGGAGGGGTTAATAATCCTCTCGATGATATAGGGTCCGATATACCGGGGTGCCAGTTTGCGGGAGGTCGCCTGAAGGGGAACGTTCCGAGAAGACAACCAGACCTTTTGCCCCGGTTGGTAATCAGGCCCCGACCTCCTGCGACGGTTGGCCAAGCGGCAATTGTTCTCCCAGGTGCGCAGGAGAGCCGCCTTGGCCTGGCGCCAGATGCGTTGGACGCGCTGCAGATGGTGCTGAACAGAGGGTACTGCTATATCGAGCTCATGGGAAGGGAACAGAGGAGGTGAATAGCCAAGGGAAGCTTCGAAAGGGGACAGTCCCGTGGCGGAGGAAGGATGATTATTGTGTGCATACTCGACCCAGACCAGAAACTTAGCCCAACTAGCAGGATTTTGGGCGGCCAGACAACGGAGAGCGGCCTCAAGTTCCTGATTTGCCCGTTCTGCTTGTCCATTAGACTGTGGGTGATACCCCGAAGTCAGGCTGACCGTGGCACCTAGGGCAGAACAAAACGACCGCCAGACCTGGGACACAAACTGTGGTCCCCGGTCGGACACGATGTCCTTGGGAATGCCGTGATGTCTAAAAACCTGGTGTAACTAAACCTCAGCCATTTCAGTGGCTGAGGGGAGTTTGGGTAGGAGAATGAACTGTGCGGCTTTGGAGAAGCGATCAATAATAGTGAGGATGACCGTGTTGCCCAATGACGGGGGCAGACCAGTGACGAAATCCAAGGCTAGGTGTGACCAAGGGCGGTCGGCGATAGGCAAGGGATGTAACAGACCGGCCGGGGGTGCGTTGGAGGATTTGGACCTGGCACAGGTGGTACAAGCTGCAACGAACTCCCTAACATCATGATCCATAGTAGGCCAGAAAAACTTACGCTTGAGGAGACTCAGCGTTCTATGAACACCCCCGTGGCAGGCAACGCGGGATGAGTGACCCCAAACCAGAACATCAGATCGAAGTGAGACGGGAACGTATAATAGGTTAGCGGGAGGAGCGGGATGACCTGGTTCCTCGTCCTGCGCCTGCAGGACCCGCGTCTCAATGTCCCACGTAAGGTTTCCCACGACGCAGGTGGGGGGAATGATCGGAACTGCCTCTTGGTGGTCGTGGGTGCTAAAAACCCGAGAAAGGGCGTCGGGTTTGACATTCCGGCTACCTGGTCTATAGGTGATCGTGAAGGTGAACCGGTCAAAAAAGAGGCACCAGCGGGCCTGGCGAGAGTTGAGACGTTTGGCTGTGCGCAAATAAGCAAGATTTTTATGGTCGGTCCATTTGATTAAGGGTTGTTCAGAACCCTCTAGCCAATGCCGCCATTCCTCCAGTGCGAGTTTAATCGCTAGAAGTTCGCGATTACCTACATCATAATTTCGTTCCACCGGGGAAAGCTTACGCGAAAAGAACGCGCAAGGCTTAGGTTTACCGGTGGAGTCTTCACGTTGGGACAGGACAGCCCCAACCCCGGTATCTGAGGCGTCAACCTCAACAATGAATTGTCGTTGCGGATTAGGTTGAATCAAAATAGGCGCGGAAACAAACATCTTCTTGAGTTTATCGAAGGCATCTTGGGCCTCGGTACTCCAAATGAAAGGTTTATTGACGGAAGTGAGTCGGGTGAGGGGTGCAGCGAGAGAACTGTAGTTACGGATGAACCGGCGGTTGAAGTTAGCAAACCCAAGAAAACGTTGTAATTGTTTCCGTGTTACGGGAGGTTCCCAGTCAGAAACTGCCGAAACCTTAGCAGGGTCTGGACGGATATTTCCCGCTTCAATAATGAATCCCAGAAATGATACCGTGGAAACGTGGAACTCGCATTTCTCAGCTTTTATAAACAGCTGATTCTCAAGGAGGCGTTCCAGAACCTGACGCACATGGAAAGTGTGTTGCTCGAGATTGGGTGAATAGATGAGTATGTCGTCTAAATAAACGAACACGAACCTGTTTAGAAAGTCTCGGAGCACGTCATTGACGAGGTGTTGAAATACAGCGGGGGCGTTAGTGAGCCCAAAGGGCATCACTAGATATTCGAAGTGCCCTAGAGGGGTGTTGAAGGCAGTTTTCCATTCATCCCCTTCACGCATGCGAACGAGGTGGTAGGCGTTACGAAGGTCCAATTTGGAAAACACACACGCATCCTGAACAGAATCGAGAGCGGAACTGATAAGTGGCAGGGAATATTTATTTTTCACAGTGATCTGGTTAAGTTCCCGGTAATCAATACAGGGCCGCAGGGACTTGTCTTTCTTCTGAACGAAGAAAAAACACGCGCCCACAGGAGATGAGGAGGGACGGATGTGACCCGAAGCAAGGGATTCATGAATATATTTCTCCATCGCGAGTTTCTCAGGACCGGACAGATTGAAAAGGCGCCCCTTAGGGAGCGTGGCCCCGTTTAAAAGCTCGATGGAGCAGTCGTAGGGCCTGTGAGGGGGTAAAGCACCTGCTTTTACTTTACTAAACACTGGCTTAAGGTCATGATAACAGGAGGGTACTTTGGTGAGATCTATCTCCTCTGGACTGGGGGGAACAGAGGGAATGGCGGAACGGAGACAGTTAGCCATACAGTGGGCGCTCCAGTTAGTGATGTGGTGGTTGGCCCAGTCAAATTGAGGATTATGACATCGTAACCAGGGGAAACCTAAAATAACAGGAGACTGGAGGGATTGGGTGATGTAAAATTGCAAGAGTTCATGGTGATTACCGGAGGTGACGAGTTGGACTGGCTGGGTACGATGAGTGATGCGTGTGAGTAATTGTCCACCTAACCCAGCAGCTTTGACCGTGTGTTCCAGAGGTTCAACGGGAAGACAGAGCTTGGAAACTAGAAAAGAGTCAATAAAACTTTGTTCGGCTCCAGAATCGATGAGAGCCTGACATTCATGAGCCTGAGACTGGTGACATAGCCTGACAGGAACGTAGAGGAAGTTATTTCTCTGAGTCTTGGACGAAAAACCCTCCCGCGGCCTGTCTCCTAGCGGGGGTTTTTTTGGAGTTTAAACGGACGGGACACTGATGAATGTGATGACCAGATTGACCACAGTAAAAACAGGTACCTTCCTCCCTTTGTCGGCGACGCTCCTCCGGAGTAAGCTTTGAGTGGCCAACCCGCAAAGGTTCTTCAGAGCCATGATGGACAGTCGCTCTGAGGATCGGAGGAGGTGGTTCTGACCTGGTGGTTTTAGGAACATGGTTAATGGTGTTTTCTTCCCCCTGACGCGAACGCTCCAGCCGGCGTTCCCGTAGCCGCACGTCAGACCGAAGAGCAGCTGTGACGAGCTCCTCAAATGTCTCTGCTTCGGGCTGTGAACATAAGTGGTCCATGATATCTTCATTTAGAGACTGATAGAATACCCCCTTAAGAGCGACGTCTGGCCAGCCGGATTCCACGGATGCGGAAGTCAATTAGATGATCACTGACAGCCCGTCCGCGTTGTCTCAGTCCCAGCAGGCGGCGGGTGGCTTCCTCAGACTTGCGGGGTTGATCGAAGACCAAACAAAACTCCCCGATAAAACGTTCAAATGACACTTGGGAAACAGGGTTAGAGGATAAATAAGCTTGAGCCCATTGAAGGGCTTTACCTCGGAGGGAGTTAACAACGAGGGAAATCTTGCAGTGGTCAGCGTGGTAGTACCGCGGGGCCTGCTGATAGATCAATTGACATTGTAAAAGAAAACCTCTGCAGGATTCAATGTCACCCAAGAATGGTTCGGGCTGCAGCCGGAAGTTCTCCTGAGCCCTGGTGTCGGCGTAATGACCAGAACCCCCAGCAGAGGGAGGCATGGGGCAGGACGTAATCGGAGCCGATTGCTGTCCAGTCAGGTCCAACAAAGCCTGTGAAATGCCGTCCAAACGGCGGAATAAATCCTGCTGGACCGAAGCCAGCTGATTGAGGGATTCAGCCTGCCGTCCGAGCGCTAGTCCCTGCTGCGTGACGGCGAGGCGAAGTCCTTCTGGGTCAGCTGGGTCTGGGTTCTGGCCAGTTTGTTCTGTCAGGGATGTCGTAGACATGGCAGACCCAGATGCTGGAACCCAGAAATAACTTCAGACTCCGGATAGTTAGTAACAGAGTTTATTGCTCCAAGGGAAAAAGAGTTTCTAGGAGCGTTGTGGCACCAGGCTCCGGAGGTGCATGACGTGGGAGCCGAGGACGGCCGGGCCTCCTTGCGGTGGAGCGCAACCTCGGGGACCGTGAAGCAAGGCAAGGTGAGGCGAGGCGTGGACACCGAGGACGGCGGGACCACCTAGGAGAGAGGCGTGACGCCGAGGACAGCGTGACCAGCTTGAGGTGAGGAATGGAGAATAGCTCTGGACGAGGAACCAGCGTGACCAATGGATGAGGAACCTGGAGATGAACAGAGAACGAGGTGAGCATGGAAACTTGACTTGGTTAGCATAAACTAAAAGGCCAGGCTTAAGCACCGGAGTGAATATAACAAACTGGCGCTGGATACTGGAGAGGAGAACCCTTATGAAGGCAGGCAGGAGATGAGGAGATGCAGGACAGCTGGTTCCAATCAACAGAGCAGGAGCAGGAGTGCTGGAAGGGGGAGGTGGCTGACACATGCACCGTGACACCATTGTTACTATTGTTACTATTCTGCCTCAAGATTGACCAAATGTTTATACACATAAACATTTTTTCTTGGCCCGATCTATATAGAACTGTTCAGACCCAAATTCAGTGGTCATAAATAAATTATGTACAGCTCGTAGAACCTTGTTTTGTGGCCCCCACATTGACATAAAAGTATAATATTATTGTGGCCCGCAAGGGGAGTGGGCCTCTAACATCAGTCACTGATGGTTTGGATTTAGATGAACCCCCAATTTACACCAAAGCAGCAGTTTTGTGTCATTCAAGTGCAAAAATTATGTTTGTGTTAAGCCATGTAACAGTTCTCACTGCCGGCAAGCCCTGGCACAAAGGATCCCCATGAGGAAACCATGGAGCTAAAAATCACAATAAGAAAGTTAAAATGTAATACATAAAGTGACTTTAGTGTATAAAATATGTAGTAAATAAATAAATGATTGGATCAAATACATAAAAAAACAGTAACCAGGTAAGATCATCTAAAAACTGTGTTAAAAAAGATGGTTCTTGAGGCTCTTCCTTCAAACAAATCTTCACAGAGGCCCAAGGTTGTTTTACAGGCTGTTCTAGAGGGGAGGACCATAGTGGTGGAATCAAGCCTCACCACGTCAGGATGACCTTGACGGTGGATAGATCGCGCAAAGTCACAAAGGATTTTATAATGTAATGACAAAGGACCCCACTCCAGCTGGGGGAAAAAAACACGGTCAAGGACTTTATAAATAAGGACTGAAACTAAACTAAGACATTTAAACAGTGCTGAAAAAAATCTACTTAATGTGCAGCCAGCTGTGCGCACTGCACGGAGGACTATAGGTTAACGGATGGAGACTCTTCGGGTTGAGCCACAACCAACCTGCACAGAAATCAAAAGAGGGAGGAAAAAACAACAGATTGTATCACATTCACAGACATGTGGGTGTGGGTAGCATGGGTGTGTTGGTTTAGACTGTGATACAGAGCCAGGAGATAGAGAGGCAGCAGAGATGAAGATGTTGAGGTTCTCTTTGGGAGAGACCAGGCTGCATCAGGAATAAATCCATCAGAGGAACAGATCATAGTAAATGTTCTGGAGATCAATGCAGAGAAGGAGATGGAGATGTTTGGACACAATAAGAGGAGGAATACTGAAGATGTTGGTGAAAGGAAGCTGTGGTTGGACCTACCAGGAAATAGAGGAAGACCAAAGAAGAGGTTCATGGACGTAGAGGAGGAGGAGTCAAGAGGATGCAGCGCAGAGGGTTAGATGGATGCTGTTGATTCACTGTGGTGACTCCTAGAGCTGTGAAAAGACAAAGAGGAAGAAGTTCTTTGATGCTGTAATACAGTTTGCATGTGTGAATCTTGATCACTGCTCCAATAAAAAACATTCTTTTCCACACAGCAAATCATCCCTTCTGTCTCATCAACTAACAGCTTGTAGACAGATGTTTTTCGACTTCACCTCTCGCTGAAGGCAGTAACATCCCTGAATAAAACCTGCAACTACGTTCCCTTTGTAGTTTTTGTTTAGAATTTTATGTCTCTTTGTTGTGTACCTCATAATTATTTTCCAGCTCTTTTCTGTCTTCTGTTGCTCAGTTTGGCCAGTTTATGTGGTGTGGATGTCATTAACGTGTTTGATTTTTTAGTGGTGTTCCGTATGAAAGTTTGATGACCGATGTTGTTGAGAACCTGCAAAGCAAATCTATGCTTTTAACTTTCCATAACTGGAAGATTGTTAACGTGTCAGAAATAAGTGCAACATAATCTGAAAACAATGTAAACGAGGGTCCTGGAAACACTGTAGTTGCGGAAGTAGGTCCACAGGTTTCCCTTGTTTTTCACAGGAGTTACGTCTAAAAATAACTTGCAATAGATTCAAATTTGCTGTAATAGGTACACATTTCTGTAAAACCCCTCACTACGCACTATAAACTCTTTTCTCAGTCAGAATTAACATTTACACAATTTTCTCTTTCTTAAACTTTAAAGTTCAAAAATAAGTGGGATATTGTAGAATGAATACAAAGATTTGCTTGCGAGTTTAGGGAAACAGACAAGATTTGATCCTGTTCAAAGATTTTTGTAGAATTGGAAAACTGAACGCTTTTTGTACAGGACATACCGCACAGAGGAGATCATTTGACAGGTCAACAGCCAATCAGGATACAGAACACATTAAGCTGTAAAAAAAAAAAAAACATGCAAAAAATCTGTGAAACAACAGGACCGTGGTAGGTGAAGCGCTATAGCAGGGTAAGACTGTATTGGAATTGGAAAAAACAGAGGAAGCTGTTGTTTTTTCAATGCCAGTAAAGAATGTTAATTTTGTATGTTAGTTTTGTGTTTTGGTCTTTCAACTTCTTTGAATTTTATCCCACCGTGAAGTAAAATAAAAACAGCATTGAGTTTGAGTGTAGGGACTTGAAATAAAAAAACTGGTTCCAATGACCAAGTTGTTTGTTAACTGTATTAAACAAAAGTGAGCGTAGATTTTCAGTCGAAATGACCCATCCGATTTTAGTCGTTTTTCGTGATGAAAATCCATGGCCTCTTTCAAGACCTGCTCCAAACATATATAATGCATAGATGATACATATGGATTGACATAGCTCAAAAAAGAGTGGGAGAAAGAAAAATATATTATTATTCTTCCCCCACCCCTATTACCTTACTTAAATTGAATATTTATGGCTTAGAACATAAGAGTCCAACGTTGTTATTATTAATCATACAATTCCATACAAATGCATAATAAGATGATCTCATAATCAGTTCAAATTGCTTATATATAATTACACATTACCTGAATATCAAAATTATTCCTTTACTTGTTTCATGGTCTCTTTCCTTATATCTCATGTGTTGACAGTAACTTTTTCTTTTAAAATGTATAAATGTCTCGGCATTACTTTACATTCATCTCAAGGTTGTTCCACAATTTAACACCACATAGTATTTTTGAGTTGTTCTGATTGCTGGTTGTTTGAATAAAGCATATCCCCTGAAATAGTAATCACCCTTCCTTTGTGTCAATAGTTTTTGAATATTGATGATTCATGCTACTTGGAGCTCTCTCAGTGACAGACTGCTATGATGAAGGTTATTTACAGTGAGACCAAATCCCTTCTTTGATTGTTGTTTAATTAGTCTTTACAACGGGACTGCCAGGAAAATGGAGAGGAGGATTTGAGGTCATATTCCTGTCAGTGCTACTGAACCTGATTGGTGTTTTCTTCTTGATTTTAACTGCCTCTGCGTGCTTTGCAGGTCAGCTGTCACACCTCCTGGATGTTTCCTCCCTCCCCTACATGTGGCTGTGTGGAGGAGTTTGTAACCAAGGCTATTTGAATGGCAGTCTTTCAGTCCTCAGTGTTGGTGCATCTCTGTTAGTTCTGTAGCCTTTCATCCTCAGCTGACACTGACGTCTGCTTGACTTTTGGTTAGTTTTTGGACTTTGCTTTGCCTTTGTTAGTCTTTTTGTCTCTGCAGTTTTTCCCTCTTGTGAGGTGTTTTTTTGATATTTCATAAATTACTACTTAGTGGATTCTTCAGTCTCACCTGGACCTGGGTTCTCATCAGTCCAGCCGTTACACCTGATAAGTAAGGTGAACATGCTAAATTCTGTTGTGCCACCCGGGTTTGAACATGATTCATCAGATCATTTGGCACCATTTGTGTGAGCAGGCTAACCAGGCTAACTTCAAAAGAATACAAAACTTAACTGAACTAACCAAGCTGCTTCTCAGCTGTATTGAATAAAAGTGAATATATGTGTTCAGTTGAAAAGAGCCATGTAAGACCCCTTAAGAAAACCGGATGCTAACATGTCAGGAACAAATTCAGGAGAACAAGTATGATTGTTGCAACTTTCTGATGTTCGGAAATGAAAAACATCTCCTTCATCAGTAAGAACATAAAACTACTAGAATGAGTAGAGATGACCCAACTCTATGTTTCATGAATATAACTAGAAAATCCAATCTGCATGACGCCCTGTAAGACATTGCTGACCTTCCCAGGCTTTAGTCCGCCTTCGCCTGACAGTAGCTGGGATAGGCTCCAGCAACCCTGTGACACTGAAAAGTATCTAACATGTTTGTAAAATTGATGGATTTGCTGAGCAAGACACATGAGCAGTGGAATAGTAAAGTGTTTGCTTTAAAATGATAAATGGTGTATACTTATATGGTGCTTTACTACCTTCTTAGAACGCCCAAAGTGCTACAGTCCCCTTTACCCATACAGGTTTTTGGTTTCAAACGCAAACTTTGATTACTCCAGGAATTGAAGCTCAAAAACGTGTTTGTTTTATTGATTAAAAGTACTCAGTACTCTGCTTTTCTGCCGGGCCTCACTGCTGCTGCAGAGTTTCTCAAAGAAGATTAACTGTATAAGGGTACTGGACTCAGCGACCCCCCCCCCCCCCCCCCCCACACACACACACACACACACAACTACCACGGTCTTCTAAATAGGAATTATCCACGGGCTGTAACAATAAACAGCTGTTGCTGATGCATTTTTTAACATGTCCTTGATAATCCTGTTTTTTTTCCATGATAGTTTTTTCTTTATCACAAGCTATTAAGTTATTAACTGACCAATTAGAAGCCTCAGTAAAAGCATGTGGTTCCCACTAACCCCAGCATTGAACATTAAAAATGCTTGAGATTCCCCCACGTCCGCTTTCAATAGAAGGGGTGTGGACTTCCAACAAGCTCATTCCTGTTTAGTGACAGTAGTTGCCATACAGCTGTTGATTTGGACCGACTCGGACCAATCACTGCTGGCTAACTTTGTCTGGCTCCAAATGGTGGTGGAAAAATGGCAACTGAATTGGCTTCATTTGCTGGAGCCGGACGTCACACTCACTGTGTCTAGTTCTCTTATGCAATAAATGAATAGTTTATTATGAACTCAAGGTCCAAATGAGATGAACATTACAAAAATAAAGAACCAACAATAATAAAAAGTACAATAAAATCAATCGGATACAATCAATGTGAAAAACACAAAATCTCAAAATCTGAAGTCCACTACACAGCCTCATAGGTCTTAACCTTAAATAACCCAAAATTTTATTAAATTAGTTAAATTATATTTTTATTGAAAATATTATATACAACATTTATTTTAATCACTTAATAACTGTATAAAAGTAGAATGTTTAAGTCTCTACTAATAAAGCCAGAAAGATGTGAAGATGTTTGCAAACATTTATCCCACATTTTTCAAAAATGTTTATTTTTTTTAAAATATTTATATTTATTTAAATTTTTTTAACATATTTAGACTCTTCTTCACCAAGTAAGATACATAAAAAGAGCTTAAGCCTAATATACAGTTAAGCAACACAATATTGAAAGCAGAACTGGTCCGAGAGATTTCAAGGCACCAACCAACAATCTATAATGACAAATTGAGATTAACTGTATGGTTATGTTAGCCACGGGAATCTTCATTTCAGATCAAAATAGAAATAATGAAAATAAACTAAAAGAGACCTTAAAAGTTGCTGTGCCAATTTAAAATAAAAACATTCTACCTGTTTTACTTGAGTTTCAGTAAAAGTTTATAGAAAAAAAGAGAATTTCTCATGAACTATTGTACGAGTTGCTGTAGATAAAAGGATATCTTAAACATCAGCATGTAAAAATGAATCATTGAGAATTGGCTGGAACGATTACCCGATCTTGCTGGGGCTCTAACTTTAAATTCTCAGGTGGGTTTTTTGGAATGAACTTTGCATTCATTTAATGTTTTGAGGCAAAAGTTCATCCCTTTTTTCAGTGCATTTCATTTAAGGGTTGAATGGGTGGAAAATCGTTTGTTACAATGTGTTAAGATACCATGTTATCACATTCATTAAAACATCATGCAGGGGCATCTACACCTTTATACCTAAGGTTCTGGGTGGGGAACCCATGCAGAACCATCTCTGATGTGCTTTCCTCAGTCAGAACATCTTTTAGACATCTGTTGTAAAAACTGGACAAGAATCTTTGGGCCTGGTGCTGAAACCATAGCAACATTGTATCCTCCTGGATGAGGATCTGTGTATGTGTCAGTGCAAGTGTGTTTATGTATGTTTGTTCCCCTTTGCTGTGTTTTTTTGTTTTCATTTGTTTGTTTTTGGATTATTTGTATGTGTGTTTTTATTTGTCTTGTGTGTCTGTACGAGACTGTGTGTGTGTATTTGTGTGTGTGCTTGAATTTATGATTGTCTGTGTGACTGTTTGTAAGCATGAGTGTTTATGTTTGTTTATTTGTGTGTGTGTGTGCGTGTGTTTGTGTGTGTGTGAAGGAGCCCTGATAGCCAGGGGCCTTGTGGGTAAAATAAACGTGTTATTCCATTATGACCTGATCGACATGTCAAAAAATATTTTAGCCTTATCGTTAGCTAGAAGCCATTTTGGCTGTGCTCAAATGTTTTCTGCCAGCTAACAGAACGCCTGCCAGCTTCTACAGCAGTCTCAGCTTCATGTGATGGATGGCCCAGGGGTTCAGGCAACACAAAGCAGCTGGGATTTTTACAGCGACATAATGGAGGAGTAGGGCACCTGTGAACAGGAGATAGACACAAAGAACTTCAAGCTATGCCGTTAATATAACTGTGAGCGGAAACATTGTGGAGTTTCCTCCAATCAGCCAAAAGTGCATAAGTGTCCTCGGTGTCCAGATTAAAAAAAAAAAAACAATTGAACTTATACAGATTTATTTTCCCTTTGATGTAATAAAATTCTGAGACGGATCTAAACCCATCAAAGTTTCAATTAAAGGTCCACTGAGCATATTTGGAAATAGTTTCTGTTTCCAGATAACCTGGTTTTGTAGTTTAATGATTTCAAAGATACTTCATAAAGATCTAAATTAAAAGGATCAATAAAAAGAAAAGATGGTTTAGGATGTCAGGAGGAGGTCAGTTTCCTTGTGCTGAGAACAGCCCTTCTCCCACGCTCCCGCCCCATTGGCCTGTATTACCCACAATCCGTCTCTCACTACACTCCATGTACTAGCTCTGTTTAGAGTACCGTGGGCTTAAGTCAAGCTGTTTGTGGAGAAAATCGGAGTTTATGGAAGGAACTGTAATAGCATTTAGTTTGGAGGTAAAAAGGCATTGTTTCTCTAATAACCTGAGTGACAGCATGGTTGGTTGTCTTCATCTCTCTAAGATCAACTGTTGGGTCAGAGTGATGAGGGAACACTGATTGTGAATCCAAATAAAGGGCTCTGATGTGATTGTTTTTTTACTTTATGTGTGGCGCCTTTGATTGTGAATTAAAACTTTATAACATAACTGACCACAACTAAATTTAATTTGTTGCCATTTACAGAAATGCATTATTTTTATAATTATTTGCGTCATGCATTTGTTATACATAACATGACGCTGAGAATGAAGATTTTTGTTTGATTGATTTTTTTTTTGGTCTACAGAGAGACATGTTGGATGTGAGTCAGATCATGAAGGACCTCGCCAGCTTGGTGCATGAACAAGGAGCCTCAGTGGGTAAGAATGCACATATGTGTGTGTGTGTGTTTGTATATGTGTCTGCTTGTGCGGGTCCTTTGGTCCTGCTTTCCCCGATGCCACATTAACACACCATTTGCCAATCATCTAGCTGTTTAATTACCCTTATGACTGGACTGCATTCATTTTCTGTACTTTTGTGCCACATTTAGATTTTGTCTTTTAGGTGAAGTTTTAATACATTTCAGCCATTCATTTTGCAATCTGCTGCATATATTCGCTCGATAATCTTTTTTTTTTGTAGCACCTTCATGTAAGATTGCAGTAAAAAGTTGAAGCAAACGTGAATGGAATAGATTCATGCTGATTACCTTTATGGAATTTGAATAATAGTCATAGCGTCAGCTGTAGTTTGTAGGAACAGTAGAGTTCCCACACCTGTTTTCACTCATTATGTAGTAAAGGTGTTGTGTGTTCAGTTAATATTTCTGATTCGTTTTGCTCCAACAAAGAACCAGGATGCACAACTTGTGCTAATTGCTTCTTTTCTCTTACCTGCCGTCTTTTTGTCTCTTCCTTTCAATCAGGCTAATGCAGTTGCCCTTTAAATACCCTTTAGGGCTGCCTGCTGTAGTCAAGTCCTGCAGAAATGAAATACCCCTTTTATTTTCAAATATTTTTACCCTCAGATCTCTTTGTCCTAATTGGAATGGTTAACATTTAGAGAGGTGAAGGTTACAGCTACACTTGAAAATCTGCTCTTGTTCCTTTCAGTTTTTTGGCCAAAACACTTATTAAAGAATTCTATTCAAGCTGAATTACAAACTTTTATTTAAACCCAGAGATAATTTATGTTCTTGAAGCAATTAATAAACATCTTAAATTAGTATTGTAAAATTTTATAAAGTGCTCCCTGGTGAGCGGAGCACAACACGTCCTTGTAAACACATTCCAGACATCTTATGGCCTGCAACAAAATGCCTCACATTCCAGCATATTTGTTGCATAACTCATATTAGAGTACTCAGACATTTATAGTTGGTCTTCATTTACATGCACACATCTGTTGATATGATGTTTCTCAAAGTGAAGGCAGAGGAACGCAGTGTGCTTTCTGTCAAATAAGGTAGCAAAGACATAATAGAAGATCCAGAGCAGAGTTCATTATCCCATTGTAGATGTCTGATCTTATCATTACAGAGTCAGGTGGTAATGGACCTTTTCCTATAGGTGCCCCGAAATTGCTTATGGGCTTTTTTGAGCTAGTCCTTTTTGCATTGTGGTAGATTTGAATAATATTGCATTGTCTGTAAAAAAAAAGAAAAGAAAAAAAAAAGAAGCTAATTCATAGAAATAAATGGCAGTGCAAGGATGGATCTGTGCTTTTATGTCTAATTGACACTAGCACATTAATAAAAGCAGACTATATTAAACCAAGCAGTCGGAAGACACAGTCATGAAGATTGTTTTACCAGGGAGATGCATCCAGAAAGACATTTATAACACAATTCCAATCACAATGTGTTTACGTTCAAAGGGTTTCTTTGGACTCTGTTGAAGATGATCTACAGTAAACCTTGAGGTTTGACTTATGTTTTATCAGAAGTTACTGTTTACTGGCCTTTCATCACTCTTTTTGGCATCACAATTGGAGCTGGGCATAATGTTTTTTTTGCAGATCTTTTTCTTTGCCCGAGCTGGCTGCCTTCCCACAGTCATTTCTGCTGCCCGCCCAGTGTAGGGACCTGTTCGGGGTGTATCCCGCCTTCACCCAACAGTAGCACGGACAGTCTCCAGCAACCCTGCGGCCCCACCAGGTTAAGAAAATAGGGGGGAAGTTCAGGATGAGAACCCTTGCATCCATCAGCCATTTTGGATTTGTTTTCAACCCACTGATCATGACTCTGAAAACATTATGTGCCTAAAGCTGAGTCCCTGATTGATTGACGTGTTGCGTCAACCTCACCAGAGTTCAGATTTTTTATCTCTTGACGCGTCACATCTGACGCCCTTATCTCACTGCTGCTGGACTGCTGCAGGACCTCAGTTCACATCTGTACATCGTCTTAACATTAAAACTCGAGGCGTGTGACAACATTTCCCACCAGCTGTGTTGTCTTAATGTGCTGGGTTAAAAACAATAATAAAAAAACACACACACAAAAATTAAAAAGAAAATAATGGTCATTGAAAAACGTAACCATTTATTCCTACCTATTGGCTCGGAGCTTCACCGTGGTGTCAGCACCCTCTTCTCACGAGAAGTAGAGGTGTAACGATTATTAGATGAATTGATTTTTCCAACCAGATCGATCTGTCTGAAGCAAATGACATAACAGTCTGTAAACTTGGACTGGACTTACAACTTCAGTTTTTAGAGAAAACAGACTTCTGCTTCTGG
Organism: Oryzias latipes; assembly: GCF_053564925.1. Lineage (NCBI taxonomy): Eukaryota > Metazoa > Chordata > Actinopteri > Beloniformes > Adrianichthyidae > Oryzias > Oryzias latipes. The sequence goes on from NC_136252.1 coordinate 11,029,646, forward strand.
CGTGGAGTGGTGCTCCATCTGCTATTTCTTTCTGCAGCTGGGTCCTCTTGCATTAACATGGTTTTTGGGGGCCTTCTTGGGGGTAGTGGTCGCAGGGGCCAGTCAGGTGCCCGCCTGTTGTATGTCAGCAGTGCGTGGGAGATGTGCTGAAAAAAACAAAACAGAAACAAAAGCTGGTTTTTGGGGGCACAACAAGAATACATGTCTGCCATTAAGGGTTTCTCCTGGCTGCCTTCAACGGCCCACGATGTTCATTCAGAACAAGGGAAACAGAAAAAAGACATGTCTCAGAAAATGGAGGGACCGCTACTTTACCAACTCAGCTACATTGGATAAAGCCTCTCTTTTTGTTTACCTGCCGTGCCTTAACTGCCCTCTAACTTTTTACTTTACTGCATTTAAGTACCAAGAGCAAATGAGCAGGAAGAATATGGACCCACATTTTTGAAAAAGGGACTCTGTGTGTTTTTCTTCAGACAGTATTGAAGATTATATCCAGACGGCTTCATCCAATGTGGAACTGGCCAACCAGGAGCTTTCCAAGGCCAACCAGTATCAGGTAACCAGAGTCAACAGCTCCACAGTTTTCTACTCACTCTGCTTGTGCTGTTGGTTTAATCTCCCCCTTTTGAAATGAGCCTCCGTGTTGTAATAGACTGAGAGGAAGATTAGCTTGATCAGCCATGCAGGAACTTTCCTAACTATATTACGCAGTGAACACACACGCACGCACACGCACACACACACACACACACACACACACGCACATACCAACAGTAGAGATGATGTAATATCATGTCATAGTTTACCAGCCTTTGCCTTCAGTTAAATGAATTGCATTTAGAGAGAGTAAACATGAAATGCTTGCCGGGAGTCTTATAAAAACAGAAAACTATGTGTATGATTCATATTACATGAGTCTGTCTCTCCCACTGAGATAATAGTTATAAATTAGCAATTCCATTGGAGATGTGCATTGACTTAGAGTGTAAAATACATTATTGGACAGCAATTCTTGCCAGGAATCAAACGGAACGTTTTTTTTTCTTCTTCTTTTTTCTCTCTCTCTGGTGTTTCGGGTGGCTAAAATTTCCACTCCACAGCACATATTGGAGAGACATGTTATGAGGTGCCCAAGGGCCTGCTTTGGTTCTTCCTTCTCAAGAAAATATGTGCGTATTCTCCATTCTGTCATGGACTATCAGAGCTCCATGTGGCTTGGTGCTGTGGAGGCCCCCGGCTCTGCTAAATAATAAATTATCTCTAGTCTCTGTCTTCATCAAATATATACTTTTATTTTAAACATTGCTTCCATTTCTGTTCAGCTGTATTTTGCCTTTAAGTACATTTAGGAAAAGGATTTCTGTTTGATGTAAAAGTGATCCTTTAATGAAAAATACTATTCCTGCTCAATGTTTCTTTTTAAGGCAGACTTTGTTTCAAGGACTGTTTTTACATTTTAGCTTTATTTTCTATTTTTAAAAGCTTTTGAGTGTGCTTGTTGTTTGTGCCGGAGCTGGAGCGATGACTGCGGCAATGGTTAGGAACCACTAAATGTTAGCAGACCTCAGGGCCCTGGAATTAAAACAGAAACCATCAGAAAAAAATGATAAAAACTGAAGCAAAAATAAAATAAAATAAAAGTGAGTAAATAATGAGTGGGTAAATAAAAGTGATGACCTCTGGTCTGACTTGTCAGACACCTGTTCCAGGAAACACAATGGTCATTAACTGCCTCAGAAAGGCTGCACGGTGGTGTTGTGGCCAGTACTCTTGCCGCATGGCAAGAATCCCTGCTGGGTGCTAGGCTGGCTTCCACATTAAGAAAAACATGTGTAGTAGGTTAACTGTGGATTTTAAATCCTCCCTTGAGTGTGAATGCGGGCGTGTTGTTGTCTGTCTCTGGTCTCTGAGAAGCTGCACAATGGACTGGCAGACTGTCTAGGACAGCGTTCGGCAAACTATGCGGTCCGCTAAACTGTTTAATCTGGCCCCCTAACTGGAATAAATTATATTGATAAGCCTAACTGATGTTTTATTATCTCTGTAACTTTGGTGTCTCCCCATAGATGGTGCACTAAAAATAAATTAATTTTTCGTCACTAACCGAATTTAATTTTATGTTGTTTTAATTAAGAAAGAAATTAAATCAAATTGGTCTTTCAGAGTCTATGTCAGTGAGAAAGTTAGAATATATATATGAAAAAACACATGGATCAATATTTGTTAAAATTGTTGACAGTTTCCTCTATAGTGAAATCTTCTGCAGTTTGGGCTGTTTCTTGTCGAGTGGCCGTTATTAAAAGAAAAATACTGCTATTCTGACATTAGAAAGACTGGGATACAGTGTCCACAAAACGGATCAGTACTAGGTCCCTTCCTGTTATTACTAACACCTGGATTTAGGTCTAAACCGCTCTCATGCTAATCCATTTCTATGTTGATGATGCCGGTTAGTATCTGCCATGGACTAGTTTTAGTCAGTCTTTCTTTTATTTTTGTCTCTTTTTTTTGTTTTAGGCTTGAACTAAATGCAAGTAAGTAGGGGTTTGATAGCTTTTCTTTTGTAGTTTTAACTTGTATTTGTCTGCTGGATTACAGGTATCTTTGCACAAACACATTGCCATCTAATGCTTGACACTGTTTATTATGTATCTAAGTAAAGTGTTGACACACCACTGTATTATACTTCTGGTTGAAGTGGCCAGCTTGGGTCATCCAAAGCATTTTAGATATGAAGCAATATTCAGACTTCTATAACGTGAGGAACTCCATTATGTGCTTGGTTAACTAGAATGTTTGTTTTTCTTTGTTCCCTTTGTCCATTTTACACCCTATTCGTGAAATATGATACAAACACGCTGGCAACTGACTGAGTTTGCCACACTAGATGCTTTAAATCCCAATTGAGAAAAAATAAGGCCCATATCTTAAACTGCACTTCTATTTATTTGGCTACATATACTGTGGTGTAACTAGTTCTTATTGTTACAGAGATCTTACAGCAAAGTTTGTATAAAACTAATCTAGGCCAGGCTGCCGTTGAAAAGATGTTTTTAATTTCAGCTGTAATTTCCTCTTTAAAAAAAGGGGTAAAATACAAAAGTGAAATGCAACAAGTCATTTTCAGTAAAAAGCCATAAGTAGTATCAGATGAAAAACGTCTTCAGGCATTGCTGCTCCTGATCATCTCACTGATGACGCAGGACATGGGTTTACCTCCAGGGCAGCAGATGAGGCCCGCAGAGCAAAGAGTAAAAACATGCTGTGGAGATGATTGAAAAATACTCAATTTACCTGATTCAGAGAAGTTTGAAAGTTCTAAAGAAGCAATGTTTCATTATTACAGAGTTGGAAGCTTCAGAGTGAATGAAGTTAGTAGTTCAGCAGCTTTCCTTTGACTGCAATGTGAAAGATGGAAAGCTGCAGCTGCACAGCTGTGCTGTGGATGTACAGCATCCACGTCATGTTACGAGTTCTCTGATGAATCAAAGCCAATCCAGCTGTAGAGTTCTTCTTTTGAGCTCTCTTTCCATGGCATAAAAAAAACAACTAAAAAATTCCTGCATTAGAAGCTGGTAATGCTGTGTAACACAGTAGTACAAGTGAAGAAAGGGCCACTGAAGAACTGATGGTTCCTCAGGAGAACAGATGTCTACTCTACAATACTGCACTGAGGCCACAAAACGTCAGCAGTCTCAGGAGGAAGGAATTTCTTCTACACATCCTTAAAGCGACAGCAATACCATTTCATGTGTCTCTTCATGCATCAATGCAGTTGTTTTGGTTCATTTCTGTTGTTGTTTGATTATGCTGGAATCCTCTTGGTTGGCTTCCTGTTTCTCTCTTGAAACATAGAATAGTTGATGCATAAAGCCTGGACTCCTGCAGGAACTACTGGAGAAAACGATGCTGAGTTGCAAATGTCAGACTGGCTTTGTTGTTGTTGGCTTTAGCATTTTCAAAAAAATTGCATTGTTTTTGTTTTGGCTTTTTTTAGCGTCACACGAGCCAACCTGAATATTTTTAAGTGGGTTGGGGTTGATTTAAAAAAAAAAACATAGTGGCTAAGAACCCAATTCTTGCCGAATGAGCAGAACAAATCACAAAAAATTCCCAAAGAGCACTTAAACAAAAAATTAATAATACGGAAAATAAAATATTAAAAACGACATAAAAGTACCTAAAAAAGAGTGGATATTAGTTCAATAACTGAATCTGCAACAAAACCTTAAAAACTAAAGAAAAATGACAATTTAAGCTAAAACCAAGAAGAAAAAACGATCATCCCAAAACCACTGTCCCAAACCAGTACAGCAGCCACTGACACAACTGCAGGTCAGAATTTTTTTTTTTCGTGAGCTTTATCTTGAACAGCTGCAAAATGCTGAAAATGCTGCAAAATGCTGAAAATGCTTTTTCTGCTTGGCAAAATGTCCTGAATATTTTCTGTTATTACTGCATAAAATGTGCTTTTTCCATCAGACAGCCCTGTGGTATGACCAACATTGAAAAATGACGCACTAAAGTGCTCATGGCAGAGCTGAAGGACACAAATGTACTTTTGATTTGTCTCCAGCTTCTTTTTGGCTAAACCTGCAGGCCTGCTTATTATTTTGTTCTTTTCTACTGTAACAACAGAATAAACCTGAACTGGATTGAACTGGATTTTAGGTTTTGTATAGAAAAACGTATCATTTAATTATACAAAATAATATATTAGGAACTAGCACAGGTATCCGCTTGTTACTAACGCCTTTTTGAGTAAATGTTGGGCCTGATGACCCCCACACTTTGAACAGACTGCTGGACAGTTTTCCTTTTGTCCTGAATATTAGTTATCAGGGTCAGTTTAAGTAGAAGTTGGGTCGTGCAGTGATTTTTACATCCACACTGAGCTGCATCAGTGTTTGAATGTGTGTAGGTGTGTGTGTGCAAGGGTGAATGGGACTGTGAATGTAGAGCACTTGGGGCCCTTTTTAAGAAGGGGATATAAATATAACTGGATATACATTAAAAGGCAATGCGCTATAACAGATGGAACAATTCAAGAATCACATTGTTTTCAGATGAGGATTTTGTTTGTTCTCCTGTCTGTCTGTTTGTTGCGTTTGTCATTCGTTGATGTGCGCAAATGTCTGTCATGGGGTTTCGGCCAATGGATCTTTACGTGAATTTGGTTTTGAGCAGTTCAAAACTTTTCGTTCGGTTGAGAATTACACAGTTTATGTGTATTTCATGTAAACTATATGCAATTATTATTCAAGCCATTCACAATTGTGTATGATTGTTGCAAGATGCATAGGCAAATTTGTGGCTTTCTACGACTGTCTCATGTATGTCTAAAGGAATGTTCACGCAATTACTACCGATGTATAACTTTCATATCTCTTATATGGTGCACATCCATCTTCTTCCGCTAATCTGGGACCAGGTCACGGGGACAGCCGTCTAAGCAAAGATGAACAGACAGCACCCTAAAGAGGGTGTAGAGCTGGTCCACTGTTCCACGACCAGGGCTGAAACCGCACTGTTGTTCCTGGATCTGAGGTTTGACTCACCTCTCCAGTGCCCTGGCATAGACTTTTCCAGGGAGGCTGAGGTAGTTGGAAAACACCCTCCGGTCCCCCTTCTTGAAAAGGGGAACCACTACCCCTGTCTGCCAGTCCATTGGTCCCGCCTGCCATGTGATGCTAAAGAGACATGTCAGCCAAGACACTCCCACAGCATCCACAGACTTGAGGCACTCAGGGCGGACCTCATCCACTCCCAGAGCCTTGTCATCGAGTAGCTCATTGACTACCTCAATGACCGTGGCCCGGGGGATGGACAGCCTCACCTTAAAGTCCTCTTCCTCTGCTTCCTCAAAAGAAGGCATGTCAGTGGGATTGACGAGATCCTCGAAGTATTCTTTTCACCGCCCGACAATGTCCCCACTCAAAGTCAACAGCAAAGTCAACATGCACTGAAAACGGTGCCTGGAAAGAACTGAGGCGCCGAACGGTTTGCCAGAATCTCTTCGCAGCCAACCAATAGTCTTTTTCCATGGCCTCACCAAACTCCTCCCAGGACCGAGTTTTTACCAGCGCAAGAGTCCGGCTCGCTTAGAGTGCTGGTACCTGTCAGCTGCCTCTGGAGTTCCACAGCCAGGCTCGGTAGGACTCTTTCTTCAGTTTGATGGCATCCCCTACTAGCGGGGTCCACCACCGGATTCTCTTTACAACATTGTCCAAGGCACATGGTCGAAGGTCAACTGAAACAACTACAAAGTCAATCACTGACCTCCTGCTTAGGGTGTCCTGATGCCACGTGTATTGATGAGACCCCTGGACTCAAACATGGTGTTTGTTATGGACAAACTATGACGAGCACAGAAGTCCAACAACAAAACACAGTTCTGGTTTAGATCAGACAGACTTTTCCTACCAATCACGTCCCTCCAGGTGCTAATGTGATTGCACATGTGGGCATTGGAGTCTCCCAGGAGGACAATGGAGTCCTCCGTTTAAGCCTCCGAGGCACATGCCTTTGACTGCCACCCAAACCACATTGCACCGGCACCTTTTGAGGTCTCCTACAGGTGGTGGGCCCATGGGAGAGGCGCACAAATCATGTTCAAATTATGTAATTGATACAGTAATCACTAGTGAATTGCACATACACAGTGCGTTAATCACGCACTGTTCATGTTCTATATTGGTTTATGCGTTTTTTGCGTGGTTTATTTATTTCTTCCGTGGTTTTAATGTGGTTCATCTGAGACCACAACTTTAATTGCTTTTTCCACTTATATTTATATGACCAAGTTTCATCCGCGCAATATGGGAAAATTAAAGAGACCAGGTAAGGCTTCTCACAGCAGGGACAGGCTGATATATGCTCATAAACTTCTACATGTTCTTAATACTTTGTTTAGTGACGCAAGGGCCAAATGATATTTGAATTGATTCCTGTTATTGGGGTTATTGGTTTTATTAAAGTTTGCAGGCATTTACTCCATGGCTGTTGTTCCAAAATGTGTCTTAATTTCTTTATAAAAAGATGTTTAAAGAGAAAAAAATGCGGGTCTAGTTTTAATTCTCACTTATGGTCCATCACCACCCTTCATCCTAAACATGAATGGATCATTGAGGAAATTTCTGTAAAAATTTTCAGTGAAGACTTTAAAATGTAAAGAACAAACAATGGAATCTTATGTGGAATGGCAAAGTCTCCTGTTCAACATTTTTCCCCTAAAAGTGACAAAACATTGCAGGTTGGATGGATCTTTTTCACTGTAATTATTTGGTGTGTTTCTGTCATAAACACAGCTGGAGTGTTTTCAGTTCCTGTGACTTTGCACAGGCCAGCAGCGTCTTGAGCGTGCATTTTAAACTATAATGAAAAGAATAAACTAGAAAACATAAGTGATATGGAGATCCTGACCTTTGCTGCACTGCAGAAGCAGCAGGAGCTTCACACATGGGAACCAGATGTCCCCTCCTCACCAGCCCTAAGAGCACTGATCAGCTTAAGGACTACATCAGCACTTCTTCAGACAGGTATTATTTTACATGCATTTGCAACATCCCGCTCCACGGTTCTATGTGATGTTATGACTGTTGGGCTCCCTCCAGAATCTGGCCTGCCTGCAGCCCCCACCCCCTTCCAGCACTGCTGCTCCACTTGCAAGTGAACAAATGAGCGACTGGGAGCAGCTTTCCTGTTAATTGTCATTTCATTATCTGAGAAAGAGCTGAGCCATGACGGAGCCCGCATGAAGCAATTTAGCTCTCCACCAATCCAGACAGCCGCTGTCTTTGCAGAGGCAGAACATCTGAACAGAGGAAAGCAAAGAAAAAAGAAGAGGCATCAGAGAGGAATTCTGAAGCTCTGAAACATTTTAACTTGAAAAAAACGGCAACAGCGGAAGTCTTTTATTCTACTCAATCTCCATCTCAGTTTTTACTTTATCGAGTTTCTTTCAGACAATTTAGTGTCAAATTTTAGAGTTCAGAGGCTTTGCCCCCCCATACCATCATACTTCTCAAATTCTCACAGCGGTTTTCACTTAAGCTCCTCTGAAAAACTAAACAACTGGGTTCAGATCGACTTCCGTTATGCCTTAAATTCAAACCACAAATTCCTATGTATGCTTTGATAAGACAAACCCTGACAATCTCCAGACTGTGCTGACTGCTGAGGAGGTGATTTGGATAAAACACCATTTTTCTGGAGCACCAGCTGGCAGGGTCATATGAAGGTCAGGGGCTGTCAGACATACAGAGGGTCTGAGAACGCATCCAAAGGAAGTTTCTGAAGAGTGGTTAGTGCTGAGCCATCACCTGAATGCCTTTGAACCTAACTTAATCTGACCAGACTTATTCTATTTATATTTTTTTCATTTATAGCACTCCTTGTACAAGCACTTTTTTATCACAGCATTTTGAAAAAACATACCGGATAGAACCAGGATGGTTAGACTGGATAGTAGTTTAAAATAATGCAAATTATATTTGCAAAGAAGTGAAAAGCATTGGATCTGCACTGCATCGACGGGACAACAGGTTGCATCAGAACTGGCACAAGTGATCTTGCAGTTATTAAAGCAGCAAACGAGGGAGTCTGCTGGCGGAATGGAAATTGTACTTCATGCTGTTTAATGCATTTTGAAGATCTGGGAGCAAAACATTGAACCATTGTCTTCTAGAAAAACTATCGACAAAGAAAAAACCTTTGACTTTTATTCCTGGTGACCGCAAAGTGGACAGGAAAGCTGCCGATCATTGCCTGTGGGAGAAGGAGAGCTTGAAGATTCACCAACGTGTCTGTGTTGTTTGTCTGAAACTTTATTTTTAACCTCTAACAAGATCAAGAACAGAAAACCTGCTGGCAGAAAGCTCCACTTGTGCAGTCCAAACAAAATGCGTGTTATAGCACAACTTCTTTTTTATTAACGTTATTTCTTCAACATCTTTTCATACTCAGATCCTTTCCTGCAGGATTACTGAGAGACATTTTCACCACACACTCCAGAGTCTTTTAATCAGCGCTTTAAAAAAAATAAAGAAGCTCCTTTATGGCTGGTGCTCGATACAGCACTGCATTGAGTGGTTCAAGTCTTAATGACAACAACTTTAATAAAAACGCTAAATAATCTAAGCTTAAGCCTCAGTCACATGCACCCATACAGGGGTTCAGCAGTACAGGTGTGTGGAAAGTGTATTGTGAAGTATTCTTGAGGATTCTGTAATCACATAAGGGTGCTGCGGTCGTACGGTGTCCTTATGCCACACTGTAGTTAATAATGAGATGTAAGTACTGGCCCCTTACTGTAAATGCTGGATTCATGGGTCGTGCACATGAAACGTAAGGGTCCATATGTCCACACATCTACACTATAGTTGTCAATCTATCCATCCATCCATTTTCTTAACCCGGTTTTCAAGTCCTTGTATAAACTAGTTTTTGCAATATTCTTTTCTTTTCTTTCCAACAGTCATGAATTGGAACATATTTATTAGGGAGTTTTTGACCACAAATCCCTCTACATTTGCACCCTTTTCCAGGCCATCCCCAAATGCTGCATGCAACTGCCTGCACACTTCATCAAGTGCTTTTAATCAGCAAGACTCAGCTGCTGTACAGCGGATCTTCTGTTCACTCACTGTTCTAAGCAGAACCAGGGCAGCTTTTTAAAAACTGCATGGACATTTTCTGGTTAGCTTTTGCTAAAAATATCCCTTGTATGTTCTGACAGAAAGAAGGCCTAGAATCAGACCAGAGGAGGTCTGTGGATGCAGAAAAGGAGTGAGCAGGATGCAGAGGAGGAAGGGATGGATGAGTCGCTGTGGTGACCCTTAAAGGGGGGCAGCCAAAGACTTCTATGTTCAGATAAAACCTCAGCATTTATACATTCACCAAAGACAAGTGAATAAAAATAGGATGCATTTTTCAAAACTGAAAGGTTCCCATAAAGTTATTTCCTTGTGGCCGTGTCATTCAGCCAGTATATACTTTTTCTACGAATGTAATGTCGGTCTTTCGTGATCCTTGTGTGATATTCATAATTCATAAGTGTTTCTTGCGTTCGTCGATGTCCGTCTTTACGTGAATTTGATTTTGAGCTGTTCAAAATGTTTGGTCGCTTGAGAATTAAGCAGTTTACGTATTTTACACAGTGTATATGCAAATATTATGTCGATCTTGAGCAATTATGCGTGATTTTTGCAAGATGCATACGCAAATGGACACAAATGCAGCACACATATCATGTTCAAATTACATAACTCACTCATGAATCACTAATGAACTGCATTTAAACGACGCAATAATCACGTGCAGTTCACGTTCTATGATGACTTACGTGTTCTATGCGTGGTTTATTCGTACTTCTTCTGTGGTGTTAACGTGGTTCATTTGTGATACATTTGTGGAAACTTCACATAAACTTTCCTCACTTTTTCCACGAATATTCATGTATGACCAATTTTTATCTGTGCAATACGCACAAAATCTACGTAGTGGCTGTTTGACACGGCCTTAAAGCCTCAATGAAGCTGGACATTTGCAATTGAGTTGATCAACCCAGGAAAAGTGTTTTTTTTCTGTCTGCCTGATACGGTTTAACAGGAACTAAGACACACCGCACCTGTGTGACAGGCTTTCTTCTTTCTTACATTGATTTTAAAAAAAATCCAGTCAATGCACTGCCAAATATGCTGAAGCTGTTCAGGATTCTTGTTTCCCTGTGATAATATTTCTGCATGTCATCCTTCTACGATGCCACTGTTGGCCATGAAGTCTGTGTTTACTCGCTTCTCCTCTGAAATATCATAATCAGTATGACTGCATGGGAACTCTGAGGTTTATGTAAATAGCACATAAGCCGATTACAAGTGAGACAGTTCTGCAGGAAATATTTATTTTATGGACGTCCAATTTTCCCAGCCAGATGTGATAAAGGCAGAATAATAATATGGTCATTATCACTGCAAAGCATTATTGTATTATGAGGATATTTATCTTGTCACACAAGGTAAATACTTCTTCTCAAAATAGGGCAATATTTCCTGTTTTTCCATTTTTCCCATGTCAGAAGGGCAGAGATGAGTTAAAGGCAGTGAAACGATTTGAATGGCCGCTCTATCAGCTTCAACGGTTGTTCTTAAAATTTTTATAGTTTTAAAAGGTCACAGGCAGCAACAGAAACACTCAAAAGATGAACGATCCGTTCATGTTCTACTTCTGTCTCCTTTGTCTTGATCAGTGCTGCAAAATTTCATCAGGACAGGCAATGTTTTATAAACAAGAACAGCGCGAGAAGGGACTGCAGGATGGCCTAACCACAATTTTACTGCAGACTTTTCTCTCATTTTAATTTGTTATTTGTTGCACATTATTGTGAGGCAATAGTCCCCCTCTGATAAAATCATGTTTTTTGAGTTTTTGACATTCTGACATTTTTCCTTTGAAAGAGAACAAATGTAATAAAAAATCATTTGCAAACACGTATTTTAAGTTGATCATTGCTGAATTTTGTTCTTGGCTGCATGTATTTCAAAATAAACTTAAAGTCCCTGTCACGCAGAACCAGCTGCGCTTGGGAACCATTTGGTGCTTTAACCCGAAACCCGTAATTCTAAACTTAACCTGTCCTCTGGGTCTGTGCCAACAAGAAAAACGTTCAGCACTGGCTGCATGTATTTGGAAAATTACACGCAATTAGTCATTTTCTTTCTGGCATTTCCTGTTGTTTGCTGTGCAAGTAAATTCAACAGTCTGGATGTGCTAGCATCAAATCAGTTCTGAGCCGCAGCCAGTGCTTGTTGCTACAATGTAACCTAAATTATCAATGTTCTTTTTTATTTGTAATTTTATTAAACACAAACAATTGTATTAAATTTTATTAAACAGGCTGCACGGTGGCACAGTAGTTAGCGCTGTTGCCTCACAGCAGGAAGGCCCCCGGTTCAAGTCCTGGCTGGGGGACCTGAAACAGAACATCAATGGGGGACCTTTCTGTGTGTTCTCAATATGTGTTCTGTGTGTTTTGTGTGTCTCCCACTGTCCAAAAACGTGCTCCGTGAGAGTGAATGGGTGTGTGAAATGTGGCCCTAGGACAGACTGGCGACCTGTCCCCTGCCTTCGCCCACCAGTGGCCGGGATGGGCTCCGGCAGCCCTGTGACCACGAAAGGAAACAAATGGAAGAAGATGATTTTATCAAACAGCAGGGTCTGGAACACACATTTGTTTAGTCATTCCACACATTATTCAAAAAGGTGTCGATTTGGAACCAAAGATATGTCACTTATCACAATTTCTCTATCACTTAAGTGAGACTTTTGAGAATAGAGACTGTCAGTCGGTTTTGTTTGTTCCTCTTGTTTCAAGCTCTTCATTCATGGAAGATGCAGCTGACATCATCAGAAAGGGGGGTTGAGGGTGGAGCTACTCAGCTCAGCACCAACGGCCACGCCCATGTAGAGGAGATTTTAGAAAACAGAGGCTTCAAAAAACATGAAATATCGATTTTTAAGACATGAAGGTTGTGGGATTTTGGTTAAAGACTTCATAATCAGAATTAAAACACCATTGGGGACATTTTTGAGGGAAAAAATGGTATAGGGAAATTTAAGAACAAAGCACAAAGTTAGAGTCCCATTAGCTGTCACACACCTAGGTGCATGAAATGTGTTCTCCTGCCCTGGGGTATGGGTCAAATGCCACACGTTGGAAAAATGCCACATAAACAGCAGAAAATGCTGCTAACTTCAGGCTCACATCTGTGTTTTTCGCCCATGATGTGCCTCAGTCGGCTTTGTCAGCATTAGACTTCCACTGTGCAGTTACTTGAGTTAGCGGCCAAGCGTGAAATGGTCAGAATGAGAGTTCACACTTTGATATCTGGGGCGAGTGGTCTTAGAAAAAGAGAAATTACTGGTCCACATGAGACAAGAACCTCCCTGCACCAGTGAATGCAGAGAAATTCAAAGCAGGAACAGCTGCTTTGTTGTTTCATTATTCTGGCTGGTTTGATCAAACTGTTGAAACTGAGTTCGATTAGTGTTAAAGTAAGCTACCAGTTCAAAGGGAGGATGTGGAAGCTAAGAAGGAGCTTTTTATGTGGTCAGTTCAGTGGCGTCATTGTTTTTCAGGCTCCGCTCCGGACACAGCATACATGCGACAGACGTATAGACTCTGGATGTTAAATCTCTGACATCACAGGACTCCTTACGGTGAAAATAGAGACTATGCTGTTTGGAAAAAAAGGTAATAAGGCAAGTGTAAAAGCATATAAAAGTTTTGTTTGGCCCACTCACCTGTCAATTATAAAAGACACACTTAAAGTGCATACATTTGAGTTCAGAGAAATTTGAATTCTGCAGGACATCTCAAGTGGATTTGGTTGGAAGTGCTGCATTTAGTACTTTCTGGTTTGTGCTATGCATGGGATGATAGGTTTTCCCACAGTCCCTGGGTCTTTACGGTTCTATGGGCCTCCGCCCCACACATGTTTCAGAGGTTAACCGGGAGCTTCATATGGAGTAAGTGTGGGTTTTTGTGGTAGTCTGCCTCTGACTGCCTGGATAGGCTCCAGAACCCCTGTGCGACCTCAGTCAGGATGAGGAACGTATGAATGATGGATGGAAGAATAATGTTCATAGGAGGATCTGAATGACCACAGGGAAACCCTGAGCTGGCTCTTTGTGAGCTTGTGGTCTCATCAGAGTTTGGCTGAAGTGATACATGATCAAGGATTAATTATTTGCCTATGACTAAAAGCAATCCTATGAAGATCTGCATCATTGGATCTTTTTTTACTAATAAATTTGTATCTTTACCTAAAAAGTCTGATTAGTGCTTTTTTAAGGTGTAATACATAAAGATCAATTAAACATTCACTTTTATTTTTGTGTTCTTTCTGACACAAACCTTCACTCTAACACATGCAGATCTTAGGGCAGTCCCACACTACTGTTGTGAGCTTCCTTAAATGCTATTTGACTTTAACAGGTTGACGTTTTATTGGCGAGTGTCTATTGTGTATTCTTTTTAACCTATAGAAAGTACGTTTTGGTTTCTGTTGGGCTGCCATGTCTTGTTTTTGGTATGGAAGTAGTTATGTACACTACACACTATAGGTTTAGTGTGTGATTAGGAGTGGATGATACTGGGAATCTGGGTATCAAGCCAAAACCAAGTAACTACAGGGGTAGTATCACCGATATCGATACTGATACTTCTTTCTCGAAATGTCTGATAATAGAATGTGTATTAAAATATATATATATATATATATATATATATATATATATATATATATATATATATATATATATATATATATATATACTTATACTTAAGTATAAGTATGTGTGGTCATATCAGTCAACTCCTCTACATGGATGACATCAAGCTATATGCTAAGAGCGAGCGTGACATTGACTCCCTGATCCACACCACCAGGATCTACAGTACTGACATTGGGATGTCATTCGGGCTCGAGAAATGCAGCCGGATGGTGACAAAGAGAGGCAAGGTAGTCCACACAGGAGGGGTCTCACTCCCAGAAGGAACAATAGCAGACATCGAGGACAGTTACAAGTACCTTGGAATTCCACAGACAAATGGCAACCTGGAGCAGGCAACAAGGAAAGCTGCAACAGCTAAATACCTCCAACGAGTAAGGCAAGTCCTGAGAAGCCAGCTCAATGGCAAAAATAAGACCCGGGCAATAAACATCTACGCACTGCCAGTTATCAGATACCCTCAAGGAATAATAGGATGGCCAAAGGAAGAGATACAGACCACAGATGTTAAAACACGAAAGCTCCTCACCATGCATGGAGGGTTCCATCCCAAATCCAGCACCTTGAGACTGTATGCTAGCCGCAAGGAAGGAGGCCGAGGACTAGTGAGCGTAGAAGCCACCATCCAGGATGAAACATCCAAGATGCATGAGTACATCAAGCTCAAGGCCCCAACTGACAGTGTGCTCAGTGAATGTCTCAGGCAATGGAGAGCAGAGGATACAGTGCTGGAGGACAGATCGTCATGGGAGGACAAACCCCTGCATGGGATGTACCACCGGACCATAACTGAAGTGGCTGATATCAAGAAGTCCTACCAATGGCTAGAAAGGGCTGGCCTACAGGACAGCACCGAAGCGCTCATCCTGGCAGCCCAGGAACAAGCCCTGAGCACCAGAGCAATAGAGGCTCAGATCTACCACACCAGACAAGACCCAAGGTGTAGGCTGTGCAAAGAGGCACCTGAAACAATCCAGCACATAACTGCAGGGTGTAAGATGCTGGCAGGGAAAGCATACATGGAGCGCCACAATCAAGTGGCTGGAATAATATACAGGAACATGTGTGCAGAATATGAACTGGAAACCCCAAGGTCAAAATGGGAAACACCTCTGAAGGTGGTAGAGAATGAGAGGGCAAAGATCCTGTGGGACTTCCAGATCCAGACTGATAGGATGGTAATGGCGAACCAACCAGACATTGTAGTGGTGGATAAAGAACAGAGGAAAGCCGTTGTGGTGGATGTGGCAGTACCAAGCGATGGGAACATCAGGAAGAAGGAACATGAGAAACTGGAGAAATACCAGGGACTCAGAAGAACTGGAGAAAGCCTGGAAAGTGAAGGTGACAGTGGTGCCTGTGGTAATTGGAGCACTCGGGGCAGTAACCCCCAAGCTGGAGGAGTGGCTACAACAGATACCTGGAAAGACCTCAGACCTCTCAGTCCAGAAAAGTGCAGTGCTAGGAACAGCTAAGATACTGCGCAGGACCCTCAAGCTCCCAGGCCTCTGGTAGAGGACCGGAGCTTGGAGGAGAAACCACCCGCGGAGGGTGAGAGGGGCGTTTTTTTTGTATATATATATCTATATATATATAGATATATATATATACATATATATCTATATATACATATATGCCTGAAAAGAAACGTTCAGTAAATAAAAATGCTAATTAAAACAATCTGAACTGAACATGCATCAGATATAGAACACGTATATGATATGAATAATAGCATACTACAATAAAAATAAGGAAACAGTAATTACTGCTAATTTTTAAAAAACGACTGCAATGTAACAACAAAAACAGCACCAAAAAAAAAAAAAAAATATATATATATATAAGAAGAAAAGGCAGTAATAAAGATAACAAAGTCAATAGTACAAATAGAACATAAACATAGGAAGCACTGTAATAAAGTGAAGTTAAAGTCCAATTGGTTACACTTAGGTGTGTGAAATATGTTCTCCGCATTTGACCACTGCAGGAGCTGCTTGGAAACCATTTGGTGGTTAAAATAAATATAAAAATATAAACAATAGAAAACAAATAAATGGGGAGGGGGAAGGTCTGACCAGCAGCAAGAGGGTGGGGGTGGATTGTTTACACAGACAGACAGGGTTGCCAGATTGGTCGTTTTTTATCCAATGTGGTAACATTGCAGACACGCTAACATGAAGTCTTAGTAAATTGACATTTGATACTGTACGTATTGAAGAAAAAATGTGAAGAAAGTATCAATCTCATCACCCTATAATCAACACTTCAACTTATTGATATTATCGATATTCAGATCGTCAGCGTAGCTGGAGAAGATGAGGTGAGTAGTACACCGAGGTCAACATGGTTTCCAATGTTCACGATGGGGGAAGTGGAACAGTCTAGGCGGGCATCACCAGTCAGTCAAAAGCCATTGTAGATGGTCCAGTCACTGCAGAGACTATGCTCAGAGACATCTTAGAACCATCATCAGCCCTCAACCTTTTGTTCATGGCTGATAATGCTCCACCACATGGTGCCAGAATTGTCACAGCTGGACTTCATGGAGGGGGGAATGGCTCATATGGTTAGGCCAGCAATTACCTCTGACCTCTGACCTGGACCCCACAGAGCATGTCTGGGACCAGCTAAAGAAGAGACTGCTTGAACAAACCTCCAAGTGACCTGGCAGAACTGCATGTAGAACTCAAGGAAGAGTGGAACGCCTCAGAACAACATCATGAGGCTGGTGAGGAGCAGGAGACGTTTCTCTCAAGCTGTCACTGCAGCAAATGGTGGAAATCTTGATCTTTATTATTGTCTTAATTTTGGGGCACTAAATAGCAAACTAATGAAAATGGTGTTTCTTCTCATTCATTATGTCAAAGGAAACTTTTGTGTTTAATTAAACTTCAGACCAAATAGGGAAATCACCTTTGTAAAAAATGATGTCCCTAAACAATTGTGAAGAGTGCGTTTTAGATGTTAAATATTTTCTTCAGTATTCGGTGACTCCAGTCTGACCTTTAGTTTCTTGCATGTTCAGATCATCAGTTACACAATGATCGATTAAAGGCTAAATAAATAACCAATAAACAAATCCTATTTGAAAGACTTTGACTGAATTGCGTTGAATGGTGACTATCTTATTTGGTTATCTGGCTGTCTGTGTTTATTTTTTATTATTATCCTTAGGGCCTTTAATCACTGTAATTATCTGTTTGCAGTTTTGCATTTCTTCCCAAATTACAAAGGTCTTGTCCACTGACGCTGATTCAGATTTTTGTAAAGTGCGTAGCTCTTTTGACAAAAAAGAGGCTGAGCTGAACCGAATTAGTTAGACATCAGGGTTGGTCAGTCTTTGTTTGCTCATGTAGTGTCACAGATGGACTATTCATTGATGAAAAATGGCAAATCTTAGATCAAAGAAAATGCTAAAAAGGAAAAATGGCTCTAGTTCTCCTCCTAAGCGCTGGCTCTGCCAAATGACACATTAAAAAAATGAATTCACATTTCATACAAAGATCTTTCCCCTTCTCTCTCAGTTTTGTCTTATATTCTGCTGCAGAATCTGAGAAAATTCTGGTTTAAAAATACTGCAACATCTCCTTTGGTATACCAGGCTCTTTCTTGTTACTTCACTACCTTATTTATTTTTTCTCTCTGCATAACGGCGGCGGAAAAAGACAGGAAAAGAAGGAATAGTGAGAGAGGGAGGGGCTGGAGCAGAGAGAAGTAGAGAATTGGCAGAGAAAGTTTATAAGGCGTAGTTTAGCAGGGAATGGGTGAGAGAAGCTGGGGAATCTGCAGTGGCCAGCTGCATGAGGGGAGATAGTGGGGAAAGGCTTTTAATTCTCAATCCCCACAGAGCCTTTGAAAATTACCAATCTTCTTATCACAAACGCAGGGCTGCTTATGCAAATTGTTGTGGAGTGGAACGTTTAAACGGAAAATTACTCGACAGCATTTTTTCTTTCCCTCACCGCTCTCCCGCTCTCCCTCTCTCTTCCACACAGAAAGCCTGTTTTGAGTCTCAGATAAGAAGATGAATTGCTCTCTCTTGCTTTGAAGCGCGTCAGGATTTAAAGACTCCAGCCTAGGCTCTGGTCTAACGCCGCTGCTCCCGCTGCCTTTGTAGCAGGAAACAGGCTGGGGAAAAAATGGAAAAAAGCATTTCGAAACAACATAGATTCTTTGCTTCAACAAATCGTCAATGCCTGAGGAGACAAGGAGCTAAAAAAAAGGATAAATATCCCCTAACCACAGCTTGTCACTCTATTTCCTACAACATTTTTGTTTTGCACAGCCAAACACTCCAGTTTTCGGGCTGCATGCTGCAAGTAACTGACACGGATGAAAAAAAGCTTTTGTAAAAAATGGCTGGACTTATTACAATCAGCATCAGAGTAGATGGTGTGAAGGGTTTTAACAGAAATATAAATTAGCTTTCAATGAGAGATTTTTATTAAATGTTTTGATTTCTTTTTTTGGAAATTGTGTCTCAAATAGGTACAACTCAGTGTAAATATTAACCTAGTTATGAGTGAGCCTGAGCTGCATGGTGGCACTGTGGCCTCTCAGCAAGAAGGCCCTGGTTCAAATCCCTTTTTGTGTGGAGTTTGCATCTTCTTCTCCTGCATGTGCGGATTTTCTCCAGGCACTGCGGCTTCCTCCCACAGTCCAAAATCAGGCTTCATAAGTTGATTGATATCTTTAAACTGCCCCTAGGTGAGAA
This sequence comes from Oryzias latipes, assembly GCF_053564925.1. Taxonomy (NCBI): domain Eukaryota; kingdom Metazoa; phylum Chordata; class Actinopteri; order Beloniformes; family Adrianichthyidae; genus Oryzias; species Oryzias latipes. Next base: position 11,048,652 of record NC_136252.1, read on the forward strand.
TGTGTGTGTGTGTTTGAGTGACCCTCAACAGACTGACAACCTGTCCAGGTGCCCCACCTTCAGCTGACATTATGGGATAGGCTCCAGCAGCCCCCTGAGCATAAAAGGGATCAAATGAGTTTTACAAAATGGATGGATGGAAGGATGATGTGAGGGACAGAGCGGGCAAAAACGACATCATTCATCAAAAAATGAAAGTTGAATTTTTTTGAAAAAAAAAGTACATAATTTACAAACTGGGCCCTCAAAAGAGGTCAACAGAAACCAAATTAACTCAAGCAACAAACTTAACTTAAATGTAGCAACTGAACAGATCAAGTCACAGAAACAAGCTGTGACCTGTCCAGAAACACAACAGGGGAAGATATATAGTGACTGATCAGATTACCTGACAAACGGGGGAAACTAACAACATTTAACAAAGACTACAGACAAGACCAAACACAAAACTTGGTCTCTAAGTGGAAAAAGAAACAACAAAAAATAAGTACAAAATTGGAATAACAAAATGAATAGTAAAAACAGAAACAAAGCAAACAAATATTTAATGAGTTCACAGTTTCTCCACTCGAGGCTTCTATGGATGGCGCCTATCCACTTGCCTGATTGGAGCATGTAAAGGCTGTGATGGCTTAACTTCCTCTTTTGGCCTCACAGCACAGCTCCAGAAGCAGAACCTCAGCCACGCCCGTCACAACCAGCATCACCCTCAGCGCTGCCAACTCAAAGACATGTGATCAGTGTGTGTATGTGCTACCAAAAAAACCTGAAACACTGAATAAATGGATCTTTTGACTCAATGAAATGTGTGTCTTTATTTAAAGGGCGGCCGTGGTGCAGCGGCGGGGCGGTCGACCCATGATCGTAAGATTATAGGTTCAATTCCCGCCTTGCACGTCCATTAGTGGATGTGTCCTTGGGCAAGACACTGAACCCCACCTTGCCTCTGGTGGTAGGTCTGCACCAGTGTTCAGCAGCAGAGCCACCACCACTGTGTGAATGTGTGTGTGACTGGGGGACTGTAAAGCACTTTGGGCCTTTTAGGTAGAAAAGCGCTATATAAGTATACACCCTTTTCCCAGAATGAAGAGTCTGAAATTTTAAGATCATTTAAATTTAAAGTGTAAGTTTGTTGTTAGATCTTCTGCTTTGGATCTTCTTTATTTCTCTTTTTTTTTTATCATTTTCATCACACATTGAGTGTATTGGTATTTTAAGGTCCCACAATGAAGCCCAGAATGCTGCAGTTTGGGTGCTGCACCACCGGCACCTAAAAAAGCTTAGATCAGCTAGGCTTCAGCTGTAGCTTTACTTTCAATGGAACAGAAAACTTTATTACTGCTTCTTTACTTGTGTCCATCCTAATCAATAATCCTACTAGACAAAAACAGCTCAGCCTCCAGCTTTGAGGACAGCAATCTGTAAACGGGAAAAAAAGATAAACTAAACTGGTATCAAAACAGCGAAATCAGCGTAGGCCACCACCCTAAACAAAAATCTGACAGCACGGCTAAACAGAATGGTGTGTCAACAACATGAAACTTTTGCAGGAAGGAAGTCATTTATGCTGGACGTTGTAGCCCAAGTTTGGGTGCAGAACAAATCAGCATTTGGAGCTGGGGGGAATGATTGACAGCTTTCAGCAGCACAACTTCAGGCAAGAGATTTGTCCTGAAGATGAAATGTTTCAGCATTGGTATGAGTAACTGCACTGTTGTCTGTCTCTGGGTGGCCGTCCTAGGGGTTGCTGATCTGTCATAGATGAATGCTTCCTCTAACCGTTTGACATCAAAGATAGGCTCCAGCCCCTTTTGACCTTGAACATGATGAAGGGGTTATGATGCAAAGAGAAGGGTGAATAATGAGCTCAGAATTGTAAATAAAAAGATTTAGGCCTTCAAACTGGAAAGACACGGAACAGATTTCTCAGTATTACAGTTCATGCATTTAGTCTTTGACAGTGTCATGAAAAATTAAAAATCTGGGACAAGAAAATACCTAAACCTCTGCTTTTGTAGACAATCTCTCACTGATGATGAACTTTAAATGACCACCTCACATTCAAATTTAATTTTCCTTATCTGAGCTCATTCTTTTGAGAAACATGATGGCTCTTCTGTCTTTACAAGCCCCAAAGCGTTTTTCCCCCGGTTTCTTTGGCTTTCTGTGATGATTTACAATAAAATGCAAAGTTTTCAGGTTGGGATGCTACACTCCCAACCTGAAAGGGTCATTTAGTGTAATACTGAAAAAATGTCCAAATAGCTGCAACTCTGAAAGGATAGGGATCAGCACGCCTTTCTCTGCTCAGGTTTCTATGATCTTCAGCAGGTACTTGTTATACAGTATTGCTTGTTATTTGGATCAGTCTTTAACTCCTGTCTTAAAATGTGCTTTTTTTTTCCCCCACAGAGGCAGCTGAGGAAAAGGAAGTGTTACCTTGTCGTAGCAGCAGCCATTGTCCTTTCCATCCTCATCCTCATCATTGCTATTTCAGCAAGAAAATGAATCTGGCGTCTGTGGTAAGAACCACAACGCACACAATGACACTGCAACTGCTGACAATGTCACTTTCCAATGTTGGTTGATAACCTGAGCTCATTTCCTCTTTTTCTCGTTGCTGGTCTTATGTCAGTCACTGTCAAATGTAAATGTAAAGTTGCTGCACAACGTTTTTGGATGCCAGATTCAGAAATCAAAAGACCAGACCTCAAGCCTGCATGTATTTCCATTTGGTCAATAGGATTCATGGTAGTCTAGTGGTTAGCACTCGTGCCTCACGGTGAGAAGGCTCTGGTTCAAATCCCATTTCTCTGAGACAGCCACACATTTTATAAAAAAAAAAAATATGATAGAAGTGCTGCTCTTGCGCTTTCATATAAAATAAAGAAGATAAAACCAAGAACAACAACATTTAAAAAATGTTTTCAATGGCAGCTGATAACTTGGAGGTTAAAATTAGAGTGGGATTTGTTTACACCCCCTTTTTTACAGTATTATAGGCAATGAAGTAAAGACACTTTAAGACGCAGCATCGACATATAGTCGAGTTTTGAACTTACGTTGTATTTAAGGGACACCAAAGCATAGGACACATCAAGCAATTCAAGAGTCAGAGATACAGTACAGACCAAAAGTTTGGACACACCTTCTTATTCAAATGAATGGGAAGGTGTGTCCAAACCTTTGGTCTGTACTGTAAGTCCGTTCGACTTAATTAGGTGCGTTGACATAAGTGTTGTTTGTAACCTGTTGCCCATTAGCCACATTAGAAGCATTAGCAGGTTAGCATATTCAAAATACCTTTATTTCCCAACTATGCCTGACAAAAAGTAAAAAGCTAATACGATAAAACTACACTCAGTGTTATGTAACAGATTACAAAGTAACAAATTAGAGTAATTTAATGACTTATGTCATTAACGAATTACAATTCAAATTTCTGTAATTAATTACAACTACTGGACTAAAGAAAACCCTTGTAACGTCATTGGTTAGGTTTTGACATTTTCCCTAGTTTAAATGAAATAAAATAGAAAATAAAAGAAGTTAGATGGCGCATACACGCTAGCATGCATGCGCAGAGTTTGGTCAAAGTCCAGACATGCCGTCATTGCTGCAGTCTCATTGCTTTCCAAACTGGCTCAAACAAAAAGAGATGCACAGGAAGTCTTCTTATCCTAGAGGAGCAGCAGGTTAGCAGCAGACCAGAGACCCGCCCTGACTACTTAAGAATGAAACAACTCTAGAACCGCCCTCTGATGTGTAAGACAAGAGCCGATTCTGTTCAGAGAGTCGTGTTTTTCTATAATATTAAACTCTTGTTTACTTTAATTTCCTAAGCTGCACTTGACTGCATTTCTGGTCAGTATGAGTTGGCGCTCAATGCAGTCCACAGAGGGGGGTCTAGTTCGGTAGACTCGCAGCACCACAGAACTTTGCACAAAAGGCAGACGTAGGGAGAGTTGCACCTCTCTCTCTGCATAATGGAATTGTAATTGAATACCGGAAGTCAGCGAAAATGAACACTGAGTCATTAAATAGTTCTTTGTGTTTTCAAAAGAGTGGCTTATTTTCAGATTTGATAGATATTTATAAAAGTGTAACAGGTTTTTTTCCACATCATACTTTGAGCAGTGGTATAGACCACGTGTGTTGTAACTTATTTTGGTGTCATTTTTCACACTGTTGTCTAAATTGTAATAAAACCAGATTATGTCGTGAACCAGATTGATACTTTACACGAGGTCATTGCTTTAAAAATAAAGTTAAACAAAAGACAAGAGGATCCTGTTTGTTCTGTTTTTCCCTTGAGAATTTATATATCAGATGAACAAAAATTACAGTAAAGTAAAGTGACGAGTAGTGAATTATTTTTTCAAATAGGTAATTATTGAAGTATTTGAATTAAAATTTTGATCCAGTGACTAAACTAAAGTAATTAATTACTGTTTAGAAATAATTTACTCAACACTGACTACACTATAACTCCCAACCTTGTATATCATATTACATAAACCATAGTCCGACACCACTACACGTTACCCCCATTAGCCACGTTAGCATATTTCCACTCAACTTTCTTTGCAACTTGTAAAAAAAATAAATAAATAAAAGACAGACATTTTGACAGAGAGCCGTGTACCTCTCAAATCGCCTTGACATCAGTAAGAACAACCAGAATTTGTCCATGTATAAAGCACTCTAGATCATAAAGTATACTGTCATTTTTTTGAAAAACCAAGACTTTAAAATGTGTATTATGGTGCAGAAATGTGGTAAAACTCATCATTTTAAAAAAACAATATTCACAAATATCCTAAGTGTCTTTTTTTTTTTTAGGATAAGTAGTTTGAGAACTGAAAGCGAGCAAACAACCAATTTAAATTATTGATGAAAAATTAAAAGACAAATATTTCTCCGGAAGCATAAGAACTATGATCTGAAATTCCACAGTAGAGACAAGAATACCTGGCCCCACTCTATTTGTCCAGTCAAGGTGGACAGGGTTAAGTGCCGCGGTGGAGCAGAAAGGCTTCAACAGAAGAAAAAGAGTGAGAGGTGAAGTCGTCAATTGCATTGAAAAAACTCAGACATACCGGTATCTCTCAGACGTATGGAGGCAGCTGGCTTTGCTCTGCATCTGTGCCAAAGTTTGCACAGCAACAGGGAGACGGTGAAGAGGATGAGGAGGAGGTGCATGTGAGACAGTGATTAGGGTCACAAGCATAAGGAGAGACTGAGGCAATAGAAAAGAAGTCAGTGAAGTAACTTCAAGAAGACGTGTGTGTTGTCTTCCGTTGTCAACCTTTTGAACTCATCCAAGACCTCACAGTCTAGAATTGACAAGAAGTTAAAGCTACGTGTGCTTGGGAATGGGTGAGAACCAGACACATGCACTTATAGGGCCCTAGAGCACCTGCCTTTTTTACCTCATAATAAAAAGTACCCTAGTGCCCTCTGTTTTTTTTTTTTTTGTTAGAGATCCAAGAAAAAAAACTGTGGCTACAACCCCCCATATTCTATCAAACCCCTTTTCTTGTAATACAGGGGGTTCTGAGCTGCCGCTTTTCTCTTTGCGGCTTAGAGAGAGTTGAGTAGAGAGTAGAGAGTAGAGAGAGCACAAGAAACTGCTGCCCCACAGAAAACTGAAGAGATGACGTAAGAGTGAAGCAACTTGAACCTGAGACTTCTGCTCTAACTAATCCCTGTCCACTTATTGAACGCTTAAATATGGTTCCTAATGCAGAAAAATGTTCTATATTAGTCAAGGAGTCACTTTTGACTTTATCTAAATACACAGACGTAAAATTGCGATCACCGTTTCACTTCTGTAGGTGAATGCATCAGGATGGAGCAGAGCAGGAAATTGTGGCCCACCATATTTTTACTATATTTTCCTTTTGGCACTTTTTCGTCTGATCCTGATTCACAAATAAAGAAATACTCGGAAATTTAATTTTAATCTTAAATTCTTTAGATATGGTCTTTGTCATCAGAAAAATGCCACAAGAAGATGTTAAACAACAAAAACCCAATTCTCAACAGAGTGGGTCTTTAAGGATTCTTTAAGGCTTCAATAAAAAGATGAAGTGTAAAAATGTCTCCACATGTTTTGTAAATGCTCAAATTAAATGCTGCTATTTTCACTCCGAAAATCCTCATCTTAGGCAGAACTGGTAAAGCATTTCAAAGCTGCGTAGAATGGGATTCTCTCTTGAAGATGTCTAAACTCGCATAAAGTATTGATTGTTGTGGGTTTGGAGTTGAAGAAAATGGAAATCCACTGGAACAAAGTGTGCTATTCATAGAAGAGCAGGTTGGGTCAATGCTTCGTGGTGGGTGGCCCATGCTGAGGCTCAGCAGTTGACGGTCAGCTCCCCAGTGGCTCGGTGCTGCAATAACAGAACGCAGTCTAAGAGCTAAGAAAAAAAAAAGGCCGCTTTGAAGGGCCACTGCTGTCTTCTTTTATTGTTTATTTGTCTTCATTGCTTTATTGATATTCACCTGTGACGCAAGACAGGATACAGAGAAGCTGATGCCTGCAGGCCTTCAAGTTTTCCAACTAAGTCAAGTTTGGTTTTGAAGTTACAATACCTAAATTGAAATAGATAATAGATACTTTTTGCATTTAAAATGACATTTCTAGCCAAATAATATGTCTACCTTAATTTATATTGTACAGTAAACCAAGTACTGCGACAGACTGCGACCTGTCCAGGATGTCCCCTGCCTTCACTCACGAGTGGCCGGGATTGGCTCCAGCAGCCCTGTGACCCCAAAGGGGACAAAAGATGAATGAATGAATAAATAAACCAAGTAAACAGAGACAGAAAAAGATAAAAAAAAAATACATTTGGCCTTCTTAGGGGAATGTCAGGGTGACTGGCTAATTGTATCCATATATATGATGATGGCACAAAAAGAACAATTTTCTTTATGAAAGATGAGTTATTTTCATAGCTTGTTTTCCAATCAGGAAGTGAGACATCTCAACCTAGAGCCGGCCTCGGCAGCGTGTCTGCATTATTCCCACGAAAACAAACAACATCCAAACTTTTGCAAAGATGGATGCACTTATATTGTGCATAGTAAAGGAAAGCATTTAGCCGATAACCACTAGCTCCACGGAGAAAGTGTGTGTGTGTGTGTGTGTGTGTGTGTGTGTTAGCCTGGGGGCATAGCTGGCGGTTAAGACTCCCACTGGAAAGGGCTGTTCCCACTTTGTGACATCACAATGTGAGGACCCACTTGTTTCCATGTGTTGGGAGGGGCTGGTGCTCACAGAGCAGGTATTAGAAGAATGCTCAGAAATGCATGAATGGGGTTTTTTTTGGTGAGCAACATTTTAATACACTTAAAAGCTCCAAAAGTTGATTTTGGATGAAAAAGGCCCTTTAAAGGTTTAAATTCTAAATCAATCCGCCGGAAAGAAAACAAATATGAAAAAAGTCTAAATCCACGGTTGATATTTTAAATCAGATGTTTGATATCTTTGCCAAGTATTAAGGTTGATGGAGAACCTACAAAAACAAAGCAGTGTCCAATTATTGAAGACCAGGCAAAGGCCAAAATAGATCTCAGGAGACGCTGAGCAGCAAAAGAGCTCCAGAATCAAAGTACAGGTGGATGTGATTCTGAATCTTCAGCAGAACAGATCCTGAACCTGGATTGTAATTGATCGAAAACAGGGTTTCCAAAAAGAGATGTTGCCTGGAATAAGATTGGATTTTTTACATAGAAACACGAACACATCTCAGCTAAATACAGCTGGGACAAACCCTGAACTAAGGCAGCTGGTAATGAACAAAAGGAAACACGCTAAAGTGAGAAAAGCTGTTTCAGACCCCTGAATAGAAAATGATCCAGAAGACTGTGGATATTAGTCTGTGAACCTTGTAGACAGGAAAACTTAGACATTAGCCAGTTCAAAACAGCGCAGAAAGCAAAGGAGAATAACCTGTGTCAGTACTGTTAGAGGTGTAGTTTGGCTCATGTAGAAAAATGCAGAAACAAATTCAGGTCATGTTTACATGTTTTAAAACTGTTAAGTTTTGCAAAAGATTCAATCTTGTGTTAGGATGATTACAGCGGGTAAAAACTATATTTACAAGTTTTGGCATTTTAACAGCCTTGTCTGCACCATGAGCAGCTGAGGGAAATGTGTCCCAAATACTTCCCAAAAAAGCTCGATCACTTTGGATGTAAACAGTATTTCATGCATGAATTTGAAAGTTGAGAGGCTTTGGAGTTTATTCAAGACACGTGTCGCCATAACGTCAGCAAGAATCACGTTTTGTTTGGTAGTGTTTATAATATTTTGCTGAGATTCAGGAGCCCCTGCCCATCTAAATTCCTGTGTACATCCCTGTCTCCAAGGAACTATGATGACTATTTATTGGTTATATTTTTGAAATGTAGCCTGTTAGTATCAAATTCCCTGGCTTTTTTCTTTGAAGATCACAATGAGTTTTTTTGGTTATTTTTTATTTCATTAAGAGTGTTTATTTTATTGAATGGATCATGGATGAATGAATGAAACTTTATTCATTTAGCACTTTACAACTCCTCAGAGTACCAAAGGGCCTCACAATAAAAGACAGACCAAAGAAGTTTAAAATTAGACACATCAAAGAAGAAAGTTATGTGCAAGGGTGGGCAAACTATAGCCGGGGGCCATGTGCTACACCACCTCTATGTTAAACTACTTAATCTGGCCCGCCAAACTGAAATACATTTTAAAGATAATCCTGATTTTCCCTGTAATTCTGAAGCCTCCCCATTGATGGTGTACCACAAATAGAGTTAAGTTTGTTAAGGTGCAGAAAATGTTAGTGCATCCATGTGGTGTTGGATTGTAATGTATACACGACATGAACACAGCAAGTTTGCGTTTTACATGAGGTACATCAAATGGTGCAAATGGCTCTCAAATGAGAACAAAATCACAGTTTTGAAATGTCAAAAAATGTGTGGTTTTAAGATAAATATTCATTTTCAATCCAAATGTTTTCGTCCATTTTTTTTCCTTATAAAGTGAATTTACAAAAACGCTCCTGGTCCCGCCCATACATAGAATTTTTGAACCCTTTGTGGCCCACAAGTGGAAAAGTTAGCCCACCCCTGCTATGACCCATGCTGTAATTGTGAACCTGACCGCTGTTGTTATGAACTGGTCTGGTCTTCATTCTAAAAGCCCTCTCCATGATGCTGCAACCTTGGTATTGACCTTTCATTTGTCCACGTTTGGTGTTTTTGAGCATTCTGGTGCCTCTCACTCCTGAGATTGTTTGAAACATGATTGGTTCAAAAGCTTCTGATAAAAGGAATCCCAATTTTAAATCCAAACAGAATTTCAAATTGTCTCTGAGGAAAAGGTCAGCTGACCTTTAGACTACACAGCTTTTAGCAGATGCTTTTTTCTAAAGTGATTTACAAATGTCAAAAGTGTGTTTTGCCCAAAGGCACAATGGTTGACAAATCTGTGTATTGAGAAGCTGATGCTGTGCTTTATAAATTACAGCCTCTCCATCACTCATCCTCATCGGCTGTCATAAACAGAAACCCACCTGAATGGGAATAAGTTAAGGACTGCAGTTGTTGCAGAAAGGGTCAAAGGTTACTGAAATGTGTGTGCATATCTGTGCTTGCACATGTTTGCACTCTCAAAAAACATAAAGTAACTTGTCCTGTAAGTTTTTATGTTAAATAATAAACACAAATGCCGCGTTTTGAGCACCTTTTTTTGCTGATAAAAATTGAAAGAATTATTGCAGTGGAAAAGTGTTATATTTAGCCCCTAAAGCTGCTTTTAGTCTCCATGAGACACAGCAGACGGGCTCACATGGAAAGAAGCTTATTCAAATTATGTGAAAGCTAAGTTGACAACATAAAGCTGGAAATCAGGAGAGCAGTGATATGTTGTAAAAAAAGAGAAAAAAAGCTCAAAACTGACATCCTGGTGGAGGGATTGCTGGAAAACATGTTTCCCTTTAAGGAGAAGTTTGAAATTAATTTCATTTGCCGAACAGGTATTTACATTTGGGGGAATCTGCTAACTTTCTTTCTAGTGTAAACCTTTCTTCGAACAAAGTTTGGCTTTTTGTGAAGGCCAAAAAAAAAGGACTGTGCAAATCTTTGTTTTGCACACATTTGAATCAGAGGCGGAAATTTGAAAATGCTGAAGCATTGTGGAAGTTCTGTGGGCTGACTTCCATTAATCCATGTCCATGACCAAGACTGACAATAAGCTCTCTGTCTGAACAGCAATCCTCTTTGCCTCATGCAAATTCCAAACCCCATTAGCTCTGAAGAACTAGTCAACTGGATTGAGATTAATGACCAAATGAGTCCTTGATTTATTGGGTTATTTCACATCTTCAGTGGGAAACAGAAACAACAAAGTTAATGCAAGACATTTGTCACCGATGTCCTCCATCTCTTTAGTCAAAGAACAAGTTTGTTTGGCCTGCAGATGTGTTAACTTACTTATTCTAGCACTGGAGAAAGGCTCTGGAAGCTGCAACTTAAATAACAATATTTTAAACATTCAAACTAAGAAACGTTTAAATTCTAAAGACATTTTCAGCAAGGACAAAATTGTATTTTGTATTTTTCTTGACTTCACCCTGTTCCTGGCTTGCATCATGCATGCAGCATTTCTGGCTACACCACTGACAGTTATTTTTGCACCTGTTAGTGGCTGGTGGGGAAAACTTCAGAATTCCACACTGAGAAAACACAGCTGAGGTTGTAACCACTGTCCTACTGTCACTCTCAGTTTTCATTACAGTGTATAAAGAAACAGGAAATGAAAATCCTTATTTAACTTTTTCCATGTCGTCAGCTTACTACAAACTTTGCTGTGACAGAGCCTTACCCACCCAGCCAGTAATCCCCTTCAGAAAAAATGGGAGACAACACTCTGACAGCGCTGATTTGAGGACGCTGCCGACTTCTACAGCTCCCGCCTGCGGAGGAATGATTAGCCAAAAGTTGAGCAGGAGTCTTTAAATACTTTCTCATGACCTCTAATCCCTAATCCAATCAAAATGTCATCATTCCTCTGCTGCAACACATAAGCAAATATTCAGCTGCTTGTTTGTTGGTTCAACTCCCAGCATGCACTGCTAGCAGCTTTTCAAGTGATCTGGGATTAGCTCAAATGAGCAATTTTCTCCGCAGGTGAAAATGAGTGTCAGTCATCAGCTGATGACAAATTAATGCAAGATCATATAAGAACAATTTTTGCCACCGTTTCAAATTCAGTTTCTTCTCAATCGACAGATTCTGTGTCCGACTAGAAACAACATAGTAAATCGCTGCAGTGATTAGGTGTTTACATTCCATGGAACATTTTTTTGTGAGCATGCCAGAGTGGAGTGCGTTTTAATGAGCAACGAGAACAGAAGCGATATTTTCTTTTGGAGCATACGTATGCCTATCACTTCATTTTTTTGTGTTCTTTAAAATAGTCATAGTAAACGGTGGTGCCAACTTTCTGAAATCTATTTCACAAACAAGGCAAGTGTTGACAGACTAATGGAAAACGTTTAAAGTTTAAAGGATCAAAGCTTTAAAAAAAACTCAAGCATGAGAACTAACAATGTAGGTGATCCATCGTCTGTCTTTCTTTTTATTTTTCACTTGTCTTGGCGTTGCAGGCAGCACACTTTGAAAGGAAGTCAAGACTTCTGGCCACCTCTGCAACCCTTGTGCTGTCCTAGGCACTTTAACATTGGGAGTTGGGTTATCTAGACCCACTAGACAGTGCTCTGAACCTTTTTCTTCAATGATTTGTGATCTTCACTGGTGTCCATGGATTACATGAAATCTTTCCACCTTTATCCACCTTTGTCATGATAGGGAGAAGACGTCAATGTAAGGGTGGGGTCATGTAAGATAGCACAAGGGTTAAGCCATCCAGAAGCCATTCAGATTACATTTTTTCCAGAGATGTAATCTGTAATCAACAAACGCAAGAAACACCTATATGACTTACTGTATACGTATATTTTGTGTGTATCGCTGAAGACCGAAATAAATGTGTGTAAAATGTAAGGTAGTAGCTGTGTGACATGGCTTTGAGAGTAGTAACTGAGTTCTCTCCCTAAGAAGTCTCATTCTGGTCAATCTTCAGTGTTTGTTCACAGATCATGGTCATAGATAGGGGCGGGAATATAGATTCGCTACAAAAAAAAAAGGTTTTTCTTATGTTTGAACACACTCATTAACACAACTGATTAGTATTACACAACAAATTCAACCGGGTTGTTTCAGATACACTGGAGTCATTTCAATGTTACTCCATCCTCTCTTCTTGTAAAACCTGTAGCTAAAAAGCTTTACGTCCCAATACGTGTGATTTAAAGAAAAAAAAATACACAGTATATCTACAGCAGTACAGACTCTTCATGAAAATGGACATGTATATGATCAGAAGTGCAGTTTTGTTTGAATTCTGACTGAATGTCAAAAACAGTGGTACTTGCATAAACCTCAGAACATGTTATCAGTAAAACAAGCGCCATGTCGGTTTTACCAGAACCAACAAAAAAATAACATCCAAAAAAAGAACAAGTTTCCTCATAAAAAATGGCATTCCCTGTTTCGTAGAGTTTGGAGAGTCAGTGTCATATTCAGTGAGTGTGTGTGTGTGTTCAGTATATTACAGTACAATAAATATAATTTAGGGCACTGCAGCTTCATTAAAGCATGTTACCAGCAGTAAAGTGTTAAAGTGAATTCATTTTGCATTCAGCAGCCGGCTGATGTTACTAAAAGCTCCTCGGCTGAGGAAGCTCAGGCCTTTGGAGCACTTTGGAGTTTTCAACCTAACGTCTGCTGAACTCCTTATGTATTAAGACAATGAGCAAATAGACCATTTTCCCTCTTTGGTAAAATATTAATATCAATATAACATCAATATTTATATTATTAATAATAAAATATTTAGTAGTAGTACACAGTTGAACTAAACTGTTAATTAATTTATCTATTTTTCTCCACGTGGAAAAGAAGTGGGCAGAGATGTGAGGCTGTGAGTCATGAGGCCAACTTTTCACATTTAAGAAAGGAAAAGGACTTTGGCAGCGGTGTGCAAAATTGGTAAATTTTAAAAATGTTTTTGTTTAATTGAACTAAAGCATGTCGAACCACAACAGATTTCTCGTTTTTCTATATTTTGATATGTTTGAGAAATCAAAAACATATTTAAAGCCTATTCACTTCTTTAAAATAACATACAAAAGTGGTCAATGGGCTTAATGGTGTCCTATTTAGAATTCATTAAATTCTTGTGCTTTTTACAAGAAAAATTGTTAGCAGCATGGCAGTACGGAAGAGCATCAGTGCTGCAGATCAGAGACACGCAGAGCTTCTGCATTTTCCAGAAAGAGGAAGTGCAGGAAGGAACATTTGTATTTATGGAGAAGCATTTTAAAAGTTTACTCTTTTTTTGTTCCTTTTATCATCTTGTTTGCTTACAGTTCCACTCTATATTTCATAAATACATCCAAACTACCATAAAAGATGTAAATAAAAGGATTCAAAATACAAAATGCTACTAAATGTAACTTTCTGATTTTTGTGATGCCTGCATCGTAGTTCCCTTCACAAAAACACGCTGTCCTCTGCTGGAAATGCAAAGATCTACTGGTTACAGATTGATTACATTCACATTAAGGTTTAAACTTTTTTCAAAATGTCTTTCCATTTAGAACGATCTGCTGTATCTTATTAGTTTGTAAGGAATCATGTTTCTAATGAAGCGAAACAACAGAATAATCTATCAAACTCCACACGGGTGACAGTCTAAATTAGCTTTTGTTAGAATCAGAATCTTGACAGTTGTTCAATGTTGAAACAGTGAAAACACAGAAAATAGGATGGATTAGAATCTTTTGTATTAATGTTGGGATCTGTGCAGATTGAAAAGAGTTGGGATAACAGAAGGGGTAAAGGAGCCTCTCTTTACTAACTCTTTACTCTTTACTAACAGCTGTCTTTTGGTCTCTGGCACCTACAGATCTGAAACCCAGGAACCCATGACTAGTGAAATTTAAAAAGGAATACATTTCTCTCTCAGTTTGACACAAGTCATAAAAAAATCCAGATCCAGGTGAAATCAGGCCAAAAGCCTCCTGAGCTGAACGCCTTTCAGATCTACACATCATTGCAGGGACACAATCTTCCCTTTGAATTGACACCTTTGAGGAGCCTCTTTTGTCCTCCTCTCCATCAGGTCTTTCCATTCTTTTACCTCTACATTACTTGGCTCACCTGCAGTGAAACCAGAGAGTTTAGTAATGCCCTGCTCCTTAGGTTTGTCAAGCAGCATTTTGTTCCTTTTCCACTTATTTTGTGTTGCGGAGGAGACCGTTTTCATGGTTGTCTTCTATTTCTGAGCTTGTTCTCTTCGTTGACATGAATGTGAAAGGTGTGAGCCTTCTATCTTAATGTACTTCCAAGATTTCACTGGGTTTTTTCTTAATCTACAAAAAAAAATATTAGAAAGAAAGAAAAAAAAAGAAAAATTAAAACCTCACATTCAGAATGTCCCACAGCTGAAAGGACAAAGCTGGTTTATATACCAGAGAGGAGGCTAATGGCTCATTTTTCTTGTGCCCCTTGAAGACATGGCAGCATCCATCACAGACCATGAGCAGCCAATGGGAACAGGCTGTTCTTGGAGGTTAACTGACATCTGCTGTCCTGTCTGTTTGTCTTTTCCAGGCAGCTGCTGTCTTCACGGTGTCATCCGGCTGCACTTCTGTCTCTGACTCTCTTTCCATGCACTGGCGTCTGAGGGTGAATGCTTTCCCCATCAAACACAATGTCTAAGCCTGAACTGCAGTCACCCTCGTTCTATTATTCTTCTTATTATTTTATAATTATTATTCAATTGTGTTGTTACAACAGGACAGTCAAATACATGTACTCCTTACCTTCAAAACAAGGACAATCGATTTGCACTGATGAGGGCACGATCTATCTATCTATCTATCTATCTATCTATCTATCTATCTATCTATCTATCTATCTATCTATCTATCTATCTATCTATCTATCTATCTATCTATCTATCTATCTATCTATCTATCTATCTATCTATCTATCTATCTATCTATCTATCTATCTATAATTTTTTTAAACAGGTGTGGAATCATGATGTAAAGAAAGAATGCTTTTAGAAATATAAAAAATACTAGTTTTAATCATTTGACAAAATGCAAAATGAGCAAACCAATACTTTGTGTTTCTACCTTTTGGCCTCAAATGAGCATCAGTGTTGAATGCCCACAGCAGCCGACTGTGAAGGGACTGAGAAGTAGTGTAGAAACAAGTGTGACCTCAGGTCATCATCAGAGCAACTCCTCTGCCTGACTACATCATTAAAAGTATTCATTTCTTTATATTTTTATTTCTTCGTTGGGCTTATTTGGTGATCAGGGATTTGTATTGTTGCTCGTTTGGTTTAGTGACTTGTTTTTCCTTGGAGTTATTGTGACTGGTGAATGTTAGATGAATGAAGCTCAGTTCAGTTCTTCAAGGTACACTTGCCCAAAGTCAGGATTTTTTTGGGATTGTGAAAATAAGGTGTTTTATACTACCATACAGATGCTAATGCTCGTCAATGACACACATAGGGGCCTCCACCCAGTGAGACCCCAGGGAAGTGTCCAGGAGGCATCCGGACTAAATGTCCGAGCCACCACAACTGGTTCCTCTGGATGTGGAAGAGCAGCAGCTCTATTCCAAGATCTCTCCGGGTGACCAAGCTAATCTCTAAGGGAGGGCCCAGACATCCTCTGAAGAAAGTTCATTTCAGCCGCTTGTATTCTGGACCTTGTTCTTTCAGTCGTGACCCAGAGTTCATGACGATAGGTGAGTATTGGAACTAAGCTCGACTGGTAAATTGAGAGCTTTGCTTTCTGGCTCAGCTCTCTCTTCACCACAATGGACAGGTACAGCAACAGGATAACAGCGAACGCTGCACCAATTCAGCTGTCAATCTCACATTCCGATCTTCCCTTACTCATGAACAAGAGCCGAAGATCCTTTAGCTCCTCCATTTGGGGCAGGAGCACTCCACCCACCCAGAGAGGGCAAACTATATTTCTCCAGTCAAGAACCATCATCCCAGCCACTTCACACTTTGCTGCAAACTGCCCCAATTTATGCTGGAAGTCCTGGCTCAATGTAACCAACAGGACAACATCATCTACAAAGACCAGGGAGGATATCCTGTGGTTTCCAAACAGGACACCCTCCAATCCCTGGCTGTGCCCTGAAACTCTGTCCATAAAGACTATGAACAGATTCGATGATAAAGGGCAGCCCTGCCAGAGTCCAACATGCACCGGGAACAGCGACGACTTACTGGCCCTTTCTTACTCTATGCAGCCCAAGCTCCTGCTCTGGTCATACAGAGATCAGACAGTCCTCAGTGCGGCTTCCCAGACCCCATTCTTTCAGATCATCCTCCACAGGATGGCAGCAGGTGCTCTGGGCTGATAAATCAAAACTGGAAATATTTACAGCAGAAGGCAGTTTGGCCATTTAAAGGCTGGAGAGTGGTGCAATAGTGAGTGTCTGCAGTCAACCTGGAGGTTTCTTGCATGTTTGAGGCTGCATTTCTCCAAATGAAGATTTGGTCAGCATGAATATTATTCCTAATGCTGAAAAATACAGGTGGATATCTACCCATCATGCAATACTTTTGGG
Source organism: Oryzias latipes (assembly GCF_053564925.1). Classification (NCBI taxonomy): domain Eukaryota; kingdom Metazoa; phylum Chordata; class Actinopteri; order Beloniformes; family Adrianichthyidae; genus Oryzias; species Oryzias latipes. Next base: position 11,065,377 of record NC_136252.1, read on the forward strand.
TAGATGTATGATTGGCCCCAAATTTAGCCTATGACAGGGTGCACACCATGACATATTTTCAGAGAGGAACTGTGGTATTGTATGAGGAGGTCTGATGGAGAAGTTTGTTAGAGCAGTGCAGGACATGTATGAGGGCTGTAAGACAGTGGTGAGGTGTGCCATAGGGGTGACAGAGGAGTTCAAGGTGGAGGCGGGATTACATCAGGGATTAGATCTAAACCCCTTACTGTTTGCAGTGGTGATAGACAGGCTGACATATGAGGTAAAACAGGAATCAGCCAGGACTATGATGTTTGCAAATGGTATTGTGCTTTCTAGCGAGAGCAGGGAACAGGTGGATAAGCTAGAGACGTAGAGGTTTTCCCTGGAAAGGAGAGGAAAGAAGGCTAGCCTCAGTAAGACAAAAAGTGTGTGAATGAGAGGAACCCAAGTGGAAGAGAGAGGTTACAGGAAGGAGAGATGAAGAATGGAGAATGGAAAGGACAGTGTAGAGAAAAAGTGAAGAAGCGAGTGCATGGAGGTTGGAATGGGTGGAGAAAAGTGTCAGGAGTGATGTGTGACAGAACACTTCCAGCTGAAATGAAAGGAACGGTGTAGAAAACCGTGGTTAGAGCAGCCATGTTGTTGGGCCTAGAGCCAGTGGCACTGAGGAAAAGACAGGAAGCAGGTCCTGGTGTTGGAGGAGAGGATGCAGAAGACAGGGTTAGATAGAGGAAGCTGATTAACTACCCTTCAAAGGAAAAGCCAAAAGGAAAGAAGAAGAACATGATTGGCCCCAAATTTATTTTAGAGCAGAACAACAACAAACAACCAAAATCATTAGGAACTATCTTCAGCTTAATGAAGTACTAGAGGTAATGATATGGCTCCCCACAAAGCCATGATCACAATGTCTTGGATTATATGAAGAAGCAAGGATGAGGGCAAGCCTTTGTCCACAGAAGGTCTCTGTGGTTTGTTCTCCATAACATTTGGAACAATCACCCACATTCCTTAAAAATGTTTAAGTGTACCAAGAAGAATTGATGCTGTTTTGACAACAAGGTGTGGTCCCACCAAATATTGATTTAATTTCTGTTGGACTTTTGTTCATTCTCTGCATCTTGTTGAGCGGTGACAATATTTGATTGACAAAGTTTGGACACACCTTCCCGTTCATTTGAGTAAGAAGGTGTGTCCAAACATTTGGTCTGTACTGTGTGTATATACATATATACACACACACACACACACACACACAAATATATGTGTATGCTGTACATCTGTGACATTTATTCTGTGTGACGACATTGTAGCCTTTGCTGAAATTACATATTGCTTGCCTAAATATGTATGAAGAAATAAATTTTAACAGCTGTCAAACTGTTCTTTTACCCATCATCATAAAATATTAAGGGAAAGACCAACGCTGTTATTTCATCATTAATCTACTTTAAATTATTTGTCTTTCTTAGTTGGAGATTAAAGCAACATGCTGCATCTCAGGATGCATCGCACAGGTGAAGCATCAACTCAGTTTCTTTAGACTAAAACCTAGCTGAAGCTTGGCCTGTTGGATCCTCTGTCAAGGATAAAACTTCTGGCAAATACTCCATCTCGAAACTTCCTTCAATTGTTTACCAAATTTTTCTGTGTAAGTAACCTTGCTCTGCATGATTAACCTTTTTCATTCTTCTAGCCCACCTGCTTTTTTCAGCGGCCCTACTGAGACTTGTTGATGAGTCTCAGTAATCTGACTCTTTGTTTTGTTGCACACCGCTTTATGGTGGATGTCCTAAGCTGCGTTTCTATTGACGATGGCATTATGCAAATTGGATTTGTGATAATAAATTTGCCTGATGAAAACACAAACATTTTGAGAAAGAAAAAATAAAACTCATATTTATTGAATAAACATTTTTGCACTTGGAGAAAGTTGTTTTAAAGGCATATCGAAATATACAAATTTCACAAAACTGCAAAAAAAAAAATACTTTGTTCCAATTAAATGCAATGGGAATGCGCTTCTTGATAGGAACTGGCTGCCTTGGGCACTGCACAACAGGCACCACCAGAGGTTCCACAGCATCACACAGGTCATCAATAAATGAGCGAGTCATGTGGAATTGTTGGATCCACAGCTCCTCTGTAAAATCACCAAACTACGATTTCCAGAAACAGCTTCATCTGTAGCTGCTGCCATGTGCGAGGAACTTGCTGGTCTATGGCCTGAAGAAGACTCCACCGTCTCTTTTATTAGATGGTGATGAGTGCTAGTTCTGTGGCAGAAATTTGAATGTATCTGCTGTAAATCAAAGTATTGTTCACATCTGTCGCCATGTTTGTGAGTGACTTATCGTGTAACTTGGTTTGTCTTTACAGTGATCCCTCGCTATAACGCGGTTTACTTTTCACGGTTTTGCTACTTCACGGGTTTACATCATGCATTGTGTTCTGCATTCTGATTGGCTAAAAAGTCACTCGGCTTCTTCTCTAACTGTGCGTCAACAACGTTGCAGTTTAATATGTACACGTACGTAAATCAGCTTAACAAATTTACATTACGTAAGAACAAATTCTCTTGCAATTTCGAGTTTCTCTAAAACCGATAGAAAAAAGAGCGACAACAACTGCCTATCACTATGTTCTTCTCCCGCACAAACACAGCTGCACTGCGGGTTTCAAAAGAAGAAAACACTGCAGAGCGGAGTCAGGATGCAGCAGTTCAGTCTGAAGAGCAGTGAAATACACCTGAGTCACTATTTGTCCGACTGTACTTTGTATTTTTCTCATAATCATTTTAAATTTTCTCCAGTTTAATCCAATTACTCGGGTCGCGGTGGGCGGGGCTAATCTCCGCGATTTGAATCCTTATGTTTACATTGATAATTCAAATTATTATTTGACAGTACAGTACAGAAGTTGAAAAAAGGTTTCTAAAGTACTTTGATTTGTGAAACATAATTGTATAATTATAGTTTAAAAAAAATAAAGGTTTCTACTTCACGGATTTTGCCTATCACGTCTTCTTTTTGGAAATTAACCCCCGCCAAAAACGAGGGTTTACTGTATTCGCATAAATGATTAAATGGTAGCAGTGTACTTGCGAAATCATGGTTTTTTTGACATTGCTAGAATTTCGATATCTAAACCAGGTATCGAAATGACACCTAAACCAGTAAAGGCCATGTCACAGAGCCACTAAGTACATTTTGCGGATTTTCCACGTATGGAATTTCGGTCTTTGGCGATACATGCGTGATACATGGAATTCATAAGTATTTCTTGCATTTGTCATTCCGTCGATGTGCGGATCATAATGAATGCGGCCAGTGGCGTGCCTCTCATCTGGGCACCAGTTTAGGGTGGTCAGGGCATTCCATCTGGGCCAATGGTGGTGGGTGTTTGGAGGGGGATTGTTCCTGGGTCTTTGTCTGATGGGGGGCTCTCGGGCTCCTGTGTTGGGTTTACACAATTATTGCCTATAAACTACATAAAATCTACATAAATTCCCTTTGTTTATTTTCAAGACTTTTTTAAAATTTCAAAATTTAAATAAGAATCAAATTTGCTCAGAAAATGGTCAATAAAGATACTGAAGCTGACAAAGTAATTTGCTGACATAATCTATGCTGTAGTAAGCCAATAGGGTCATGATTAGTCTGTACAGAAAGTTTGGTGACAATAGCTTCAGTATCTTTAGAACTATTGAGCACCTTTATTATGAATTATATCCTTAAAATGTGAAAAACTATATAAAATATATTAAAGATAGAAATTCTCACAAAACATTGATTGTAGCATGAATATGCTGACAAGTCGTCATTACCAGCTAATATTAATGTATACATTTATTCATTTTTGAGATTCATTTTTACAGAATGATGTTTTCACGGAGGTTGCACTTTGTAACTCTAAATGAACACATGCAAATGGGAATTTTTCAGTTCTGACTTTGTTTGTGAGACTTTACAGCAGATTTTTACACACAGATGCTGATTTTTAGCATTTTTTTTATATTTTTTTTATATTCAAGCTCATCCATTTAGACACATTTTTACCTTCATACATTCGGCCTCATAATTCGAAACCAGTTCTCATGAACCCGGTCAGTCTCCCAAAGCAGAGAGCGGGATAAAGCTTTGTGTTTTATTATTTTCTGCTGTTTTATTTTATTTTTTTGTACTTTCAAAAAGCAGTTCATGTTCACACATACTGATAGCACCCCCCTTAAAGACTCCATGCTGGAAGATTCTGATGGCTTAAAGCACAAGTTAATCAACATCAAACAGACAATTTTCCTTTTGTCTTTGCTGCCTCAAATTCCTAGCAGCATGCCTTATATGGAGATAGGTAATAGGCTTAATTTGATCCATAAGAGGAGTAATTATGCTGTTAGTTTCTCCAGGCTTGGTGTTGTCTCCTCAGCAGAGATACGTGTAATATCAAGCTGTGCCGCAGGTTCAACTCCCACATACCCCACCATCATCTACTCTCTATCACTACTGTCCAAAAAGTCAGAGCTTTTCTGAAAGATGTTCACATTATTGCTGTCATCTTTAATATTTTTTGCTGCAATCTGGCAGCAGAAAAAACTTATTTCACTCCCAGTATTTTTTCAATACATTGGTCAGTAGCTGGACTGTGAACACCACACTGGTTTGTAACCTGCTGGTCACAAATTTTGACATCAATCATTTATATGTTCAGCATCAGGAGAGACAACCAACAGAAAAATGTATTCTAAATCATAGTATACATTACTTTTGTCAATGTAACTTAACAAATGAAAGACTGAAGAAAACCCACAGAAGTATCAAGGACCAACCTTGTGTTCACTGTGTCAACGCCATCCAATGACCTAATGTTGCAGTTCTTCAAATTACTACTAGGGGCTGGTAGCAAAAGAGACCTATGTCTCATTAGCTCCATAGTTAAAAATTCACATTTAATGCAAAAAAAAAAAACTTTTGCAGTTTGAATTCAAAACAGTTTTTAGGTGCGCTACTTATTTACAGGGTCTTTGTGAAGATGAAACACTGAATGGTTTGGAAGGTGTGGTTCATGCGGGAAAAAAGATAGATCCCCATGACAGAGTCTGTGTGAAAACATGAAACATCGTTTTATCTGGAAGTTGGTTCATGAGAGGAATAGGCAAAATGGCGAAGAAAAGAGATTTGTACCCACTAAAGACATTGTTAAGTTTAAAATTAGTGTGTGAATGAGTTGGGGTGGAGTTTATGGGATGTTTCTGTGTGCTGGATGAATACAGTCTGGATTTCATTTTCCATGGGGGTCACCTTTGAAAACTCAATGAAAGAGGTGATCATCACCTTAAATGTTAAAGTGCATAGTGTGTAAGAATCATTCAGATGCAAGACACAATATTTACGAGTGTTTTAAGTTGTAAATCTGTCAGATTTGAGCTGAGGTGTTCTGTTTTTGTAAGCAGTAGCACATTCTACCTTATCTTTGTGCTTTCAAAGGTAATCTATAGTATTCATTAGTGTGCAACTACAAAATTATAGGGAATCATATGAGCAAAAAGAGGACTAACTGACGAAAAATGTGTTATTTTATATCACAAAAGAAATATATATAATAATGAAACTACTAATAATATTTTAATCCTTTTTCTACACTAAACCAGTTCTCAGAAAAGTTTTCAATAGCACTTGCAGTATATCTTTAGCGACTCTCCAGGCTTAGGGTAAAGAGCCGTGAGGCGAGGTATTAAATCAACTTTTTACTGACCTCAAGGGCTTTGTGGATCAGACAGAGCTCTTCAGCAGCAAACTGAAGGCTTTCTAATGGGCTGCACAACTGAAAGATATTACCGTGTTGTACAGTAAGATGGCTTATTTGGCAGTTTTTTTAAGGGCCGTCACATACATCAGTTTTGCCACCTAAACGACACTTCAAGCTGTACTCCAAAGTGGGATTAAAACAAAATTTGGGAGTAAAATTTGCCACTAACATTGTCATCCTTATCTGCTACATTTCCTAAAGGTTTGGGTGTTTAACACTTGTGCTATCCTAGGCCCTTTAACATTGGGAGTTGGGTCATCTAGACCCACTAGACAGTGCGCTGAACCTTTTTTCTTCAATAGTTTGTGATCTTCACTGGTGTCCATGGATTACATGAAATCTTTCCACCTTTATCCACCTTTGTCATGGTAGGGAGAACACGTCAATGTAAGGCTGGGGTCATCTAAGATAGAACAAGGGTTAAAAATGTCCATACTGGATTGTGTTAAAGTGTGATTTACCAACCGGATTGCATTTTTTTGTATGCTACTAAAATTCCTGCAAATATAGCCACAGGGGTTGCAAGCCAGTAACTTCTGTGCCGGTCCCAAGCCCAGATAAATAGAGAGGGTTGCGTCAGGAAGGGCATCCGGCGTAAAAATTGCCAAAATAACCATGCGAATCATCCACAACACTTTAGACATACCGGATCGGTCGAGGCCCGGGTTAACAACGACCGCCACCGATGCTGTTAACCTACAGGGTGTCGGTGGAAATTTGACTACTGTTGGTGGAAGAAAGAGGGGAGGCAGAAGGGTCCGTGACCAGAGAGAGAAGGGAAAAGGCAGGAACATAGGTTTGAGAATAGGGACTCTTAACGTTGGCACAATGACAGGGAAAGGCAGAGAGCTGGCAGACATGATGGAGAGAAGGAAGGTAGATGTACTGTGTGTGCAGGAGACAAGGTGGAAGGGCAGCAAGGCACGTAGTATTGGAGGAGGATACAAACTGTTCTATCATGGTGTTGATAGGAAGAGAAACGGGGTAGGAGTGATTCTGAAGGGGGAGTTTGTAAACAGTGTTCTAGAGGTGAAAAGATTCTCAGACAGGATGATGAGCCTAAAGTTAGAAATTGAAGGGGTGATGGTGAATGTAGTCAGTGGGTATGCGCCACAGGTTGGCTGTGAGTTAGAAGTGAAGGAGAGATTCTGGAGTGAGTTGGATGAGGTCATAGAGAGTTTTCCCAGAGGAGAGAGAGTTGTTATTGGAGCAGACTTTAATGGGCATGTTGGTGAGGGCAATAGAGGTGATGAGGAGGTGATGGGCAGGTTTGGTGTGAAGGAAAGGAATCTGGAGGGACAGATGGTGGTGGACTTTGCAAAGAGGATGGAAATGGCTGTAGTCAACACTTACTTCCAGAAGAGAGAGGAACATAGAGTGACATACAGAAGTGGAGGTAGGAGTACTCAGGTGGACTACATCCTATGTAGACGAGGTCATTTGAGAGAGGTTAATGACTGCAAAGTGGTGGTAGGAGAGAGTGTAGCCAGACAGCACCGCATGGTGGTGTGTAAGATGACTCTGGAGGTCAGGAAGAAGAAGAGAGGGAAAACAGAAAAGAAGACCAAGTGGTGGAAGCTACAGAATGAAGAAACTTGTGAGGAATTTAGGCAGAAGTTGAGGCAGGTCCTGGGTGGTCAGGATGAGCTTCCAGAGGACTGGGAAACTACAGCAGAGATTATCAGGGAAACAGGTAGGAAGGTGCTAGGTGTGTCATCTGGAAAGAGGAAAGACGGTAAAGAGACTTGGTGGTGGAATGAGGAAGTACAGGAATGCGTCCAGAGGAAGAGGTTGGCTAAAAGGAAGTGGGATGTAGAAAGGACTGAGGAAGGTAGACAGGAGTACAAGGAAGCGCAGCGTAGAGTGAAGAGAGAGGTGGCAAAGGCCAAACAGAAAGCTTACGATGAGCTATATGACAGGTTAGACACAAAGGAAGGAGAGAAGGACTTGTACAGGCTAGCCAGACAGAGAGACAGAGATGGGAAGGACGTGCAACAGATAAGGGTGATTAAGGACAGAGATGGAAAGGTGCTAACAACCCAAGAGAGTGTACAGAAAAGATGGAAGGAGTATTTTGAGGAGCTGATGAACGAGGAAAATGACAGGGAAAGAAGGGAGGAAGATGTGGTTGTTGTGGAGCAGGAAGTAGCAGAGATTGGAAAGGATGAGGTTAGGAAGGCTCTGAAAAGGATGAAGAGCGGAAAGGCCGTTGGTCCTGATGACGTACCTGTGGAGGTATGGAAGTGCCTAGGAGAGACAGCAGTGGAATTTCTAACAAGGTTGTTCAATAGGATTTTAGAGAGTGAGAAGATGCCTGAGGAATGGAGGAGAAGCGTTCTGGTCCCGATCTTTAAGAACAAGGGTGACACGCAGAACTGCAGCAACTATAGAGGAATAAAGTTGATGAGCCACACAATGAAGCTGTGGGAAAGAGTAGTGGAAGCCAGGCTTAGGAAGAAGGTGGAGATTTGTGAGCAGCAGTATGGTTTCATGCCCCGTAAGAGCACCACTGATGCCATTTTTGCTTTGAGAATGTTGATGGAAAAGTACAGAGAAGGTCAGAAGGAGCTGCATTGTGTGTTCGTAGATTTAGAGAAGGCGTATGACAGGGTGCCGAGGGAGGAGCTGTGGTACTGTATGAGGTCGTCTGGAGTGGCAGAGAAGTATGTCAGAGTAGTTCAGGACATGTATGAGAGAAGTATGACGGTGGTGAGATGTGCTGTAGGTCAGACAGAGGAGTTCAAGGTGGAGGTGGGACTACACCAAGGATCAGCTTTGAGTCCTTTTTTGTTTGCTATGCTGATGGACAGGCTGACAGACGAGGTAAGACAGGAATCTCCCTGGACAATGATGTTTGCGGATGACATTGTAATTTGCAGTGAGAGTAGAGAGCAGGTGGAGGAACAGCTAGAGAGGTGGAGGTTTGCTCTGGAAAGAAGAGGTATGAAGGTCAGTCGTAGTAAGACAGAATACATGTGTCTGAACTAGAGGGATCAAGGTAGAAGCGTTAGGTTACAGGGGACTGAGGTGAAGAAGGTGCAGGAGTTTAAGTACTTGGGGTCAACAGTTCAGTGTGATGGGGATTGTGGAAAAGAGGTGAAGAGGCGAGTGCAGGCAGGTTGGAGCGGTTGGAGGAAAGTGTCAGGAGTGTTGTGTGACAGAAGAGTGCCAGCAAGACTCAAAGGAAAGGTGTACAAGACAGTGGTGAGACCAGCTCTGCTCTATGGGTTAGAGACGGTAGCAGTGAGACAGAGACAAGAGGCTGAGATGGAGGTAGCGGAGATGAAGATGTTGAGGTTCTCCTTAGGAGTGACCAGGTTAGACAGGATAAGGAACGAGTACATCAGAGGGACGGCTCACGTTGCCTGTGTTAGCGACAAAGTCAGAGAAGCCAGACTGAGATGGTTTGGACATGTTCAGAGGAGGGATAGTGGATATATTGGTAGAAGGATGTTGGAGATGGAGCTGCCTGGCAGGAGGGCAAGAGGACGGCCAAAGAGGAGATACATGGATGTCTTAACAGAGGACATGAAGTTGGCTAATGTTAGGGTAGAAGATGTTCATGATAGAGTGAGGTGGAAAAGGATGATTCGCTGTGGCGACCCCTGATGGGAAAAGCCGAAAGAGAAAGACTAAAATTCCTGCAAATCCTTTGTGCTTGGTTCACGGGATCTTTCAGGCCCCCGGAATCCTAATCTGGGTTTTGATCTTCCATTCACTGATGCTTATACTGAAACACAACCTTTCCTCACTTCAGAGATATAAAGTGAGATGAAACAAGTGTAATTCATGCTTGAGTAGCAAATCCTAACTGCAACGGTTTTTCTGTTTTTGACACATAGATATTGTTCAAAGAGTCTGTTATTCAAGGTTAAACCATCCATTAATCTTCTATTTCTTCTTGGTCCTTTGCCAATTTAAGGGGTAGAGCTTAACCCAGGTACTTAAGGGCAAATGCAAAGTACACCGAATAAATGAATGAAAACAGTGAAGAACTGAAAACCACACACAACGGAGGGTAAAAAACTAGCTGCCTTTACATGTGCAAAATGTCTTTGATCGGATCAAAGTCCGAATTAGAATTGTACATGCGCCCAGAAAAACTTTGTCCGATTATAACAAACTTTTCTCTATGCCACACTTTCGATCGGAATTAATCGTTTTGACATGCGCAGAACTATCTAAAATTCTGGAAACGGCCGTAGAAGAAGAATTAGAGTTTCGTTGTAAACAAGCAAAGCAGCATCATAAAGTGAGATAATCTTCTAAACATGCTTTTATTATTGTTATGATTATTATGAAGTCCTGTGTGCTCATAATTTTCTAAATTTATGCAGCCAATGCTTTATTCTTGGCCCAACGGACCAATAAGACGAGTTGGAACTAGTCTAATACAAACCAACACCAACATTTAGCCCTTGGAGGCATTAAAAATCTGTGCGGGCAATGCCGCAATGTGCATCTTGGCTGAGGCTTGGTTTGAAGCCTCTTTCAAAGCTCACAACAAAGCATCTTTCCCCTGCCCGCAAACGCGAAGCTATAGTCCAGCTGCTGTGCTCAGAGACATGCTTCGCTCACGTGGAGCAGCCGGCCAATTTCTAGTTGTGCTTATAAGATCTCCAGAAAGGGTTTTGTGGCCTTGAAATGCATTCCTCCTTAACTTCTCACGATGTAAGAAAATAACACAGAAGAACCCACGGTGACATCAGTGTGACAAAAAAATATCAGAAATGGATTCTGTGGTCCACTTGCTTTGAGGTAAAATACACATTTTTTTTCAGTCAAACAACTCATGCAGTAAAAATATTTATTTTCACATTCTTTTAGTTTTGGCATAAGGCTTTGTGCAATTCCATGAAACAAGATTTCCATAAAACGTTTGGGTAATAACTACCCATAACGGAGCTCACAGGTGGAAGCCGGGGAGGAGGGTGGGGCGACGAACGGCAAAGGAAGGCTTGCGGTAAAGGAAGAGAATGAACAACTTACACACCTGGACTTAAATAGGACGCTGAACAGGTGAGTTGATTAACTGAAGCGCTCTAGGGGAGAACCGAGTAAAACACTGTTAGAGTAGTCTGCCTGAAATGCTCCCAAGGTCGCTCACTTTTAAGAAAAAATGGGTCAGGGTTCTACTAAGTGATGCTCACATCAATTCAGAGTTCTATTTTATTTTAAATGCATCTATCTGGCAAACCATAAAAAATTAAAAAAAAAAAAAACAAGCTCCACCTGTCAAGATGAATTTACACTACTCTTTCAAAATGAAATATTTCTGTTAATCTGAAGCTTCATCTGCATTATGGATTCCATCGTTGCAACAGCAGCAGGCCGAAGAATAAACAGTCAGAAAGCTGTCACCCTTTAGTGCTAACCATCCCATTACTTTCTATCAATCTCTGGTGCCTTGCTGTGTCCAATGTGTCTGGGCACTTGTGCTACAAGGAGAAGCTTCAACACTCAGTCACAGTAATAAGAAACACTTTAAGAGTTGTTTCAAGGGCCTTCAAAACCACTTGTGCCCCTGTTTAGCTGCCCATTTGCCATTATGGTTAATGCAGCCTTTTTGATGAGGACTTGACTCTAAATTTCCACATTAGGACTAAAAGCAGGAACATCCTGACCCATGATTATACACATAAATTAGTTAATGCATTTGTTTGTTTTTCTGATCACCCGGTTTTCCCAGGACTTTTCTGAAAGCCTACTGCTGATCCAAAATTCTACAACCGTCTAAATGAATTTAAAAATTAGTTGATAACAATGTCTCTACAATTACAATTGAATTGCTTAAAAATGGAGTAGAATATAAATTTAACAAACTTAATCTGTATGATTTACATTTTTTCTTGTCAACTTCAAATCTATTTTTCATTCTGACTGACTTTACCATTAGGAACGCCGTCTACACAGTAAATTTGACACTTCTCTTTAAATCATTTTTAGATGTTTTTATTATATGTTGGGCTTTTGTATGTCAAGTCAGAAATGTATGGTTGCCATTTTTAATTAGTTACAGCCTGCAGTCTTTCTTCAGGCAGAATAGCCTCTTTAAAAGCTCAACTATATACATGTAATTTAATTTGGGGCTGATGTTTTCCTGACTATAATTGTTCTTCTGAGAACAAAGTGATGCCCTAAATGAAAGCCGAACAATTAAAATGTATTCAATGTATTGTTTCTTTTTTAGATGCATGACAGGAATGCATACTTTATAACTTCTCAACACTTTTTTTTCTTTTCTACTTAGTACATTAAAAACGAATAAACTGTTGCCAAAGGACTGAGTGTCTCACAATCTTTTTTTTTTTCCATTGGTTACCTATTGTTTTTTCTTATACTTACAGTGAATTCAATAGTCAATAACAGTGTGGGAAAGAGGTGAAAAGGTGAAGAGGCAAGCAGGTTGGAAAGAGTGGAGGAAGGTTTTAGGTGTGGTGTGTGACTACACCTTTCCTTTCATCAAGTATGAAAGGAAAGCTGTAGAAGAATGTGGAAAGAGCAGCCATGCTGTTGGTTTAGAGACTCTGATGCAGAGAGGCAGAGCTGAAGGTACCATGTTGAGGTTGGGAGTGACCTGGATGGATCAGGAATGAGGACATCAGAGCACATGTTAGAGGTTTTGGAGATACAGTCAGAGAGGCCAGAAGGAGATGTTCTGACACATTGAGAAGAGGAGCAGTGATGATGTTGGTAAAAGGATACTGAGGTTGAAGCTACCAGGAAAGAGAGGAAGACCAAAGAGGAGGATCTGGGATGTAGAGAGGAGGACATAGAGATAGGAAAACATGTTGACAGTGCAATAAATTAAACTTTACTTAACTGCTAAGGCTAATATTGTCACAAAACAGGCAGAGGGCTGGTTCCAATTGCAGCAGGTTTGTTTTAAAGTCCACAACACTAAATCAGGGTCAGGCAGGGATCAATAACAAGCATGGGAGCATCAGAGAAGATACTAGAGTAGTCAGGATCCAGGCAGGATCGGGGACAGGCGGCAGGCAAACAGAGTCAAAGACCAAAGAGAGTCAGGAAATCAGAAGATCATGTCAAGATATAACACTGGGTAATGTAGGCAGAGTGGCATAAACAATACTTTACACTGAGTGAGGCTCAGTGCAGTGATTAAGTATGCCGTGAGTGATTTTACATGAGAGTCAGGTGTGTGGCATCCAGGAACTGTGTAATGGGGTTGCTGGGAGATGTAGTTTGGTCAGAACTCTGGAGACGGTTCCTGCCGATGAGCAGAGAGGGGTGACAGAACTCTGACTTCTGACAAATATTTGATGCTCATAAATGCAAGTTTTTTAGTTGTTTATAGACTTTTAGTCAACATGCACGTCTCCAGTTGGTCCAGAATGCTGCTGCTCAGGTTCTGATTGGAGTGTGAAAGTGAGTCCACATCACCTCAAATCTCACTACCCTTCTCCCTTTATATTATTTTATTTGTTTTTATATCTTTAAATGACTTTGCATTGCCAAAACTCCTCCTACTACACAGTTGTATAAGGGTCTTACTCTTATGCTTTTTACACACACATCTAGTACACTCACATCACATTATTGGTCACATTTTAACTGCATTTTGTTGTTACATTTTTTTTATTTGTTTTTGTCAAACTTATTTTAACACTCATGACTTATCCTTGGTTTTATTTTGTTTTTTCTCTTATGCGTATTCTATATTTTGAAATTACATTTGGTGGCCTTAAATAAGCATTTTAGGTTTTTCTCTCTCCCTGCACTGAATTTAATTGTTTTCTAATGGTTTTCTTGCTGTGTCTTAAATGCGCAAATCAAAAAAATAATCAACTAACTCAACTAAATAAACAGCCCCGCCTGGTGCTTCAGGTCAGCTGATCAGCTTCTTGTGGAGGTACTGAGGTTCAAGAGGAAGCTCAGAAAGGGGACGAATGTTTTGAATCTGTGCACCGAAGTTTTTTGACACTGCATTACACCCTGCTCTGCTGCTGTGCTTTATTTTGTTTTTACTTTTAGCAGTGTTATTATTTTTTTAAGTCCCGGCTGGGGGACCTGAAACAGAACATCAATGGGGGACCTTTCTGTGTGGAGTTTGCATGTTCTCCCCGTGCATGAGTGGGTTTTCTCCAGGGTCTCCGGCTTCCTCCCACTGTCCAAAAACATGCTTCATATGTTAATTGGTTACTCTAAATTGTCCCTAGGTGTGAGTGTGAGAGTGTGTGTGATTGTGGCCCTGTGACAGACTGGCGAACAGTCCAGGATGTCCCCTGCCTTTGCCCACATGTTTCCGGGATAGGCTCCGGCAGCCCCGTGACCCAAAAGGGATAAAATGGTAGAAAGTGAATGAAAAAAAAGGATGAATGAATTATTTTTACTACATCACTTATTTTCTCTTTTACTTTTAAAATTTTTGTTTGAACTTTTTTGTTTTTGAGTTTTCGATGCTTTGACTGTTAGAGCGTCAAATCAATAAAAGTCATTGGATATTTGCTGCAGTGTGGTATGTGGTTAGCTTTTTTTGTGCATAGTAGTTTAATAGAAAACAATGTTCTTTAATGAAACTTGTTTTTTTAGTTTCCATTTTCTTTCATAGTTCAACAAGCACAGTTTTAAGGCAAAAACAACAATAAAACTCTTTAATAGTGTTTTTGTGAGCGGAAAATATTGTAAAAAGAAAAGAAAAGGGCTCATCTCAGCAGCTCGCTCAGCCCATCTGCCTCAATCACTGGCCATATTTGCTCAGGCTGTTCAAGGCAGTTCCACTGTACTTTTCTGCCTCCTCTTTGTACTGCAAGAAATCCATTCTTTTTCACCTAAATTGCGCCCTTACAGTATGTAGTTCCATGTCACTTCTATTTTATCTGAGTGCACTAACAGACAACCACTGCAGTATAATGAGTATCTGATTTGCACCTGTGTACAAGTACTTAGAAATGCTGCTTTTTAAATACTGGAAGTAAAATATCCTGTAATGGGGGGGGGGGGTCCAAACGACCCATTTGCTTCAGGAGGTTCCATAACCCTTGTACTATCCTAGGCACTTTAACATTGGGAATTGGGTCATCTAGACCCACTAGACAGTGCGCTGAACCTTTTTTCTTCAATGATTCTTGATCTTCACTGGTTTCCATGGATTACAAAAAATCTTTCCACCTTTATCCACCTTTGTCATGGTAGGGAGAACACGTCAGTGTAAGGGTGGGGTCATCTAAGATAGGACAAGGGTTAATGAGAAGAAATGACCCCACAAAGGCTGGTCACATTTTCTAAACACTTGCAGTGCATGTACATGGGAACAGGAAATGCCTGTTATTCCAAATAACTGAACAAGTGCAATAAATTAAGGTAAATAGGGAAAGAAGTAATTCATTCAACACTTTTTTATGTATATTTTTGTGAGGATTTTGCCCTTCAGTTTACTTTTTTCAAGGGCTGCACGGTGGCGCAGTGGTTAGTGCTCTTGCCTCACAGCAAGAAGGCCCCCGGTTCAAGTCCCGGCTGGGGGACCTGAACCAGAACATCAATGGGGGACCTTTCTGTGTGGAGTTTGCATGTTCTCCCCGTGCATGCGTGGGTTTTCTCCGGGATCTCCGGCTTCCTCCCACTGTCCAAAAACATGCTTCATAGGTTGATTGGCAACTCTAAATTGACCATAGGTGTGAGTGTGAGAGTGAATGGACGTGTGATTGAGGATGTTCTACCCTGCGACAGACTGGCGACCAGTCCAGGGCATCCCTTGCCTACGCCCAAGTGGCCGGGATAGGCTCCGGCAACCCCGTGACCCCGAAAGGGAAAAACGGTCAAGAAGATGAATGAATGAGTTTACTTTTTCAGTTAGATGTCTTTGTTGTGTTCATGTTCTACAGAGACACAAGGTTCTGGATCACAGGAGGTTCAAGCTAACTTTCCACAGCTGTTTTCATTTATGTTGATTGCAGTGGTTTTTAGTTCATCATTGTTGGGTCATTTGTTTTTCCTCCTGTTGTTGTTCACTAAGTTCAAGGGTTTTTTGGAACCGCTTAGGCTTTTTGTTCATGTTTCCTACCCCAACCCTCTGCATTTTGGGTCCTGCACCAAAGTTTTATACATTTTGAGCTTTGGCCTACATATTCCCTGATGGTTTTATGTATTATCAAAACAGGTTGTAGTGAATAAAGTCTTTCTAAACATAACTACGGAAAAACTAGAAAATAAAAGTTAAACAAACAAGAAAAGCAAAAAACAGAAAAGCTAATAATAGAGAAGGATGGATGTGAATGAAGAAAGGGCTAATTAACTGAGACAAAGACAGATTGGGACAGCTGCAACTAAATCCTGGCAAACACAAAACCTAGCAGAACATAACCTGCATGGAAATCATGGCTTACTCTAAGAAAGCTAAGCTAAGGTTATTTTTCAGTTCAAAATGAGTCACTCCTGAGAATGAGTCACATCTCTGGCCAAGCTATGCCAAAAACCACGACTTACACTACAGAAAATGTGGTTTATACTGCATAACATGAACAATTTTTATTTACAATATGTTTTAACTATGCCTTGCGTTAGTCTTGAGTTCTTTCTTTAGCAACATCTCCCATTTCTGAAAATGTATACCAAATTCATATTTTAATATAATCACACATTAGATGCTGATTTAAAGATTTTGTACACTAAATGGCTACCATTTGGAATTTTCAGATTGCTCTCATTCTTGTTCGAAAAAAGGACATATTCAGCTATGTTCAAGCTTAGTCTGGCTCTTGTATCAAAAAGTGAAGTTTCGTATTCTGCTCCACTAAACACTCATTTGATGGCAGTTATGTAGAAGAAGGATGGAGAGTTTACCTCAGATTGGTCAAAGTGTCACTAATGCAGTGTCATGATCTGTGGTGAGCTTTGCTTTGTATGCGCTCCATTTCCTCTTTCCTCTTACCCTGATTCCAGCACTCTCCACCTGGGTTGCCTAATTATTGTGACTTGTTCCACCTGTGAGCCAAAGTATTTAATCCTGACAGTTCCTCACTCTTTCTTCCTGTTCATTGTGCCTTAACTCCAGGTCCAGCAGTTTCATCGCTTTTGCGCCACTATTTTGGACCCTTTTCTGTCCCTCATTAAATTTATTCTGTTTCCTTGGGGTACAGGTCTTTTGTTGTCTCTGAATTTTCTCTCTCAGTAGTGATGGGCAGATTTGGCTCCATGAAGCTTTGAAGCCTTTCATCCAATTGGTTCATCCCAGTGCAATGCTTCGTGAAGCTTCATTTGCTCTAGGAGGACTCGATCTACTGGAAGCAAAAAATATCAGTTGAATTTGAAGTGTGGCATTTTGCAGAAAACCTGTAAATAAACATGTCAACCTAAATTATCCTTACAAATTCTTCAAGATACTCCTACTATACTATACTACCACACACACAACAACTGTACGTTTCATTATTTCATGAGTCTCAATGGAATGGCGAGACACACCAGAGCTCCTCTTAAGATGCAGCCACACCTCTCTATGATCCTCCACAGGACCGGACAACCCAAACACCTCTAAGAGCCAAAGCCAATAAATAGTATTTCTTTAATGACACTTTCAGTATTCTCATTCCTTTAGTTTCTCCAAACCTCCTTTACGTCCTTCACCATAAGAAGGTTGAATAGCCCTTAATGCAGTGGGTCATGCCATAATGCTTATGAACAAAGCACTCCTTGACATTTTCTAAATCTTTGATATACCTGTTAAAGTAGGTTTTGAGCAATCATCAAGAGTCCCCAAAATACTAATAGGTACTTTGAATTCATTTCAAACATGTTCAGAGTTCAAAAAGCGACTGTGAATCCTTAAAAGTCCAAAAGAATGCAGAGAGCTTCAGAAAATAATACGGGTTACAGATTTTAGTGTCACCTATTGAAAAAAAAGCTGACACATCAGTTGTACTATGCTGGCTTTTAGGGGAAACACAGTGGAAGTAAAGCTGTAAGAGACCTGTCTACACATAGAAATGTATGATGGATTGCCACTTAATTCAACCATGTCATTGCATATTGATCCGTTTTACAAATCTGTCCAAGTACCGTCTTTCCTCAGAAACTGCGGGAAGGACAAAGCTGTGCAGATAGCCAGCGACAGCACATTAAAGGTCTCTGTGGTTCAGCGGTCAGCAGTAATGGGCTCTCCGGGTCTTTTCTTCCATTAGGTTTTTTCACAAAGCCACATCATTACGATGGAGCTCCTAGCTACTGAGCACTAGGGTCAGACTTTTAAAGGAAATGGAATTGGTTCCAAACAAAGATATTGTTACTCACAACATCAAAGACTGAACACAGTTTCATGCCGTACTTATAAGCTCCACTCTCTCTAAGAGGCAGAAATTGCCCTGTGTGTTTGTTCCTCATTTTGACTTCTATTCATCCCCTGTGGGTTGGACAGATTTCTAATCAGTCCACTGGATTGCAGGATTTTTTCTGAAGGTCTGTCTGTTAATCTTTAAACATGTGGATCTCTATAAATGAATTATTTGATGACGTGAAAGATTGTCATTAAAAGCCACTGGGCATTTTCAATCTCGTTCTTTTACAGTTTGTTCCCTGTTTTCTTAATTTGAGCAGCAATGTCCCCGCTCCAAGAATTACTTAATCTAATGCCTAACTAATTAACTCAGTGAATAAATACACTACATAAATAACAGACATGCCGCTTGGAATGAATATATTATCTGTTGGAGCAATTGTTAGAAAATGGAAGACATACAAGACCACTGATGATCTCCCCCTTCTAGGGCTCCATGAAAGATTTCGCCCCATGGGGTCAAAACGATCACAAGAACGGTGAGTTACAAAGACTATCGTCAAGAACCCACTACATTGTCAGGGACTCACATCCTGGAGTGCCAAATGTGTTCCCCTACTTAAACCGGTACATGTCCAGACCCATCTGAAGTTTTCTAGAGATCATCTGGATGATCCAGAAGAGGATTGGGAGAATGTCCTATGATCAGATGAAACCAAAATAGAACTTTATGAAAAAGAAAAAACTTTTGTCTGGAGAAGAAAGAATGCAAAGTTGCATCCAAATAACTCATTCTTTTGTGTGGGAGAACTTGTACTATTGGTTGCCTGATTGATACCTTTTTGCACCACTGTACTTACTGCGCATGTGGAAAGATGCTACCATGAGATATGAAACAAAATTGATATTTGAGAAATGGGTTGAGTGTCTGTACGTAAATCTGACTATGAAAGACGTGTATATACACAGTGGGGCAAAAAGTATTTGGTCAGCCACCAATTCAACCAGATTTTCCCTCTTAAAACGAGACGCCATGTCATTTTCATCTTGCGTCTACCTTAAAAATAAATTGAGACCAAAAAAAGTTGCCTGCATGATTTTCTGTTCAGGTACCTGTTGGAATTCTGATACTGAAGAGCCATTTTAACAAGGAAGTCATTTCTCTGCAGCTAATCAATCCTCTGATACTTCAAGATTCAGTTGAAAACTGAGAGATGTCCATCATTAAGGATTGTCTAAACAATGGTAGCATCAATCATTTGTTTGTTTTCACATTGCTGGGAGGGATGTTTAAATGAAAGCCAGCACAGAACATGTGAGTGGTGCTGACAAGATGCCTCATACCCTTGACATCTGGATAAATGCCTCTCAGAGCTCCTTGACTCCTCTCAGGCTGAAATCTCAGCTGCTCATTGCCTTCTAAAGAGCATTCAAATGCCACCAATCCAAATGAACAAACAATGATTTATGGACTCAAAAGCTGTAAATGCCCAAAGACAGGAGATCCAAACCAGCATGTCTTCCTCTATGAATGTACTGAAATTTTCATTACATTTATGAAAATAATCAACATAATGTATAATGACCCATATGCTACAATCTATTCAATTCAATTTCATCATATTTAAAAATCCCAGTATTACAACAATAGTCGTCTCAATAGGCTTCATACCAGTAATTGTATAAGAACATGAAATCATAATGAACATAAAGTCATAAAACTCAATAGGTATTAGCTAAACTAAACGAAACAGACTCAACTAAACTGGGCATTTCTGCCCTCAGACCCTCCTTCTAGCTGCACGCCCACTGTTAAAGCGTTTCAGTTTCAGTTGTTAACAAACTCATTGAACCATCTCTCAGGTCTTTGTTGTGTTCCTACTGGCTGAATAATTAAGCATTAATGTACAAAATTGCGTGCCATGAGCTGTGCTCACAAGGTCTGTGGTGCCTGTTGCTGTGGCAATCCCCGAACCCGGTCTGTCACCGGAAGTAAAGTCAAGCTTTACTTCCCAGCTTAGCTTTATTTTCCAGCTAGGCTCATGGGACTCCAGCGGCAGCTGACTGGTACCAACAGTCTAAGCAAGCTTCAGCCTGGGATGTTGTGGATGCAAAAACTCAGTCCTGGGAGGAGTTTGGTGAGGCCACGGAGAAGTACTATCGGTTGGCCTCAAAGACATTCTGGCAAACCACCTCAGAAGGGGAAAGCAGTTCTCTACAGGCACCGTTTTCAGTGCAGGTGGGGAGCTGTTGACTTAGACTGAGGACAATGTCGGGTGGTGGAATGAATACTTTGAGGATCTTTTCAATCCTGCTGACACGACTTCTCTTGAGAAAGCAGAAGCTGAGGACTTTTGGTTGAGGCTGTCCATCACCCAAAATAAAGTCACTGAAGTAGTAGATGAGCTCCTCGGTGGCAAGGCTCCAGGAGTGGATGAAGTTCCCCCTGAGTACCTCAATTCTCTGAATGCTAGGGAAGTGTCTTGGCTGACACGTCTCTGCAGCATTGCGTGGCAGTCGGGAACTGTACCACTGGGCTGGCAGACAGGGGTGGTGGTTCCCCTTTACAAGTAGGGGGACCAGAGGATGTGTTCCAGCTACCAGGGAATTACACTCCTCAGCCTTCCTGGGACAGTCTATGCCAGAGTACTGGAGAGGAGAGTTTGTCATCTAGAGAGTTTGTGGATTTGGAGAAGGCGTTTGACAGCATCCCCAGTGTGGTCATGTTGAGGGTGCTCTGGGAGTATGAGGTTCAGGGAGCCTTACTGAGGGCTGTCCTGTCTTTGTATGACTGGAGCAAGAGCCTGCTTTCGATAGCCGTCAGTAGGTTGGACCTGTTCCCGGTGCATGTTGGACTCCGGTAGGGCTGGCCTTTATCCCCGGTTCTGTACATAGTATTTATGGACAGATTTTCTAGGCGCAATTCAAAAACAAAACATTATCTAGACACAAAACACGCATTTTACAAGGGAGGAAGGAGAGGGTGTGGGGCTGCTTAAGTTTTGGATGCTGATGAGATGGGGTGGCAAGACTTGTGAGGCAGACTCCCCACGCAGGGCAATGGAGAAGCACTGCAGACGGAGCAGCGGAAATCAGCGGTAACACCCCCTATTTAAGAGAAACAACTTAGAAACAATTTTTTTTTTTTAAAACATTAACAGTGTCTGACTGGAGCTGTTAAAACCTCTGGAAATGTGGGCTCACCATTAATTGGCCAGCAGATTAGGCCTCCTCTGAGCTCAAAAGGTGATGTTCACTCTGAGTTGAAGGAGCTTTAATTGATTTATCTCTCTCCTAATAAGTTTTGTGCCAAGACCAAGTTTTTTCATTTACTTAATCTTTTAAGTAATTGTTGTAAAAAAATTTTTTTTTGACTGTTTTGAAGCTCATCCCAACTTGTACCTTTTATGTTTTGTTTAACTTTTGCTTCTTATTTTGCAACTGATCAAATGATTTATTTTGAAACTATCCTCAAGAGAACTTTACATCCAGCATACTTACTCAACTTGAACAACAATCTGCTCCTTTTGGCTGTACAAACCCAGCTGACCACCACAACTTCAGCCGCATTCAGTCATAAGTTCCATGAGAGGCTTCGACCTCTTCTCCTGCAACTTGCTGCTGCTGCTTTCTTCCACCTCGTCAGCCGCATGAGAACCACATTTGTCTGGTGATCTTTGTCCGAATGTTCCGATCAAGTCAAGCTTTGAGCCACTCTGGTGAGGAGACCCTGTCAGTCATGTGCTTCTATAACTGTTGTGGTTTGATGTGGTCAGGATAACAGACAATTTGATTTATCCAAACTACTGTTTTCAACAGGCTGTCAGGAACTATGGTGCAATAGAAACGGACCTCAGGAAGCGAAGACTCAATAAGAATAAGCATTTATTTTTAGATGTTGAGATGGTGACTGCACTGGAGCTGAGCAAGAAGTTCATGGCAGAGGGACAGTGATTGGTGCAGCAGATCTTGAAGGAGAACAACAGTTAGAGCACTGGAGGATGAGTATCATAATTGAAAGATGATACTCACTTTGCAGATTATCTGATGAACAGTGACTTCAGAAACTGAAGAGGGGGTGTAGAGGAGGTAACACAGACATTAGGGGTCCAGGGGGAGAACTAGTATGGGGCTTGAAGTGAGAGAGAGTATAGTCCAGTGGAAAGATCCAATTACAGGAAAAGGCCAAACAGAGGAGGAGATCCAAAACATCGGCATGTTCTGCTCGATTCAATTTGAGTTTATAAATCAGAAGTCCTGGTATGTTTTGACCTTCTGCCTGCAATGTCTCATAAGTCACCTGTCAGCACAAATGAGACCTTGTGACATGTGCAGACTAAAGCTTAAAATATTGAAAAAAATGTTTTCTAAGAAAAACTGAACCAAATAACCAAAAAAAGGGAAGAAAAAAAAAACAAATTCTCACCATACATTTTAATAAGAGTTGGACTTGGACTGAACAATAAAATGAATGCAATTTCTGTTACTCTTACACGAACGCCATGGTCATTGAGGCCGATGGCGCTGTTTCACGTGTTTTACTGTCTTACTGTGTCCGAAGCCTTGACACAACCTGGCAATACAGTTGTGTCAAATTGATTCAGTGTTTCATGAGGACTTGTTTCTACCTTCCCAACCACAATAGGGTCAGAGACAAAAATAATTCCATAAAACCATCAGGACAAGCCAAACAAAAAGACCAGAAGTTGGAAAATACAACAACCAACTGGCAGAGTCAGGAAGTGGAACAGCTGAATATGAACAGAGAGGGGAAAGGTGAGAGGAATAAGCTTGATTACAGGCAGAGAGGGAGGCAGAGGGGGAGGGAAGGAGTCAGGACCTGACAGAGACATTACTTTGCTCATCCACAAATTTTCACACACCTTCATACACAAACACACTAGATTGACTTAACTGTTTCATTGTTGTTTACACCTTGATGCAAATCTTGTAATTAATATCTAAGGATTCTGTGGTTTTGTTCTTGGTCATGTTTTTGGTTTTCTTTGTCAGTCACACCAGTTTCTGGTTCATGATCCACAACTGTCTTCAGTTCAGTTAATTACCCTCAGCCTATTTAAGTGTCTTGGTTTCTGTTCTTCCTTGTCAGGTCATCTGCTATGTTTTGTCACAGTTTTGTTTCCCCTCATAGTTTTGTCATGTTTCAGTTTGCTAATTAAATGTTTTATTTCCTGTCACCAATCCTGGTCTCCTGCATTTTGGGTCCTCCACCACGAGTTCCTGACAATATCAAAAAGGCAGTTGCTGTCCATCTTGGCTTTCTTTCTTCTTCAAAAGAGAACTTGTGAACTTAAAATGACTCTTTTAAATGTCTTTTTTTAAGGTAAGATTGCTCAATCCTAAAACATTCAGGTGTGGGCAACCTAAGATTTGTTTCTTTTCTGAACACCCCTGCCTTTGCATCTGAAAGAATCTGTTGTAGGTGGGCGAGGATGTCTGGAAAACTAGGGGAGGGAGTTGACCTGGAGTGTTGGAGCTGTCTGTCCCTGCTGGTGTAAGAAGAATCCATTGTTCTCGCCCTGTTGAGTATCCTACCAGGCTCTAATGGGAAGAACTGCCAAATTGTTCAAAAAGCATAGGTGGGTTTGATATAAACTCCAATCTACATTGGTCATTTGTAGCTACCGTATTTTCCGGACTATAAGTCGCCCTTTTTTTCATAGTTTGGCAAGGGGTGCGACTTATACTCCGCAGCGACTTATATTAGAAATAAATTGAAATAAATACATTGTTAACCCTCCTGTTATGTTCATTTGTGAGTAACAGAGATGAGGTTCCTGGGTCAATTTGATGTATGAGGTATGTTAAGTGTTAAGAGGATGTTAAGTGACTCAGAGAATCAGCAAACCTTTTTTTACAGTAAGATCATGAAGGCTAACAACATAATATTCTATTTTCCAATGATTTCATAGATTCAGAAATGCAATAAAAATGACAACTGTTTCTACAAATACAGGATGAAAACAGTATTAGTTGGCTAATGATGCTTCATGAAAGGAATAAATAAATAAGTATGAGAAAGAATTACTGTGAAATTATGAGATAAACAGTCTGCTATGATTGTGTCATATGAGTTTGTGCAAGTTATTTTATCTTGGTCTCGGATTTTGTCAAATAAATTTCCCATCAAAATGCGACTTATAGTCCAGACTTATCTGTGTTTTTTTTCTACTTTATAATGCATTTTTGGGCTGGTGCGACTTATACTCCGGAGCGACTTACAGTCCGGAAAATACAGTACTTCCCTGTTTGCCTGTGAAGTTCCCTCATTGTAGAAATATTCAAAGAACATTGTGTCTGTTGTTCGGGGTGCCATTTAAAAAGACTCAAAAACGAAACTGATGAATGTGACAGTAGTTCAACGAAAGCTGAGGGCAGAGAAGAGGTGGACTACTGTTGCATGATGGGAGATGGGTCACCCCTTCTTAAGCGTGAATGTAAAAATGGACAAGATTTAGTCCTCAACTTGGACCGTTGCCATGCTGTGGAATAAGCTGCATCGGTTTCAAAGGCAGTTTATTAACAACAAAGACAGAGCATGCCATCTCTTTTTTCAGTGTCTGCAGAGATTCTGCTTATATTCTATCAGTCTGTAGTGCCAGGCATCTGTCGGAACAGCAGCGCTATAACAGCAGAAGAAGCTCATAAAAAAAAAATCGGCTACAGCCAAGGAAAGAAGTGAATACCGCGAAAAGAATTTGAAACGGATGATCAGCAGGGACTGATCATCCGTTTTTATTTAGATTCTTCCTGTCTGAAGGGAGAACTGATTTATATCCATCTCCAAGTAAAATGAGCTCCAGTAGATTCCAACATATTCTTCACATCACAAAGGTTATTTCCTTAAAAAAAAAGGCAAATATGTTCATGGAGTGTAAGTCAGCTCCACCTACTCTTTTATTCTCCATTTAAATTTGAGGATCCAGCGGGGTGGAACAGATTTTGCATCTCCACATAAGCCTCATCCTACTGGTCTCTGCTTTTTGGAAGCACGGACTGGATTCTGTCATTGGCTGGCAATGGGGAAAGATGAGGTCTGGGCTGTCACTGTAAGCAGTCAAGCGCTTCTTGGAGAAATGAAATTACTCTCTGACAAAGGCACTGCTTTGCTTTTGAAGGGGCCTGTCTTTTCTGATCTGTAAATCCTTTGCCTGGCTCCTCTTTTTCAGCAGCCTCTCCTGCTTATTGCCCAGTCTAACTACAAAAGTGCAGTTGCACTAAAGCAAGTTTTTCTTATCTTTGCACAAAGAAATAGGATTTGTCATCAACATTTTCACACTCTTTTAAAATCCCTGAGAGGATAAAGCAAACGCTGATTTGATGATGGCACCTATTTTCCCCCTGAATGCGTTTATGGGGAGAACCAGATGACTAGAAGTCCTGCTCCAGCCTGATTTCCATTGCAAAAGAGAAGTTGAAGTGATTTCCAGCAGGTATTGCAACCTGTTATTAGCTGACATTGCTGTTAGCTGCCAGCAGGGAGGAAGTAAACCCTTTGAATATCAGAAAAGCTCCAGAAGCTTTTAGAGCACTTTATAAACCTAAAAAGGACTAAGACTAAGCTGCTGCTACATTGAAATACAAGAGTTACAGAAAGGTTGACAGAAAAAAATGATTCCTTGCCACATTAAATCACATGTCAGTTACGGGCATTTTTTAAGGACAAGCATCTCAAGTTTTTAGTTTCCCTTCAACTTGTTTTAGATGTTGTTGTTTTTTTTTAACTATATGGTTCTAACAGGTTCTTATTACCCCACAGGATGTAGCCCGCCCTAACCCCCTTCTTTCATGACCCCTTTGTTAAGCTGTTTGTCATGGAAGCCTCCTGACCTGCCATGTATACAGTCTGAGCTCTGATGCTTTTAAACCAACAACCTCTGAGCAGGACCACTTTACATCTGATTACATGTGCTTTTTTAATGGTTCAACCCAAAATTCTGATTTTTTTTTTTTTTTTTTTAATATAAACACAAAGAAAATGTGTTTTCTTTCCCAAAAGAACAAAGCAGCCACACTAAATGGCATTAAATCTCATTGTACTATGCACAATGACAATAAAGCCATTCTATTCTATTCTATTAAAACAGATGTGTTGTCTGTTTCATGTATAAAGTATCTCTAAATTTCTGTTTTTCTTAGCTTTGTTCTGCTTGTATTGTAAGGTTCCTGAAACAAAGGATGATCCAATTGGGAAGGTGAACAAAAAAAACAAAAAACTTTGTGGCATATCCCTTTTGTAAAGCTTAAACTGTTCAACAGTTGCTCTGATTGAGTTACTGCCTGAGTGTCAATGAGAAGATGTGAGGCCTACCAGTCTAAAATTATTATTATTATTATTATTATTGTGTGTTTTCTTTCCTCTTTTTTTCAGTCTACAACTCTGCTGCTCACATCAGTTCATCACTGAGAAAAATTCCAAAAACTGCAGTCCTGCTTTAGTAAAAGTTTATTTCTGGCCAGAATATTTTGTTCAGACAGCGTGACTAGAGCTGTTTAAGAAAATTCTGATACTAACAATGAAGTTGTGGCTTTTCTTTTGCTTTTTCTTTTGAATATGTGGAAGCTTGTTGCATGCAACAATTCATCATGTGAATAAAAATGTCTTTTGATAACTTTAGCGTGTTCATTGGACACTAATAGTATTCATAAGCTTTTTGCAGGTGTGCATGTTTTACAAATGCAACCACATTGTTCAGCACACTCACATATGAAGGATTTCCTGTAGAATCTGTAGACAGTGAGAACAGCAATACTGATGACTTGCAATAACTTTTTTTTCTCCATTTCTATATTTTACTTGTTTATATAAACCTTTCCTCCACCACCACCACCTTGGCTCCACCAGTGATCAGTGGTACAAGTTCAACACATATAACATCATAGGTCCTTGGTATCAATGTGCTGACCGGGGTTTGACAGATTCCAACCTCCATCAAAGGTGTTTCCTAAAACACTCGTGAATTCTTGGCTAAAATGTTTTAGCCGTGCTTTAGTGCTGACTGTCAGGAGTGAGGAGCTTTCACCTCTTGTCCTCTGTTCCGCCATATGCCTCCCCCAAAGCCGTCAGCACCTTTTCATCTTATGCCTGCCAGCAGAAAGAAAAAGTGTGAACTTCTAGAAAAAAGTACCAAATATAAGATAAACATTCTTCTCCGTTAAGGTGACTTTGAATTTTGTACGATGGCTTGATCCATCCAGCCAATTCAGTTTATGAAACAACAAACATTCACAATTTGATTCCAGTCTAGGACATGTGCGGCACTTAAAGCTTCCCTTTCTCTGATCAGTGAGACTCTCCTGGAGCGTACAGGTGAGTGTTCTGCCATATATTGAATCTCAGAGGTAGTTTTAAAGCTTTGACTCATGTCTCTGTCTGCCTATTGCTTTGAAATATGATCAAAGTGCAGTGTAAGTGGGGGCCGAGAAACAGACCGCAAGCCAAACATCAATTTGTATGAATCAAGCGGCCAATTCTCCCGGGGTCAGCAAAGATGTCCTTTTTCCGCTTCAAAGGGAGAGCTAATGAAGCCCGAAGTCACTGCAGTGTAAGAGAGGCTTGGTGTGGGGTCAATTATTGAGGCCCCACACTCACAGTAAACCAATTATACATTAGTACCGGGCTGTCAGACAACTGATGAGCGTTTTATTCAACATCACAAGAGGAGAGGGTTCAAATATTAAGGTCAAGTTAGAATAGTACAGGCTTTTCTGCTCAACTTAGTGCGCTTGTACAACAAACCAGAATAAATGAAAGCAATGCATTTTCCAGGGCTATTCTTCTAGTTTTAGCTGACAGTTAATCCAGCTGTCACTCCACAAGATAAACACAAGTTTTTGTTAGAGCTGTGTTTTCCGTGTCAGACTGATGGGCAGCATGTGAGGAAGAAAATGTCAGACTGGAATGTTTAATGGGATTTTCCATCACAAAATTTGTCAGATTTAAAGCAGCTCATTCCTGGCACGAGGTCTTAGTTTGCAGCACCTTCAGTCAACAGACCTTTGAGCAGCTGTAGTCCCATTGTGTCGCTGATGGAGACAAAAACCTCCCAATTGTGAGGCAGTTCAGAAATAATAGCGGACGCAGCCCATTCTGCTTGCCAAGAGAGTGTTTCTAATTTATCGAAAGTGCAAAACAAGCAGACTTGGCAGAGTTGCCAAGTTGTTAATGGATTTTGGTTCTCTGTAAAAATAGTTCATTAAAATTTTAATGTGCAGGATTCCTCCTAATGCAATCATAGTAACCGTGTTCGTTTTTTGTTCATTTTGATCATTTTTGACTGGCAGATAATTAAGTTAGCCCAACTAATTATCTCAATTTCACATCATCAATTTAGCCTTTAGATCAGAAAAAAAAACTAGCTCATGGAATGTTTTTTTAAACTTGATTCTTTTTTGTCTTGGTGGACTGTGAAAAATCATTCAACCAATACTGGGAAAGCTTTAAGATAAAAACTATGAGCAATTTGGTTCCTTACTTTTTTATGAAAATAACCCTTCCTGGGACCCCGTGTGATTTGTATCCTCATTTATCAGCTGTCCTGTCTTGGATGAAGCACCTGAATCTGACACTTCTGCTTCAGTCTCCAGCTTTTACTCTCCAGGGCTCTCTGCAGTCTGCAAAAATGCACAAGTACACAGCAGTTCACAATATGTCTTGTAAGGACATATGACAACAAAGTCAGCCAACAAAACTGCTTTAATGGCATTGTGCCTTTTACTAAATAAAAAAGATTATTGCAAAAAAAAGGTAGAATGAGAAGATGAAAAAACGAAGCAGACACATCAGGAACTAGCTCCTCCTGACTGACAGAAGTGCTAAACATTTCACCGTCCAGCTCCTTCTCCTTCTGGTCAGTTGTATTTGATGTGCGGTTTTTCTTTTTTTTTAGCTACTTGTTTGGGAAATATTAAACATTTTTGTAAAGATTGTATCATTGTGAGCAGACTTGTGAGGCCTGCTTGTATGTTTGCAGTCAGAAGAGGGTAAAAGCTAAGGTGAAACAGCTTTGTCGGAGGTTCGCCCTAATGGATAACCTCTCCGACCGTCCACAACCTTCAGGTTTCTTCCCTGTATCAGCCGACACCTGAGGCTGATGTCTGAGCCCGGTGATGGCTGTCATGGTCTGAGTTGCATTGTCGTCCAATGCAGAGGTGTGAAGGCATTTCCTAAGGAATGCCAACCCCGTGTTTGAGCCATTGTTGTCTTCAAGTGGAATAACTCCCATTCATTATTATACTAAAAATGTGCTAGTAGTGGGCTGAGGCATCGTCCACAGGAGGAGGGCCTTCAACATCCACTAGACAGACATGTTCATTCATGAATTATGTAGGCGATAATACGTGGCGAAATGACCGTTGTAAGAAATTAATGGACGACGGAGGCCTGATTGGGTCAGACGGTAGTTTCTGCAAAGTCCATTCATTTCTGATAATGTACCACTCAAAGTGGATAATTTTGCCTTGGTTACTTGTGAAAGAAATAAATCCATACATTTAATCTCTTTTCATGTTTAAAGACCCACTTCAATACAATCAGTGTTTATGGTTTTTTAACATGTTCTTGTGGCATGTTTTTGACAATGGAGGACATAGATAAAGTGAATTAAGCTTAAAATTGCATTTCTTTATTCAAATTGTTGTAAATAAGGAGTAGAAAGAAATGCTGTTGTAAAAAGCCTGTAGCTGTGAGATAGGTGCTTCAATTGGCAGGTCAGAGTCTCCCTGCTCCCCTTCATTCTGATGCATCCACGTGGAGACAAATAGATCCATGAACGTCTTTGTTTTACTCATCTGAACGGATCAAAACTGTATGGCTAGATAGCTCTGATATTGCTCACCATTTTTATTGTAAGGTTGGGATTATGAGGGGCTGTAGCTAACCAGAGATCGAGTTAACAAAGAGATGATGGTAATTGGGGCTGGGGTCGCTCTGCACCAACGGTCCCAACCGATAGAAAACCTTCCGGACTTCCGGTTAGAGTGAACCCTGCCGCGTTTTGGCTGCCACTGCTCCCTGGACCCTATATATGCCATGTAAGGCTTTACTTCCGCCTGTGGACTATGTCTTTTGCTGTCAAGGCGCATTTTTCCTCATTTATCAGCTTCTAACAATTATCTGCAGTTTGTCACCTGGATCAGTGTACGTTAACTTTTGAGCTCCTGCTATTCATCTTTTACCTTCTCCCCCTTGGATATATCTTCCATAAACACAAGATTCACTTTCACTGCTATGCAGATGATACCCAGCTCTACCTCTCCTCTACGCCTG
Organism: Oryzias latipes; assembly: GCF_053564925.1. Taxonomy (NCBI): domain Eukaryota; kingdom Metazoa; phylum Chordata; class Actinopteri; order Beloniformes; family Adrianichthyidae; genus Oryzias; species Oryzias latipes. The sequence goes on from NC_136252.1 coordinate 11,095,685, forward strand.
ACTCTACTCTCCCACCTGCCTCCCTCTCCAAATGCCATCTTGAAATTAAAATCCTGGTTTACTGGAAACGTCCTTAAATGAAATAGCAAAACTGAGCTACTCATCGAACAAAGACAACCCTAAATAAACTCCTTAACTTCTCTGTTTCCTTTGATAACTGCTCCATCCTTCCCTCCCCACAAGTTAAAAGTCTGAGTGTCATCCTTGACAGCACTCTCTCCTTTACTGCCCACATCAATAACATCCCCTGGACCGCCTATTTCCACCTGCGAAACATCCGCCGTCTCCGCCCCTCTCTCAGTCCTCACTGCGCATCCATTCTAGTCCACAGTCTCATCACCTCCCGTCTGGACTACTGCAACTCGCTTTTATCTGGACTCCCTCACAAAACTATTCACAAACTACAACTACTCCAAAACTCTGCTGCCCGGATCATAACACAAACCCCCTCCGCTATGCACATCACACCCGTCCTACAGGAGCTCCACTGGCTACCAGTGCCTCTTCGGATTAATTACAAAATCTTTATTCTGACCTTCAAAGCCCTCCATAACCTCGCCCCTCCATATTTGTCTGACCTTATCCATGTTGCCATTCCCACCCGCTCCCTTAGGTCTGCTTCCTCGCTCCAGCTTGTTACACCCACTGCTTGGCTCGTCACCATGGGTGCAGAGCATTCAGCCGCTCTGCACCTCAGCTCTGGAACTCACTTCCCTCAGGTTTACGGAACATGGACTCACTCCCTCAGTTTGCTATGAATCTCAAAACCCATCTCTTCAGACCAGCATATCCACTCTAATTAATTTATGATTCTGTTTTTTTGTTTTGTTTTAAACCTATAGTTTCATTCTTTTAATTGTATTTAATTGTTTTGTATCTGTAAGGCGACCTTGGGTGTCTAGAATTGCGCCATATAAATAAAATTCATTATTTTTATTATTATTATTACTAACAAGCTCAGAGAAGAACACCTGCCACTCTGCAAAAACTATGTCCGAGAAAACGACACCGTTTTTTTTCAAATTTTGGCTAATAACTGCATCATCATAATTAAAAGACAACTAGGAATGCTTCCAAAATACATCAAAAGATGATCAGAGTGGGACTTTGAATACTTTGCTCACAAGAAGCAGACTATTTGATACAAGATGCGATGTGTTGTTATAGTAACGGCTACAGAGCCTTAGCAGACTTTGGTCTCTTATAAAAATTAAAGGTGAATCAAAGCATCATGTTAGAGGGAAATTTCAGCTCTTCCCGCTTGCTTTTTGTCCAGATGATGAAGCAAAGTCCAAAGTCTAAATTGTTCAATTCCTCTGGTGTCACCTCCCTGTGTCTTCACTCCTCCTTCTTATAATCTCTTTTCTGCTTCTTCCCACTATTCCAAATTTTCAAACTCACCAAACAGGTTAAATTAAAAAAAATCACTCATGTCTTTCTACTGTTTTGTTGTTGTCATAAACTGTGTCAACATATGTATAATGGTAACCTATTGATAACAAGTTTGTGATCGTAATTTTTGGATAACTCAGAAAAGTGTTTCTACTGTTTTGTTGTGTTAATTTAGACTACTGATATTTTTTTGTTTTGATTTGTTTTTCCTAATTATTTGATATTTAAAAAAAAATCTACCTTAGTGGTGTAAAAGTCAAATTTGGAAGTCTGTTATAAGAAAAAAAAAACTTCACGAAGCCACTTTTTTAGTTGTCATTTTAATCTTTTACTGCGTCAGATTGTCACAACTTTAAATGAAAATACCTCAAAATAAGTCTTTTCACAGTAAAAATAGGTAACCAAGACTGCTGATCTCCCTCCATCTGGGGCTCCCCGCAAGATCTCACCCTGTGGGGTCAGAATGATCACAAGAACAGTGAGCAAAAATTTCCAGAACCACACGGACGGACCTAGTGAATGACTTGCTACGCCGCCTGGGACTTAAACCCTGCAGTGTCAGACGTGTCCCCCTGCTAAAGCCAGTACATGTGCAGGACCATCTAAAGTTTGCTAGAGAGCATTTGGATGAGGCAGAAGAGGATTGGGAGAATGTCCTATGGTCAGATGAAATCAAAATAGAACTTTTTGGCAAGAACTCTACTCGTGTTTGAAGGAGAAAGAATGCTGAGTTGCATCCAAAGAACACCATACCTACTGTAAAGCATGGGGGTAGGAACATAATGCAATGGGGCTGTTTCACAAAAAAGGGACCAGGACGACTGATCCCTGTAAACGAAAGAATAAATGGGGCCGTTTAGCATCAGATGTTGAGTGAAAACCTCCTACCATCACCAAAGGCATTGAAGATGAGATGTGGTAGTCCTTTTGTTTGGGTGGATAACGTGTGTTTTCTGCCTGTTTTAGGTTAGTATGTGCCTCTTTAAGTATTCACGAGAAAACGTCCTTCGTCTGTGTGCCAAACCGAGCGGGATAAAACATCCCATCTCGTCTGAATTGAAGAAACCCTTCCGTCGTTACCATGCCGGAGGGACATGATGGGGACATAAACTCTATCCCAAAAAAATGTGAGGAGCTGGGGGCTCTTGTGAAAACTGACAGGATTTATTGTGAGTGCAGCCTGTACTGTTTTACCGAGACACGACTGACGGACAATATCATTGACCCCTGTATCAACTTTTTACTTTACCATGGTGCGAGTGGACAGAGACATGACAAAGTGTGAAAAAACAAAAGGTGGGGGACTGCTCATGCTGTTCATAAACAATAAATGGCGCAATCCCGTCACATCACCGTAAAAGACGTACAGTCTTGTTGAGATGTGGAGCTTCTAGCGGTCAGTTTACGACCGTATTATATGCCGCAGGAGTTTTCACACATCCTCGCCACTGTTGTTCACATCCCACCGCAAGCTGAGGCTTCACTCACATGCGACGTCATCCATGAAACTATCGCGAGAATCAAGCTGATGGGCTTATCGCTGTATCTGTGGATTTTAATCATATGGAGCGGGTTGGTAGGTGGGCCCCACCACCCTGTGTCGATTGGCAGTGCGACAGTATCTCTCCTTGGTGCGGAGGAGAGCGGCCCTGGTCTGGTGCCAAACGCGTTGGCAGTGCTGGAGGTGGTACCAGACCGAGGGCACTGCCAAATCGAGTTCCGGTGACGGAAACAGAGGTGGTGAGTACCCGAGGCAGGCCTCGAAAGGAGACACCCCAGTGGCGGAGGACGGGTGAGAATTGTGAGCATACTCAATCCACACCAGGTAATTGGACCAATCCGTGGTGTTTTGAGCAGCCAGGCAACGGAGAGCCGCCTCCAACACCTGATTAGCCCGTTCCGCTTGCCCGTTAGATTGGGAATGGTAACCTGAAGACAGACTGAAAACCTTGTGAAGACTTAGAGAAAATATTTGATTGCTGTCATTGCCAACAAAAGGTATGTAACAAAGTATTGAGTTGAACTTTTTCTTTTGACTAAATCTTTATTTTCCACCATAATTTGCAAATACACATTTAAAAAATCAGAAAATATGATTTGTGGATTTTTCTCTTATGTCTCTCATAGTTGAGGTAGACCTTTGATGAAAATTGCAGGCCTCCTCTTTTTAAGTGGGAGAACTTGCACAATTGGTGGCTGACTCAATACTTTTTGCCCCACTAACTAATAAGTTAAATGCTACTTTACCTTGCCAATCCCTCATCTTTTGCCTTAAGTGTAGTTCACCACGACAAGAAACACATTTTGCAAAGTTGTTTCCCCTTACTTCATAAGTCATGTCTATTTATTTTTATTTTGCTTTGAAGTATGTTGTTTCTTTTCTCTTTCTTAAAAAAGAAAAAAAAAAAACAAGTCCATTAATTCCCCATAGGTGTAGTGAAGGGTATATTAGTCAAATGCAGATACAGTACTTGAGAAACAAATTTGTTTTATAAATTAACTTAAAATAGACCACACTATTATTTTTAGTTTTAAGATATTAGTCAAGATTTATAGATTATTTGTAAAAAATAAATAAAACTGTACTTTTCTCATCTTTCAGAAGCCTTGTGCAATTTTGTCATTTTAGTTTATGATTTTGGGCCTACTGTTTATTTTATTATTTTTAGTATACTATTATTCTTAAGTGTTGTATGTGGCTCATTGGAACTGCAGCAAATTCCAAGTCTGTGAAACTGTTCTGTTTACTACACTAACAATGGCAATAAAAATCCCTCTGACCTCTGACCTGACCAGACTCTGCACAAGAGGTGGATGAGTCAGTATGCCAAAGTTAAGATTAGCCTGATCAGGTGAGGTGCAGCAGATGTCAATCTTCAGATCCAAACCACATTATCGTTCACTGAAGAAGCCAGAGTGTTCAGCTCAGGAGAGACAGGTTAGATCAAATTCTTTAGGCCACCAGATCAAGAGTTTGCCTGCTGGTTGTGTCTTTGGCTGGTCTAGCAGAGTCTTTAAGTCATTTTTATTGCTCTGGGTTGTGGGTGATTGGAGTCTCTCATTAACTTGGGCAGTCTCTCCAAGTTGTCATCCATTTTCCGCACAAGTTCAAGGGTTACCAGCGCTCCACCTATGCAGGCAAGTGAGGCATAATGCTTTTGATTGGCTTGTAAAAGTTCACTGCTGTCTTTGTAGCCCGTCGCATTTCTTCAGCAGTTTACCACTCGCTGTTTGCAGCTCCCAGGCTGTTCAGTAAATTAGAAATCCTCCGATCCCGATTGTGGGGATTCTGATTATCAGAAATTTGAATAGATACCCAATTTCAACATCTTTCACAGACAGCTGGGACAGACACAGCAGCCTCCACTAGCCCTGTGGATTGTTGGTGTATCAAGCTGCGTGGGTTCTGTGTGGGCAGTGGGGGTCCGCTGTGTGGGAAAAATGTCCATCAAATTCAAAGACCAGCTGATCCAATCCATTTTCAGAGGGTGAAATGCAGAAGGGTGCATAAGTATAAAATAAATGCAGGCTCAGACGGAGGACAGGGGAAAAAGCCTTGGGACAGACACAGGAGGAGAGAGAAGAAAATGTATCTGACTTCAGCAAGAGTCGGAAGAAGAAAATATATGTTTTGCAGCCAAACGGGAAACTTTGGTTGAGAAAGTTTATCTGTTGATTCCTCATACCCGATTCACTGCAGTCGGAACTATCAGAGTCACTGGACACCTTATTGTACGTGCCTTTGGTGGTCTACGAAATCTAGATGCTTGGTGACTTCATCGCAGGTGCCTTAACACCTCTTAGGCTAAATGTTATCTCCATTGATAATTCACAAAATCTACTATCTGTATTTCTTGTTCAGGATAATAAATTAATTTTTAAATGGGTCAAAAGGATTCAAATGGGGAAGAAGATCTGATACATTAATTTAATAAAAAATAAGAAGAATGTTGAGCCATTTTCAAAATGAAACAGTGAAATACCGTGTTTTTGACTGACATGTGTTTTTTAACAATATTGTATCTATTGTATCTACAGTATATTGTTCAGCAGGTCTGTTCTTTGATGACTAATTGTGAACGGCTTGGCCTTATTAAAATCTAACCAGTTTAATCCAAAGTCATTGCTGGACAGTATCAGTGATTTTGCACCAATGATTGGTCTTAGCCTTTGATTTTGCTTCCGCCAGCTGTCAGTCATTATCAGTGGAAATCAGGGTTATGCATTATGTCTATGAGCTTTCATTCTGCTGGTTCTTCTGTCGACTGTCTTCAGTATTTGCTTAATTTGCACACACTCACTCTTGTGGGGTTGTTCATGCTCCTAGTTACCTTTTCTACAACTAAATTCCCAAACTTTATTGAGCTTTTTTTGTTTAAAAAAGAAGGTATTTTTGTTCAAAAACCTACCTGGATACAGCAGAAAAATACAGTGATTGATACAACACAGCAACGCTCAGATAAAAATCCTGTTACATTAGCAGAATTCTTTTGGCTGCAGTCAGTGTGTCAGAGTCATGATGTGGTTTGTAGCAATTCTGCTAGTCTGATTTCTTTTTGCCTTTTGGCTGCTCCCTCTCCATAGCAAGCCCTCCACCTCTATCTAATCCTTTCCTCAGCTTCCTCACCAAACATCCATGAGCCTCCCCTTTGGTTTTCCTCTGAGATTGAGGCTAACAGATACGATTCTGCTCTCTGCTCTGCTGCTCATTAACCTAAAAATAATAAGTACAATGTCATATACCATGAAAAGACGCCATTTCTTTCTTTGGCACTGTTGATGAGATTTATTATTATTTTCAACTGACACATGATCAATCCAAACTCCCATCGAATTATACGTCAAAGTATATGTAATCTAATCTAATAATCATGTCAGTCGTCTGCCCAAAACGTGAAGGAGGCTGCCACATACTAGGAGAATTACGGTACCACTGGATTTAATCATTCCAAAGATTCAAGCAGCCTGTCCTCCTCAGAGGTCTCCCACTGCTGATCTCTCTTTTTTTTAAAGTACAATGGACAGCCCTGCAGTGAACAGTCAAGCTGATGGTGGATGAATCAGTCCTTAATTAAGGTTGTGCTGTGTTCGGAAAGAGTGCTACTTTGATAGCATTAATGCAATCCCAGAAGGGCACACATAGTGATTTGCACTGCAGCTGAATGCTGATAGGATCTCTGTGAACCTCAGTGAAATTGTCTCTGTCTAATCCAATTTTGCTGGACTGCTAATACAGTGGTGGCTGCATGCAGTTTTGTATGTTTTGATCCAGTTTTTAGACATTAGTGTGAGGATTTTAATAAAGCGTTACTTTTCTTCAGATTTTAATGGGTCACTGGCCTCAAATGTATCTACATCTAAATTGGAACAGCAGCATGATCAAACTCCCTCATGAACGGGGAGTAATACATTTTGACTGCAGAAAAAAATATGCTTGAAACATTTGATTCTACATCAAGGCCACATAGTAATTTCATTACTGCTTATGATTAAATAAAAATAAATTTTTCCTTCTTTGTCTTTTGGTTGCTCCATTTAGGGCTCACCACAGCAAATCATTGGCCTTCATCTAACCATCTCCTTTGCATCCTCCTCGCTCACACCAACCACATTCGTGTTCTTCTATCCTCAATCCATTAACCTACTCTTTCATCGTCCTTTGGCCTCTTTCCTGGTAGCTCCACGAAAGAGGCGTTCTTGTGTCAAACCGGTTCCCCCTCAAAATGCATCCAAAATGCTGTCCATATTCCTCCACTACAAGTCAATTTACTCTGAATACAAACCTAGGAAACTTTTTGAAGCAACAGTTTCTCATAGGAAATGTCAGAGACAGAGCCCTGTCCTGTTCTTTTTTTTTTCAAAGATTGACTAACGATTGGATCGCCTTTTTTGGCTGATACTCTTGCAAAAATTGTCCAATCCGAGGAAAGTTGTTCAAAGACAAAAACATGTACATGCTTATTGATTACTTGTGTCACTACGTCAAAGCAGTAGAGTACCTATGGAATATTCTTAAAGATATTTGACAATTTGGGTTTGTCGTGGAAACACCAATATTCGCCACAAAGAAAACGCCCTGCCATAAATATGGTGCCGCATCTAAAGCTAACAAGCTAACAAAGGAGATCAAGGCTGCAAAGAGGTCCTTCACTGCAAAGCTGATGGACCAGTTTTCTGCCAACGACTCTTCTGCAGTTTGGAAAGGCCTGCAGACCATGACCAACTACCGGAGACCATCCCCCCGCCCCTCAGACAGATACCACCTGGCTGAGGAGCTTAACGACTTCTACTCAAGGTTTGAAAGAACATCACCTTCCCCCTCAGCCACCATTTCCATCACACAGGATCTACCTGCAATCTCAACCTCCCCCACACCTGCCCCCTCATCCGCACTGATGAGGGGGCAGTTAAGATGTGCGTCAACAGTTCCAGAAGCAAAAGATCAGGAAGGCTCCAGGACCCGATGGAGTCTCTCCCTACTGCCTGAAAGTCTGCTGACCAGCTAGCTCCCATCTTCACCAGGATCTTCAACAGCTCCCTGGAGATGTGAGTGGTACCTGCTTGTCTCAAACTCTCCACCATCATTCCAGTCCCCAAGAAGTCCCCAGTCACAGGACTAAATGACTACAGACCAGTCGCCCTAACCTTGGTAGTCATGAAATCCTTCGAACGACTGGTGCTGAACCACCTGAAGGTCATCACAGAGCCTCTGCTAGACCCCCTGCAGTTTGCCTACAGAGCAAACAGGTCAGGGGATGACGCAGTCAACAAGGCTCTCCACTACATCCTGCACCACCTCGACTCTGCAGACACCTACGCACGGGTTCTATTTGTGGACTTTAGCTCTGCATTTAACAGGATCGTCCCAGAGCTCTTCCACCACAAGCTGTCCCAGCTCGCTGTGCCTCTCCCCACCTGTCAGTGGATCACAAGTTTCCTCACCGACAGGAGGCAGCAGGTGAAACTGGGTCGCTTCACATCCAGCACCCGGATCCTGAACACTGGCGCCCCCCAGGGGTGTGTTCTCTCCCCTCTGCTCTTCTCCCTCTACACCAATGACTGCAGATCAGGAGCCCCTTCTGTGAAACTCTTGAAGTTTGCAGACGACACCACAGTCATTGGGCTCATCCGGGGCGGTGATGAGACTGCATATAGAGGAGAAGTGGAGCAGCTAGTCCTCTGGAGCAGCCAGAACCACCTGGAGTTGAACCCACTTAAAACAGTGGAGATGACAGTGGACTTCAGGAGGAACCCCCCCCACTCACAATTCTCAATAGCACTGTGCCCTCAACAGACTCACACAGGTTCCTGGGGTCTACCATCTCTCGGGACCTTAAGTGGACCGCTCACATTGACTTGGTCTGGAAAAAGGCTCAGCAGAGGTTGTTCTTCCTGCGACAACTCAAGAAGTTCAACCTCCCTCAGGAGCTGCTGACCATTTTCTACACTGCAATAATCCAGTCTGTCCTGACCACATCCATCATGGTCTGGTTTGGTTCAGCTACCAGACACGACAGGAACAGACTACAGAGAATCATCAGATCTGCTGAGAGGATTATTGGTTCCAGCCTTCCCCCCATTCAGGACCTGTACCGATCCAGAGCCAGGAAGCGGGCTAGCAGGATCGTAAAAGACCCCTCTCCTCCTGGACACTGCCTTTTCAGCCTCGTCCCATCAGGACGGCGCTTTAGGACAATGCGAACCAAAACCACTCGCCACAAAGACAGCTTCTTCCCCCGAGCTGTCACTCTTATGAACTCCTGACTCCGGACTACTCAGGGACACTGTACAACCAAAAACTGTCAAACTGGAACTACTGCTGCTGCATTTTTTGACTTTTTATTTTAATCCATTCCTTTATTTAGTTATGTTTATTTATTCATACAGTTACCTTACATCTACCTTCTTTTTATTATTTATCTTTTTATTATTTAGCCTTTTTACCTTGCTAGTTTGCACGAGAGCACAAGTAACCGAAGTCAAATTCCCTGTACATGCGCTGTACTTGGCAAATAAAGTGATTCTGATTCTGATCTGATTCTGAAATGGCGTCCAACACGTTCAACCTTCATTTGCAGACCCCAGGTGTGCAATCAGAAGGTCTAAGTGGCACTTCCAGGTTTAGTGTAAAATCCAACAGGTGCTTGTGTAAGTGCTTTTACTCTCAGGACTTTTATTGAGTGAACTCTACATTTATATGGTTATTTTAAGGATATTGTATGATAAACTAAAAAGTAGAAACCACATTTTAATACTTGGGATCACTGTGTCTTGTGCTTTACAAACATACAACTCTGTTTGTGGTAGGTGTGTGGAGGCTGTCATGAAATCCTACCGGTATCCGCTAAATACTGTGGCCACAGGAAAATTAAAGGTTAGATTATCATTTTCTGACTTCTGACTTTTTCTTAACCATGTCAAGCAACTGCAGCAATCTGCTGTTTTCACCTGTTGAGTTGACTACAACACCTGTTTCAACAAATGACACTGATAAAGATGATTCAAAACTGTTACATTACCCTTACCCCCCCCCCCCCCCCCCCCAGTCCACAAACACAGATTGCTGATCGCCCACAAACACAGATTAATAGCTTTACATACAAGTTATAGCTTGAGAATGATGCTGTTTAAAAATGTTCTTATCTGTCACTATTATCTGCTTTGGGAACACAACACATCAGAAACATGATTTATATGTTTGTACCTAATTGTTAGCTTCACATATTTCATCCAAAAAGGAAAACACAATACACAGTTCTGTGGGTTTTTTTTTTTTTTTATTTGACCAAGAAGATTAAGAAATAAATAAGTGATGTGAAAAGTTAATTATGAAAGGGCTATGACTGAACATTTCCTTGAACACAGCCTGAATAAGCTCTGGCAGCATTAAGTTTAAGGATACCTTAACATGCTTTTACAGAGGTGCGGGACAAACAGGACAGTATTGGAATAAAACCAGTAAATCTTAGCAGCAAATGAAACATTTTAGCTTTATGCACAAAAGTTTTGCAGCACTATTACAACTTGAAAAGTTCTGGAGTAAACTGTCTCGCAATCGCTTTGTTTTAATCAAAGGCACTTGCATAATATATGGCATAATTAATTTCCTGGAGAAAATAAAGGAGAACAAAGACAAACAGCCAGACCAAACAAAGAAGGATATTAATTATTTTGTGTGATTCAATTACAAAGAGGGTGTTGCTGCATTTTCAGTATAACAAATTACCTTGCATAGCATAACAAATGCCTGACATAAATCATTTGTCATATTTCATTATGGCATAAACCCACACTGGATATGCTTGAGTTTAATGCCTTTGCAAGATTCATTTTCTCACACTTTGTTTTGCTAAAATTTCTGCAGTGAAGATGAAGAATGTTTGCATTTTCAAAAGTAATTTTCTAGTCTAAATAATCTAATGCTTAGTACTTTAATTGTCATGAAGAAAATGTAACTTTATTCCACTGATGATGAGTTTCATCTGTTTCATTACAGTTTAATGTTATCTCTAACACCACAGTTTAATGGGATAAAAGCCTCACATAGTTCCTGGTCTGGGAGATGCAACGTTAGGTAAAAACTTGTAGGTTTGATTCTATGGAAGCGATTCTGTAGCATAATTAAAAATAAAAGTCAAAACCAGAAATGCTGTTTCATTTTCAAAATGAAGGTGCATTTTATGACTCAAAATTAAAAAGAAAGAGCAATCCTTCAAAATGCTTTTTCATTTTCTTCCTCAACACTGCTTATTCTGTCATTAAATTAAAATGATAAGGAAAATGGTATTTGACATTTCATTATCAAAAAGTTCTCTGGTAAATGTGTAGCAAAATTCATTTAGAAATGTATAATTTGACATTAAAATGGAATAACAGAAATGCTTTTAATTTTCAAAATGTAACTGCATCAAATGACTTAAATTAAAAGTAGAAATCCATCCTTTAAAACGCTTTTTGATTTCTACTTAAAAACCGCTTATTCTGTGTCATAAATAAAACGAAAATGCAAAGAGGGGATTGCATTTTCATTTTAACATCCACCCTGCGAATAGTGTTGCGTATATCAATTCGATTTAGCATTTCCAGAGGGGAGGCAGGGCGATGACGTCAGTGCTATCTCCTTGTGTCCGGCTGCTAAGAGACACATGCTAGGAGCAGTGTAGCTTTGTGTTAGCCGCAGAGAAGAGGGCTTTGTGACTTTTGTGCTCTCCTGATGATTGTACACAGCTTCTCAGGACTACGTAGGAGCGTTTCCGCCTTACGCGGTCTGGAGTTTGGGACCACAGCCTCCTTCGGAAGCCCAGCTGTCCGCAGCCGGATACACCAGCTAGGCCTCGGATGGAGCCTGGGGCCACGGTTCGAAGCTTCTCCCTCGGACTAGCTTTGTCTTCAGACGGAGCTAAACCCGGCCCGCTAGCCCGGAGACAAAGCTAGTCTGGGGAAGCTTTGAAGCGCAGGGATGGGAAATGCTGCTCAAAGACCTGAGAAACTCTCAACCATCACATGAATTTGTCTTTCCAGTGGTGTCCAGAACAAAATAAAGGCTGATGTTATTCCCACATATTTACATCCAAGTTGCTCATTGCTGATTGACCGCCTGGAGTTCTGTTCCTCCAAGGATAATGTTCTTAGCACGTGGTAGCCTAATGCTAACGCTTTTTTCGGGTCCTTGCAGCCAAGAAAAAAGCACTGACCACACGGATTTAAACAATTATGTGCGAGCAGACCCTTAATAATAATCATGACAGTAATAAAGCACATTTAGAAGATAGTCTCCTGCAGTTTGGCACTGATTTTGCTGTTCAAGGACAGCTTGAGTCCCATCAGCAGCTGTAGCAGATTTGGCCATTCTAAACGTTTGCAACAACACGTATCTTCTAAATGTCCTTTTATTACTGTATTACTATCTTGGATGTAAATATGTGGGAATTACATCAGCCTTTATTTTGTCTGAATTCCACTGGAAACACAAATTCATATGATGATTTAGAGATTCTCAGGTCTGTGTAGCAGCACTTCCGCTTTCGGCAATCTGGTTGCGCGGTCCGTCCGAAGGAGGACCACATTAGGCGTAAATGCTCCTACGAAGTCCTGAGAAGCTGTGTACAATCATCAGGAGAGCACAACCGTCACAAAGCCCTCTCCCCTGCTGCTAACACAAAGCTACAAGGCTGGCCCCACTGCTCTTTGTGTCTGTGTGTTTTAGCAGCCGGACACGAAGATAGCACTGACGTCATCGCCCCGCCTCCCTGCTGGAAATGCTAAATCAAATTGATATATGCGACACTATTCGCAGGGTGGATGTGAAAATGAAAATCACAAATCATTGAAGAAAAAAGGTTCAGCGCACTGTCTAGTGGGTCTAGATGACCCAACTACCAATGTTGAAGTGCCTAGGATAGCACAAGGGTTACAAGCCTTGTGTCAAGTGGTTCATGCAACCACACTGAGTAATTGTTGTAAAGCATGCTTATATAGTATATATCAACTATAGCTACTGAATCCCATGAGGATAAATATTTCTCTTATTCTACTCAAGAGTATTGCATAATATCTTGCCTAAACCATTAAGTAATGCAAAATATTAAATGTATTTAGTAATATTTTCACAAGCATTTTAAAACATGTGAAAAATAAAAGGGTTAAATAAAAATAACAAAATTCACTACAGTAAAAGACAGTTAATTTTTCTTTTGAGTGTAGATTTTTGTTTATGCCAGTGCTATAACAAGTTTCATCAACATCATTCTTTTATTAGCAATAAATGCAGATTAGGGATGTTATGATAAATCGATGGATTGATTTTTCTGCGTCTAGTTGTTAATTGAATCAAATTGAACTATACCGTCATAAAATCATTTCAAAATGAAATAAGTTGATGGTAATCGATCTTGGAAAATACCATTTGGATTGAGACACAATGGTTATGTGACTATAATTTAAAAACGACTAAGTACCATCACAGCGGACAACACACATGTGATGACATCAGCAAAAACAGATCTGTCCAACATTTTAGTCCAATGTTTGAAAACACTTTGAATTCAGCAGACATGTGACCATACAGTGTTCTAATATAATGTTCCCTTTGGATTCTTTGGATGTGGAAAAACAACAGTGAGCTGAACTTTAGGAAGCTAAAATGTAAACTGATTTAATGATTGTTTACTTGTTTGTTTGTACACATTTAATTTACAAGTGATTATCTTGAAGGAATACCAAGGAATCTAGAAAACTTTTGAATCACACTGGTTGAAGTTTTGGCTAAAGATGTCTTGGATCGATTGTAGGTCACTGAATCGGATTTTTCAGAATGAACAAAATCTACTGTGACTCATATCTGTGAACACAACACTGATGTGCTTTAACATTGCAGGACCAGCGACTCTGGGAGGCTGAGTCTGGAAAACTGCGATCTGCAAAAACACTGGATCAAGGAACTCCATTCACAGCAACAACGAGCAAACACAGATGTCTTAACCTTGGAGCGATTAAAAAAACAACTTCTGCTTCCTTGGCATAATTATGTTGTACATTCAAAACCTTTTGCTGAACTATAATGACTGTTATTAACTGTATTTATGATACGACTGCTCATTATTACCTCTCAATTAAGAATACTTTATTTATACATACAGTAATTAATGTTTCAATCAGTTCTTCAAGAACAAAGTATTTTAATTTTAAACTGCTGTCACATTTGCATACTAATTATATTAAAAAAAAACAACTCACTGGCAGAATTACTAATGAAGGTGATTAAAAACAAAAGCACTTTATTATCACTCAGGACTATAGTTTCATGGTTATTTACAATTTGACATTTATTAATATGTTTTCCTTTAATTCAGTGCTATTCTGTATGTATTATTTTGCATGAACAAAACATGTCGGTTTCCCTGTGATATTACCTTCAGTTAAAACATAATATAATTTTGGTACAATACGTAGATCCAGCAGAAACAATTCCTCCTAAATTGCAGGCTTCCACCTAAATGATTCTCTGGAGTTTTACTGCAGCTCATTTGCTCAAGATGTTACTTTGGTGACGTTGCTTGATGCAAAAAACACAAAAAACTCACAAAAAAGTCAGACTTTAGTCCACCTTCAACTCCCATTTTCTGTTTAGGGTCATGCAGCAGATGTTGAAGCTTAACCCTTTGCTGTAACTCCTCAACCGTTTACACCATCGACGTAAATCCAACGGATTCTGAAGCTGGGAAAAGCACTTTTCTGTTGATTTGCAACACTTACAGTAGGGTTCAACGTAATTCAGTAACAGAGGGTCAATGAGCGTGTGTACTGGTGTTAATTCCAGCTACTTTGCTGGACAGGTTGACAATCCATTGCAGGCCTGCACACAGGCACACATCCACTCCCAAGACGTCCAGTCGACCTACGATGGGGGGGGGGTCAATTAGAAACTGCTCAAATAATATGACTTCTCCTTTTTCAGACTCACTAAAGAGAACCAAACCCAACAGCAGCGGATGTTTTGTGTTGGGAAAGCCTAATCAAGCTTGATTGTGCATAAAACTGTGTGCAAATTTCAAAACTTGAACAAGGACAAAGATTTTTTTTTCTTGGCAGATTAAAAGGCTTTATCTGTCTAGTGTCAAAGAGTCCTTGGGCAAAACACTGAACCCCACATTGTTTCTCGTGGTTACAGTTTGGTGACATGTATGGCAGCAAAAAGATCATTTGAGACCAGGATGTAGGTACTTCTACTACTGATGTGCTCATTTTTGGTCCCGTTTTATTTGAGGAACACAAAACTTTAGGCTCTGTGAATAGCTCTGCAATGTTGGTTTTACACAAGTCATCCTCATCTTTTTGTTGTCATCTGCTGAAATAAACAGCACAGCAGAACAACAAAGAAAGGAGCAGAAATGCAAGACACCAGGGGGGTATTCCAGGAAGCATGTTTAAACTAGCCAGACTTTAAGCCTGAACTCTGGCTGAAATCCGCCTGAACTTGCTTACTCGGTATGTCAGTTCCAAAAGACCGGATATGAGTTGGCATAATTACGCTTGACTTGGTAACCCTGGGTTAACGCACTGTACATAAAGACATTCTCAATAGATCGCCGATTTCTGGAGTCACCATGGAAACGCGTGTAGAAAAAAAAAGAAAGCGCGACACTTGAGACGGAAGTGAGACGGAGTCTGAGATTTTAATGATGGCGTATAAAGATTATAAGTCCATCAAAAAAGTAACACGGCTGCATCATCAAAAAAAAGAGTTTCTACTTGGAGAAAAATAATGTATTTATTATTTACTTATATATATATATATATATATATATATATATATATATATATATAACTTCAAACTTAAATAAATTTCTTCTATTAGTAATAAATAATTTAGTTTAATTTCTTACGTCTATAAAACTCAATAATTGTTTATACAACTCAAATTTATGTATTTATCTAACTAAATGTCACATTACTCCATTAATCTTTTTTCCATCTTAATTACTTATATTTCTTGAACTCTCATATGTCTAACTAACGGAAAAAAATGCACAGAGTGCAAACACTTATTAAAGAATTTCCCATCAGTGTCATTACTATTATAAATTGTACGGGTCTATATAAACTCATCATCCTCTCCTTCACTCTTACTCATGGTGCAGAGCCGTAAGCACAGTAGCACAAAATAACTCGGCAAAACACGGTGAAACACAGTAAAACAGCTATACAACTAAACACATTTTGTCAAAAACCCACACTTAAACCCAAATCCGTCCAGACAGGCAGAGGGAATGATATCCCAGAATCCCTTGCGGTGCCGATCTAACAGCAGCATCAAAGTTACACCGACTTAATTGAATTAATTTGAATGAAAGTAAAATAACTGTCTGAAAACTACGTGTTATTTTTAAGCTGACCTAACAAAAAATGATTTATCTTAACTGAAGCAAATAATTTAGTTATATCAAAGTAAAAAAGTTTATCTTTCCAACATCCATATGTGGTATTATCACCCTCTCACCGGAGAAAAAGTATTATCTGAACTTCTTCATCCACTAAATCATCTTCAAATGGACACGCCATGCTGCTTCACCTCTCTGTAAACAAACTAAGCTTCAACTAAACCTGCTCCGGACCAGGTTATGTTCAGAGCATGAGTTGCCATGGTAACTTGACCTACCCTGAAACATACCTCCATTTCTGGAACCAAAAGCTGAGGTTATCAACTTCCTTAGCCTCAAACTTATAGTGGGAGCTAGCATAACATGCTTTCTGGAATACCCCCCAGGAGCAGCTACTGCTGAGACTTTTATCTTTGCTTACATTGGCAGTTTTAAATGAAAGTACATTACTCACAATAAGTTAGTGATTTAGTTTTCTGAATAAATGCTTATCCTATTTGGTTGGAATTTTATGAAATATGTAACAGTAAAGGTTTTTGTTTGATATTACTAATAAAGAATGATAAGAAACACCATTTTCCTTAGTTTGATATTTATTACCCCAAACATGGACATTGACCATGCCAACAGCGAGTATTTCCACCATTTGCTGCAGTGACAGCTTGACAGCAATGTCTCCTGCTCCTCACCAGCCTCATGATGTTGTTCTGAGGCGTTCCACCCTTCCACTAGTGCTACATGCAGTTCTGCCAGGGCACTTGGGGGTGATGTGCTCTGTGGGGTTCAGGCCATTGCTGGCCATACCACATGAGCCACTCCCACTTCCTGAGGTCCAGCTGTGACAATTCTGACACCATGTGGTGGAGCATTATCAGCCATGAACAGAAAGTTGGGGGTGTTCTGGAGGAAGTGGGTGATGTGGACAGTTCCATGATGTCTCTGAAGTAAGAACCTGCAGTGACTGGACCATCTACAATAACCAAAACGGTTATGCGCTGACTGACGCTTGCCAAGACTATGCACCTCCTCCACCAAAGTAATCCCTGAGGACCACGTTGTCCTCGGCATATCGCTAACCTCGCCCTCTCCAGCTTACTTTGAGACTAACCAGATTTATCTGCAACACCTCCCTGCCCACTGCCAACCCGGAGGCGTTATTGTGAGGTGGTGTTGCACATGCGTTAGGTGGCATTGAGTGTTTATGGCTGTTAGAATGATGAATATGGAATGACTTACTGACTAGATCAGCTTTTTTTCCCCCAGAGAATGTTAACATTGATGCAACATTGAAAATATTTTCCTTTTAGATCCCCAATAAGTAAAGCACACTGTACACTGTGAGACCCTTGTGTGGCAAACGCTAAATGAGGTGTGTCTATCATCCCAAAACAATTACTTCCCTATCCTAAAAATCTGTGAAGTAAAACAAAAAATCTGTACACGAAGTTGTTCACAATATCCTCAACTTATTGTGAGTAGTAAAGAGTCCTAGGGGAATCCTGGACCAAAAGATACAAATTAGGGTAAAATGATTGTTGATTAAATCCTGTCGCGTTTTGTAAACCTAAGATTCTTTATTGACAAAAATAAACATCTTCCATAAATTAAGAAGACTTCTGAAGAAGTCATTACCTCCAAACAAAAATGCCAAGCAGCATTAACCCTTGTGCTATCCTAGGCACTTTGACATTGGGAGTGGGGTCATCTAATAAATGGCGACAAAATGGCGGACGGTGAGATAGCAGTGGTGAGTCCAGACCAGACCTCAGCAAAAAAAAACAGCAAAAAACCCAAATCCAATCTACGATCTGGACTCACAGTCTCTAAGTACAGCTTCGGGGATCATTACTGACCTCAAAGAAGACATCCGTCGTCTGAGGGTTGAACTAGAAATGAAGGACGCTCTCCTGTCCAAGTTCATGGACGTCTCCTTCGCCCAGTCTAAGCGGCTAAGCTGCCTTAGCGCTGCACTCCAGGACACAGCTCCATGGGATCCGTCCACCTGCGCACGCCCTTCTTCATCTTCAACTCCTAAGCAACGATCCCTGGATGAAGAAGTGGTTGTCCGAAGGCCCAGAAGGAGTTCTGATGAGACCCGCCGGAGGCCTCCTGTCCTGAGTCTCTCCAACCGCTTCGCTAGTCTGGCCGCGGATTCTCCCGCTCCTTCCTCAGCGACTACAGCGGCACAGACTCCACCAGATTTGGGCTCCACTCTCGATTTCCCCGCTCTCCGGAGAGACGCCACGGTGATCCCGGAGGAGGACGGACGCATCGCGGCATGCAGCAACCCGGATTGGGCCTCGAGGATCACCGCGAAAGCTCCACCATCAGGATCAGACGAGCGTCCGCGGCTGGAACCCCTCGCGTCCTTGCGGGCTCCAGCATCTTCCTCCCGCCGTCGGATCCTGAAGGAAGCCGTCCGCTTCCATTCCAGCAAGTCTCGGGCCTCGCCGCTGCTGACGGACCACCGGCTGCAAGGTGAGGCCGCCCGCCGCTGCCGCTGTCGTCATGCCTGTCGGCGCTGCACCTCCGCCCGCGTCTCCTCCTCCCCTGTTTGCCCCGTCAACAGCGATAATCGGGGATTCTATAATAAGGAAGGTCCGCTTCTTCAACGCGGTCACTCACTGCTTTCCGGGAGCCACAGTTCTGGATATTCTGGAGAAACTCCCAGACCTGCTGCAGTCTCTCCCTTCCACAGTCAGGAGGCTGATTCTACATGTGGGTTTTAATGACACCTCCTATAGAGAGTCTGAAACTACTAAAAAGGCATTCATCAGACTTTTTAATTTTTTAAACTCCTGCCCATTGACTGTTTTTATCTCAGGACCCCTCCCCTTCCTCTCCCACGGCCAGGGCCGCTTCAGCAGGCTGCTGAGTCTGAGCACCTGGCTCCAGTCTGTTGCCAGCCTGAACAAGTTCGTTTTTATTGACAATTTCAACCTGTTTTTGAACAGAACTTCATTCTATAAATCTGATGGTTTTCACCCCAGTCCACTGGGCAGCAATGTTTTAGCGGACAACATCAGACACTCTGTCCAGACTTCACCTGCCCCCATCATGCCCACACCAGTCCAAACCTCCTCTTCATCCGTACAGACATCGGTCTGTGGAAGTGACTGACTAGATTTGGTTTCCTCCCACATCCCCCAACAAACCATCACCACTGCTTCCGTTCTGAGACCTGCTGCCCCCCCAGTCTATCCTATTAGGACTATTATTACAGTCAGGTCTTCTGTGAAGGGACATGTGGGGAGAAAACAAACACTCACTGCCTCCCAGAGGCGCCGGCCAGAGGCGCTGACCACAGCGTGTTCTCCACTCTGCCCCGCTCTACTCCAGATCCTCTCTGTTCCACTAACTCTACTACAGTCATCCTTGGTCTCCTCAACATCCGCTCGCTCACCAATAAAGGCCAGCTGATCCAGGACATTTTTGCAGACCGAAAGCTGGACTTTTTATGCCTCACAGAGACTTGGCAGCAACCTGGGGACTTCACTGCACTCAATGAGGCAACTCCACCTGGATTTGTGTACACCAGTGAGCTGCGCACACATGCACGAGGTGGTGGTGTCCTGATGATCTATCGCGAGTCCTGGAAAGTCCTTCCTGTCTCTGCTCCTACTTACTGCTCATTTGAATATACTGCATTACTTCTTTCTGGTCCTTCCCCCACCATAGTTGCTACAGTCTACCGTCCACCCAAATTCAGCAAGGATTTTCTAAATGACTTTTCGCATCTCCTGACCCATTTCACAACATTGTTACTCTTGGTGATTTTAATTTCCACATGGATAACTGTAATAATCCTCTTGCCAAAGACTTCTTATCCTGTTTAGATAGCCTTGGATTGCAGCAATTTATTCATTTTCCCACTCACTGCAAAGGACACACGCTGGACTTAGTGTGCTGCTCTGGACTTACTCCCTTTGATTGTAAACCTCACACACTCCCGTTCACTGACCATAAGCTCATCACCTTTAATCTCCTGCTCACAGTATCCAAACTCAAACGTCCACGCATCATATCATTCCGTAAGATACAAACCATCAACACTGCTAGTTTTTCAGCCAATATCATCAACCTTCCCAGAGTAAATCCTGATGCCACACCTGACGAGCTGGTTTTGCAGTATAACAATGACTTGCAGTCACTTCTAAATACTCATGCACCCCTCAAAACAAGATCAGTTTCCTTCACCCGCTCTGCACCATGGTTCACACCTGCACTACGTCAGCTCAAAGCTAAAGGCAGACAACTGGAAAGACTTCAAAATAAAACTGGACTCACAATTCATAAGGACATGTACAAAAACCACATTATCCTCTATAAAGATTCTATAGCTTCCGCTAAAACTTCCTATTACTCTGGCCTGATTCACTCAAACCGACATAGCTCTAAGACCCTCTACTCACTTATATCTAATATAACCAAACCCCCTGATTCTCTCCCTAATCATCTCTCCTCACCTGACTTTTGTAACGCTTTAATGTCCTTCTTTGTTTCTAAGATCTCTACTATTCATCAACAGCTCACAAGCCAAGCTGCAGTCTCTGGAGTGGACACCTTCACTCCTCCCTTGGTTCTGACAACCTTTTCAAGATTTTCACTTCCTTCTGTACAAACCATTTCTGACCTTATTACAAACTCTAAACCTTCCACCTGCCAACTGGATCCCATTCCTACATCTCTCGTTAAATCCTGTCTCCTTTCTCTTCTGCCATCAATTACCAACATTATTCACTCCTCTCTCATGTCTGGTATTGTTCCACATTCTCTAAAAGTCGCCTCTATAACTCCAGTTTTGAAAAAACCTGGTCTTGACCCAAATAACTTTAATAATCTTCGCCCAATCTCCAATTTACCTTTTACTTCCAAAATCCTTGAAAAAACTGTTGCTCTTCAGCTCCGTGCTCATCTTTCCAGTAACAACATCTACGAACACTTTCAATCTGGTTTCCGCCCACTCCATAGTACAGAAACAGCTCTTTTAAAAATCACAAACGACCTCTGCTTTTGACACCATCTCCCACAATATTCTTATTCACAGACTTCAAACTATTGGTATTTCTCACACCCCTCTGTCCTGGTTTTCTTCATACTTATCAGACCGTAGTCAATTTATCCACATTAAACCTCATATGTCAAACACCTTCACACTCTCTGCTGGTATTCCCCAGGGCTCTGTCCTAGGTCCCCTTCTCTTCATCATTTACATCCTCCCTCTTGGTTGTCTCTTCCATAAACACAACATTAATTTCCATTGCTATGCGGACGACACCCAGCTCTACATTTCTACGAAACCCTCCTCATCACTTCCTCCTTCCTCCCTTACCCTCTGTCTGCAAGAAATCCATTCCTGGTTCTCTTGCAATTTTCTGCAACTCAACAGTTCCAAAACTGAAGTCCTCCTTGTAGGCACTCCATCCACTATTTACAAATCCAATAGCTTCTCCATCTCTGTCAATGACTTCTCTGTTCTTCCCTCCCCCCAGGTAAAGAGTCTGGGTGTCATCCTCGACAGCTCACTTTCGTTCCAATCTCATATTAATAACATCACCCGTTCTGCTTACTTTCATCTCCGCAATATATCTCGTCTCCGGCCTTCTCTCACCTCATACAACTGCTGTACTTGTTCATAGTCTTGTTACGTCTCGGATCGATTATTGTAATTCCCTCCTGTTTGGTTTGCCCAATAAAACACTCAAAAAATTGCAGCTTCTCCAAAATTCTGCAGCCCGCATCATCACCAGGACCCCGTTATCACACCACATCACACCAATTCTCCAAAACTTACACTGGCTTCCCATAAAACAAAGGGTTAGTTTCAAGATTCTCCTCATCACCTTCAAAGCACTCCATAACCTGGCTCCATCCTACATTTCTGATCTTCTTCACATTTCCATTCCCTCCCGATCTCTCCGTTCCACTTCCTCTCTCCAACTCCATGTCCCACCTGCCCGTCTTGCTACCATGGGGGGCAGAGCTTTCAGTCGCTCCGCCCCTCAGCTATGGAATTCTCCTCCTCCAGATTTACGGAATACCGACACACTGCCACTATTCAAATCCAAACTCAAGACTCATCTCTTCAAACAATCATCCAGTTAATCCATTCAGTTAACGCAACCTCATTTGTCTGTTTCTCTGTCTGTTTTTCTATCTTACAATTTTTTATGTATTTATCTTAAATGTTTTTTTTTATGTCTTTATGTTTACTCATGTTTTACTCTGTTAATTTCTTATTGACGTTTTATTCTTTTTTTCTTATTTTAACCTTGTACAGCGACCTTGGGTGACTTGAAAGGCGCTTGAAATAAAATTTATTATTATTATTATTATTATTATTATTATCTAGACCCACTAGACCAGGGGTCGGGAACCTTTTTGGCCAAGAGAGCCATAAATGCCACATATTTTGAAATGTAATTTCGAAAGAGCCATACAATAATGTAGTGTCCCTTCCCCACACTGAGGCACGGAGACTTAACCTCTTTTAAAGTTCTTTATTCCGATTACTGGAGACCGCAACAAACGCCGTTCAATTAATTCAGCAACTCCTGAATCTCTCCCGCCGACACGAGAGCGCTTCTCCCAACTTTATATTCCCCTGCTCCCGCTGCAGCCCTCCCATTTCTCTTATTCGGCCCATAGCTGAACCCCATTGGTCCAAACTACCTAACAACAGGCTGAGCGACAGAACTGAGGGCCAATCAGATCTCTGCTTGACGCGTTCAATGAACTCCAGAACTTTTAACGCGGCCCAACAGCCATCCAACTCAGTCCGCGACAATTTGTTTAAAACTAAATATACAAATGAATGTGTGCATTTGATTTAATTTCAACATTTTTAAAGTACAATAAGTCTGTGGATTCTTTTTAATAACATTGTTATTCTGTTGCTAATAAATGATGAGTATTTCTCGTGGTAGTTTTGCTGATGGTCTAGTCTGGTTGATACGTGGTGAGTTTCTGCTTCGTTCAGGCGTTGAGACTTTAAACGTGATCTTAGGTCTGAATGTTCTGTAGATGTGACAAAGACTGCTCACATGCAGACGGGGAGCCAAACACACACTCACACGCTGCAGTGAGTGACGGGAAGCGGGTTTTACGTTTTTACAATCCCTGCGCGATTCACCTGCTGCCTGTCCCCACAACCCCTCACCCCCACCCTCTGCTTTCTTCCTCACACATCCCGTCCCCGCATCTGCGCGCTCTTTCTCAGAGACGGGAGCGCGCCGTTTTAGGCACGGCAATTCACAGGTTTCAGGCTGGTACAAACTCTGTGAAATAATAGATAATAGTAAACTGATAGTTTTTTCTCCAAGCACCGCTACTACTGCGCGCCTCTGGCATCGCATCGCGCCCGAGAAGGACTGGTCTAATGAAAAAAAAAAACTATAATTAAAGATTTGTCTGCGAGCCACATGTGACCATCAAAAGAGCCATATATGGCTCGCGAGCCATAGGTTCCCGACCCCTGCACTAGACAGTGCGCTGAACTCTTTTCTTCAAGGATTTGTGATCTTCACTGGTGTCCATGGATTAAATGAAATCTTTCCACCTTTATCCACCTTTGTCATGGTAGGAAGAACACGTCAATGGTCATCTTGACCCCATAGGATAGCACAAGGGTTAAGGACAATGGTAATATGAAAAAAAAAAAAATTATCTGTTGCCTCTATCGCCTTTGGAGGATTCAGGTTTTTATTGACAAGGAGGCGGACCTTCTGCCGGCTCTTAAATAGAAACTCATATAACTCCTTGAAAAAGCTGTGTGTGACTCAGTTACACAAATTATTGGAGACTTTAATCACTGTTGTTATGGAACAAAACTATATTATACAGCACAAAATAGGGTTTCATAAACTCTTTAATTTGACGGTTCTGGTTAGATATTACATGAATGGACAGGTGGACCAAAGCAAATCCCTGAATTTCTTTTTATGGGGCTAAAAAAAAAAGGCAAAAAGTGCCACCATTTCTGATGTGCTTGACTACTAATCTAAATTACAAGATGAAGACTTAATGAAAGAGGCCATTAGGCTGTTGAAGCGGCTAAAAATTCATTGTTGGATCCAAGTGAAGAGTGAAAAGCTTAACAAAGGGTGAAGGATCGGAAGGCGGGGGATGTTTTATTCACAGTCAGTGCCGAACAGAGAGAGTAAATAATCAGACATTTTAGTGGAAATCATTTTCCATTTGTTTCTTTTGTTTTTTCAAATTGAACGATCCAAATGTTCTTTTTTTATATTTATTTATATTTATATTTATATACTTAAAGAATGGCTCATTCTGGTGAACAGAAACAAGCAGTTGCTCATCAGCTGACAAAAGGAAATCCCATTCAATTCAATTTCATTTATTTGTAAACCACCAGTTTCTAGCAGATGTCTCAAAGCACTAAAAATTAAACTAAATCCTTCAGCCAAGCTAGATTTACTACTATCAATCATTTTTTAACCCTTTTAACCCATAATAATCCATGATTGTTGACATAAAACAGTCCACATGTGTTCGTAGGTTATGGTTACGATAGCAATAGTGTCAGCGAAATGGGGTGTTTTAATGTATTGCAGCATATCGTGTTTCCTCTTCCTGTGTGTGTAAGCAGGCAAATGTTGAATAAAGGGTAACCAGTAAGAAATTCGGGCCACTGGTGATTTAATATTTGTCAGACAACCCTTTCCAACATACCATAAATTGTTGACGAGGACGTCTGGACCTACACGGCATAATGGCAAGGCTTTTTACAAAGATGAAGCTTTTTTTCTCACCGTCTCGCTCACCGCAGCTCCATTGCTGCTTGCTGAGTTAGCATGTTAGCCCCGACTGGCGCTGGGTGCCTGCACGCTGCAGAACTAAAAGTTACTGCTGGGGGAGTTAAAATATGTCTGATAGTAGGGAGGGTGGTTTACTGCACAGCGTGACTGACGTGAGTGTATGATAATTCACGGAGGGGAGCCAAGTGATAACCTGGAGCTGTGAAGAAAGGCTGGAGTTATTGGAAATATTGGGCCCTTTGATGACAGTGTGGAGCAGTGGGCTTGTCATACAGAGCGATTTGAATACTTAATAAAGGCAAACAAGATTAACAATGATAATGTAGTCCCAACATTTCTTAGTGTAATGGGCCCAAAGACTTTTAACCTCCTGCGCAACCTGCTGCAGTCTGTGAAGCCAAGTGAGGGAAAGAAAAAAAAAAAATTGTGGACACACTGACAAGCCATTTTTTACCAAAACCTCTAGTAATCCCAGAGAAGTTCTTTTGGTGCCCTGGCATAGACGAACAGATCGAGGATCTTCCAAAAGCATGTTCCTCATGTCAGGAAGTCAGGAACGACCCTCAAAATCTCCTCTACATCCTTGGATCTTTCAAGAAGGGTCATGACATCGCATACTTATTGATTGTGCAGGACCTTATGTGGATAGAATGCTTCTGATTGTTGGGGACGCACATAACACATGTGTGTATGATTGTGTGGCCCTGCAACAGACTGGCGACCTGCTCAGGCTGTACCCCACCTTCGTCCAACAGAGCTGGGACAGGCTCTGGCAACCCCGTGACCCTGAAAGGGACACACCTCGTACCTCACATTGGCACAGCGTCAGCAGTGACACAGCGCCAGGCTCTCAACAGACTGTTACATCTCTCATGGCGGTTTCTACAGCTTGTCAAAACTGCTGCTGTGACCAAATGAATGAAACTGTCACTAAGCTTAGGTATGAACTAGTAAAACTCGCTGATGCACTCACCGAGAAAGAGACCCCCCTCTCCTGCGCCTACCAACCTTGCTGCAAAGCAGTTGCAGGCAATCACCAGATTAACCATCGCCCAGGACACACTTCTGTGGGACCCAGAATGTGTGCGGCCTTCCTCCTGCTCCACTCCGAGAGACCATCTATCCTGGGCTGAGGTAGTTGTTCGGGATGCAAGAAGATCCCAGACGAGACCGACACCGCCATCAACGCCTCCCCAGCTCACCCTCTCCAATCGGTTCACCGTTTTGGGAAACAAAGACGCGGTCGTGGAAGGGGGGGGGGGGGGGGGGGGGTAGCGGACAAGGACCACCTCCCGCCCGGCAGAGCAAAATGCTCCCCCACAACTGCAAATGGCAACCACATTGGGCCATCTGGTGCAGACAGCGCTGCCGCCGTTTCCTTCCCTGGGGCCCAAGCGAGGAAGCGAACCCTGGAAGCGGCTCAGACCCGGCGCCCGCAGAAGCTACTTCTAACAGGAGGATTACCAGCTGTCCTCCGGGACGCGGTGACTGAACGGTGCATCGGCCCCGATCCACCTCAAACCGTGCGGCCCCGAAATCCCCCCCCCCCCCCCCCCCCCCCCCCCCCCACAGGAACAACCCCAAGAAAAGCAGAGGAGCGGGATGGTTCTGCTGCCACACTTGTGGAGTCCCACTCCCTCCCACCTCTACCACTCTCACCTCAACAGCCTTGATCATCGGAGACTCCATCACCAGGAATATAAGATACTTTATCGCAGTTACCAGATGCTTTCCAGGAGCCAAAGTGAAGAACATTCTCCAAAAACTCCCAGACCTTCTGCCTTCCCTTCCAACCACATCACCCGTTGGGACTAACAACACCACACTGCAGCAGTCAAAGGTAACAAAACTGGATTTTCTGGACCTCTTTCTCTTTTTAAAAAACACTGGGAAAACTTGTCTTAATTTCTGGACCCATCCCCACACTCTCTCTCGAGGATCCACTAGATTCAGCAGAATCCTCTCCCTAAACACCTGGCTGCAGTCCGCCTCTTGCAAGTTCAGGTTTGGTTGTATTGATAATTTTAATCTTTTTTGGAACCGCCCCTCTTTTTATCAACCTGACGGTCTTCACCCCAGCCCTCTCGGAACCAATATTTTAACTGGTAATATCCAACACTGTGCATTGTTTTAAAGAGGACTGACTGACTGTTAACTCTCAATTCTCCCTCAGAACCAATATCTGCAGTATCACAACAAAACTCTGTCCCCTCATTCAGAGCCCCCAGCCAGATATCCCACAAACCATCATCACAAATTGTCATCTCCACCACACCATCCGTTATATCCACATGATCTACTTACGATAGGAAACGCAACAATAACTATAATAAT
The DNA here is from genome assembly GCF_053564925.1 of Oryzias latipes. Classification (NCBI taxonomy): domain Eukaryota; kingdom Metazoa; phylum Chordata; class Actinopteri; order Beloniformes; family Adrianichthyidae; genus Oryzias; species Oryzias latipes. Next base: position 11,123,067 of record NC_136252.1, read on the forward strand.
CTTAAAACAGTGCACATCTAGAACTCGTCCAGTCACCACCAATCCAGTCACAGCAATAAGTCCATAGAAATGAATTTGGGGGATGTGAGGGCCTCATCTACTGTCGAGGTTTTTAAAAAAGAAATTAAAGACACACCTTTTTAAATCAGCTTTTAATTAGATTTCATGTCATATATATTTTTTTATTCTTCATTTTATTTGTTTAATCGAGAAGTTTTGCTCTTACATGTTATGATATTTTATTACATACATATTTGTTTAATCAAGAATTTTTACTCTTATATTTTACAATATTTTAACACATACATATATGTTTAATCTAGAATATTTTTCTCTTACATTGTGTATGAAATTTTAACACATATTTATTTGTTTCATGTCTTTTAGCCAAATTAGACTGTTTACAAGTGTTTTTCTTACCCTTGCCTGGGGTGCTTCTGTCTATACTGACACCCCAGCCAATAGTAGGACGGGGCAGACGGCACCTTCTGGGTTCTCTCTTCTTTAGTGTTTTTCATTTCCTAGTCATTTCTCTTTTACTTATGTTTGTTTTTGTGTATTTTATTCTGCAGAGCTTATTTAATTATTTTATTGCATGCATTGGGATTGGTGTTTTCTGCATTCTTGTTTTGTTTTTATGGACAGCATTGAGATGTTTTTTACATGAAAGGTGCTCTATCAGTTAAATTGATTTAAATTTGAAGAACAAATGGCCTTTAAGTGGTCCGTTTCTGACCCCCTTTTGGGTCTCAGACAATGGCCCACACTTTGTGTCACAGGATATATAATAATGATAATAATAATTATAATTGATTGGATTTTTTCTGCGCTTTACAAGTTACTCAAAGCACTTACAGTGTGTGATGGTAAGCTACTGATGTAGCCACAGCTGCCCTGGGGCAGATTGACAGAGGCATGGCTGCCAGTTCGCGGCTACGGCCCCTCTGACCATCACCGGGACATTCATGCACATCCACACACCAGTGGAGCCACACTGCAGGCAAGGAGGGTGAAGTGTCTTGCCCAAGGACACAACGACAGCTGGCTGGGGGGAGCAGGGATCGAACCGCCGACCCTTCGATCATTGGACAACCCGCTCAACCGCCTGAGCCACTGCCGCCTGACAAACCTCTTGCGAGCAAACGGAGTGCAGCACAGTCAGTCAGTGCAGTATCATCCTGTAACTAATGGTCTAATTGTAAGGTTTGTACAGACCATGAAACAAGACATTAAGGCCATCAAAAAAGGGATAAGGAACACTCGATAAATGGCTGCACAAGTTCTTACTTACCCACCTTAAGCCAACGATGTGAAGGACATGGTTGCACAACAGCAGAAGAAAAAAATCAACCAAAGAGGTCATCTAAAGGTTGGAGTCTTTACACCAGGTGACTCAGTGCAGGCGAGGAATTACTGCAGTGGATAAAAGTTGATTTCTGCCACTGTTATTGCACAGACTGGAGCGCTATCTTCTACAGTTCAAACTTCAGCTGACACTGGCTCACGAGCACTGTACAGATGTACCGTCTGTCGATTAGTCTGATTATCAACCTGCACCAACCCAGTGTTCGTCTACAGCTGAACCTGAGGTTGCAGCTCTTCTTTCTGAGGACACAGAGACAAAGACTTCTGTGACAACTCTTGTTTTGGATTCACAGATGGGACATAGTGACTCTGATGTTCAAGTTGACCGTCAATATGGTAAGCGTTAGCCCCCTGCCCGCTTCAATTTATAGTTGGAAACTAACTCAAATAACCTGGGCCAGAATAAACCTTGTCGGTTAGGTCCAGGCTCACCATCCCCTGGCCCTGTCTTGGGCCTCTGCTGGTCGCCCAAGTCCACCTTCTAAGTCAGGTGGTCAGTTGCTGCTGCTTTCCCCAGTTTGTCCTTGGTGGGGCAAGTGAGGAGGTTGCCCACGTTTGTAGATTGGCCATGTGTGGTCCCAGCTTGCCTTTGACGGTTGGAGCGGGTGGGGTCTTAGGACTCCTGAATGGTGGTGTGGTGTGCCTCTCATCTGGGCGCCGGTGTAGGTCTCATGCAGTCGCAGCATTGGGTCTGGGCCTGGATCCCCCTCTGGTGGGGAACCCGGATCTGCATGCTCTCTGTTCCTCCTATTCCTCGGCCGAGGGGCTAGTAGGTGTGGTCCTCAAGCTCCGTCTCTGTGGTGGGGGTCCGGTGCATGTAAGGGTGGGGATCTTGGGTGCCTGAATCGGCCGGGCTGCTGCGCTGTCTCCTGCTGGCCCTGGGGTGTGGGGTGCCGGACCTTCTGCCTTTGCTGGAGCATTCAATGTACAAGGTACACACTAAGAAGCACACATTCGTTCAACCCACCTGCTTATTCACCCTCTTTTACAAATAAGGGCATGGGTACCGTTTCTTCAAGAATATTGGTCATGTGTACCCGTCTGTGTGCATAAGTAAATGTAAGAAAAATCTTGTGGGATAAATCTTCCATTATTAATGTATGAATATACTTAAAAACCTGTAAATAGTTGTGTGCAGACTATTTGGTGGTGTGTGTATGTGTAAACTGAGTCATGCATTTTACTTAAAACCCTCTTATGTTATGACTCTGTTTTGATTCAGTATTATCGACTGCTATCCTCCCACTCCCTCTACCCCTCCCCTTATCCCCTTTCTCTAACATCCCACTCGCTCCCTCTCTTTTCTTTTTTCTGTCTGATTCAAAAAGGAATGCATACAAATACAATTATTATAAATCAAGCTTAGCCTCAAATACGAAAGGGGTTTATACAAATATACAATATGTCTGTCTGAAGATCTCGTTACCTCTATTGTAACAGTAAAATCTGTCCAACACAAGAGGCCTTCAGCTCTGATAAGGATAAGTTAGAAGTAGAAATGTAACAGGAGGGAGGAGATGTGGTGTATTTGTAGGTTATGGGTACCACAGCAACATTGTCAGCAGATCGAGACGTTTTCATGCGTTGCACCGTGTCGTGCTTCCCCTTACTGTGTGTGTTCGCGGCAAATGTTGAATTTTGTCACACAACCCTTTCCGGCAGGACAATAAGCAGATTACATGGACGAGTTTTCTGTGTAACAACTTTACTGAGAAAACCAAAGGCGACACTGGAAAGGGAAAAACTATAAATCATCCTCGGTAAGCATGTGGATTTTAACCCACAACCTCTGTGTTTCAGGATATTTTGGTTATATTAAATACATTTAGAAATGATTTCAGCCACAATCTCTTAATTCTGAGCAGGTCAATGGGGTTGCTGGATCCAATCCCAGCTACCTCAGGGTGCCAATCCACTGCAGAGACACACAAAGAACCACACACTGTCATTCACACCTAAAGGGCAGTTACTCACATTGGTGAAGAGGTGAAGAGGTAAAAGAACAGGCACATTTTTGCTAACTTTGATGTTATGAAGAGAAACCTCAAACACAAAAAGCTAAACATGTCATGATTGTAGTCTGTCATGGATTTTCTTTTGGTTTTGTTTTGTTTTTTGGTGCTCGCGTGAAAGAGTTTTGCGCATTGCTTGGACCTGGTTCTCTGTGCTCAGAGCTGGACTTGTTTTCTGGATTAGACTTCCTGTGGATGGTTTGTCACTTACTTTCTTAGCGGCTAAAGCAGCCAGGCTCTGATCTTATCTGCCTGGACTTTATTGTGTCTCTGCCTCTTGGAACTGATGTCCCTCTTCTCTACATTTACTTGCTGAGACTGCCCACTGCTGTCTGGTAGACCCTCATGCTGTGCTCCTCACTAATCTTGATTTTTCTATGCACACCTGAGCCACTAAATCCTAATTGCTTTCTAGCTGAATGTGTCTTATCAATTGGGGTACAGACAAATATTGTAAAACTTAGGGGTTGTTCAATAACATTTAAAAAAGTATAGATTTGGTTTTAATACGGTCATGGATAAGACCAAATTATTGTGAACCTGTTAAGACTCACTCAGATGAAAATTGTGTTTTTGGTGTTTTTAACATGTTCTGGGGAAGCTGAGGAATGCATGGTTCACCGGGGTTCTGTCGTCCATTCTCATTTATGCCTCCTCTCCTCTATTCTTGATCATTTATTTATCATTCAGGTCTCTATGCCTCTGTTTGGTGCAGTGCGATTCATGTGTTGTCCCTCTATACCTACTCCCCTCCGGGGGAGCGGGAGTGATTCCAGATTCCAGTTAGCTCGTCTAGGCTCATACTTGTCCGTGGACCCTGCCTCTGGCTCGTCTCACACCCCCAGCCATCCCCCAACGCCATCTAGAGAAAGCCCATCTACTACACTATAACATGTAGTTGTAGCGTTAGACAAACTAATTCTTCTCTAAGAGTTCTTGTACAATGTATGTCCATCCTGGTTGATGACCCCCCTCCTTCATGTGAACATCCTTGAGGTTTTTTCTTTTTTTAATCCGGAATCTGTTTTTTTGGGGGGGGTTTTCCTTACAGGTAAGGAGGGTCTAATGGCAGGTATGCCCTGTTTAGTTTAGTCTGTTTAGTTTAGTTTTGGAATTACCTGTTGTATTTTATAACTTCTTTTATATTTTGTACAAAGAGTGAAGCCCGTTGAGACAATAGTCTTGTTATATTGGGCTATTAAAATAAAACTGATTTGAACTAAATTGTAGCATTTTTCTGACGACGGAGGACATCTGTATGAAGAGAATGAAGATTGAAATTGCATCTCTGAGTATTTATATATTCGAATTGTGAATCATGAGCAGATGAAAAGTGCTGTTGGAAAAGCTTGTAGATGTGAGTAGGGGGGAGCGATACTGGGAATATGGGTATCGATCCAATACTAAGTAATTGATCGATCAGCTCACCCCTCGATGTGACATATAATCTACAATCAACGGGACAGAAGCTCCCTGCTCCGCTCCTTTCTGATGCATCCCCTTGCAGACAAAGAGATCCAAGAACATCTTTGAGCTGAGCTGGAATCTGGATCTAAATTGTACGGCTGGATTGCTCCAATATTGCTCGCCATTTTTGTTGCATCAACAATGTAAGCTTGGGGTTGTGAGGGTGTGGTAGTGGGAGTTACTGTAAACACAGGGATGATGGGAAATAGGGGGCTTACTAAGGACTGGGCACCAACGGTCCCACCCACAACTCAGTGGTGAATACCAAGAATGAGACCTAAAGCAAACACAAACATCTAAAAGAACACAGGAATTTGTAAATGATTGAGGAACATTTCTCAGAAAATGACAGAAACAGAAAAGCAAATAAAATGAAAAAAAAATTACTTTAGATAACTGAGGCAGTTGTTCTGCCTTAAATCATGAATACATTTGGCTCACAGGGCTTTTGCATGTTGACTTAGTTTTTTGTCGATAAATAATAGAGTCCACAAGTTCAGAAGTTGTTGCTTAAGGTTGCAGGCAGATGTTGTGGTGCAATACTCTTTCAATTGAAAGAGCTGTATTCCCCTGTCATTTCTGGCCTCTGGTAAACTCTCTCTTTTGTCCCCTGATTCGCCTCTATTAACCCAGGAGCTAGAAGAAGAGCAAATAAAACAAGATCTAAAAGGAATCGATAAATGTTTCATCAGATTTAAAGACAGTCTTACTCTCCATTTTATGGGTACTATGCTACAATTTCAGGGTGGCAAAGTCCTTGAGTTTAAAAGAAAGGTTTATGATGCTGTAAACATAGCCCAATTCTCTTTTCCATTTCAACCACATAAATTGGTGACAGATCAGTAAATCTTCACAGGAGAGGGAATGCTCTTTTCCTTGCCCTCTCCACTCTGCAGGTTTTTCTGTATTTTACAGAAAGGAGCTGCAGAAGAGATACCTGGACCACACTTTGTTCTGACCATTAAGACCAGACTCATTAAGAGTGCTGAATACTTCTCCCAGTCTCTTTGTGACCTTAGGTGAGGACTTTATGTAGAATTATATATTATGATTATTTTCACTTTTGAACTTTAACTGTATCATATGACAGATCTGTGACTAAAATAAATGATCAAGTCTTTACAACCATGTAATTGATGTGCAAATTGATGTCATTCATTCTCCAAAGCTGTGACAATGTTTTCCAAACAGGATCTGTTCTGTGCCTCCGGCACATTTGAAAAGTTGACAAAAAGCAGCTTAAGTTTGAATTATAGAAAAAAAAGCCAGAGTATTCTGGACTTGTTTATTTTTGTAAAAAGTGCAAAGTGCAAAGTTACCTCCAATATTTTCAAATTGCTCTGCTTTTTGACAGAGGCACCATGAGGCTTTCCTTGGAGTTAGGTTCGTTTGACTCTCCGTGGTAATGTATCTAACGAAGGGTTCAAATACATCTTTCCACATTCGCAGAGCTATTGATGATTAATTTTAACATTCTGCTCATCAGGCGGAAAATCTCTTCTTTTCTACACTCAGGGCTTCTATTTAAAACATTTTTCAAGAGTTGATATGTCAAAATCTGAGAAATAATGAATTCTCATGACTCTCAAGCTGCTTTCACACCGGACACGATTTGCACATGTGAGGCGTCCAGTTTAGACGTTAATTCAATGTACAGACACGATCGGAGGTTAGAATGTCACTTTGAATGTCAGGCAGGGCATGTTTCAGGCATTGCAACAGTTTTGGGTGTTGTGGTTTGTCCAGAGATTAAATATCTAAACTTTATGAAGTTTTTCAACAAAATTGCTAAGTTCCCACAATTGTAATCAAGGGGTGGCAGTCGCATTTTAACCCGCCGCACGATTTTAAGAAAAACATTAAATCTAATAGCGACCAGATGATTTTTTTACATCAGCAGAACACATTTTGAGGTTGTGTGGTGGCAATCCAGTGACAGGGGGGTGGCAGGAAGGCAGCAGCCTGATAATTGACTGATAGGAGGTCAAGGTCCCCAAAATCATCTCTGATTTCAGACTGCCACTCTCCAGCCACCTCCCAAGGGTTTTTGACATGGGTTGGGGGCAGGGCGATAACCGGACATCAATCTGGCTATCTCAACCATTGTGTGTCCTGCATGTAAAAGAGGAGATGGCAGTGATGCTTCACAAAACTCATCATGATGTTGACAGAACCACATAGACCTGTGGATTCACAAATTGTGGTTGATGCTGAGAAGAACACAAAGAAGATAAAACATTAAGCTCTCTGCACAATTCATAGAGGAACAGCAACGTGAACAAGAAGGGCGAAGAAGACATTGTTGGGTGAGGCCGTGGTTGCAGCGACCGGGGGCAGTTGATATGGACGGACGCCGTCCAGGGACCTTTACACATTGCCCAATAAGAGCTGCTGCTGGCCGGTGATCCAGCTGCCACAACCCTGTCGCCCAATTTCGCCCGCCTGAATGAGACTGAGGGCTGCTGTCTACATTCATGACTACATCAACTATTTTTTTTTTTTCAAATCAGGCCTTGGCATGAAATCTTGAAGATTGTGCTGATGCCTCCCTATCGTGCGGTGGCAGATGTATTTGTGAACATAGCGTTACCCATCCCAGAAAGAATCACTGCAAATTTCTCTGGAATGTGATGGTTCTTAATTTGATTGCTGATATTTAAACTTTGTTTAATCTAAACTCAATATTATCCAAACTTGTCACATATCTCAGAAGGATTCCATGATTGTTTGTGTTTTCACATTCCTTCAGATTTTTCCATGAAGTACATTTTGTGTCACATTATTTCCCAGAACGCTCTGAACATGTAAGAGGAATAACTTAGAAACATGCTTTTATCATTTTTCTTAAACAGCTTAACAGTTTCTGGTGGAAACTCTTGGATCCTCTGGAAATGAGTGTATATACAAAACCACGCATATAAACATGCTCAGATACGTTGTATGGTTTAAACATTTTTTAGTCATGTCCACAAACAGCTACACCACATTTTTAAGTTACTGCATCATTCTCAACTTTGTTTTAGCGTTTTATTTAGATGATGTAAAGACGCAAATGATATGTTCAGTGTAGATTAGTAGTGTTGCCCCTTCTCCACCTGTACACTCATCTATTACCACAGCTGCTTACCAGTAACCATTAGTTTTTAACCATTGAAGGAGTGTTTTTTTGGTTTTTCAGTTTCCTGTGTTTTGTCTTGAAGTCTTGTCACGATTATTGAATTATTTTGGCCTCAAATATTATTCCTTTCTCCAAACATCTTGGATTCAAGTCCTTCCTGCTTCTGGGTTCCTTCTTGTCTACAAGCCATAACATCAAATTTGAAGATTTAAAAAAGAAGAAATTAAGAGAAAATGTCTTGAAAAATGGGCTTGTTAATGGGATTAGCTGTGTTAGGTCTTGTGGGAGGCCGGCCAGCTGTTGAGGAAAGAAGAATTGTGCGTCTTTCATTTCAGCTTTGATATTAGTTTATTTCTGTTTTATACTCTTTTGGAATATTTTAGGTGCATGCAACAACAGCAGTAAACTAGCAGAAAGCTCATTTGCAGGTCTTCCCAAACCGAATCAGCAGCAGCTTTGAGAAAATGAGGTCAGAACTGTGGAAAGTGTTGCAGATGCACTGGTCAGCCAACTTCGGAGTTTTGAAATTGTATTTGTGATCTGTGGAGACAGATTGGGAGGCAGTTCTGATAGAAAGGAATCAATTTATCCTCAGAAGGCTATTGTGGAAAGTTAGTCTCCTCCACAGCAGAGGTGGATCAAACAGGTGGTTAGAGCTGGTTTCCTCACACCAGGGAATGCATCATTCTCCAAACTCAACACCTCAGTATCTACATCATTAACCCTACACCTCAAACGCCGTAAATCTGAAAGCACAAGAGGAAGGTGCACTAAGATTGAACATTTAATTCACGTCTTTAAAATGAGTCAACATTTGATTGTATTTTAAGAGTACATGCACACAGTGGCAGTTTGTTCCAGAGCCATTCTAGAAAGCAGCACATCAACTTGTCTCTGTCTTCTGATTACAAGTTCACATCCATGCAGCTAAGATTACATCTCATTTGGGTTTGCTGCCTTGACGTGGCATCAGTTTTATACTTGCAGTGTTTCATGGTTGGCTGGTCAGTTGTCTCTGCAGCCAGAAGAAACAGATGGTGATTAAAAAAAAAAAAAAAAAAAACTGGATAAGGCTGAACTGCCTAACACATGAAAAATGTCCAAACTGTTATCACAGATTTATTCTGTGTTGTCCAAAAATAACTGCAGCATCTGGTGGATTCTGTGCACTCCTGTAAAAAAAAAAAAAAACATGCTTGAAATAAAATCCGACATTTATTCTGTAGGTGTTTATGGCAATTAAACAACAACTAAATAACAACACACAGTCTTGTGTTGTGCTTCTGCATTGGTGTTATTAAAGCTCAAACACTGAAATATTCCAACTTTAACCATATAAATAGTTACAAAGGAACATCCCAACAGGTTTCATCTGGACATTTGTTCTTAAGTATTCCAGTGATGGCCCCTGGGATTAATGAAATATAAAAAAAGAAAAAAATCAATATCATAACTCTTTCAACTCCGGAGCTGTAGCTCCATGTTGACATTCTTTAAATTATCATAAATCTTTAACTGTTCACCCAATTGACATACTTCCAACTGATTCTGAAACTGAGAAAATCAGATTTACGTTGATATGCAACACTTTACAGTAGTGAATCAGCTGATTTAAATTGATGGGGGGCAGGATGAGCTAATTAGGTTGCTGCACAGGTGTACAGGGCAGAAAAAAGCTTTAATGTTAGAAACTTGATGGAGATTCCAGAGGCCAACCTCATCTTTAAAGCAGTGGCGCCCAACTATCAGGCCACTCCACAGAGGAAATGAATACCGAACTTACAATATTATCAATTATTACTTGATCTATGTTTTATTGTGGAAAACACCCAAATTCTCTCTGCAACATCCATCTATGAATTACCGTAAATTCCGGGTTATAAAGCGCACCCGATTACAAGCCGCACCCACCTATTTTAACGTACTCAAATGTTTTTGTACATTCACAAGCCGCATCAGCATACAAGCCGCTGCCTCGACAAAGCGCGTCCTGACTACCAGAGTGTGCATGGCTCATTACCACACTGTGGGCAGGTACTGGCCTTGTCTCAAGCTCATGTATCTAATTACACCCACATCTGAAACAGCATGCACCTCTATTCTGTTCACAAGTTCCTCAGTTATGGGTTTTTTTATTTGATTTATTTTTTATTTTTTTTAACTTATTGACAAACTAGGTATCATACATAAAATTACTAACAGTAACCATATAATCAACATTCCATCCCTCAGTTATGATGAGGAAATTTACATCCGCGATCCCCCATTTCCCATGAGTCTTAGGGGCTAAAGGCGGGGCCAACGCCCGGCTCGCCACACTGTTGTTCGTGTTTAAGAATGAGCAAGGAGCAGCAGTGCATGGAGGGGTGAAAAGGAACAGCTCTCCTTCCGCTTGTGTCGCGGCAGCATTATGGTACTAACGGGGCTGGTTAAAAAACAGCGCGGCGCGTTCGTCAGAAGCTTCCTTTCACAACAAACACTTGTTGCTCCCCGGACGCCTCTGCGCTCCGCGCTCGCCAAGCGGGCTCCTTGTCTCCCCTTCCTATCCGAAAAGCTCACATGGTGGCTGTGAGCTTTTCAATGCAAAATTCCGCTCAGTCAGAAACCGTAAAAACGACCAAATGGATTTGTGTTTCCAGTCGTGTCCCGACAAAATAAAGGCTGATGTTATTCACACATATTTACGTGCAGCCAGCCGAGTCACTATGACTCAGAGGTAAATACACTTCTGAGCATGCGCTGTTCTCTCCGTCACGCAGCTGACCGGCATTTCCATTTACTGATGGGGGATTTTTTCACGCTGCTTTTAACGATTGCTTTTAACTTGAAAGCTTTATCATATTGTAGCGGCGATCAAGTGCACGTTGGGTCTAATGGCCCCAAAGGATTCTGGGATGCGGCCGGGCATGCGTGTTTCTTTTTGTTGAACCATGACTGAAGTGTCTAAGACCTGAAGTGACATCCATGCTGTTTGGCTGCTCAGAGGTGTGTTAAAAAAAATGACTTGTGCTTGGTGGTGGATGGCGCATACAAAACGATTCACCGAGCCCGAATGTTCGTACATGGTGGCCGCCAATCAAATCAATAAATTAGCCGCGTCACAGAATAAGCCGCAGGGCTGTGAGCGCAGGAAAAAAGTAGCGGCTTGTAGTCCGGAAATTACGGTACTCTCGGCGGAAGTCGATGCAGGAAAAAAGTAGCGGCTTGTAGTCCGGAAATTACGGTACTCTCGGCGGAAGTCGATGCTCGCGTCAGTCATGTGTCTTACTTACTCACTCACATTACCTCCTCAAAGCGGCTATATGGCCAGTAATATCACTGCTACTTTGAAACAAGCCTATAAGGAAACACAAGAGACTTTAAAGAAAAAAGAATGCTGGATTTAACAGATAAGACTAGGAGTCCCTCTCTCTCAACACCTAAAGTTGGAGCCTTAGTCTCAACTGTCAATTTGGGTGGATACAAGCTGTCTGCAGAAAAAAAAAAAAGGGGCCAATCCTGGGGCACACAGGATTTTAAGGTCGTAGACCGCTCAGTGAGCCCATACGGTAAAAATCTTCATGCACATTTGTTTCAATGGGAACGCTCTGGATGATAGATCATGGTAAACACTTATGTAACACGAAAGGGGGTGAAACAGGTGAGACATTGGCGTGTCATTCAGATTTTTCCTTTTTTGAACCCCTCTGAAGCCTGCACACCGTGCAATGAACCCTTTAATGCTGCTGAAGTGATAAACGTGTACTCCTCACACATAGCATGACGTGCGTACAGCATTTGTGTGTAGTCAAAAGAAGCCAGGGAACAGACCTTAGGGCCCCATACAACTGCATCACCATCACATCACTGCATCATCATTGTAAACCCCTTTTGGCTTGTTGTCTTCTTTTTAAACACCAGACATGGTTCATTACAACATATAATATAATGATTATCACTGTTTGATAGGTACAAAGTTGATGGGAATAATTTCTCCAATCTTATTAGTTACAGGTTTATCTAAGTAAAGTTTTAAATTCCCAATAGCTTTAGTGACTGCTGGTGTTGATAACAACTTCTGCTGTGATATTGTCTCGTGAGACATGCTGCCTAGAGTAACTGCTTCATGTTCACGGACTCAGCTGATTGCATAGGTTCTCTATGTAGTAATATGTTCTTTTATGAACTAGCAACCTCTGCGTACACCCCGGGCATGTGTGACGCGTTCAAGATCACGCTGAACGTGGGTTTTTGAACATGCTTTCAGTATATGGTGTTCATACAGGTCTGTCGCTACCTAAGACCAGAACATGCACTCACAGTTGAAAGAGACGGGTGTGAAATGTCGAGGAGGTGCAAATATGGTGAATGTTGTTCCAGGCTTTTTCTTTCACAGCCCTGTTTCAATATATGAAAGACTTGCTGTCATAATTCCAGCCGGACACAAACTACAAATTCTACACAAACATCACTCCCAAATCCAAATCCCTGATTAGTTAAAGTTGAGCTGATTTAACTTTTAATGTGCGTTCAATGGATGCACGTTTTGTATGTAGACCCCAAAACTTGACTTAAAAACGTGTTTAGCGACTCATGAGCACAAGGGTTTTGAATGTGGTAGCTCGTGTTTCTTGGGCCGGTGTAAACGTACCATAAGAGAGATGCGGGTCAGGATGTGGATCATGTTGTATCTGGAAAGCAGTCTTTTTTATACTCTGATGTAGTTTCAGGACTGCAGTTTTCTTCTAGAATTCTTAACATGTTTAAAACATATTTTCTTTTGTCAAATTCTGCAAAAACTAAACTATAGGACTCAATGCCAGATTAACAAATAAAAAACACAAACTCTCTTCTTTATGGTCAGCTCTTATCTGCTAACAGTGGGGTTTTAACATTCTCAAGTGTCATTAATTCAGCTTAATCTGGTCTACTTCCAGCTCACAGGATTTACTCAGCATCTTCTTCAGCTGATAAAAGACTAATTTGTCAAACTTGGCCAACTTTTTTTCATTTAAGGCATTAGAACTAATAATAATGGGATGACCCACTGCTTGGTGTTCAAGCAGCTGGTTGGGGCCACCAGATGTATCGGTGGATTCCTGTGTTGAGCAATTGACTGCTCAAATTCATAAGCATAGGCATTGACTGCAGTCCTGATTCGTAAGCTGCATGATTGACTGTGGTTGCCACAATAGCTGCCAGCGGTGAAAGTGGTGGCTGACAAACGACAGAGTTGAGTTGGCGGAGGGGGAAATTACCCGGCTCTCTGCAAAGCCACCCGACAATCATCCCACATCCTCGTGTCTTTCTCACTACCTTTTTACTGCCACACTCAATCACTGCCAAACAGATAATACAGACAAAATTTCCAGCAGAGGGGTTTGTGTGGAAATGTGCAGATGAGCATGGAGTTATTACACCCATCAGTTGTGCTGCTACACAGACAGAGTCATTTCAGATTCGGTCTACAGGCAAAATAGCCTCCCTGGTGCATACACAGAACAATCAAGACACCTAAATGATTATGAACATCCATAAGCTATTTTCCATAACAGGCGGCATGCTACTGACTATAACAAAAATTAATGTGACAGCAGGAAATGAAGAAAAAAAATGAGCACATAATGCCATTCTTTGCTTTTCCTCTAATTTAATTGTCCTGAGAAAACCCAATCACCAAGTGCTGACTGCTTAAGTCAATTTATATTATATTTTAATTGACTGTGCAGCAGTCAGGTGGCAGCCATTATGAAGAGTGGGAGAAGAAAACACCCCATTATTCTTCTGGAGTCAATTAATTGGTAAAGTCCTCTGTGAGGGGCTGCCCCTCTTCACTCCCTCTTCTCCGCCCCTGTAATTATTTTAAGGCACTTTTGCAGTTTTCAGGCAACAGCATGTTTTATCGATCGTGTTTTTGTAAAGCAACAGTTCCGTTTTCAAGAAACTTTGGCTGCAATTAGATTTGATTTCAAATTCAAAGGTTTGTGGGATAATGTTGCCAGTCTCAGTCTGTGCAGAAACAGAAAAGAGATGGGAAGAAGAGACGATGGCTGCCTGACATTAAAGGTGTTGCTCCGACAAACATCCACAGGCTGCCTAAGGTAGTCTCACCTCACATTGACCACCAGCACTGACTAACACTGTCTCAAAGGGGGGGAAAAACAGGCAGCAAAACGTCCAAATCTCAGGAGAAGATGAAAAACATAAAACAGAACATGGAGGTATGAAGACAAAGCAATTTAAAGAGAATCCACAAAGGACTCAGCTTGGAGTAAAGCTAACGGTAATTAGTGGGAGGGATCTGTTGAGAACATGGATTTCGTCACGTGACTGTGCTTTGTTTCCACTGTTGTTCTGTGAAAATTAATGAGCAGCAGTTTGTCTTAATTATACTTTAATGGAGCTCAGATGGTCTGTGCATACATTTGTGAGCAAAGACTCAAATGCACCAGAGTCTCTTTCCTCTCTGATCTTCTCAGATCTATTATTATTCAGCGAGCATGCTGCTCAGAGCTTCCAGTCAGTCTTTTGCCGCAGCAGCTGGCAGCTTTGGTTTTATGGGAGACTATCTGTGACATTGCTAACAGCCTGCTGCTGACACTTGGTCCTGCTTCATCCTCCAGTACAAAAGGGTTTGGTTTTATTCTGATATGCCGTAGAAAGGTAACAGTACTGTAAAGTCAGTGTTACATCACTGGTTTACCACAATGACTCAGCTCGGCTTACTCCACAAACCTGATCATTTGACCTGTACTGAACATCAAACTCATTTGTTGACGCTCTTTGTACATGAAAAAGCATTATCAGTTACCCTTATTAATGTATTTTATTGTAAAAAAATGTTTCAACTAAAAGTCTCAGTGCTGGGTTCAAAAATGTACCCACCTTGTTCTGTGACCTTGTGAAAGATGTCTGGAAAACGGATGAATTCATGTTAAGTTTAGCATCTGTACTTTGACCTGAAATTGCATTTTCTGACAAACAGAGGCCAGCCGCTCCCACTCCTGACACCTGGGAACAAAGGGCAGCTGCACAGCAGGCAAAAACACAACCGAATATTTTAATGAGGGGACGCTTCTGTTGGAAGACTTCATGAATCATTTCAAAGAGCAGCTGTGCTCATTGTAGTACATATTTTGTCTATATGCATGCTAGTATATAAATTATATTCAGTAATTTTTATAATTTTAGGTGTCCCATCCCTCGAGTGGAGCTTCCTTGTTTCCTTGCTGTTGTGTACTCCTGTTTGCAGTTAAATGATAACAACTAAACTGTGGATGAACCTTTTTATTTGGTTTTGTTGCTGGTTCCAATCTTGATTGAGGGACATTTGATTCTTTTCTACCTAGGTCATTCCCTAAAGGACCAATGAGCTTCATTCAAAGCTGAACAGGAGGCAAACTAGCCTAACGCTTGATGCTGAGTTTCAGGGCGGAAGGGATTAGGTTTCATGAATTAAAGTTCTTGACCAGAATGGTAATGTCAAATTATTGGTAGAGCAAACACTTGGCCACTGACCTGAGGTTTCTTGTCCAAGCATGTGCAAAGAACTATAAACAACCATCAAAGACTTTAGTCCACAAGATGGTCTGTAGGGGGGGGATCAAATACAGACACGTTACAGAGCTTGACCATGCAGGACCCTAAAGATCAGTAATAATATTTTATATTAAAAAGCAACCGCAACACAATCATTACAACAAAGAGGTAGGAGTTGGTCTTCAATCCTCTTAAACTTGTTTGCAAAGAACTTGTGGAATATATTGTCGTCAGCTTTGCAGGACACGAGGGTTATTTCGGCTACAGGACAAAAAAAGAATTTATAGTGTTAAACCGATTTTAGGGCTCTTCTCTTTCGAGGATATTATCTGGTGGAAGTAGTAAGATCTAGTATCATTTCACCACATCATTGTATGAAGACAAGAGATCCCTTTGACACAGGAGACATTGTCTCCTTAAACCTTGTGCTATCCTAGGCCCTTTGACATTGGGAGTGGGGTCATCTAGACCCCACTAGACAATGAGCTTAACTTTTTTCTTCAATGATTTGTGATCTTCACGTCAATGGTCATCTTGACCACATAGGATGGCACAAGGGTTCAATTTTGAATGGTTTCATTAATCCAGGGACACCCTTTTTTCTGTAGTGAAGTTGGATTTGACAGCAGCAAGTTGATCCAAAATTGTGACAGCGATCACTAAAATGATCAATCAGATTGTTAATATAATGTTCTCATTCAGCTCGTCAAACTAAACATCAAGTTAAACCGTGTTGAATGAAGAAAGAGTCGTCGTAAGAGTCACCATTTACTCCCACAATTCTTCAACAACTTTCGGTGAAAACTGCAACAAATATTACAAGATAACATTCAGTATGTAACTTCACAACATGTTATATGTGCAGTCATCAATAAAGCTTCATATTTTAGTATCTCTGTAAAGACTAAAATATAACTTTAAATATAAAAACTTCTCCAAACTATCTTAAACTAATAACAAAACGCATTATTTAATTCCTTAACATTCTTAAATTCAAGTGGATAAACTTGCAGCATTCCCTCTATGATGATGACATTGTATGATCATGGGTTAACCTCAGCACTCTCACAGGGTCTGTCATGCTTGCAGGAAGAGCCAAGAAGAGCCCGGAAGATTTTAATAGGAAGTGATGTAAACTAATGGCTCTTTCAAAATAAACTTCTTATCTGGAGAAACTTAAATTTTTGCTTTAAATGCTTTAAAAATTTACTGTTAACATCCAGACATTCCTCAAATAAGTGAGGGTCAAACATAGATAAAAAAAAACATCCACCAGTGTTGGCTGTGATAATACGCCTTTGAGACATTTTGCTTGAGGAAAAAGACACAAGAGTGAAATTTAACTCAATATGTACATCCTCTAATGTTTGAAATAAGAAAGCTCACATTCTTGTGGCAAAAGCACAGGTAACTCCAAGCAGAGAAAATGAATGACTGTGGAGTTTATTGTTATCTGTGCTTGGAGACTAGCAACAACATTTGGACATTTGTTTGGTGTGTGTTTTTTTTAATTTTTGGTGTTAGTCTATGGGAGTCCATAGCAGCCATACCAGTCTATAGCAAGTACGGGGTGGGTATCGATCCGATACCAAGAAAATATAGGACTAGTACTGGACAGATTTCCATACCGATACTTTTTTCTTAAAATGTTTGATTACAGAAAAAAAATTGTGTCCATTAAGTGTATAATAAAACACAGGACAGAGACTTGCTGTTTATGCAATGACTGGGGGTTAGGTCTGGTTTTTAAAAATAAAGAATTTAGACAATCAGAGCAAAGTTTGGGTTGGCATCCTACAGGCACTTATCTATCAGTAATATATAATAATATAATTGAAGCAGTGACAGTGTAGATGTGCCAGTGGTACTGCTGGGCGATGCAGCATATCCTCCTCTGCTGTGGTTGATGAATCCATACCCTGGAACAACACAAACTACTGCCGCACAGTTTGAATTCAAATGTTTTCTCAGCATGGCTGTAGGGAGAGCTATTGGTTTACTGAAGGGAAAATGGCCTTGTTGGATGAATATATGACTGATACATCACCAACATCAACTCAATTATCACAGCTGGAGAACAATGAGGAATGCGATGAAAGGGCTGGAAATGTGTGGTCGCTGGGGGCAGGCACAGTGGCAAACACAGCAAGAGATGCCGTGTCTTTGCATTTTCCAAATTTGTAAAATCACCCTCTTTCCTTTTTTCCAAAAGACTAATTGTTACATGCTATACAAAAGCACAACTTGTCTTTTTGTGACCTTGTTCAAGTTTTTTCTTGTTTGATGCTTTAAATGAAAATTTGGATTGTTATCTAATCATAATACATTTTGGTTTTAACCAGATAGTGTAAAACACAATTGAATATTTCTCTCTCTCTCTCTCTCTCTCTCTCTATATATATATATATACCCAAAAATATATATACATATATACAGTATATATACAGTGTATATATAGTATTTTGAGACTAAAATACTGTTTAATAAACATTGAATTATGAACTATTAGTTCATGATATTGTTTATGTACCAATAATTTAAAAACTACACAGTAACAGTACACAAAATACTCTAGTATTAACAGATGAGGCGATTTGTTACAAAAACAGAAGCAAAAAAAAACAGTGACTATGTTTTTTTATGCTCTGCTGTAAACCGTGCAATGGGGGCAGCATGTCATTCCTAAATCGCTCTGTGGCCACCGATCAAGAAGCGTGTGCTACAGGAAAACACTTCTGGTGGGGTCAACTGCGTAGGCACTCCAGTGGGCCGGAGTGGATTCTGCCGGGGACTTGACGTGCCGTGGGGCAGAAAGCGACTTTCTGATAACAGACAGAATTTGAGCTCAGTGTACAGTGATCCCTTGCTATAACGCGGTTTACTTTTCACGGTTTCGCTACTTCACGGATTTGCATCGTGCATTGTGTTCTGCATTCTGATTGGCTAAAAAGTCACTCCGCTTCTTCTCTAACTGTGCGTCAATGACGTTGCAATTTAATATGTACACGAACGTAAATCAGCTTGCCAAATTTACATTATATACGTGCAAATTCTCTTGCAATTTGGAGTTTCTCTAAAACCCATAGAAAAAAGAGCGACAACAACTGCCTATCACTATGTTCTTCTCCTGAACAAACACACCTGCACCGCGGGCTTCAATAGAAGAAAACACTGCAGAGCGGAGTCAGGATGCAGCGGCTCAGTCTGAACAGCAGTGAAATACACCTGAGTCACTATCTGTCCGACTGTACTTTGTATTTTTTTCATAATCATTTAAAATTTTCTCCCGTTTAATCCAATTCTTCGGGTCGCAGTGGGCAGGGCTAATCTCCGCGATTTGAAGCCTTCTTTCCACATCGATGATTAAAATTATTATTTGACTGTACAGTAGAGAAGTTATTTGTTGAAAAAACTTTTCTAAAGTACTTTTATTTGTGAAACAAATGCTTGAGCCTGTAAAATGGTTTGTTTTTTCTTTTCAATTTACAATAGAGCAGGGGTCGGGAACCTATGGCTCGCGAGCCATATATGGCTCTTTTGATGGTCACATGTGGCTCGCAGACAAATCTTTAATTATAGTTTTTTTTTTTCATTAGACCAGTCCTTCTCGGGCGCGATGCGATGCCAGAGGCGCGCAGTAGTAGCGGTGCTTAGAGAGAGAAATCTGCGCCAGCGCTATCAGTTACTATTATCTATTATTTCACAGAGTTTGTACCAGCTGGAAACCTGTGAATTGACGTGCCTAAAACTGCGCGCTCTCGTCTCTGAGAAAGAGCGCGCAGATGCGGGGACGGGATGTGTGAGGAAGAAAGCAGAGGGTGGGGCTGAGGTGTTGTGGGGACCGGCAGCAGGTGAATCGCGCAAGGATCGTAAAAACGTAAAGCTCGCTGCCCGTCACTCACTGCAGCGTGTGAGTGTATGTTTGGCTCCCCGTCTGCTTGTGATCAGTCTTTGTCACATCTACAGAACATTCAGACCTAAGATCACGTTTAAAGTCTCAACGCCTGCACGAAGCAGAAACTCACCACCTATCAACCAGACTAGACCATCAGCAAAACTACCACGAGAAATACTCATCATTTATTAGCAACAGAATAACAATGTTATTAAAAAGAATCCACAGACTTATTGTACTTTAAAAATGTTGAAATTAAATCAAATGCACACATTCATTTGTATATTTACTTTTAAACAAATTGTCGCGGACTGAGTTGGATGGCTGTTGGGCCGCGTTAAAAGTTCTGGAGTTCATTGAACGCGTCAAGCAGAGATCTGATTGGCCCTCAGTTCTGTCGCTCAGCCTGTTGTTAGGTAGTTTGGACCAATGGGGTTCAGCTATGGGCCGAATCAGGGAAATGGGAGGGCTGGAGCGAGAGCAGGTGAATATATAGTTGGGAGAAGCGCTCTCATCTCGGCGGGAGAGATTCAGGAGTTGCTGAATTAATTGAACGGCGTTTGTTGCGGTCTGCAGTAATCGGAATAAAGAACTTTAAAAGAGGTTAAGTCTCCGTGCCTCAGTGTGGGGAAGGGACACTGCATTATTGCATGGCTCTTTCGAAATTACATTTCAAAATATGTGGCATTTATGGCTCTCTTGGCCAAAAAGGTTCCCGACCCCTGCAATAGAGTATTTAATTGTATAATAATTGTTAAAAAAATAAAGGTTTCTACTTCACGGATTTTGCCTATCACGGGTTCTTTTTGGAACGTAACCCCCGCGAAAAACAAGGGTTTACTGTATTCAAACACGCTTGTGCGGTGACGTATGTATCAGAGGATGTTTGATTGGCCGTCTTCCATGTCAATCAAGTCACATACTTCTCGGTGAGGATTTGGATTCGCTGACAGATTTTTTAGAAATATATTTTTGTTTTTTTGTTTATTCATCTTTGCTGTCCTTGAAGATCGACCGGTCGATCGCGATCGACGTAATGTGCACCCCTGCACTATAGTGTTGCAAAATCAGACCATTCAGAGGCCCTGATTCAAATCCCGGTTGTGTTTTCTCTATGCAGAGTTTCCCCCCGTGCATGTGTGGGTTTTCTCCAGGCTCTCACTGGCTTCCTCCCAAAGTCCAAAAACATGGTTCCTAGATGAAATGGTCTCTCTAAATTGTCCTTAGGTGTGTGAGTATGTGGCCCTGTAGCAGAATGGCGACCTGTTCAACAGGTCAACATCACAGTAGCTGGTTTGGCTCCAGCAGTGACCCAGAAAGGGATTCAGCGGGTTCTGAAGATGGATGGATGCTCATGGTTGACCTTGGGTCAGTCCAATGATTTGATGACTACTGACTGTGCTGATCACCACAGAGGGATCCAGAAGTGGTGGAGGATCTCACTGTTAACAGTAAGTTAATACATAATAAAAGTCAAATCAATTATGTATATATCTTAAACATAAATACATAATCAAAGTTTTATTCCCAGATAGCACAAAGGAGGGTGGGTGTAGGACATAGTCAAAGTCAGAGCTGCCCAATTTGATTCTTCAAGATCCACCAGTCTGTCTGATTTGCAGGTGTTTCCACATTCACAATGAACAAACACACCTGACCCAGGTAATTACCAGCAGGCAGAGCAGAGAGTTGAGAAACAGGCAGGGTGGTAGATCCTGAAAAGCTCTGGTATGGGTGCTCACAATGGTTGTGACCTTCAAACATAAAATATCTAAAGTGTAATCAGAGTAAAAAAAAAGAAAAAATGAAGTGGCAGTTAAATCAATAACTTACCTTTTAGAATGTTTGTCATGCTGCTGTTCTCAGCAGTGTTTACTGCTTGTGTCTCTGGTGTTTTGTGCTAAAATGACAAAGACCGAGTCACTGCTTGTTACCCAGTGTTTTATCAACAACGTCAAACCAAATAAACTTCTGCTTCTCGTTGGTCGAGCTTCCAATATCTGCCGAACACCTTAAACCTTTAAGTGTTCAAAATGTCTTTTTTTAAATCTCTCGTGCTGTTCTATTAAATGATGTGTTTTGTTTTATTAAAATTTTAGTCGCTATGAAAATAAGAAAAATATCAGTTTGGTAACGTTTTAAAGATATTCACAGATTCAGACTTCCGGCTTCAATAACAAATTTATCGATCAATTTATTGATTCATTATTTGCTTGATTACTTTATGACTGTTTGTTAAATAAATAAAATAAATATTGCAACACACTACAAAATTAAATGTGCAAAAGCAAGATGGATTGATTATTTCAAATTTGAAATGGTGCCGCTTTGACTAAAAGTTTCTCACTTCTTTCCATCTATTTAGACCCTGTTTGCATTCAATATTTATTGCATTCAAACATTTCTTTTGTTGTAATTTAATAAAGCTAAAAGCACAGTGTGTTTAAGATTAAACTCATATTTTTATTTGTTGTTTTTTTTTAATGTGTTGAAAAAAAATGAAAACAGCCCTGCCCACTCACTGCAGCTCAGTGGATACTAAAATGAAGACAGGTTATTTTGATTAAGTGTCTGCCCACCTGCAGCTGAAAATGGACATTTTTTTTCATGTCTTCCTTTTCAACCGTTGTATCTCTGAATGTTCTGCATCTGTATCCATTTTTGTCTGTACATGAAGAGCCCGATCTCAACAATTTGTTTACCAGTTTGTTCCTGTTATGTTAACTGCTCGATGAAAATCGAGTTTTTGACATGCACTTGTGGCATTTCTCTAATAAAAGACAACAAACGTAATAAAAAATCCTTTAAAATACATTTTTCTGGGTGTGTAATTTTAATAATTGACAGGTTCTGGTACACATGTTTATTTTGGAACCAAAAATATGTAACTTTTCACAGTTTTTTTATCGCTAAAGAGAAACTTATGAGACATAATTAGAAAGGGGGGGATCGAGGGTGGAGCTACTGAGCTCAGCACCAACGGCCACGCCCATATAGAGGAGATTTTGGAAACAGAGGCTTCAAACAAAAAATATAGCTTTGTAAGACACTTAAATTAAGGAATTATGGTCAAAAACTCCATAATCCTAACTAAAACACCATTAGGAACGTTTTATTTAAAAAAAAAAAATTCGTAGGCAATGAAGGTAAATAATACTAATGATAATAATTACACATGTTTGCCTTGTCTTGATAAACCTTATCAGTTGTCACTTTTCTTAAATTTATCTTTTTTCTTCTTTTTGGTGATTTGACCCTTGTGCTATCCTAGGCACTTTAACATTGGGAGTTGGGTCATCTAGACCCACTATACAGGGTGCTGAACCTTTTTTCTTCAATGATTTGTGATCTTCACTGGTGTCCATGGATTACATGAAATCTTTCCACCTTTATCCACCTTTGTCATGGTAGGAATAACATGTCAATGTAAGGGTGGGGTCATCAAAGATAGCACAAGGGTTACATTCCCACACTGTCTCGTTGGTGTTCAAGAAAGCTCTGTCCTTGGTCCAGCTCTTATCAATATCTGAACTCATCGACAACTTAGTAACACATGTCCAACTGCTCTTTAACGCAAAATTTCTAATCAGCCAATCACATGGCAGCAACTCAGTGCATTCATGTAGACATGGGCAAGACAATCAGCTGCAGTTCAAACTGAGGATCAGAATGTTGAAGAAAGGTGATTGAAATGACTTTGAACGTGGCATGGTTGTTTGTGCCAGACGAGCTTGTTTAAGGATTTTAGAAACTTCTGATCTACTGGAATTTTCACCCAAACCATACAGAAATGGTCAGAAAAAGAGAAAATATCCAGTGAGCAGCTGTTCTATTGGCAGAAATACCTTGTTGATGCCAAAGGTCAGAGGAGAATGGCCAGAATGGTTCCAGCTGGCAGAAAGACAACAGGAACTCAAAGAACCACTGGAACCAACCAAGGTCTGCAGAAGAGCATCTCTGAACGCCCATCATATCCAACCTTGAGGCAGATGGGCTACAGCAACAGACGACCACACCAGGTGCCACTCCTGTCAGCTACAGGGTTTGTACGGTCATAAAAAACCTGGAAAAGTTTTAGAAATTGGAAATGCAATTTCTAGGTTCTGGAAAAGTTTTGAAATTTTCATAATTTGGGTGCAAAAAAACTATTTAAAAATAAGAATAAAATAGTTTAACATGAGATTTGAATCTAAATAGTGGCAAAAGTTCAACCTCACGTAATCGATGATGGGAGTTTACGTTGACCTAAAGCAGTTTGAGTTGTCGTCAGTTATCATGAAATAATGGGAAATGTAGCTTTAAAAACAAGTGGCTTTTCTAGGAGAAGTATCAACCGTGGCTACTGTGAGACCCTGACCAGAAACGTACAAAATGCAGACTTTACTCCAAGTCCTTCGACACAAACAGGATGAGAGAAGCAGGGATGGTGAGAAACAGCAGCAGCTGCCAAATGCTGCAGAAGCCAGTTGGTCAGAGCACTTTTTTAAAACATGTAATGATTACGCTACTTTGGAAGCGTATTGCATTCAATTAAAAAATAAAAAAACTGGCGATCTTCATTCAAATCTTTTCCGTGATTTTCTCTCTAATATTTTTAAGAAATGCAAAAGCAAAGAACAACACACAGGCTGGGCTATAACCTCATCTGGTCATGAACGGGAGATTGACATCATGGATGTGCAGCCGACAAATCTGCAGCAACTATGTGATGCTATCATGTCAACATGGACCAAAATCTTTGAGGAATGTTCCCAGAACTTTGTTGAATCTCTGCCACCAAGGATTAAGGCAGTTCTGAAGGCAAAAGGGGGTCCAATCCGGTACTATAAAGCTATACCTGATAAAGTGACCGGTCAGTGTACCGGTGTTTATAAATGATAGTATTTGTGCAGGCAAATCACAATAAGTATGTGACTTTCTGAATGTCTGTTTGATCTTCCAAGTCCTAACAAAATATTGTGTTTCCATTTATTAGAATTAGTCTTACTGTTAAAATTATAACAAATTGGGATTTGTGATGAAAAAATCCTCCAAAAAAAGCCATGCACCCTTGCTTTCTTTCAGTTTTAAATATTGTTTGAAGATCAACTTTAGTGTTATCAATTGTGGCAAAAAGCTCAGAATTAAGGCCACACTTTGTAAGAGCTGGAAGTTTGTGATTTCAGATGCACTTGAAAGAAAATAATTTAAGGGATGGGCAAAGAGTTGGACCTGAAAGAAACGCATTACTTCCGTCTGCATAAATATGAGTTTGTTATGTTTAAATTGCCTTAATTTTAAAGCTACTTTTACTGTTATCATCTTAGTTCCACTGGCAAGTGCATAACAGCAGTAATGCAGTTTTATTAATATTGCAGGACGGCTATTTTTGAAGAGTCAGGCTTGTTTTAAAGTCGAAAAAATAACCAGTGCCTAATTCCAATTTTATATTTAAGAAAAACATGTAGTGAATGTTTGTTTGAGTGTGTGGGTGTGTGTGTGTGTGTAAAGAGAGGCTACCACTCTAAGAGGCTGGCGATTCAAATGAGCAGCACCTCAGTATGTGTCTGTGTAATGTTGCATCTTCTTCAATAAGTAGCCCAATGGAAAACCAGCATTGTTGCAACACAACAGGGTTTATTTTTTAATGAGCGACATTACATTTGAATGCACTGCAGAAAATGTGGATGTCACTTCCATTTCTGCATTATTCCACCCCCACGCTCCCACTACTCTTCTCTTGAATAATGAAGGACGGTGAGTGTGTTAATGGAGAGTGCGTGCTTCTTTGTGGGTTGCATGTTTTGTCGTCCAGACATGCAGGACACAAAGAAGTCAGAGTGGAGCTGGGAGGACAGTTAAAAGAAAATTTACATTTTTGTAAGAGCATTTTGCATTACAATTCTAAACAGATAAAAATGAACCTTTCAAAGCATTATAAAGTGAAGAAAAAGTGTAATCTGCATTATGACCCAATAATGTGAAGACATAACCATAATTTAATAGCAATATCTAGACTACTCGCTGCCAGTTACATTGTTTTCTTATGTCTTTTTTTCCACAATATGACAGAGCCTGGCAAGGTGAGGATCA
Source organism: Oryzias latipes (assembly GCF_053564925.1). Lineage (NCBI taxonomy): Eukaryota > Metazoa > Chordata > Actinopteri > Beloniformes > Adrianichthyidae > Oryzias > Oryzias latipes. Next base: position 11,148,514 of record NC_136252.1, read on the forward strand.
GGTGCAGAACCAGATACTCTACAATGTAGATGCTGTTAGTGGTCATGAAACAGATGTTACTCTCCGGTGGTCAGAATGTAGGAGGCTTTATGTGACAAAGAATAACAGGGATGAAATTTAGAAGTAAGGAAACAGACATTAATTGGCCAGACAATGGAAGAATCACAGCTGAAAACAAAGAATGACATGATGGCACGGTAAGTGAAAGTGATGGCAGCCCAAGGCAGTTCTGAAGGGAGGAGCAGCTAATCTTCTCTTTTAAAATTCACCATGGCTTCACTTTTACACAAAGCAATTTTTAAGGATTCAAACACATTTAATTCAATTTTATTTGAATAGCCCAATATTACAACATAGTTGTCTCCATGGGCTTCATGTAATTGTATAAGAACATGAAATCCATCATAAAATACAGCTAATGGCTAAACTAAACTAATAAGACTAAGCTAAACTGGGCATCCCTGCCCTTATACCCTCCATCACGGTAAGGAAAAACTGGACTGAGCTTAACTCTATAAAGCAGGATCCCTGTCCAAACCATAACCACCCTAACACGGGAACGGGTACCGAAACATTTTACAATTCCCGCCAATCATTTAAACCTTCCAGTGCTTGTAGGCTGGCTCATAATGGGTGGGGCTATGAAGAGGGGCAGAGCTGCAGTCCAAATGCAGAAGGTAAAGCACTCAAAAGTGAGTGGTAAAATACGTGTTTACTTCAGTTTGGGTGAAGACGGAGACTCTTGAAGTTCTTGAACGCACATCTCATAAAATGCTGCGTTCGAACGAACGGAAAAATAATTGTCCCGACTCACATAATACACATGAACATCACAAACAACAACATCTTCCACATGTATGCAGAAAAACTTTCTGCGCCTAAACAAAGGTCTTTGAAAAAGTGTCTTTGAAGTGCACCATGTAAGGGTAGACACCAGCATTACAGCGAAAAAAAACTTGAAAAGGAATATCAATAAAATATATTAAGTTTAGTGGACCAGATGATATAGTTTAACAGGTCGTATATGGCTTCTTGGTAGTAGTTTGCCCACCCCGTACTAGAACATATGTAGCCTTAAAAAGTATTGCACCAAAGTGAACCAATTAGATGAAAGGGTTCAATGCTTCATGAAGCTCAATCTGCCCATCACCAATGAAAAGCGAACAGCGACCCAGAGAGGCACAGACAATTTTCTGGCACTGATCAGCAGAGCAGCACCTGCTATAAAGGCCACAACATGGGAGAGATGAATGAATAAAAATTACCTGGTAAGGGTGCCTGTGGGGGGTTAGGTGTGTATTATCTCTGTTTTCAATTATTTCAATATATTTTTTTCATGAAGAACTTCTTGTGATTAAGAGATCAGCATGGAATTAGCTGAATGTTTCATTTAACTACAAACTCTGTGCAAAAGAAGCTTATGGCTGCTTCCTCTGCTGCTATTAAGTCAAAGAAATTTGTGAACTTTTGCCTGTTCATTAGAATTTCCTAGAAAAACAAACCAAATAAACAGTATATCACTGTCAAAAGAAGAAAAGCATTTTTTGAATCCTCTGAGACATCAGCATAATTGTGTTTTGCATTTTCTAGTATAAACAACTGCTCAGCATTTAAGTCATGCTGTCAGTTTGTGTTCATGGAATCAGTTCATTTGCTATTCCCTCTGTTGTTGTCTCTCTTTCTTGTCTTGGTTATAGTAATTATTTTTTTCTAGCTGCTATGTCCCACTAGAAAGTGTCATAATAATAGCAAACTAGAGCTGATAGATGTGTATGAAAAGCAACACTTGTAAAAGTAATGCAATGGACCATTCATGCTGCATACAAATTTACAGGTAAGTGGTTTCAAATTAATATTTTATTAAATTTAACAGGTCTCTGTTACTTACGTCTAATCTATTTTGTTTCCTCCAATTAAACATACAGTACCAGGAGAATATCTTAGAGATAACTGAATCACATAACTAACATCTGGTACCTCCCACTCTTGCCCTGGACTTTTCGAACTTTCCCTTCACACGGTGGAACAAAAAGGTTTTGGTTTGGCTTGATCAAACAGATTATGTCTTATGGTCTAGATTTTACCGAGCTTCTTCCCAACGTGATTGTGTTCACCCATCTATCCATTTTCTGTGCAAGCGGAATCTGTAGTTGCTGGAGCCAACCCAGTTTCTGTTGGGAGAAGGCGGGAAATATCCTAAACAGTTCGCCATTCTTTTACAGGACCACCCACAGTCACACCTAGGGAACAATTTAGAAGTACCATCCATCCATCTTCTTCTTCTATGCAAAGATGCTCAGACTTCTAATCGCTCCTCTGGGGGGGACCCAAAGTGTTCTCAGACCAGCCGAGAGACATGGTCTCTCCAGCATGAGTCTTGCCTGGGACCCCAGCCCAGTGGAACATGCCCAAAGCACCTCCCCATCAGGACCAGTTGCCCGAGCCACCCCAGCTAGCTCTTCTAGATGTGAAAGAACAATAGCTGTACTCAGAGTTCACCCTATCTCTAAGGGAACGCCCAGCAACCCTACGGAAGAAACTCATTTTGGTACAGTGACTGCATAACGGCGTAGGCTGCACCAATCCAATTATGGGCGTCAGTGGCTGAGGGGGTTGAGCGGGTCGTCCAATGATCGAAGGGTCCGCGGTTCGATCCCCGCTCCCCCCAGCCAACTGTCGTTGTGTCCTTGGGCAAGACACTTCACCCTCCTTGCCTGCAGTGTGGCTCCACTGGTGTGTGGATGTGCATGAATGTCCCGGTGATGGTCAGAGGGGGGGTAGGTGCGAACTGGCAGCCACGCCTATGTCAGTTCGCCCCAGGGCAGCTGTGGCTACAACAGTAGCTACCATCACCAAGTATGAATAAGGAGTGAATGAATAATGGACACAATGTAAGCCCTTTGAGTGACTTGAAAAGCGCAGATAAATCCAATCCATTATTATTGTCGATGTCATGCTCAGATCTTCCCTCATTCGTGAACCAAACCCCCAGATATTTGAACTCCTCCACCTGGAGCAGGAGCACTCCACCCACCCAGAGAGGGCAGACTACCTTTTTCCGGTGAAAAATCCTCATCCCAGCTGCTTCACACGGCTGCAAATCGCTCCAGTGCATGCTGGAGGTCCGGGCTTGATGAAACCAACAGGACAACATCATCTGCACAGACCAGAGAAGAGATCCCGTCGTCCCCAAACCTCTGGTCTCTGGCTGCACCTAGAAAATCCGTCCACAAAGACAATGAACAAAACCGGGGGGAAAAGGGCAGCCCTGCCGGAGTCCAACATGCACTGATAACGGGTCCGACTTACTGCCAGCTATGTGAACCAAGCTCCTGCTCCTGTCATACAGAGACAGCCCTCAGTAAGGCTTCCTGGATCCCATACTCCCAGAGCGCCCTCCAAATGCCTTCTCCAAATCCACAAAACCCATATCAAATGGATGAGCGAACTCCCAGGAAGCCTAAAGAGAGTGTAAAGGCCCGTACACACCGGAACGAATATTCGCCAGGCGTTATTCGCCAGCGTTTTTCGCCGCGTTTTTTGTGTTCACACCCAGGCGATTTTCGCTGACGATGAGCCGAGTGAACATGCAATTTCATTCCCTGACATTAGATGCCGCTTAATGTAAACAGAAATACTCCTGTACACAAGGTGGCGCTGCGCAACTTTACGCATCTTAAAGTCGCTTTTCGCTCAGAAGAAGAGAACAAGTATTTACGTGCTTGTCAGAATAATACAAAGAAAACATGAATATTTCAAGCACCAGTAGCTCCAACTGGTGCTTGGTTCGGGGATATTTTAGAATGTCCGTCATTATTTCTTCGCGGCTGTGTAGACGCTACTCGGCGTCTATGTTCTTCGCTAGTATGTGTGCTCAGCAAGGCAGTTTTGTGTTTGAGCGCCCCCAAGTTGTGTTTTACTGTAACTTCAGAAGCTCCAGACACGTGTGCAATAGCGCCATTCTCATTGCTCGAATAGATTTCGACGCGACGCGTCGAAAAAAAACCGCTTTGACGCGTGGCGTTTTTTCGCGTCGGTGTGCACACTCATTGGTGCCCTTTGTTTAGTCACGAGGCGTTAAACGTCGGCGAAATTCGTCCCGGTGTGAACGGGCCTTAAGGCTGGTCCACGACTAGGACAGAAACCCCGCTGTTGTTCCTGGATCTTAGAGATACCAATAAACCAGTAACACATGTTTTTGGACTGTGGAAGGAATCCAAAGATCCTGGAGGAAACCCACACATAGAAGAGGAAAACAAATGCAAACACCTCACAGAAATAACCCTGCCGGCATTTGAACCAGGACCTTCTTTCTGTGAGGTGAGAGTGTGAACCATTACATTTCTGTGTGGTACCCCATTTTAACAGCTTGAGCAGGACAAAGTAAAGTTTAATGAAATGCTTTGTTAAGTTGATTCTTGTAAATGATTGGTTTTCTTAATGCTCTTCTGTGCAGGTTGGCTGTTGCTCCTCCCAGGTGTCCTGCCCACTCACCCATGGGTCCATGTGGACCAGCAGCCTTCACTTAACATAACCTTTCCCAGTCTTTTTTTGTTGGAGATTTTTGGATTTTCTCCCTACTGCACTTCAAGTAATATGATAATCCAGGTAATCTAGCCAACCCTGGTCCTCTAGAGCAGTGTTTTTCAACCTTTTCTGAGCCACGGCACACTTTAACCTTAAAAAAAATCCCGCGGCACACCAGCATCCAAAAATTAAAAAAAAGGAGAAACTCAGTCTGTATTGATCTACAGCCCCTCCACAGTCTCACATACATTTTTGTGATAATTGTGGCAGAAAAAGCTGGAAACTGCAGCTTTTTTTTCTAAAAGATGCAATAAAAGTTAAGTTAGAAGATTTAAAAACAGTTTGAAGTGTGTTCGTTGGTTTCAAGACGTTTAACAACAGATCTCCTTGTGCGCTGTCACTCTCACAACCCAATGCATCATGGGAGATGGAGTGAGTAAAACGGCCGGCGGAGATCGCTTTTCGGAGCTTTATTGTTTTGTTCACTTGTTCTACGGTCTGATACCGGATTCTGTGGAAGGCTACACCGCTAAAGACGAGCTTTAGTTGGTATTTTTGTTAGAACTGAGCGACTTTACGAGCTAAATCGGGACAAGGAAGTGAAGACTTTAACCACTTCTGATTGGTCAGACTGATGACATGTGATTAAGCTCTCCAAAAATGATTGGTGGAGACAGTTAAAGCGACGGGACTTTTCCAAAATACAGCCGGAGCTGCAGCTGAAGCGTGATAACGTCATTCTTATCAAAATGTCTTTAATAAAATAAAATAAACGCAAAGAAAAAGTATTTTACGATCTTTTATATTCCTAACTCCTCAGTGTTTTATCAGGGCCTGTTTTGATGAACAGAGAGCTGAAATCCTGGAGATGGGAAATGTTGTTAAATCAGTTAATGAGGGCAATTTCCCACGGCACACTAGTGTGCCGCGGCACACTGGTTGAAAAACACTGCTCTAGAGCAACAATCCCGCCTGTTTTCCAGCCCTCCCTGACCAGATTCCTGCTGATTAGATGACTCAAGCAATGCCACATTGTGATTGGCTGATGCTGGCACCTAAGTTGTCAGCATCAAGCAGTCCAAGGAGAGCTGGAAAACAGGCAGGGTTGAGGGTCTTGAGGACCAGAACTGGCCAGCCATGTGCTAATCAAACAGCTTGTTTAACCCCCTTTCTTGTCATGGTTTTGTCATAGAACTTTTAAAAAACTTTAGAAACCTGCATTTTATTTATTTGTAGTTTTATGTGACAGGTTTTTTAAATACGGGAGTCAGCAGATCATGGCTCCTTCTCTGTCAACATAAGGTTCTTCATTTTTGCATCAAATTCCAGAACAGAAGATGGAGGCTTGGTTAAGCAGAGAGTTGTGAGTTTCACACCACGCAGGTGGATTTTTAGATGGCCAAAGTCATAGGAGTTCTAGAAGACTTTGGCTCCTGAGGCAACTGAGTACTTCCTTGGCTTTGCCTGTTTCAACAAGTGCCTTATTGAGACTTGGGCTTCTCTTCAGTTAGGTGTGTTTTGGTGATCAATAAGGAGAGTACTAAAGTTAAAAAGAAAAAAGAAAAAACAGATATCAAGCCAAAAAAATAACATTGGAGCACAGTATTATAGTTGTCATCTTGCAAAATGTAATTGAGAAAAGAAACCCTAACCTAACATTAGCGGTGCAACAAAAATGGCGAGCAATGTCAGAGCTATCCAGCCGTGAGTGACCTGCGGTGAGGTTGATGGCTGGTGAGGCACTGTATCCTCTGGAGTTAGATTTACAATGAAAGAACTACAATATTTCACCTTTCATCCAACGGCAGCTAACAGCTTATAAAATACACAAAAGAACAAATTTTTCCTACAGAGAATATTTATTTTAAAATTATTCATATGTACTGTAAACAAAATAAAGTATACAGATGTGTTCAGCTCAAATTTGACCCTCAGTAACCATTTCTGGTATTTTTCCAACTTCAAATTCTGATGCTTTAATCAGTTATCAAATGTTGTCTGGGAAAATGATCATAAAAATAAAAGGATTTCACTTACATTTTTATCCACACACTCCCATGTTATTTTTAAAAAACAAAAATTGAAAAACATGTCTGGGCTTACTTTGTGAGTCCATGCTCCGATCCTTCTCCACAAAAAGCTCTATGATCTGTTGGAAAAGTCTTCCTTATTTTCCTTTAGTTTACATGTCTTTCTCCCTCTCAATATTGACGTCTGCTCTTTCTGTTCTGTTTCTACAGCATCAGTGTAGCTACAAAGCAGCTGTAAGCTCACGCCTGCCCCCTGCTGGTGAGGCCAGCCTCACCTAAAGCCTTTTCTGCGGGCCTACAGCAGTGTTTTCGTCGCATGTCTCTGTTAACATTGGACCCTGCCGTCAGACATGAGGTGCATCACTTCAGAGCCTCACCCGGAGTTTCCGCTCCGTCTGCGATCGCGCAAAATTCAAATTCGGCGATTTTAACCTCAGCAACTGTGGAAAACTTGTTGAGTTGACTTATAGTGTATATTTAACACAGATCACTCGAAAATAATATTTACTTAATTTACCTTTTTTCTATTTTATCCCGATTATGACAGGTGAGGCGGTGCCTCACTTGCCTCACCTGCCAGCCGTACAATTTATATCCAGATTCCAGCTCAGACGAAGAAAACAAAAACGTTCACAGATCTATTTGTCTGCAGGTGGATGCATTAGAATGGGGGAGACTTTGGCCCGTCCATTTCAGTTTTACCAAAAATAGCTTTCTCAAACTGCATTTTTTCATCTGCCTATTGATTCATCCCGATTTAAAAAAATAACTCAGAAATGCAGTTTAAATCTTCGTGTTTTTTTTTTGTCATCTACCATCAGAAAAATTGATAATGTTTATATTTTCTATAATTAAAATGTATTTTAAATCATAAAGTCAACTTAATTGTCATGTTTTTACTCTTTTTTTGGTCCATTTTGGATTACAAGGTGATGCTAGAGTCTGCCTGTGCCTGTTTGGTAGAGATAATGAAGTCCAGGAACCCATCTCAGTGCTATCTGAGTCCAGTACACTCCCCCCACCCCAAACAAGCACAACACATGCAATCACCACTTGGAAGCAGAATTTACAGATGTAGGCCATGTTGCCCTGAACACACAGAAAGACTTGATGGGTCGGAGGGAATACAAACGAAAAGAGGCAAAGCAAAACTGAAATGATAGAGGGAGGCGGGAAGGCATGTGTGTATGTGATGTGAGATAAGAGGAGCTTTGCTGTAAGGCTTTTGAGCTGACCTGTGTGAATGTGGAAAGAGCGTTAGACTGAAATTTAAGGAAAAAAGGCCTGTGCATGAATGTTTGACTCACCAGTCAGGAAACTATAAACAAGAAGACAGACACAATGAAGGCTAGAGGGCCGATGTACGAGATGTTTGCAGAAATGTAGTCCTCAAATGATGAATTCTGACGTGTGGACTGATTAAAGGATCCATGTTTGACATGGTTGGCAGAACTCAATTACTAAAAACAAATGACTATATATATAAAATGTCACTGTGGTGTACAGAACATTTGACACACTCTAAATTCTGCACCATGTTTTATATCAGTTTATCCTCAAATTATATTGTTTAGTTGTTTTAGAGCAATCAATATGTTTCTAACATTTGTTACTAACATTTTATTGAGGGAGGAGAGTTTGTTCCCCAAGCTTAAACATATTCAAATGCAAAAAGAATATGAAAATGTCACTGACTGAAATAAAAAATGACAAGATAGTGGAAGAAAGCCTAGGCGAGTTGACATCGTGTCATTGCACCTTTCACTTGCTAACATGATGAACCTTAACCTAACAGAAAAAGATTTTTTTCAAAAGCACACAGTTTTAAATAATGTCATTTCTCAATAGATAGTACATTGAGTGTTATCACTGAATTGACAGATTTAACAGAGACATGCTCTTATTCTTCAAATAACAGATCTGCAAAACAAATAATTCCCAGAGGCTGAGGCACGACTGGAGAAAGAAACAAATGTTGTGGTTTTTCTTTATTAAACATACCGCAACACATTGTAAGACAGAAACATGTTTGGTGACTGAAGAAATAGATTAAAATGTGCAGAGAACTACCACTGAGTATGACTGTGGGGCAGACAGCATCAAACAGAACTGCATACAGGCATAAGGCACAGGCATAATTGTGGCATAAGAGGATATAGGAAGCGTGGAGGACCAAAGGTTGCTCTGAAAGCACTCGGAATTCTGAAAATCCTAGCATAGTTATTCCCATTTGGTGCTTGTAAAAATTTGGAGAAATGAATCAGAGAGGCATGAGGGAGACATACCACTAGAGGGAGAAATACTTACCTTTCAGTCTCTTAGATTTTATTTTTACAGCCAACTGTGTTCTGTTTTCTGATTGGCTGTGGACCATTGTTAATCAATAACCTCTGCACCGTGTCTCCTGTACAGTAAAGAATGTATAATAATGCATTTAGCTTCCCAAGTTTACATAAATCTTTGATCGTAATCAAATCTTTTAATTTATTCTGTAATACTGGACTTATTTTTCTTCAAAGATTTGAATTTTGTGGGTTTAAACAAGACAGAAACGTGTAAAAATCTTCACATTTATTACATTATTGTAAATAATGAAGTTTACTACTTTGCAGATTTCCATCCATTTGCTAGATCTGTAGCGGACACGAGGATGAGGTCTTTACCGGTAATGACAAGTGTCTCCTTTAAACTGTGAACCCTTTGCTTGGCTGTAATTAAACGTTTAAATATGTTGTGCAGTAGGAAGAACCAGTTTAAAAACAGTCTTTGCTGAAAACAGGTTCGCTACACTGACTTTGCTGCTAAACAAAGCAGAAAGGAAAAACTAAGGGAATTTTTCCCTGAGAATACACTGCATACCTGAAGAATAAAAGTCAGGGAATTTGTCAGGAAATCCTCAACCACAAAAGAGGAAACCCAGCAGCTGTGCTGGGTGTCTGGTAATTAACCAGGTGATTTTCAGGTTTGTCTGCTGAAGAAAGTTAAAAAAAACAAGACTTGACTGATTCACACTAAGGCCAAAGCACTGTTTTGACTGTGATTGACAGCAGAGTTGTAACTGGCTCTGAAAGAGTATTCACAGCAGGCAGCAGTAGATGTGGTTCAATTGTTTAAACACAATCATGGCTGTGTAGGTTTTTTTCCGTGCTACTTCATTTGAGACACAAACTAGGTGTTTTGCCCAATGTTTTACAAGCAGCTGTTTTTCATTACAACAACACAACAACAGCATTACTGCTTATGTGGATTCAACAACTGAATGAGATTTAAAAAGAGGAAATTACATTACTTATACATCTTAGTGAAGCATTTTAAGTTTTGTTTAAGATGACATGGCAACATGACAATCTATGGTGCTGCTAAAAGTATTAAAATTCAAAAGAGGCATGCAATTTCTGATCATTGTGTTTGTCAGTGATGTTTCAAAGACCTCTGCTTAATAATAATCTTGCAGATGCAGCCTGTCAGCACTGTTTCCCACAGCTCAGCTCATACATGCGAGACATGGAAGCTGTCTCTATGTACCTGTCTGTTATTTCTTATGGTTTCTTTAATTTAGTCATTCAGAGTTTGCTCTCGAGTGTGAAATTAGCTGACAATCCTACCAGACCAGTACTTACGCAGTCGACAACGCTAAAGTGAAACTTTGTCTTTCCTTTCCTAGTTTATTTTTCCTCCCTGACCATGTCTTCAAGTTTTGACACAGTCTCGACAGTTTGTTTCAGCTCTGTGTAATAGCAACCATTTCATCTGCATCCACCTGTCATGACTGACTTTACATGAGGGAACTTAAAAAGATTCTATAGCTCTTTTTACAGTAATTATAAGATGTTGATGCTCCTCATCTTACAACACTTTGGCGTCACTGATTAAAGTTTAAGGGTTTGCATGGGAATGCGGTGGTTAGTGGCAAGAAGTCCCTGGTTTGAATCCCACCTGGGATTTCTGTCCTCTTTGTATGTTGTTTCAGCTGTTGACTGGACGTCAAGTCATTCGTGGTGGTCACGTGTTCTAAATACATTGTCTACCTTCTCAAAGCGGCTGCTCTGAACACAAACAAAACCAGGATTTATTGAGATAGTTGTTCCCACGTACCAAGCCCTCTTTGCATAATTTGCGGCGACTGACTCTCTAATGTTACACGTATACTGATAATAAGGTTGCAAACCCGATGGATTCACGTTTAAAGTTATATTTAGAAAATACCAATTTTATGACAGTTGTATTATTTTGTTTAGCTTTTTTAATCATATCCTTTAATCATTAAGGCCCTATTCTGCATTTTATGCAATTAAAAAATGTATTTTGCTGAAACTTCTTATAGTACCGGCATAAACAAAAATTTGCTTTGACCCCTGACAACAACTCATCTATTGTTTTATTTTTATTTTTTAAATTATACTTATATAGAGCTTTACTACCTTCTTTAAAGGCCCAAAGTGCGTTACAGTCCCATTCACCCATACACACACACATTCACACACTGATGGTGGCACCACCGCCAAACAGTGACACCAACCTATATCCACCAGGAGCAACTTGGGGGTTAGTGTCTTCCAAGAAAAAATCAACACATGGGTGGGCAAGGCGAGAACCAAACCCGCAATATTCCAATCAGAGGTTGACTGCTGTAACCTCTGCACCTCTTAAAATTATTCTTTACTGTATGAAAAGAATACAAAATTGACATAAATTATCATTAAAGTCAGTTAATTCTATATCCATTAATGCTTAATTAGACATGTTCACTATTGAGACAGTGGCTAAACAAGATGCCTTTTTTCCTGAATACCGTACTCATGTCAATATTTTTGCATATTAAACTAACATTGTGAGGAAAAACGTATCAAATTACCCAATGTATCATGATTGACCCCTTTATCACATTAAAAACGTCTTTTTTGTATACTTTATCAAAGGGTTTAAAAATAACTTAATTCCAAAGATTTTGAATGTCCTTTCCATTCCTTCATGCTGTGGACTCTACAAGGTTAAAGTCTGCACTTTAATTCTGTTGTGGTTGTTGCCAGTGCCATGGCACACTCCAAATGCTTTTGGGTCTTGCTGCAGATCCAAGAAAGGTCCAAGTAACACTAAAAAATGAAAAGATAATGAATAGCAATGAAAGAAAAAAATAAGCCAAAATGTCATGTCTCTCTCTTATGTACTTTCTCTTTTACCTGTCACCTGTGTTGACTCGGGCTGCACTTCCTGTTTTATTTTGAAACACTAACTCTTGTCTTGTTTCAGGCCTTGTTACTTCCTCCCCTGCTGTGTTTCCCTTCAGGTGTGACTGTCTAATCCTCCCTTATTGTTTCCACCTGTGATTCCCTCCCTCATGTCTTAAATAGTCTGAGTCTCCCTTTGTCCTGTGCAAGTGTGTTTGGTCTTATCCAGTGCTACAACAAAAGCCTTCATCTGAGATTAAAAGCTCTAAACTCTGAATCTGAGTCCAGCCCTGAGTTCTGTCCTGAAAACAAAAAAGGAATAGTGTGTAAATAGAAACATCCACACTGCACAAATGTTTATTTGGGACCATTCATGAGCAAAATCAATGAAGATAGAGAAGAAGTTCTGATGAGCTGTAAAGTGTTAGCCAGTGGTTTATTAAAATTGAAAAATACTGAGGCAATGAGTCCATGAAAGGTTTCTGTCTTCCCAAAAAATTTTTTTTGGTTGTTTCCAGAATGATCTTTTGTTCCCGATAAAGGAGAAATATTGGCTTTACGTTCATTTCCTGGTCTGGCGTTGGTGCACGGTTCTATCTGTCTTTGCTTCCAAGTCCTGCAGGCCGTCTAAGGCTGCTGCTAGAGGATGGTCAGCAGGCCTAAAGACTCTTTACAGGAGAAGATAACACTCACTCTAATTAGATGTCTCATGGGAAACCAGGCTCGACACTCCTCTTCTACCCACAATGCCTTCTGTTGACTTTTTTTTGGCCAGCTTCTTACAAACAATAGAAATGAAAGATGCTGCCATCTTATAGGAGAGGACAGGACTATCTTGTTGGGGCAGATGCAGGCACAATGGAAAGGCTTTTCTTCAGAAAGCAATGAAGAAAAACAAACATTCTCATAAATTATTCTACATCTAAGAGGGCTGTTGGTAACTTTCTTTATTTGCTTTCTGCTGATGTTTGAAATCATGAAGAAAAGACAATGCAGCATGTTGAGGAGCACAGCCTGAATGTTAGAAAATTTGGTGAAAAAATAATCACACCCAGCATTTGAAGCGCTCATGTGATAAATAGAAATATGTGGGTCCTGACTGCCCACTAAAGGTGGAAGCTTCTGATGCTGAACAGATATGACAAAGAAGAGAAATTTGCATCGGATAATTTACAAAACATGCAGTTGAAGATGTTTAGTTTTTTAATGTGAAACAAAAATTGTACAAAATAACAGAAAAATTCAATATGCATAACTCTTCACTCCCTAAAGTCAAAAGCTTGTAGAGCCAACTTTTGCAGCAATCACAGCTCCACGTCACTTTGGATATATCTCTATGAACTTGACACATCCTACCACTGCGTTTTTTGCCCATTCCTTCTGGCCAAACTGCTCCAGCTCCTTCAAGTTGAATTGTTGGCTTTTCATCTGACCACAGATGTTTTATTAGATTAAGGTTTGGACTTTGACTCGACCATTCTAACACATTTACATGTTTCCCCATAACCCTTGTGCTATCCTAGGCACTTTAGCATTGGGAGTTGGGTCATCTAGACCCACTAGACAGTGCTCTGAACCTTTTTTCTTCAATGGTTTGTGATCTTCACTGGGGTCCATGGATTACATGAAATCTTTCCACCTTTATCCACCTTTGTCACGGTAGGACTAACACGACAATGTAAGGGTGGGGTCATCTAAGATAGCACAAGGGTTAACGAATAAATGAATGAACGAACGAGTGCAGTGTTGCTTTAGAAGTGTGTGCGTTTTTGAAGTTACCATAGACTGTATATCACTCGACAGTGTTACCCTTCCCCTCATGTTCCTAAGAGGAAGTAGCCACTGGTTCCATAAATCCAAAATCCTATAAACTTATATAAAGAATTATATATAGAGAACTTATATAGAGAAAAAAACACAGCGCTCTCTCTCCTGCTGAGCGCCATAAACAAACAGCAGCGGGTTCACCCCGACGGCGTTCACATCGTGGCAGGAGACTTTAATAAGGCCAACTTAAAGACTGTTCTCCCGAAGTTCCACCAGCATGTGAAGTGTTCTACAAGGGGGGAGAACACTCTGGATCATGTTTACACTAACATCAAGCATGCATACAGAGCCTCCCCCCTCCCCCACCTCGGGCAGTCAGACCACCTTTCCCTCCTGCTCTTCCCGGCCTACATCCCCCTCATACGCCGATCCAGGCCCACCACAAAGACCATCACAACCTGGCCTAATGATGCCCTTCCCATGCTGCAGGACTGCTTACAACAGACAAACTGGGACTTATTCCACCATCAGGAGCTGGACACACACACAGGAACAGTGCTGGACTACATACAGTTCTGCATTGGAAATGTGACTGTGGACAAAACCATCAGGGTTTTTCCAAACCAGAAACCCTGGATGACCAGCCAAGTCCGCTCCCTCCTCAGAGCTCGTGACGCTGCCTTCAGGTCAGGGGACAGAGCAGTATACAGTGCTGCCCGTGCTGACCTGAAAAGAGGAGTAAAAGCAGCCAAGGCAGACCACAGGATGCGCATGGAGGCCCATATTTCCAGCAACAACCCGCGAGAAGTTTGGCGAGGCATCCAGGACATCACCAACTTCAGGGGCTGTGATGTGTCCACAGCAGCTCCAGATGCTACACGGGCAGAGGAGCTTAACTGCTTCTTTGCTCGCCATGAAACAGTCCAACACCACCCCACCACGCCGGACCCACCCCCAACCCCCACCGGCCCCAACACACCCCCACTCACTGTACAGGAGCACGACGTCAGACGGGTGCTCCTAGCAGTGAACCCCAAGAAGGCTGCTGGCCCCGACGGAGTTCCAGGCAAAGTGCTCAGGGCGTGCGCCCATCAGCTCGCCCCCACCTTCACAAATATCTTCAACTTCTCCCTGGCCCAGGCAGCAATACCATCCTGCCTGAAATCAGCAACCATAATCCCTGTGCCAAAAACATCTCCTACCACCAGCCTCAATGACTATCGCCCAGTGGCCCTCACACCAGTCATAATGAAGTGCTTTGAAAGGCTGATACTCCAGCACATCAGAGACCACCTCCCCACTGACTTGGACACCCACCAGTTCGCATACCGCAAGAACAGATCCACAGAGGACGCCGTAGCCGTGGCTCTCCACTCCGCACTGAACCACCTGGAGCAGCAGCAGAGCTACGTCCGGATGCTCTTTGTGGATTACAGTTCTGCTTTTAACACAATAATCCCGGACAGACTCTGCAATAAACTGCTCACTCTCGGCCTCCCACCCCTCACATGCAATTGGATTAACAACTTCCTCACAAACCGAACACAAACTGTGAGACTTGGCCCCCACCACTCCTCCACCCGCACACTGAACATTGGGGCCCCACAGGGCTGTGTGCTAAGCCCCCTGCTGTACTGCCTATACACTTACGACTGCAGTCCAGCCCACAACAACAACTGCATCATAAAGTTTGCCGACGACACCACGGTGGTCGGACTCATTCCCAGGGGGGAGGAGTCTGCCTACAGAGAGGAGGTCCTGAAGTTGACAACCTGGTCCTCAGAGAACAACCTCACCCTGAACACCAACAAAACGAGGGAGATCATAGTCAACTTCAGGAAACATGGCGCGGACCCAGCCCCCCTCCTTATTAATGGGGAGCATGTGGAGAGGGTCCACACCTTCAAGTTCCTCGGCATCATCATTTCTGCAGACCTTTCCTGGACAGCCAACACCACTGCCATCATCAAGAAGGCTCAGCAGCGTCTGCACTTCCTGAGGGTCCTCAGGAAGAACAAAATTAAAACCAACCTGCTGCTGACCTTCTACCAGTCATACATCCAGAGCCTGCTCACTTACTGCATAACTGTTTGGTTCGGCAGCTGCACGGCCGCGGATAAAAAGAGACTGCAGAGAGTCGTAGAGACAGCTGAGAAAATCATTGGGTGCCCTCTCCCCACCCTGACGGACATATACTCCGCGCGCTGTCTCACTAGGGCTCAGAACATCCTCAAGGACAGTTCACACCCCGGCTCAGACCTGTTCAACCTGATGCCCTCCGGGAGGCGCTACAGAGGCATCAGAAGCAAAACGAACAGACTAAAAAACAGCTTCTTTCCAAAGGCAATAACAATCCTCAATTCCCGAATGCACAGATAAGAAACAAAAAAAAAAAAAAAAACATTCCTGTTAACTCTGTCCACAATCTGTCCACAGTGTCAACTATCTACCTCATTGCCACCTCTGCACTTTGACATGTCTATGCACAGTTTTTTCATACGCAATTTTTGCACAATTATCTCGGCACTCTCCAATACAGTTTACAGCTTATATTGCACACTTGTATATACTGTTTGTTTGCTTGTTTGATTTTATTATATTACAATGTTATCTTTACTACTTTTCCCTTCCTTACTGTTCTTGCACTGATGGTGATGCTTAAATCTCATTGTACTATGCACAATGACAATAAAGCCATTCTATTCTATTCTATCCTATTCTAGAATTAAACAGCTGTCAGAATAACCATTTTTTAATGATATTTGTTCTTTATGGCAAGTTATTCAATTCATAAACTGACCAATCAGATGCCTCAGTAAAAGCATGTGGTGCCCGCTGTCCCCCACCTTGAATGTTTGACAGATTCTCCTGAGCCGTTTTCAGTGGAAGTGGTGAGGACTTGGAACAAACTTACTCATGATTGGTGACAGTAGTTGCCCTAGAAAAGAGACTCAGATCAATTTGGGCCAATCACTGTCGTCTGGCTCAGTATCACGGAAAAATGCCAACTGAATTTACTGGAAGCCAAAGGTAAGGCGTTTTCTACAGGTGGTGTCACACCAGTTTGTCCAGTGAAATATGTCTTTGGAGGTTACTGTACTGCAGGAAGGTGAACCGCCGTCCTCAAGCACAGAGTGGTATAGGGTTTGTTCAAGACCATCATTGTACTGTACCATCCATATTTTCCTAAAGTCTGACCAGTTTTCAAGTCCAGGCTGCTGAAAAGCATCTTCACTGCATGATGCAGCCATCAAATGTGTTGAATGATAGGTTGGGTTTCCGCCAGACATGGTGTGTTCTTTGATGGCCAAGAAATTCAATACTAGTCTCATCAGAACAGAGCAATTCTGATTATTGACTTTTTTTCCTGTCTGTGAGTTTTGGTGGGCAGCTGTTTCTTACTAGTTCTGCTGTAGGGCTGTGTTCTTTACATTTGTTTGTGATGGATTTAGTGCTGCTGGGTATCATTGAAGATTTGTATATGTTTTCTAACCTAATCTTACTTAAATTCTTAACAATATTGTCCATTACTTGCTTGGAGAGTTTTTTGGTCTTCATGGCAGTGCTTGGTTGATGATGCTTCTTGCTTAGGCTGCATAGAAATTTCAGTGGCCCAACCAAAAACCTCAGAGATCACAGAAACCTTTCACTGGCTACGTTCACACCGCAGACTGAAACGACCCTATTCCGATTTTTTTTTTTTTTTGCCCCTATGCGACCTGTATCTGATCTTTTCATGACAGTCTGAACGACACAGATCCGATCTTTTCAAATGTGACCCAGGCCACTTGGGTATGTGGTCCTGAATCTGATACGTATCCGATCTTTTCAAATGTGACCTCCGTCTGACCAGCCAGGCCACATGAATCCGACCCGTACGTCATTGAGAGGCTACAAAAGTCATAATTCTGCATTGAAGTATGGGAATGATAACATAAACATCAACCATGGCGGACGATGCTGCTGAGACCAGGCAGTGGAAGGGAAGCGATGTCACCGATTGGATTAATATTTGGGATGACAGCTCTATTCAGGCCAAACTCAAGGACTCTTATCGCAAGCGGGCGATTTTTGAAAATATTTCCAGCAAAATGGCCGAGTGTGGTGTTGAACCTTTCCCGCGATGACTTTTTTTTTATTTCTCCCTTTCCGACCGTGGTCAGAAGCACCGGGGACCCAAGGTGGATCCTCCTCAGGAGTTCACTTCCCCATTCGGACCCCTAGATTATCCAGGATTTTCCAGAACGGGTTAATAAAGAGTCAATAGCATTTATTCTGGGGTAAACCTTCTTTTATTACCGTTAACCTTCCTCTGTAACACACAACATGAATGCCTGCCCACACTGCCCCCCCCCATTCTCTATATCGCTGCACGCGCTCTTCTCCTCTCTCTTTCACACACACACACGCACACACACACACGCACACGGGCGGCTGAAGCGCATACACATCCCCATTCCACAACAGTGGGTACAGACGATCCTGGCTCCATTGCCTTCTTAAAATGAGTAGATTGTTATTGTGCTGGCTCCTTCGTGAAAATAAATTTATAAATGCAAAAAGAGCTCAGCTGTTGACATCCATTGTTAACGTTAGCTACTTCTGCAAACAACGAGTGACGTCATTCACCCTTGAGTACTCTTCTGCGCATGCGGGTCAATTCTGGGTCATTTCACGTTCACACAGGAGATCACAAAAATCCGTATTTAATTGAAAATGTGAACGGCCTTGCAAAAAAAAATATTGTGCTTTATTTTTTCAAAAAAATCGGAATTGAGCATTAAGCTCTGCAGTGTGAACGTAGCCACTGACCCACAGCTGCAAACTCCTAACATGATTACCGTTTTATGGATTAGCCCTCAGGGCCGCAAGTATTTGCCTTCCTGGCCTGTTGGCAGGTGATACTGAGAGTATTTTACCTAGCACTCAATCCCTAGATCACAACACTGAATCTAAAATCAAAACTGACAAACAGGCTCGACCATGAAAACACAGGCACAACAGGAGAGCACATACTGATATACAGAAACCCATGGGTTCAGAAACTGAATGCCATCTAGATCCTGTAGGTTCATTGGGTCAAAAGCAGAGACCTCATCATGTATGCCCCATCCTTGATTTAGTAAAAACTTAATCAAGTGACTTTGTGTTGACTAACTGCTATATTTCAACGTCCTGCAGTATTTCTCGTGTGAGGAAACAAAATGGCAACAGCACGCCTCAGAGAAACAAGGTTCAGTTTTTATAATGCATTTGCATAAGAATGCTGAGCATGAAGCTGCCAAGTAAGAGACAGAAGGAAAGAGCATAAAAAGGATTTATGGCAGCGGTTTAATGGGACATGAAACATAACAAAGGCAAAGGACCCCTAAGGTGAGGAAGGAAAATCTGCCACAGGAACTCCTTCGGTCTGCACAATTTCAACTTTATCTGTAAAACAACCTGCATCTGGATGACAGCCTCTACCAACAAACACTCCAATCCACGCACACACACATAAACACAGGGAGGAATTTAGTTTGTTAGTTGATTTATTTATTTTACGCAAAACCAGATTAACACAAATCTTTCACGACATGGAGACACTGGTCATGCTTGGGTCCAAGAGAGGAAGCACAGAAACTCCAAATGAAAAGGTAAGGATGAAGACAAAAAAATCAATACTAGAAAATCAACTCTTGTGTTTACAATTTAAGAGGTTAATTAAAAAGTAAATTACACTCTGGGTGACATCAGTCTCTCTAACCCCTAATCTACTTCATTTATAAACTGCATGCCTCGATATCTGCCTTCCATCAGGTCCCGTGAAACGCAGGCATGCACACACACACCTGCACGCACACAAATGAAACAATATGACATTTTGGGACACAAAAATACAATGTCGGGTCTTTGAAAAGACAATGACATCACATGTTATTAAATTCCAAACACAAATAGGACTATGGAATAGAAGAACAGCCCATTTACTATACATACAACAAAGATGTAGCTCAGACATTTACCCCAGAAGGGCTAAATAACTACAAAACAGTTATAACAAAAACGTGTTTTTTTTTTAAGTATAAAAATAGTCCTAAATCTAATATCAACACAATGATAACAATGAATTTAAATTACTGCTGGATTTAAAGGCTGGCAACTTAAAATGACAAAAAATAAATAAATACGTGGCAGAAAACACAGAGGTCAAGCCAAAATAGAAAAATAATTGTACTCCTTTGCAGCTGTTTCTCTCAAAATCTTTTATATTTTGCGCAGTGCGTTGTGGTAAAACATCCTTCCACCTTCTTGCAGTGACTGTTCTCCATTTCGCTGGCTAGTTGTCCTTTGATAATTTGACTTTTGAAATGCCACATTACAGCTACTTTTGCCCTTTTCTTCTCCTGTACTTTGCTGGACCTCGTTTTTTTCCTTGAAAGTAAAAAAGACAAAGATTTCAAGTTTATTCCTAAAGACCTTTTCCTTATGTTAGGAATGTTCAGGGATGAAAGCTTTAAAGCCACTTGATTCTCTGTTAAAGGACCCTTTTTTCAGGGTACACGGCAGTTAAGTTATTCAGCATTCTTCACATAGGGCTGCTCAACCCTGGCATTTGAGTTCTACCACCCTGCCCATTTTCCAGCTCTCTCCACTTCTTGCTTCTGGTTACCTGGATCAGGTGTGTTCAGTCAAATTGTGAAAGCATCGGGGTCAGATTATCAGCAACAGGTAGTGCAAGGAAAGATACAAAACAAGCAGGGTGTTAGATCTGGAGGGAGAAGGGTTGGGCAGCTCGGAAGTATATTGTGAGCAAGCTTCCTGTGCATGTATCTACACTGACCAAAAATATAAATGCAACACTTTTGTTATTGCTCCCTTTTTTCATGGTATGAACTCAAAGATGTGAAACATTTTCCACATAAACCAAATAACCAGTTCTCTGAAATATTGTTCACAAATCTGTGATAGTGAGCACTTCTCCTTTGCCAAGACAATCCATCCCACCTCGCAGGTGTGACATATCAAGATGCTGATTAGACAGCATGATTATTGCACAGGTGTGCCTTAGACTGGCCACAAGAAAAGGCCACTCTGAAATCTTCAGTTTTGTTTTATTGAGGGGGTCAGGGGACTCAGACAACCAGTCAGTATCTGGTGTGACCACCATTTGCCTCATGAAGTGCGACACATCTCCTTCGCATAGAGTTGATTAGGTTGTCTATTGTGGCCTGTGGAATGTTGGTCCACTCTTCTTCAATGGCTGTGCAAAGTTACTGGATATTGGCAGGAACTGGAACACGCTGTCGTATACGCCGATCCAGAGCATCCCAAACATGCTCAATGGGTCACATGTCCGGTGAGTAGGCTGGCCATGCAAGAACTGGGATGTTTTCACCTTCCAAGAATTGTATACAGATCCTTGCAACATGGGGCCGTGCATTATCATGCTGCAACATGAGGTGAGGTTGTTGGATGTACGGCACAACAATGGGCCCCAGGATCTCGTCACAGTAGCTCTGTGCATTCAAAATGCCATCAATGAAATGCACCTGTTTTCTTCGCCCATAACATACTGTATGCCTGCCCATACCATAACCCCACCACCACCATGGGCTACTCGATCCACAACATTGACATCAGAAAACCGCTCACCCACACGACGCCACACACCCTGTCTGCCATCTGCCCTGAACAGTGTAAACCGGGATTCATCCGTGAAGAAAACACCTCTCCAATGTGCCAGACGCCATCGCATGTGAGCATTTGCCCACTCAAGTCGGTTACGACGACAAACTGGAGTGAGGACGAGACCTCGATGAGGACGACGAGCATGCAGATGAGCTTCCCTGATACGGTTTCTGACAGTTTGTGCAGAAATTCTGTGGTTATGCAAACCGAATGTTTCAGCAGCTGTCCGAGTGGCTGGTCTCAGACGATCTTGGAGGTGGACATGCTGGATGTGGAGGTCTTGGGCTGGTGTGGTTACACGTGGTCTGCGGTTGTGAGGCCGGTTGGATATGCTGCCAAATTCTCGGAAACGCCTTTGGAGACGGCTTATGGTGGAGAAATGGACATTCAATTCCCTAGTAACAGCTCTGGTGGAAATTCCTGCTATCAGCATGCCAATTGCACGCTCCCTCTAAACATGCGACATCTGTGGCATTGTGCTGTGTGATACAACTGAAGATTTCAAAGTGGCCTTTTGTTGTGGCCAGTCTAAGGCACACCTGTGCAATAATCATGCTGTCTAATCAGGGTCTTGATATGTCACACCTGTGAGGTGGGATGGATTGTCTTGGCAAAGGAGAAGTGCTCACTATCACAGATTTAGACAGATTTGTGAACATTATTTCAGAGAACTGGTTATTTTGTGTATGTGGAAAATGTTTCACATCTTTGAGCTCTTACCATAAAAAATGGGAGCAATAACAAAAGTGTTGTGTTTATATTTTTGGTCAGTGTAATTTAGATTTAGGCAAGGCAAGGCAAGGCAAGTTTATTTGTATAGCACAATTCGTACACAAAGTAATTCAAGGTGCTTCACAAAACGGAAAAATGCATTAAAATCACAATACATCATAGATATAATCAACGTAAAATTTTCTTTAAAAGAAAAGAAAAAAAATGATTTAGAAATAAAGGAAGGAAAGGAAAGAAAAGTGAAGATAGGACCTTTCAGTCATATACACGGCTAAAGAGAAATTTTTTAAGTCTAGATTTGAACATGAACACAGAAGAGGCCTATCTTACGACTTCAGGGAGGCTGTTCCAGATTTTAGCTGCAGAATATGGAAACGCTGATTCCCCTTGATTAGTTCTGACTCTGGGAATCAACAGGAGGCCGGCCCCTGAGGTCCACAGAATGCGAGATGGTTCATATGGCACTAACATGTCAGAGATGTACTTTGGTGCGCGGCCATGGAGAGACTTGTACACAAGCAGAGCTGCTTTGAAGTCTTTTCTTTGAGGTACAGGGAGCCAGTGCAGAGACCTGAGCACAGGACTAATGTGATCATACTTCCTGGTTCTGGTCAGGACTCGAGCAGCAGCATTCTGGATGTACTGAAGCTGTTTTACAGCTCGTTTGGAGAGGCCGGTGAGCAGGCCGTTACAGTAGTCTAACCTACTGGAGACAAATGCATGAATAAGTATCTCCAGGTCTGGCTTTGACACTATGTTTTTGGATTTTGGCAATGTTTTTCAGATGGTAAAATGCCGCTGATGATACTGACTTGTTATGGCTGTTAAATTTTAGGTCAGAGTCCATGATTACCCCTAGATTTCTGACTTGATTTGAGGGTTTAAGAGACAGAGAATGAAGGTAGCTGCTGACACTTTCACTTTGTTTCTGTGGGCCAAAAATAATAACTTCAGTCTTGTTTGAGTTTAGCTGGAGAAAGTTGTTCTGCATCCACGCACTGATCTGTTGGAGGCAGTGGCTGAGTGAATCCACCGGCCTATATTCACCTGTTGTCAGTGACACATAGATCTGAGTATTATCTGCATAGTTGTTATAAGATATGTTATTACTGCGTATTAACTGCCCTAGTGGCAGGATGTAGAGGTTGAACAGAAGGGGTCCCAGGATCGATCCCTGGGGCACACCACAAGTGAAGGCCATGTAGTCTGAGACACAACTCCCAATTTCAACAAAATATTTCCTGTCTTCTAGATAAGACTTGATCCAACTTAGGGCAGATCCAGAGATGCCAACCCAGTCTTGGAGTCTGTGCAGAAGGATCCCATGATCAACAGTATCAAAGGCAGCACTCAGGTCTAGCAGGATTAAGACAGTGACTTTGCCATCATCAGTGTTCAGGCGGATGTCGTTGGTTACCTTGATAAGAGCAGTTTCTGTGCTATGATGGGGAGCATCTCTGAACACACAACGAGTTCAACCTTAAAGCAGACAGGTTACAGCAACAGAAGACCACACCAGGTGCCAGTCCTGTCAGCTAAGAAAACAGGAAACTGAGGCTACAATTCACACAGACTCACCAAAACTGGATAATAGAAGATTGGAAAAACGTTGTCTGGGCTGATGAGTCTCCATTTCTGCTGCCACATTCGGATGGTAGGGTCAGAATTTGGCATCAACAACATGAAAGCATGGATCCATCCTGCCTTGTATCAATGGTTCAGGCTGGTGGTAGTTATGTCATGGCACAGGAAATATTTTTTAACATACTTTGGACCCCTTAGTACCATTTGAGCATGGTTCCAACGCCATAGCCTACCTGAGTATTGTTACTGACCATGTCCATCCCTTTGTGACCACAGTGTACCATCTTCTGATGGCTACTTCCAGCAGGAGAAGGTGCCATTTGATAAAGCTGGAATAATCTCAGACCGGTTTCTTTGACATGATAATGAGTTCGCTGGACTCAAATGGCCTCCACAGTCACCAGATCTCAACCCAATAGAGAACCTTTGGGAGATGATGGAACAATTTGCTTTCATGTCAGTACGGACCAAACTCTCTGAGGAATGTTTCCAGTACCTTGTTGAATCTATGCCACCAAGGATTAAGACAGTTCTGAAGGCTAAAAGGGGTTCAAACCTGTAACAGCAAGGTGGACCTGATAAAGTGGCTGGTAAATGTATTTGTATCACTATAACACACACAAAGACAGTATGCAACTATGCAAGTTTGGTTTCTTCCTTGTTTTGCTGGCAGCTTTATTAACATGTTTTCTGCAAAATATCACAAACTGAAAATTCACAGCAGCTAATTTTTTGCGTTTCATTAGAGGTCCTACTAGAGCAAATGATGCTTTTAGAAAGCATTGTGCTGGAGTCAACCATTTGGGTAAAAGGTTTTTTTGTTTTTTTTTTACTCAGTTGGAAGCAATCCCAATGATAAACTCATGAGGGGCTACGGAAAAAAAATAAAACAACCTGCCTAGAATATAAATGTGCAAATCAATGAAAAATTAAACTAAATTAAACTTGCAAACATTTGTGAACATATGAATTTGGAGTTAACCTTTCTTTCTCTCCTGAAACTTCACCCTGCCATCAGTGTCAGGATAAACATCCTGTGCAGAAACACATTTCAGTAAGACAACTCGTGCAGTAGTAATGATATTTATTTTCACATCTATTAGTTTTGCTTTCACAAACTTTGTTTTGCTTTCACATTCCTTTAACTTTGCATTTCACATTCCTTTAACTTTGCTTTTCACATTCCTTTAACTTTGCTTTTCACATTCCTTTAACTTTGCTTATCACATTCCTCTAGTTGGCATTTCACATTCCTTTAGTTGGCATTTCACATTCCTTTAACTTTGCACTTCACATTCCTTTAGTTTGGCATAAGACTCCATGCAATTCCATGAGACAAATTTCCATAAACTTTTGGGTAATAACTACCCTAACGGAGCTCACAGGTGGAAGCCGGGTGGGAGGGTGGGGCGACAAAAGCAGCGCTTCAGTAAAGAAGGATGAACAGCTTACAAACCTGGACTTAAATAGGACGCTGCACAGGTGAGTTGGCTTTACCGAAGTAAAGCCTGCCATAGGTGCCTGCCCCGAAATGCTCCCAAGGTCGCTTATTTACTGTCATTCAAGTGTGCAAAACACAATGAAATGTCCAAGAATCTTTTTTCCAGGTTGGCTGCCTGAATTTTGTGGAAACACCTGCCTTCTTCCTGACCTTAAATGGGCGCCATCAGTGACCAGTTCACTCCAACATCGTCCAGCACAGTAACTAGAGAGCTTACAATGTCATCAGCTGTTGTTGTGTCCATCAACTCAAGAAACTCCGCTGTGACGGTCTCTTCAACACCTCTGCTGTATATATGTGATGTTGGTGCTTTCAACGATAGCGACTGAAAATACAAAAAATGACTGGATTCCTTCATTTGGCCGCCCAAGTTTCCTCAGAGATGTTGCATCTGATCGAAATCTTTGACAGACTTATGTTGGGAAAGGTTGACTGCTTTTGGGGGCACAAGATTTCTGCAGCCTTCAGCATTTTTCAATAAGTTCACTATCCAAAAATGGTTTGGATGTTTGCTCCAACTTTTTTGCAATAAGGTGTCTGTCACTGCTCCATCACTGACGTCACGTCTGCAGTACAGGCAGGCGGTTGTTTTTTCAGTCCAGCTAATAGTTGGTAAATCTTCTCTTTTCTTAACGGCCCTGCAAATGGTGAAACGTTTCTTTATGGAGAGTCTCATATTGGTGCTGAATGTTGTATTCTTTGAGCACTGCGACTTGTTGATGACATACCAAGCACAAGGGTTGTGCATTCTGCTCTGTGAAAAAATACAAACTGTCAATTTTTTCTGGAAAGCTCGGCACTTCGACCTTTATTTCTTTTTGACAACATTTTGGTCATTATTGTGTCACTACTGATCATTCTTATAGCAACATAACAGCAGTGAGGCTTGCGGAGAACCAAACTGTCTCTTACCCAGACACAGAGCTGTTGGGTTTCGCTTTTGGCACACGCAGAAATAAGCTGTTTTACTTGTGTTGCTCTTCCTTTGCTCCCCCTAGTGGCAGAATTGCACATTTCGGTTGTTTCTTTAACCCTTGTGCCATCCTAAACACTTTAACATTGTGAGTTGGGTCATCAAGACCCCACTAGACAGTGCGCTGAACCTTTTTTCTTTAATGATTTGTGAACCTCACTGGTGTCCATGGATTATATGAAATCATTCCACCTTTGTCATTGTAGGGATAACACGTCAATGTAAGGGTGGGGTCTTCTAAGCACAAGGGTTAAAAAAATCATAACTTCCAACAGGCATAGAAACGTGCTTGTTTTTTAAACATCCTTATACTTTTTATTCTTCATGACTGGGCCAGATTGAACCATCTGGAACCATATGTTTGACCCCCTGGTTTAGATATTAAAACCATCCACTCTTTCAAGACACTGATTAAGCAACACAGGTGGAGAGCGGAATCAGGGTGAGAGGAGAGAGTGAGGAAAATAAAAAAACAAAACTCACCACTGAGAATGAAGGAATGAAGGCTGTGGAGGAGAAGACAGTTTAAGGAGATACATGAGTACTCAGCAAACATCTCAAAAGCAAAATAAAGATATTTTTCTAAGTACATAACAGAAGGCCATTTCTACAATATCTGTTTTTTGCCAAGGGAAGTACGAGTCCTATTACTGGATAAAGATGACCTCTTTTTTCATAATTATGTTAGCATTATGATTACTTCACTCATCATGATGAAAAAAAAACACACTTGATCCTTTTCTGATCATAATCTAAGTCCAACTACAGCAATTTTAATTCATCTTGGATCTGTTTTATTTATTATTTATTACATTTATTGCATTTTGATTGAAGTAATTGGGTGATTTATCTTTTTCAGATTTGAATAAATGAACCTGAATGAATTAAAAAAAAATAGAACACAATGCATGCTTTTGCAAGTTACTCTTTAAAGTATTTAAAACTATAAAGTTTCAGTCATCAGTTAATCAGTTTAAACTTAAATATCTGCATTGTATATAGATTATTAATTGCATTATATTTTTTCCTTTGCATTTTCTCATTTGTCAATATATGATGGCATGAAAAAGTTGAACCCATGAGTACGTGTTGCTTTCTCTACATTTGATAGTAAAGTTTGTCTAGCTTAGGCCAACCTAACTAGGCTTTTGAACTAAGGTTGCTCAACTGTCAACAACCATTCCTTAAAAGTGTCAGGGAAGACAACACAGCAAGACTAAAAATCTAAATGTTTTCATCACTGTTTGCTTCTTAGTATCATTAGAAAAGTAAAATACTTTGAGCTTTGGTCATGCAGATGTTATTGGAGGGGGAGCCTCAGAAGCTTATACACACATACACACCTACACACACACACTGAACTATCCCTTCATCTTCAGCTTGACTGATCCATTTCACTTCTGAATAGCTGCTGTTGGTTCCCGCAAAAGGTCATCAGCTGACCTTTAGCTCCACTTTCAGGTACCACAAATCTCAGCTGAAATAGCTGGATGTTTGTGTGTGCATTTGTTTGTGTTTGTGTGTAGGTGTGTCTTTCTGTTGGGCTTCCTGGCTTTATTTGTGCGATCCAGCCCTTCAGCAGAACGAAGCTGGCAGGCTCATTATCATCAGACTCCTCAGAAGCAGATAAGGTAGGGATCTATCGGCTTGAAATGATGGGACCTGAGTGGGCCTCTAATGGCTGTGGCGTTTGCCAGACTGCCCCTGTAAGTGGATTTCTACTGCGATCTGCTGTTTGTTTATTTGAGTGTCTGTTGTTCTGGATGCACTCCATAGAGGATACAAATTACATTATTCACGGCAGGCAGGCTGGTAATGGCAAGGATGAATGATGGCCCCTATTTCTCTCCTGACAGAGAAGGTCGAGAGAGGAGCTCTATACAATTACACACAAGTTTGTGTTCGATCTGCGGATAGCTACGGGTGAAGTGGTCGCTGCTTGCAGGAAGCCTGGAAGAATGGCGTTTGGAGAAAGGTGGGCTTCTCTCGCTCATAGTGTATGAAGTGCAGTGTTACTAAATGAATTTGCCTGTGCTAAATTACATTCTGAACTCAGATCTCAGGGGAAATGTACTGGGTTTTTTTGGGCTGGGCCAATGATTTTTCTTGCTAAGTTGATTTAGATTCCACACAACATCTTGGCTGTTTGTGGAATCTAAATTCAAATCTTTCACGGTTCTCTTTTTCTTCCTTTTTCAAGCTGTTTTTGTCTTCATCTGTCTTTGTTAGAAAACAGAAAGAAGTCAGTGTCAAAAATTATCTCAACATTTCAGTTTGGATTAGAACCATAAGTCGTTTTGTAACAAGCCAATAGCTGTTGTAAAATATTAGATTTCACTCATCCACTTTTGAGATGATGGATGCCTGTCACTGAAGGAATGTCAGGTACAACTTTTTCAGCTTCAGTGGAGTTTTAACCCTATCATCCACACACTAAGATACAGTGTCTGCAGTGAAGCAACAAGTGTAGTTCGTACCCCATTAAACTCAAAGACCCTCAGACTCTTTCAAGTTGGGCTTGCTGAGACTGGCCAGAGGGTGCATGTGCTTCAGATATATATATATAAAAAAAAACTCCCCTCTCACCCGCCACGGGTGGTTTCTCCTCCAAGCTCAGGTCCTCTACCAAAGGCCTGGGAGCTTGAGGGTCCTGCGCAGTATCTTAGCTGTTCCTAGCACTGCGCTTTTCTGGACTGAGAGGTCTGAGGTCTTTCCAGGTATCTGTTGTAGCCACTCCTCCAGCTTGGGGGTTACTGCCCTAAGTGCTCCAATTACCACAGGCACCACTGTCACCTAGACTGGCCACACGAAAAGGCCACTGTGAAATCTTCAGTTGTATCACACAGCACAATGCCACAGATGTCGCAAGTTTTGAGGGAGCGTGCAGTTGGCATGCTGATAGCAGGAATGTCCACCAGAGCTGTTGCTAAGGAATTGAATGTCCAAGAACCTGATCAACTCTCTGCAAAGGAGATGTGTCGCACTTCATGAGGCAAATGGTGGTCACACTAGATATCCTCTGGTTGGCTTTCTCCAGTTCTTCTCTGAGTCCCTGGTATTTCTCCAGTTTCTCATGTTCCTTCTTCCTGATGTTCCCATCGCTTGGCACTGCCACATCCACCACAACGGCTTTCGTCTGTTCTTTATCCACCACTACAATGTCTGGTTGGGTCGCCATTACCATCCTATCAGTCTGGATCTGGAAGTCCCACAGGATCTTTGCCCTCTCATTCTCTACTACCTTCGGAGGTGTTTCCCATTTTGACCTTGGGTTTTCCAGTTCATATTCTGCACACATGTTCCTGTATATTATTCCAGCCACTTGATTGTGGCGCTCCATGCATGCTTTCCCTGCCAGCATCTTACACCCTGCAGTTATGTGCTGGATTGTTTCAGGTGCCTCTTTGCACAGCCTACACCTTGGGTCTTGTCTGGTGTGGTAGATCTGAGCCTCTATTGCTCTGGTGCTCAGGGCTTGTTCCTGAGCTGCCAGGATGATTGCTTCGGTGCTGTCCTGTATACCAGCCCTTTCTGGCCATTGGTAGGACTTCTTGATATCAGCCACTTCAGTTATGGTCCGGTGGTACATCCCATGCAGGGGTTTGTCCTCCCATGACGATCTTTCTTTTTCCAGCACTGTATCCTCTGCCCTCCATTGCCTGAGACATTCACTGATTACGCTGTCAGTTGGGGCCTTGAGCTTGATGTACTCATACATCTTGGATGTTTCATCCTGGATAGTGGCTTCTACGGTCACTAGTCCTCGGCCTCCTTCCTTGCGGCTAGCATACAGTCTCAGGGTGCTGGATTTGGGATGGAACCCTCCATGCATGATGAGGAGCTTTCGTGTTTTAACATCCGTGGATCTGTATCTCTTCCTTTGGCCATCTTATTATTCCTGCAGGGTATCTGATAACTGGCAGTGCGTAGCTGTTTATTGCCCGGGTCTTGTTCTTGCCATTGAGCTGGCTTCTCAGGACTTGCCTTACTCGTTGGAGGTATTTAGCTGTTGCAGCTTTCCTTGTTGCCTGCTGCAGGTTGCCATTTGCCTGCGGAATTCCAAGGTACTTGTAACTGTCCTCAATGTCTGCTATTGTTCCTTCTGGGAATGAGACCCCACCTGTGTGGACTACCTTGCCTCTCTTTGTCACCATCTGGCTGCATTTCTCGAGCCCGAATGACATCCCAATGTCAGTACTGTAGATCCTGGTGGTGTGGATCAGGGAGTCAATGTCACGCCCGCTCTTAGCATATAGCTTGATGTCATCCATGTAGAGGAGGTGACTGATGGTGGCCCCATTTCTGAGTCGGTATCCATCGCCAGTCTTGTTGATTATTTGGCTGAGGGGGTTCAGACCTATGCAGAACAGCAGTGGGGACAGGGCATCACCTTGGTATATCCCACATTTGATGGACACTTGTGCAAGTGGCTTCCCATTGGCTTCAAGGGTGGTTTTTCACAGCTTCATTGAGTTTCCTATGAAGGCTCTTAGAGTCCTGTTGATGTTGTACAGCTCCAAGCATTCAGTGATCCACGTGTGTGGCATTAAGTCATAGGCCTTCTTGTAATCAATCCAGGCTGTGCACAGGTTGGTGTGTCGTGTCTTGCAGTCTTGAGCGACTGTTCTGTCGACCAGGAGTGGGCGTTTAGCTCCTCTGGAGTCTCTACCAATGCCCTTCTGTGTGTTACTCACGTATTGATCCACGTGCCTATTTATCTTGGTTGCAATGATGCCTGACATGAGCTTCCATGTTGTGGACAGACAGGTTATTGGCCGGTAGTTGGATGGGACTGCACCCTTTGAGGGATCCTTCTGGATTAGGATCGTTCGCCCTTCAGTTAGCCATTCGGGGTGAGTCCCATCTCTTAGCAGCTGGTTCATTTGTGCTGCCAGGCGCTCGTGGAGTGCGTTGAGTTTCCTTAGCCAGTAGGCATGTATCATGTCAAGGCCCGGTGCTGTCCAGTTCTTCAAACCTGAGACTCTTTCTTGGATGTCTGCCACTGTGATGGTTATTGGATTCTGTTCAGGTAGGTTGCTATGTTCTTTTCTCAGAGAGACCTGGGCATTGCTGTTATGTGCTGTCTCTTTCTCCCATATGCTTTTCCAGTACTTTTCAGTTTCCAGCCTTGGTGGGTCTGCTCGGCTGTTTTGACCCTGCCACTGAGCGTACACTTTCGCAGGTTGAGTTGTGAACAGCCTGTTTATTCGTCTGGCTTCATTGTCTCTTGTGTACCTCTTTAGGCGGCTACTCAAGGCTAGGAGCCTTTGTTTGACAGTTTCCAGTGCTTCAGGTATGGGCATCTGGCTGTATCTCTTAGGTACTTTCTTTCTCATTGTACTTCTTTGAGCCTCTGTCAGCTTACTCACATCCTTCCGAAATACCTTGATTTTGGCCTCTAACCGTTGCTTCCATGGTGGGTATTGTTTTCTCCCATGGTTACTCTTATAGCCAAGAGGCTATAAGAGTAACCATGGGAGAAAACAAGGAGAGGAGAAAAAAAAATATATATATATATATATATATATATATATATCTGTGTGTATATATGTGTGTATATATATCTGTGTATATACATATATGTGTATATATATATATATATATATATATATATATATATATATATATATATATGTGTGTATATATATATATATATGTGTGTATATATATATATATATATATGTGTGTATATATATATATATATATATGTGTGTGTATATATATATATACACACACACACACACTGCGATGGGGTTTGAGAGATATCCCTGGAAAGATCGGTGGTTGAAGAAAAGCTGCGTAGAAGATTTTAAACGCTGCAGTAATGTTAAAGAGATCTAATGACAGGACAAACCATAATCGGCAGCTATGAGAAGGTCATCATTATCTTTAAAAGGGGAATTTTAGGGCTCATAAGCCAGCTGTTCCTAAAGGTGAATTACAGTTAAATTGGAGCACGGAATGGGGAATCTTCATCAGTGTTTCAAATAGTGATGTTAGGTGCATGTAAACCAGGCTTTTTACAAATGTGTGTTGTTAATTAGGGATGCAGAACATGGCCAATTATGAGAAAGGCCTGAATCATACATGTCTGCCCCCCTGGTGTTTCTTCCGCACTTTTCTGGACTTGATGTTATCCACACAAAAGACTATAGCCTCAATGTGACACAAAAGAACTATTCATGTTAATGCAATGACTTTAAATAATATAATAAACTCCTTGTTTTGGGGAAAAGTACTGAGCCTGTGGCCTGACAGAGGTAAAATAATTAATATATTGTTCCCACAAATTATTATCTTGTTCCCACAAATTAATATCTCGCTCCCACAAACCTTAATGACTCAACAGCCTCTTATTGGTGGTCCTGTCAAACCTGGATGGATGACAGAATGCTAAAATCTTTCGATATGTCTGTCTGAGGTTGAATGTAGCAGCAAAGACGATTTTCCCTTCTTCCTTCACAGAAATGTACTGATTTATGGAGCTCATAATCTGCAGTGGCACTGAGGGTGGAGACCAGGCTCATTCCAGCTTTTGGAGATGTGCACTTTAATGAAGTCATTTATCTCTGATTTAAGCCCATACTATCAGGCCTCTTTTCCACACAAAGGCCCCCTTCCACTTCTAGTCTGATAACATAGATTTTGACAATGAGCAGCACGAACGCACCAATGAGAGTTCAGATGCTCCCATGCTGCCTGTGCATCAGATTCTACCAGGTCTACTTTGCCGGCTCAGTTAGCTGCATGTAGGACTGGCACATGGAAAACCGGAGTTCGTTCGCGATGAGCTTCATCCAGTGTGGGTCCTTAGGCAAAACCCTTCATGCTAATGCCTCACTATGTAGCCACAAGAGGCCCAAGTCTGGATCTCCCTGTGCCAATCCCCAGCCTGGATAAAATACAAGGTTGTGTCAGGAAGGGCATCTGGTGTAGAACTCACTGCCAAACCACCTGTGCGGATCAGTGAAACTGATTTGCTATGGCGACCCCTGAAGGGATATGCTAAAAGGTAAACCTTGTCTCCATTTTGAACCGGTGAAAAGACACACTAGTGTCTAGTGATACATGTGTATCCACCTGTAGCCATGGAGATGCAGCAGAAGTCCAGAGAACTCTTAACTCAAACTATGATTGAGAAAAAAACTTTATTATAATCATTTTATTTTCTGAAAGCTGTCTTATTTTCTGAAGGAGCAGCGAATTCAAGAGGGCGTCTGCTTATTGAACTCTGATCTTAAAAGGTGGATCACCATTACATTACTGATGATTGTTACTGTAAGTAAGAAAAAGACAAGAATGACTCGATTCACTGCAGGAGGTTTTACTATGAAGTCAGACGTTTACATGCATACAGAGTCAGAGGCTGACAAAGAGGGGAAAAGGCCCATCTATTTATGTGGGTTACCCCAGACTCCCACCATTGTCTTTATTACACAGTTTGTGCTTTATCTGCCGCTGCAGGCACTCCCAGACCACAAAGCTTTTGTCTGATAAAGAAAAGGATAAATTTGGTAAATCTCACTCACAAATCTTGTATACCTCTGGCACCAGCTATATGCTAGGAGTCATGAATAATGCAACTGTATAGCTTCTGTTAGCTTCTCATCTTGTTCGCATATGACCTATAGCCAAAACGATTATGCAGATCTGTGCAAATAAATAAATAATCGAACGTTATAAATTGAGACCCGAGGCATGGGGGATTAGTGTGCATTTATCAGACTGTGGGGGACAGAATAATGGCAACACACCCTCCTGTTACTTTACTTCTTTGGTGAAAGTGATTGGCCTGAATTAACAGACTAATGTGGAAGCTGTTGTTTGCACAGCCATTTAAAATGTAATTATTTTCAGCCTGGCAGACTGGTGATGGCAGCTGAGGCCTGCAGCTCACGGATTAACTTGTCTAAGTAAAGCATCAGATGCCCTTCTGCTGGTTCACTGTCCCTGAGTAAACAGGCCCAGGCACACTCTATATGTACAGCTTTGTGTCTCAGTCTGCAGTTGCAGCTACAGCTGGTTTTGTTTTTTCTGGCTCGCACTCCATCATTGTTGCTGGGTTTAAAACTCCTGATATAAGATAACCATGTTTGTAAACTTATGTTGCTCAATTGAAAAAACTCTGCAAGTAATTACAAGAAGTGAAATATTCCCTGTGGGTTTAAAAAAATAGGAGTATGGTAAATATCTATGAGGCTGATCTAGAATAACCCTACAGACAAATATACTTCTTTTAATTTCACCACCCCGTTTGGGCCGTTTTTGTGGTTCCGATCGGAAGATAAAATCCCAAACCTCTGTCACATGACCTTCTGAAAAAATATTAAAGATTCTTTAGGGAAATCCACCTTACTGCATCTCGATGTTCCATCCTTGCAATGGCTGCACATGGCATGCTTAGCTGTGGACAAGTTTTCTCCACAGAAAGTCCAGTCTGCGAGTGTGTGTGCAGCAAAATTGTCCATGCATTGCAGCAAAATCTGCTCTATACGTTCAACACTGTCTGACTTTTGAGATCTGGCAATAACCCCTAGTTCTCTAGGACAATCTGCAGCTCAAACTTATCGACAAATATTGAAAAGGTCTCAGTTTATGGGCTACAGGGTTTATGCCGGCAGAATGTCACACAGGGGCTGCACTTTCAGTGTTTAGTGTTCAGTCTGTGTCTCAATACCGTATTTTCCGCATTAAAGGATTTGTATTTAATGGAAAACATTTCCCCACTCATTTTCCCCAGGCCGAATCTCACTGTCTTTGCAAAAAGGTGGACATCCAGTCTTTAAGTTTTCTCTCAGGAAAGTTGGTCTCCAGCGTATTTAAAATCCCACTCTGATCATCTTTTGATCTGCTGTAAAAGTATTCCTAGTGGTCTTTAAATCAAGATAATGCCATTTTTAGCCAAAATCTTAAAATCTGTGTCGTTTTCTGGGCCATAGTTTCTGCAGAGCGGCAGGAGTTGATTAGAAAATCATCTATGAATTGTGGGCATGTTCATTGGCACGGTGTAATTCTGAACTCGTTTCCCATCGGCCCACTGGCAGTGCAACATAAATGGTGAGCAACATTAAACCCTTTACGGTTTCCAGCTCAGACGAGGAAAACAAACACTTACACAAGAAAATGTTCAAATCCCAAACCGCAGGAGTGAAAGAAAATTTCAATAGGGATGGAGAATTGAAGTGGACTGCACAAAAGAAATAGGCACGGTAAAAAGATATTAAAAAAAAGTGAAAGTAGAATGACAACTTATGTCGGTTTCAACTAATGTTCCATGTCCTTCACACATCTAAATGCTTAATGTTGTGATAGCCTACATTTGTCTCTGGCTATCCAAAGTATTTACAGCACATGAAAGAAAAAGCGGTTTTGCTTTCACTGTATCATAATCTCTTCTATAAAACATTGAATGTATACATTTTTTTTTGTCAGTTATCACCCGTCGTAGGATTTAAGTCAGACAACCCACGGAAGCACTTTAAAGTGCCTTTATAATGTTATTCTTAAGCCTTTCATAGTAAACTATATCCATGTATATATTACTTTTGGCACACAGAATTACTTTTTTTATATTAAATATTAGTTCTTTTCCACCCCGGAAGTGAGACGACTCAATTTCTTAGGTTCCGCCTTTCACTCCTTGTGGGTGCCGCCCATTTAATGACGTCAACTTAGAGTCGGCCTCAGCAGCGTTACACCCAAGAAAGCAAACAACATCCGAACTTTTGCAAAAATAGATGTGAATCTTGTGCATACAAAATGAAAGCATTTAGCTGA
Source organism: Oryzias latipes (assembly GCF_053564925.1). Classification (NCBI taxonomy): domain Eukaryota; kingdom Metazoa; phylum Chordata; class Actinopteri; order Beloniformes; family Adrianichthyidae; genus Oryzias; species Oryzias latipes. Next base: position 11,184,244 of record NC_136252.1, read on the forward strand.
TCACCGCTAGCCTACGGAGAAAACAAATGTGTGTTAGTCTGGGGGCAGGGCTGGCAGCACAGACTCTTCCTGGAAGGGGCTGTTCCTCACTGTGACATCACAATGTGAGGACCCACTCGTTTTCATGGATTGGGAGGGGCTGGTGCTCAGAGAGCAGGTTTTTAGAGGAACACTCAGAAATGTATGAATGGATCCAAATGCCACTCTAGGGTTTCTTTTTGTGACGAATTAAAATTATTTTATACTTAAAAGCTCATAAATTGATTTTGCATGGAATAGGCCATTTTTGTGAAAGGAATCAGTGATGTTAGTATTTGAAGTGCTCAGGAGGGTTACAGAAGTGTCCTGTTTTAATACAGGGTAGCATTAGAAGCTAAGGGGTCAGGCTTGTGCGCTGAAATCTGACACAATCTGTTCAAATTGGTAATCCACAATCAAAAGCAAAGGTCAGAAGCCTTGTAAAACTCCAGGTAAACTCTAGGTCCATCAACAGAAGAAGGATCAGAAACAAAGAGCCAACAAAACATGAGATAATCTTAGGCCTGGCCATGAACCAATTGCAAAGCTGTTTGCTGTGAGGACGATGCCCTTTGCTTTGGTTTGTCAGTGACATTTTCTTCTTATGTTCTGTCTTCTGGTTTGGTGTTTGGGCCTCATCCATCACAGTAGCTCCATGTTTCTAATCATCCACAACAGTGATTGTTTTGCTAATGATCCTCCGTATTAACCCATTTAGATGTTGCCAGCGACACCAAAATAACACTTTTTGACACATTGGTACTCCAACCTTTCACACAATTAACGTGAATCAGCTGATTCTGAGGCAGAGAAAAGCTGCTTGTCACACCGCCGTTCAAAGCTGCTTTTCTCCACAGTAGAATTTCAGTCAGTCAACTCATGCAGTAAAATATTCATTTCACATCTTTTAGTTTTGCTTTCAGATTCTTTGTTTTGCTTTCACGTTCTTTGACATTAGCATTCACATTCCTTCCAAGTAAGCATTTCGCATTCCTCTAAGTTAGCATTTCGCATTCCTCTAAGTAAGCATTTCACATTCCTCTAAGTTAGCATTTCACATTCCTCTAAGTTAGCATTTCATATTCCTCTAGTTAGCATTTACATTCCTCTTGGTTGGCATTTCACGTTCTACTTAGTTCACATTCCTCTTAGTGGGCATTTCACATTCCTTTATAATTGCCATTTCACATTCCTTTATAATTGCCATTTCAAATTCCTTTATAATTGCCATTTCACATTCTTTTAGTTTTGACATAAGACTCCGTGCAATTCCATGAGACACATTTCCATAAACATTTGGGTAATAACTACCCCTAACGGAGGTCACAGGTGGAAGCCGGGGAGGAGGGTGGGGCGAAGAACGCAGTGCTGCAGTAAAGAAGGATGAACAGCTTATACACCTGGACTTAAATAGTATGCAGCACAGGTGAGTTGATTAACTGACCAGCCCTAGGGGATTGACCTAAGTAACCGCCTGCTTGAGATTGACTGCTCGAAATGCTCCCAAGGTCGCTCACGAATGATATTTAAACAAGAATTGAAGCACTGTGGCAACACTTCTGTGTTGTCAGGTCATCTCCTTTGCCACTCTTTTGTCCATGTTTTTTTTTTTTATTTTGAAATTCACGTTTACGTTTCTAGCTACACTGTGATGTCATGTTTAGCACTTTGGTCAGTTGCTGGGAAAGTCTCCATTAAACCTGTGGCTCCAAAAACGATAAGGCAGGTTTAGGAAAATGTATGGATGTATAAATTTCTGTCACCGAGCTTGGCCTCCTGCTTTTTGGGTCCTTCATCCACTGGTTTCTGACAATTTGCACTTCACTGATCCGAGATAATTACATTGCTTCCAGCTTCATGCTTTGGAAAAAAACTTTCAGATTGGTCTTTTGTATAAAAAAAAACACCACCAACCTCCCAATTTTTCTCAACCCTCTTTATCGTGTTTAGAGTCACAGGGGGACTGAGCTGTGATAACCTGAAATGTGGAAGCCTAAATTTCTCTGTAGTTTCTCTCAGTTGTCACTCTAGAATTCTTCGTTAGCTTTTAAACCCATTTTCCCCTTTGATGGTACAAAGAGAGAGCAAAGGCAGCAGGACAGAGCGCATGCTGAAAAGGTGTTGCTGGGGACACAAGCAGTCCAACATCCAAGTAAACTGCTTCAAACAGCTTTTTTGGACAAACCTTTGGAGCTATGCCAAGAACAAACACACAGAAAGTGCTTATTCAAATAAATGGCAGGCTGTTGCCCTTGTGAAAGCACTGTTGGTCAGCATTGTTGGTTTTTCAGTAACAGAATCAACCAGGTAAACATTATTTAAACTATTTTTCTGTGGGGTTTACAGAGAGAAGTTCACTTTTATTAAATGATGTGGGTCATATCTGGGGTTCTTCTTCTGATCTATTGTAGATTCTTACATACAAAAAAAACAGTTATATCATAGTGAACATATGAAATGGTGTTAAAAAGGAAACCATTTTACACACCAAAGGCCAAATTAAGGTACACGCTTGTGTCTGTATGCAGATTCTTTAGGAATCATCTTTCTCTTTGTTGTTCATGTTTTTTGTACACGAATGAAAAAAAAAGTGTTTTTGTTTTTTTTGGATAAATACAGTACCTATATCTTCCATTAGAAGCCCCGGCGTTTATTAGAGACAGGTGTCTATTGGAGACCGGCATTTCTTCTATCACAGACAGAATGGTGATGACTAATAGGTTCATTTTGCGGTGAAATTCTGTCATAAATGTAGACAACAACACCACATGAACATTTCAGGATTTATTTAAATGATGCTAAGATTGTCTTATGTTATGATTAGCTCTGGCTGTCAACGTTTCTTTTCTCTTTGAAGTATCAACCTCCGTATCAAAAATCCTCTTCGCTTTCATGCAGATAATTTTTCTGGAGACTCGCCCATCTTTGCTCAATAATCTGTGTTTAAACCAGTTCTTCTATTGCATCGCTCGCAATTTTTGCACCTGGAAATTGTTAGCTCCTTTTCCTGCAGCATCTTCTGTATCATCCCCCTGCTTGCGCCGTTCTCGGATACGTTTAGGATCAGGCACGTGTGTGTGCGGGGGGGAGGGCTGAGGGTGATCAAGCAACTCCCCCCTTTACCTAGATGCCCAAAGTGCACTTTTTGTCAAAGGTGTTTTCTGTCCTATTTTCATGTGTGAAAGCCTTTTTGAAACATTGATTTACCAATGCCATCCATCAAATAATAATTATTCAGAAAGAAATAACAATAAATTCAGAAATAATGATGAACGTGCCCTCTTCCAGACACACACCTGGCAGCCCCTCCTCATGTGCCCTGCCCACCCTTAATTATTATTATTATTAATATTATGGGTTTTATCTACTGAAGTTGGTTCTTCTTGACCGCTTGGGCTGGCTTAGCATTAAATGGATTACTTATTTCACCTTGTTTGATTTCCCCATAACCCTTGCACTGTCCTAGGCACTATAACATTGGGAGTGGGGTCATCTAGACCCACTAGACCACGGGCGTCAAACTAATTTTCACTGAGGGCCACATCAGCATAGCGGTTGTCCTCAAAGGGCCAGATATAACTTATACATGTAACTAAATGTAACAAAAAATAAATGTAATTACTCCTTAATGTTAAAGAACTCATTATTTATTTATTATAACTTTTTAATATGACAATTGCAATTGCATAGAAAACATGTTTTTTTGTTACTTTAGCATAAATCTTTTTAAATTTGATTCTGTCAGGTTGGGTTATATGGACAGTGTTTAAGTCCTACTGTATAGTAGCCCACTCTGATATTTCAAGTCCTATTCTCCCTAGTTATAAATAAATTCATACCAATTTTTTATTTTTATTTTAAGAAATTAAAAACTTTTATGCTCTCGAGGGCCACACAAAATGACATGGAGGGCCACATTTGGCCCCCAGGCCTTGAGTCTGACACATGTGCACTAGACAGTGCTCTGAACCTTTTTTCTTCAATGATTTGTGATCTTCACTGGTGTTCATGGATTACATGAAATCTTTCCACCTTTATCCACTTTTATCATGGTAGGGAGAACACGTCAATGCAAGGGTGGGGATAGCACAAGGGTTAATGGTTAAACATGTTTCAGTATTTTAATTGACCAGCTTTTAGAATTCTCACTTGTAAATTTTGTTTTTTAGTTTCCAGTTTTCACCTTACATTCACAGAAATGTTCCCCACATGGTTAAAAGCTTATTTTTATAAAACAATACTCCCAGACTTTATTTACTGTTTTATAAGTACTCAGAATTTGTGAGCCAAATCAGCGGATACAGAGAAAGTCACAACAGGTGAGGACAACCCTATCCACCATAAAGGACACTACAAACCTACAGTGTGAGCACACAGCTGAAGTCTTTGATTTGTTTACAAAGATGCTGCAGACAGGTTTAATTGTAACTCAAAATATAAAGTTCAACCTCAAAGTCAGAGCAAAAGGAGAACGGAGTAGATGATTGACAGGAAATTAGCTTCAGCCGTGCAGCATCACTGTACCAGCATCTGATGATGAGGAGGAGGACACTGACTTTAAGGGCAAAGCCATCAATCCAGTCTCTCACCTGAGCTCTGCAGCTCTGTGTTACAGTGTAAACTGAAAACATTTCTTATTTTAGGCTTTTGCTGGATTTGACGTGTTTCTTGTTGGTCTGCACAATCTGAAAACAATAATTAACTTTATTTGTAAAGCACTTAAATTGTCCATGCAGACCTAAAGTCCTGTATAGTGACAGAACAAAAGTGTCAAGAAATGAGGAAAAAAAAAGGTTAAAGTGTACAGTTTAACTTGTATTAATTGTTTTTCAGTTAATATTGTGTTTGATCATACATTTTAAACGTTCTCTTAAATATGTTCATTTTAACTAAATTATGTCTTATATTTCTCAGATATCATTTTTTTATTTTTTTTTGGGTGTTTTTTTTTTTTTTTCACATTGGAAATATATTTTAATAGTCCTTACAATTTTTTTTTCATTTCTAAATCCATTTTCTTCTGCTCATTTGCGGGGGCAGCAGTCCAGGCAAAGATGTCCAGACTTCTTTCCCCAGTCAACTCCTTCAGTTCCTCCAGTCCAGGCAAGAGACGTAGTCTCTCCACCATGACCTTCCCCGGGGTCTCATGCCCTGAACACCTCCCCAGGTAGGCCTCCTGTAGGCATCTCAACCAGGTGCCTAAGCCACTTCAGCTGGCCTCTGTAAATGTGCAGAAGCACCTCTCTCTATGTGACTGAGCACCTCATCAAACAACATTATACTTTTATAAGGTTGTACTATTATTACTTTTTAGCCCTGAACCCAGCACCTCTGGATGTGACACACGCACCAAGGCGTCGTGTCAAACGTGCCATCCCTAATTTTGATCAAATCTTTTGACCACACTTGCACTGATGCTTTATGGCCTGAGCACGCAAAAAGCGTGCATAGGAACATCACATTATAGAAACTCAAAAAGGTAAAAAAAATCCACCAAAAGTCCCAATACACACACACACAAGGCACCTAGCAGCTGTGGCTTGAAAATTGCTTACATTGATTTTCCAAAGATTCTTCTTCTTCCTTCCTTTCTCAGAGTTTGGATCCAAATTTGACCCCCTAATCCAGTCTAGTGAAAAAGAAAGTATTTTTAAGTACTAAACTCTGCCCCCTAACCAATGTTATCACAGCAGTGCCAATCACGCTACTAGTCATGTTAAAAAAACACTATGGGAGAACTTTGACCCCCGTAACCATTTCAGGCACTACTGAAGAAAAATAAAAGACCATTATGGCAATGACCTTCGACCTACGGATTGGCTGCTATTTAGCCACAATCTGTGCAATCGGAATTTTCAACTGCAAAACAAACCTATTTAACCCTTGTGCTATCCTAGGCACTTTGTCTTGTGGGGTCTAGATGACCCAACTCCCAATATCAGTGTGCTGAAGCTTTTTCTTTAATGATCTGAAATGGTGTCCATGGATTACATGAAATCCTCTCCACCTTTATCAACCTTTGTCATGGTAGGGAGAACACATCAATGGTCATATTGAGCCCATAGGATAGCACAAGGGATAAACATTTGCCGAGACAGCAAATTTGATACACAGATTCTCAACAAGTGACTTGATTACACAATAATAGTGCCAAGCAACCATCAACCTTAAACTGTCCAGGGGGCCCTTTGGACGTTTTGTGCCAAAACCTAGATCTTTGTTACCTAAAAGAATAATCAGCTTTTGATTTCCAAAACTTGGACTCCATGGTGATGGCGAGCTAGACAAATGTTCAGATAAATAAGTCACCCTTTAGTAAAGATCTGATCAGTGCGAAAGTTCATTTTCTTAAGCATGGCACCAAGCTAAACGTACTGACATTAGGGGAGTGCTCTTTCAAGCATTAGATAGCATTGGGGAACAAAATAGAGCTCCACACTGAGCCATTTTACCTTTCTCCAAGTTTCAACCCATAAGTTCATCTCCTGAACATGCACAATTACTGATTATGATTACCAGACTTTTCAGACACAGGTGGTGAGGTGAAAAGACTTTTTTTTAAGTGAACAACTTCACACTCTAAAAATGAAAAATGCAAAAGTTAGCATGTTGTTCAGTCATTTTGGAATTTTCTTTATATTTTTTTGGCTTAATGCACAGTTGACCATGATGCTAATTATGCTAATGTTAGGGTAACATTAGCTCTGCTGTGAAGAAGGCCATGAATGTGTTCCTCACGTCGTTGGCCTCCCTGAAGGACATGTTGGTTGCAAGGTGCAGAGGCCCCTCCAGTTGCCCCCCCCCCCCCCCCCCCCCCCGCTGCATCATTTTAAGATGACCTGAGGAAATTGTGAAGTATACAAGTAGCCTTAACGCACTCCTCCAAAACCTCAGGCTGGACTTCAACCACTCAGTGAAACAGCCGCCACTGTGCAATCAGAATGCTGAAACCAACCGGGTGCGGGAACGGTGATAGTAAAAGGTGCGCCTGTCCGGGCAGAGGACACAGCCAGGAAATGGGCGCATCATGTGCCTCGGCAGGGTAAAAACCTTGTCTGTGACATGGTGCCTCTGTCTATTACCTACCTCCTCCCCCTTACCTGCTCTGCTCTGGACGTGACCAGCTGGTTCCACTCACCTCATCTTCATCCCCGCCTACTTAAGGAGATCCAGGACCTGTTTTCGACGCCAGTCCGTTGTTCCTTCCACGGTGCTTATGTCTGGCCAGCTCATGTTTTGTGCCTTGTCTAGTTCCAGCCTCGCTAACTGTTCCTCTCTGCTCCACTCTCAGGAATAATCCTCATCACGAGTGAACCTCGGGTCGCAATCCTCCGCTCTCGCTCGCCTCCTTGGATTCAGCCGAAGCCACGCACTCAGGGCCGTCCTGCCACAAACCTCCAGTCAGCCGCCATGCCACATCAAGAATCCTGCAATATACTCACCCACTGTGAATTAAACTCTCTTAACTCACCTCACGTCTCCAAGTGTCCTTCTGGGTTCCAGCGTTTGGGTCTGTCAGAAATCCCACGAGATCATGACAGTCTGCCACAAAAACATGCGGCTGGGGCCCTTGATGCTCTGCTCCAGGGAGGGGCCGGTCAGGTGGCTCATTGAGGGTGCCACAGGGAAGGGCCTGACCAAAGTTGGAGTTTGATAGGATGCCGCCGTCGCCAGTTCTGCCTTAGCCCCCAACATCAATCACCCTGAAATCCCAAGGTCATCTACAACTGCCAAGAGTACGATGAAGAACGACAGTTGATTCACTAACACGGAAGCCTCCCGCTATGGTGCAGTATGAGTTCCCAGTAGCCAGATAGCTGAAAGGGGGCAAATGTCTAATGAATGTCTAATTCCATCAATTGTCATCATATTAACTCATAGTCCAGTGATTGATTTTTTACACATGCTGGCAATACATGTTGCCGTCGTTAAACATATGGGTCATTACAGTTATGTAGATGGATGGTTTGGTAAGTGGGCAACATGTCATCTGATTTGTACTACTTCAAGCAAGTAGGTTTATGTAGGTGTCAGTTTTTATGTGTGGTCACAGCATGATAACTCATTATAATGGAGCTGGCATATTTTTGTGCAACCATTAAAATATTGCATGAAATACTATTGTGAATACTGTCCGCAAACAGATGGACAGACACTCCGCCGGTGGAATGGAGCGCCTGTAGTTGGTGTCCTGATGGGTGATTCGTGCTCCGATGCAGAACATCAGGACATAAACTGGGCTGGCGACAGTTGAAAAAACAGCTGGAAGCCGTCTTTATCCAGGCACAGCTGCTGGAGTAGCTGCTGGAACTCGCCAATCTCAGAGTGTTGCTGGTTAATGTCATGAACCCAGAGACCGCACCAAGCTTGATGACGTCTTTGTTTCCTTTTTGAATAAAGAAGGGTCAGAAGGGCCACTTTCGTCACGTTATTAGGATCCATGTGCAACCAAACGAACAGTTTCTGTTTTTTGCAAGATCGCGGAATTTATATTGCTTTGATATTATGTGGCGGACGAGGGCTAGTAAACACATAAGAAGAAACACCTACCTGCTGCTACCTGTGTGACCGTGGGTACACCACCAGCTCGATGCACGTTCATGGAACTGTATTTAGCACGTTTTTTAACCAATCCAGCCGGTCTGTATGCACCTTTTATTCTCGGTTCATGTGCTGCTGCGCGTGTCAGGACACCCCCCCACACACACACACACACCCATGTTATTTGTGACCAACACATTACCAACAGAGGTGATCATACTTGCCAATTGTATATCCAAAGCTAATTTATGCAACATATTTGCCAAATCAAATAGTTGTCAAACAATTTTCCAGATAAAATTACCATTAAACACCTTTAATCAAACATTTCATAAAATAATGCAAACATCAACTGAGCTTTAAATCTTAAAGTCATGAGGTTTTGACTGCACGTGTGCTCAGATAAATGAACAATGAACAACAGACAACCAACAGATAACCGATCAGAGCAGAGTGTCTATCTCAGCCCATTTGTGTCGATGTTTGTCAGTGGTTCATGAGGTGTGGCTTTGGCCATAACTACCACTAGCTCCCTGCAGCTCCCTTCTTAACCCTTGTGCTATCCTAGGCACTTTAACATTGGGAGTTGGGTCATCTAGACCCACTAGACAGTGCATTAAACCTTTTTTCTTCAATGATTTGTGATCTTCACTGGGGTCCATGGATTACGTGAAATCTTTCCACCTTTATCCACCTTTGTCATGGTAGGGAGAACACGTCAATGCAAGGGTGGGGTCATCTAAGATAGCACAAGGTTTATGGAATGGCGGTCCACACCATTATTTAAGGGCTGCCTCCATTAGCCCTGGTCCAATCAACAGGCACACCTGTCCAGCACCACACCTGCAAACAAGACAGAAAGACATACAATGATTCACAAAAAACAACAAGGCCCCACTCTGACAGAGAAATTAAGCACACAAAAAAATAAAAAAAACTTGTAGGGCTACAGCTGTAACAACTGTAAATTTATACCTGTTAACTGTAAGGCTGTCTGTAGAAAAAGATTATCAAACAGACTGACTGGTGTAGTGATGCCCATAAAGCTGCAGGATGACACAGAACAAAAAAACCCAAAGTATCCAACACAGGGAAACACTCTGTCAGCAAATCTGCTGAAACCTCACAGCAAAAAAACAACCCACATGGAAGCTGACATGAAACGTAGCCTGGAGGAAGGAACATCTGTGTTCAAGCATGTGGAACATTTGCAGATTAACTGATTTCCTTACAGAAATCAGTGTTGCTGTCAGCTGTTCATAAATGTTATCTTCAATTTAAAACCCATGTTACTGATCCCAGAAATATAATGTTTGTTGGTATTTATAGATCCAGTCAGTTGGTTTCAAAAGAAAAAAAAACATTTAAGATTCAGTTCATGTCTATGAAGACTCTCATTCATCCAGGTTGATTCCACTGTAGTAGGTTTAAGGGCTGTCATCTGGACTTGTTTTTTTTTTTTTTCAGTTTAACAAATAAACCAATTGATCAACAAGATGGACAGATTGGCATTTTTCTGTGACAAAGTAGACGGATCATAGTAAATTAAAATAAACTAAATCTTGCCAAAGATGACACCTTGACTGTTCCTCTCCAAGACAACATTCATATTTTTCTATAGACTGTGCCTTGAACACTAAAGTCGTGTGCTGCAGTGTTGCTTGGCTGAAAGCTAAAAAAGAGAAACAGATTCTTTTTTCTCTTCTTTGTTATCCTGAACAAACATAAAACGAGACTTTTAATGGCCACTCTTGGCTAAAGTATACAATCAGTACTTAAGCTGATGCCTTTGAACAAGAAATATGCAAAATACAGACATTTTAGGGAAAATAAGATTATTTTTAATTTAATCCAGTTTTATCTACCATATTTTCCGAACTATAAGTCCCACCAGCCCAAAAATGCATTATAAAGTAGAAAAAAACACAAATAAGTCGCACTGGACTATAAGTCCCATTTTGACGGGAAATTTATTTGACAAAATCTGAGACCAAGAACTAATAACTTGCACAACCTCATATGACACAATCATAGCAGACTGTTTATCTCATAATTTCACAGTAATTCTTTCTCATACTTATTTATTTATTCCTTTCATGAAGCATCATTGGCCAACTAATGATCTGTTTTCATCCTGTATTTGTAGAAACAGTTGTCATTTTTATTGCATTTCTGAATCGATGAAATCATTGGAAAATAGAATATTATGTATTTAGCCTTCAAGATCTTACTGTAAAAGAATGTTTTCTGATTCTCTGAGTCACTTAACATACTCTTAACACTTAACATACCTCATACATCAAATTGACCCAGGAACATCATCTCTGTTCCTCACAAATGAACATAACAGGAGGGTTAACAATGTATTTATTTCAATTTATTTCTAATATAAGTCGCTGCGGATTATAAGTCCTTGCCAAACTATGAAAAAAGGGCGACTTATAGTCCGGAAAATACGGTATATAGCCCAAAATCACAACACAGTTGTGTCTCAACAGGCTTCACACCAGTAATTGTACAAAAACATAAAATCAGTCATAACATACAGTAGCTAATTGCTAAACTAAACTAAACAGTCCTTGTACCGTCCCTGTGGGTACATTAAAATATTAAACATTTATTGCATTTACCGAACAAATTAAAAGACACAACAATTTTATAACTAATTGCTCATGATGGAGAGGACAGGTATGCCACTGCCTCATGTGCCTCCCCAGACTGCACATACCTGGTTGAAGCATATTTTATAAAGGAAATAAAAACAGCTGAAACCAAATCCAAACCCGCCCAAATTATGTCCACTTGCCCAAAAGCAATTTTTACCCCCAAGGTCAGAACTAGGAACCACCCAATATGGCAATGCTGGGGGCAAACAGACTTCTTTTTTAGGACAAAAAGAAAACTATTACTGATGGGGCATAATTTGATGTAACAGAAAAATAAGATGTAAAACGGGAACTGGAAAAGAAAGGGCATGAAGAATTTTTCTAAAAAGGTTTTAGGAATCAAAAATAGTAAGAAATATACCAATGTCAAGATTTTCCTCTGGAAAACTGTATAGTCCTTAAACTTTGTACTATCTTAGATGACCTCACCCTTACATTGACGTGTTCTCCCTACCGTGACAAAGGTGGATAAAGGTGGAAAGATTTCATGTAATCCATGGACACCAGTGAAGATCACAAATCATTGAAGAAAAAAGGTTCAGAGTACCGTCTAGTGGGTCTAGATGCCCCAACTCCCAATGTTAAAGTGCCTAGGATAGCACAAGGGTTACACTTTGTGCTAAAGCATTTAGAGAAACTAACCTACAAGAAAAGATAACAAACAAAAGAAGCCCCTTTCTTCTATTGAATTATCTTTGTTGTTATGATGATCAAGAGAAAAAAAGAGACTATAGAAGTTACTAAGAATGCAAGAAATGAACACAAAGGGTGACAGAGAACCACAAAACACAAGAGGCTAAAAGAATGCACAGGGACTGCAGTGACGTACAAATCACACAGACTGTTTCTTCAAAAACTGCACAAACATTCTTAAAATAAAAGCAAAAGGTGTTAAATTGACTAAAAGTTGGATGTGTTTAGATCTACTTTTGTGGTAAAAAAACGAAAGGATGTGTCTTTTTTCAGGTAATGTGTTTTAGTAAAGAACAAAAAGGTTTAAAAAGAAGATTCTCAACAAAAATAATGCAGTCAAGACACAAAATCCATTATTAATTAAGTGTGAAAAAAGGCGCGGTGAGATGCTGCCCCTAGTCAGGCTCTTTAAAGATTCACCATTGTTCAGTTACAAAGGAGACATGATTGTGGAAGACTGTTCAGAAAAAATAGACAATTTCAAGGATGGAATCTTTGCTTTTCATACATTGCATGCACTGGTTACCATCCAAGTCAACAAAAACGGCCTTAATACCGGTATGTTCTCGCCACGTTACTGTCAAGAACAATAAGGTGGTCTTTCAACTGATTTCCCAAGCTAAAATACATGTCATCTACAGATTGATTAAAAATGTTGTAATTAAACCAGAACAAAACTTAACTGTGATACAAATAATTTCTTGTTGTGGAAAGAAGGGAAACTGGGAGCAGTAGTCCCGTTTGTAGTTTTGTTTTTCCAACGATTAATCTGAACTGATGGTTATTCCATGGCTGATAAAAAAAAAAATAAGCCTGGATCACGTCCAACTCCCCACCAGGTAGTGATTGGTGGACAGCTCTGCCCCTCCTTTTACCCGCGTGTCCAAGACATCAGACCGAAGGTCGTCTGAAACAACTGCAAAGTCGATCATTGACCTCCTGCCTAGAGTGTCCTGATGCCACGTGTATTGATGGACACCCTTGTGCTCAAACATGGTGTTCGTTATGGACAAACTATGACAAGCACAGAAGTCCAACAACAAAACACCGCTCAAGTACAGACCAGGGAGGCCATTCCTACCAATCGCAGCCCTCCAGAGTTCCATGACCGGGGTTTGGGCAGCCGAGGCACCTGCCTTTGACTGCCACCAAAACCACATTGCACTGGCCCCTATTTAGGTCTCCTACAGGTGGTGGGCTCATGGAAGAGTGGTCCCACAGTTTTCCTTCAGGCTGGGCTAGACTGGGGCCCCTGGAGAGAGCCCCAGTCACCAGGCCCTCACCTGCAAACCTCAACCCCAGTCCTGGCTCCAGAGTGGGTTCTCTGGCACCAATCCAGGTGACGTATCTGGGTCCTTATGTGTCCTACTCATAAGAAGCTTCTGAACTGCTCTTTGTCTGACTCGTCACCCTGGACCTGTCTGCCATGGGAGACCCTACCAGGGGCTTAAGCCCCAGACAGCTCAGCTCCTGATATCACTTGAGTTCTCAAACCTGTCCAAGGTGGCAGTTCACGCAAGAGGATGTTTCCAGATGGACAAGAAGGAGGCAACGAAATGAGTTAAATGCATGAGTCACCAGAAGAAAGCCTTGTTTTGGCAAATTCTACAAAATAGCTCGCTTACAGTATGGCAAACAGCACAGAGACACGCTTCCAAACATCTAAACCAAGGTAGTTTAGAGTGATGAGACCTAGATTGAATTTTTTGGCCACAACCATAAACGCTACTTGGAGAGGATTCAACAAGGTCTATGATGAAAAGAACACTAGTCCTACTGTGAAACACGGAGGCGGATGACTGATGGTTTGAAGATGTGTGAGCTACAAAGGCACAGAAAACTGGGTCGAAATTGATGGCAAGATGAATGCAGCAACGTTATTATTAAATACTGGGGGGAAATTGTCTCTCTTTAGCTCAGAGGCTGCAGACGGGACACACTTGGACATTTCAACATGACAACCATCCAAAACACAAGGCTAAGTCCACCTGTCATTGGTTCCTACAGAATAAGGAGAATGTTCTGGAGTAGCCGTCTCAGTCTTCTGACCTGAGCATTATTGAGCCGCTCTGGGGAGATCTCGAATGGACAGTTCAAGTAAGACAGCCCAAGAATATAAAGGAAATTGATGTTTTCTGCCAAAAGAATGGGCTGCCTTACGATTAAAGAAAATAAAGAACTTCATCCACAACATCCACAAGAGACTTTAAGCTGTTAATGATGCAAAAGGAGGCAAAACAAGGTATAAGGGAACTGGGGGATGTAAACTTCTGAGCAGGGTAAATTGGGAAGTTTATCATGTCATTAGGATTTTTAAAAGGACTAACTGAATTTTTTGACAATAAATGGCTTTAACCAACCACTAATAAGGAGTGGAAATAAAGTTTTTGTGTCATTATTCATATTCTATGAAAAATTATCAAGAATTCATACTTTCTTTCGGGGTAGTTAATCTTATTAACACATCTTATCTTATTTACCAGTCTGTTATGGCCAGCACTCTTTTCTTCTCGGTGGTCTGCTGGGGGGCAGCATATCTGCTAGGGACAGTAATAGACTGAACAAACTGATCCAAAGAGCTAGCTCCGTAATCGGTTGTAAAATTGACACATTTGAATCTGTGATGGAGAGGAGGACTTTAAATAAGGTTGTATCCATCATGGATAATCCTGAGCATCCTCTCCATCCTGTACTGGATGGTCAGCGGAGCTCCTTCTCCAATAGGCTAAGGCAGCTTCGCTGTCACACCAACCGCTTCAGGAGATCTTTCATACCTCACTCCATTGGACTCTATAACTTGTCATTCATGTGCAATAGATAAACTCGTTTAAGGTCTGTCTGTTTTTCTCTCCTGATGTGGCACGCAATACAACGGTTGTTATTCACTGATATTTCTTTCCGATTGATTATTCTGGTTCTCTGTTGTCGTCTATTGTGTGTATGTTTGTATCTTGAGCCTAACGCCGACGCTGCAACAACCCAATTTCCCAAGCTGGGATCAATAAAGTATCTTTATCTTATCTTATCTTATTTAACCTATGCATTTCTGTAATAAGAAAGCAGATTTTATGTATTAGAATCAGTGGCTCCAGTGGAGTTGGGCTCAGCACAATATAGTGGACCTTTCATTCACAGACTGGGCCTAAGAATCCATGATGTCAACCTAGATAGATCAGTTTAGTGATGAAATTCACCTCCTTCCAGGAAGTCAACAAGCAGATGTTGAACTTTTGAAACTGGCTCTTTTGTCTCGTTTTCCTGGTTTGATCACTTCTTGTTTTGCTTTCTGTTTGAGGAATATTTGCAAACTGTCCCAGAAAATGTCCTAGAAACTTTGTCTTAGAAAACACTTTTTTTTCCGGCCAAAAACGGCATAATCATTACGGAAAGACACTGGGAACCCTTTTGAAAATGTATCAAAAAATAATTAAAGTGGAACTTGATGGCCTTTTTATAAAACTTCAGGTCAATACTTTAAACGCAAATTAAGGGTCTAATAAAGTTTCTCCTGCTAGATTAGCTCACACTAACATGACAAAGCTTTGTCATGTGACATCATTAAGCACAGTCATTGTCTTTCTTTTCTTTTCCTTTGCTCACCTCCAGCTCTAGCCAATCTTCACACCAGCACCATGATGTAGTGTTGATTTGTAACACCATGTTCAGATGCTGTAATGAGGATATGCAAGGAGATTTGACAAGAGGTTTATCTGTACCTTGGCTCTGCCATGCCTGTGCCCAGTGAGCGGTTGTGCTCTGTAAACCCAGTTATTCTGTCACTGCTCCAGCTGACTCACTGCTGTCTACCTCACCAAATCCCATAAACAAGGAAAGCTGGGGATTAGTCCCAACTAAAATCACTAAGCTCATTTGATAATTGTCGCTTCTCTCCCATCGTTACCAATTAACAATAGATCTACAAATGGCTGCAAGTGTTCATCCTAATTATTATTATCGCATGAAGGATTCTTCTCTTTTATTATCTCCAAGGCTGCTAAGACTGAATCCGGTTACAAAGGCAAAAGAAGAGGAAAAATATTAATAAAGCAAATTTTTTTTCAGCAAAACTAGACTTCTTTGTCTTTTCTACATTGTTTTTTTTTTTTTTTTCATTTTGACCCATATCTCTGGCATAATCTTTCCACCTAATTTAAAGTTGAGGTAGGTTTCAGATTTAAATTCACTGAACCTGTGATCCAGGTCACATAAAATACTGCAGTCCGATTGTGGTTGAAAAGTTCCAGTCTTTTTTTTTTGTCAGTCTTAAATTTGCAGCATTGTCCAGAAGATCAGAAGGTTGTCTGCGTCGCTCGATCGGGGGATGTATGGGCCTTCTTGAATGCCGTGATCACCAGAATCCCTATGGTGAGCGTGCCACTCTGGCTCTTCGTGTGTTTTTCTGTGTTGAGGCTTTTCCGAGCTAGTGGCTCTTCCTGGTTCTCTGCTCAACCAGGTCATCGGTGACGTCCTGCCCCTAAGGACCCAGGGAATTGCTACTTAAACAAACAAACTTAAACACACAAACAAGCAAACTTAAACACACGTAATAGTGATCTTAACATTCACTTTCTCTTCAAACTTCAAGACTTATGCCAAACTAAAAGAAATATGGAATAAATCTTCTTTACTGCATGAGTTATCTGACTGAAGTGAAAGACCCTGGGAGTATTTCAGGCAGGCAACTCGAGCAGTGCATTGGTTACTCCTCCCTGCGGGCGGTTCAGTCTAATCAACTCACCTGTTCAGCGTCCTACTTAAGTTCCAGGTGCGGTCCAATCCTCTTTTTCCATTTCTGCGAGCTCTGCGTTCGTCACCCCACACTCCTCCCCAACTTCCAACAGTGAGCTCTGTTAGGGGTAGTTTATTACCCAAGTTTTCTATGGAGATCTTTGTTTTATGTATCTGAACGGAGCCTTATGCCAAACTAAAAGAAAAATTGAATAAATCTTCTTTACTGCATGAGTGTCTGATTCACTTGCATGACAGACCCAAAAAGATTTGACTTCTTTTTTTGTGAATATACCTTAAAAAACAGGCAATGCTCATTAAAAGACAAAAAAACTTTTTTTTAAATCTTCATATGTGTACACGAGAACCAAAACTATTATTTTCAACATTCCAAAAACGGTGTTAAAGTGCAATAATATGTAACATTCCTTTAGACTACTTTATAAACCTACTGAAAAACATTAAAAGAGGACTTTGCCAAGAGCTTCAACTTCGTCTCACAGCCAAAATGAAAAATACTCAGAGCCATACAATGGTGTACCTAAACAACCATTTCACAAGAGGATGTACACAGAAGAAACACCTTAGGTCCAGCTTTGGCTGTTTGTACATGTCACAAACCCTTTTTTCAAGTAAGGGGGATCCTTCAGCCACAATTTGTCTCTTGTTTTACCATGCTGCCTTTTCATTAGTTCCAAAGAAGACCAAAAAACTCTCGCACCTAACTTCCACAAAAATCACCTGGATGAATAAGAACCATCAATGACATTTTAAAAATATACCATGTGAATAGGGTATACTGTAATCAGGTCCCACTTCCTGTATAGTTAAGGTCCTGTATTTTGAACATAATCCTGTTAATCTAAATTCTAAGGATTGGGACTTGGATTTAGTAATCCAATCCTGCCTTTATCTGTTTTAAAGGCCTCTGATGGGTATTTCAAAACTTTGAATTGATTCCTGGATCAGTTTCATCCTTATATTCTGATCCCACCTCAAAGCAGGGTCTGAGGCCGACCGCATGTTTACTCCTCCTTTTGGTATGTGTTTATATCCCCCTCAAAAAAAGACAATGGGTCAGTTTAACAAAACTTTATTAAAACTTAAATATCAATGTGCTCACCAGAGATAGCCTAACTGCTATTAGGTATTGAGATAAGATCCTCAGACCCCTTGTGTTACCATATGCTAGTGCGATTGGCCCTGGGTTCCTCCTAATGCAAGACAATGCTAGACATCATGTGACTGGACTGTGTCAGCAGTTCCTGACTGTCCAGCAGTTTGCAGATGCTTTGGTCCAGGCGTGGGAAGGGATCTCCCATGAGACCATCCGCCACCTCATCAAAGGCATACCCAGACATTGGAGGGATATTTATTCAGTTATGCCCTGCGACAGAAGGGCAAACAGTCCACAGTGTACTCTGCCTTCGCCCACAAGTGGCCGGGATAGGCTCCTGCAGCCTTTAACCCAAGTGTTCTCAATCTGGTTACGCTTCCTGAGAAGCCTGGCATGTTTGGCGATTTCAGTATTCCTTCTGGTCAGATGGTCATTCAGATAAGCAGCAGATCCCTTCAGATTTTTCCTTTGATTCATCAGAGCTAGCTTGTGTTTTTGATTCACAAACCTGATGAGGATCGCTGGTTTATCAGTCTCCCTTCTCCTGGGAAGCGAGTGGCAGGTCTCCATGGTATTTAGATCCAGGGAAATCCCTTCAGACGTGAGAAACGATTCCACTTGGTGTTCCAGAGTCTCTCCACTGCTCTCAGTTTCAGAAGAACTGCTAGCATTTCTAGCGCTATTAACATCATGCAATGCTAACTCCAGCTGTATTTAGCTTTGCCTGAGGTTTGATCGGTACTCTAGTGAGAATTACATTATTCATCCTTGCTTGTTGTTCCACATCGTCCATTCTTTTCTCCAGAATGTCGACCCGGTTATCTCTTTGCTCGTTTTGAGCCCGGAGCCTCCGGAACTCTTCCATTAGCTCCACGAGAGGAGCTAGCTTAGCGGTCACTTGTTCCATAAAGGGATACAACGTACCTTGAATATCATCAAGAATCTTTTTAAGGTTTTCATAGTCATAATTTTTCTTAGGGGCCATGGTCAGGTCTCTTTTTTTGGAGAAAATCAACTTTTAAGTCACTTGAAGATAGTTGTGTAGCTGACGTGAGCTACACAAGTTATCAGCATGAGGTTATCAGCAGACCCAACAATTTCCCCTTGGAATTCTGTCTGTCTGTCTGTCTGCGTGTGTGTCTGTCTGTCTGCGTGTGTGTCTGTCTGTCTGCGTGTGTGTCTGCCTGTCTGTCTGTCTCTCTGTCTGTGTGTCTGTCTGTCTGTCTGCATCTGTGTGCGTGTCTGTCTGTCTGTGTGTCTCTCTGTCTGTGTGTCTGTCTGTCTGTCTGCATCTGTGTGCGTGTCTGTCTGTCTGTGTGTCTGTCTGTGTGTGTGTCTGTCTGTGTGTGTGTCTGTCTGTCTGCATGTGTGTCTGTCTGTCTCTCCATCTAAATCATTAACCAAATTGAACATACCCCAAAACTGTCATGACCAGGTTGCTGGAGATGGACCACCAGTTGTAGTTTTCTTTTTTTTTATTTTCCCTTTGTTTACATAGTCTTTCACGAGAAGCAACAATAACAGAAATAGCATCATTTCTTTTACCGGGGGAAACTGAGTTTGAGGATCTGGCTTTATTAAAGCAATGTTCTCGGAGGAGGAGGTACAAGGTGCATATTTTTATTCATTAACTAAAGTCAAATACATCCTGTAATACTTTTCATGATTTTCCTGCGAATACCCAAAATGTCAAATTATGTGGCAAATGAGGTTGTTATACAGCTTGTTAGATTTCATGAGCCACTTCAGACTCTCTAGAGAGCAAGTATAGAGGTAAGGTTTGTCTGAGTCATTTCAAATAACTCAACTCCAAATTTCTTTCAACCAACCTTGTGTCTCTCCATAGGAGCTTATGACAACACTGGGGCCACTTTACAACAGCAGGATATTAACCAAGGTTCCCCTTCAGACAAGTGTGTTGGCCAGCTTGTGGTTTTTACCCAACCATGAGTCATACTGGTATACTGTAGAAAGATTTAACAAGACCAAATGAACCATCTCATGTTGTTTCGAACATTTTTGTTTGACTGTAAATAAATAATTATTTTTTCATTTTGTCTAGCCAACAGCAAACAAGCTACATGACACAATAAATGGCTTTCAGGAGTAAGGATTCCCCAACACTGTGTCTCCAGTGGATGAGAGCCATTTCCATATCCCAAAGCCTACATGTGACAACCGTGACGCCCATTACAATAGTAAACAAACATTCTCCCTAAGTGTAGGGCACCCTGGCAGCTGGCATAACGCGAGAGCTTTCTGCCACACAACTGTGGCACAAATGTTAGATGTGAATCCACAAGCTCCGTCAGGTTCCTGGTGGTACTCAAACGCAGGATGCAGGAAATCCAATACAAAACGTCTTCAATTCAGCACCGATCACTGAAAAACACGAAACGATCTCACAGGTGCACCCATTACGATGACAGGTGGGTGAGAAAAGTGACTGAAAGGAAAAAAAACAGAGACAAGAGGAGTCGGAAACAGAAGGTAACAGCAAAACTGAACCATAATTATGATTATGACCCCACTCTAAATTTCTGCAAGTTCTGCAGAACTTCTGCAAGTTCTGCTCCCACAAGGGACATTTATCGTCGTGGATTCTGCCGTCCCACTGTCCCAGCACCTCATGAGGCCATATCATGATAATGGTCACTTAACACCCAAGCAAACGCACTTCAATCAAACGTAGAGAAATGCTGCCTTCATGTGTTGTTGAAATAATCAGAAAAACGACTGTCTGATTCAGAAAACACAGAAGCATCAGAAAAACAACATCTTTTAATACCATATGAATGCAGAATAACTTTTTGAACCCAAACAAAGGTCAAATTATTTTAGTGTGCCATCTATGGGGTGACCCCAGATTTACAGAGAAAATAAAATATTAACAGCAATTATCAATATGATTTCTTCCACTTTGGCAAGCCATATTAAATAGCTCAACGTGCCACAAATGGCCTCCGGGCTGTAGTTTGCCCTGCCCTGTCCTATGCTATTAAAACATTTCTAGGATGGAAAGAGAATGGACCATTGCGAGAACACATCTGCCGTGCTAAAAAAAAATGAAGTTACTTTTATAAACAGAATATCTGTTCCAAAGCTGGATGACACGAGGAACCACTAGTTCAGACATGACTTACTTTAATGTAAATGAGAAGAATTAAAAATGTCAAGAAAGGATCTCTAGCCAAGGAATTGTTTCCAGCAATGGACTAAAAACGCTTAACAACCGTGTCATGGCCCAGTGTGCCATTCAGCTTAAAAAACAGCTTTTGAAGAATACTTATTTTTGTACAGATTTAATTGTTTTCATGTGAGGTATGATCAACAAGAGGTACACAATGAAGATTTAAAAAAAAAAGAAGCCAATTACAGTGATGGAAACGTTTGATATGTTCCACATCATGGAGTGATAAAAAAGCTGTCATTGTTTCAAACTGGGAAAGCTCTCCTTCAGAAAGGAGGCTTTAATTTGACAAATCACCAACAGTCAAAGCACATTGATAGCCAGAGTGGATGAAAATCAGAAGAAAGAGGTGAAAGACTTGGACTTTGATCGAGATTCACTCTCTTTACAAAGACCATTAGGTTTCCGGTGGTGTGTCCAGTCTGATAGTTTCAAGTTCAAGGTTACTATTTAGGATAAACCTCCCAACAGGAGAAATCTGTGATCTTGCCATCAAAAACTATTTTGCAAGAACCATTCATGCTACATCTTAACTGGGATGATCCAGTTCAAGTGTGTTATTGTTCAGCAGGGGTCAGACTGGAAGGAAAGCTTGGTTCTTCCTCTCTTGAATTTTAGATGGATAGATGTTTAAAGCCAACAAACTTTGGGTGGACAACATAAAAATAGCTGTACTATTTCTATTTGAAGAAGCTCAAACCTGTGATGGAGATATCAAAGATGTTTGCCTCAGTTCTAAGCAGGGTTAAATGAGTTTTTAGAGAAAACTGGGGCGTATGAGGAGCTGTGATGATCAGGGGGGTGGTGAGGTAACGCGAGTAAACAATCCAAAGGGGTAATCCAGACACATAAACAAAGTTCAGAGCATTTGAGTAAATAAACAGATTATTCCTGGTCAAAAAAAAAAAAATTTTTAGCAACAAGAGGCTTGAACATGAGAAAAAATAAGATAAGGTCTATTCCAGGGGTGCTCATTACGTCGATCGGGATCGACCGGGCGATCTTCAAGGACAAGAGGGTAGATCGCGGACCAGAAAAAAAAAAAAAAAAAGTACTTCTTAAAAATCCACCAGCCAATCAAAATCCTCACGAGAAGTATGGGACTTCATTGACATGCGGATTGGCCAATCGGTCATTCTCTGATACATACGTCACTGCAGACGCGTGTTTAAATTCACTGAGCGCAAACTCTCCCCGCGGCACGTCAAGTTTCTGGCAGAAGATCCCTCCGGACAACCGCAGTGTTTATTAAAGCCGCCCCGCGTGTGTCCTCCTGCTATCAGCTCTGCAGTTCTCTATTGCACGGTTTACAGCAGAGCATGACAGACGATGGTTGCTGCTTTCTGTCTTTGTAATAAAACGCCTCATCTGTTAATACTAAAGTATCTTTGTGTAATCTCACTGTGTAGTTTTTAATCAGTACATAAACAATAATGTTCAAATAAACATGCAACTAAAACATAACTAACAAA
Source organism: Oryzias latipes (assembly GCF_053564925.1). NCBI lineage: Eukaryota > Metazoa > Chordata > Actinopteri > Beloniformes > Adrianichthyidae > Oryzias > Oryzias latipes. The sequence goes on from NC_136252.1 coordinate 11,206,669, forward strand.
CATTTACTAATAATGTGTATATATATATATATATATATATATATATATATATATATATATATATTCTAGGTAGATCTTCAAGACATTGTCGATTCAAAAGTAGCTCACACGCCAAAAAAGTGTGAGCACCCCTGGTCTATTCCAACATCAAAATGGGCTACAGGGCCAGCCCTCTACCTCACCTGGGCCAGTCTGACCATCTTTCCTTGCTTTTAATTCCTGCACACATCCCACTCAGGAAAAAAAGCTCCCACCATCACAAAGACTGTTTCTACATGGCCAGACGATGCCTCCCAGTGGCTGCAGGACCGCTTTGAGAGGACAGACTGGGAGATGTTTGAACACCAGGAGCAGGTGGTTATGGACAATGTGCTGTGCTACATTGAGAACTGAAGATCAAGAACACTCTCCAGTAGGTAGGTGTATGTGTGTCTAGGTCGACAATCAAAAGACTTCACTAGAGTGAATACAGAGAGTTACCACAAGATGTAAGCCATTGGTGAGTCTCAAAAATGGGAAGGCCAGATTAGAGTTTGCAAAACGACATCTAAAACTTCACAGTTCACAGTTCTGGAACAACAGAAAAGAAAAGTTGACCAAGATCAACTTGTACCAGAGTGATGGAAAGAGAAGAGTATGGAGAAGGACAGGAACTGCTCATGATCCTAAGCATGCCACCTCATCAGTGAAGCATGGTGGTGGTATTGTCATGGCGTGGGCATGTATGGCTGCTAATGGAACTGGTTCTCTTGTATTTATTGATAATGTGACTGCTGACAGAAGCAGTAAGATGAATTCTGAAGTGTTTTGGGCAATATTATCTGCTCATATTCAGCCAAATGCTTCAGCACTCATTGGAAGGCACTTCACAGTGCAGATGGACAATACATTCACAACATACTGCAGTAAAACATACTCCCAAAACATACTGTAGCAGCAACCAAAGACTTTCTCAATGGAAAGAAGTGGAATGTCTTTCTATCTATCTAAAAAAGCAACAAACTGGCAGAGAAGCAGAGCGGATGGATGTATTCAGCTCTGAACAAGTGAGGCCTATGAGGCTGATGGGAGGGTGGCAAGAACTGACTACCACCTGTTGGAGGTCTGGCAGTACAGAAGAACATGGCACTGTGGGCCACTTGTGTTGTCTGAAATTGCCTGTTTTGTTGGTTTATTTGGGAGCTGTGTATGTTGTCGTTGGATTCTGCCTCCTGTCTTCTTTTATGCTTCCTTGAGTTTCCTGTCTGGACCTCAGTTCACATTTCACATGGAGCTAGGATTCTCTCCTCATTGTTTTCTGCTGCTGCTCCAGGTGTGTTGTGATTAACGAAGAAGCAGGATTTTGTTTTTTTTCTTGATGGTGTGTCGGTTGTGTCCTGCTGGATTCACCCTGTGCAGTTAGCGCTTGATGTTAAAAATTCCTTGCTGTGCCCAGACCGTACTCAAGGTGATTACTCAAGATACAGTTTTAAAGACTTGCCCGGGATTTAGAGCCTTCACTGTGGATTCTAGGTGACTTCTTCATGCATGGCTATAGGACGTTCACGGTGTGTGCAGATGTGGATCAGTGGCAACACCAGTAGACAATATTCAGAGCCTCTTTGTACCCAGAGGGGTATATTTTAGACAGTGTTTTTGTGAGGTAAGGGGGGATAATTGATTGTTTTGTATTTGTTTCTGGGAGCAGTGGCCATGGCAGCTGTAATTACACACTCTCTCTCCACTTGCTGGTGTTTGCTGTGGTGTTTAGTTTGCCCCCGGGCCATGTATGCATGTGCCTCACTTGGGTGTGAGGTTCCATACCATACCAACTTTAGTATTGGAGCACTAACTTAAATTTTCTGTGCAGGCAAACTTCTGCACAATCCTGCAAACAAAAAAATATACAACCAATTCATTAGATCTACTAAGAGTAGATGGAAAGGTTTCAAAGTTACAATGTTACATTGTTTATGTCAGGACAAAATGAACACAAAAGAAGAAGAGTCAATGCAGTGAAACAGAAGATGGAAAGGCTTCTTTGTTGTGGTGAGGTGGGGGTTACAGTGGTGGGGAGTCCGCAGAGAGAAGCTTGGTCTTTGTGTTGATGTTTTTTTTAATAGCTTTAATAGGTTTTAATAAGATCATTTTTTGGACTCTGCGTCTGGCTTGTGTGTTGAGGGATCCTTGCAGGGCTGCTGGAGGTGGCTGGCTGGCACGCACCACTGGCATCTCGCCACAAATGTGACAACTACATTTTTCTATACAAAACCATCAGGAAATTATATACCTGCTCTGGTTGATTTGTTCCTCACAATCCTTTTTTTTCTCCACAGCAACAGGCACTGCTTGCAAAGCATTTATCCTGCAGAACTCCTTTATCTCTCTTATTTAAGGTACCTCCAAATTGCCTATTTAAGGGATTTGGAGCACTTCGTGTTTTAATTTTACATACATTTTAGAAGAAGACATAAATCAATCCATCAACAAGGTCACGTCTCTTTTCAAGGCAGGTTTTGATCCACGCTCTGCGTCCTGCCGATAACAAGCCCTCCAGAGCTGTCATCCGTTCCTCACCACAGCAGGGGGCCCAGTCAATTGTCCTTTGAAGGGTGTCAAATGGCAAATGTATCAAAACACTTGCTGTGACTGTCTTACAGGCCTTCTACCCCAAGAAGTTAAAAACTGTAAGACAGTTTTGTTAAAAAATTTTGTAAAAGGGTTTTAAAATGAGTGATTAAAATTCCTATTTTTGTGAATCCCTCTGAGTTTTGTGTTAAGATGAGTCTTTAATTGTTCAGTTCTGCAGTCTGTTGTTTGACAAACTAACTTGGGACTCAAACCACGCTTTCCTGCTCTGGCAGTATTAGGTAAAGCATTGCTCTTTTTTGTGATATTGTCTCTACATTCATGGCTTCATTTTCCCCTGGACGGATCTCATTCCAATCTCAGTGGGATCGCACTATTCAGCCTCCTGGGGGGCCTTGGTGCAGAGCTAGAGCGGTCAACCTCTGATCAGAATATCTCAGGTTTGGATCTCGCCCTACAAACCCATGAGTGGAAGTGCCCTTGGGCAAGACACTGAACCTCACATTGCTCCTGCTAATTATAGGTTGGCGCCAGAGTTTGTAAAATGCAGAAGGAGGATATGAGTGAGGAGGAACAAGAGGAGAGGGTTATATGGAGGTGGATGATTCACTGTCAACTTTGTATATTTTTTGTAATAGTAATAATACTGCTAACATTGAAAACATGTTATGTCAAAACACTTAACACAGTAGTATTTATTAATTGATTAGTTGTTAAAATAAAACATCAGATTAAGGGATTTTTAATTCACAATATCATAGCTATCCTTTGTTTAAGACAGGCCTGGTCCTCCAAAATATTTATCCTTTAAATTGTTATTTATCTGTTTAAAAGCTTGTCGATTGTAGAAAGGTGCTTTCTTCTATTAATCCTGTGTCTGTTCTAGACATTACAATGTATGTTTACAGCCAAGAATTTGAGAGTTTATAAAGAAAAGGTAAAGCTCTGAAGCACCCCTGCAGTTACACAGCTGCCTTCAAAAGCATTAGCAATTTGGTTCAAGTTGTAATGCAAAGTGAACATATAGTATTAGCCAGGAACTGGTGAATGAAGAACGCAAGATGCAGAAGACCAGACTTGGTGGCAGAAATTGTTTTTTTGGTGTTTTTTGTGTTCTTGTAGCTTTTTTTATTCATGATGGACATACGTTAATATAATTAAGATTAAACTGCATTTCTGAGTATTTCTTTTTTCAAATCATTGCAAATCAGGAGCAGATAAAAAAAAATCAGAAAAGCTTAAGATGTAGGACCTTCAACAGCAAGCTACAAAGTCTCTGCTCCATTCTGTTGCATCCACTTGTAGACAAAGAGATCCATGAACATCTTGTTTTCCTCATCTGAGCTGGAATCTGGATCTAAACTGTACGACTGGTTAGTTCTGTATTGCTCGCCGTTTTTTTTTGCACCGGTAATGTTAGCTTGGAGTTGCGAGGAGCTGTGAGCTAGTGGGAGAGAGGCTAAACCAAGGTATGATGGGATATGTGGGGTGGCTTATTCCACGCCAACAACTTAAGACAAACACATATAGGCTGAGGACAATTCACATAATTGAAAAAAGTTGTGGATGGTTAACTTGAACCTTAGGCAACTGTGACAGGGGCACAACTAATAACAGAACTTAAAAAAAAGAAATATATTTGATGGAGCAAAGTGAAGTGATCAAGCTTTAGAGTATAATTACTAATTTATTTCGGTGAGGTGCTGGCATTAAGGGTTGCTTGGATTTAAACTTTAGTGATAGTCAGATTAAAATTCTGAGTTTATTTTTTAAATGCAATCTAGATGTCAAGCAAGACACATTACCAAAAAATGCCCATCCACCTGTCACCTTTATGACGTGGAGGATCAAAAATGGCTGACAAACACATGTGAGTACTGACAAAACATTTGTTTTTGAAAAAAATGTAAGTCTTCTTTTTTACACTATAATTTATTACACTGTGGTAAAATCATGTCTGCTGCATGAAAGGGACAGAATAAAAGCAGAGTAAGACAATAAAGACATGAGTCAACAGGACCTGACGCTGTGACAATGAGTGTTGAACAGACAATTGTTAACTTACATGTCTGAAAAACTGAAGAACGGTCTGAAAAATATAGAAATGATACGAATGTAATGAAAAAATGTTGTCAAATGTGGCTGCAGAGCTGTGTTTTGTCAGTTTTGGATCATTTCATCAGATATCAGTGCATAATTACAGCTCATCTGAATATTTAAAAATGACAGCAACAGTTAATGGCAAAACGTTTGAGTTGAAGACAAATACATTTGTCATATACATTTATAGTGGAGAACAAATTTCACATGCGTTGGTGTGGTAACTAATTGGACTTAAACTTAACCTTATTACAGTGTTGCTTTTGTTTACTAGTAAATTTGTTATTTTATTACTGTTTTTATTTCAAAAATATATGTTTGTGGTGGTGTGTTTTGTTACATTGTAGTACCTTTTTGCATTTTTTACTGTTTCCTTGTTATTATTATTTTAGTATGCAGTTACTAATATACATCTCCTATATTTGATGCATGTTCAGTTCAGAATGTTGTAATTAGTAAACAAACATTTTTATTTGCCAAAAGTCTCTGTCCTGTGTTTTATTATACACTTAATGAACAAAAATTGGGTATTTGCAAAATCTTTCTATGATCAAACATTACAAGGAAAGTATCTGTATCGATATCGGCGATACTAGCCCTGTAATTACTTGGTATCCGATCAATACCCAAATTAACAGTATCGCCCACTCCCACTTTTCAGTTTAAAATTATCCAGTTTTTTTGTAAGATGAAGATAAACTCATTGTGTCTTCATAGAAATTGAGAATTGTATTTTTGCCATCTTTCCAGCATTTTTTGAAGCTGAAAGCCAATTACCAAGTCTTATCTGAAACAAGACCAGCAGTGCAAATTATGCTAATTTTGACATTTTCAAATTCCTTTGTGTGCTCCAACAATTCCATTATCTTTCCCTCTATATGGATCCTGTCTTTGAGCATGTTGCTGTTTTTGTCATCTACAAGTAGTCTGAATAATGCAGATGCCATTAAAATTTGAACATCCTCCTCAACAATAGTAACAGGAAAAGCCACTCTGCACCCAGGATGCAAACGTACAATTTATTTATGAAAAGATGCGGTGAGCAGCAGAGTGAGGCTGGAGATGGACTTCACCCTTCATCCATGGTGAGCTGTGTTTATACTGTGTCTTTAGGAAGGCCAAGAAGAGGGAATTTGTCTCTGACAACCAAAACCGAGAAGACCTCTGTGGTGATCATGGGATAGGCACACGCTGAATGCAAGTTCTTGAACTGTCTGAACTGTTGCTACCTGATCCCAGTGCATGTACTCACAAATTGATGAGGCTTGGTGTGTCAAAGTGGAGCAAACCCAGTGAATCTTGCTCCAGACTTTTTCTTTCACAGCTCTTTTCCGATATATGAAAGACTTGGTGTCATATAATTCCTGCCAGGCACACACCGCAGTTATTGTCATCATCATACTGTTGGTACTTCCGTGAATTGAATAACGACGCGATCCATATGACACTGCCAAATCCAAGGCTGCACGTTTTGTACATAGAGCCCAAAATTGGATTTACAAACTTGCGTAGCAACACAAGAACATAAGAGTTTTGAACGTTGAACCTCATAAACATGTTCACATGGGCTTTTCATTGAAAGTGGTTGCTTGAACGCGCATTGCCGAGGTTGGTGTGAATGTAGCATCAGTCTTTCACAAAGGGAGGCATGCTTTCTGTTTCCATTTACTGATTTTAGCACACTTGTTTGGAGTTTCATGTTGGTTAACCTATGTGGTTATCCCTTGTGCTGTCCTAGGCACTTTAACATTGGGAGTTGGGTCATCTAGACCCACTAGACAGTGCTCTGAACCTTTTTTCTTCAATGATTTGTGATCTTCACTGGTGTCCATGGATTACATGAAATCTCATAAAATCTCCACCTTTATCCACCTTTGTCATGGTAGGGGGAACGCGTCAATGTAAGGGTGGGGTCATCTAAGATAGCACAAGGGTTATTGAGGTTTTTGAAAGCCTTCCAGTAGAAGCAGTTTATGCTGTGTCTCGGACCTGCTGACAAAACTACCGTCGGTTTTCTTTGTGAGTGTTAGCATTTCTAAACAGGAAAAGAATAAGAAACAGAAGATTAATATGACAAAAAGTAGGATTTCAGATGACAGTTTTAAATTTTAAATTCTTCTTCTCCTCTTCAGGGGTCTTCTCTCTCATCTGTCTCTTCACCAGCATGCTGTTGTTTCCCAGCCAAAGGAGACCTGGGAAATACTGCAACAGAGGAGCAATAGAATAGAATAGAATATACCTTATTGTAACTGTCAGCAGATATAGGAGTTTCTGTTTGTCATATCGATATGACTAAAAGATCTGATTGCATGATTTTCTACTGTTTCTGGTTCAGAGAGAAGTGTGATGTCTAGTGGCACTGTGCCTCTGGTCACAAATTTCCACTTGCTGGAAAGCGAATCAAGTGATTTCCACCCTGTTCCAGCAGTTTGTTATGACCTGCATGGGTCTTTTGCTGCAGACTACAATCCATGCAGTTATCCTCACATTGGTGTAAACTGGAAATTTGATCCCTTTTTAGGCTTCTAAAGGTCACATAAACAGGGATCCAACTTTCACTTATGAGTGTTTGCTCAGGTAATGAAACACCTTGGGATAAGCCAGTGTTGTGTGAATATTTATCATCCAGAAAGTCACGGGATGGTGGAACGGTTCCGTCAGATACTACAGACCGTGCTAAAAGGCCCGTTATGGAATCCAATGAGCAATTGGATAAGGGTGTGTCTTTCCCTCTCTTTGGAGTTTGTGAGGTGGTCCAGAAACCCCTGGGATGCTGCCCAGATTTTTGCACATACAATTTTATGTTTACACCATCAAAGGCACATGTCCACCACACAAACCAGAATGAAGTGATTGTATCACAGTTCCAGGAAGAGATATCTTAATGCTTCAGGTAATGTTGCCTTAAAGGGTTCAGCACTACTTGAAAAAGTCAATGATTGGAACCACATAATTTTCACCCATTGGCAGAATTCATCTTGTGCCATGTGGACATGAAGACAACATACATGCAAATTACCTCACTCCCCACAGAAAAAAATATATATATATATTTTGACAGTACTGCTTAAACATTTGTCAAGTCATGAATGTACTGACCATATAAGTGACTCTTGGTAAGTCTTTGGTTCTGCCTTGCCCGGTAACACAAAGGTTCTGACTGACACTATTTTATGGTCAGCTAGCTTAATTTTGTTTTTTTTTTTCTTTTCTGTGCGATTTGCTGTTATTTTTTTAATTTTATTTTTGCATTTGTGTTTTGTTGATGGACTGAAAACGAACAGGTGGACTGATTACACCTTAACACAGCTAAACCTGTTTGAAAATTCAAGTTCTTGAAGCAGCAATATAAGGACTAAAGGCAGAGGAGTGCAGGATAGAAAAAGAGACATGGTGGGCTGACACAGGGGAGGTCTCCAAAGTACCTGTGTACCGCAGCACAACACACACCCTACCACAGGGGGAGAAATGGAACTGGGGACTTCGGAGCCCGATTCAGGGATGTCGGCAGATCAGGACCACGCAAGAACGGGTGATTGAAGTGAACTGAAAGGAAACCAGTGCAGCAAATGCTACAGCTGAGTGAAGTAATGTTAGCCTAAGAGAAGTGACTTTGAGCAGAAGCATACCCTGCTTAGCTGTGCATGTAGATCCTACACCATTTCCCTTTCTACAATACCCTGACATGTGGCGAGCCAAGAGGACGCTTGCAGCCACACAGTTCCTAAAGATGGGGCCCAGCCTTCACGGGAGATAGAAGACTAGTTACCCCCTGAACTTTTCCACTTCTTCCACCTGAGTATTAGCAACTTTTTTCTTGCAGCTTTTTCTTTTTAGAATGCCAGCTAGTTTTATTTGACCTTTGTTGGACTGTCTTTTTGTGGTAAGAGTTTGATTTTTATCTTTTAGAAAGACTGCTCCCTCTTATGCTTTTTCTTTTTTTTTTGTGCTCAGTTACTTTAGAAACTCTCTTTTAAAGGGTCTTAGCTTGAATTCCATACACTCAAAGACTTGCTTTTATTTAAATTTCTGGGTTATTAAATTCCTAACAACTTTGTGTAACACCCTGGAACCCTCACCTGAACATATTTGTTTTAATTTCTTCTATGTTCTATTTTTTTTATTTATTATTTCCTATGTTCACAAGCTATGGTTAAGTAAGTACATACCCCAGCCCGTTGAACGCCACGGAGGAGGGGTCAATGAGTCAAGTTCTCTTATACAATCAATGGAAGAAACATCATTTCATTTATTTGACAATTATTACACTCCGAATGAAGACAATAATAAAGTTTTTAAAAAATCAAATTTTTCATTTTTCAATGAAACTCGTGGATGATATTGTGTCTCATGGACTCTTTGGATCATTGGCATCTCAGTCACCTGTGACAAATAGTTTGCCAAGTGAGTTCAACTTAAGGAAAAACTACCAAAGAAGGACTTTCCACATTAGTAAGCAGACCAACATTTTCAAGCAGTGTGGGGGGAAAAAAAGTATTTGCTGCTGAAAAGCCTGAAAGTTGAATGCCTTGGAGAGAGTTTGAAAACCTTGGATAATTCAAGAAAACAGACAAAGAATGGAAGAGAGACAGAAAAAATTTGATTAATAAGGTATTGATGACCAACAAACTGCAACAGGCTGTTTTTCTGCTGAACAAAAGTTGACAGGCCTTTTAAAGTTCAAATCAGTTTCAGAAATTTAGATTTAGTGCCATTTTTCTTAAGGCATCATGTTTTAGTGGCAAAGGTAAATAATGAAATTCTCTTTTTGATCAAGCTGTTGAGCTGCCTAAAAATGTATTTTTTTTTACAGTATATGGACGTTTAGCCCTTGAAGCCTTGAGACCAGAGGCTGAACTCTGTCATGTTCTTAGGCTCAGAGAATAAACCGGTCAAAAGCCTGGATGCAACTGCAGATTAATGTCTGGACAGAAACAACTGATGAGAACCTAAAATAACTAAAATAGGAACCAAACAGGATCTAAATGAGGTTTTCATCCAGTAAGAAATATCTCAGTAACACATCACTGAGCCCTTGAATATAACACAAATGCTTGCAGCCAGTTCAGTCTATTCACATGACCACTTTAGATTCATTTTAAAAGTGTAACTGTGAGAGAAACCATGAAGGAAAAGTCATATTCTGCGTTTATCTGTAAAGATAGATTTAAGAAAATTAAAGGAAACTGAAATGAAAACCATCTGCTTTTAACAAAAATCAAAAGAACAAACAAAATAGCAGGTCACCTCAAACTCCTTTATGCAAAGGTTTTCTCCATCAATTTACACCGGTCCGTCTGCAGTGCATCTCTGTTCCTTTGCACGGATAGTCCGTCTCAGACACATGTTCATCTAAAGGAGCCAAAGGAGTGTGAATGAACATGCAGACAATACAGGTTAAAAAAATTAAGTGATTGAATTAAAGGACTAAATAAACATACACATTACAGTACAGTCCATAGATTTTTTTGCTCTTGATTGCTCAGGATAATACAGGACTGCTGTTACTGGAGTTACTGGAAACTGCTGTTACTGCAATTATCCTTTTAAACTTTGTCTCTGAACAGCAACTAGACACAAGGTACAAATATTCTAATAATAAACCAGTCTGACAATATGTAGCAAATTGATTTTTTTTTTAAATGAACATTCTCAAAACTTCAGTGATTATTTAATTTTGAAATTATTTTATTTTGAGTTAACACAGTATGTAAATAAATATTTTGTCAATCTTCCAATTATTTTATAAGAAAATTTGTTCCACGCGGTTACCTGTTGCGCAGGGAAGGCAATTAGTGAGACACACCTTGCCTTCACCATGCGGCCGCTGCCCCTCCCTCACCAGTTGGAGTGAGCAGTCTGAGCTGGTGAGTCGCGTTTTCTGCAGTCTCCCAATATTTTTAGTTAGCTGTTAGAAAAACGGGTATTAGCTTCTTAAATAGGTTTAGAAATGGATGCAATTGACAAGAAACTGCTCTGGAATAATTTACATTTACTTTTAACTATATTTTCATGTGTTTTTCAGGGGTTGACATAGCCCAGAAATTTGCACTGGCCCACAGGGCCAGTAGTTTTTGAAACGTACTGGCCCTGCCTGAAAGTTACTGGCCCGACACCGCGCATAGCGGGACCCGCCGCTCCGCAGGTGCTGGCAACTTTAGGGGGATCCGGGGGCATGCTCCCCCGGAAACTTTTAATATGGTGCAATTTGGTGCATTCTGGTGACATCACTTATTTCTACACTTTTCAATGACTGAAAATAGACCATATCAAACTTAAATCTGCTCTAGTCTGTTTCAGATGTTTTGAAGAGAGCACTGCAGTGTAGTAGGTAACACTAGTTCAGAAGTTTTCATGGTGCTTCTAACGGCAAATATCGCAATAAATCATAAACCTTAAATGTGTTAAAACAATCTAATGGCAGCTTGAACCATTTAACGAATCAAATAAATCCCTTAATGCATTTGACCAATCGGATGGACGCCTTCACATTGTTGACCAATCAGATGGAGCCCTGTTATGTTAGATGTTTGTAACCTATGTCAACGTGGGTCATTTGGAGTATAATTTTTAAACTGGGAATGGTTATTTGGTTATTTTGCTGTTTGTTTATATACCGCAAATTATATCGTTATCGCAATTTTAATCTCTGATATCGCATATCGCGAGTTTTCCTCATATTGTGCAGGTCTAACTGAGATCATTTAGCTAACTAGAAATACTTACTGCTTACAGTGTTGTAAAGAAAAACAAAATTAAGTAGTTTAACATTCTACTGCATTTAAGTCTGAGATTCAGGTATTTGGAGTTGCCTTTGATTCTTTGACATTCAGCTTAAAGCTTAGTGGATACAGTTTCATCTTCAATGCATTCATTAAATATCTTGCTGTCCATACTACTAATTATACCCACTACTCCATCCAACATATTCCTATCTATTCCTGCCATGTCTTCCACATCTCTGACATGCTTCAGTCTCTCTTCAGTGACGGTGTCGGATTTATAATCAAATGTAATAATAACCCACTGGCTTGTGCCTTCGTTGTTGCTGTTTAACATTGTTTTGTATTGAATTGTTACATTCAATAAAGTTTGAAAAAAAAAAGTAGTGAGCGCGTGCCGCGTGGTGCTCGGCAGTGAAAGCCGCGCGCGCGCAGGCGGGAGAGAAGGAGAAGTGATCAAAGGTTTCCCATAGAAACCCTTGAAGTCTGAACACAGGACTAGCAGAAAAACTAAATTATGAAGAAGAGGTAAATCTACACGTTTTCGCAAAATTTATTTTATTGAAAAAGGTGAAGAATATATAAACCGTTAGATAGTTTAGTGGCCCGAGCGGACAAATGAAAAGTAAAGTCTTGTGGTCCGCACTGCTCGAAAAACAGGACCGGGCCAGCGGACAAATGGCTATGTCGAGCCCTGGTTTTTTGGTGCCGGTTTTGATCGCTCTCTTTTTCCTTTGATCAGGGAGCTGCAGTTGTGATGTCCACTGATGCTATTTTCTTTTGCGCTGTTTCAAAGGCAGAATTAAAGACACAGTGACCAGAGTTGAGTCTCACGCTCCTTATTGTGCATCGGCGACCAAACTGAACCTGTTACAAATACATCAAACCTTTTTCCATCATTTTGGTTAATTATCTGTGCATTTTGGAGGAAATGGTAAACCTCTTATTTGCCTCTTGATTATGTGTAATGTAAGCAGTGATTAAAATAAGGCAGTTCATTTTTACTCATGCAAAATCACTTCAATTAAAAAATTTTAAATACATGACAAAACTGAACTAACAAATCCACTTTTTTTTCCAAATCGTTAGCATTTTTCTTCAAAGCCAAAGAGCCACAATGGAGGAATAAAAGTGCCGCATGTGGCGCAGGAGCCTCAATTTGCCGACCCTCTGCCGTAGACCTTCACCTGATTTTGTTTACCTGTTGTATCACTGATGTATCACTGGTTGACTTCTACTTTGTTTGGCCCACCAACTCTGCTCCAATTCATCCATAAGTGGCCCACGTTCATCTGCTATCTGTGAACTGTACCAGCCTTCACTCACAGTAGCTGGAATAGGCTCCAGCAACCCCATGATCCCGATTGCGATTAAGTAGATTCAGAAATTGGATTTCCACAGCGGTGTGCATGCAGCTTGATTCATTCCTATTTTTTGTCTTGTTTTATAGGATGTGCAATGTGTGCAATACTTATTAGGGTGTATGTGCCATCTCCTTTAAATGTTTGAACAGCTTAATTTCTTTGACTCTGTGGTATAAAATTAAGAAGACTGCATTCCTCATGCATCATTTATTGACATAATTAACTGGAGTGCACCTCCTGTCAGATGACCCTTGTTTTGAATAAATGATCTCACTGAATCCTTGATAAATGCTGAAGTGCTCAAGGTTAAGAAATGAAAGTGAGGAAGCAATATGAAGAAGACACTGAACAGTGCTTTAGCCTAATATCATGTGTTGATGGTAGAGCACAAAGGTTAATTTTCTGTTGGGGCATACAGCTGTAGTTCCCAGTAATATATTCAGACTGCTGCTCAGTTGGAAATTCTTGACTGAATCAGTTAAGAAATAAAACTACTGCAGTTTGTTAAGCTAACGTGTATCAGGAATTGGGTGGAAAGAGAAATTATACCTACTCTTAAGAGTGATTCAACCTCTCTGAGACTCCAGACACAAATTTAAACTACACCCACTGGCCACTTTATTAGGCACACCTGTCCAACTGTCCATTAACACAGATTTCTAATCAGACGGCAGCAACTCAAAGTATTAAGGCATGTGGACATGATCAAGACGATCTGCTGCAGTTCAAACCGAGCATCAGAATGGGGAAGAAAGGTGACTGTAGTGACTTTGAACAGGGGGCATGGTTGTTGGGCTGGTCTATGGATTTCAGAAACTGCTGATCTACTGGGATTTTCACCCACAACCATTTCTACAGTTTACAGAGAATGGTCCACAGAAGAGAAAATATCTAGCTACAGCAGCAGAAGACCACACCAGGTGCTACTCTTGTCAGCTAAAAACAGGAACTGAAGCTATAACTCGCACAGACTTACCAAAACTGGACAATAGAGGATTGGAAAATTGTTGCCTGGTCTGATGGGTCTCCATTTTTGCTGTCACATTGAGATGGTAGGGTCAGAATTTAGAGTCAACAATGTGAAAGCATGGATCCATCCTGCCTTGTATCAACGGTTCAGGCTGGTGGTGGTAGGTTCATGGTGTAGGGGAAGTTTCTTGCCACACTTTGGGCCCCTTAGTACCAACGCCAACTACCTGTCCATCCCTTTCTGACCTCAGTGCACCATCTTGTGAGATGTGGTGGAATGGGAGATGGGCATCAAATCTGCAGCAACTGTGTGATGCTATCATGTCAATATGGACCAAACCCCTTTGAAAAATGTTTCCAGTACCTTGGTGAATCTATGCCACCAAGGATTAAGAGAGTTCTCAAGGCTAAAGATGGTCCAACCTGGTACTAGCAAGGGGGACCTAATAAAGTGACTGGTGGGTGTACACCCTTTATTTTAGTGACAGATCCAGATCTGTCACTGTCCCTGCAGGGCCCCATTTACACTGAACAAAATTATAAATGATTTTGCTCTCATTTTTCACGAGGTGAACTCTTAAGATCTAAAACTTTTTCTACAAACTAGAAATAATAATTTCTCTCAAATATTGTCCACAAATCTGTCTAAATCTCTGACAACCCACTGCTTAGCTGAGATTATGCAGTATGCACTTATTTTTGATACTTGATCTGGATAGGTTATAATAACCTCTGAAATATGTGTGTTTGCACAATTAATATATACTTCATCTTTCTCATTTGATTTATTGATACTTTGGGATTTTTTGATGACCTGAATCTGTGTGTTTGTGAAGGATAAATTGCTGATTTGACGTCAAAAACTGCATAATAATCATTTATGTAAAGAAAATAAAAAATATAAATCTAAAGTAAAGGAGGGGTTGGATTTTATAAGTTCACTTCCTCCATTTTAAGCAATTAAACTCCTTTTGACAAACTTAATATTTAGTAGTCTCATTTTTATGATTAGGAGTAACAATTGAATAATTTACAAGTGTATATGTACTCCCAATTAAGTTTAAAATATCTGTGTATGGATGTTTATTTCTGCTTTCTGTTTAGTTTAGTTTAGTAAATGCATTATGCATTAAAGTTTGTGGTTCACTCATTGATGGCAGCATTTCGAGGCCACAATATAAGCCACAACATATTTTACCCAATATCAAACAAAAAATCTTAGAATGTTGGTCTTGTGTCTAAAAGACATTGTGGTACATTATTCACAAGCAGCTTTATTTGCCTCATTTCCTTTTTATCATTCTTATGAAGTCGCATGCAGGTGCCGTAAATTATGTTAAATGGTAATCTTTAACAAGCAGACAGCACAGACTAGGGGTCGACAACCTGCAGCTCCAGAGCAGCATTTGGCTCCGCCATCCTCTGCTGTGGCTGCCCGTGGCCTTGGAAACAATCAGTGTTTAATTCAAACACAATTTAGTGAAAGAGAGTTTTCGAATGTAAATTGCGATCTTTCGAAATCTAAATAAAACATGAAAAAAAATAGATGTCACTTTCAATATTTGTCAAAAAACGGCAATGTGAGACAGTTGCCTGTAGGTGAATAATTCAATAATTTTCCACCTCTAGGTAAGCCAGCTACGGCACATCTGTGAGGCTGTTTAAATGTTTTTGATGCCAAAGGAATGAGGGAGGGGTTGGTGAGGGTGCTGCCTAATCGCTTTGCCGTATGTCTGGTGCAACCTGGTCCCATTGCCTTTTCACTGGCATCAGCGGTTAGCCCCCCCCTGCACCTCCCCTCTGTTTCCCCACGCAGCTAGCGATTCTCCACAGCACTTCATGTTCTCTTTGGTGAAGTATTCAATCTCTTTTTTTCCATTGCTGTTCTGATGCAAATGGATTGTGACACTGGCCCCTCCTGCTGGATCCTATCAGCCTCTGGACACACCTAGTTTAATCATTAGTCAGATTTTTTTTTAACCCTCGATCCAATCCAATCCAAATACACAAGCTCTTTGACTTACCGTACCTCTTCAGCCATTCACTTGATCACCAAAACTCAGCTGATTCTGTCGTAGAGAAAATTGGCTTTGCAGTGATTTAGTGATTTGCACGATGCAAAGCCCCTTTTCTCTGCGACAGAATCAGCTGATTGACGCCGATCATGTCAGCACTGCACTACTCTGCGGTGCTGCACATAAGCGCAAGGCTGCTTTTTTTTCTGCACTTCAAAATCCACTGGCATTTAGTATATTGCATAAACGGTTAAAGAGTTATGATAGTTGAAAGAATGTTAACACTGGAGCTAAATGTAGCCCTGCTTGTTTATGCAAAAATCCTCTGTAATGACAGGCTTCACTAGTTATTCATAGGGATGTGTTTTTTGGAATTACATGTGCAATCTTTTGTTTTAATACTTCAGTGCCTGTATGGTATTAGTTTGAAAGCAAGTGTCACCACTTTTCCAATTTTTTCAGTGTGCAAACATTTTATTTTTGGGCTTTGCTGTGAAAGCTCTCCTAGGTGTTTTTGGTCTTCTCCGTTTTGTGGTATGGCAGCCTATCAGATGTCACTCAGTGAGCAGACTCAGTCACACACTTCATCAGTTCTGCTTGGTGCTCAGTCAACAGTGTACTGCTGTATGGATGCCTGAAAAAAGGGATTGTTTGGCGATTCTTTTCCACAGACAAATGGACAGAATTCATGTCCTCCATCTTCACTAACATTGGGCCTTGTAGCAGCAAATCCAGAGGCCGGCTTGGAAATCCCAGCCCCCTTACATTTATACACATTGCTACGACAGCGACCAGCAATCCTGATCCTTTCTGTCAAGTCGGTGGGCATTGCATTAGAGTTTTAGGATAGGTGAAAAGCAGGTGGCAAGCTGTGAGTGCAGCCTCTTTGTAAAGCATTGGCGTGAATTCAATAAGGAAGAACTACCTTATCAGCCTCCTATCCCCCTCTCTCCAACATCCCTCTCTCTTCTTCCTTTCTTTCCTTTTCCGTCTGGTCCAACACCAAAGATTTTCAAACATGATTGAAATTAATAAAGTTTGGCCTCAATTACAAAAGGGGTTTATTCAGACATACCTTTGGTTTGTATGAAGATTAATAACCCCTGTTGTTAAAATAAAATATGTCCAACATAAGAGGCCCTCAGTTCTCATCTGTCTGCCCAGCTGTTGGACAGGACAAGTTAAAAACAAAAAAAAAGGAAGAACTACCTCATCTTCAGGTACGCTGGGTTTGCTGATTCATCACTCGCACGTCATCTTATCTCCGCCCAGTTCTCCTCCTGGCTCTTCGATTTTACACGGACTGGCCTTAAGCATCTAGCCTCTGGGATCACAAACATGCAAGATCTCTCCTTATCGAAATGGAGATTTTATTAGCGGGCTGCTCGTACCTGAGCTCTGCGCAAAGACCTCTGGATTTGGAAGTACAGCAGTGGTCTTTAAAATGGATTTCAGATTCAAGGAGCGGACTTTCCCATCTTCGGGCACCAGCATTGAAGTAAGCTTGTTTGAGTTGGGTCTCACAAACAGTAATGTGAACAGTAATCTACAAACAGTAATCTACAGACCTTCCAAAAATAATTTTTCTGATTTCCTGACAGAAATGATGCCATGATCATGTTGTGATGGTTGGGAATGGTAACATCCAAGCTTTAGTGAAAGACTTGTCTGCGTCTGCACCTACACATGAACAGGGGTACACGTTTGACTTTGTTCTTTCATGTGACAAGTTATATTTGTATAAACCCCTTTTGTATTTGAGGCTGAACTTTACTTTATTGTATTAATGTGCAT
This sequence comes from Oryzias latipes, assembly GCF_053564925.1. Classification (NCBI taxonomy): domain Eukaryota; kingdom Metazoa; phylum Chordata; class Actinopteri; order Beloniformes; family Adrianichthyidae; genus Oryzias; species Oryzias latipes. Next base: position 11,224,201 of record NC_136252.1, read on the forward strand.
TTGTTTTTGGACTGGATGGAAAAAAGAAGAAAGAGTGAGAGTGGGATGTTAGAGATGGGTACAAGAATGGAAAATGGAATTTAAAGAAGTTTGAGAATAATAAAGGAAACACACAGGAGGAAGTAGGATTACAAACAAAAAGGGGCAACTTCCTGGGTTCTCTTACCGGAATGGGCCATCGTCTCCCTAGCACCACTTGCCACATAAGTTAATAATCCTTTTTGCATTTGTCATCTCAATTTATGTTAATTGTTGAAACAATAGTGATGCGGGCTACTGACTCAAAGAATTACTACTTCCTTTTGCGGTCTCTCAGATTTTTTGTGTGCAACTTTGCATGCTTTTTTTTAACAGCCCATTGTGTTCCGTGTCCTGATTGGCTGTTGATCCTGCCAATCAATCTTCTCTCAGCTGTATCTACTGTACAGAATGTGTCAGTTTGCCACATTCACATACATTATTTATATTGACACATCTTTGTTTTTATTCTCTAATACTGGACTTAAGCTTTAGTAGTTTGAAACCTCATAGAAAATAACTAAAAGAGAAAAGTGTGAAAATGTTTACGTTGATTAAAAAAAAAGTGGATAAAGTGTGTAGTGAGGAGTTTACTGCCTTAAAACATCTATAATCCTCCTTTTTCAGCTATCCCAAGTTCTTTACGGAATGTGTCCCCTACAATAAACAAGAGAACACTGTATATTAGTACATGTGAATCCACAGTGGATTCACTGTTATTAGGAGCATCCTCACAACCTCAGAGATGAAGTCACCGCTTATTCTGCAGAGCAGGCTTTATACGTGGGGACAAATGTTGCAGTAAATCCATATCTGAAGCAGGACTCCTTGTCATGTCTGTTCATTGCAGCTTTCTTCTTTGAAGTTGTCACACTGGATCCTTTTCACCATGTAAAGTAACTTTTGAAATCACTTGCTTCTTGTTCAATTTGCTTTTAGAGAATCTGACTCTCCTAATAACAAAATCTGCAAGGATTATGGTGAAAAAGTTTTAATAAAGAACGAGTGATGCCTTAAGAAGCAAAACTTCATTTCATGGGGGTTTTTAAAAGCTTGAGAAAATCAGTAAAGACGTGTGCAAGACATGTGACCGAGGCCATTAATTTCACATCCGTCATAGACAAATGCAGAGGAGAGAATGTTGTGAAGAGTAGTTTTCCAAAATATAAATTTCTTCAGAATCAGGTAGTGAATGAAACAAAACAGAACAGGTATTTATTCGTTTTGTGTAGCCTGATACGATCTGAGCCATGGATTGGAGCTAGTGCACAGTTTAGGGATTAGGGATGTCAAGCACTAAGTAGTTAGCAGTTCAGTTTACATTTTGGTTTCACACTGAGAAAACAACAACAGAAATTGTTATGTAACTAATGTTGGGACCTAAGATAATAGCATCCTGACACATTAAATCACTTTTGCGTACTAGACTGTATTTAACAATGCTCGTGTGAACCTGCCTCACTCCTGGGCACAAAACATGGTTTGGGGTAAAAGACTGAGGTCAGTTACAAATACGTGGAGTCAGATGAGCCATTAAACTTTTTAGTGCATCTGACACTAATATTAGGTTTTTGTTTGACTTTGAAGTACACCAGATGTGATGCCTGTAGAAATGATGAACTCCAGATTGCCTCAAAATGTTTTTTTTTCTTTTAATTTGCTCACAGCAAACAGCTGCTTCTTTAAAGTCAGAGCAGAAGAATTTCCCTCCAGACACTTTGTTAGCTGACTGCTTCAGGGTAGCTGAACAAACAAAGATAAAAACAAACATGTACCACAGTAACACATGTAATTCATTGATCTAGTTTTTCTTATTGTTGTTCCCTTATCTGGTTTGTTAGATAGGTGAGAGATTTAGCTGAGTCTTGTGGGCAAGACATACTAACATTGCACATTCATTGATTCCACAAAACCAAGACAGACCTGACTGAACAGGAACATGTGGCAGATTGTTCACAGATGTTTGCTTTTTGTAACATTATAAAGCAGCTGACTCTATTGATGCCAATGAGCCATTAATAAATCAAGCAAATTCATTGACTGTAAACATATGTAGAAGGTCAACCTCAGTATCAAAACGCAGAAACTGGGTTTATTTTCATCTGACAGCAAAGACTCTGCTTCAAACTGCAGCTGGGGATTTTGTGAGTGGGGTGTGACTGTTGTCTGTGTGCATGAGTGGATATTTATATGTACTCCAGGTTTTACTCACAGCCCCAAAACAGTCGTGTGATCAGAGATAATTACAGATATACAGTCATCGGTAGAAGCTCAGCTGTCTGCTTTGTGTGAGTCTGTGGTCTTTCTGTGTCAAACAGACAGTTTTCATCTCCCTCACGCACACAAGCATGTACACACAAAGTATGTGACACTGCAGGATGTTTGTTTAGCTGAAATGCCTGGGATTGTAATGTTTCCCAGCTCTGAATATAAATGCATTTTTAATGCACATAAAACCAGCTGATGGCTTTGCGGCTGCCTGCGGCTTTCTTCAAACAGTCGGAAACGTTTGTTTTTGTCTGACCTCTGAAATTCCCTTTAGCATACTTCTCAGGTCAACATTTCCACTTCATAACAAATGTCAAAATGTAATTTGAAAAAACCGTGGATAGATGTTAGGCTCCCTGAGGATGGCGCCCCTGCCTGGACACTCACTGACCTTTAGTCACCGGTGTATTTTGTATGATAAATTCTATGTGTCTGTTGGAATACACCATAAATGAAAACCAACAACGTCCTGTGCTTCCAAATGTTCTGCTGCCTCTGCAGTTCCATCATCTGTCAGATGGGCTGGAAGTGGGAGAAGATCCCTGACTCAGTGTTTGCACAGAGGCATTTCCCACTCTCGTTTAAATTGTCTCTTTAATGTATTTCACTGTGAAAAAGGCTGAAAGCCTCAGAAGCGATCATCACCAAAGACTATGCAGAGATGGAGATTAGCTGGTGGATGGTGCCGATAAAGCCAGTGGAGATCCAGCCTTGTTTGATGCGACAGCGGCTCCCACTGTGAATGCCTAAAGAAAGGCTGCAGAGCATCCTTGAGTTCTGCTCCTTTCTGATAACAAACACAACCTGAGGACACACACAGTATCTACGCCTAAAATTCATGATTTGCCCCTAAGGTGAAAGAAAAATGTTTCTTTGGTGAATGGAGGATTTGACACAGGTTTGTTAAACGTATTTACTGCTGCACACAATGCTGGAGTTGTCAGGCAGTAGAGAGTCATAACTGCCGTCTCCACCGCCACAGGTCTGTCACATCTTTTTAACAATGTAAAAAATAGGATGAAAAGACATAATCACAAAAGTATAATTAGTCCTATTTTATCAAATAATAAACAAGTAAGGGATGTGCAAATATACATCAGTTATACATCAGTTAAAGAGGAATAATGTATTTTCTTTGTTGCTGCTAAAACTCATGAAAACTGAAATGTTTTTGAAGAGCCAATGGTTTCAACATCTGTGACAGGCAAATGCAGTAGAAGAAATATCACCCATTCCTGTCCAATGGAATGGTATACATTTTTGAGTAATGATCTTTAGACTCATGCATTACTTTCAAATATTTGTAGGAGTTATGCAACTTATTATTAAAAGATCTCCTCCAGCAAAGGGGCTGTAAAAATAGGTCAAAATTGACTGTAATGCGAGTATTTAGCTAGCTTTCATCTAGTTTTAACATCCATCCATCTAAAGAACTCCCTGTTTCTCTTTTATGATTGCTGGAGCCAACCCAGCTACTGTTGGACAAGGGTGGAATTTTCTCTGATCAGGTCGCCAAAGCCATACAATACACACACTCAAACTAATTTACAGACACCAGTTTACCTATAAAGCATGTTTTTGGACTGCAGGAAGAAGCCAGGACACCAAGAGGAAACCCACACATGCATGGAAACCCACACAAGGAGGACCAGGCTGGGATTTGAACCAGGGCCTTCTGAGTGTGAGGCGAGAGCGCTAACCACTACACGCCCCTTAGCAAAGACATTCACTCACTATTTATGACAAGAAATCCTGGTCAATCAGTGTGAATCCTTAGAAAAGGGCCTGTCATCTGAGCTCAAACATTTAATAGCTAAAAGGGTGAAGTGATTCACTGTCTGTGACACGGCTGCAGCTCTCAAACGACACATTTTCCTGTTTAGGTGAATCAGATTAGCATTGTGTTTTCCGCTGCTGACGACAACACACTGTTGACACGGAGCTGCGCTGTAACGAAGATGAGTGCTGACTGAGACAAGAAAATGTTTTTTCTCTGAGTGCAGAGTCCTGCAAAGGAAGAGGATTTCCAGCAGTTTGAATCTCTGATGGGGTGTGTAACATGAGCTTGTGCAAAGACTCACCTTTGGGTAGGCTGTCTGCTGGGGGGGGAGTAGACCACTGGTGCCCTCTGGTGGTTTAAATTAAGATGCAGGACACCAGAAGATGCAGGATTTTTCTGCTTGTATGCATATTTCCTCTCTGTCTTTTTCAGTCTGGTTCTAAGAACACAAAGATCATTTCAAACAAGAAAAAGCTGTAATAAAAATGTGGATGGGTGGGATTTGCCTGATTGTCTGGATACAACCACAAACCCCTTTCCTACTTTGGTTGGGGTGAGTTTTGATAGCAGTCATTGCACTCCTTCTAGCACGTCTCTCACAGAGGTTTGGATTACACATAGCCCAACAATAATGGCACAGGTCGTGATGCCATTAAACAGCCATACTGACAGATTTTATAGCCGTAGGAAATCATGTTGTTTTGTATGGCTTTGATTGAAAAAACAACTGCTGATGTGTAATTGACCTGGATCTTTTCATTGGTCATGTTAGCCCAATTAGACGAGCAAACCTTCCAGCTGTAGCCAACTTAAGGGACATTGCATTACTTCCTTCATGACACACTTTCATTAAGCCATAATTTCAAAAGAACATGTCCAAGGTTTTCTTTGTTCAACATGGGGGACAGTGCCAAAGTTGATCAAAAAGTTATTCCCAAAAGTGAGCCAACCATGGTCCCAAAGAAACGACTACGGAATTCAAACACCTCAAGAAACAGAAACACCTCGGAACAGCACTCCAAAACGAACAACATGTTTATTACTGGATTACAGATCAAACTGAGATCAAAGGCTAACGCAGCTAATGCTAACAGAGCTAATTCTAACAGTGCTCTGGATCCTGTCGATCTGGACGGCAACACTGTAGGGAAACAATTGGAGAACTTTCTCAAGAGTAATGGGATTTTCCTGGAAGTGAATAACATGAAGACACGCCACCCCCTCCCCTTGAGAGGGAAGATAGATAAGCCAGCGTCCATTATAAAGTTTATCAAAAGCACAAACTAGCTTTACTAAGGGAAGGATATGAACATAACCCTTGTGCTATCCTAGGCACTTTAACATTGGGAGTTGGGTCATCTAAACCCACTAGACAGTGCTCTGAACCTTTTTTCTTCAATGATTTGTGATCTTCACTGGTGTCCATGGATTACATGAAATCTTTCCACCTTTATCCACCTTTTTCATGGTAGGGAGAACACGTCAATGTAAGGGTGGGGTCATCTAAGATAGCACAAGGGTTTTTAAGGGAACTTCCATTTTTATTTTGAAATGATCGTCTTATCAACAGAATGCAGAAATTTCCAGAACAAGAAGCACAAAAAAACCCAGAACAACTATTGGAAGAGGTTGTAAAATGTTCATCAAACTAAAAGGACTACCAAAGCTGGCTAAGGTTCATTAACTGTATGACAGGGGTCACCAACGCAGTGCCTGCATGCACATGGTTGCCCCACAAAGCACGCTCTAAAAATGTCACAGATATAAGTTTTAAAAATATCACAGATGGAATGCATCAAATTCACGTTCACCCATTCACGTTTTAGCATTTCTGTCACGGTGGTGGGGCTCGAGAGCCGGATGGACCCAGATGCAGAGACAGGAGGCACACAGTTCCGGGGCAAGGGGTTTAATCACAAACACAAACGAAAAGCGCTGCAGAGCAGGATGTCAGATCAGGAACAAAAAACTCACTGTGGCGTGGCGTGGCAAGAAACATGGGACATGGCATGACAAGACATGAACACCAGAACAGGAATAAACTAATGGACCAACACAGGAGGAAGGCAGAGACAAGACTTAAATACAGACAGGGCAGACAAGACACAGGTGAACACGATCAGGGCAGATGGGGACCAAAGGAAGTAAAACTCAAGAAAACAGACAAGACAGGAGACTTTCAAAATAAAACAGGAAACAGAAACAAGACAGAACAAGGACCAAAACAAGACAACAGTTTCAAATCATGACAGTACCCCCCCCTCAAGGAACCGCTCCGAGGTTCCAAAAGTCACATGAGGGGGGGGCCCCGGAGGATAAACCTCGACGGGCACAAGAGTCCAGAGGACGGCCGGGGGTCCGCGCCGTCCGGCGAGGCAGGTCCGGAGGACGGCCGGGGGGCCGAGCGGTCCGGCGAGGCAGGTCCGGAGGACGGCCGGGGGGCCGAGCGGTCCGGCGAGGCAGGTCCGGAGGACGGCCGGGGGGCCGAGCGGTGCGGCGAGGCAGGTCCGGAGGACGGCCGGGGGGCCGAGCGGTCCGGCGAGGCAGGTCCGGAGGACGGCCGGGGGGCCGAGCGGTCCGGCGAGGCAGGTCCGGAGGACGGCCGGGGGGCCGAGCGGTCCGGCGTGGCAGGTCCGGAGGACGGCCGGGGGGCCGAGCGGTCCGGCGTGGCAGGTCCGGCATGAGATCCGTGGAGTCGTCAGGCGTGGAGTCGTCAGGCGTGGAGTCGTCAGGCGTGGAGTCGTCAGGCGTGGAGTCGTCAGGCGTGGAGTCGTCAGGCGTGGAGTCGTCAGGCATGGAGTCAGGCTCTGGTGGGTCGGGCCAGCAGTCAGGCTCTGGCGGGTCGGGCCAGCAGTCAGGCTCTGGCGGGTCGGGCCAGCAGTCAGGCTCTGGCGGGTCGGGCCAGCAGTCAGGCTCTGGCGGGTCGGGCCAGCAGTCAGGCTCTGGCGGGTCGGGCCAGCAGTCAGGCTCTGGCGGGTCGGGCCAGCAGTCAGGCTCTGGCGGGTCAGGCGTGGCAGTGGAACCGGGGACCCATCGGGGCGCAGGCGGCACCCCCCTGGGATCCGGGACGGGTCGGGGCGCAGGCGGCACCCCCCTGGGAGCTGGGGTGGGTCGGGGTGCAGGCGGCACCCCCCTGGGAGCCGGGACGGGTTGGGGTGCGTCCGGGACCACCACTGGACATGGCTGTGGTGCGTCCGGGACCACCACTGGGGGAGGTTGTGGTGCATCCGGGACCACCACTGAACGTGGCTGTGGTGCATCCCGGACCACCACTGAACGTGACTGTGGGGGACGGCGGGGACGACGGCGACGTCAACCCCCCCTCATGGCGAGACGGCTCCCAGTGTAGTCCTGCTCTGCTGGGTCCAGAAAATTTTGTTGGTCCATTCTGTCACGGTGGTGGGGCTCGAGAGCCGGATGGACCCAGATGCAGAGACAGGAGGCACACAGTTCCGGGGCAAGGGGTTTAATAACAAACACAAACGAAAAGCGCTGCAGAGCAGGATGTCAGATCAGGAACAAAAAACTCACTGTGGCGTGGCGTGGCGTGGCGTGGCAAGAAACATGGGACATGGCATGACAAGACATGAACACCAGAACAGGAATAAACTAATGGACCAACACAGGAGGAAGGCAGAGACAAGACTTAAATACAGACAGGGCAGACAAGACACAGGTGAACACGATCAGGGCAGATGGGGACCAAAGGAAGTAAAACTCAAGAAAACAGACAAGACAGGAGACTTTCAAAATAAAACAGGAAACAGAAACAAGACAGAACAAGGACCAAAACAAGACAACAGTTTCAAATCATGACAATTTCACCCATTCACGTTTTAACATTTGAGCAATCAACTCATGGTGTTAAAATAACTACTGGTAACATTGGTAACACTTTATTTTACGATTCCTTAACAAGCTTTGCTAATGCATTAAAAAGCATTATAATAAGATTTTTAGGGTGTTAGTAAGACATTTATTAGTACAATAAGTCTAATAGGGTTTATTTAATTACTTAGTTAACACATTTACAAGCATTATTATCACAATGTTTTTAAGATGCTAATGATACATTTACTGGCATTATAGATGCCTAACTAATTTGTCAGTGTTAATAAGCTTAATAAGATTTATTAACAACTTTTGTTAACAAATTAAGAAGTATTATTATTGTCTTACTTATTAATAAAACATATCACACATTAATAAAGCCTATTAATTTGTTAAGTTAGTTAATAAAACTTATTAAGCTTATTAACACTTAGGGTTGCGTGAGACATCTATAATGCCAATAAATGTCTTACTAGAATCCCAAACAATAATAAGACTTCTTAATGTCGTGATCCCTTTGGCAGTCTCTCCTCCCTCTCCCCTCTCTGCTCTGCTTCCTGATTTGAACCAGCTGTGAACACTCACCTCATCACCTTCCAGCCTTCTTAAGGAGATCCAGCTCCAGCATTCATCGCCAGTTCGTTGCCCCTTATGGTGCTTAGTTTGGTCACTAGTAATATTTCCATGCTCATGTATTTTTGCTTCTTACAAATCTTGCTCATACTCTTCGTCTACAGGACTATTGACCACAAGTGTTCACCTGAGTCACACTTCCTCAAGAGCAGCCTGATCCTTACTGACGATCCTGAGACTCCAAGCCACGCCAAGACCTCCAGCCACGCCAAGACTCCCAGCCAAACCTCCATTCACCACGCCGTTATCTTCACGTCGCCAGAGCTCCTTCAACATACTCACTCTCGGATCCTCGTCCAGGAAAATAAATTCTAACTTACCATATCATTCTCCAGTGTTTCCTTCCGGGTTCCAGCATCAGGGTCTGTCCCGCTTAGCGAGTCATGACAATTTGTTAACAAAGGTTGTTAATAAATCTTATTAAGCTTATTAACACTGATAAATTTGTTAGGCATCTATAATGCCAATGAAGGCATCATTAGCATCTTAAAATCGTCCTAACAATAATGCTTGTAAATGTGTTAACTAAGTAATTTAATAAACTTTATTAGACTTATTTTACTAATAAATGTCTTAGTAATAAATAATAACTTATTCAAATCAGTACTTGTATCCCCCACTTTCTCACCTCTTCTCCTTATACTCTCTTCCACCCCCACCCCCCCTCACATTCTTCCCCTCTCCCTCCCCACACACACTAAATGTAACAAATAAATAAAAAATAATTCAACAAAAAGGGGTTTATACAAATCTACACCCTAGTTTCTCGAAGCTATATAACCTCTTTTTGTGATAGTAAAACCTGTCCAACACAAAAAGCCTTCAGCTCTAATCTGTTTGCTCAGCTGATGGACAGAACAAGTAAAAAAAAAAAGAAGAAAAATAAAAATAAAAATAAATAAATGTCTTAGTAACACCCTAAAATTCTATTATAACACTTGTTAATGTGTCAACAAAGCTTGTTAAGGAATCTTCATATAAAGTGTTACCCTAATATTATTTTCATCACTATTATTATATTAGTCTGTGGTTTTGTTTTTTGGGTAAATTTGCAGTAAACAGGTCCTGTTGAGCCCTTCTCAGACCCCATAAAATAACCCACTTTTATGGAGCCATTTTATTGGTCAGTTTATAACTTTAATAATTTGCACTAAAGAAAAACTATCCTGAAAAAGAATTAGGATCAACAAGAACATTATAAAAGGTAGTAGATCCAGAATGATTATTCTGACGATCATAATGACTTAGTAACAGCTATTTATTTCTCAAAAGAAGTCTATGGGATTTCGGCTTTTTTGGACCAGCAGGTACTTCCTATTTAGAACGTGAAGGAAGAGGGCTCACGCAGTCCAGTTCTTATTTTACTGTCAATGCCAAGGTTATGGTAATAAACAAGATGGAAGTATTTGGTCACAGAAGTCAAAGCAAAGGAAATACTGTAAGGCAGCGGATGTACCGGTCCGTGGGTCATTTGGTACCGGGCCGCAGAGAAAGAAGAAATAACTTACATTACTTCTGTTTTATTTTCAGAATCTGAAATATGTTTTACTATGAAAAATTGCCAGATTCTCTGTTACATCCGTCTATATCACTTTTGACGCAGGTCAAGGCGCTCTTCTCGGTCACGTGATAGGATACCGCTCAAATAAAACCCAGGAGCTAGAATATGAGTAAAAAACAAATGTCTTTGGAAAGTTTCCCCAAAAAAAGAAAGCAACATTTAATAGACAGTACTTCTTTTTTCACCATGAGTGTGGGAAGGGCAGAGGATGATCACACCTGTGCGATGTACAATGTTATGCGTGTCAAAATAAAAGCTTGGGGTTTGTGTTGTCACGTCTCTTCCTTCACTGTAGTATTGCTATTATAATCACCCGCCTACATTTGAAAGACTGGTCCGTGAAAGTCTTGTGTGATGTCATACCGGTCCGTGGCGTCAAAAAGGTTGGGGACCACTGGTGTAATGTAAAAGAGTAAAATATAAGTAAGGAAAATTGCTAAGGTAACTGAGATCTTGACTATTTCTAAAAGTCAACTGTGACCAAGATGTAACACAGAGTTCTGACGTGCAGACAACTTGACTTTAACTTACTCAACCATACAGCTTGATAAGAACGGTTTCTGTTGTTTGACCTTTGATATTTTTTTTGTTTTGATTGCTTGAAAAAATTCATTCCAATCCAATATAAAAGAAAGCAGAGCTGGAGGCAGCAGAGATGAAGATGCTGAGGCTCTCTTTGGGAGGAGAGGATCAGATCATGGTAGATGGTCTGGGGACCAATGCAAAGAAGCAGATGGAGATGTTTGGACATGTTGACTTAACGTGTTAACAGTTGTGCTTTCAGCTTTAAGAATATTACAAAGAGCATACAACTTAAAACATAAAACTTCATTTAATTTAAGAATATTTCAAATTAAACCCCAAATTGGCACAATCAAAGATCTTTGTGTGTCCACTTGAAGTCTTGGAAAAGGATAAAAGGTTGTTTGTAAAGCCACACTTCTTAGACAAGCCACAGGAAGAAAGTTAGATTAAATTTTTCTTAACCCTTGTGCTATCCTAGGCACTTTAACACATGGAGTTGGGTCATCTAGACCCACTAGACAGTGTGCTGAACCTTTTTTCTTCAATGATTTGTGAACCTCAGTGGTGTCCATGGATTACATGAAATCTTTCCACCTTTATCCACCTTTGTCATGGTTGGAATAACACGTCAATGCAAGGGTGGGGTCATCTAAGATAGCACAAGGGTTAAATAAATTCTGTGGGGTGAAAAGTTAAATGTGGGATTGGTGAACGTGGTCAGTGGTTGTTCACCACATAAAGGCTGTAGTGAGAAAAGAAGGAGACAAAAGAATACAATTTTGCTGATGTGTGGGAGTGATGCTGCTGTGTCCTGGTCTTTTATGAAGGAGAAGATTAAGCTCAACAAAATTAGCAAAAAAATAAGTTGTAGGATTAACACTATTTAATCTAGCCATAGGGGTTGCAAGCCAGTTACTTCTGTGCCGGTCCCAAGCCCGGATAAATAGAGAGGGTTGCGTCAGGAAGGGCATCCGGCGTAAAAATTGCCAAAATAACCATGCGAATCATCCACAACACTTTAGACATACCGGATCGGTCGAGGCCCGGGTTAACAACGACCGCCACCGATGCTGTTGACCTACAGGGTGTCGGTGGAAATTTGACTACTGTTGGTCGAAGAAAGAGGGGAGGCAGAAGGGTCCGTGGCCAGAGAGAGAAGGGAAAAGGCAGGAACATAGGTTTGAGAATAGGGACTCTTAACGTTGGCACAATGACAGGGAAAGGCAGAGAGCTGGCAGACATGATGGAGAGAAGGAAGGTAGATGTACTGTGTGTGCAGGAGACAAGGTGGAAGGGCAGCAAGGCACGTAGTATTGGAGGAGGATACAAACTGTTCTATCATGGTGTTGATAGGAAGAGAAACGGGGTAGGAGTGATTCTGAAGGGGGAGTTTGTAAACAGTGTTCTAGAGGTGAAAAGAGTCTCAGACAGGATGATGAGCCTAAAGTTAGAAATTGAAGGGGTGATGGTGAATGTAGTCAGTGGGTATGCGCCACAGGTTGGCTGTGAGTTAGAAGTGAAGGAAAGATTCTGGAGTGAGTTGGATGAGGTCATAGAGAGTATCCCCAGAGGAGAGAGAGTTGTTATTGGAGCAGACTTTAATGGGCATGTTGGTGAGGGCAACAGAGGTGATGAGGAGGTGATGGGCAGGTTTGGTGTGAAGGAAAGGAATCTGGAGGGACAGATGGTGGTGGACTTTGCGAAGAGGATGGAAATGGCTGTAGTCAACACTTACTTCCAGAAGAGAGAGGAACATAGAGTGACATACAGAAGTGGAGGTAGGAGTACTCAGGTGGACTACATCCTATGTAGACGAGGTCATTTGAGAGAGGTTAATGACTGCAAAGTGGTGGTAGGAGAGAGTGTAGCCAGACAGCACCGCATGGTGGTGTGTAAGGCTACGTTCACACTGCAGGGCTTAATGCTCAATTCGGATTTTTTCAAAAAATCCGAATTGTTTGCTAGACCGTTCACATTTCCAAGTAAATCCGAACTTTTGTGATCTCCAGTGTGACCGTGACACGACCCAAACGAGACCCGCATGCGCAGAAGCCAGAAGAATACTCAACGGTGAACGACGTCACTTGTTGTTTGCGGAGCCAACGTTAACAATGGATGTCAACAACAGTTTTGTCAAAAGCGGAGCTCTTTTTGTAATATTAAATTTATTTTCACGAAGGAGCAGCACAATTACAATCTTCTCATTTTAAGAAGGCATTGGAGTCGGGATCGTCTGTACCCACTGTAGTGGAAGAGGAATGTGTATGTGTTGGGGCCGCGCGCCCGCGTGTGTGTGTGTGTGCAAGCGCGTGCCGCGATAGAGAATAGGGGGGGGGCAGTGTGTGCGCGCATTCATGTTGTGTGTTACGGATGACGGTAATAAAAGAAGGTTTCCCCCAGAATAAATGCTATGGACTCTTTATTAACCCGTTCTGGAGAATCTAAGGATCAGAACAGGGAGGAGGAGGAGGATCGCCTCGGGTCCCCCGCGCTTCTGACCACGGTCGGAAAGGGGAGAAAGAAAAAAAAGTAATCGCGGGAAAGGTTCAACACCACGCTCGGCCATTTATCTGGAAATTTTTTCAAAAACCGCCCAGTTGCGATCAGAGCCCTGGAGTTTGGCCTGGAAAGAGCGATCACCCCAAATATTAATCCAATCAGTGACCTCCCTTCCCTTCCACTGACTGATCTCAGCAGCATCGTCCACCATGGTTGATGTTTACGTTCTCGTTCCCGCCTACTTCAACGCAAAATGATGACGTTTGTTGCGTGTCGATGACGTACAGTTCGGAATCAAGTCGCCTGGCCGGTCAGACGGCGGTCGCAATTGAAAAGAACGGCTACAATTCGGAATCAGGACGGCAAACCCACGGGGCCTGGGTCGCAATTGAAAAGATCGGATCTGTGTCATTCAGACTGTCATGAAAAGATCGGAATTGGGCCGCTTAGGGGCAAAAAATTCGGAATTGGGTCGTTTCAGCCTGCAGTGTGAACGTAGCCTAAGATGACTCTGGAGGTCAGGAAGAAGAAGAGAGGGAAAACAGAAAAGAAGACCAAGTGGTGGAAGCTACAGAATGAAGAAACCTGTGAGGAATTTAGGCAGAAGTTGAGGCAGGTCCTGGGTGGTCAGGATGAGCTTCCAGAGGACTGGGAAACTACAGCAGAGATTATCAGGGAAACAGGTAGGAAGGTGCTAGGTGTGTCATCTGGAAAGAGGAAAGACGGTAAAGAGACTTGGTGGTGGAATGAGGAAGTACAGGAATGCGTCCAGAGGAAGAAGTTGGCTAAAAGGAAGTGGAATGTAGAAAGGACTGAGGAAGGTAGACAGGAGTACAAGGAAGCGCAGCATAGAGTGAAGAGAGAGGTGGCAAAGGCCAAACAGAAATCTTACAATGAGCTATATGACAGGTTAGACACAAAGGAAGGAGAGAAGGACTTGTACAGGCTAGCCAGACAGAGAGACAGAGATGGGAAGGACGTGCAACAGATAAGGGGGATTAAGGACAGAGATGGAAAGGTGCTAACAACCCAGGAGAGTGTACAGAAAAGATGGAAGGAGTATTTTGAGGAGCTGATGAACGAGGAAAATGACAGGGAAAGAAGGGAGGAAGATGTGGTTGTTGTGGAGCAGGAAGTAGCAGAGATTGGAAAGGATGAGGTTAGGAAGGCTCTGAAAAGGATAAAGAGCGGAAAGGCCGTTGGTCCTAATGACGTACCTGTGGAGGTATGGAAATGCTTAGGAGAGACAGCAGTGGAATTTCTAACGAGGTTGTTCAATAGGATTCTAGAGAGTGAGAAGATGCCTGAGGAATGGAGGAGAAGCGTTCTGGTCCCGATCTTTAAGAACAAGGGTGACACGCAGAACTGCAGCAACTATAGAGGAATAAAGTTGATGAGCCACACAATGAAGCTGTGGGAAAGAGTAGTGGAAGCCAGGCTTAGGAAGAAGGTGGAGATTTGTGAGCAGCAGTATGGTTTCATGCCCCGTAAGAGCACCACTGATGCCATTTTTGCTTTGAGAATGTTGATGTTTGAATTTGGAAATTTACCAGGACAATGGTAGCTCTAGTTCTGTGCTCTCTGTGTTGTTAGGGTGTTTTGTGTATTTGGTTCATGCTCTCAGATTTCTGCTAAAATGAAACGACTGTTGTCAGTCTAAAGAGTTATAAAAGTTCTGAACGCAAAAAGCAGAAGAGGTGGGTCAACTGTACTTTTCGGAGGCCAAGGGCTCATTGAATGCAAACGTTTAACACAGCAAACTGAGAACAGAGTGCGCATTCATGATTTATGGAAATATTGGAGTTTTTTCTTTTCTTTTTATTGACTCACTTTATATTTCCAGATTATTTTAGTGCCTCCAACCAACCCACATCCCCCGAGGCAAGCTCTTACATGACAGACGCAGCATGTTGTTTGGGCGAGTGAGTCGTCTGGATTTCCATCTCATTTGAGATTAGCTGAGAGGAGCTGTTTTGGATTAGCTGAGCCCCTCGCTCTCCCTCTGACACTCGCTGATAAGAGAGCCTGCAGTTGCTGAAACACACTAGTTGAGGAAAATGCCCTTTTTCTACATGCTTAAGACAGCTCTGTTCCTCTCTTGTTACCCAGTGCTAACTCTTTGTGCAAAGGATTATTGTGACAAGCTGTGGAGAACCTTTATCATGCTGTCAAGGGAGGGGTGACTTTTCTAAGCATCACACAGGGGGAAGCCTTACAGACAAGTGCTACATGGCTCTGTTTATTATAGATCTCATACTTTACTCTCAGTTGTGAGGGAGGCTATGAGCAATCCTGCAACATTTAATATTTTGACAATTTTCCTTTTTTCTTGACTGGATTTCTACCCAGTCTGCCGTTAACCAGTTACTGGTGCTTCATGTACAATTCCCACTTCTTTGGTTTTATTGCATGTTAAACCCGGACATCAAAATTATGCTTTGTGTGTTTCAGCAAAAGCAGTGGCTGTCAATGTAATGGCTGGGATATCTGGAACCCAGGTGCAGAGAGGAATCAGGGTGAGATGGAAGAATGCACAACCAGTAGTTTAATAATGAATAAAACACCACAATGTGGGAACAAGAAAACTAAAACCCTAGCGAGACTCACAAGAGAAAAAACTGTAGACACACACACTCACAAAAAAAGGCATTACAAAGTCAAAAAAGTAAAATCCAAGCAGACCTCAGTGTCAGCTGAGCAGGTGGACTAACAGGGACACATCGACACTGAGAACCGAAAGACTGCAACTTAAATTGCCTTGATTACAAAGTGCAGGCATCTGCCTCCTCTACAGAACCACAGGTGGGGGAGGGAGGAACCATCCAGGAGGAGATACAGCTGACCTGAAATGATGCAGAGGTAATTAGAAACTAAAACACCAAATTGTGTCAGTGAATAAGAAAAGCAGCCTCTGGAAACACAAAAAAACTATTTTTTAACTGCAATGTGAAAGAAAAAAAATTACATTTTTCAGGGGAGAGATTCTGAAATGTGATTAATATGATTCAAAATGATAAAATGATGAGATGTAACCTCACTTGACTGTGGTTGGAGGCAGACAGGAGCCACTTGGTTTTCACAAGACTGTTTCACTTCAAGCACAGGTTGAAAAATATGTGCAAAAGGAAAACAAACACAGTTTAACCTTTTAACTACCCAACCAAGTCAAAATTAATGAAAAAAAATACTGTTGCTTAATTGCCAGAATCAATGTTTTAATATGTTTTCTACCATTTTGGTTGAGCAAGCAGTACAAGGGTTAGTGAAACGTTGTTATATTCACCCCATCCCATGAGCTCATGGGGATCAAACCATAAAGGAGCTTGCTAAGGAACAAAATCCAGCACGTTTGACAAAAAGAAACCATTTATTGGTTTTATTGTTTATTTTATTTTTAGAATTGCTAAATAATGTTTTTTAATTGAAGTCCGTGAAAAATATTAAACCACATTAAGCAACTTAGTACCTGCATTTCTATTACACATAGACACAGAACTTTATGGAAATTCTAGAAATGTCAGGAAATAAACAATTTCACAATTACACTGTTTCCATTACATCATATTTTTGTGAATAAACACAAACCACCTCAATCATTTAAGAAAGTGGTGATGCATGTGAACAAGTTTGATTGACACCAGACCCATTCAAATATCTGCCACGGCACTAGCACTCATCATCAAAGGAGACGTCAGCGTCTTCTTCGTGGAGCGGCGAGCTCCTTACACGTGGGAGCAACTAAGGATGAAGTCATTTTGGGAAATGGTGGTTATTGATTTTAAAGAGAAGCTGTGAATCCAACAATTCCACATGACACGCTCCACTTTTGATTAGCTGGGTGATGCTGTGGGACCTCTGGTGGCGCTCGCTGTGCAGCGTCCAAGGCCGGCAGTTCCTACCAAGAAGCGTATCACCATCCAGTTCTTGGTCACGTGACTCATTTAATTTGAAAAAAGTATTTCCATTGCAGTTTTGTAAAATATGTCAATTTCAATACGCATCAAAGACCACCTCCTAAAAATAAAATATGTCCAATACAAGAGGCACTCAGCTCTGATCTGCTTGCTCAGCTGTTGGACAGGCCAAGTTAAAAAGAAAAAGAAAAATAAGACCACCTCGTCCAAGCCCTATGTAACGAGCAGTCGGAGGCAGATGGATCCATATGCAGATCCATATGAATAAAAACTGGAAAAATGTCGAGAGCTTAAGTGGATGAGACTATTTTTTTTGCAAGGTCCCCCCTAGGAAAAAGAAAATGTTTTGCACAACGTGCGTTATTGTGTGAGCATATTACCGTGAATATGAAATCAAGTCTTATAAAGTTTTCTTTTTTAATTACAACAGAAGGTTTTATTTTGAAACGCTGACTTTCCGGTTCTCCGGATTTTGCTGCTAATTTGACGCATCAACAGACTGGAAAAAGAACTCCTGCATGAAGCCTGCGTTGCAGTGCTGAGGGATGGACCACTCTGGAGAGACTACGTCTCCCGACTGGCCTGGGAATGCCTCTGACTCACCCCAGAAGAGCTGGAGGTAGTGTTTGGGGAGAGGGAAGTCTGGGCATCTTTGCTTAGACTGCTGCCCCCGTGACCCGGTCCTGGATGAGCGGAAGACGATGGATTAGTTCATAAGAACCTACTGAAATATACAAAGCCATGTGATGCTAAAAACACAACGTAAAGGATATTTAAATTAGTGTAGTGTTCTTTAAAAGCGTGGAATGCTGTATCTTTTGAAAGCCGCACCCACAGGTGAAGGTATTTATAATGTAAACAAAAGACGTCTTCAATTTGGATCCATTAAAACAAACGACCCATGACCCCCACGTACAATGAATAATGACTATGTAACTTCTAAAAGAAATGTAAGGCTTGGCTCTGCTGTGAAGAAACAGTATTTGGGAATCTCCTCATACCAGGAGCCAGCCTGGCCAGAGGAACATCTTAGTTAAACTCCAGCTGCCCCAACAAGGGCAACAACCTCAGCAACAACCACCGACCAAGCCGGTAAGCCCTGGCAGAAAAGATCCCCACAAGAAACACTGGGGCTAAAATCATGATAAGATACTAAAATTAAAGACATAAGATGAATATAAAAACATAAAATTGAGAATAAGATGCATCGAATGAAAATAAATACATAGAATACCCTGTACTAAAACTTATAGAATAAATAAGCAGTTGAAATCAACTAAAAGCTAAATTAAAAAGGTGGGTCTTGAGCCTCTTCTTAAAAACCTCTACGGTCTCTGCGGCCCTGAGGCTCTCTGGCAGGCTGTTCCACAGGCGAGGACCGTGATGGCAGAACGAAGCCTCACAGTTTCGGTCCTCACCTTTGGAACTACTAAAAGGCCAGCACCGGAGGACCTCAGGGTCCGCGAGGGCTCAAATTTTAAAAGAATATCATTTAAATAAGAAGGTCCAAGACCGTTAAAACATTTATAAACCATTAAAAGAATTTTAAAATCAATCCTGAAACGCACAGGGAGCCAATGCAGTGATTTTGAAAGCGGTGTAATGTGTTCTCGCCCTCTGGTCCTTGTCAGAACTCGTGCCGCTGAGTTCTGCAATACTTATAGATTTGAAATAGACTTTTTGGGTAAACCAGAGAGCAGAGCATTACAATAATCTAAATGACTAAAAATAAAAAGCATGCATCAGCACGTCTGTGCTGGCAAGAGAGAGGAACGGGCGGACTCTGGCAATGTTTTTGAGATGATAAAATCCTGTCTTAACGACATTTTAATGTGTGGGATAAAATTTTGCTCAGAATCAAAAAGTACGCCCAGATTTCTCATAAATTGAGAAGGCTTAAAATTCTGAAGAAGTGGTAAAATCATCTCTCTCTTGTCTTCAAACCGATGATCAGAACTTCAGTTTTGTCCTGGTTGAGCTGTAGGAGGTTTTGTGCCATCCATGACTTTATATCTAAAATACAGTTTAAAAGAGTGCTAACACTTTCATGGTCAGGTTCAAGGCTGTGTCTCCTGATGACATCCCCAAGAGGAAACATATATAAATTAAAAATTATTTGCCCTACATCAACCCCTGGGGAACCCCACAACTTATTTCATGGATTCCTGAAGAGCATGTATCCATGCTTACATAAAAGTGTCGATCTGTAAGGTAAGAAGAAAACCACTTAAGAACATTTCCAGAGGGGCCCACTTGTCTCCTAAGTGTGTCTAATAAAATCTGTATCTGTAACCAGTAGCACCAGAACTGAAAGTTTCTGTGAGTCATAGTTTATTTAAAGATCATTAACAATCTCTAAAAGAGCCGTCTCTGTGCTATGGTTTGTCCTAAAACCAGACTGATATTTTTCTAAAATGTGTATTTAAAAGCTCATAGTAGTCACTTTTTTCTATAATTTTACTTAAAAATGGTAAGTTGGGTACCGGTCTGTAGTTATCCAGAGTTTTCTGATCTAAATGACTCTTCTTCAGAAGGGGCCTCACCACTGCTGCCTTACAGGCAGAGGGGAAGACCCCCGTCTGAAGAGAGTAGTTTACTATATTTAAAAGTTGTGTCTCAAAAAATCCATAGAATGTTTTAAAAGGTGAAGTTAGTATGGGATCTAAAAGGCAGGTTGTAGTGTTTACCTGGGATACAACTCGACCAAGCATCCCCGCATCAACCAGGACAAAACTCCCCAGTGTTTCTGCTGGTAAAAACAATGCTGGTGATCTGTTAAAACCAGTGTATTGCATAGATAAAACGTTTGATCTTATAGCATTGATTTTACCCATGAAGTCCTTTGTGATCTGTGAAGTCCTCACATGCATAAGATGATGGCATGGAGAACTTGTTGAAATCTTAGTCGGTCAACCTGACAACCCAGAGACGAGACCCAGGCGCAGAGCAGCAGTGGAAAACGCTCCTCTGAGCCTCCCTTAGGGTTAGTGCTGGTGCAAAACCCATGCAGGGAAAGTCAAGCAGGCCCTAGCTTTAGCTTATGTGCTGAAAGACAAATGAAAGGAGCGCATCATAAAAACCTTAAAGTGATAGACAGCAGTACCCACAAGCAGAATTATGATGTCATTAAATGTGGTTTATTAAACATTTAAAGTCCCTCTTAGTCAATGAGTTAATCAATGATAACAACTTCCGTCTTCTAGCCTTAACAGAAACTTGGCTCCAACAGGATGACTATGTTAGACTGAATGAACCAACCCCCCCCCCATTATGCTAACTATCAAAAATCCAGGATTTCAGGGAAAGGAGGTGGTTTGGCAGTAATATCACAGTCTATCTTACTTCTCAGCCCTAAAGTTAAAAATGTTTATAACTCCTTTGAAAACATCATATTGTCTATAAATCACCCAAACAGGAAGACTCAAAAACCTGTTTTATTCATAATTATTTATCGCCCCCCCCCGGCACGTATTCAGAACAGTAACAGACAGGCTTATTGTCAGACTAGCTAGTATTCTGAGATTACTTAACTTAATGTTAATGTGTTTAAATTAAACTTAATAACAAT
The DNA here is from genome assembly GCF_053564925.1 of Oryzias latipes. Lineage (NCBI taxonomy): Eukaryota > Metazoa > Chordata > Actinopteri > Beloniformes > Adrianichthyidae > Oryzias > Oryzias latipes. The sequence goes on from NC_136252.1 coordinate 11,244,798, forward strand.
AACAATTAGTTGTTAGTAGGCTGCTAGAAGTTGACGCTGGGGCAACTATGGTGCACTGGGGTTCTGTCCTCTTTTCTCATCTACTTATACCCTCCTTCTCTCCTCTATTCTTGATCACTTTTTATCATTTAGTTCTCCATGCCTCTGTTTGGTGCAGTGCGGATCATGTACGGTCCCTCTTTCCCTCTCCCCTCCGGGTGAGTGGGAGTGCTTCCAGTTGGCTTATCCGTGCTCCTGTACCTGACCGTGTACCTCGTCTATGGCTGGCCTCTGCTCTTGCTCCTACACCTGGCTGTGGATCCTGTATCCGTCTCGACTCGCGCCCCTGACTGTCCCCCCCAACTCCGTCTGGATGAAGCTCGTCTGCTGGACTTTAAATATGTTGTTGGGTTAGATAAGTTAATTCATCTCTATGAGTTCTGGTAAATCGCCTGTCCGTCCTGGGGGAGGATCCCTCCTTCATGTGGGCACCCCTGAGGTTTCTTCGTTTTTTCCGGAATCCGTTTTTTTAGGAATTTTCCTTACCGCGAAGGGGGGGTCTAAGGGCAGGGATGTCCAGTTTAGCTTAGTCAGTTTGTTAGTTCATTTTAGTATTTTCCTATTGAACTCTATGTATTCATGATCCTTTTGATTCTATGTTTTACTCTTTCAATTACCTATACGAAACCCATCGAGATTACTGTTGTTGTGAATTTGGGCTATATAAATAAAATTGAAATTGAAGATAATATAAAGATACTTTATTGATCCCACCTTGGAAAATTGGTTTATTAAAATATCAATTGTTTTAAAAAGAAAAATAGGAAGTTCTGGCCCGTTTAACTAAGTTATTGGAGATTTTGAGTTGTACCTTTAAAATGTCTTGATGAATTGTTAATTTCGTCTTCCTGTATCTTCTCTCTCCCCTCCTGCAATTCTGCTTCAGACTCTTAATGTCATTAGTCTTCCATGGGATTTTAGAGTGGTTCCTAACGTTTTTGTCTTGAATGGAGCCACTGCATGAAGACTGAAGTCTGTTTTTAAAATTATCATCAATAAAATCACAGGGTGCCGGTAAAATCTGAGCAGGAGTTTGCTTAAAAATATCAATAAAACTTGCAGCCACTTCAGGAGTTAAATACCGTTTCCTCAGTTCTCACTGAGGCTTCCTGCTGCTGACATAAAAAAACACACAATAATGATCTGATATGGCCAAGTCAACAACAAAAGACACCCCGGCACACAGACCGTAGGTAATGACAAGGTCCAGGGTGTGTCCTCTGTTGTGAGTTGGTTGTGTGACACGCTGCAGAAAATCAATGCTGCTCAGAAGATTTAAAAACTCACAGGCACAGATATCATCATTTTTGTCAACATGTAAATGAATCACCAGTTATTAAATTCCTATTGTACCTAATATGAAGAGATGATAAAAATTCAGAAAGTTCTGCAATAAAACAGGAAGGGGGGTTGGTGGTCTGTATACAGTTAAACAACAAAGAAAAGCATGAGGAAGAATATTTACGAAGTCAAATATTTTCAGATGTTCAATTCAATTAGCTTCAATTTTATTTGTATAGCCCAAAATCACAACAACAGTCGTCTCGATGGGCTTCGAAGTAAAACATGAAATCAAAAGGATCATGATGTTATTGTTTTGTGAGCAATCAATGCAGTACCTCCACATTTTTTTCCTTCCCTGATTAAAAAAATGAGGTAAAATTAGGTGGAGAAGCCTCAGTGAGAATAGTTGGTGCATCAGTGCAAAGCACGGTTTCAGTTAAAAATAAACCGGTTAAATCATGGTCTAAAATCAGATCATTAATGATAAAAGACTTATTTAAAAGTGATCTGACAATTAAAAGAGCCATCTTCATCGTGGTGGGTAAAATCTGATGTGAGCAAAACATGAGTTTTATGACTGATGTGTGAATTGGGCGGAGACATCTAACATGCAAGGCATGTGGATATGAATGGAAATGATTATAAAATCTATTGGTGATGCTGACTGGTATATGATGCTGTATGGCAGAGAACGATGTATCAGGGGTGTGGGTGTCCTGGTTCAACCGTCAGCTGGGAATGGTTTTGAAAGAACGGAGGGTGAAATCAATGTTCATGCAGAGAAGACAGGAACCACTATTGTTAAGGCCTGTTCACACCGGGACGAATTTCGCCGGCGATTTTCGCCGACGTTTAACGCCTCGTGACTAAACAAAGGGCACCAATGAGAGTGTGCACACCGAGGCGAAAAAACGCCAAGCGCCAAAGCGTCAAAAAAAAAAAACGCCTCGGGTTCGTTTTTTTTTTCCGACGCGTCGCGTCGAAATCTATTCGACCAATGAGAATGGCGCTTTTGCACACGTGTCTGGAGCTTCTGAAGTTACAGTAAAACACAACTTGGGGGCGCTCAAACACAAAACTGCCTTGCTGAGCACACATACCAGCGAAGAAGTTAGACGCCAAGTAGCGTCTACACTGCCGCGAAGAAATAATGACGGACATTCTTAAATATCCCCTTACCAAGCACCAGTTGGAGCTACTGATGCTTGAAATATTCATGTTTTCTTTGTATGATTCTGACAAGCGCGTAAATACTTGCTCTCTTCTTCTGAGTGAAAAGCGACTTTAAGAATCGTAAAGTTGCGCAGCGCCACCTTGTGTACAGGAGTATTTCTGTTTACATTAAGCGCCATCTAATGTCAGGGAAGGAAATTGCATGTTCGCTCGGCTCATCGTCAGCGAAAATCGCCTGGGTGTGAACACAAAAGACGTGGCGAAAAACGCTGGCGAATAACGCCTGGCGAATATTCGTCCCGGTGTGTACGGGCCTTTAGGGTGTAAACCGTCTGATTTGAAGAGGTACGGTCTATTGGAAAACGTTGTGAAATTATCAATGTATGGAATGTTCATGGAATAAAAGGCATGTTATTAACCAAATGTGAAGCTGACGGATGCGTGAGAACATGATGTCTCCATGACGGGGTGCAGGCAGTGGTCCAGATATGATGCAGTTTATGTTTAACTGTTGGATGGTATGAATCAGATGGATGAAGTCCATTTTCAGAGTCTCTGATTGCTGTAGTTTCAGGTTGTTGGTGCCTGCATGTAAGATGAATGTCTCCGCAGAGGAGTGTTTAACAGAGAGTTGGTGGACTGAGTTTTTAATGTCATTGACGACCACTTCAGAGAGTGACAGTGTATGGCACCTGCTGACCCGGACATGCCGGATAGTGGAGTCTCCCATAATGCGAACTGGGTGCTGCACAAGTCCGGGTCTCCCAGCGGGTCTCCCTGCGACAGCAGTGGGGTGATAAGCAGAAGCCTCCGCTCCAGTGGGCTCAAGTGGAGAAATGGAAGCTCTAGAGATGTTTCCGGGCAGACAATAATCCAGCGTGAAGACCCGGTTTTGTTGTGGAGAGTGGTTCCCCTGAAGCCGGGGAAATGGTGAGCCAGCCAGGATGCGGCGTGTGAGCCCCGGGAAACCTCGCCTGAGCGTCTGGCCACCGTCTCTCTCAACAGACGGAAGCATTTCCCTCTCGTTGTGGGCATCAGCGCAACACCGGAGGATTCGGGCGGATGGGCCAGCGGTAGGAAGAACCGCAAGTCGGTCAGGCCCCAGTAAAGCGGGCCCCGAAGCAGCAGACGCCATTGGACCCGTAGAGGTGGTAAAGCGGGAGACATCGCCTGGCTGAGACCAGCAGCAGAGCCGAATGTCACGGTAGGAGTTCCGCCCCGAGCCTGCTCGGGTTGCTGATGCTGCAGTGAGGTATTCAGCCAGCAGAGCAAAGCAGTTGGTCAGCACTAGGTTCCCCGAGCTAGCAGTGTTGGGTTTGGATACACAGAACCTCCGGCCGCGAAGTGTCACCTCAGCACACGACTGCTTGGGTGTAGAGCAGAGTGCCTGAGCCCTGGGCTCAGCATTGGGCTGGTCTTCATGGAGGTCCTGTGGACTCCTGGCCTCCACTGCGGAGCTTGTGTTGGTGGTGCTTGGAGCCCCATCCGTCCGCCCACTCCCACCTTTTGTTTTTACAGCCACATATTTGGATGATGTTTCTGTCTGTGGCGGTGGAATGGGCATCAGTGGGAAATTCTCCAAAGGGTTTGAGACAGGGAGCAATTGGAGTTAATGGAATGCTGTAGTTGTTGAATGTACTTTGACTGTGATGCTGATAGTGATCTAATTTTCTCTATCAGAACAGATTTTTCTCTATGCTCCAGTCTGAGCTTTTGAACAGGTTCCTTAAGTTGGCAGTGTCCTGGATTACAGTCATCGGGAGTGCATGAAACTCCGTCTGTGGAGCGGCAGCCGTCTTCCTCCCATCAGGCAAAAACTCAGGCAATAAACCACAACTTACCCAACCAACGGATTAGAAAGACTAACAGAAATTAACTAAACTACTCCAAATAGTCAACAATAGTCGTCTCAATAGGTTATTTTAATAAACATGAAATCATAAAGAACATCAAGTCATACAATTCAAGAGGTAATAGCTAAACTAAAATAAACAGACCAAGCTAAGCTGGGCATCCCTGCCCTAAGACCCTCCTGAGAAAGGAAAAACTCCTAAAAAGAACGGATTACGTAACAGGAAAAAAAAAAGAAGGAACTTTAGGGGTGTCTACATGAAGGACGGATCCTCCCCAGGAGAGACAGGCAATGTAATGAAGATTTGCATATATAACACTACAACTACATGTGTCAATAGTGTAGCAGATTAACTTTATAGGCTTCTTAGGGTTCACAACCAAGTGTAGGAGCAGGAACTGAGACAAGCCAGAGACGAGGTCCACAGAGTAATTAATTAGTGGAAGCAGCTGGGGAACATCCTGGTATTGAGGGCAAGGGCTGATAGGAACTGTAGAATGCAGACCAGGAAATGGTCAGTACTATGGTGATTGTTCCCGCTGATGGCCAGAGTGGGGGAAACGGGGCCGATTCCTAACACCCAAAAACCTCTTTTCAACAAAGGCGATTTAAAAAAAATGTTTGTGTTTCTTTTGGGCAAGTGTATTATTGCAATCTAATTTGCACAATTTTTATAGTCAATGGAAACGCAGCTACTGTTACGTCTTTTTCTTGAGAGGTGCTGGATGTTTTCCTTAAATACTGGAAATTAGATTTGTTGGCGTCAGAGACGTGAACTTTTCCTGCCAATGTCAAGTGAGGAGGTTTATGAAGGACCCAAAATGCAGAGACGGGAGGCAGGTGGTTCCAAATACAAAGAGGTTTTAATTCTATAAGTAAAATACACTGCCAAGCAGGAAAAACACACAAGGCCAACTCTTGTGGTGACAAGGTAGACAAGAAATCAAACAATTAGGGACCAACACAGAGGAAGGCAGAGACAAGACTTATATCCAAACAGGACTGACAAAACACAGGTAAAAGCAATCAGGAGAGATTGGGACCAGGAAAGTAAAACTCAAAAACAAAGACAAGTAGGAAACCTTCAAAATAAAGCAGGAAACAGAACTCAAACATGACGGAAAATGCCAAAAACTAAGGCAAAGAAACCCAAACCATGACAGCCATCTCTGTTTGAGTAAAAACATGAAATGCTAAAGAAAGATTCATGAGTACTTAAAAATGATTACTATATTAAATAGTCTATAGGTGTCACGGTGAGGGGGGTTCGAGAGCCGGTAGGACCCAGACGCAGAGACGGGAGGCAAACGGGTTCAGGACTAGAGGGTTTATTAACAAACAAAAAGCGCTGCCGAGCAGGATGACAAAATAAAACAAGACTTACTGTGGCGTGGCTAGAAACATGGAAGCATGAGCGTGGCTAGAAACATGGAACATGGCATGAAGGGACGAAGACACATGACGACGTTACAGACGTTACAGACGGTAAGATGCTAAGAAGTTACGGAGGTTAACGCTATGACAAGAAGACGTCAATGGACCAGCACAAGAGGAAGGCAGAGACAAGACTTAGATACAGACAGGGCAGACAAGACACAGGTGAACACGATCAGGGCAGATGGGGACCAAGGAAGTACAACTCAAGACATGACAAGACAGGAACCCTTTCAAAATAAAAAAGGAAACAGAACCAAACAAGACAGAACAAGAACTAAAGCAAAAACCAAGACAAAACAAACTCAAACCATGACAATAGGGTTCATTTTTGTGTATGTTACTTTCACGCACGTGTGTTAGGCAAGGATATTTATCCAGTGACCAGAAAGTCATCAAAAGGCAAAAGTATATTCTATTCATGTGAACGGAAAATTGGCTTGGGCTTTTAGCATCTGGCGGGCTTACTCTGCGCTGATGGTCCTGCCCACAACTCAGAGGCAAATTTCTGATGAACTGGTGCACTGCAGAAACTATGTCCTAGAAAGCAACACAAGTTTTTGCATTTTGGCCTAAAAACAGCATAATCATAATTATAAGACCACTGGGTTTACAAGATGAGCATTAAGCATTAAAGTACAGATGTGTCTGTTTACGACAAGACTTCCTCTGTACAGACTATTCCCCCATTAATACAGGAATTTGTTCATGAACCCACCCTCACTTAGACTTGACCTAAATGTGACCAATTACATATACTCTGACCAGGTCTTTACTTGGGAGCAGGTCTCTGGCATTTGTTGGCATGACGCTTAAACTCCTCCACAATCTTGATTAAAACTAGACGTGATTTTCTCCAGACTCGATGGATCTTGCGCACAGATGCATGAGTGGATGGGACAGACATTGTAGTCTCCAGGGTGGGAAATACATGAGGCAGACCTCAAAAGGTGGAAGACCTGTGACGACTGAGGGTAGAGCTTTATGAGCATACTCTGCCCAAATCACATTACAAGACCAGGAGGAGGGTTCAGAGAAACTTAAGATCTGGAGACAGTTAATGCTTGAGTCCTTCTGATTGGCCTTGGACTGAGGATGAAAACCCGATGTGAGGTTGACCAATATCCAAACAATCTACAGAACTCATACCAAAATGTTGCAGTGAAGTGGGGACCTCTGTCAGTGACAATGTCTCTAGGAAAGACTTGTCTTCCCTGGAGGATCTGTCTTCCACCACTGCATCCTCTACTCTCCATTGCCTGAGACATTCACGGAACACACTGTCCGTTGGGGCCTTTAGCTTGATGTATTTATGCATCTTGGATGTTTCATCCTGGATAGTGGGTTCCAGTCTCACTAGTCCTCAACCTCCTTTCTTGCGGCTAGCATACAGTCTCAGGGTGCTGGATTTGGGATGGAACCCTCCATGTGTGGTGAGGAGCTTTCGTGTTTTAACTTCCATGGTCTGGATCTTTTCCTTTTGCCATCTTAATATTCCTGCAGGATATCTGACAACTGGCAGTGCGTAACTGTTTATTGTTCTTAGCCATTGAGCTGGCTTCTCAGGACTTGCCTTACTCGTTGGAGGTATTTAGCTGTTGCAGCTTTGCTTGTTGCCTGCTCCAGGTTGCCATTTGCCTGTGGAATTCCAAGATTCTTGTAACTGTCCTCAAAGTCTTCTATTGTTCCTTCTGGGAGTGAGACCCCTCCTGTGTGGACTACCTTGCCTCTCTTTGTCACCATCCGGCTGCATTTCTCGAGCCCGAATGACATCCCAATGTCAGTACTGTAGATCCTGGTGGTGTGGATCAGGGAGTCAATGTCACGCTCGCTCTTAGCATATAGCTTGATGTCATCCATGTAGAGGAGTTGACTGATGGTGGCCCCATTTCTGAGTAAGTATCCATACCCAGTCTTGTTAGTGGGGACAAGTGTCACCTTGGTATATGCCACATTTGATGGACATTTATGCAAGTGGCATGCCATAGGTGGCTGGCATGTGCTGGTATTAGGTAGCAACAGTCCAGTTTGAATACCATATGCTAAATTTAGTTCTGGCCATGGCATTTTTGCCTGATCACAACTAGCTATGAAAGGCAGCAAAGACAAGCCAAACAGACGAGCTTTTTCCTAACATGTAATTGAAAAACAGATAAAGACTTGCACGAATATCACATCTAAGACAGGGTGGTACGTTTTTTTGCTTTTTAAGGTGATATTTTAAATCCAGATCTGTTAAACTGTGTCAAGGATTTGTTTTGCATTTAGTTGTACTGGTGGGGATTTGAGATGTCTTCTTTCATATAGCAATAAATCTTCAACTTGTTTTATTTCATTTATTTTTGTTTTTTGCACATCAGTTTGTAATTGCTCTATAATTACATCTGTGCTCTGCCATTTTTCAGCCCAGCCCCACTTGATTGGTTACCTTTGTCATGAGAGGTGGAGAGCTCAGAGCACAATGGCTTGACTGTGTAAAGCACAGAGGAGTGTGTAATTGCACTCGTCTTTGATTACCACTCGTTTGGAGTGGCCTGTTCAATAGCCATTACATGCAGGCACTCCTTCAGTTGCTGTTTAATGGCCCCTTTCCCAGTTTTCATTTTCACCCTGAACTGCCAAGCTCACAAAAGGCAAGGCCTCAATACCCCCTGCTTGGGTCCTTTCTCTCACTGCTCCGATCAATCAACAGGCCAGCAGACACGCTTAGCAGACAGCTCCTTTAAATAGAGCTGTGCCAGACTGCTGTGTCCCTCTGAACAGCTAATGGAGTACAAGTGTTTTTAAGAGGACTGTTAGAGCTCAGCTATAACGCCTCACAAGCACAGCAATGAAAAAGTACACATTCAGCTTACTGTTGAAAGCCATTGTGTCCTTTTGACCTGGCAATATAAAAAACAGCAAATCTAATTGACATACGACTTGAATGCTGAACCTCTGCAGCTTTCACACAAATTCCAATGTCTGTTTATGTTCAAGTGATTTTCATGTTACTTTTTTATCTTTGCTGTTCAACACCGAGTTCTGTTAATCAGATCACAGCAAATACTCTTCCTTTACTAGTGTGTATGTGTGTTTTCTTAAAGGCCAGGGCAACAACTTTTTTGTGTTTCCAAATCTCTTTGCGGAAAATGAATTCAGTGTCGTGATCCACAAAACGGAGAATTTTGTAAAGCTGATACACTGACAACATTCCTACAAGCAGCAAACTCAAATCTGTTCTATTTATTCTGCCATATACCAAAGCTAATACTGGTTTATACAAAGTAATCCTAATACACTGCTGTAATTTGGGATGTAACGATGAATCGATTTATCTAAGTACATCGATCTGTCTGAGGAAAGTTGTTAATCAAATCGAATCAACCTAAACCAATAAAAAATAATTTAAAAATGAAATAATTTAAAAATCAATCTTAGAAAATACTATTTGGATTGAGTCAGAGTAGGTTTATTTGAGGGTAAAAATGATCAAGTGCATCGGAGCGAACAACACACATGTGATGACATCAGCAAAACCGATCAACCATCATTCCAGTCTAATGTGTGGAAACACTTTGAATTCAGCAAAGACGTGTAACAAGTGTGCTACGATGCTCTAATAATGTTCCCTTTGGATTATTTGGATGTTAAAAAACAACAGTGGGCTGAAATTTAGGAAACTAAAATATGAATAGATTTGACATTCATTCTTGTTTACTTGTTTTTTTTTGTACACATATTTCATTTACACTTGATTATCTTGAAGAAGTCCAAGGAATCTGGAAAACTTCACCTTTTTGAGGTGTTTTAGCTTAACGTTGTCACCATTGAGGTCACAAAGCCTATGGATTAAAACTGTTTGTTGGACTAAAGACGGGGAGACAGCTTTCATACCACAACTCAAAGTGTTTTACAGAGAAGTGAGAGCTTCTCCAGCAAATGAGAAAACCACAATATCAATAGAAGTGCAGCATTTTAAACAAATGCAGCAGAAAAAGAGCAAAGTTTTTAACTTGTATAAGAAATATAAACTATCGGGGGAACCTATAGGTTTATCAGGAAGCTGCTTCCCTGTGTGAGCAACAGAGCAGCTCAAAACTGGTTCACCCTTTTTCGTTCTTACTCCTGTGTTCTTCCATCTGATTGCAGATTAGATTAGATTAGATCAGATTAGGTTACATTAGATAAAATAGACTTTATTATTCCCACGATGGGGAAATTTTCACGCACCAGGGCTCAGTGACTGTGAGAAAGTTTGGGGTTCGGTGCTTTACTAGAATTGAATACCTTCAGACAGACGTCTGTGGTGTCTTTGACTAGGGACACAACATGAATTTGACGTCAACATGTGTTCCTTTTGTTTCAATTAGAGTACAATAGTGCTGAAATTTCTAACCTGAAATGAGCTACCCATTTGGGAGCAAATTCGGGCAGATAACTCAGGCAGGCGTTTACTTCGGTTACTCCCCTAGGGCGATTCAGTTAACTCACCTGTTTAGCGTCCTATTTAAGTCCAGGTGTGTAAGTTGTTCATCCTTCTTTACTGAAGCGCTGCGTTTGTCGCCGGTTCTCCTTGCTCGCTGTTCTCCTTCTCATTTCAGTGTCATGATGTCCTCCCCCCCTTCTTTCGGATTTTTGATCCCCCTTCTTATGATGTTTGGGCGTCTGTCTCCCAGCGTCTGTTCAACAGGTGGTGTCCCAGCTCCCGGCGCGTCTCTCGGCGCGGCGGTCCTCGCGTCTCCGGCGCGTATCTGCAGAGGAAGCATCCTGCAGTATTCAGGTTGTCAGTGGCGATTGATCAGGAGATGTATTGGTCTTCTTGAGTGCTGTGATCGCCGGAATCTCTTGGTGTGCGGCGTGCTGCCATCTTTCGTGCTTCTGTGTTGTGTTTTTCCGGGTTGTGTTTCCTCCTCGAGTCAGTCATCTGTGAGGTCACGCCCCTAAGGACCCTGGGACAGTTATTTTGTTATAAGTACATGGTGCGTTTTCTTCAAAACCTGGTCCAGTTTCTGCTGTGTGGGCCATCATTCGGTGCTGGCTTTGTTTTGATGACTCTTTGTTTTTTGTTTCTTTTCTGTTAAAGATGTGTACATTTAATAGTTTGACCTGCATTTTGGATTGGTCAGTCTATGGACCTGACTCATCTGTGGACATTTTACTGGTCTCTTTATGCAGCGTCTGTGGCTCCTTTCTCATTCTGTTTCGCTTGGTCCGGGAACAGCGATCCTCGTGTCATCACGACTGCACGCTCTGATGTCTGGTTCTGCTCCACCGTTTTTCCCTGCTCCCTGGAGCAGGCTGGTTTGTGGACAGCCACCCCGCTCTGTATTCCCCAGGGAGTCCAGCCCTAGCCTTCGGGGGACTCACATCAGCCCCATTGTGAATGTGTCAGTTTGTACGTGGCCCTGTCTTCTTAACCTCACAGATCAGGAGTGTCAAACTCATTTTAACCGAGGGCCACATCAGCAGAGTGGTTGTCCTCAAAGGGCCAGATATAACTTATATATGTAACTAAATGTAATGAAAAATAAACGTAACTACTCCTTAATGGTAAATAAGTCATTGTTTATTTATTATAACTTTTTGAAGTGACAATTACAGTTGCATAGAAACATATGTTTGCTTGTTACTTTAGCATAAATCCTTTTATATTTGATTCTGTCAGGTTAGGTCATATGGACAGTGTTTAAGTCCTAATGTTTAGTTGCCCAATCCGATATTTCAAGTCAAATTCCCCCTAGATATGAATGAATACACACCAATTTTTATTTTGAAGAAATTAAAAACTTTTATGCTAGAGCAGGGGTCGGGAACCTATGGCTCGCGAGTCATATATGGCTCTTTTGATGGTCACATGTGGCTCGCAGACAAATCTTTAATTATACTTTTTGTTTCATTAGACCAGTCCTTCTCGGGCGCGATGCGATGCCAGAGGCGCGCAGTAGTAGCAGTGCTTAGAGAGAGAAATCTGCGCCAGCGCTATCAGTTTACTATTATCTATTATTTCACAGAGTTTGTACCACCCGGAAACCTGTGAATTGCCGTGCCTAAAACTGCGCGCTCCCGTCTCTGAGAAAGAGCGCGCAGATGCGGGGACGGGATGTGTGAGGAAGACAGCGAGGGTGGGGCTGAGGTGTTGTGGGGACAGGCAGCAGGTGAATCGCGCAGGGATTGTAAAAACGTAAAACCCGCTGCCCGTCACCCACTGCGGCGTGTGAGTGTGTGTTTGGCTCCGTATCTGCATGTGATCAATCTGTCTCACATCTAAAGGACATTCAGACCTAAGATCACGTTTCAACGCCTGCATGAAGCAGAAACTCCACGTAAACCAGACTAGACCATCAGCAAAACTACCACGAGAAATACTCATCATTTATCAGCAACAGCATAACAATGTTATTAAAAAGAATCCACAGACTAATTGTACTTTTATAATGTTAAAATTAAATAAAATGCACACATTCACTTGTATTTTTAGTTTTAAACATATTGTCGCGGACTGAGTTTAACTTGGCTGTCAGGCCGCATTGAAAGTTCTGGAGTTCATTGAACGCATCTGATTGGCTCTCAGTTCTGTCGCTCAGCCTGTTGTTAGATAATTTGGACCAATGGTGTTCAGCCATGGGCCAAATAAGGGAAATGGGAGGGCTGGAGCGGGAGCAGGGGAATATAAAGTTGGGAGAAGCGCTCTTGTCTCAGCGGGAGAGATTAAGGAGTTGCTGAATTAATTGTTCGGCGTTTGTTGCGGTCTGCAGTAACCAGAATTAAGAACCTCAAAAGAGGTTACGTCTCCGTGCCTCAGTGTGGGAAAGGGACACAACATTATTGTATGGCTCTTTCGAAATTGCATTTCAAAATATGTGACGTTTATGGCTCTCTTGGCCAAAAAGGTTCCCGACCCCTGTGCTAGAGGAAGCTGTGACGTGTCGGATTTTTGATCACCGCTGTGATGAACCACCAGGGGGCGCGGTGTCGCGGATAACCGCAGCCCCCCCCCCCCCCAAAAAAAAGAAAAAAACAACAAAAACACACAAAATCACCCGGCGGCCGCATCAGAAATAAATACAATTACAACGTAGTATTCTTAATCAACAAATAACAGTAACAACTAACTACTACCTATCTAACTAATGAACTAACTATGTAGGTGTTGTAGATTGACTGTGACTGTGTGAGCGCGCTGCGTCGTGTGTAGGACTGGGAGGAGGAAGCGCGCACATGTGTGTTGGGGGTGCGTGTTGATTCCTCTGCAGTGGACCGCTCTCCAGCTGCACGCGAGTTTCACCTGTACTCTCTGGTACAGACATCTTCTCAGAATATTATTTATTGCCCAGTAATAAACAGACTGCAGACACTGTCACCTTTCCGGTAGCCATGAAGCCTGACACCCATGAGGAAGGCGGGGCAGGAGGCTCCGCCTTTATTTATACAGACACGTAACGTTGCACTGCACAAATAGTTCCCAAACAAAACATGTAGTGATATTCATTGAAATCTAACAGTGCGCGTTCATGTTTGGTGTTACAGAGTGAACGAGAACAGTAATAACCCCTTCTCTCCCCCCCCCCCCCCCCCCCCCCCCAACACAAAATCCTCCGGGCGTGTCGCGCACTTAAGAACGCACGCAGCTTGTAACGGAAATGAACACAATGGAAATTAATAATTATAACGCAGTAAATTTGTTGTATTTTCTCGCGAGACGGAAACTTCTGTTGTACAATGAGGATGTGTGCTTCTGAAAGGGCGCGCTTGTGTGTGTAAAGGGAGCCGCGTGCCACGTGCAGCAGAGGCAGTGACGAGAGACAGTGACAGGCGCGGTGGGAGAGGAGAGAACAGTCTGAAAGAAAGAAGGAAAGTCTGAACACAGGACTAGCAGAAACAGTAAATTATCAGCAAAGATGAACGTGTTTAATGTGTTTATTATAGTTCCAATGAAGCATCATAAGCTGAACTTTCAACAAAAAAAAAAACTAACAAAAAAAAAAAAGTGTGGTGATGCGGTGATGAGGTCATCATCCCAGCCCTACGCGCGGGCCACATAAAATGACATGGCGGGCCACATTTGGCCCGCGGGCCTTGAGTTTGACACGTGTCACAGATATTTTGTTATTTTCTCTCTGGTTGGTTTAGGGATTTATGGCTGGTTTGTGGGGGGCTATGTGATGGACTCTTTCCAGGGCCACATTTTCTGTTTTTAGAGTCAGCCACTCAGGTGGCCACTCAGACGTTTCCATGTTTGAAGCGAATATGTGAGAACTGTCGGCGCCTCGGTTCGTCCATTTGGGCATCAGCGGCCTATTTCTCCGTGATCCTTCTGGTTTTGTTTTTGCACTTTGGCTGACCTTGCCATCTCTATGATTGAGACTTGAGGCTAGATTAACAATAAAAAAAATGTAACGTGCCGTAATTTATATTAAGTAACTCTTAGGCCTTTGTGGTTCAAATAAAAGTAATTGATTAGATTACTAAATATATAAATAATAAAATCAAAAATATAAAGATAGCGTGACCGTCATACTCCACACAGACATGCACATGTTTACGAAAAAAAATGTTTTCAGTCTGAATACATCCAAAAGGACCCTGGTCCGGGACCAGGAACCACTCTCAGAATCAGTTTTCCTCAATTTAGCTGGACGATCATCATCTGCAGACAGTGTCACAGAGACTGGGGGAGCTTTAGTCATAATGACAGATAACAATTTATGATTAGACGTTGTAATCTTCCAACTCTTCAACACCCCCCACCCCCGCTGCTTTTATCTTAATTGTGTAAGCCTCCAACTACAGAAGAATCAGAAGAGATCAACATGTTCCGTTTAAACTGTAATATCATGGCGGCGATTTGGAGTTTCTAATTACTTATTCAGCAATGACAGCGAAGCAATGAGAAACGAGGGAAGGATGGAGGGAAGAAAGCTTTTCGTGTGTCGCTTGGAGTGTGCTCTAATTAAAACCAGAATTAATCTTTTGGAGGTTCAAGCTCGCAAAGAGGGAGACCTCTTCCACACAGTGTGTCCCCCAGTGAGGAGCAGAAGCCACTGAAAGGTAATTACTGTTATCTGCTGGCTGTTTTATTAACATATGTCCTCAAAGAAAGAAGGAGCTTAACTTAGCCACTGCTCTGACTGATCCGTTTGATAGAAGCAGCAGGGAAAAATGATTAAAAATGGAAAATGTGCCCCATTTCTTTTTTTAGGAGAATAAGAAAAGGGAGAGGAGCTGTCTTTTTACTTTTGAAAGTCTCTTTGGGCTACGATGTTTCCTCAGATATTGAGGCAGAAGAGAAAAAGTGAAAGGTAGAGGAGAAGAAAGACAGACACCGGCGGCGGAGAGGAATCATGCACCAGAATTTTCAACCTTAGAGCTCAGTAGAGAGGCAGGGAGAAAGCATGCATGCCGACAGCCTGTAATTACATGTCAATCATCAGCCCACAGGCTACTGCAGGGATTAACTAGGAAAAGAAATGGCAGGAGAAATTCAATTAAAAAACAAATTAATAAGAGGGCAGTTTTTCCCCCCCGGACTGGAAGAGCCACCTGAAGGGCGGGATCAGAACGGCATGTGCCAATCAATTATAAGTAAGGTGCATGGAACTGCATTGTGATTGGTTAATGTTCAAACCATGGAAGCATAGAAGAGGGGGGCCATAAAATATTATGAATACGATGAAACATTGTGATAGCTTAATTTGTACAGGGATTTTTACCCTGCAACTATGCTGAGGTTGGGAATTTTTTTAATGGTGTGCTGTGCAGGGCAGGACAGAGGAAGCCAACAGGATATTTTGCCTGACTTATTACTTAAGCTAATTTAATGCTGAATTAATTGTGAATTCTAAAAATTCAGAATATCTTACAGTTTACGGGGGAGTTGCTGGCTGGTTGGCTGACTCACTCACTGGCCACATCTGTCCAACTGCTCTTTAACACAAATTACTAATCAGCCAATCATATGGCAGTAACTCTGTGCACATGTAGACATTGACAGGACAATCTGCCTGCAGTTCAATCCGAGCATCAGAATGGGGAAGAAAGGTGATTGAAATGACTTTGAACATCACAACAGGAACTCAAAGAACCACTGGTTTCAAAGTTTGAAGACAAGCATCTCTGAACACACAACACGTCCAACCTTGAGGCAGATGGGCTACAGCAGAACACACCGGGTGCCACTCGTGTTAGCTAAGATAAAGAAGCTGAGTCTACAATTCACATAGACTCACCAAAACTGGAGAATAGAATATTGGAAAAACGTTGTCTGGTCTGGTGAGTCTCCATTTCTGCTGCCACATTGAGATGGTTGGGTCAGAATTTGACTTCAACAACATGAAAGCATGGATTCCCCCTGCCTTGCATCAATGGTTCAGGTTGTTGGTGGTGATTTAATCAACATCATTCATCACCATGTATTAATTTATAAAGCACCTTCCGCCACCAGCCAAGGAGGCCCAACATGCTGTACACATGGAGAGTAAAACAAACAAGAACTAAAAGCATTAAACCACATTTAGCCTTGTAGGAGAGTAAAAACAATAAAAAAAAGAATGAAAAAACATAAAACAAATTTAAAAGAGATTAAAACCAGGGCAAGGCTCGTGCTAAAACATGAAGGAACAACTCTTTTTTTAAACTTTCCACAAGCGTGACCTTTCTAATTGCCAGTGGCAACCACTTTCATCGTTTAGGAGCCAACACAGCAAACACACGGTCCCCCCGAAACGTACATTTTGTTCTGGGAAGCATTAACCCAAACTGGTCGGTGGAACGTAAGGACTTCCGAGGAGAGTATCTTAAAAGCAGACTGGAGAGGTAAGAAGGTGCTGTACCTGCCAGGGGCTTAAAAGTAAGGCCCAGAATTTTAATAAAAAACAAATAATGCACACATATTTTCCGCACACACTTTGGGCCCCTTAGTACCATTTGAGCATGGTTCCAAGGCTATAGCCAACCTGAGTATTGTTGCTGACCATGTCCATCCCTTTCTGACCACAGTGTACCATCTTCTGATGGCTACTTCCAGCAGGATGAGGCACAAGCTATAAGGATGAGGCAATCTCAGACTGGTTTCTTCAACATGACAATGAGTTCACTGGACTCAAATGGCCTCCACAGTCACCAGATCTCAACCCAATAGAGAACCTTTGGGATGTGGTGGAACAGGAGATTGGCATCTTGGATGTTCAGCCGACAAATCTGAAGCAACTGTGTGATGCTTTCATGTCAATATGGACCAAACTCTCACGGTGTCAACTCAGAACAATATTTTTCCCTGCTGGTGAGCTCTATTTCAAAATAACAGGCACAGCCTATATTTGATGGTAGAGCTTTTCACTAAACCTCAGAGAGGGAAAACCGAGTTTGTGTTTCACTAATGTGTCTGACAGAAGTTTTCATTGATGCTCCTGAATCCACGGTTGCATTCAGGAGCAGCTTTGTTTCAGTGTGTAGTGGTGCATTCTGGGAACTCTGCTCTTTCCTGTTAAAATGACTTCCTGCTGAAACAAAATTTGAATTTTGGGACTTCCTCAGTCAATCCTGTCAAAGGTGTTTGTGCTGATGACAGAAAAGCTGGGCTCTTTCTGCTTTTAGAGTTTAATGACAGAAACTCAACTACATCAGAACTGTCTATTTACAAGTGCACTCACAGGAAAAGTGCACAGAACAATGGGCATGTGAAGTTTCTCTGAGTGATCAAGCTCACTTGGATGTTGATGTACGTCGATGATAAAGTAAAGCAAAAAAGTGTTAGAATGTAATGTCTGTACTGAACATGCAGTTTCACTCCAGCTCCTCTGCAGCCTGTGCCTTTTTCTTGGTTTCTTCATACTAATTTTTCAATGACCTGCACTCAACATTTCTATATATCAACATTCACACACTTACTCAACATTTCAACATTAGACTAACTTTTGTAATTTACCACTAACTGTAATAGTTTATTCAGATGAATTACTGTTTGCATCTTAGCACTTTTCTCCCTTAGTTTATCCTGCCAGGCAGTTAATCTGCCCATCTGTTAAAGTAAATCCAACCAAAAGAATGACCCAACTATATTCCAAAGATGAAGCCCCCTTTTTTAGTGCTTTATTTGCTTGTGTCAGTGCCTGGTGCAGTTTTTAAAATCACCAGGGTTTTTTTTAACCTCCATCTTTGAGACTTTATGCAATCAACAGCTAATTTGTTTGAGGTAATAGTAAACAACAAAACATAGCTTTAGGACACAATTGTTTCAATTAAACTCAGTTTTTGTTAGCAATTTTCTTTCAATCAGTTATTTTAATCAAGAGATGAATAAAGCGGCACACTTTTTCCAATCCACTATTCTGTGATTGTGGTTCACAGTAGAGATTCTACTATGAATCTTGTGTTTTCAAACTTAGTACAGTTATTGAAAGGCAATAGACATTTATGTGTTGGGCCAGATTTTTACTTTGACTCTCTGTTTAGTTCATTTATGAACCCTCCAGTTCCCTGTGGACACAAAGGACACGTAATACTTGAGCTGAAAGTAGAGCCCATCTGACAGCATGCAGTTTGTAATTGATGTCCCATCAGCGTCTATGCAGAAAACTGTCAAAAGCCTGACCTGGGAATTGTGTCTTGAACTAGTGTGTTTATGGAAATTGCTTAGTGCCAACCCTCGCCTGATGTCAAATGCAGGTGCATCGATTGTTAATGAGACCAAAATGTCAGAAAAGATTAAAAAGAAAACTCCACGTCTTTTTTTTTTAACTTGTCCTGCCCAACGGCTAAGCAAGCAGATTAGAGCTGAAGGCCTCTTGTGTTGGACAGATTTTACTGTTACAATAGCGGTTAAGGGATCTTCAGACAAACAGAGTGTATATTTGTATAAACCAGGGGACACAGGGGTATTTGAGGCTGAGCTTTATTTATAATAATTATATTTGTATGCATTCCTTGTTGGACCGGACAGAAAAAAAGAAAAGAGAGAGAGAGAATGGGAGGTTAGAGATGGGGGATAAGGGGTTAAGATGGGGAAGATGATAAGAGATTCATAAGTAAATTGCATGACTTAGTCCTCCTAAACTCACCAACAAATAGTCTGGACACAGCCATTTACAGGTTTTGAGTGTATTCGTACATTAATGATGGAAGATTTAACTCATAAGACTAATACACACAGACAGAAATGCATAACTGGTATTCTTGGAGAGGGGTGTAAAAACAGTACCCATGCCCATTTTGTGCAAAAGCAAATAACGGGTGGGTTGAACGAATGTGTGCTTCTTAAAGTGTACCTTGATCACACTGAATGCTCCTGCAAAGGCCCCCATACCCAGAGGCAGGCAGGGACAACCCATGGCCAGCCCGCACTGCACACCCGTGCAACCTAGCCGCCAGCCCTACCGAGGACAAACCGAGGGAAGCTGAAACTCCACGCCTGATTAAGTGCTGATTAAGTGCTATCAGTGAGTATTCTGCAGTGTAGAAAATAACACTTTACAAAGACCAAAGGCCTGCATTTGAAGGTTGGTAATATTCTATACAGTTTCTAATGTATGGACTAAACAGCGTGAAATTAATTGAACTGCAAAACATATAATTTTTAAAAGCTGCCTGGAGCTCATGTGAGAGGACACCATAATGGGCTCAGCCCTTCCATTTGTAGAGTGGAAAATGACAGGTTTTCAGCACATACATCTGGAGTGAAGGGACTCAATTAGAGCTGTGTGTGTAGTTTCTCTCATTTTGCTCTGCACTCAGCAGAACTGGGCATTAAACGTCTTTTTTCTTTATTCTAGCATAACACAGAGCTAATGTTGCTAGCTTTGTCAGTTGAACTGGAACATTACGTTTGCTTTTCAACACAGGATTTGCAGAAATATTGTTATGCTGCCCATACACAGAAAGAAAAATGGAAGCTTATTGAGAATCAATATCCTTAAAAGAATAAAGACTTCACCTTGATCCACATTTGCACCAAACACGTCCATACTTGCACACGTCTGGCCACTTACAAATGAGTCTCCTCTTAATCCTTGACTCTGTTCCTTTAATAATGCTGCAAGACAAACTCAAAATGAAAAGCATGAAGTCCACAAGGCTGCAGAAACGTTTGCCTAGAGCAGGGGTCGGGAACCTTTTTGGCCGAGAGAGCCATAAACGCCACATATTTTTAAATGTAATTTCGAAAGAGCCATACAATAATGTTGTGTCTCTTTCCCACACTGATGCACGGAGACTTAACCTCTTTTAAAGTTCTTTATTCTGGTTACTGTAGACCGCAACAAACGCCGTACAACTAATTCATCAACTCCTGAATCTCTCCTGCCGAGACGAGAGAGAGCGCTTCTACCAACTTTATATTCACCTGCTCCCGCTCCAGCCCTCCCATTTCCCTTATTCGGCCCATAGCTGAACCCCATTGGTCCAAATTACCTAACAACAGGCTGAGCGACAGAACAAAGGGCCAATCAGATCTCTGCTTGATGCGTTCAATGAACCCCAGAACTTTTAACGCGGCCCGACAGCCAAGTGAAACTCAGTCCGCGACAATATGTTTAAAACTAAATATACAAGTGAATGTGTGCATTTGATGTAATTTCAACATTTTTAAAGTACAATAAGTCTGTGGATCCTTTTTAATAACATTGTTATGCTGTTGCTAATAAATGATGAGTATTTCTCGTGGTAGTTTTGTTGATTGTCTAGTCTGGTTGATACGTGGTGAGTTTCTGCTTCATGCAGGTGTTGAGACTTTAACGTGATCTTAGGTTGGTATGAATGTACTGTAGATGTGACAAAGACTGCTCACATGCAGACGCGGAGCCAAACACACACTCACACACTGCAGTGAGTGACGGGCATTGGGTTTTACGTTTTTACAATCCCTGCGCGATTCACCTGCTACCTGTCCCCACAACCCCTCACCCCCACCCTCTGCTTTCTTCCTCACACATCCCGTCCCCGCAACTGCGCGCTCTTTCTCAGAGACGAGAGCGCGCAGTTTTAGGCACGGCAATTCACAGGTTTCCGGGTGGTACAAACTCTGTGAAATAATAGATAATAGTAAACTGATAATGCTGGCGCAGATTTTTCTCTCTAAGCACCGCTACGACTGCGCGCCTCTGGCATCGCATCGCGCCCAAAAAGGACTGGTCTAATGAAAAAAAAAGTATAATTAAAGATTTGTCTGCGAGCCACATGTGACCATCAAAAGAGCCATATATGGCTTGCGAGCCATAGGTTCCCGACCCCTGGCCTAGAGGCTAGAGGCTTGCAGTTCTACATAAATCTTCTATTCAGTCCCCCCCTAAACACTTACGAGCAAAGACAGCTCCAGTGGGCCCAGACATACAGACTCATATTCAAACAGTCTTGTTCACTGATGAGTGCCATACAGCCCTGGATGGTTCAGATGGATGCAGTAGTGAGTGGTTGGTGGATGGCCACCATGTCCCAACAAGGCTGCAATGTCAGCAAGGAAGTGGTGGAGTCATGGTTTGGGCCGGAATCATGGGGAGAGTGCTGGCTGGTCCCTTTAGGGTCCCTGAAGGTGTGAAAATAACCTCTGAAAAGGAGGTGGAGCTTCTGACTGACCTCTTTCTTCTGTGGTACCAAAAGAAAAACTAGACTTTCCGTAGAAAACTCATCGTCATGCATGACAATGCACCAACTCATGCTGCAATGAATACCTCTGCATCATTGGCTGCTATGGGTAGAAAAGAAGAGAAACTGATGGTGTGGCCCCCATCTTCCCCTGACCTCAACCCTTTAGAAGCTGCCAAATAAGCCAAAAGGGATCCTATGTTCAAAATTAAAGTCTACCTATGAAGATATTTTTGATTGAAATAGCTTTGGATTTCAGTAAATATGACCTCCTAAAGGCCCGTACACACCGGGACGAATATTCGCCAGGCGTTATTCGCCAGCGTTTTTCGCCACGTTTTTTGTGTTCACACCCAGGCGATTTTCGCTGATGGTGAGCCAAGCGAACATGCAATTTCATTCCCTGACATTAGATGGCTCTTAATGTAAACAGAAATACTCCTGTACACAAGGTGGCGCTGCGCAACTTTACGATTCTTAAAGTCGCTTTTCGCTCAGAAGAAGAGAGCAAGTATTTACGCGATTGTCAGAATCAAACAAAGAAAACATGAATATTTCAAGCACCAGTAGCTCCAACTGGTGCTTGGTTCGGGGATATTTTAGAATGTCCGTCATTATTTCTTCGCTGCTGTGTAGACGCTACTCGGCGTCCATCTTCTTCGCTGGTATGTGTGCTCAGCAAGGCAGTTTTGTGTTTGAGCGCCCCCAAGTTGTGTTTTACTGTAACTTCAGAAGCTCCAGACACGTGTGCAAAAGCGCCATTCTCATTGGTCGAATAGATTTCGACGCAACGCGTCGAAAAAAAAAAACGAACCCGAGGCGTTTTTTTTTTTTTTGACGCTTTGGCGCTTGCCGTTTTTTCGCCTCGGTGTGCACACTCTCATTGGTGCCCTTTGTTTAGTCACGAGGCGTTAAACGTCGGCGAAAATCGCCGGCGAAATTCGTCCCGGTGTGAACAGGCCTTTACAGTCATGGAAAAGTATCATTTAATACAACAGGTTATGGGGGTGTGATTGCACTCATGCCGTCTGGATTCTCTTTACATAGCCCACAATAACTATATATTGCAACAGCAAAGAGCAGAGGAACTTTATGCTAATGAAGACTGGGATGCACAGTGACCACCCACCAGCGAGAACTGTACCTGCTTGTCAGGCGAGCTGTGTGAGTCATGCACAAGCCGGTGCTTATGTTGCACACCATTAGGTCCATGTTTCCTGTGTGCTTTAGGAGATTAGGTTTGCCAGATTCAACTTTATAGAGTTGGCTCATCTGAGGGTTCAATTGTCTCCTGGGGGCAGATAATAAACACCACACTGTTTTAACGTGACTCTCTTAACTTCAGATTCATGTAGTTTCAAATGCCTAATTCAGAATATCTCAGTGTTTGCCCTCCTTGCAAATGTTTGCCAAAAAAAAACAAAACACTGTGACATCACGTTTTGTCTAATCAAGCTGTTAGTCAGAATAATTAAACAGGAACACAAACCTTTTTACACCAAAGCTCCAGTGTTGACATTCTTTCGACTACCGTACCTTTTCAACTGTTGACATAATTCAAGCAGATTCTGAAGTGGAGAAAAGCCGCTTTGCCCTGATATGCGACACTGATCGGCAGAGACACGCCTATGCAATCGGCATAAATCAGCTGATTTTGTCGCAGAGAACAATGCGACGCCCAAAAACCTTGGTGCTCAGCCGACATGAAAAGACACTTTTCGCCACGTCACGATCAGCTGATTCTGTTTCTTTCTGACTGATGCCCACTCTGATCAACAGGATGGACACGTAGAAGCTGCCAGTTGTGAATGTCAAGTTGAACTCCTGCATTTTGGTTGTCATACAAGCAATGTTGACTGAAAACTTTCTAGAGCAGTCTAGTAGGATTTTCAGGATATGCAATGTTTTAATCAGACTGCACTTTTTCCTCAGTAGGGATATAATCAAATATAATAATATAATCATCCTGGAGCCTACAAAGTAAATGAGTTCACTGCTCCTCCGCATTAGTAGGTTTGGGTCATCAGCCAAACCTGGGAGACACCCTTTATATTTAGCATGCGTTCTGTCAGGTCGATCCAGTATCTGCTCAGTTCAAGTCAAGCCTCTTACTCTCTGATCTTAGTTACCTAGCTGGTTTGAAGTTTATCTTTAAACCCTGACCAGCTTCTGCCCTTTGGTTTTGGTTTTGGATTCCATTATTGCCTCTTTAGATGGATTTTTGATTTGACTTCAGCTATGCTTATTAGACCTGGATTTGAATTCTGATTCTACCCGGCAGCTTTAACCTTAAAATGTCATCTCTGCGAGTCACAAGTCTCTCGCTTCGATATCAACACCATGTTCCCATGCTTTTGTTCACTACAAGTTTCCCCCAAATGGCTTTCATGTATTTTCTCCTTTATATTTGTAATCCAGCAGTTCACATAGTGATGAGATGTGGGACCTCCCTTTAACTTTTGTCTCCAGCTTTAGGACATCTGCATCATCTTCATCTGTTGGATTCTTCATCCCTGCCCTGCTGCCTCCATCCCTGCACTGTTCCTTTCCTTATCTCAGTAATAATATCTACACAAGCTATAAGGGGTTTGTTTGTGTACCAGCCTTTCTGAATGGAAAAATACATAGGAACAAGTATTTCTAGTAGTTTTGGCTAGAGTGCTGGATATTCTACAAGTTAATACCATGGTCCGGGTGAATACTCGATTTTGATTGGCTGCTGGGTGTGCATTAAAACCTGATAACGGCACCGGGCTTCAATGTGTCGTATCACTGCGCTGGTTTCTTTAAAACAACCTTTTGCTTCATCATCTGGACAAAAACAAGCGGTAAGAGGTGAACTTTCTCTCTGAATTGATGCTTTATTCAACCCATCGGAAAGATTAGCATATATATATCGCCGAATCTTGACTGCAGCGGTGATGCGGCGCGACGCGGACTATTTGTTACGTGATGTGGCGCGTAACAAATAGTCCACTTTTTGTGACAAGAGCGATCCAAATCGGAAAAAAAAAGACTTAAGGACTAAAAACTGGTTAATATGTATTGCTTTTGCAAGTGACCATGGTATAAGCGGGTTAATGGCCTTCGAAGTGTGCGTTATTACTTTTTAACGCACTTCGCGGAAGCTTCGCGTCGGACCGTTCAGGCTTCCACAGCGTGCGTTAAAAAGTAAAAAAAGTTTGTCGGCCATTAAACCTTACGTAACACATGAGTTAGAAGAACAAGTATCTCTGCAGTGAATACTGCCATCCTCACTGTTGATGCTTTTTCTACCAACACGAGGAATTAAAAAATTGTAAGCAGGTTCTGCAAACATCATGTTCCTTTAAGAGTAGATGATCTCTAATCATGATGAGAAAGGTCATTTTCTTGTTACTGGAAGTTACGCAAATGTTTTTTTTACAATAGGTTTTCCTATTATCCTTGATCGAGGGTGCGCTGCTCAGTTGGAATGCGGCATGGTGTGCAAAAATGAAGAAGAGATGAAGAGGGAGGGGTAGAAGATTCTTGGTAAATCGCCAGGCAGTTTCCCACACAAACTTAGCTTCAGCAGAGCCTGTGGCGCTTTCAGTCTTCCTTTTTTATTTATGTCAACGAAAGAAGTCAAAGATGGCTGCCCTGAGCAAGAGTTGCTTCCACAGAAGTAATAGTATTATTTCAGGTTTAACTTGTAAGTTATCCATCCCTACCAGGCAAACAGCTGCAGTCTAAAGTCTGCTATTGCTTTGAATCTGGGAAATACAGTATTTACAATATTCCCGGTTTTGACTTTTTACAAGAAAATGATCAACTTTTGCATTTTCTTCTGTGTTTTTTACATGACAGAAGTCCTTTAACAGTTCATTTCTCTAACTGAGACGTTACAAGCGTCCTAATGAACCATAATGTGCTATAAGTCTGTCAGTCATTAGTAGGATTATTTTAGTGATTATCTTACTACAGTGTCCATCCTGAGAATGACAAATTTTGGATTTAAAACCATACTCAGATCATTCCTAAGAGTGGAAGAGGAGGAGATAAAATTGACCACACTCAGGTGTGTGAAGGCCTTTGGCTTGACACTTTTAGCGTCAATAACAGTCATTCTTTGTTTCAAGTCAGATTCTTTTATGACTGTAGGGACTTTTGTCCCCAAAGTCTTTAAAACTGCGGTTTCATTTCTTAGAAGTTTGTTCATGACAGAAAGTTAAAGCCTGGGATGAGGATGCAGCCTCTGTGCTTTAAGCCAAGCTGGAACTGGTAGACGAACCCAGTGGTCCGCGGTCCTCACAAACACCTGCAGAGTCTCCTGGTCAAAAACAAACTCAAGCACTTTCCTTTTAGGTTAGTCTGTGCACTTTAGATTTAGTTTGTCAAGAGAAAATAAAACCGCAAAAGAAGCAGCAGGAAAGCATCTGAGAAATTTATTATCGTTAATATGGATTCATTAATTAGGGAGAAAGTTTGTTTAAAAAGCTTAGTGGGGATTGGGTCTAAGAGACAAGTTGAGGTTTTGGAGGACATAATAACTGTTCTTATTTCTGCTTGATCCACAGCACTGAAGCAGTCTAATGTTACAGAGGTTTCAATGGATGCCTTCACTTGGACCGCTCCAGCCTGCTCTGGGCTGATAGTAGGAATAACTTGATTCAACTAATCTCAGCTAAGTTTGAGATTTCACTATAAAAACGTAAAGAAAATCATCAGAGCTGAGAGTAGCAGGAATATGTGGTTCTACTGAGCTCTGACTGCGAGTTAATCTAGCAATTGTACTGAAAAGAAATCTTGGATTATTTTAATTCTCTGGTATTAAGGTTAAATAGTCCTGGGTTCTAGCTCTATGCTATAATTTAATAGGCTATGTTTCCAGGTATTCAGAGACTACTTTTAGCTGAACTGGCGCCATTCTCTTTCTTATTTACGGGTTACTTGTTTAAGAGAACGTGTTTCTGCGTTAAACCACGGTGCTACTCGGTTTTGTCTAACAAGCTTAGGTTTCAAAGGGGCAACAACATTGAGTGTTCTCCTAAGGGCTTGGAAGGCATCATTCACAAACTGCTCATATTCACTGGGACTAAAGCTATGAGAGCTGGTCCCAGAGTATTTGCTCAGTATGTTACTAAGTATTGGTTGACCTGTGAGTCAAAACTCAGACACAGTGATTATAAATAAATCTGCATGTTGAGTCTTCCTGTTTGGGTGACATATAGACAATATAAGTTATAATCATGTTTGACTTCAGTGCTAGGAAGGAGACTGTGATGTTACTGCCAAACCAACTCCTTTCCCTGAAATCCTTTAGCGGCTGGGTAGCTCGGTTGGTAAGGTGGGAAGCTACCACGCAGGAAACCAGGGTTCGATTCCCGGAGGGGAATGAGCAATGGTACTGGGGGCAATTACCATATCAATGGCGAGCAGTTAACATCACCCAGTGAGGGTCCTTAGGCAAGACCCTTAACGCTACTGCCTCCCGAGCGCGGTTTCGGCTGCAGCTCACCGCTCCCCAAGGGGATGGGTCAAATGCGGAGAAAGAATTTCCCTTCGTGGGATAAAATACAGTGTATAAAAAAAAATAAAAAATAAAAAAATCCTGGATTTCTGATTGCTCGGGCTGTGCTTCATTCAGTCATAGTCGTCCTGTTGTAGCCAAGTTTCTGTTAAGACTAGTAGACCAAGTTTGTTATCTTTAATTAACTCATTGACTAAGAGGGGAGCCAGTTTAGCTCGTGCTGGTTTGCAGCACCTTCCATCCGTGAATCCAGTGTTCAAATCCAGACTGCTCCCTATTCCCTTCTCTACTTCTGTGCCAGTCCCAAGCCTGGATAAGTTGGGAGGGCTGCATCAGGAAGGGCACCCAGCATAAAACATTGCTTAGTTAACCATGCAACTCATCCTCAAAAGAGTGGTTGATTTGCTGTGGCAACCCCTGATGGGAAAAGTCAAAAGGGAAAGAAGAACTCATTGACTAAGAGGGACTTAGAGGAAATGGCTCTAATGTTTAATAACCATTAGAACCATTTAATGAAATCATAATTCTGCTTGTTGTTATTGAGAGTACTACTATCCATTACTTTTAGGTTTCTGTGACGCACTCCTTTCATTTGCCTTTCACCACACAAGCTAAAGCTAGGAACTGCTCGACTTTCCCTGTATGGGGTTTGCACCAGCGCTAAAGGAGGCTCAGAGGAGAGTTTTAAACTGCTGCTCTTTGTCTCTGGGTTGAAAGTTCCTCTGGACAAAGCAGAAAGCTCCAGAAAGTGAAAAGGAAGAAAGCAGCAAGTGCAGAAACTTTGAGTCTGTGTCTGTACTTGCTCTTTTTCTCTAACTTTCAGTGCATACATAAGCGTCAGCCTCAAACTCACCCACAACCACCCACCCACCCAGGCAGCCACAAACAGGTATTCACGCAGAGGATGAACACACACGCAGCCTCCGCCAGCTCCACTCTGCTCATGTGTGAAATGAGCAAGGGTCTTATCTCTTGGAAACACACCACTGAGCCAGAGGAGACGGGGAGAGAGGGAGACACACAGCAGGAGAGAGGAGAAAAAGAAGGAGGTGGAGGAGAGGAGAGGGTGTTGGAGAGCTGTCACATGGTTTGCATGCTGATGAATGTGAACTTGGGAATTTGCTGCAGACTCTAGAGGCCTCAGAAAAGCCATAATCAAGCTCTGCATACCTCTTCATTAGCAGACAGCAGACTTCATATTGAAATGAGGGATCAGTCTGCTGCAAAGACGGTTCTGTTCTTTTTTCAGGTGCTTTGTTTTTCTTACAACCTTTCATCATATCCATTTATTCACACTGAATTTTTTTTCTGAGTGAAGCAGGAAATGGAAATCCAAAACTCCTGCACCCATCTGTCCAATAATGCAAGTACTTTGAATTAGTTTTCATGCAACGTCTGTTTGGGGTCCTGAACTGATCAGAAAGGTGCTCCGGACCCAGAGGCCTTCGGACTATAGCACCATTCAGGTTGTGGCTTAAACTTCCAAATATTTCAGATCGATCTGGATAAAAGTTTCTGTGGAGAATTTACCTTTAAAATCAAGATTTATTAACACCACAATTCATTTAAAGTTTGATTTCATTGTCAAAAAGAGATGAGATTTGTGTCTTCGTTGTGTGAGTGTCCTGTTAAAAAAGTTTCTGAGAAACAAAGATTCTTTTGTTTGGATGATTGGATTGGTTGACTGGTGCTCAGTAAGCGAGCTTTTTAAAGGTCATTTACATCTTTTTTTCTAAGCTCCTCCCTCAAACCTGGTCTTACAACCCTTGGTCTTGTGTATTTCTCTATAGCACCTGTTTTCTCGGATCAGGGACGTAACAGCTTGGATCTTGAACAGTTTAGAAGCCCTTGCTCTCTGTCATTCCTCCTCCCCATCCATCCATCATCTGAAGCCGCTTAATCCTTGTCAGGGTCATTGGGTTGCTGGAGTCTGTCCCAGCAACTGTTTGGAGAAGGAGGGGGGGGGGGGGGGGGTGTCACCATTGGCAAGTCGCCAACTTGTCTCAGAGCCAAACAATCACACACACACTAAGGGACAATTTAGAGACACCAATTAACCTATGAAGTCCACTTATGGATGGTGGGAGGGAAGCCGGAGTGCCCGGAGAATTCCCACTCATGCTCGAGGAGAACATGCAAACTCCACACAGAAAAGTCTTGGCTGGGATTCAAACCAGGGTCGTCTCGCTGTGAGGAGAGAGTGCTAACCACTGCACCACTGTGCAGCCCATTCTTCCTTACCTTTTGTCAAAAAATTCAGAGCTGGGACACAGAACTCCGGATCTACAGGCCAGCCTCTTTGGGGTTTGATGCCGCCCCCCTCTCAGCCAGCATAAGTGTCTTCTGGAAGATGATGGATTAAGGGTTGGATTATTATCTTGTACATTCCAGTGGGGGATGTTGGCTGCATGGAGTCCTGTCCCTTCATTTGTCAGGCTCTGGTGCGCACCCACCTGGAGGGCTCCAAGCACAAACCCCACTTTTTGGCTTCATGAAACAGAGAGGTTTTTCCTGCACCTGATAAAAGCATCTGCGTGAAACTCCCATCACCTGCTGAGCTGACTGCCTGCTGCTTCTGAGCGCGGCTGACGTTAACCACAGGAAAAGAAAAGGCTGCTAAAAGTGCCTTCACCAGACTTTATGAAGAAGTGAGACCCCCCCCCACTGTGAAATGTAATAAGAAAAATTAATTAAACAAATAAATGGGAAAGAGGGAATACTGAGCAAGTCAGAAAAATCCAGAAAGGAACTGCAAGGGACGTGAGCACAGCAGGACCTCCGTTTTCAGCAGACGAAGTATGGACATTAGCAGCTTCATTATGAAAAATCTCTATATGATACTAAACGCCTGGATTGCCTGATTGATAGTCAGGAAATTACAAAGTAATTAGAGAGATGGCAATCCCTCAAAGATCAGCAAAGAAGTGTCGGAGCGCCTCCATTACTCATGAATACAGGTGCTATTATCCAGACAATTTGGGTCATGAGAAAAGACCTCTCTTGAAGGTATATCTCATTCTTTGTTCCGTGCACCTTCAGCTCCACTCCACAGGTGGCTTTTCTAAAGGAGGACCAGACAAACTTTGATCTTTCAATTGGTAAAATTATGGTTCCAAAGCTTTCTGCAATAACAGCTCTACTGCAGGTCCCAATGTTTTCCCTTTTTTTCCACAAGAATCAGAGTTCTAACGGTCTGCTAAAGAATGCCGATGCCACCTTGTGGTAGAAAGCTGAGCTGACATGATTTTGGCCCCAGTAAGATGTGAGTTTTGCTGCAATAACTCCACACTTTAGAAGAGTGCAGAATAGAAGAACGCATTTGAGTTTCCTGTGAAAGCTGTTGTTTGTGGGTGTCCCTGTCCTGCTCATGTAAGTGAAAGATGCAGCCAGTCAGCAAAAAAGTCAGGAGATGATTATTGATGGAAAACAGAGGAAGACCACAATCTCTGACAAGCGTAGCAAAGCGAAGCAGCCAGTCGTTGACTGTTTCCACCAAAATACCTGAAATGTAAAAACGTGGATGTAGAGCGAGGAGCTTTGTGGGTTTTATGAGCTGCACAGCAGTACCAGGCTTTTAGGCATCAAATGAGCTGCAGCTTAGCAGCACCTGCTGGATCAGACGGGACCATCCTAAAACTAGACCCAGAAGCTTCAAAAGGATCACAAGGAGACAAAAGGAAGATGATCCTAGAGGTTGCTGTTTGAAAGATGCAGTGACGTTCTTTGGAAGATTGTTGCTGAGCAAAAGCTTGTCTTGTGCTGTGCTGGTACTTTTTTACAGCTTTTCTTCTGTTTCTCCACCTCCTCATTTTCTTCGTTTACTCTCATCACAATTAGTGAATCCACTAAAAGGTGAGGACACAATAACACGGAACACAGCCATGCATTGTAATAAGATGCTTGCAAAAGTGATTTTTTTAATGGGTAGACAGTCTCGGTTGCACACAGCTGAGAGCTTTAATTAGGCTGAAGTAATTAAAAATGAGGCTGTCTGTGCAACGATTGCTGTGTGAGGCTATGATGCAGCCAAAGTCTGTCCTCTGTTGTCCACCATTTGAGAGTTTGGTCCTTTTTTGCATGCTGAAACAGTAAAGTACATCATGAAAGCATTTCTGTGTCTGCTCTGTCCTTCAGTATCTTCTCCGGGCTCAGGCCTATAAAGCTGTATTTAGTTTCATGCTTGGCTCTGTGTTTCCTTTTTATGAAAGTTTTTGAATGTGGACCTCCCCCCTTCAAAAAAAGAACTCTTCCTCTGCAAAGGAACACTGTCTTTGTAAGAACAGCTCTGATGTCCAAAGCTGGAAGTCCTCTCTCTTTGTTTACCGACCCTTTAGTCCTCATTATCTTTCTCCACATTTGTTCATTCTGACTTCACTCCTGCCATTTCTGCTGCTGCAGTAATGTGTATGTCAGTCTGAAACAAGTTATGGACATTATGGAAGTTATGGATTTTAGTTATTACTGAAATCCAAAGCTTCATAGGTCAAGTTCCATTACAACATAGGACCCCTTATTTTGGAGCAGCTTCACAATTCTGGCATCCTTTAACCCTTGTGCTATCTTAGATGACCCCACCCTTACATTGAGGTGTTCTCCCTACCATGACAAAGGTGGATAAAGGTGGAAAGATTTCATGTAATCCATGGACACCAGTGAAGATCACAAAACATTGAAGAAAAAAGGTTCAGAGCACTGTCTAGTGGGTCTACATGACCCAACTCCCAAGGTTAAAGTGCCTAGAATAGCACAAGGATTACACTTGTTTGTTTTTTCTGCTTAAATTTCTTTAAAGGATGTTAGAATATCCTCCAAGAGCTGTTGTTTGGATGTGAAATGACCCCCACCCTCACAGATATTTGGTTTGAGGATGCTCAAGCAGGGTGCTGAGGATGCTAACTGATTGCTGCCCTGATTATGTCACTCGTTGTTTGTTTGCTATAGAGCCTGTACACGGTCACTGCAACAACCAAATTTCCCAAACTAGGATCGATGAAGTATCTTTCTCTTCTCTTCTCTTCTCTTCTCTTCTCTTCTCTTCTCTTCTCTTCTCTTCTCTTCTCTTCTCTTCTCTTCTCTTCTCTTCTCTTCTCTTCTCTTCTCTTCTCTTCTCTTCTCTTCTCTTCTCTTCTCTTATCTTATAAAAGGTTCTGAATAGGGTTGAGGTCAGGGGAGGATGGGGGCCACACCATCAGTTTCTCTTCTTTTCTACCCATAGCTGCCAATGATGCAGAGGTATTCATTGCAGCATGAGAGCATGAGTTGGTGCATTGTCATGTATGAAGATGATTTTGTTACAGAAAGCATGGTTCTACTTTTTGTACCACAGAAGAAAGGGGTCAGTCAGAAGCTCCACCTACTTTTCAGAGGTCCTTTTCCCACCTAAAGGGACCGACCAGTTCTCTCCCCATGATTTTCGGCCCAAACCATGACTCCACCACTTCCTTGCTGACATTGCAGCCTTGTTGGGACATGGTGGCCATCCACCAACCACTCACTACTGCATCCAGCTGTACCATCCAGGGCTGTATGGCACTCATAAGTGAACAAGACTGTTTGAATATGAGTCTGTATGGCTGGGCCCACTGGAGCTGTCTTTGCTCGTAAGTGTTTAGGGGGGGACTGAATAGAAGGTTTATGTAGAACTGCAAGCCTTTGGGGGAGGTAATGGCATTTTAGCAGCTGCTCTCTTTATCCGATGTATTTGACTGGCAGAAACCTTCCTTATTCTGCCTCTATCTGCACCAACCTGTGTGTGCTCTGAATCAGCCACAAGTCTCTATATATTAAGATTATCACGCTTGATGATCAGCTTTTCATGCCTTGTCCATTGAGCTATTTTAGGCTTTTAGCAGAAGACTTCCTTTTTTTCCGATATTATTTGAAAATGTTAGCCTGATTAATAATGTGGAATGTCCCTTAGTAGTTTTTCCTTAGATTTAACTCACCTGTCAAGCTAATTATCACAGGTTTCTGAGATTGATGTCAGTGATCCAAAGTGCCCATGAGTTTCATTGAAAAACTAAGAGTTGTAACTTTTTGACACATAAAACCAATTTGCATATTAATTTACAATGTACTGTATGTCGAATATAAATGTGTCTGCAATTCTTGGAGGATCTAAACACAGGAGACCTGGATTTTTCGACATAATCTGCGAGCAATAAATAAACTGCAAATGTGGTCCAAAATTTAAATGTAACAAACAGTTGTGGTAAATCAAGAACATCATTAGGGTGAGGACAAAAGGAATGATGGCAGAGCTGCAATCAGTGTGTGAATCTGTGTGTGTGGGAGTGTGGAACTGTGACTGTACAAGGCTTTGGGCCTTAATCAAGGTAGTACAAGTCTAGATACGCATACACCATTTAACATTTTGACCATGGGATCTTGCGTCTACGACTAAAAAAAACCCATCATCTTCATCAACCTGCTCCACACTGCAGGGATGTCCGGGATGTCCTCATTAAAAGGGGGGTATTTAACATAGCAATCAGTGTCGTGGTTTACCCTCACACCCTCTGTCCTTGTCTTACTTTGTTAGGTAGGTGTTGGTTGACTCTGTCCGAGTCCTCACACCTGTCATTCATGTGCAGAGTCCTTCCAAGCTTAGCACTAACCTCTGACTAATTCTCTGCTTTTGATGGACAAGTCTCACACCCACACACACACATACACAGACACACACACATCCACACACACATGAGGTGTGTCTCAAGTACTTCTTAGGTAAGCAAATAGCCATGCTGTACAGTGCTGTAACCTATCATGTGTACCTGTTCTTTATTGTGCTTTTTCTCTACTTGTGAGATTCTGTTTTCTTCTCCACCTGACCCAATGTCAGGAAAGTCCAAATGTTGTTTTTTTGGGGGGTTTGCAGGAGGATACACCTGGTAGATGCAGACAGCCACCTGGCAGACAGCCACCTGGCAGACAGCCACCTGGCAGACAGCCACCTGCGAGCCACCTGGACGGGGCGCACAGGTGGCTAATAAGGAAAAGCAAAGTCGCAGACCGCTATACGTAGACCCAGGCTATTTCATTGGCAGCTCCCGGGCTGGGTCAGGCCCCCAGTGCACACCATAACCACCCCAAAAAGCCCTGGAGTGAGATTCAGCGTAGTTAAAAATAAAACAAATTACATTTTACTCTCCACGGCGGAAAAAAAATATGACAGCCTTTCCTTGTTGTCACAAAAACTGAAAACCATTTTTATATGTTGTATCAGTGTAAATGACATAGCTGGAAGTTTGCAGATTCACTGGAGACACTTTTGTTCAGTTTGGTTCTTAATGTGTTTGCGTTTGGGCGAATTTCATGTTTACACTGTTTGTGGCACAGCTCATTTATAAACTAAAATGCACAATCAAAGCCATTTCCGTCTTTCCCAAACCGACAGGTGCAGCGCAGGTGGTGACATCATCAGCAAAATGTCTGTCCCTACCTCTGAGTTAGAGAACATGCAGTTCAGCAAGAAATGGAAGGAGAAATGCACATTTTCGGTGTGAATCCTGTGTGCCGTGTGGCCATGTAGAATTTGAGGAGACCTTTCAACGCCACGCATGCTAACCTCAACGCTACTTTTCCAACAGGCTCTGCCGCTAGGAGGAAGAAGATTGTGGGTCTTACATCTTGTCGTGAGCAAAGATGGAGGATATTGTTCTGGGTTTGTACGGAGCAGGAGAGAGCCACAGCAGCATTGCTACGAGTGGCATGGATATGGGGAAAAAGAAAAGGCGTTTTTGAGATGATTTTCGACAGGAAGGCAGAGGTGATGTCGTTGGCAGTGGATAAGTCGTCAGACAGCAGTGATGTTACACAGCTCTGTCTTTATGTGCGATTTTCTGATAGAGAACGTTTCCACAATGATCTACTTGGACTAATTGCCCTGAAGGGGCAGAACACCATTGAACATTTAATTTGCCAAAATTGCAGCATTCTTTGAAGAGAGCAGTTTGGATTTGGCACGCTCTAACATGCTGGTTACAGATGGTGCGTCCTCCGTGGTCGGCAAGGATCACATTCTTGCCACGACGATGCCAGCAGTGGCCCACAGATCAAATGACTACATGGTTCGTCCATCATAGCCTTTCGTGAGGCAAATTTAGCGGTGAGTTAACAGCATGCAGTCATAAACAGTATTTGTTGCACCTCCAGTTTACAACACCAGCTTTTCCACATTCTGTTGAATGAGATGTCTGCTGATCACGATGACATTAGAAGGATCAGCAAAGGAAACGCATTGAAACATTTTTGCGAGCTAAGAAGAGAGTGTCATTTCTTGACAGGGCCCTTCTCCTCTGTCTCCCTCTGCTGGTCATATTTTGTTAGTGCGGTCTTCTGGCCTTTTCTTTTTTTTTTTCTCCACAGCTAAGGATTTCCTGATAAGTTTTCTTTTGGCCTGATCTGATTCCAAGTGATGTGATTTTGAGTATTTACCGATACCAAGTCCCAATCCGATACCTTAGTAACATATTTTTAAAAAAGTGAAAAGGTGAAACGTCTTCTAACTTTAAAACCAAGTCCAGATGACAGCCCCTAAACCTACTACAATGGATCCAACTTGGATGAATGAGAGTCTTCATAGACATATTTTAAAAAGAACACATTTGATAAATAAATGGATCAAGTTTTTTTCCTATTTTTATTTTATTAACCTTATTTTAGGATTTAACCCTTAATGGGAGCACATCTGTAAAGTAGCTTTAACAATCAAGCAAGAACAGTTGTAATAATAACAGGTGATAATTAGTCATGTGGAAAACGTTTTGTGACTTCAGCTTTAGTATCTTCATAACTAATAAACATTTTTGATCAGATGGGATTCACATCTCCATTAAAAAGTTCTGAGACATAAATTATGACATTCTTTGAAACCGTTGTTGTAGCATAAATATGATGATGAGCATTCATGACTAGCTCACATCAATTAAACCATGTATTTGTTTCTTTTTATATAGAATATGGAATTCTTTATTTTAACCACTTCAGACCTGGCGTCCACATGCATGGACACCACATTTGGGTAGTTAAATCTGCTTAACTGGGGCAATGAAAAGAGAACTAAAAAAGGGATCAGGTCTCAAGGGGTATGACATTTCTAAAGCACCATGGCAGGCTCACTAAACGCCAGGGCCAGAGCGGTCCTCCCAAATCAAAATGAAAATTTCCAGAACCCCCGCCCCCCAAAAAACTTTTGGAAAACAAAAGTAAAAATAAGGTAGATTTGGTACTATCTTTTGTTTTGACCTTGTCCTTTTGACCCCTGCTCATATGCTTGTCTGCATCCAGCTGCAGCTCCCATTACAGTTTTTGTTTTCAAATTTGTATTATAAGTTGTCAATCATGTTTTTGGTTTTAATTCAATTATCATCCGGCTTTTTCAGCAGTTTTCTTGAGAGAAAATTGTTAAAATTGAAAGTATTTTTTTTCTTTGACGTTTTTTATTTTTTTTTCGTAAAAAGGTGTAGCTGTGCGCGCATGTCTGACTCCGCCCGCACGGGATGTTCATAGACGGGTAACGCGTTTGCCCTGCCCATCCAGGACGTGACGTCATTAGCGTCAGAGCTCAACAGAAACAGCGGAGGTTGTTGTTCATGAGCCCCTAGGTAGTTTTCTTGATTTTACTTTCCTCCTCTGCCTTCAGGATGTCAGGACAGGCCTGTGCGCGTGTCACCGCAGCGCTCGTGCTCGCCGTCGCGCTCGTTAGCGTGGGAGAATGTCAGCCAACACCGACGCCGCCAGTCCGTAAGTTCGGGGTTCTGTAACTGTCGGCTCGGTCTTTTCCCCCAAAAGCTGTTTTGGTTGGCTTCGTTTGTGTTCAATTCTGCTGTGATGGGGAAGTCACGGCGCTGTTTTTGAAGTACGTCATATCTGCGGGCCCCTCCCCCTCTGACCCTCTGTGAACTTTTGCTGTATTTGATCTCAGCAGGACTTTTAGGTTCTTCTTTTCACTCTGTCCACCATGTTTTTCTCTTTCAGCCTGCTCAACCTTCAAAAGCTGCGACAGCTGCGTCCCGCATGCAAAGGTAAGCACAGGTGTGGCGCTCCAGCTTTTCCCAGCATGCTCCTCTGCTGCTGGTAAGCCCTAACATGCGCTCCGGGGCCAGACCCCGCCCCCCCTGTTGTAGTCCAAACATTCAGGGCTGGTTTCTCTTCTTCTGATTTCTTGTTTTTATAGAAAAATGAAGAAAAAAAATCAACAGCAGTGACATCACATAAGTAGAGAAGCATTTGATTATATAGGTTGTTTATGTTCCAAGTAAGTTTTGAACAGAATTTAGGCGGTCACCTGGAGTCAGAAAGCGGCTGGATGAGCTCAAACCCAGAAGGAACAGGAGTACGGTCACGGTACCAGATGACGTGCTCAAAACCATGAATGTGTCTGATTTCTCTGCCTGTTCAAAATATATCTAAAAATAGATATTTTTGTAGCTTCTGAGCATTTTGGAGGAAAAGTTATTAAAACAAATTCTAGTCTGACTTTGCAAAGATATTACAAAAGATTTGTAGAAAACATTAGGCAATCTTCCTTCATATCCCATAATAGTCACGTTTGTATTGCTCTTCCCCACATATGACCTCAACCATGAAGAGGTTGCAGGTTCAGATCCCGTTGAGACCACAGCATTCAGGCAGCTGTTGTGTCCTTTGTGTCTACAGTGTCTGTGGTGCATCACTACCAAGAACTGCAGCGACTACCCCGTCACCTGGTTGCTGCCGCCACCTTCGCTCTGCCCGCTGGCCGAGGCGCGCTGGGGCGTGTGCTGGTGTGAGTTATCCGCCTCGCTGTTATTCCTTCTTCTGCAGCAGAACTGAAACCAGGAAGTAGATGTTGTGCTCAATCCACTGAAGATGCACCGGCTCTGTTCCATTTTGCTCATGGGGGAGCTGATCAGGAGCTCAGAGGAACGTCAGCTTTGAGAAGCAGAAGGGTCCAGCCTGGAACTGGGGACTCGCCTCCATCAGGTGGAAGAGGGCCCCCTTTCAGAGGAAACCACTGGTTTTCTGCTGTCATGTTCAGGCTGTGTCACACAGCCACTACGTATTATTTGTGCTTATTGCACGGATAAAACCACAGAAGAAGTACGAATAAACCACGCAAAGAACATGTCAATCCAGCTCAGTGATATAGAACATTTAAGCTATGTGACTCTTTTTTAGTTGTACATTATCACTCTGTAATCCACGCCCAGCAGCCACATAGAGACAAGTTTTCACCCTGACCATGGTATAAGTCATTTGAATTTTATATGTGCGCTGTGTGTGCGATATCATTGTTATACATCGGCGTTACATGCAAAGCCACAAATTTGTTAATGCATCTCGCAAAAGTGACGGACAAGATTTACCTAACAATTGTGTGTAAACTATAGAAAGTACACACCAAGTGCATAATTCTTAACACACCCAACATTCTGATCATCTCAAAAACAGAATTCACGCTGAAACCCCCGGTGGACATCTGTGGTATTACACAGATCACACGTGTATCACCAAAGACTGAGATTTCATTCTTGGAAAATGCCCAAACTGTATAGAGGCTGTGTGACACGACCTTTAGGGAGGGTTCTCTGACATGAACCCACACACACACACACACACACACACACACACACACAGAGGCGTGGCCGACGTTTCAAGCCTCATAAGCGAATCCGTGTTAATAATTTGCTAATGATGCAAACACAGTAATAGTTTTCATTCGCTGGACGTCTGCTGGGTGACATAGCCGTCTGTCCTTTCATCCACCTGCAGCTGAATCATCCGGGTCACATTTACAACACAGAAGTCCACAGAGCTCAAAGGTCTCAGACAACAGTGGATTTATAGAGATGTGTGTCTGATCACTTCTGCTTTTTCGTTTTGAGTAATGTTTTCTTTCCAAATCTTCAGCGTTTCCACATGTTTTCTTTTCTACTGACTGCTGGCTGAATGGGAGGCTGTCCTGGGGCCTCATTTATAAACGTTGCGTACGCACAAAAGAAGGCGTACGCCACTCTCTACGCAATAGTTGAGATTTATAAAAAGCAAACTTGACGGGAAAATGTGCGGTCCTCCACGCAAGCTCTGACCCAGGCGTACGCACAAAAACGGGTGAAATGAGAAACGGCGACGCCGTCGGCAGATGGAAGAAACACGTGAAAGTGACAGTGTGTGCCAAATCGTGCTGGCATGTGCTGTGCTACACAATGTGGCATAGCTTAAAAACGTGCCTCTACCCCCTGGCGCTGATTGCTGTGTTGGCCCCGACCCTGAACCCCATCCCCACGCATTTGAGCCATTTGCTGCTGCTGTGCGCCAGCGTTTGGAAGTGATGCGTCGCTTGTAAAGAAAAAGAGGTGTGGAAAATATTATTTATTTAAGAATTCCCTCATCGTGCAGTTTATTTCAGTCAGGGCGATCTTGATTTCGCCCAACTCCTTGGCCACCTCTCTGATTGAACTACTGACTTCCCTCTGCATTCAAGGACTGCATCGGTGAGGACACGCCCACTGCTGGAGGGTTGAGAGCCGCGTGCCGTGGAGACGCTGGGGCCAGACGGCTGCTCAGCTGCAGCATCGTAACCACTGGCCCCGCTGGAACACCCAGCAACTTAAATAAAATTGTTCTATATTAATAATCTGTAATTGTGTAGCCTGCATACATGTGACTTGACTGCATTCATTTTAATTATTTCTCTTACCTGTGTCACCCTGACCCTGGCGCGTCGGCGTCCCCTCCGTCTCAGTCAGGTGACTGAGGCGGAGGAGGACGCCGATAAGGGGGACTTAATAGGGATTCCCCAATAATAGCGGCCAGTTTCTCATCAAGAGGGGTCAGCCCCCCCCCCCCCCCCACGTGGCAGACACACTCTGGCGATGCAGCGCTAGACGTTTTTTTGCCTCGACTTTGATGTCCGATCATTTCTTTCATTTCTTTTTTATTTCGGCCACGTCCGAGGTTGTGAGGCTACAGCATTAACGCCGTCTGCCACCGTTTGCCGCTCACGTGCCTTTTAGGCATTAGTAATGCCCACACTGTGCCCCAAACAACACTTTTCTCCTCTTTTCCACCTCGCCAACGATAACTTTTACTTCACATTGAGTGAAGT
Organism: Oryzias latipes; assembly: GCF_053564925.1. Classification (NCBI taxonomy): domain Eukaryota; kingdom Metazoa; phylum Chordata; class Actinopteri; order Beloniformes; family Adrianichthyidae; genus Oryzias; species Oryzias latipes. Next base: position 11,284,716 of record NC_136252.1, read on the forward strand.
TACGTTTTTTTGATTTCCCCTCTGTGTTTGCCATGATTTAGCAAGCCATGAATATTAATTTGTGGGCGTTTCACGGACTATTTATGGGCAAATATGGGCGTGTCATGTAGCCGCAAAAGCTGCGCTGCATTTAGAATCGGTTGTGATTTATTAAGGGAAAGATGCGTAGGATGTGCGTGCGCACGGTTTTATAAATCCGAATATTTCTGTGCGTACGCACGTCCTATGTTTCATCCGTACGCCACTTCTGACGCAAATCCTACGCAAAGTTTTATAAATGAGGCCCCTGATCTGAATCCACAGGGTCTCCGTCTGCTATGATGAGAAATAAAACACACACCGTGGGTTCAGTTCTTCATGTTTACAAAGAACACTAACTAGAGAGGCTGATTTGAATGTCAGCTCAGGTTTTAACTTTGAAACAAATCCAACAAATGTCACTGTTGACAGGAAATCTGTTCTAACAAACTCAATCTGGCAAAATCAAATCCTAAAGGCTGTGTCTCCCAGGTGCTATGTACATTTCCCACGGATGAAATTTCCTTCTTTTGTGATCCATGCGTGATATTCATGAGTGTTTCTTGCGTTCGTCATTCTTTGAGGGTTTAGGCGGACGGGTCTTTCCGTGAATTCAGTTTGGAGCTGTTCAAAGTTTTTGGTCGGTTGAGAATTATGCAGTTTATGCGCATTTTACATAGTCTGTACACAATTATTAGGTAGATATTTCGCAATCGTGCGTGATTACTTTTGTGTCTTCCCACGACCGTTCCACGTATGTCTAACAGACTTTTCACGCATTTACCACCGATGTATAACTTTTATATGGCATGTACAGCGCACATATCACATTCAAATTTACCATTTAAAATGACGTAATTGACGCACGAATCATTAATAAACTACATGTAAACAGCGCAATAATCACACACGGTTCATTTTCTACATTGATTTACGTGTTCTGTTTGTGGTTTATTCGTACTCCTCCGTGGTTTTACGTGGTTCATTCATGATACTTCCATCAAAATATCATGTAAAGTGAAACTTTTTCACTTTTTCCACATATATTCATGGATGACCAATTTTCACGCTCAAAATGTGGGTAGCGGCTGTGTGACACGGCCTTTTTTCACAGCAGGATTCTTTGCTGTTTTTGAGTTTTTTTTAGGGACGGCTCATATCAGAAGAGTTACTTGGCGTGTTGTTTGGTGCTATTAAGCCGATCACACCTTTAAACATGGTGGGGGTATATGTTCCAACCTGCTTCCCTGTTTCTAACAATTTCAGGCCTTTTCTTTTAGTCATGTTTTCACGACCGATCACGGTCAGATGGAGGCGGAGCTCCGCACCTCTAAAACTGGATTCTCACAAACAGGCAACTTTAGATCTCAGAATTCTACAACCCAGGGTTCTCTTTGAATAAATGGCATTTGCATACAAACAGCTCTGGTCTCTGGTCTCTGCTGCTCAGTCCTTCATCGGTTTTTCAAAAACGGTGACCTGCTGAAAAAGACTCTGAACCCTGCGCAGATCCGGACTCATTTGATCTCAGTTTCATTTCTGAGGAAACCCTGCAGTTCTGCAGAGTGATCAGTAGGGGGTGCTATTGCCACAGGAGGAGACTGGAGTCATTTTTATAAGAATCTGTTTTTCTGCGAACTTGTGTGTCTTTCAGTGAACTTCGAGGCCCTGATCATCACCCTGGCTGTGCTGGGTGGATGCATTCTGATCATCATCACGGTCTGCTGCTGCTGCTGCTGCTGCGGCTGCAGGAAGAGGCGCTCTTCAAGGTCAGCTCACACGCCGCTCAGACACTGACCTGTGAGAAGGACACCCAAAAAGCCGTGTTTCATTCCTTCAAACATTGGTAATAGTGAGCAGGAAGGCACAGATGGGAAATGGATCATCCATCCTCTGCTGCTCGTCCGGGGTCATGGGGGGCCGGGTCATGACATGCACTACACACCTGTGTTTTTCTAATTCAGAATTGTACAAATGATATGTCAATATTTGTTCCCTTGCACTAGTGCTGTTGTGTTTCTGTAACTGAAGTGTGACAAAGCCTCGTGGTTCACTGGAATGGCAGAGGGCTCTGCAGTCACACATGCCAGTGTTGATGCAGACAATGCAGAATCGAACCTGTCTCCAGGAAAGCCTCTGTCTGCACATGCGCATGTTTGGCCTCATCACTCCATCTGGAGTCCTCCAGTCATGTCTGCTGTCGTCCTCAGGCTTGACAGAGACGAGGAGCGATTGGCCAGGAGGAGGGAGGAGATCAGACATCGCTCGGAAGAACGGTGAGAGCTTCTGCAAACAGACTGGAGGTGTGGGGGAAAAGCCTCTCCTGACAGATTCAGGAAGCGGTCGGTCTGAAGTTAGTCATCATCCTTCTGGGTTAATAGCATGAATGTTTCAGACTTCTCAGGCTACGGAGTTTGCCTGATGTCTGGTGGAAATGCTTTGATTCAACAGTTTTTGCTCCGTTTAATGTTTTTAGAAGCTTTCTTAGTGCGTGTGCAGACTGGACACATTGGCTCCACTTTAAGTGAACCAGAGTTGCGTTCCCCTCATAATCTGGAAAAATGTTTTAATCTGAAGACACCCCAGTGGACCCTGGTCCAAGACCAGGAACCGCTCTCTGACCCATCTTTGGAGGTCAGGGCTCCAGACTGCGAGCAATTGGTCGCATTTTGCGACCAAAATTTGAGAGTGTGCGACTGAATTTTACATCCAGTCGCACATGCGCGACCAGTAAATTTGCCTCCCCCACCCTTCGTATTTTTTTATACATTAAACGTGGAAGGGGCACGTCAATGATCAATGAAATAATCAATGAGACGCAAGCCCACACGGACGCAGGCAGACACACACACTCGCGCACATACTCATGAAACGCGAACACGTACACTCTCGCGTGATACCTGTCTTTGAGGCGGCCACTGCGTGTGAGAAGAATAGGGAAAGCCACTGAGTGGCTAAAATGCGTGTAGGGGGAGGGGCCTATAGATAATCGAGTGCGCGTAAACATCTGTGGGAAGGAAACTGAGACAAATATCACAACCTGATATGTGCGTCTGAACTATGGGTAAGCGAACTATTGATTCGTTCTTCCGACCTGCGGCTAGTGTACCAGTGCCAGAGTGTACAGCAGGGGTCTCAAACTCGCGGCCCGCAGGCTATTTGCGGCCCCCAAGATGATATTTTGAACGTTTAATGTTTAATATGAAGGTTTAATGTTACTGCAGGCCGCCAGTTTGTATGAATGACACTTTTTCATTGTCGTGCGCGGAGCTGACCAACCAATCACAGTGGGGTATATGACTCTTGGGGGCGTGACAATGACAGGGCTTGAAAGCAGGACACCTGACAGCCCCTCCCTCATTAAGGAGTTCCTTACTTTCCTTTAGAACGTATTTATTCGCTCGTAATTTTCTAAATACATGCAGTCCGTGCTGAACTTTTCTCTGGGTCACACAGAACCGGAGGAAGGTTTAGGTTTTGGTTACGGTTACGGCGGCGCATCAAACGGTTATGCACGGCCGTTACGGCAGCACGCCGCTCCCGCGGGAGTCGGGTCAGCTGAGGAGAATAAATGTCCCACACCTACGTGCGTGACAGCTAACGGGGCTTGAACTTTAAACACGCTCGAGCAAAAACAACATTTGCTTTAGACTCACTGAAAATACGTGGGGAAAATGCAACGATAGACGTGTTTGAGATGAACCGGCACCTCGCCTGGATCGTTGGGGAGACCGGGGGGGGGGCTGTGAGATGAAGACGAATCTGCAGCAAGACTGAAGGAGAACAGGATGTTGGAGTTGTCCTTAACATTCAATTTAGTTTCAATATTCTTCTCCCCCTTAGTATGATCTGTGTTATTATATATTTATTTTATGATTATTTTAATGTTTTGTGATGTATGTAGCCTTTTTTAATGAATTGGTATTTTAAATTATTTTAATTAATCACTCCACTACAAAAACCATCAGGTAACATGTCCCATAATGCATTGTTTTGTAGTCTGTAGGGCAGCTTTCAGTCAGTTCAGTTTCCAGCTGTGTCCGGGTAGGTTTGCCCCTTGCTCCCACCCCTTTCTCGCGATATTTTTGTGATGATTGACAGTTGATGTTGGAGCAAAAACAAAAATACATGTCACACACCAGGTGATCTGCGCAGCGTTGAGTTCACCTGGGTGATCTCAAACACGCTTATTGTGCATCTTGGCTGCACCTATTTGGTGTCACAAAGATAAATTTCCATCCGTTTTCTTTACTTATTTGTGCTGTCATGACAGCGATGGTGCTGTCTTTTTACCTTCTTGTTGCATCTTCAAAAGTGAAGAATAAAATGTGACACTGAATTTGAAACAGCACATTGTAATTTCTGCATCTATTATTAAAGTATTTATTAGTAATACAGTGGAAATGAGTAGATTTGATTAGAATGTTGATTTACGGTATGCGCCCCTAAATTTTCTGGTTGCGCCCCTAAAATTTTCAGTTAGGGGCCACTGTGCTCCTAGTGAAAAAAGTTAGTCTGGAGCCCTGGAGGTGGTTTTGGTTCCAATCGGACTGAGCTTCGGTTTGCTCTGACATTCCTGTCTGAATACCATCCTTTCCCGGAGCCGAACAACTGAACCACAACGGCCACCGTAGCCGAGTAGAAACGTAGCAACAGATGAGTCACGGAGAAACACAAAGCAACGATTGTCGTGTTATCAAACAGGAAAAGAAAGTCCAGCTGTTTATTTGTTAGAACATTTATTTTAACACGGCTGAAAACGCTTCTTACATGCTTCTTTGTGTCCCGTTTTACCGGACACGCTGCTAGAACGTCACCCTAAAAATCAGGGCCGGCCCTGGTCTTCCAGGGGCCCTAAGCAAAATGTAATTTGTGGGCAGCACCAACAAAACGCAACTGTTGTTGTAATATAAATGAGATCTCTCTGTTACTACATTTTGTGAATGTATTATTGCTGCTGCTGAAGAATTGAATACAGTACATTGCCTGCATATTGGATGCACATTTAGTGGTGCCAAACCAATTCTAAATGCAAAGAAAAAAATATGAATGACAAATGTATATATATATATATTTTAATTTAACACTGGGCACCTTAACAAATGACATTCACAAATCTCCAATTCATTAAAAACAGCAACTTAATAGCAAATCAAATAACAATAAAACAATCCAAAATAAAGAACACAACAGCTCAATGACGGTGGTTTTGAGGGTGGAAAGTCAAAGTCTTTATCAGTCTGAAAAGGACCTCTTTGCACCAAATCCATTCTTACTGGATCAGAGAGTGTGGTCGGGCATTCAGCTGGACCAATTAGATTTGAGGTAGGTGGAATCTTGGGTCCAGTCTGCTCCTCTTTCATACACACCTCTATTGGAGCCTCTGGAACATAAGAGACAGAACTTCAACAAAAGCAAACAGTTTGCTGTGATGCTGGAAGCAGAATGTTGGAAAGAAGTGCCTTCACTTTTGTGTGTGTGATCTTTTTATATATTTATGATAGATTTATTGTTTGATTGTGTATTTGCATGAGGTCATATTTATTTATTTAATCATGAACCGTTTGGGACTTCATACTCTTCAGCTGCTGTTTATGGAAAAAAAAGGGGTTATGCAGACACTGTCTTTTAAATTACTTTACAAGTTATTAAATTAGGTATTAACTGAGATGACATCTTCAGTGATGTCAGGAACATCTTGGGATGTGGACGCTGCACCGCCTCCAATACTTTATGATTGCTCCTTCACAGCTGAAAAGGAATGCCTTACAATATTATAAATAGAAGTTTGAAGAGCCTATTTAATGCCAATAGATTTAACCTACTATTTCTTTATAACTACAAATTACTATGCATCCATGAACTATGCAGCAGTTGACCGTTCACTGCATTGTTTTCATTGCAGGTGTAGTTACTCCTCATCACTAAGGAATGTTGTTAGACGGAACTGTGCAAAACATTATTATGTAAAACCAAAACTGCCAAATACAAATAATACATAAATGTACCCATTTAGAAATAATGAATGTGAACAATAATTTGAGTATAAGTGAAGATATAAGCATTTATACACTTCTTTATCTATTATTTTTATTTATTTTGCTTGTCATTTATAAATGAGAACATTTATTTCCTATTTGTATTTGGCAGTTTTGATTCTCCATATTTTATGCCAATGCAAGATTTTAAGGCACATTCATTGTTGAAAAAGACTACCTGACTTGCTATAACAGATTAACAGCCGTTTTTATACTGACATAAACTGGAAAAGGTAGAACGCACTAAGTATGTGTTAGCAAAACAATTAAACAATAAGATAACGTGAGTTAAAACATTTATCAGCCACCATCATCATTATTTACTTTCTCTGCTCTCCGCCGTTTTAGAAGGTCATTTCCGACCTCATCTTGGAAACTTGGGTATCAGAATTATTTTCGAGTTTTCCATTGGAAATTACGACAAACGGGGTCGTTTATGTGCAAACTTTACCTCGAATCGATAAGTATTTTACGTAAATCGCGCTGCTGCACAGAAAGGCAGGATCATGTAAAAATACGGCCCCAACATCCTCCAAACTTACCTTGTGATTGATGTTTAAGTTCTTCATCGTTTTTCAGCGCCCGATGGATAAAGTCTCTTTGGCATGAAGTTCTCTTGTCGTCGCTTTGATCAATGTGACAACATGCGCTCGTAAATGCACACTGTTCCAGGTTCAGACGCAATGATGTTGACCAATCGTTGCTAAGAGTGGCGTAACGTCCTTATTGGGTTGCCAGATTGATTCGGGTATGTTGAAGTGGGGGATCATTAAAGTGCAGGCAACATTCTTTGGAACAACATTCAGAGCACACGTTGGTACGGACGTTCTATGAAATAGGTTGCCAGATTTGGGCCTTTTTTTTCCGCCACTTCGGGGCCCTGGTGGTTACGGCGGGGCCCTACGCGGCTGCGTAATTCACATGTAGGGAGGGCCAGCCAAGCTAAAAACTGTAGCTTCTTAACGAAATTCTCTTCAAATAAATCCAAAACACCACAACGATGAGACACAGCAACTCATTAAAATGCGATGGGATGAATTCCGACTCATTAAAACTGTTTTTAATGTGACACATTGCTTCTCACTGTGTTCCTGACAGTCTATATGTCATAAACACTTATCGTCATACCTTCACATCCGTCGTCTCCTCATCGCTGCAGTTTTTAGCATCCTCTCAGTCAAAGCACACACAGCACGTCTCCTTTCCTGTAACCAAACGCCTTGCAGGACTTGCAGGACCTGACCAATGAGTGAAGAGAGTAAAGAGCTCTTTAGTCGTGTGGTTTTGTTTGTTTGGAGTAAACCTTTGAGCTGTTTAACAGCTAAGAACTTGATCAAACTTTCAGTGAGACCATTCAAACCTTTGGCACATCTGTTTGACAACATGACAAACATTTATCTTTACTCAGCTGTTTTACAGTCATGAACTCTTTGGGGATGTTGTTCACCTGTCAGCACATCCCCTCAGGGGTCGCTACAGCGAACCAGTTTCACAGATCCGCACATTTGGTTTGGCAGTGAGTTTTACCACAGATGTCCTTCCTGATACAGCCATGCATTTTATCCGGGCTGGGGACCGGCGCAGGGAAAGTGAAGCATTAGCATGAAGGGTTTTGCCTAAGGACCCACACAGGATGAAACTCATCGTGCCTCTAAGAAACAAACCCTGGTTTCCTATGTGGCACTCCTACACGCATGCGTGCCAACGGAGCCATCCAGCTGCCTGGGATGCATTCTCTAGGGGAGAGGGGTTCTGAAAGTTTTTGTTAGTGGAGGGCCAAATTAAGAACTCGACATTAGACTGGGGGCCAATTTTGTTAAAAAAAAAAAATTGAAAAACAGAAAATGTTTGTTTTTAATAACTTTAATGACCAAGTATCATTTGTACAGTTAACCAGATGTTTTCCCAGTTGCGGTCGGAGGTTGCTGCCCAGATCTTCTACTCGTCTAGTAATTGGCTTATTTTCTTCAAACTTTTTGCTCTGGACAGACAATATCAGCTACTTTCAGCATACATTCTGTTACAACCTCCTTCACTTTAGAGCTTTATGCCAGGCCATTTCCAAAGCCACAACCTCGCTAGCTTCTGTCACAGCTCCACTGGATTAAGCAGCGTAGCCTTGTTGTTGTTGTTGAAACTCATTGTTGCGCTCCCTACAGTAAATTTGTCATCGTTTTTATGATTTGTAACATAGTGACGGTTTTTATTAAATTATTTGAGCAGTGCATTTACCTGCTTGCAAATAAGTCACATGTCTTAATCCAGCCCATGAGGTACATTAATGCACCAAATTGACATCTGAGTGTAATTGCCGTTTTTTCCTGCAGATGTCGCCAGAAACCATGAAACAAAATTTTTTTAAGCAACGTACAGCTGGTGTAATAGCTATCCATTAGGATTTATTGAGGGCCACAAAAACTCTCTGCACTTTGAGAACCTCTGCTTTAGGGGAATGATGCAGAACAGGTTTTCCCTTTGCTTTTAGCATTATTTACCTTATTCACCTTGATGGAATCTGTTCAATGGAGCTCATATAGCAAAGATAAAGAAAATCTGGTGACTTTGTTTTTACCTCGGTGTTGCTGTGGAACCTGTTCAAACAGTCCAAAATCCACTATCAGTCCTTCTATGACTGTTCGTCTCTCCACAGGGTTCCTCTGGAGTTCTCTTGTCCACTGAAGCTAACTTTTCTGGGGTTTTTTGTTATTTTTTCCTAACAGGAAGGTGGAGAGGCAGGCTCGGCACGATGAGATCCGCAGGAAGTACGGTACGTATGGCCACTCTCATCTTCCGCTGTCAGTCATCCTCTGTAACGAGGAGATGATGGCGTTTCTCTGAGAGCTATATTGTGGTTTGTTTAGGACTGGAGTTTTGATGAAATGATGCTGAGTTAGGGAGGAAATGATTATCTCCATTCACAGTCTCAGCTCACCCACCTCACCAGATGAGCTTCCACTCTGGATCTCACATCTCCATGCTAGTCCTCAGAACACATTTTTCTTTGAACCAGTACTTCTGTCTAAATAATTGTATGAAATGTAATCAGTATTCATTAATATTCATCAATATTAATCCTCGTATTATCCTCAAATATTACTCACACATTTCACCCCTGGGGTCACATTTGCCTTCAGAAAACGATTTACATAAAATTGATAACAAAGTTTTTTGTGCCAGGCACATTGTTTATTTGTTGAATACATAAATAACCCCCTTGATAATGAAACAGATCAGTGGGTTGACCTGTTCTCTAGCGCCACCATCAGGCCAAGCTTTTAAATTAGAATGAATGTATCTTGAACAGTTATAATACTGTCAACATTAATGACCACAAGAGTTTGAAGCCTATTGGTTTTGGTGATTCTATGGCCTTTGCTGTAGCGCCACCATCAGGTTAAACTTTCAGTTTTAGAGTTAGTAGATCTTGAAAAATTTTATCCAAATGTTTTCTAATTTGGGTGCACATTTATGACTCTCACAGAATAAAGCATATTGGCTGATGTTAGTGACCCCCTTTCTTTTCATGAACATATTTATTTACTTATTTTTATCTCCCTTTTTGTGACATATTTGTGGTTGGTCACTATAAAGTCTCACTCACCCCTCCTCTTTTGTAATCCCGGCTTGGAACCGGCAGTGGGAGAGTTAGAGGTTTTTTTTCTTCTTTTTTTAATGTTTTGGTGTGAAACAGAAAGTCATAGTCAGACCATGGCGCAGTTCTTTATGCCCAGAGTCGAGCTTTTAGTCTGCACTACTGTACACAGGATGTGCAGAGAGATGCGCTCCTTGCAGATATATTTCTTGCCAAGAGTGTGTCCCACCAGGCCCACAGTCAGCCATGTTGAAGGCAAACTCATTATTCAAGCTCTTCATTTGAGAGATAAGATGAGATAAAACTTTATTTATCCCACGATGAAGAAGTTCTGTTGTCTGCGGCTGCAGCAAAGTAAAGTGACCTTCACGTGTTACAGTTCAACATTATAATATATACAAAACATATAACCATCAATTAAAAACATTTTACATGAGATGGTAATTTTAGAGGGTAGGCATGTGTAGGTGGAAAGACTTGGATGTGATCAACTCAAAAGCCTACATTGGCTCCCTCATTTTGGCAAGATTTCACACCACACTATAGTCCCCCCCCCCCCCCCCCCCCCGTTATGTACCAACTCAAAATGATCAACTCTGCAGGTGTGAGGATGTTAGGTCACACACACACAGACAAGTTTAACAGCTGAAACAGCCTGGGGTCAAATTGACCCCCGAGGAACACCAATGTGTGTAATATGTCTTTAGCACATTATAAAAAAATATCATCAGGATAATTTAATGCTGTTGTCCCCATCAAATTAGGAAAAATCATGAAATATGAAGTAAAAAGAAAAAGGTTAACTATTATATTTTTTATGACAAACATTGAATTGGGGTCAAATTGACCCCAAGGATAATAGTAGGGTTAAACAGACATCTGAAAACTGAAGGTATTTAACTATTAATATGAATTTGCTAAGCTAATAAGCCAACTTAGTCTCACAAGCGGCATTTGCATTGACTATGAAATGCACAATAATAAATTCACCTAACAGAAACATGACTAAAAAAAATTCTTGTGCTATGAAGAGTTGGTTTTAAGGCGTATCGAAATGGCCATGTTTGGCAATAGTGCAATGGAATTAAATCGAATGAAATGAGTCACGTGACCAACAACCAGATGGCGGCCTTTGGCGCTGCACAGCGGGCGCCACAAGAGGTCCCACAGCATCACACAGAAGTTGAGCGAGTCGTGGAATTGTTGGATCCACAGCTCTGGAAAATCACCAACCACCATTTCCCAATATGGCTTCATCCATAGCCCCTCCCACGTGTAAGGAGCTCGCCGCTCCATAGCCTGAATAAGACGCCGGCGTCTCCTTAAATGAGCGCTAGTGCCGTGACAAATTGTGAATGTATCTGCTATCAATCAAATTATTATTTACATCTGTCTTCATGTTGATAACTAACTTATCATGTGACTTGGTTTAAGTTTATTCACATCCTTATGATTTAATGGAAACGGTGAAATAGTATTTTTTTTTTTGTAAATTTTTAGAATTTCGATAAAGTTTTATGAAAACACAGCTACAGAGAGACTGGCAGCTTGATGATGTGGAAGGGATGCTTCAGGAGAGGCAAACGAGTCTCTCCTGGATCTCCTCCCTCTGTTCTGTGACGTGTTGCACTTATACAGACAAAGATGTCTGTATAAGTTGCTGCTGCTCAGGCTCAGACTGATTCCTTTTTGATTGGACCCTCTCTTGCTTGGTGTGTGCAGGCCTGATCGGTGACGCCGACCACCCCTACAGCAAGTTTGAGAACGAGTGAGGCGGCCGCAGCGCCAGGCTCCCACTGCCCCACCCTCACCTTTAGACTTCTTCTATTGCAAACCTTGACAGGAGTCTTGCAGGGGGCAGAGAAGGACACACACAAGCATCTCTCAGAGGTTCAAGAAGAACCTGTGGAAGGTGGAGCTGAAATTGTAATTTTAACTTTTTTTCATCATTCATCAGAATGAAACTTGTTTTAAATTTTCTCATTTCTCTTCCGTAATTTTGACTCTCAAAATCTCTTTTTCCGTCTTTTGTTCTCTGGTTGACCTTCACACAGTGTTGATTTCCGGGTGACATTGTAGCAGTGATGTGTTCAAGTACACAAATAAAATTTGTAAAGAACAGACTCTGGTGGTCATTTTAAACAGAAATATTGTCGTAGTGTGAAGCTGCAGAACTGTGAGATTCAGACCTCTGAGTCTGGATCTGCCTGCTCCTGCCTCATAGAAACAAAAGGTTACTAGCTTTGAAAAGTGTTTGATTTTCTTCTGTACTTGGTTTTTTGTGTGGCTGCATAGTCAAACACTGATTTCTCTCTGAGAAATGTGCTTTAATACTCTGGAGATCTTGAAAAAAAGACTCAGCTTTACTCAGCACCGTCATGGAAAAGGATTCTTTCTTCAATCAAGTGCTTCGAATTTGGAGAAGTGGAAAGCACTACAATATTCAGATTTCTCCAAGAAAAACAAACATCGTTTGGTCAGTTCATTCAGAATGTTTTTAAATAAAGAATCCCGATTTAGATTGAAAATATGTCAAGCCTTTATTCTTGTCTTATCAAAGGTTGATTAGCGTCTGCATGTAATATGTCTATGTAACGTCTGCATGTATTGTGTCTGCATCTAGCGTCTGCATGTAGTGTCTGCATCTAACGTCTGCATGTATTTTGTCTGCATCTAACGTCTGCATGTAGTCTCTGCATTTAACGTCTGCATGTATTGTGTCTACATGTAGTGTCTGCATCTAGCGTCTGCATGTAGTGTCTGCATCTAGCGTCTGCATGTAGTGTCTGCATTTATTGTGTCTGCATCTAGCGTCTGCATGTAGTGTCTGCATCTAGCGTCTGCATGTAGTGTCTGCATCTAACGTCTGCATGTAGTGTCTGCATCTAGCGTCTGCATGTAGTGTCTGCATGTATTTTGTCTGCATGTAGTGTCTGCATGTAGCGTCTGCATTTATTGTGTCTGCATCTAACGTCTGCATGTATTGTCTGCATGTAGTGTCTGCATGTAGCGTCTGCATTTGTGTCCGCATCTAGCATCTGCATTTATTGTGTCTGCATTTAACGTCTGCACGTAGTGTCTGCGGGTAACGTCTGCATGGATTGTCTGCATGTAGTGTCTGCATGTAGCGTCTGCATTTGTGTCCGCATCTAGCATCTGCATTTATTGTGTCTGCATTTAACGTCTGCACGTAGTGTCTGTATCTAACGTCTGCATGTATTTTATCTGCATGTATTGTCTGCATGTAGTGTCTGCATCTAGTGTCTGCATGTATTGTGTCTGCATTTAACGTCTGCATGTAGTGTCTGCATGGATTGTGCTTGCGTCTAACAGCTGCATATAGGGTCTGAATTGAATGTCTGCAGCGCACAGCAGAGCTTCATTCTGCTGTCTGAGAACTACAAAGAAAAACCTGCAAAGCTTTCTGGGACAGATCAGCCATCCTGTTTGCTCCTCCAAGAAGAGATGGCCCCACGGTCCGTGAACGCATTCCAATCCTGAGACACTTTGGTGGGCGGGGCTATTTTAGTGATTGACACGTCTCAGTACCAATGGAAGTTCCCGACTCTCCAACCGGCGTCGGGTGGGGCGGAGTTTGGGACCGACACCGGAGAGAGGGAGGATCCCAAAAATGACATCCAGACTGCGGTGAAGCTGCAAAGGAGCGACGGGAAACAAAAAGAAGTGAGAGCCGGAGCCCTCCCGAGCCCGCAGGATCCCGCAGGACCCAGCTTCCCGCTCCAGTCTGAAGCTCTCCGCCCTCCGCGCTGCGCGTCCGTCCGTGGAGATGCAGCGGCGTCTGTAGGCAGAGCTCCGGTCTGTCGGAGGCGGAGCGGCTCAGCCTCCGGTTTTCCGGCGCGCAGCAGCTGAACTGAAGGCGGGACGTCCGCGGCTCCTTCCCCGCTTCAGGCTCACTCTCAGGGGGGGCTGTGCGACCAGATGCCGGCCTCTCAGCCCGCCCAGAAAACTGGCAAAATGAAAAAGTTGAGGAGAACTTTGTCCGAGAGTTTCCGGAGCATCGGTGAGTACCGGGACCTCCTCGGCTCTTTGTGCAGCAGCTGCAGCTGCAGTCGCAGTCCGGACAGCTGCTGCAGCTGTGTGGCGAAGGCGCGTGCGCCCCAAAGCTTGAGTTAAGGAAATGAAATGCAAAAGTTCAGAAATATTGAAATTGTTTTCCTTAATCTCCATTTTCCCCACAAACGTCAACAGTTTTAAGCTTCATCACTGCTGTAGCGGGAAAAGATAATCGGATCTTCAGAGAAAGTCCTAAGACTCTCCTCAGCATCCACCCTGCTCGCTCCATCAGCTTTCATTTAGGAGTTTTTGTCTTTATGAGAAGGTGCTGGTTCGAATCCCGGCTGGGTCCTTTCTGTGTGGAGCCTGCTTGTTCCTCTCGTGCATCATGTGTGTGTTTTCTGTGGAATCTCTGGCTTCCTCCCAAAAACAGGCTTCATAGGTTTACTGGTGATTCTATATTGTCCTTAGCTGTGCATGTGTGTGTGTGTGTGTGTGTGTCTCGGGGGTAGGGGGGGGCTGCAACAGTCTGTCACCCTGTCTAGGGTGGACCCCGCCTTCACCCAACAGTTGCTGGGTTGGCTCCAGCAACCCCATGACCCTGAAAGGGTTTCTGCAGCTTTGGGAAATGGATGGCGGGATGCATGAAGAGATGGATGGATGGATATGGACGGGTCAAAAGGGGAATAAAGATTGTTTCTGCAGAGCCTCTCTTTGCAGAGAAATGAACGCTTTGAGGTTTAATGTCACATTGATGGTGATTTTCAGGGAACATGAAGAACCCACCAGGGACTGAGACATCAATCAATGGATCCATGAAACGAGCAAAAGAGACGAGGGAGAGAAACAAAGAGCAGCAGGAAAACCTGAGCAGTTCCCTTCCTCTTGTGTTTTCTGTCTACGTTGTGGGTGGGGAGACCCAAAGAATATAAGCAAGACTGCTTATGTTCTTTGGGTCTCCCCACCTTCATCTGCACAGGGGGGTGCTCTCCTGTGCAGATGAAGGTGGGGAGACCCATCTCTTTCCTTAACGGAGAAGCGTTATAAGTCGCCCCGGAGCAAAAGCAACACTTTAAAGAGAAAAGTCCAATGTTTAATGAACAAATTCACTAACACGCCGAACACAATTCATGGGTCACATTCGTGTCCACTGCCTCAAATTTAATGCTCAATGCTCGTCCAGAAATGTGTTCATAAACTATATATTGTGTGTAGGGTTGGGCGATGTCCCTTAAATTGGCCGTTGACGATGTTTGCTGTCAACCATCGGGATGGACGATGATATCGTCGTGGGGGGGCTATTTTTAATATTTCGGTCTTCTTCTTTAATTTCTATTCGTTATTTTACTTTATTTATTTTATTTCCCAACTAATGACTCATCCGCAATGATCCAGTATAAACTGAGGGAAGTGACTTTAACAAAAAAGTAACAAACAAACTAGAAAAGAAATGGTCCGCTCCCGCACTTAACTAGTCAAGTGGACCGGCGGAGCGCGGACTTACACTTACAGCTTTGTGTTTGAGTGGAAGGGGGATGCTTTGTTACATGAGCGGTATGTGTGTGAGATTTAGAACTGTGATCCGTTCCGCAGCTCTAGGGGAACGGGCTACCGAACTCAGAACCGGGTCTAAAAGTGTGTGTCTGAGCAGAGGATCGTGAGCACACACAGCGCTTTGGGGCGGTGTAAGCTTCAAAGCAGAAAGGCCGCTCAGTCCTTAGAAATCGTTCAAACAATCACGTGGATTTGTGTTTCGAGTCGTGTCCCGACTAAATAAAGGCTGATGTTATTCCCACATGTTTACATGCAGCCAAGATGCAGATTGCAGCACCACCCAAAGCTAATGCTGTTAGCCCGTGTTAGCATACTGCTAATTCTGGCTTCTTTCCGGCTCCGTTTTTAAACAGAAAAAGCAATGACCACACGGATTAAAAATAAAACGATGAGCGAACAGGCGTTTCATAATAATCTTAACATTATTAAAAGCACGTTTAGAAGATCGTCTTGTATATTACCGAGCTGACATGTCAATGTATATAGCCGCTCGGCAACATTGTTTTGTATTGAATTGTTACATTCAATAAAGTTTGAGAAAAAAATAGCCGCTCGGCGGAACTGATATCCGCTTCCGGTTTTTCAAACCCTACTGTGCATGTGTGAATGATTTATTCCGACCGAAAGTGTGAGCCATGTGAACGTTTTTTATATTCTGAAAACATTTTTCTGGAACCATGTACACTGTTGGATTCTAATCCGACCATTGATCCGGTCAATATATTTTTCACATGTAACCGCGGCTTATGGTGTCCACTCGCAGCGTGGCGGGGGCGTGGCATCACGATGGTGTCTCTCCATCGGGATGTCAGTCACCCATCACGATGGACGATGATATCGTCTATCGGCACAACCCTAATTGTGTGTGGAGAATCCACTGTCTGAAGGTTTTAGCCTCATCACCATATGGAGGCTTCATAATTCATGGAGGACACGGATGATGTTGTGAGATTAAGTTGATTTCTTGTGAAGAGCTCTACACAAGCATCAGTTATCACGTCTCGATGTCTGAATTTATGAAATCATTCAGTCTATTTTTTTTTAATTTTATTTATTTTCTTCTCTCTGTGACCCGGTTTGATGACTTGCTCTCCCACTATTTTTCCCAAGGAGAGAAAAATAGAAAGAATAATAATAATGTCTCGATGCAAATAAGAAAATAATAATATAAACTTTATTTGTATAACACCTTTCAAAATAAAAATCACAAGGTGCTTCACGGTAAAACACAGTAAAACACAGAAAACGGAGAGAATTAAGAAAAAGTGATTTTAAAAAGAAAGGATTTTAGAAAATGAATAAAGGGATGAAGGTTTTTAGCTGCTTTTTAAAAGGAAACACTGAGTCTGCAGATCTGAGGCTGAGAGGAAGGGAGTTCCAGAGGGATGGAGTCACTGCTGCAAAGGCCCTGTCACCTTTAGTCTTTAACCGGGTTCTCCTCACAACCAGCAGACCCTGGTCACATGACCTCAGGGACTTTCTGGGGGTGTACAGCTGCAAAAGGTCTTTTATGTAGACCGGTGCTTGGCTATTGAGAGCTGTGTCTGTTAACACCAGGTTTTTAAAATGAACTCTGTAGCGGATGGGGAGCCAGTGCAGCTGGATTAACAACGGGGTGACGTGTGAAAACTTAGATGATTTAGTTAAAAGCCTTGCAGCAGCGTTCTGGGCAACTTGGAGCCATTCTAAAGATTTTTTGCTCAAGCATGTGAAGATGGAGTTGCAATAATCAAGACGAGATGAAATAAAAGTGTGGATCAGCATCTCCATCTCAGAACGCGACACAAATGGACTCGGTTTTGCTATGTTTTTTAGATGATAAAAATAAGAACGTACAAGTGACCCCACATGAGAGTCAAGGGATAAAACCGGGTCTAGAGTTACCCCGAGGTTCCTGACAGACGGCTTGATAAAGGAAGCAAGAGGACCAAGCAACAACTTTTTCTAAAATTTTAGACGGGAATGGGAGATTAGAAATAGGTCTATAACTGCTCAAGAGGGAAAAAACATCATAATGTTCAGTAGACGATCAGATTCTCGGCCATGTTTGTTTTGGACGGTGCTTCTTCCTCTGCATTGCTGTCAGCAGCAAATACTGATACACGTGCCTGCAGTGCCCTCTAACAGTTGTTAGTGGAAAAATAATGAATATTTGTGCTTATTTCTGTTTTTAAAAAACCACAAATAAGTTACTCTTTAATATAAGTTGCACCTCTGGCTAATCTATGAAAAAAACTGAGATTTACACGTCGTGAAACAGATACAAATGACTGCAAATCCAATACCATCAATCCAAAATCGCTTCTAAAATAATTAAAAGCAATAGAACTTTTTAATAACTATCCACATGTGGATCAAGCAGCAGTTGGGGGGCGATGAATGTTTTGTCCTTCCTGTCCGAATGCTGCAGCTCTATAATTGCGGCTCTTCTCCTTCTCAGTAGTTTTGGCTTCATGTTTCAGTTTTGCAGATGAATGTCAGGCTAACAGGTGCTAAAGGCTAGTTTTGCTAGAGAAGTGCCCACCAGATAAATAGTAACAATATTCTCTGCATCAGAGATAACAATGACTGTTGATAATCTGTTTTCTTATCTCCTCAAACGCTACAAAGCTTACTCGTGTGCACTCATGGGCATGAGGCTCAGTAACCGCTCAGAGTTAACCTGCTCAGATAAGTGCCAGGCAGCAGCTGCTCCACCCTTTCAGTATTTTCATCAGAATCAACCATCAACAACTTAGCTTTTAGGCCTCAGGTGCTTCTGTGATGGATGCAGGGTTGTTTACCTCCGGATGAATACTTGATTCTGATTGGCTGCTGGGTGTGCAGTAAAAAGTGATAACACACTGTGATAATGGCTGACTCTTCTATATACAAGGGCCGTAGTGCTGAAAAACTACCTTGTTGTAGGTTTTGGTTTTTTAAAGTTACATTTTTTATTTAGAAAAAAGAAAAACTTGAATGAACATAAACAAGAATAAAATGTTGGTCTTTTTTGTGTAAAATTTATCAAGCATGTTGTCATTATATAATTGTTCAAATATTGCAACAAATAAATTACTATATAAGTTACTATTTAGAAAAATCTATTTAATAAATATTTGTATTTGTTTTTTTGTGAGGTTACATGAAATTGCATTGTAATAAACAGGAGGGGAAAAAAACTACCCGGGTAAACTTTTGATTAATTTAGTTAAAAATTATTATTGAAAACTATCACATCTTGTAGGAAAAACAACTGGAACTTCAAGCTTTTTTCAGTTATTACAATGAAATGCAGGTAAGATTGTGGAGAGACTGTTCACTAAAAAAGACTACAGAGTTTCACTTTTTGTACATTTTTGGTTGCTGGTGTGCCTCGGGATTATCGTCAAGGAAAAATAGTAGCTTGACTCAAAAAAGGTTGACAAACTCTGGTCCAGTTTATATCGTCAAGTCTTGAAAAGTCCGATTCACATTTCTGAAGGCGCGGTAAAATTCTGTTTACTGTATTTTGTACAAATGTATTTGTAACTTTTTCATTCACATTTTTTTACAAGTGAATGTTTTCTGTGAATTTAGCAAATTGTATCTCAATACATGTTTTCATGTATTAAAATGGTATCCATACATCTGACGAATAAAAACAAAAAAAGAAGTTTAGAATATTCGTTAATATTGTACATGATAAGAAATTACTCAATGTCAAAAGTAAGATCTGACTTTTCTATAAATTCTGGCAAAGTTAATAAAAATGACCCAATTCTGGTGTTTTATTTTACTCAAGGTGGTACAAGCACCTTCACACCAATAAGAGTAAAACTTACCTCTAAAATTGGAATGAAAAAATCAAGTCCATCAAAAGAGTTCCATTAGTTATTAAAGTTAATTTTTACTCTGATTGAGGTGATTTGGACTCGCATGAAGTTTATTCCAAAGACTAGAATTTGCAGTGTATGCTACTCCAGAAGATTGATTGGAATCTATTTTATTGACTTGGTGATCAAGTGATCTTCACCAACTCTCAAAGAGAATTCACAACTTTCCCACGCATTTTTATGAAATAAAAAAACAAATAAAAACATTCAAGGTCATTTTTTTCTTTAATTCTACAAGAAAACTTCAATCTGAAAGGTATTATTCCATTTTCCATGTCTTAAATTATGAATATATACATTTTTTCATACAAATGGATCTATTTTAATGTAGAATTTTGTCTTTGTTTTTCTTGGATTGTACCTTTTCTGCATCACGGAGCTCTGACGGCACATTAGGCTGATTAATGTTAGCCTGTCCTCGGGTAATTAGTGTTGGTGACCAATTTAGAAGCTGTCCTCTGGTCACTTGGTAGTGGTGCCAGCTGAGGCTCAGAGGCTCCCATGAAAAAGTCTGTTTTTAGAATTCTTTCATGGACTTTTATTTTAAAATGGAGGACTGGTGGTTAAATATTGTTCTTTTTTCATAGACCTCGTCGCTTTAAGCGGCTAATTCTTATCATATTTATAATCTCTTTTACGTCATTTTCAGAACCCTTTAAAAACTGCTTACACCATCAAGCCATTCAATCACATGGGAACTGTCACTACACTTAGTCAGTTTTACATCTTACTCTGCAGATACTTAAAAATTACATTTGGTGGATTTCAATTAGAACACAGTGTCAGAGCTTCATTATCTGTTTTTCTGAGAACTTTGGCTCTTGAATATTTTCCTTACATCTTTGGTCAAAGGTCAATTCTTGTTGCAGATGCTACAGAAGCAGTAACGAGTCGATGGGAGGTTTTCTAGTCTAATTGGGAATAGTTAGATTGTTCTTTCATGCATACTTTTGTTTACTTCAACTGTTTCTTGAGGTGTCTTCCAACTTTGTGCAGGCTGGGATGATCTAAATAGAGCTCAAACATTTCCTGCATTAAAGAAAAATCCTCCTGGGATCCAAATCCGGAGTTCTGACAGACACATATCACCAGGTTCATCTGAGACACAAAGAATCTGAAGCTGTCATCTTTATTGTTGAGATGAGATGAGGGACTCAATGATATTCTGACTTCTTTTCCTTTGCATTCAAAGTTTTTACATTGTCTCTGAGTAGTTGGTGTAGGCTCATAGCAAGACTATTTTGTAGAGTTTATCTTTAAACTTCAAACATGTTTTATAGCTTTTTAAACACTTGGAGCCAACTTCCTGTCCATGAAATCTCTTGACTAAACCTCATTTATTGTAAACCTCACCAAAAATTCTGCCAAACGGTAGGAAATGTATTTTAAAGATGACAGAGTTTTAGCCAAGATCCTAAAACCCTTGATGTAAAATAATTATTCAGTAGCCATGTTGTACGGTAGTTTGCTGTTGAGTACATTATATTCTGGTTTCCTTTATAGTTGTCAGGTCTTTCCAGGGGTGCAGAAGCTGGAACTTCACTAATGCAACGCTGTAAAGACTGCATTTAGGAACTGCTCTCTGTTTGACTTGAAAACACGGAGACTTTCCCTGAAGGGGACTGGACATGGCGTTTTTACGAAGAAAACAGACAATTTTGGGCTCTCTTGATTGTGCGTTCCTTGTGCATAACTTGATTTTCAAGGCGATTCCATAATCAAATTATTTTTATGTTAACACTATTTACACTAGTTTTGCTGCTGGTTACTTCAGTGATCCAATGGAGGTTGATGCACTGCTTCCCAGCTGTCTAAGTGAGATGTATCTATTCGGATGTTTGACGATCAAAATTCTGACATTTGGAACCAAAGGATTTCGGATTTATCTGGCCGTTTTGAAGCTGCTGACCCAGCAAGGCAGGCTGTTGGAGACATGTCAGGCAGTAAAAACTCAGACCGAGGGACAGTTGCAGCACAGATAAAAGCTTGTTGCCTTACTTGCCCAACAGGAAAGAGCGCTTTAAGTCTAAACTTGTACGGGAAATGGATAACAACTTGGAGAAACACTGCTCAGATCAAAGGAAGACTGTTTCAAATTGCTCAGAATTTTTGGCTGGATAGTCTGATAAATAACGAAGCATAACTGTAAACTTATTATAGATATTAAAATGCAATAAACCTGAAGACGGAATCAATGTAAAAATACAACACAGTTTTAATATAAGTTCATACATGTCCTATTTTATATATGTCCTCCAGCAAGAAAAAATTTACAAGAACACATTAAAAACACCAAAAACACAATTTTCATTGGATTTAATAGACCCAAAACATAAAGAAACAATGAAAATAAATATATGGTAAATAAGAGTGAAGGTACAAGAAGCTTGGTTTTTTAATAAACGTGAAGGTTCGAAAAACATGAAAATAAGGTATACAGTACATAAAGGTTGAATAAACAAAGTAAACATGAAGATATGATAAACTAGTAAGTGCTAGTCAGAATTACGAAAGTATCACTAAGAAGATTTGTCATTTAGCAGAGGAGTTTATTTCCCTAAATGTCCCCAAATGAGAATAATTCAGGCGTTGAGCTCCCCTCAAGTGTAATGAAAAACACTTGTGATATTACGGACAAGACAGAGATGCTTTCATGTTTTAATCAGCATTTTGTTGCCTCTGGATCATTATTTAATTCCACAAGACATTCAGTTAAATTTGCCTCCCAGTAAATCGTGAAAACTCAACACACAATTTCCCATTTTACCCCTTCACGACTTTAGAAGTCGCAAAAGCCCTTCAACTCCTTGATCCTTGATCTAGAACCATATTTTATAAAAGCTGCAGCAGACTATCGCACTTCTGCTGACTTATTTATTTAATTTGTCTTTGTCCACAAACACCATACCGCATTTATGGAAATCGGCTTATGTGTTACCGCTACTTAAAGGCGGTGACCCAACAAATGTAAATAACTAGTATAGACCAATTTCCAAGTTACCCATTTTGGCAAAAGTTTTGGAAAGTCTCGTAAGTGTACAATTAAAAGAATGCCTCACTCAAATAATATTTTAAGCTCATCACAATCAGGTTTTAGAAAGCAACATAGCACAACAAACACAGCTCTTAAAGTTTTAAATGATATATCAGAATCCCTGGATGTCAAACACGACTGTGCCGCCCTCCACCTCTCTAAGGCCTTTGACACTGTGGACCATACTGTGCTTAAACAGAAACTGCACAGTATTGGGCTGTCAGAGCACACCGTCGGTTGGTTCGCAAACTACCTGTCTGACAGCACACAGTGTGTAAATGTTCAGAGCTAAAATTCTAATGTTTTAAGAGTATCTGCCGGGGTTCCACAAGGCTCGATTCTTGGGTCGCTTCTTTTTACCATCCATATAAACGACCCTGATAAAGGTATCATCGATAACTTGCACCTGTATGCAGATGATACCGTCTTGTACACGTCAGCACTTGTCAGCTTGTAATCAACTGCAGAACACCTTTTATCATTTAAAACTGGTTTTAAACTCTAACAAGACTAAAAATATGCTGTTCTCTAAAAGCAAAGCCAAACTCCAAAACCTGCCCCCAATTACCGGTACTCCAAAAGCAGGACATTTAATTGAACTGGTAACTGAATACAAAACCTTGGTATTTTAATTGATGACTGTCTAACTTTTAAACCACAAATTCAGAAACTGGTTCACAGGCTGAAACTAAAATTACGGTTTTATTTTAGAAACAAATCTTGTTTGTCATTTGAAGCCCGTATGAAACTTGTCGCTGCTACTTTTATGTCTGTCCTTGATTTTGGTGATGTGATTTATATGAATGCTTCTGCTGATGCTTTGCATGCTTTGGATACTGCACTGCGTTTTGTAACAAACTTGAGGTCACTAACCCATCACTGTGTTCTGTATGCTTGGGTAGGTTGGCCCTCCTTGTCCCATCGCAGATTGAAACATTGGTACCTTTTAATTAACAAATGTATTCTTGGGTTGGTACCGCCTTATCTCCTGTAGCTCATAGAACTGAAGAGCAGCAGCAGCTACAGCCTGCGCTCTCTGGACCTCCTCCTGCTCTCATTGCCCAGAGTGCGCACAGAGATGGGAAAAAAGCCTTTTAGATTTGTTGCAGCTCCGTTTTGGAATGAACTCCAGAAAGAGTTTAAATTGAAAGAATTGGTTTCTTTAGACTCTTTCAAATAACTTTTAAATGAATGTGAGACAAAGCTATCAAACTGCTAATGCTTGATTTAAAACTCCCTTTTTTATGTGTATTGTGTGTAACCAAATGAGAAATGTGTTATTGTTGTGCTGCTGCCTCTTGGCCAGGACGCTCTTGCAAAATTGAGAAGGTCCTGCTCCTCCTTTACACAGGTTCTTGCTCATTCTGAAAAAAAACATCTCAGTTTACTCAGTGACTAAATTCTGTTTTTCTTTCTTCCTTTGCAGCTTTCAAGAAAGAGGAGAGCAGTTTTGATGAGGTACGTCTCTGGCAGCTTGTCACATCCCTGGCCCAGTTTCAGGGCTCCTCTGTGTTTTCGCTTAATTTGTTCTTCAAGGTCTTCTTGGCCAGATGTTGTCAGGAAGAAAAAATTCTCTGTTCTATTGCACTACATTTCTGTCTTTTGTGTCTTTGATCAGACAAGTAAAATCCTAAACATTTTCATTTCCAAAAAGTCTAATTTTAATCCTTTTTTCCCTCTGGGTATTTTTAAAAATGTTTCTTCCTGCCTGTTCATCCGCTGCAGGTCAAAAAGGTTTGTTTTTATTTATGACATATAAAGAATCAAGCAGTACAGGGAGAGCTGGAAATCAGGCAGGGTTTAGGCTCTTGAGGACCAGGCGGTCCCCTGGCCAGCCCTGCCATAAATCATAAGCACGACTGGGTTGATCTTTTCCCAAAGCATCATGCTGGCTTCCCCTTCTCTCAGGTGTGCTGGCAGTCTCCTGTTCAGGCAGACAGGAAGTAGGTGTCAGAGAAGTGGGGCTCTGCTGCCTTGTGATAGAGTGTCCGCCCCATGAATGGAAGGTTGTGAGTTCAAATCCAGGCCGAGTCATACCAAAGACTCTTAAAAATTGGAACCCAAAGCCTACTTGCTTGACACTCAGCACTAAAGGTTTGGATTGGGGGATAAAAACCACCAAATGGTTCCCGAACGCGGCTGTGTCTGCAGGGGACGGGTCAAATGAGGAGAACAAATGATGCCTCTGCTGCACCTTCCTAAAGCTTTGTCCTCAATGTTCATTACAGCACAAAGTTTCGGTAACACTTTATATTAAGATTCCTTAACAAGCTTTCTTAACACATTTACAAGCATTATAAATGAATTTATAGGGTGTTAGTAAGACATTTATTAGTACAATAAGTCTAATAAGGTTTATTAAATTACTTAGTTAACACATTTACAAGCATTATTATTAGGATGTTTTCAAGATGCCAATGATGCATTTATTGATATTATAGGTGCCTAACAAATGTGTCAGTGTTAATAAGCTTAATAAGATTTATTAACAACCTTTGTTAACAAATTAAGAAGCATTATTTTTGTTTGGGGCTCTTGTAAGATATTTATTAGCATTATAGATGCCTGACACAACCCTAAGTGTTCATAAGCTTAATAAGTTTTATTAACTAACTCAACAAATTAATAGGCTTTATTAATGTGTCAGATGCTAGTACAATATTTATTAGCATTATAGAAGTCTTGCAAATACCTGAAAGTGTTAATAAGATTTATTAACATCTAAAGTCAGACCATTGTCTTCTAAATCCATATTACTAAACTGCTTATAAGCTTTACAAATGTATTAATTAACTTTGTTAATAGTTTATTAATTGTTTTGCAGCACCTCATCTAAAGTGTGGATGTTTTTTAGCACAAACAACCACAAAGCATAAAGATTGTAAAAAGAACTTTATGACATTAAAACAGACTAAACATACACAAATCGTTCTGTAAAAGATATATAATAATTTAATTCAGACAAATATTTTTTTTTAAAAAAACATATATGCTGGTGTTGGATGACTAGCATCATAGCTAATAAGGATAAAGTATTAGCATCTATCCTGAGTGAAACATTCATTGCAAATCCCATCACCAGCAGACAGTTCTCTGCATTCAATGCCAACTGCATTCAACCACTGTTGCCTTGCTTCAAAGTCCACAAGAAAGTTGCACAAGCCAGTCATTTTTGAAGAACGAAGACAATAAACCTACAGGAGCCATGCTAAAGCTAACACGCTAACCTGCCCATCTTTGATTATGAAAGGAATCAAAGATGGGCAGGTTAACTAATGTCACCATTGGCTAATGAATCTGTCAATCAAACTCATCAGCAAAACAGACTGCTCGCTTTCAGCCAATTGAATGGCCTCTTAGACTTTGCTTTCACACAGGTGACGAAAAAAGCCCCGCCCATCTTTGATTCTGTACCGGTCGGTCGTTAGCGTGTTAGCTTTAGCATGGCTCCTGTAGGTTTATTGTCTTCGTTCTTCAAAAATGACTGGCTTGTGCAACTCTCTTGTGGACTTTGAAGCAAGGCAACAGTGGTTGAATGCAGTTTGCATTGAATGCAGAGAATTGTCTCCTGGTGATGGGATTTGCAATGAATGTTTCACTCAGGATAGATGCTAATACTTTATCCTTATTAGCTATGATGCTAGTCATCCAACACCAGTATATATGTTTTTAATTTTTTTTATTTGTCTGAATTAAATTATTATATATCTTTTACAGAACGATTTGTGTATGTTTAGTCTGTTTTAATGTCATAAAGTTCTTTTTACAATCTTTATGCTTTGTGGTTGTTTGTGGTAAAAAACATCCACACTTTAGATGAGGTGCTGCAAAACAATTAATAAACTATTAACAAAGTTAATTAATACATTTGTAAAGCTTATAAGCAGTTTAGTAATACGGATTTAGAAGACAATGGTCTGACTTTAGATGTTAATAAATCTTATTAACACTTTCAGGTATTTGCAAGACTTCTATAATGCTAATAAATATTGTACTAGCATCTGACACATTAATAAAGCCTATTAATTTGTTGAGTTAGTTAATAAAACTTATTAAGCTTATGAACACTTATGCTTGTGTCAGGCATCTATAATGCTAATAAATATCTTACTAGAGCCCCAAACAATAATAATACTTCTTAATTTGTTAACAAAGGTTGTTAATAAATCTTATTAAGCTTGTTAACACTGACACATTTGTTTAGCACCTATAATATCAGTAAATGCATCATTAGCATCTTGAAAACATCCTAATAATAATGCTTGTAAATGTGTTAACTAAGTAATTTAATAAACCTTATTAGACTTATTGTACTAATAAATGTCTTACTAACACCCTATAAATTCATTTATAATGCTTGTTAATGTGTTAACAAAGCTTGTTAAGGAATCTTAATATAAAGTGTTACCAAAGTTTCTTTTATGTCTGAACTGTGTCTGATAGCGGATTGCTTTTGTGTCTGATGCACACATGGATCCATGCACACACAAAGGACAAATGGTTGTATTATGTTTATGTTTGTAAATTTTAAAGGCAGCAGTCAAACCACTTTGGTTTGAAATCAGATTTAAGAGCACAACAGTCATCACCTCAGTCCACAGAAGACCTTTGAACCTTTGAACAACATAAAAAAAAAGCTTTGTAGTGGAACGTATACGTGCAATGAGCATGGAAGCCAACCAGCTGACCCGTCTATGTGTAGGAAACAACTTTCAGCCAAGTGGATCAGTTTAATTTCTGGATTCCTTCAAAGCAGTTTGACCAGTTGAGAGCAGAAAGGCAAGAGGAGCGTCCAAAGTTCAGACCAAATGATTTTTAGGGACTGTGCAGACAAACAGCTGTGATGAGCAATCTTATCACTGCCAAAAGTTACACATTCATATAGATTGATGGACTACTCCCCTTTTTGGATTACATCACTTTTTTTTTCTGCCATTTTCCTCCAAATGTGAGAAAATCCATTTAAAATGGTTGATCAAAGCAGTTCTCTGTATTTCACAAACAGAACCTCAGACAAGCACAGTTTCACGTTTTTGAGGTATAAACAGCCAAAACAGCCAAAAATCTGAGGTTTTTAACAGGCATTCAATCATGTCCTGTTTTGAGTCATCATGAAAAATCCCCTGAAAACATAGAAAGTGTGGGTTTCAGCCTCTGTGTCTGTTAAGAGGACTGCAGTGCAGTCAATCATTACAGGGAACTTTGAAGAATGTACACCCGCAATGATTTTTACTCACAACTCTTGATTTTTTTTATGACACATTGTGACTTTGGTGTTACATTTGCTAATGGGATTGCATTGATTGGACAGCTTTTATTACACATTTATAAAACTCTACCTACACATTTACAAACCTTTGTAGAAAACAAATTTGCGTGTTTTTATTGCAAATGTGAACCATAGAAAGATATTAAACTAAAGAAATCTAAGATTGTTTTATGAGAAACCTGGAAAAGCATTTATTGCTTCAAACATTCACCTTTTTATGTTACAGTCCTTGCAGAGAGGTTGCTGGGAACAGCGCTGTCTTCTACAATTGTTTTGATAAGAACGTTTGGCTCGTGCTCTATTTCAGGACGCAACTTTGGGGATGAAGCAGAACATTTCTGGAAGTTAGAGTCATGGGAATCAGCTGGAGCTGTTTGCTATAAATGGGCCTCACTGTTAAATAGGAATGTTGAGAATCCGAGCAGGGAATACACTCCTTCCTGTCTAGAGCAGGACGGCCAGCAGCCAGAGGTTTTGAAGCGGTGGGAATCTGGTTTGTGTGACTTCAGGCATTCCTTCTTGTGTTTGTCAGAAAGGCAGATGCTGTTTGAGTGTGTTGAATGACACAGCAGACATGCATCCCTGATCCCCGATGTCAGGAACCCAACACGCAGAAGACCAGGCTTAAGGCAGAACTTCAAAGGTTCAACGGATAAACCTAAACAGGACAAAAACCAAGGAAAACCAAAAAGATGATTGAAGATCGGAAAAACAGGCTCTTACACCGAGGGTAGCTGTGGATGATTGGTACACAAACATGACGGACGTTATAATCAATAAAAAGAAGAGGCAAAGCGGTGGAACAGAAGAAAGAAAACCCTTTGACAAGCTAAAAAATGTGTGTTTTTTAGAGAAGACTTATTTAAGGCAGTGAGGGCAGTGGTGATTTTAGAAGCAGCTGATCAGCTGATCTAGAAGGCTGTAGCAGCTCAGAGAGGTAGACAGGCACCCAGCTGTGAAGAGATTTTAAAACAAATAAGAGAAAGGGCTCTAAAATGAGAGGGACCCAATGAAACTAGGCTAAATTAAGAGAAATAGGAGGATACTTAAAAGATGTGCAGCTGCCTTTTGTGTGAGCAGGAGTCAAGCATTGACTTTAAATCAAGAAGCTTCTCTTCCGTTGCTCAGGCATCCTCTCACTCTCCAAACTTTTGTTAAACAAACCCAGTCAGAAACTCTGTCACCCCTCCTAAACACTTCCATGCCAGTGGGGCAAAAAGGATTTAGTCAGCTACTAATTGTGTCAGTTCTCCCATAAAAAGATGAGAGACGCGTTAAACTTCAACTGGGAGAAACAGAATTGGGGGACAGAAGGAAACCATATTGTTGGATTTGTAATGAAATAATTGGCCAATATGACCAAGAGCAATGAGCTGTCAGTGGAAACTCTATTGTTTCCAAGCATTTATTAGGAAATGGAAGACGTACTAGACCACTGAAGATCTTCTTTGACTTAGGGCTCCATGCAAGATCTCATCCTGGGGTCAAAATGATCACAAGAACGGCTAGAAAAAATTCGAAGAACCACGCAGGGGGACCTAGTGAATGATCTACAGAGAGCTGGGACCATCAGTAATGCATTATGCTGACAGGGACTCTAATCATGCAGTGCCAGACGTGTCCCTGGCAAACTTCCCCTGCCTGAAGTCTGCTAGGGACACCAAATTGTGTGAAACCTTTCAGGAAATGTTTCACCTTTGTCATTTTACTTATGTATTTTTATATAACCTTTATTTAGATCAGATCTATTTGTCATTGCCAACAATGGGTATATAACAAAGTATTAAGATGAACTGTTGTTATTGACCAAATACTTATTTTTCATTATAATTTGCAAAAGATAGGTTTGACAATCAGACATTGAGATTTTCGGGATTCGATTCCCCCCGTTATGTCTCTCATAGTTAAAGTTTACCTGTGGTGAAAGGTACAGGCCTCTCTCATCCTTAAAAAGTTTTTTTTTAATTTTTTTTTTTACTTGCCCCAATCTATGTTATCTGGACCAACCGCCTATCCACTCTTAATCCCCATCTGTGGTCAGCTGTGGCTCAAAGGTAGAGCGGTTAACCCTTTATTGGAACTTCACAGGTCTGGTTCCCGCCTTGTCTGCCTCTGTGTCCAAATGTCCTTGGACAAGACACTTAACCCAACAGTTACAGTTCACTCAGTGTTTGTAACTAGATTAACAAATGTGCATTATTGTGTCTTCTATCACAGGCTATGAAACAGGATACGTTCAGTTACATCTGTTCATGCCTGCTGTGTTTTTGCAGCCACTGTGCTGCTGGATAACTGGCATAATTTGTTACTGAACCCTGGCTGATGAACTGTCCACTGTCCTTGATGGCTCCCTCCCATTATCACAGGCGTGTATAAATGAAACATTATCTGAAAAGTGACCAGAGTCTACATGACTGAATGACTTTGCTTTACCAAATCAATAAAGTCAATAAAGTCTCACGTCTTCTGCTCTTTTCTTTTGAATGAGTCAGGTTTTGGAAAACAAAGGTTGATTAATACCATCATTTGATCAGATTTCCAGAGTCCATTGGTTCATCTTTTGAATATCTTAAACTAAATGGAATAAAATACTTCTACACCAAAGATGCAGAAATGAAACTTTTGGGTGTTGTACAGTTTGTTTTAAAGTCATCTTTAAATCGTTGCGGTGATGACAGAGTCTCTGGGGTATCGTCTATCCTATATTTTGGTCCTGTTCTTGCTGTGAACACTGAGTTTTGCATCAGCAGTAGAATCTGTGCTGCTGTTGTTGATACTTTATAGATCACATTTTTAATCTGGACAGTAATGGTCATTTTGGTTTAAAACACGATCCGCCATGTTTGGAGCTGACTTCTCCAACATCGTTCAAACCTAGCAGCCTTATGTGTTTAAGGCTGTTACTAACATCTCCATCTTCACTGCTGACCCCCCCTTTTCTGCATCTCAAAGCTGATCAGGAATGAAGTTAACGGTTTAAATGTGAGGGACTTAGATCCTATTTCACGATTCCAAATTTAGCAGAAAGCATTTTAGCTTTAGTGAACTCATTAACTTTGAGTGCTGTACATGTGTCTGCCTGCATACGCCTCCCACTGTGGCGGCTAAGCCTGACTGACTGACTGTCTGTCGCCCCCTTCAAGTTGTTGCTGTTGGCATTTTTTTGGCTCTGTCTGATTCCTGACAGCTGCTGGCTAATCTGTGCTTTGGGTCAGACTCTCTCCCAATCGGAGGGAGATGATGGAGCTGAACGTCTGTTTGCCCTCCGTGTGCTTGCTCAGCTTTCCTCCAGAGAGAGGTCCAGTAATTTAATGTTACTTAATATAAGGTCCTCCTTTTCCTGCAATGTGAGGATTAGTGCAGCAAACTGCAGACGCCTTTTCTGGATCCTCCTACTGTGGAATTTAAAGCTCTGAGCACTGATCTGTAAGTGGAAGAAAGAATACTCAACTTTCAGAAATCAATGCACAGTTCAAACATTCATACTCATAAAATGAAGCAAAACAGATGAGCTTTGATGAATTACTGTTAATTTTTCATAGAAGATATCCTCATTTGGCCTCCATCCTTTGGTAGAGTCTCATTGTAGTCACAAGGTGTTTTTATTAAAAAGACATGTGAGGACCTCTAGAAAGAACATCTGTGAAGGCGCATCGACTCAACTTCAATGAGATTCTTTTGACATTGATCAGGGTTCTGCAGCACAGAGCACAGTCTTCTTCAAGTTCTCAGACTAGATCAGAGAAACGATCTGCAGCAACAAATCCAGGGTTTAGAGCCGGGTTCTCCTATTTGGGGAGAATCTCCTCAGCCTCGGTGGTCAGCAGAATGCCAGCATAGGGACAGAGATAGCATCTCATTTTAGATTTTGACTGCTCCAGTCACGTCTTTAATTAACCCTCCTCTCTGCCGGGAGCCTAATGGATTAAAAACTGCTGAGGCGTTCAAATGCAGCCCCTCTCTGAGAGGATGCCATGATATTGTTGTTGGACATGGAGTGACATCCATCACGCTGAAAGGTGTGGAGCTCCTCCATATGTTCCCGGGGTCCACTGTTGTTGCTGAACGCACACAGGAAATGGACCCTGACTGTGCAGAGGAAGAAATGATGGAGAGTGATGGTTTTTGGAACAGAGACATGGGGAGGGTAATGAGATGTGAGCCGGTCTGAAGGTTGTGCTGTGGGAACAGTGAGCCACGCAGGAGGACATGCAGATTGCTCATTAGCCTTGCACATGTCAGGTGAATAAAGTCTGGATGTCGGAAACCCCGTTGGTTGATGAAGCCACAGAAACACAAACATTTTCTTTTGTTGATGGGCTAGAAAAGAAGATGTTTTTTGCTCTTTTCCTCTGAAATTCCTGCAAGAATGACAGGAAGTGCTCTCTCTCCGTTTGAGAGAGCACTGCTTGAGTTCTGCTAAAAAACAATTCTCCCCAAAACATGGAAATTACTTTAAAGTCCCTCTCTGATGATCTTTTGATCTTTTTTGAAAGCGTTCCCAGTGATCTTTGGCAGGAGGTTTTTAGAAATTTGCCTCTGAGTTGTGTTGCCAGTTGGCAACCCCACCCCCTTCCGCTCCCTGTTGCTGAGAGCTCTCTGCTTACATGCTCTCCTGCTAGCTTACCGCCCCTCACACCCCCAATTAGAGCTATCCAGTCAAACAGTTTAGATCCAAATTCCAGCTCAGACGAGGAAAATTAAGACGTTCATGGATCTATTTGTCTGACAGTGGATGCATCAGAATGGGGGAGACTTTGGCACGCCCACTGTATTTTCTAGTTAACAAAAAGGCTCTGTTTCCATCTGCATTTTTTTATCTGCTTCTGATCAATCCAAATTTGAATAAAGAAATACTCAGGAATGCAGTTTAAAGCTTAATTTCTTTAAAGTAATTTCCTTTGAAGAATTTAAAGAATGTGGTCATTTGATTTTTTGCCAAAGTTACATAATTTTAACAAAATAATTGACATTTTGCTTTTTTGTTAATATTGAGTTTTCCTCTGCTAAAGTTTTTATTTTAGGATTGTTTGCTGTTTTTTCTTGGCTGCTGTGTGGGGGAAAAAAGTTTCTGCACTCTTATGTAATCTAATGTGTTCAACCACATTTATCTGCATAGGTTTTCTGTGGAAAACCTTTTCCCAGTCATCACCAGCCTGCCTTCACTCAGGCTCTCTGGAGGAATGAAGGACTGACAGGATTGGAGGGGCGGGTTTCCTGCAAAAGCTATTCTACCAAAAGGACACATGAATGCGGGCAGAGGCAGGACCTAAAGATCAATTTGTAATGTTGTTGTTCAGACTTTTATTTTGAAACAAATTTTCTGTGAAAGGACTCTTGTTTCTTTTTGAGTTCTCTATATTTTGTAAAACATCCCAGAGTTAATCTAGACGTAAAGCCTTTGGCTGATGAAAAGCGTCAGCTCTGCCTGCAGTTTTTTCCACCACTGCTTACCTTGTAAATCTATTCAGTGAAGAATCTTTGATTTTTGGAAGAAAATAGGAGGGCTTCCCTTCACAAAATACTTTCTAAGCTCATCAGCATTTCTGATGATCCTGTCTTTGGGGATAGGGGATGGGGGTGGGGGTGGGGTTTGTTGCTGCTTGGCCTCAATGTGTTTGTGTTTGGACAATCCTCTGCCGCATTCCCCTTAGAGTGAAGAACTCATTATTTTGGGGGCAGCAAACAATGAAATCCTCATGATGTACCATGATGTTAAATTTAGTAACATCATGGTACATTCTTGTAAACACACACTCACCTGAACCTACCTTTCTGCTCACCAATCAGGTTTGTTTGTGTGCAGACATGCCAGATGCATGAAATATATACACCCACCGGCCACTTTATTAAGTCCACCTTGCCAGTTCCTGGTTGGACCCCCTTTAGCCTTGAGAACTGCCTCAATCCTTGGTGGCAGAGATTCACCAAGAACTGGAAACATTCCTCAGAGAGTTTGGTCCATACTGACATGATAGCATTACACAGTAATTACACAGATTTATCGGCTGCACATCCATGATGGCAATCTCCTGTTCCACCGTATCCCAAAGGTTCTCTGTTGGGTTGAGATCTGGTGACTGGAGGTCATTTGAGTCCAGTGAACTCATTGTCATGTTCAAGAAACCAGTCCGAGATGATTCTAGCTTTATGACATGGCACCTTATCCTGCCAGAAGTAGCCATCAGAAGATGGTACACTGTGGTCACAAAGGGATGGACATGGTCAGTAACAATACTCAGGTAGGCTATGGCGTTGGAACCATGCTCAAATGGTACTAAGGGGCCCAAAGTGTGTCAAGAAAATACCCCCCACACCATGACACAACCACCACCAGCCTGAACCATTGATACAAAGAAGGATGGATCCATGCTTTTATGTTGTTGATGCCAGTTCTGACCCTACCATCTTAATGTGGCAGCAAAAATGGAGACTCACCAGACCAGACAACGTTTTTCCAATCTTCTGTTGTCTAGTTTTGGTGAGCCTGTGTGAATTATAGCCTCAGTTTCCTGTTCTTAGCTGACAGGAGTGACATCCGGAGTGGTCTTCTGTTGCTGTAGCCCGTCTGCCTCAAGGTTGAACGTGTTGTGAGTTCAGAGATGGTTTTCCGCAGACCTCGGTTGGAACCAGTGGTTATTTGCGTTCCTGTTGCCTTTCTTTCAGCTGGAACCAGTCTGGCCATTCTCCTCTGACCTGTGGCATCAACAAGGCATTTCTGCCCACAGAACTACCATTCACTAGATATTTTCTCTTTTTTGGACCATTCTCTGTAAACCCTAGAGATGGTTGTAGGTGAAAATCCCAGTAGATCAGCAGTTTCTGAAATACTCAGACCAGCTCGTCTGGCACCAACAACCATGCCACGGTCAAAGTCACTTCAATCACTTTTCTTCCCCATTCTGATGCTCGGTTTGAACTGCAGCTGATCGTCTTGACCATGTCTACATGCATAAATGAATCAAGCTGGTTCCATGTGATCTGCTGATTAAAAATTAGCGTTAACGAGCAGTTGGACAGGTATGCCTAATAAAGTGGCCAGTGAGTGTATGTGTACAGTTATATGTGTACTTATAAGTGTTTGTGTATAGAAAATAATTCATTATTTGAAGTTGAGTTTATTTTCAGTCACAGTATATATAAAAGTACACTCGGTTTTGGAGTTTACAACAGAACAGCACGGTTGTGATATGTTTAAAATAAAAGAGTCAACTTCTGTTCTCTCTAGAAGATGTTGTGACAGTAACCGTGGTTACATGGGCAAAATATCTTGATCCTATCAATGGTCATATTAAAATCCAACCGTGCACATGGGCCCAGAAAAACTTTTTCCGATTAGAACAAACGTTCACATGGTCACACTTCCGGTCGGAATAAATCATTTGGGCATGCGCAGTAGTGTTGAAAATACCAGAAAAAGGAAACGAGTCCCACAGTAAACAAACCTTTGCTTTCATATACATTTATGCAGCAGCTCGGTAATATACGAGATGATCTTCCATGAATATTACGAAGCGCCTGTTCGCTCATCATTTTATTTTTAATCTGTGTGGTTGGTGCTTTTTTTTTTTGTGGAAGAACGGAGCTCACAGGAGAGGCTAACACGCGCTAACAACATTAGCCTTGTGTAATGAACAGAAACTCATGTGGGAAAAACATCAGCCTTTATTTTGTCGGGACACGACTGGAAACACAAATCCACATGATTGTTTGAACGGTTTCTAAGGACTGAGCGTCATTTCTGCTTTGAAAAGTTCGCACACCGCCCCAAAGCCGCTGTGTTAGCTGGAAAATGTTTCCGATCCGTGTCCTGCGTCCGGCAGCAAAGTCACACACACAACAACAAAACGCAAACGTAACAAAGTATCCTCCCTCCCCTCAAACACAAAGTTATTAATCCAGCTGCTCTGCTCAGAGACACAGTTCGTACGGTCCACCAGCACACGAGCCAGGATCGCACAGGGTCCAGACGTCACGGGTCACGAAGCGCTCCACCCCCCTCGTGAGGGGTGTAAGAGAGAGGAGAGGCGAAGAGCTTCTCCCCGGGCCTCCGCAGAGCAGCTGGTCGGTCTTGTTTGAGCTCCAAAGTTTTCTCTCAGCGACACACCGTCTATGCATGACATTAAACCAGAGCAGTAGTGACACACGATCGTAATGAAGTGTTTACATGAACAACGATCAGATAAACAATCCGTGTAACCCACCTATCTCAATCGCAAAGAAATTCTGATCCGAACGAGTCTGATCGGGGCAGACTATTCCGAACGGCGTGTTTACATGACAGATTTTTCTTCCAGTCAGGCATTCTTTCCGATTACTTTTGCCCATGTAAACGCAGCTACGGATGGAGGACAGAAGGTGTAAGCACAGGCAGAAAAAAAGGTGTGAAGAAAATCAGTCTCAGGTTGTCTTTTGTTTGAAGGTATGTTCTGCTTTCCCTCTGCTATAACACATATAGCTACTATGTAAATACAGCTTCATTAATCAACAGCAAAGAGAGCAACATTACTCTGCAAAGCACCCAGGAAATGGAAATGATGGTGATGGCTGCAGGGGAGCCAGCTGCAGGTGGAAGTGGTGTGTTTCTGAGCAGAGCCAGGGGCACTCAGGCCTCATGTTGGTGATTAAATGCAGAGCAGCAGCTGGTTCCTATATTCCAGCATCTAATAAGCCCAGAATAATGGAGGCCAACTCTGCCGCCTCATTCAACCAGTGCAGTGAGTGGGAAAACAGGTGGAGTGTGTTGGTGGCCTTCAACCACCCCGAGGGCTGTCAGTGAGAGTATTAAGGATGCCCCCCAGGACTGCAGACAGCTGGAGGTTAGATAAAGTAAAGGTAGATCCGAGACAGTGGCGTTTACTACATTCTTACATCATGTGTGATGAGGGAAACTGTGAAGTTAGAAGGGAAACTGCAGTTTTCCACTGTTTCCCAGGATTTTCCAGAGCACTGGAGCACAGAAGCAGTGTCACTGTGGCTCTGCTCAGCTCTGACCCCACACATACAGACTCTGATTCTACAGCCAGGTTACTTTGCCCTGTTGTGGTTTGCTGAACTGTGCGTTTCACCAACAACTCTGACAATCTCAGCTTAAAAAATAACTTAAAGATGATCACAGCCGGTGCACTTTGTGGACTAAAATACGGAAAAAAGCTGAGCCATGGTATCTTTTAATAATTTTTACATTATTTTCTAGGATATATTTATGTTTTTTGGAAAAAGCACTGGCTTCAAATTCTATCATGGGCCCTGCCACAGACTGGTGACCTGTCCAGGGTGTACCATGCCATGTAATAGTAGCCGGGAGATGCTCTGGAAGGGATGGATGGGGTTAAGAAAATGGAAAGATGGATGAGTGGAATTTTACACTTAAAAAAAAACTTATAAGCAAAACCAAGTTTGCAAAACACAAGTTTGTTTGAAAGTAACAAAAGACAAGTTTCAAAGGAAAAAAAAATCAGGATTCTGTGAAGGGGTTTTTAAAACTCTTCAATACATTTGTCTTGGACAACCTTTGTGTTGAGGTTGTTGTGTGTCTGTATCTTATAACTTGTAAATACATTTTTAAAGATCTTCTATCAAAATCAAAGGAAGACACGTGAACATTGGTGTTTTGTGGAAGTTGTACCTCCATGTTTACAGCAGTATTAGTGTTTTCCTCACTGATAGTGTGGACAGAAGCATTGCTATGACTGTTTCCTCAGCAACAACTCTACAACGAGCGTAGTCTGGATAAGAACTTCTGACATCTTTGTTGCCACGTGTCCTAGGAGCTTTTTCACTGACATGCTTCAGACGCCACGGAAAAGCACAATGTCGGCTTTCCTCTTTGCGTCGTAGAAGACCGCCGTCCTTGTTGATCCCAGATGATTGATCACATCATAGAAAATGACTGCAGAGGAGATTCTTTCATTCATGATGCACAGATGAACACAGCAGGTCCTCCTGCGCTGCGTCACAATAACAATAAGAATAAAACCAGGATGTCTCACATTCTTAACCTGAACTTGGGATAACGTGACAAAACAGGCTGTGCTTGATAAAGGAGGTGAGCTGATTCCAGATAAGACCAGAGAGCAACGGTGCTGATTTGAATGCAGTCAATGAGCCTTAGTTACAATGATTTTCAGCCCTACATATGTGTGTGCTTTATTGCTGTAAGAGTGTGTCAGATAAGCTCTCTAACAGAGAAATGCCCAGAAGTCCAACAGAAACTCCAGCACTGCTGGTTCTCTTGCTTTTCTGTTCTTCAGTGTTCTTTCAGCAGTTCCATGAGTTCTTACAGGATTCCTCCTTTTGTATAAAAAGATCTGAGGCTGATTAAGATACTGGAATAGGTGGAGAAATTGTTTCAAGAAGAAAGAAAATGTGGATGACAGGTTGGGCAACAGGTTGTAGTATACACTTGAACAACACAAGGGTAGGTAGGGATGAAGGAGGTAGGATGCAGACATGTCGTACAGGGTTTTCATTCTTTTAACCCCCCCAATCCTGTGCATGGTGCAAGGAGCCCCTGAATGTTGCTCAAGTGATAGGTGTGTACCCTTTTCACGCTCCATGCTGCAGCCTGACTGTTAGAAATGAGGAAAATGGACAAACAGTGTAGTTTTTGTGGACATCCTACAGGCACCTTCCCGTGCACGTGGTATTCCCACGCGGCCAGTAAAGAGCCAGTAGCCAGTACTTGTACATACCTTAAGCCTTAGTCACATACACCTACACAGCTTTTGCAGGTTTTTGGGAGGATCCGTGGGGGATCGTAGGAAGCTACAGCAGTTCTCTTAAGGCTGGTGCTCCCACCTCAAGGGACGTCATGAAAATGAGCCATTGTTGTGTGTGTGGTAAGCATATGGTGAAGTATTTGCAAGAATAGTGTAGGTTTCACACACTTATGAAGTAGGGATGATGCTGTCGTACAGTGTCCTTACATGTCCTCTCTCGTTGTTAGTAAGGTGCGCACCCTGGCTCCTTACTGATGGTTCGCAAATTCTACACGCACAGGGTTTGCAGGTGATGCATACATCCCCATTGGGTCCCATCTGTTTTTAGGGATTGGCGTTATACTGGTACCAGTATTTGTATCGACCGCTATTTGCATAATTTGAGTTTATCTGTATCTGTCCCATATTAAAAAAAACGACTGATATAGTTTTGACTGTTTTCAGATACACTTTATTTTTGAAATGTGCACTTGTTCTTAATAGAGCCCTGGCACTGGGAAGCTTATAGTTTACATGTATGTTCAGGAGTCAATAAATGATCTGAATGTTTTAGACATATTTTCAAAGTTTTAAAGTGATACTTGCTCCTATGAAATCCCATTCTGTATGTCAAAAAGGTCAAGTACAATGTGATTGTACAGCAAAAGAAAAGTAGCATTTCTAATTAAAGCTACAAGTAGCATTTAGCGGGCCCGAGCACGTGCGACCGCCTGGCACGAGCGACCGCCCCGTGAGCAACGCCCTGCTCGAGCCATTCTCGTTGTTTTTTCTTGTCCATTCTGGAGCTCCAAGCTAATGTTAATAGGAAAGCAGCCTGTTAAATTCTTAAATCTAAGCCTCGTTTAGACCTGCTCAATTTCTCATCAAGTAGAAGAAGGTTTTTATCAGATTAAGAAACAAGCAATGATGATAATTGCTATCACTGTTCCTAAGAATGAGAACAATAGAACTCATTCAATTTCCACTACAATGTCTAGATGAGTGTCAGCTATGTCTGATAACTTGGCCAATTAGCTGGACCGGGATCTTGCAAAGTGCAGAGGGTTTACGTCCAGTGCGATGAGTCTGTGGACGGCAACAGTACAGCATAGCCTTTGGTTTCCACAAGAGAAGAACTCCTGACACATCTGCCCTAACAGACAACTACAAGAGGAGTTGAAATGTATAACACGGTGAAGGAGTTTTTGTGCAGAAAAGGGTACCATTAGAAAAGCCAGTAGCAGTGACTGCAGACAGGTTTCATCACTCACTGTAAGCTGTAAAGCTGACCCAGACTTTCCAAAATGTCTGCATTACTGCTGCGTCATTCACCAGTAGGCCTTATGTGCAGAAGTGATTGGCTCTGGACATATAATGACTCTTATTCTGAAAATCGTAAACAACCTCAGCTGCAAAGCAAAACAGAACAGGATTTTTAAGGTGCTATTGGTGGAGATATCTGCTGAATATGGTGAATATGAATATGGTGAATCTGAACTTGCATTCTTGACTGACATTACTGGAAAACTAAACCACTTGATCTGCGAGCTGCAAGACATTGGCAAAACTATATTTTTTTATTGACCAGCCTGCCTGAGCCAGTGTTTTTCTTGTGGGGATCCTTTCTGCCAGGGCTTGTCAGCTTGGTCAGTGGATGTTGCTGCAGTTGTCTCCCTTGCTGGGACAGCTGGAGTTAAACACAGCAGCCTCACGGCTGTGAAGTGGACCCCGTTGCTGTCCCAGTCTGGATGGGCACTGTGGTGATGTTCCAATGTTCAGGCTGGCTCCTGGTATGAAGAGATTCCCAATTACCATTTCCTAACCGCAGAGCCAAGGATGTGTTTACATGTTTAGGTCAAAAATGTGATGAACAGCTTCATGTTGTCTATTGATGTAAGTTTAAACCTAAACATGTTTCCCTGTTACTAATCCAGTTGATGTGGTTCTCCACCTGTGTCTAGGTGATAGAAAAGCATTTTTTTATATTTAGAGCTCTAAGCAAACAAACAGTTGTCTATATAAAAGAGCTTTTACAATTGTGCACTTTTAGCAGGTCTCTGAATACATGTGACCAATGTATAATGGATTTTCACAGACTTTGTTTAAAACTGAAGGTGACAGAGACTTTGGAGAAGTGGCTACATTATTCTGGACTTCTTTGTTTCATCCACAGAAGAGTAAAACATGTGATTGATTTTGAAAAGCTGCTGAAAAATGTATCTTTTTAAAATTGCAATTTCTAATTTGGGTTTTACATTTTGTGTTCCATTTTTTGTGATTTTATTAGAAAGATTTGTTATTTATTTGGTGTTTAAAGGTGGTACATATTGTATATACACAATCTTCTTAGAGACATTTGCTATATGTTGTGTTTGTTGTCATTGTAGTTTAATTTTATTGGATGTATTGAAAGGAAATGAAAAGAAGTTGCAGCATTGATTAAAAAAAGCATAAAAGAGACATTTACTGTCTGATGTTACATCTGTAGGAGTGTACTGAGGCTGGGTTTTGTTTTGAAGCACATTCATATGTTTTGTTTGTAAAAAAAAAAAAAAGATAAAATATAAAGTTAATTGTATTTTGGATGAATAAAAAAGCAATGATTAGTGCTAAGGATGTATAAAAGACAAACAAAACAAAGGAAATTGCTGTATTTTAGTGTTGAACTAGGCTTTCTAACTGTTCTACTTTCTGTCTGCCACTCCTGGCTAATTTACATGTGAGCACACAGCCGGGGGTTGGGGGGGGGGGCTAACTCCACTACTGCAGCAGGGGAGACTG
The DNA here is from genome assembly GCF_053564925.1 of Oryzias latipes. Classification (NCBI taxonomy): domain Eukaryota; kingdom Metazoa; phylum Chordata; class Actinopteri; order Beloniformes; family Adrianichthyidae; genus Oryzias; species Oryzias latipes. Next base: position 11,325,570 of record NC_136252.1, read on the forward strand.
ATGAAAAGCTTGAGGATGTAAGATTGAATAAATAAAATCCTAGAGTTGACCAGTTCATTTTATAAATGTAAATATTTTTTATTTTGGTGCTGATAAACTAAACAGAAGTTATGATAAAAATATTTGCTTGAGTCAAAATGTCCAAAAATTTGCTTTTAGCACAATAGAGTGATTAAGGTGGTTAAATGTTTCTCCTACGTATAGTGCTGCTTTTCAAACGTGGAGCTTTGTAGGACGCATCTAATTCTGAAATCTCAGCTTCCTGAGACAAACGGCTGATTTCCTATAAAGCTTGATTATATGACTGCAACGGAATCGACCTTCACAGCATTAATTTTCATTGTTATGCCGACGATACGCAGTTGTATTTATCCATGAAGCCTGACCAGAATGACCAGATAGAGAAACTGAACGCCTGCATCAGTGACATCAAGACCTGGATGACAATTAATTACCTCCTCTTGAACCCAGAAAAAACTGAGGTCATTATACTTGGTCCTAAAAACCTCAGAGATGCTCTGTCTGCTCAGATAGTCTCCCTGGATGGTATAAGTATAGCCCCCAATTCCACAGTTAGAAACCTTGGGGTTTTACTTGACCAGGATTTATCATTTAAGGCTCATATATCTCAGGCGTGTAGAACTGCCTTTTTTCACCTGCGGAATATTGCTAAGATCAGAAATATACTTTCTAAGAGTGATGCTGAAAAACTCATCCATGCATTTGTTACGTCGAGGCTGGATTACTGTAACTCCTTGTTAGCAGCGTGTCCTAAGAGTTCCTTAAGAAGTCTCCAGCTTGTTCAGAACGCAGCTGCTAGATTGTTAGCTGGAACCAGCAGAAGAGATCACATCACTCCTGTGTTAGTTTCGCTCCATTGGCTCCCAGTTGATTCTAGAATTAAGTTCAAGATCCTCCTGTTAACCTATAAGGCCTTACATGGAATGGCCCCGTCCTATATTAAGGACCTCATAGTCCCTTACCAACCAATCAGAACACTTCGCTCGCAAAATGCAGGACTGCTTGTGGTTCCTAGAATTGGTAAAAGTACGGTTGGAGGTAGAGCGTTTAGCCACCAAGCCCCTGTCTTATGGAATAAACTCCCAGCTCATATAAGAGAGGCCGACTCAGTTTCTACATTCAAAGCTAGACTGAAAACATTCCTCTTTGGACAGGCTTATTGTCAGACTAGTTAGTATTCAGAGATTATTTAACTTAATGTTAGTTTGTTTAAATTAAACTTAATAATAACTATTTCTTTTAAATGGCTGCTAGAAGTTGAAGCTGGGGTAACTATGGTACACTGGGGTTCTGTCCTCTTTCCTTTTTTACTTCTACCCTTCCTCTCCTCTATTCTTGATCATAATTTATCATTTAGTTCTCCATGCCTCTGTTTGGTGCAGTGCGATTCATGTATTGTCCCTCTTTTCCTCTCCCCTCCTGGGGAGTGGGAGTGCTTCCAGACTCCAGTTGGCTCATCCGTGCTCCAGTTCCTGACCGTTTACCTCGCCTTTGCTCCTGCTCCTACACCTGGCTGTGGATCCTGCCTCTGGCTCATCTCTGGCTCGTCTCTGCTCTGTACCTGACCGAGTACCTCGTCTCTGCTCCTGCTCCTACACCTGGCTGTGGTTCCTGTCTCCGGCTCGACTCGCGCCTTTGACTGTCCCGATAACCACGGCTGGATGAAGCTCGTCTGCTGGACTTTTATATATGTAGTTGTAGATTTAGATAAGTTAATTCTTCTCTAAGATTTCTGGTAAATCGCCTGTCCGTCCTGGGGGAGGATCCCTCCTTCATGTGGGCACCCCTGAGGTTTCTTCGTTTTTTCCGGAATCCGGTTTTTTTGGGAGTTTTTCCTTACCGCGAAGGGGGGTCTAAGGGCAGGGATGCCAGTATAGCTTAGTCAGTTTGTTAGTTCATTTTAGTATTTTTCTATTGAACTCTTTGTATTCGTGATCCTTTTGATTTCATGTTTTACTTCGAAGCCCATCGAGACGACTGTTGTTGTGATTTTGGGCTATACAAATAAAATTGAATTGAAAATTGAATTCCTGTTTGGCAGTGCCTTACGCAGGCACCGTCAGATGTAGAGCCATGAAACTTGAGATGATGAGAGAATAGCCTTCTGAGTATCTCCAGTTTTAATTGCATGCACATCGGAAAAAGCACATAGAAAATACAGGGCAGAATGTGCCCCATGCAATAACTAGGTGGCGCTATAGAGCTCGTCCAAAGTTGTCATATCCATGGGTTCAGAATGGAAGCTTCATCATATCCATTGAAATTCAGTGAGATTGGACAAGGAATGTGCACATGAGAGCAACATTTGTGTGCATGGCGAGACGCCCAACTTTGCCGCTCTGTCAAGACCACACCCCTGCGTTGAAAGATATGTTTTATATCAGAGTAAACTTCAATGGTTTTTCAACAGGTGGACGTCATTTTGAGGTGTGTCGGCTCATCCTACTTGGAGCAGTGATGCTCCAAGTAAAACATGTCATTTCCTGTTGCCAACAGGTGGCGCTACACCTGTTTCGGATTTTTCGACTGCAGATGTGTTCAAAGTCAGACTACAATCATGCACAACAAATTTGGATCAGATTAGATTATTTATGGCTGAGTAATGGCCATTTTTCTTTTCATGGCGTGATTTCGAAACGACCTCAAATTTTGACGCGCCGCCACGGTCACAAACAACCGTAAAAACTTAAAAGCTTCGCAATTTAATATTGGACATGTGTTTAGTTTACAAAACCAAAGTTTGGAGTCATTGTTCAAAAATCTCTAGGAGGAGTTCGTTCTAGAACGAGGACTGCAAATGACCAAAATACAGCAAAAATGACATATTGACATCAATATAGCAGACTTCCTGTGCAACTGACAGCTTGGTACCAAGAGACTTTTTTGTAGGTCTCCATCTGATGAACATGTCCTGTAAAAATCAAGCTTGTATGTTAAAGAACATGGCGGGGCTCTCAAAAACAAACATGGTAGGTGGCGCTATTGAGCCGTTTTTGTTCACCCATGCAAGTGCTGTATATATAAGTTGGAGATATGTAAGAGGCATCTCATTCTGAAATCTCAGCCTCGTGATACAAACGGCTGATTTTTTATGAATTTTTAATTATCTGACAGCAACGCAATCAACCACTTCCTGTTTGGTGGTGGCTTGCGCAGGCACCGTCAGGTGTACACCCATGAAACTTTAGACGATGAGAGAAGACCCTTATGAGTATCTCCTGCTGTAATTTTATGAATGTCGGACAAAGCACAGAGAAAAGATAGGTCAGAATGTGACATAAAATATATTTGTCAATATCTAGGTGGCGCTATAGAGCTCGTCCAAGATTGTCATATCCATTGGTTCAGAATGGAAGCCTCATCACCTCTATTGAATTTCAGTGAGATTGGACAAGGAATGTGCACGTGAGAGCAACTTTTGTGTGCATGGCGAGACGCCCAACTTCACCGCTCTGTCACGACCACACCCCTGCATTGAAAGTTATGGCTTTTTATCAGAGTAAACTTCAATGGCTTTTCAACAGGTGGACACCATTTTGAGGTGTGTCGGCTCATCCTACTCGGAGCAGTGATGCTCCAAGTAAAACATGTCATTTCCTTTTGCCAGCAGGTGGCGCTACACCTGTTCTGGATTTTTCCACTTCTGATGTGGTCAGGGTCAGACTACAATCATGCATATCAATTTTGGATCAGATTGGATTTTGCATGGCTGAGTAATGGCCATTTTTCTTTTCATGGCGTGTTTTCAAAATGACCTCCATTTTCGACGCGCCGCCACGGTCACAAACATCCGTAAAAACTTAAAAGCTTCACAATTTAACATCGGACATGTGTCTAGTTTACACAACCAAAGTTTGGAGTCATTACTCCAAAATCTCTAGGAGGAGTTCGTTCTAGAGCGAGGCCTGCAAATGTCCAAAATGAAGCAAAAATGACATATTGACCTCAATATATCAGACTTCCTGTGCGACTGACAGGTGGGTCCTTTCAGACTTTTTTGTAGGTCTCCATCTGAAGAACATGCCCTGTAAAAATCAAGCTTGTACGTTAAAGCGTATGCGGGGCGTCGGGACAAAAGTCACTGTAGGTGGCGCTATCGAGCCGTTTTTGTGCGCCCATGCCAATCTCCTATAAAATACGAAATTTTTCGCGACTCCTGATGTGTGTGCCAAATTTGGTGAGTTTTGGGGTATGTTAAAGGCCTCAAAAAGGCGACTCTTCCGGTAGAATAATAATAATAATAATAATTAAAGCTACAAGTAGCATTTAGCGGGCCCGAGCACGTGCGACCGCATGGCACGAGCGACCGCCCCGTGAGCAACGCCCTGCTCGAGCCATTCTCGTCGTTTTTTCTTGTCCATTCTGGAGCTCCAAGCTATTGTTAATACGACAGCAGCCTGGGGGGGGGGGGGGGGGGGGGGGGGGGGCTGTAATCTGTTGCCTTAAGGGACAAAGACTTTTGCATATAGCATGAAAAAAATTCAAGCAATGATGATAATTGCTATCACTGTCCCTAAGGTTGAGAACAATAGAACTCATTCAATTTCCACTACAATGTCTAGATGAGTGTCAGCTATGTCTGATAACTTGGCCAATTAGCTGGACCGGGATCTTGCAAAGTGCAGGTGGTTAACGTCCAGTGTGATGAGTCTGTGGACGGCAACAGTACAGCATAGCTTTTGGTTTCCACAAGAGAAGAACTCCTGACACATCTGCCCTAACAGACAACTACAAGAGGAGTTGAAATGTATAACACAGTGAAGGAGTTTTTGTGCAGAAAAAGGTACAATTAGAAAAGCTGGTAGCAGTGACTGCAGATGGGACTCCTGCTATGATCAATAGACAAACAGGTTTCATCACTCACTGTAAAGCTGACCCAGACTTTCCAAAATGTCTGCATTACTGCTGCGTCATTCACCAGCAGGCCTTATGTGCAGAAGTGATTGGCTCTTGACATATAATGACTCTTATTCTGAAAATCGTAAACAACCTCAGCTGCAAAGCAAAACAGCACAGGATTTTTAAGGTGCTATTGGAGGAGATGTCTGTTGAATATGGTGAATATGAACATTGTGAATCTGAACTTGCATTCTTGACTGACATTACTGGAAAACTAAACCACTTGATCTGCGAGCTGCAAGACAATGGCAAAACTATTTTTTTTTTTTGACCAGCCTGCCTGAGCCAGTGTTTTTCTTGTGGGGATCTTTTCTGCCAGGGCTTGTCAGCTTGGTCAGTGGATGTTGCTGCAGTTGTCTCCCTTGCTGGGACAGCTGGAGTTAAACACAGCAGCTCACGGCTCTGAAGTGGACCCCGTTGCTGTCCCAGTCTGGATGGGCACTGTGGCGATGTTCCAATGGCCAGGCTGGCTCCTGGTATAAAGAGATTCCCAAATACCATTTCCTAACCGCAGAGCCAAGGATGTGTTTACATGTTTAGGTCAAAAATGTGATGGACAGCTTCATGTTGTCTAAACATGCCACCCTGTTATTAATCCAGTTGATATGGTTCTCCATCTGTGTCTAGGTGATAGAAAAGCATTTTTTTTTATATTTAGAGCTCTAAGCAAACAAACAGTTGTCTATATAAAAGAGCTTTTACAATTGTGCACTTTTAGCAGGTCTCTGAGTTCATGTGACCAATGTATGGTGGATTTTCACAGACCTTGTTTAAAACTGAAGGTGAGAGAGACTTAGAGAAATGGCTTCATTGTTCTGGAGTTCTTTGTTTCATCCACAGAAGAGTAGAATTGGTGATTGATTTTGAAAAGCTGCTGAAAAAAGTATCTTTTTCAAATTGCAATTTCTAACTTGGGTTTTACATTTTGTGTTCCATTTTTTGTGCTTTAATTGGGAAGCATTTGTTATTTGTTTGGTGTTTTTAAGGTTCTGCAAATATACACATCATTTTTTAGAGACATTTGTTATCAGTTGTGTTTGTTGATTTGTAGTTTAATTTCATTGGATGTATAGATGTCGTGTGGGGGGGAGGCTCGAGAGCAGGTAGGACCCAGGCGCAGAGACGGGAGGCAAACGGGTTCAGGGCAAGTGGGTTTATTTAACTAACAAAAAGCGCTGCAGAGCAGGATGACAAAACTAAAAACAAAAACTTACTGTGGCTTGGCAAGGGACATGGACGCCAGACAAGAAGACGTGATCAACATGAGCAGAAGTTAATGGACCAGCACAGGAGGAAGGCAGAGACAAGACTTATATACAGACAGGGCAGACAAGACACAGGTGAACACGATTAGGGCAGATGGGGACCAAAGGAAGTAAAACTCAAGAAACATGACAAGACAGGAAACCTTTCAAAATAAAACAGAACCAAACAAGACAGAACAAGAACTAAAGCGAAAAAAAAGACAACAAACTGAAACCATGACAATAGAAAGGAAAAGAAGTTCAAACATTGATTATAAAAAAGGATATAAGAGATAAAAAAAAAGAAAAAGGAAAAGAAAAAAGATAAAATATTGATTTAATTGCATTTTGAATGAATAAAAAACAATGATTAATAGAATCAGAATCAGAATCAGAAATCAGAAAAAGTTTTATTGCCAGGTTCAGTAGAGCGCACTTTACAAAACGAGGAATTTGACTTGGTGTATAGTGCAATTAAGAATAAGTTAAAAATTAAGTTAACAACAACAACACACTATATACAGTAGAGTAAGGTGAATTAAAGTGGGAGCACAGATGGGCTGGGATGGTGGGGCCTGTAAGTGGCACAGACAGTCCTTTGGTGGGCGGGGGGGGGAGGGGGGTCACCTGGGGGAGTTGGGGTTCTGTTCAGCAGGCTGGCTGCAGTGGGGAAGAAGCTGTTCTTGTGGCGCGAGGTCCTGGTCCTGATGGACCGGAGCCTCTTGCCAGAAGGGAGGGGCCGAAAGAGATTATGTCCTGGATGAGAGGGGTTGGCTACAATCCTGGCTGCCCGCCTCCAGGTCCTGGAGATGTGCAGCTCCTGGAGAGACGGGAGGTGGCAGCCGATCACCTTCTCTGCTGAGTGGATGACGCGTTGCAGCTTGGCCTTGTCTCTGGCCGTGGCCGCAGCGAACCAGACTGTGATGGAGGACGTGAGGGTGGATTCGATGATGGCGGTGTAAAAGTCTACCAGCATCTTTTCAGGGAGGTGAAACTTCTTCAGCTGCCTCAGGAAGTACATCCTCTGCTGGACCTTCTTAGTGATGGAGCTGATGTTCTGCTCCCACTTGAGGTCCTGGCTGATGATGGTTCCCAGGAAGCAGAAGGACTCCACAGAGGTCACCGGGGAGTCACAGAGGATGACAGGGGGGAGGGGGGCTGGGGCCTTCCTGAAGTCCACTGTCATCTCCACTGTCTTCAGAGCATTAAGCTCCAGGTTGTTAGCGCTGCACTATGACACCAGCCTGGCTATTTCACTCCTGTAGGCCGACTCATCTCCGTCAGAGATGAGGCCGATGAGTGTGGTGTCGTCAGCAAACTTCAGGAGTTTGACAGACAGGTGACCAGCTGTGCAGCTGTTTGTGTACAGGGAGAGTAACAGGGGTGAAAGGACACAGCCCTGGGGGGATCCGGTGCTTGTGGTCCGAGTATCTGAGACGAGCTTCCCCAGCCTCACATACTGCTGTCTGTCCGTCAGGAAGTCTGTGATCCACCTGCAGGTGGAGTCAGGCACATTCATCTTGGAGAGTTTTTAATACTAAAGATGTATGAAAGACATACCGAAAAAATATGTCTTTCAGTGTTTAACTGGCTGTCTTTGGATTATGCATGCCTGAGTAATGGCCATTCTTACTCCTCATCTCTCTGTTCACTGCTTGCTAATTTACATAGCAGGGGTCCCAGCAGGAGGGGGCGGGGTTGTAACACGACTCCTTCAGCAGAGCCAGGCTGAGAGAGGCTTTGACATGTAAGATGTTAGATGTTAGAATGCTAGATGTTAGAATGACCAGTTCATTTTATATCTATGAAAATATTCAGGGAGCTATGGGACATGTTCAGCTATAGGTGTGTGAAAATTGGTGTCGATTGTTGAAACATAAGTTACCATAAAAAAATGTTTGTTTGGAGTCTAGACAGATTTAACACAGGTTATTGGATGAAAAAGGATTTTTTATAAATCATCTGTTACACTTTTAAGTCTGAAAAAAATATGGAAGGCAGCAAACACAGATCCCTACCGTTTTTAATTTTTTTGTGCTGATATTTGAAAGATAAGTTATGCAAAAAAATAGGTGTTTGCAGTTTTGCCTAAAAAGACGTTTTCGGACCTTTTTGGATCAAATGTTGTCTAAAAGTTCACCTGTAACTTCAATCATTCTGAATTTTTTTAGGAAAACTAAACCACTTCAACTGTGATCTGCAAGGCAATGGTAAAACTATATTTTTTATGGAACAGCCTGCAGTGTTTCTTGTGGGGATCTTTTCTGCCAGGGCTTGCCGGCTTGGTCGGTGGTTGTTGCTGTTACCAATCCAGTTGATATGGTTCTCCATCTGTGTCTAAGTGATAAAATCAGAATCAGAATCGTTTATTGTCATTGTACATGGGGATACAATGAAATTGCAGCAGCCTTGGAGTGAAGGAGTTACATAAAATAAAAATAAAAATAGAATAGAAAAAGAAATACTGTATTTACAACTCTTAACAAAAAATGAACAATATGGACAGAAACTGTTAAATATTAAATATTTGTGAATAAAATAGAATGGAATTACATGAGTTGCTGTGAGCACAGCTTAATAAATATCAAGTTATTGCACAGTGACCCGGTTAGACAGTCAGGATATTGCACGCATTGTAGTAAAATTAGAGTGAGGTGTGGTTGGTGGACGTAAGTGCATTCCGTATGATAATTGCCTGTGGAAAAAAGCTGTTTCTTAGTCTGTTTGTCCTGGTTCAGATGGACCTGTACCTCCTTCCAGAGGGCAGCAGTTCAAACAGAGGGAAAGCAGAATGGGTGGAGTTAGTGGTGATGCTAGTCACTCTGCTGAGGCAGCGAGACTGGTAAATGTCCTTCAGTGAGGGGAGGGGGCAGCCGATGATCCTCTGCGCTGTCTTTACCATTCTCTGGAGACTCTGCCGTTCTGCTTCAGTGCAGTGGGAAAACCACACTGTGATGCCATAGGACAGAATGCTCTCAATGGTTGAGCGGTAGAACGTTACCAGCAGCTCCTGGCTGATGTCGTTCCTCCTAAGTTTTCTCAGGAAGTGCAGGCGTTGCTGGGCCTTCCTGATGACAGTCATGGTGTTGTTAGACCATGTGAGGTCAGCAGAGATGGTGGTGCCCAGGAGGGTGAAGCTGTGGACCCTCTCCACACAGTTTCCATCGATGTAGAGTGGGGGTGGATCTGTTCTGTTTTTTCTGAAGTCCAGGATGATCTCCTTGGTCTTGGTGGTGTTCAGGATGAGGTTATTAGCCTGACACCACCTTGAGAGTTTCAGGACTTCGTCTCTGTAGGCCGTCTCGTCGTCCCCAGAGATCAGCCCCACCACAGTAGTGTCGTCTGCAAACTTCACCACGGTGTTGCTGGTGTGGGCTGGTCTGCAGTCTGCTGTGTACAGTGTGTACAGCAGAGGACTCAGCACACATCCCTGTGTGGAGCCTGTGCTCAGCGTCCGGGTGGAGGAGAGGTGGGGGTCAAGTTTGACTGTCTGTGGTCTGTTTGTCAGGAAGTCCTTGATCCACGAGCAGGTGAGTGGGTGGAGTCCTAGTTCAGACAGTTTGTTGACCAGAATGTCAGGAATGATTGTGTTAAAGGCTGAGCTATAGTCCACAAAGAGCATCCTGGCGTAGGTGTCTCTGTGTTCCAGGTGGCTCAGCGCAGTGTGGAGGGTGATGGAAATGGCATCATCCGTTGATCTGTTTGCTTTGTAAGCAAACTGGTGGGGGACGAAGATTGGAGGGAGGGAGTCTTTGATGTGTCCCAGGAGCAGCCGCTCCAGACACTTTGTGATGACAGCAGTGAGTGCAACTGGGCGGAAGTCCGTGAGGAAGGCTGTGGATGAGGACTTTTTGGGTATCGGGATGATAGTGGATGACTTCTGGCAAGCAGGGATGAAAGCCTGAGCTAGCGACAGGTTGAAGATTTTTGTGAAGACCTGGGAGAGTTGATCGGCGCAGGCCCGCAGAACCTTTCCGGGAACTCCATCAGGTCCCGCCGCTTTCCTGGGGTTTACCCTGCTGAACATCCGTGCCATCCGTGCCACGTCCATAAAGGCATTGTTTTTATATTTAGAGCTCTAAGCAACCAAACAGTTGTCTATATAAAAGAGCTTTTACAATTGTGCACTTTTAGCAGGCTGAAAAAATTATCTTTTTAAAATTGCCATTTCAAATTTGGGTTTTAAATTTTGTGTTCCATTTTTCTGTGCTTGTATTGGAAGGATTTGTTATTATTTTGTTTAAAAGTGCTACATATTGTATATACACATAATTTATTTAGAGAAATTTGCTATACGTTGTGTTTTTTGGTTTTGTAGTTTAATTTCATTGGATTTATATTAAGGAAAAGAAGTTGCAGCATTGATTAAAAAAGGATAAAAGAGACATTTACTGTCTAAGTCTTATGTTACATCTGTAGAACTGTACTGAGAGTTGGGTTTTGTTTTGGAGCACATTCATATGTTTTGTTTGTAAAAAAAAAAAGATAAAATATTAAGTTAATTGCATTTTACATGACTAGAAAAGCAATGATTATTCATAAAAATCTATGAAAGACATACAAAACAAATGAAAAAGCAGTCTGCCCTCCCTCTTGTGTCTAAACTATTGTCACCTCACTTCTGGGTTAGTTAGCATATAAACAGGCAGCTGGTGTGTGTGTGTGTGTGTGGGGGGGGGGGGTGAAATTTGACTCCAGCAACAGAGCAGGCTGAGGAACAAGCTGCAGCATGAGGAAAAGACTGAAGCATGTAAGAGGAAATGACATCCTACAGTTGACCAGTTCATTTTATATCTGTAAAGAATATTCAATAAGCATTTAGACATGTTCAGCTATATGCGTGTGAAACTTGGTGTGGATATTTGAAGCATAAGTAATTTTAAAACACACTTGTTTGGAATCCAGACGGAAAAAGCACAGGTTTTGGGATGAATCAGGATTTTTTTAAAATCATCTGTTTCACCTGGACTTCTGAAAAAAATATGGAAGGCAGCAAACACAGATCCCTACATTTAAAAAAATAAATGGTGTTGATATATGATGATTAAGTTATGAAAAAAAATAGGTGTTTGGAGTTTTGCCTAAAAAGACGTTTTCGGACCTTTTTGGATGAAATGTTGAATAAAAGTTCACCTGTAACTTCAATAATTCTGAATTTTTTTAGGAAGCAGTAGCACATAAATGCCTATGAAAGTTGAATTCTTGGTGCTGATAACCTAAACAGAATTTATGCTAAAAATCTTTGTTCAGTCCAAAATTTCATTAAAAAAATCAAGTGATGAAGTTTCTCGTAGACCCTATAGTGTTACATATCAAAGCTGGAGGTTATTAAAGGCATCTAATTCTGAAATCTCAGCTTCCTGAGACAAACGGCTGATTTATAATAAATTTCTATTATTTGGGTGCACATAATCGACCACTTCCTGTTACGCAGGCACCGTCAGGTGTACACCCATGAAACTTTACATGATGAGAGAGGACCCTTCTGAGTATCTCCAGTTTTAATTTCATGCACATCGGACAAAGCAAAGAGAAAATACAGGGCAGAATGTGCCCAATGCAATAACTAGGTGGCGCTATAGAGCTCGTCCAAGATGGTCATATCCATGGGTTCAGAATAGAAGCTTCATCATATCCATTGAATTTCAGTGAGATTGGACAAGGAATGTGCACGTGAGAGCAACTTTTGTGTGCATGGCGAGATGCCCAACTTTGCCGCTCTGTCACGACCACACCCCCGCATTGAAAGTTATGGTTTTTTGTCAGAGTAAACTTCAATGGCTTTTCAACAGGTGGATGTCATTTTCAGGTGTGTTGGCTCATCCTACTCGGAGTAGTGATGCTCCAAGTAAAACATGTCATTTCCTCTTGCCAGCAGGTGGCGCTACACTTTTTCCAGATTTTTTCACTGCAGATGTGTTCAGAGTCAGACTACAATCATGCACATCAATTTTGGATCAGATTGGATTATGCATGGCTGAGTAATGGCCATTTTTCTTTTCATGGCGTGTTTTCGAAACGACCTCCAATTTTGACGCGCCGCCATGGTCACAAACATCCATAAAAACTTAAAAGCTTTGCAATTTAACATCGGACATGTGTCTAGTTTACAAAACCAAAGTTTGGAGTCATTACTCTCAAATCTCTAGGAGGAGTTCGTTCTAGAGCGAGGCCTGCGAATGACCAAAATACAGCAAAAATGACATATTGTCATCAAAATATCAGACTTCCTGTGCGACTGACAGCTTGGTCCCAAGAGACTTTTTTGTAGGTTTCTATCCGATGAACATGCCCTGTTAAAATCAGGTTTGTACTATAAAGCATATGGAGGTGCTCGCGAAAACAAATTTTGCAGGTGGCGCTATCGAGCCATTTTTGTTTACCTATGCCGTTCTCCTATAAAATATGAAATTTTTCGCGACTCCTGATGTGTATACAAAATTTGGTGAGTTTTGGGGTATGTTAAAGGCCTCAAAAAGGCGACTCTTCCGTCGGAAGAAAAAGAATAATAATAATAATAATAATAACTCTAACAGATACAATAGGGTCCTTGCACTCCGTGCTCGGGCCCTAATAATAATAACTCTAACAGATACAATAGGGTCCTTGCACTCCGTGCTCGGGCCCTAATAAACATTCGAATTACAATAGGGTCCTTGCACTCCGTGCTCGGGCCCTAATAAAGAAAAAAATAGGAAATCTAAATCCCTATCTGTTTTTAACTAATCCCCTGATTTCTAAGTCTGGCTGCAGCAAGGAGGGTGCATGTATCACGTGAATTATGGCTGCACAATTTGAGGAAAATTGATATTAGTGATCAATGTAACTTGCCGTATGTGAACAAATAGCAAAACAACCAAAAACATCCTTTCCATTTCACTGAAACAGTTTAATAATTATACTCCAAAAGACCCTCGTCCACATAGGAGGCGAACATCTAACATAAAAGCGCTCCATCCGATTGGTCAACAACGTGAAGGTGTCCATCTGATTGGTCAAATGCAGAAATGGATTTGTTTAATTCGTTAAATACTTCAAGGTGCCATAAGATTGTTTTATCACATTTAAGGAAACCATTTATTGCAATTTATGCCATCTTTTGCAATATGAATATTGCACAGCTTGATCTCACAATAAGGATACATTTGCGATATATTGTGCAGGCCTAATGTGAACAGAACTAACAGGCTCCTTGCACAGTGTGCAGGATGGGGTGGGAATCATGCCTGCATCTCACCTACTTCACTATATGACATATATGACCTGTCGCCTGCTGCATCCCTGTAGAAGAAACATTCTCTTTCTACGTGTTCACTGAGCGGTCTACGACCTTGATACTGTGGATCACCTGCGTGATCCGTCCAGGTTTGACCATTTTTTGCCTACAAACAGCCTGCCTCCACCCATAAGGATAGTTGTGTCTAAAGCTTTAATAATGACTAGAGTGTGGGGCACCGTACAACAGCATCACCTGTACGTTTTAAGTTCATAATACCTACATCATTCCTACGACGCACAATGATCGTCCTTTGAGGTGGCCGTGAGAACCTCAAGTGGACTGCAAGACACACCTGGGCTCCCCTTAATATTAAGCAGTCCCTCTCTACGATCCTCCATGGACCTGGACAACCCAAAAACCCACAGCGCCAGCACGGGCCAAAGTATGTGTGCATGTGAACAGGGGTGCACCCACTCACCCCCACCCAGCAGTAATATGTTGCTTTAGCATGCCGAGCTGGAAATGCTTTAAGTTTGATTGATTATAGAGTTTGTTTCTAAGATTATATTAGCAACCACAAAATAAAACGGCGTGCGGAGCAGCCCTATGAGCTCAGAGGTGCCGTACAGTACAGGGGGCTTGATGGACCTGCGTTTGCAAGGTTTTGAACGGGTCAGCAGAGCTGCGGGTCCCGTCCTGTCAGAGTGAGGCACAGCTCAGATCCACTGCTATCATGTTATTGGGAGCCCCCTGGTGTGTTTTAGAAATGCATAAAAACTCCTGCAGATCTAAACCTCATGTACATCAGGCTGGATCCAAAAACAGATTCCAGTTTCTCTTTATTTTACTGAAGTGATCTGAGGCTAAGGGCAAGAGGGGAACTGTGGAAACTCTGAGTCATTTGAATTCAAAAAGCAAAAACAACCTCTTTTCAGATGTGCAAAACATCACTGTTTGCTTATTAATTTCTGCACACTTTGATTTTGGATTTTCATTACCCTCAGATGGTAGGCATCTCTTTCTTCTGAGGTAGTCATAATGTTGTCATTCTTTCTTTTACTCTTTCGTGAACATTTAAAATAAGAGGATCTTGTGTTGTCTGGCTCTATAGCTGGTGGACAGCGCTGAGCTTTTGTCTTCAGGATGAGCCTGTGTTCCTTTGGGGGGGGGTTAACCTGGAGTGGACCCCCTGCCATCTGCTGGCCAGGCTGAGCCTTGATCCTGACATTTTTCTATCAGCATGAACAAAAAAAAAAACCCTCACATTCCCTCCAGCAAAGATGCATGCAGTGTTTCTCAGAACTTGCTCTGGGGCTTCTCTGGCTGTCAGTGACCTTATTCTAAGAATCCATGGACTTAACTGTTGAAATCTGCAGGAATGTGTGGAGTTAAAAGTCAAGCCAAGGTCAATCCAGCTTTGGAAGCAGCTCCAGCTCAGTAACTTTGACTCCGGGTGTAGGCTCAGTGTGGTATAATGTGAGTGCTGATGTGAGGGCCTGCAGCAGCGAAGCATGAATAGGGATTACAGTTCTTCTTTACATTCTGCAGCAGCTCCGTCTGCCTCGTGTGCTCGCGCTGGATCATCCGCTGATTTGCATTCTGATGCTTGTCAGCGGCGCGCGGCTCACAGCGCCAACACCATGAGGCAGTAATTGTCTTCAGGCTCCTTCAGGCCAACCTGTTGTTTAACACATTAGTAGTAATAAATCGCAGGGCGAGCTGGGGGAGCTTCATCTCTGCTTTGCTGTGTTCGTGATTGGGCCTCCTCTTCCATCGATCTGTGGGGCTCAGAGGTGGCGAGCAAAGCGACTCAACACAGAATAACAATGAAAAGAGCTGGAGAGCCAGGAGGAGGCTGCCCCTTCTGCAGGGAAGAGCGCGATTTTCTGTGGTGGGGAGGGAAAAGGGAATGTAGGCCAGGCAGGGGTGTGAATATCACTGCACATTTGTCCACGTGCACAGACGGAAAGCGCATTAACAGCTGGAGAGCTGAGAGCACCAGCTGGGTAGGTCAGTCGGCCGTCCGTCATGGCTGGCCTTCGGTGGATTCGGTGCGTCTGCGGCGTCGTTCACTTCTGCCCTTGTCAATCGATCGAATCTCTTCTCACAAAGGTAGGTGCTGGCTCAGGCCTTCCCACTGGAAAGATTCAAGGTCGCATCGAGACACTCATCACGTCCTCCGTGCATCAGTGTGAGCCTGCAGGTGGGCAGGTGGGCAGGTGTCACGTGTTCGATACTCCCTTCAACTACATCTGCCGGATCTCTGACTGCGTTCATGTCCAGCCGAGAATCTGCTGACCTTGAAGACAAAACCTTGGTTTTTAAATATGAGGGTTCAGTTTGAAGCAGGTGGACCTGCTGCTGTTCAGAAGACGTCCTGAGCTGACTCCACTCAGTTTGAGAGGCGTGGATGAAGGTTTGATTAGTGATCAGGTGAAGGTGGAACCTCTGCAGGACAAACTGTTGAATCTCAACCTCCTCAGCCAACAGATGCTGACCAGTCAATCAATTCTTAAGTTTTGGGTGTTGGTCATTGATTGTGGGTCAGTGTCAGTGTTTGTGGCGTAGCTTTGTGCGCTTTTTTAAAACCTGACTTGAGTCTTCAGAGCATTTAGGAAGACTGAAAATCTCACGGCTTAAGGTTGACTGACTGGATTTGACCCCAGATGCACATCTGTGTGGGAAGGCCGTGTCACACAGGCATTACATACATTTTATGCATTTTCCACCTATGAAATTTCCGTGATACATGGGTGATATACTTAATTCATTTGTGTTTCTTGCGTTTGTCATTCGTTAATGTCCACAGATGTCTGTCGAGGGTTTCAGCCGACGGATCTTTAAGTGAAATTCGTTTTTAACTGTTCAAATTTTGGTCGTTTAAGAATCATGCAGTTTATGTATATTTAACATTGTTTATACGCAATTATTACATAAATCTTACGCAATAGTGTGCGTTTTTGCGAGATGCACACTCAAATTTGTTGCTTTCCACAACCGTTCCACGTATGTCTAACAGACTTTTCATGCATTTACCACCAATGCATAACTTTTATATTGTGTGTACGGCACACATATCACATAGAAATTACATACACATCACTTATGAATAGCAAATAAACAGCGCAATATACATGCATGGTTCATGTTCTACCATGATGTTCTCTGTGTGGTTTACTTGTACTTCTGTGCTTTTATGTAAAGACCACAACTTTTCTCATTTTTTCCACATATATTCATGTAGACCAATTTTCATCACGCGCCAAATTTGCCTAGTGGCTGTGTGACACGGCCTGGACAGGAGGATCAAACCAGCAAACTCACCAATCAGAGGATCACAGCTGGAAACAGGAAACGTTATTGCAAGAATAAATTTTTGTTTCTGAACTTGTTCTAATCTCAGCATCTGATTTTTTTCTCCTCTGAATTCATAGTTTTTTGTTATACGTCTGAAGGTTTTATGTATCTTCCTGCTCTACAGTATAAACACAATCTTTTAAAAACATGTCTGAGGGTTTGGGACAGAGAGTTAGTGAGTGGATTAAAAAAAGCATAATGTCATGTTTCCATTTTGGCTGCAACAGTCAGACATACAGGTTTGTTTGTCTGCAGCTAGTTCACTGGCTGACTGTTTGCAGGATGGCTTTGCAGTTGCTGTTTTCAGCAGAGTTTGCATTTCCTGGTTGCTGCACACGTGTGGCTGCAGGTGAAAGAGGTGGGCTGCTGTAGATCCAGGTCAGAGAAATCCATCTGCAGTTAGGTCACAGATGTGGATCAGGTATTAGTCTGCTGGATCATGTGACACATCTGGAAGGATGAGGCAGATTCAGGTCACTGACCTGCCCGTTTGGCAACATGAAATGAGGCAATGCTGATACTTAGTTTGGCTTCAGAAATTCTGAACATAAATCCCAAAGGAAGACTGGGATGTGAGCAAATTAAAAAAACATATGAAAAAGAGTGTCTATCTTTAAAATAACACCCCTCCCATGTAAAATGCATGTTATCTTTTATGTTTTATTCCTGACACTTTGATGTGTTGTTACTTTAGAAAACAGTAAATCCTTTCAGAAAGTTGTATCGTCTACAGGTTTACAGGTGCCGGTCTGGATCAAGTCAGGCTTCTGTGTGGGCTACAGGGACCCAGGAGCCCTCCATGAGTTAGTGATCATCCCACTGAAAAAGTTTTAAAAAATGTGCAGAAAAACGTTTCCAATAAACTGCTGAGTCTGCTGAGAAAAATGCACCTCTGTCCCAGCCACAAAGAGTGCCGAGTCACGTTTGTGTGGTATTACGATTTCCCCTGTTATTTTTGTAAAGCAAGCCGACAAAAAACTAAAAACTAAGAAGCTTAAACAGGACTTTCTGGCATATGAAACAAAATAGACAAGCACAAGTAGACAAATGGTTACTCTTCTTTTCACCACGGTGGGGGCGCCCAAACTACTTCCCTGCACCAATCTAGGAGGCATCCAGTGACAGACACGCACACAAATAAACTGGGCATGAACACAGTGCCCACACACACGAGAGGAAAAGAGGGTCACAAAGTCCTTCCAGCTCGAGTGGCGTGTCTTCCAACCTGGCGCAACAAGTCCTGACGCCACGCCTCTGGCGTGCAGCGGCTGACGCCAATCCACTGTGAGGAAACTCTGAGCTCTGGCAGTGTCTGGTGCGCCAAGGAGACGAGAGCGCATGGCTCTCAATCCAACCAGTCAGCTGAGCCAACAGCGGGAGCCAAACTCAGCCATGCGATGTCCAAACATGGAACACCAAAGAATCAGACATCAGAAGACAGTGGCTCCCAATGACAAAACAGCAGCACCTACAAATAAATGTAGATGAACACCAATAAAACAATCACACACATACCTGCTCCCTCAGCCTAGGAGGATGACCGACAGGAGCCGCATGAACTGCAAAAGCATACAGCCTGTGGTCTAAACACATTGTGACAGGTTTGGAATGGTACGGCGGCGAACTGAAGGAGAACACACACCAAACCTACCCGGCTTAAGGTTAAGCCCGAAAACGCAGCCAAATGACGTCTGATGCCGCACACTCGTTGCATGTTCCAGGCTGGTTGTAACTTTGACAGGAGGGAAGGGCTTTTTTTCCGCCCTTTGCAGGTGAAGCAGCTAATGCTCGCTGGGGACATTAATGGAGTGGCCCTTTGCCTGCCACATTTGTGTTCTACTGCTGAATCACCGCAGTGACTGTGAGAGGAAACCCAACACACAACTTTATTAATGAACTTCAAGAACTTTAAGTGATCCCACACAAGATTATGTGTGTTAAAATGACTTCTGCAAGCTTAAGAGAAACTCCCCAGCTTTGACATTTCTGAGGCTGACAGACATTTTCCCAGTCTGTCTATATAGCCTTACAGAGTCATCCTTGACTCGTGCATTCCTTCATAATGTTACAGACGTCAACCGTTAGCATCTTGGTGCGATGGCACAGTTAGGACTCTTCAGTTGGTCAATTCAGATGCGATCACACTGGTCCACTCCTGCACTGACAGATGTTGGTTGCTGTGGCAACGGTACACATGGAGTCAGAGTAATGATGTGAGATAGCTGTCTGAGCCACAAAGGTACAAAACCAAAAGTCCAACATCATATATGCATAAAATATGCATATATGATGCAGACAGCAGACTAATTCCTTCATCATGCAGAGGTGCAAAGGTTCATGTCAGCGTGGGTTCTTGTCCATGCGTTGGTCTCAAAGAAGAGCCATCAGTGTGTCAAACTCTGATGGACGGGCAGTCAGCAAGGACACGTACCAAACACTCAGCTCTGGTTGGGTTAAGCTGTAAAGGGGCGGGGTTTTAGGGGAGTTGGACTTTGCTAAAGAATCCAGGTGCGGGGTGTCCCCATTTTCCTTTAGACTTCAGCAGTTGGAGTGCAGGTGGTGTTAATGCAGACCATCTTCTCCAAAGCAGCCACAGTGAGGCTGTGTAAGGAGAGCCGTGGTCAGTTGCTCTTTGACACGTGTTGGTTTGCAGTCAAAGAATGAATGTCATTCATTTACTGGCTCATATTCATTGTCAGTTCAGCCTCTCTGTGCTAACTGTGTTCAAACGGGAAGAATAGGGAGGATAAGCTACACACACAGACACACGGCTGCTGACCTGTACGTGCAGCAGAGAGCAGCGCCGACGGCCTCAGCCTGAAACCTGTTAAAATGCTAACAGCTTCACGTGCTTCATGTGCTGCTGTCATGGTTTTAACTGATTACTGTCTGCTGCAGCTCAGTAATCGACCCAGTTTCGATCCAATCTTAGCAATCTCACTGTGAATTTCACACTTTTCTGCTGCTCTGCAACACAATAATGCCCCAATAATTTGAATCCTTTTCTGTCTGGAGCTTTGAGGAAAGTTGATTCAAGCTCCCCACCTTCAACATCTGTCAGGTTGAAGGAAAAAAGAAGCATTTTTAAATAATCCACATCAATTATAGGCAGCAAAATGGGCTTAAATGTTCACAGCTATCCTGCGATGGACCAAAGAACTTTCCAGGGTAAGACGCTGCCTGTAGGATCTGTGTAAATCCATGTTGTGCTTTGGTCCTGATGCTGAGATGAAAAAGGTCAAAGAGTAGCAGCACACGGACAAACTACGGCACACGCTCACAAAGTTACACCAAGAAAGTTCCCTTTGGCTTGTAATCATTGTTCTATGACTTAAGTCATGTCAGCCTCAACCAAAAGACACCAGAGTGGGAGCCTGAATCCTTAGGGTGTGTCACACAGCCACTATGTACATTTGGGCATTAATGAATATATGAGGAAAAGTGAGAAAAGTAATGGTCTTTACGTGAAATTTTCACAGATGTATCAAGAGTGCACCACGTTAAAACCACGGAAGTACGAATAAACCAGGCAAAGAACACATAAATCAACGTTGAAGCCAAATCTGGCTGAACATTCAAGTGTCAATTTCGTAACTTTAACATGACGTGCACCGCATGTGCGATATAAAAGTTCTAGATCAGTGGTCATGCGTAAAAAGTCTGTTAGACATACATGAAACAGTCGTGGAAAGTCACACATTTGCTTATATGCAAATATGCATCGTTGCGAATGCTTAAATCATGCATAATTGCATAAGACTGATATAGTAATTGTGCATAAACTACGTAATTCTCAATCGACTAAAAAAACGGATCTAAATCTTTGAACAGCTCAAAACTGAATTCACGGAAGGAACCGTTGGCCTTTTCATATCTGCGCACATCGACAAATGACGAATGCAAGAAACACTTATGAATTACAAATATCATGCAAGTATCACGTAAGGCCGAACTTCATATACAGAAAAATGTTCAAAATGTACATAGCGGCAGTGTGACACAGCCTTAGGCTCATGCTCGTTAAGAGTTGTAGAGAGAAGCAGACAGAAATTTTAAGATCGTAGACAAGCCGCTCCACAATCTTAAGAAGAAAATGTTCATATACATTTTTTTCAATGCGCACACTACCATTGACAGATAAGGGTAAGTAAGGGGAAGTAGGTGAGATGCAGGCATGTCTTATGGACCCCCTATCTCCCTTTGTTATTCAAGGGAAAGCTGCATGCTTTTTCGCACCCATTGCACCCAACCTTCCATCCATCCATCCATCTTCCATTGACTAGAGTTCGGCTTCAGGGTACCGCACAACAACATTATCCTTCCCCTTTCCAATCATCCACAATACACTTACCAGAAGCACCACAATGGTATATCCCATTTTCATGATGGCCATTGGGGTTGCTGCACGAGCCTCAAGGGAACTGCAACACACCTTTTCTCCCCTTAAGATGTGACCGCTCCTCTCTACAAGCCTCCATAGACCTGGAAACCTGAAAACCTGCAGCAGCTCTATGGATTAACCCCTGTAATGAGGTGTGTCAACTGGCTCCTTGCCATCTATGCATAAATGCTGCATTCAATTGGTGTGCACGTGATCCCTAAGTGCCTGTAGGATGTCCACACAAACTACACACTGTTTTGTCTAATTTCCTCATTTCTAAATGGTAAATGGTCTATTCTTGTAAAGTGCTTTTCAACCTTCCTCAAAGGCCCAAAGCGCTTTACAGTCACATTTCCATTCACACGCACAGTCACACTGATGGCGGCTCCGGTGCTAAATACTGGTGCCAACCCAGGCAATGTGGAGTTTAGTGTCTTGTCCAAGAACATTTCCACACATGGGCGGGAATCAAACCTGCTATCTTCCGATCAGAGGTTGCACCTTGTGCAAGGAGAGGGAAACACGCTTGCTCCCTGGGCACAGTAAACAGTGTGCAGAACTTGAGGGGATTGAGAAAATGAAATATCTATATGACACGCCTGCATCTCACCTACCTTGACCTTACTTACCCTAATAGCTGGATAAGTGTTTACTACAAACTGCTGCCCGCAATATGCTAATAGAAAAAAAATGTCCTCAGCAGGCTTAAACTGCAGGGTTTTGTTATTTTCGTTTGGGGTTGGGCCTTGGCAATCTTGATTTGGGCGCTTAATTTGTTTCTTTTGAATAGTTTAGCTTTGGTTAGGCAGCTTTAGATGCTGACACTTTTGGACGGTTTGGATCAGTCAACTGACTTATTTTATTCTTGGCAAAGGTTCCAATCTCTTAATTATTATTGTCTCTTTGTGTTTGAACCAACACATGTATTATTTTAACTTGCCATACAGTATACAGAATTATCTTCTTATGTTGTCAAAAACTTTGTTCCTCGTTCTTCTGGTATCCATTCCTCAAGTGTTTTCGGCTGTCATGTGACTGTTATAATGCACAACAATGTACATTTCTTACAATATTTATATGTTATGAAAATATAACATAAAAATATATTACAATATTATAATATTTACAAATAAATGATCTCCCAGTGTTATGGGTAGATGTGTGTAATCCTGGCTCAAATGGAATAGATCCTGGTTGCTGTTGGATAATAAATAACTGAATAGTTAGATAACTGAACAGTTATCTATTAGTACTTTATTTGAAAAAAATTAATAATTTCTTTATTGTTTAAAGGGCAAAAGAAATGTGCGTTTTTGTTGCCCTTTCTGACTGTGAGCCCCTGCCCCTCTAAAATCCTGTGCACGTCCCTGCTATCTGCTATATATGGCTGCCGGCGGGTCCTACCACTGCTGCTTCGGCAGGGGTCTTGGCGTGGGGATAACAGGGCCCTTTCCCTCTTTTTTTTCATTCCATCATCCACCCCAGCAGAACATAAACACTCGTGACTGAATGAAATGCTTCACATGTGTTGGTTTGTATTCATAAGTATGTGCGGGTGAACTGTTGTTGTGTGTGTTTGTATGTGACAATTTTCGGACCCAACAGGTATGTTTGTAACATTTGAGTGTGTGGACAGATCCCGCCCCCTTTAGATTAACACTTCAGACAGAAATGATTATAAACTTTCAGCAACTTGTTATTTGTTGTTTTATGATTCTACCCCTTTTCTATAATCATCCTTCTTATTTCTAAATCCCCTATTTTTCCCCCCTTTCTTTTTTCCCCTAGCCCCCCCCCAATATTCCTTTTTTTCAGTCCGGTCCATTAGAAATCTAATTAATATAAAAATAAATAAAGCTCAGCCTAAATTACAAAAGGGGTTTATACAAATATACACCTTGTGTGTCAGAAAATTAATTCCCCCCTGTTTTAGACAATAAAATATGTCCAACACAAGAGGCCTTCAGCTCTGATCTGTTTGCTCAGCTGTTGGACAGGACAAGTGAAAAAAAAAGAGAACACACAACTCTGATGTGATCAAACTGACAGATATCTGCAAACACAGAAAGGAGCATCTGTTTTAGCTTAATTTTAATGGTTCTTTTCGATCTACTTTTTATTCAAAGATGTTACTGACCTCCACATTTTAAAAATCCTCCTCAAATTATCTGAGGGTTCAATCATGTGAATAAACCCTCAAACTTTTCTCTCTCCGCTATGAGTGCAGGTGAAAGCCTGGGGCTGAGCAGAGCCCCCCCCCCTCAGTTTGGATGTGAGCAGCTGTGGCCCCCACTCATGTTGTGGATCTGCTGCTGTCTTGCACAGTGCCTGCTTCCTTAAACTCCGCCGGGCTGTACCATCTCAAAGCAGAGCAGGGGCCTTCTAGGGCTTCCAGACATCCTCACAATCCAGCCCCCCTCCCTGCATCCCACCCTCCCTCCCCCTCTACCTCAGCCCCATATTAGCCAAAAGCCCAGTGTCTCTCAGGGCCGCCGGCCAGAAACAACACACACTCCTAACGCCATCAGCTGCCTCAGATTTCACTCCCCCCTGTCCTTGTAGTACAATCTCATCAATTCCAGCTCGTGAAGAGAGCGGAAGAGAAGGAAGAGGAGAGAGTGTGAGAAGAGGGAGGGAGATGTTTTGAGCTGTTAGCAGGGAGAGAGGTTGGCCTGAATGCGTTCTGTCTGATCTTCAGAGGCATCCAGGTGAGCTGTTTCCTCCTGGAAGGTAAGAGAAAGAGTCAGATCTGGCCATTTCTCTGTCCTGCATCCAAATGTTTCCCTCCCTTCCCTTTCCGTGGAGACATCCCTTCTGTTTGTGTGTGTGTGGATGATAGTATTCCCCAGACGTGCCACTCGCACGTCACACTGCATGAGACGATGTGCAGATTTGCAGGCATGTCGACGTTTGCAGATCAGGCAGGAGCTGCGAGCTCGTCTTTCCGAAGGGTTTTTGTTTGCGTGCGTGATGGTGGGCTGTCCTGCTAGCATGGCAGCTTGAAAGTGGACGGATCTCCTGTGCATTAGTGAGTCTCAGTCAGGAGGATGAGACGGCAGGCGCTGAGGAAAGGAAAAGTGCAAAGGCAAAATGTGCCTTGGTAATAGAGCGATTGCAGGTTTCTGCCTGAACATCACCACTGTCAGCCCCCCCCCCCCCTTCCCGTCACCATTCTTTCCTCCTTGCCACTAAGAAGCACTTCCGCTGTGGTGGTGAGACAGATGCTGACATTGTCTAATGGATGGAAAGTTTCTGCTGCAGCCTGTTTCCACTCCCTCCACAATCCTGGTGTCTTACTCGGGACACATGCTCTTTTTTTAAGCCCTCAGGGATGGAATGTGGACAGGGCATGGAGGAGGAATGGCGGTGGGCCTTTCGCCATCAGACTGGGTCTTGTGGATGCAGATTTCTGCAGGCCGATATGCCGGTTCTGGAGAAGATGGCTGGACAATATGTTAGGAAAAGGCAACAGAGAGAAAAATGTTTAACAGTCACCGAAAAATAAAAATCCAAACATATTCACAATCCAGACTAAAGTTTAAACTGGTTTGACATCTGTGGAGGAGTAAAGATGTCTTTTCTGCTCCATTTGATCCAATCTGTGCTTCATTATTGGAAAGAAAAATCCACTTAAACAAACAAAGGAAAAAGCTGATGGCCTCTAGGTATGTAATGGTATTGATGAAAATGTGCTGATCCAATACAGGTCCTTAACTTGAAACGATCTTTTAAAGCTGGAAGGATTTAAAAGTAGAAGGTTTACAAACAAACAAACATACTTTTCTGGTGGTGATGGTCAGCTACAAAGATGAAAAATGAGTTAAAAAGCAGCCAGTGTCCAAAGAAAACTGTGGAAGTTCTTCAAAAAGCTGGAGGACCTGGTGCTCAAGATCACGTAACACTGACAGGTTTCTCCTGGACAAATCCAGACCTTGTTTCCTCTGATGGTCTTCTTGGTTTGTCAGGTTTGAAGGCTCACCTGAACTCTGGTTTGGACTAACAACACTAAAGAAGGAGGCTCTCTGTTCACTTGCAGATGAACTTTGGTGCGGTTCACTTCAGTGGGAATTAAGGCTGGGCAATAAAACAATAATTAAATATATGTCAATATTACTTTTTCTCGATAGAAGAGTCAGTCTGTCGCGAAGTATAGGTCCGAAATTAACACCCGCCAGTTGCAAGCGTTTTCTCCAGTTTGGCGAGTAAAAGGTAGAGCGTTCGTCGCCACATGGCGAGTGAACATTTGCGTTAACATTTGGTTTTGACCTCTCCTCCCCTACTGTCTGCACTCGAGTGAAACAAACACACGCGAGACAAGCTCCACCCCCACGGTCACTTCACTTGTGAAGGTTTAGTTTAAGCGGATGAAACAGCGGAGCGTGCGGCGATTTTTAACAGTATCCAGTCAGAACTGGAGGATAAAGCTGCGTCAGTTACTGCTGCAACAACACATGAATAAGAAGTGTTGATTTAGAGACGGCGATGTTGTTCGACGCTAATGCTATGATGCTATTGATGCTATGCTAACGAGCTGTTCCATCTGTCACCGAAATGTAAACAAGGACCGGTATAAAGTCGGACAATATTTTCACAGATCGACCTTTAAGACGTGGCATATATATAAAACAAAATTAATTCATCGGACATTAATAAAAACTAATTTATAAATATAGTAATTGAATTTAATTCACTGTGTTTTAGAAGTGTCTTTGTTTTAGAGCCAGTTTTCTACCAAAAACTGTGACCTGTCAGATGTTGAATCCTCGTCCCCTTCTCACATGAGAGCTGCAGCTTTAATGTCAATGATATAGAAAAACAATAATCCAAAACATTCTACTGGTTTAAGGCTGGTCTTTGTTACGATTTAACATAAAATGTAATCACCCGGAGGCTGATTGGGAACTCTTATCGTAAATCTGTCCTTGTTTTCTAAGCATGTTTGAATTTGAGTTTTACAGTTTGATGATAATAAAGACGTTTTTATACTATTTATAAATTACTTTTATGCAGTTTCATTTTCTTTAAAAAAATCAGAAGGTAGAGGGTATTTCTGTCTAAAATTATTTTATCATTTGGTTGGTAAAATTATCTTGGGCTGGTAGATTTTTTTTTAATCCACCGGCCAACTTGGTCTGTGACTCAAAAATGTAATTCAAGCCGCTGTGTGGAAGCATTTCAGCTATTTAAAATCCGACAAAAAACAACACTGTAAATTGTGCAGAAGGCGTGTTCCTTCTAAAATTGGAAGTTGCCACCAACCTTTTTATCATCTGAAGCAGAGCCACTAAGCATGTTCAATCTCAGACTGAATTGAACGATGATTCCCTCTGTAAAACTTGAAAACATTAGAATTTATTTGTAGAATGAATGTTTTGATTTTCAATGGAACTGATCAAGCAGTTGTTGTGTTTTACTTATGTCTTCTTTTGAAACCTGAAAGTTTTTGCTTGAATTGTATTCCTTCAGTATGATGGGAAATACATATTTAAATCCAAACAACCTGCTGATGATTATACATTTCTCTAACAAGCAGAGTGTTCAAGTTTGACAAAAATAGTTATTTGGATTATATCGTGATATATATTGTTATTGTCTGAAATGAAAAAAACTATATCGTGATATAAAAGATTCTACATCGGCCAGCCCTAGTGTGAATCAGACGGACCTTCCACTGGCTAAGGTTGTAGTCAGACTGGACACGTTTGAATCAGTGAACTATCCTAACAAGGATTGTAAAGCACAGGACTCCCATAACTTCAATGTCTGAAGAGATCTTTATGCTTTTGTTTGATTTAAAATAGAAATGTCTGGTTGACGGCAGTCTGAAAGCAAGTTTCAGGACTCGATCCGGACCAAATTAAGTGGAATTGGTCTGGACCAACAGACCTTTTCCAAAAGACAGAACTAGAACCAAGGAGAAGAAATCCCTTAAACTCAGTTTTGGAAGAGACAAAAACCAGCCACAGGAAGCAGGAATCAAGAAAAGGTTTCCATATGGTTGCTGTGTAAACATGGTGTGGTGAGGAGCTGCAGGAGCTTATTTATGCATTATTCTCACAGGACTAGCAGGACTTTCTTCTTCCTGGTTTCATAACAGCTAACTGTCCAGGGTGAACCCCAACTAAAAGTCAGGCATTAGCATCGTGATTTTAGGTGGTTTGGTGCGCTGTCATTTTTCTCTCCATGTGTGAAAGTAAACCAGACCAAATATTGTCAGCATTCCCATCCACATCCATGTAACTGTTCTAGAGAGGAGGTAAAAACAGGATAAATGGCTGCTTTGAAATGAAGGGTGTCCCAATAAGATCTTTCAGACTAGCCTGCTTACCATCTGTCATGTTTACTTTGTTGTTGATTTCTCCGTAAACCTTGAAAGTCTTCCTATTCTGGGCTAATATAGAACATACAGTGTCTTTAGTTGATGTCCTCACTCTGGAGTTTGTGTTTACCTTTGAACATCTATTTGACACAAGTGTTTCATCCTCTAGCTTGTCATGCTTAGCCCACGCCTCTCTGTGTTTGCTGTCATGTCTGACATAAACCAAACTTTATGAAGATGATGGTGATCTTCTTTTCACTCTAGGCAGAATTTCAGGAGTGTTTTCATTTTTTGTGGCTATGATACCTAAGAACCAGTTTTATTTCCAAGATGTCAGCTGTCTTTGGCCTATTCTGTTTCTGCTAATGCTATGCAGGTAATGTAAACTTGTGTTTTTGTCTTTTTTTGATCAAGATTGATCTTATCAAAAGCTAAAAACTATATGAGGAGCTGAACAAAAAAGAATGAAAAATAGAAAAATAACAGGGAAATTGTTTAGGTATCCAGTAGGCCGTTCCAAAATAAATACAAAACCTTTAGGATCACATAGACCAGAGCTCTGGAATATGACTGTTTGTCTCACTGTCCTGCTCAAATCAGTCAGTTCTTAACAAATTACACAAGATGATGTTAGGCTTCTTTTCCAGCTTTGGACTTTTTTCTCGAGAAAGAAAAGTTGGATCCGCCTAGCTTCCTTTTCTGTAGAGATCACACAAAAACACAAAAGTCACAAAAGGAAAGAAAAGTTGTTCTGATGTTAGAGAAGAGAGTGTTAACTTATTAAAGATTCAGAAATTGCACATATGTTGGTCAGATTCAATTTTTGAACAGAGGGCTCATAGAAATTCTGCTCAGAACGAGGAAACTGAATGGAAAACAGAGGGAGAAAATTGTAAATATCTTTATAATGAAACTCTCCATGTGCTATGCTGGGGGAGGGGGGGGGGGTCTCCTTATTCCAGGTGACATTCCAGATATGATAAGCTGTGATGCATCTTCATATCCTTTCATATTGGAATCATTGTTTTGTCTGAGCTTCATGCTGTGTGTCGAGAAAAATCCAATCCACAGGTCAAAGCTTGAGGTTTTATATTTCAGTAACAATTCCCTTTTAATCCAATCACTTCCTGTCCAGCGATCACATTGGATGTTTCACACCTTAGACTCTTTCCCAACACCACATTCCATCCTTCAAAATGGCAGCTTTGCAGTTTTTGATTGGTTTTAACATTCACCAAGAAATGAAGGGCTTGTGGGTGAGCAGGAAAAAAACTCCTAAACCTGGATGTGTATTTCGAATTTCCACTATGTTCTGTGTTGCACAATACACTGTTTGCGCAGTTTAGTTTATGATGTGGTTTCATGCTGAACCTTTTTCAGCCACTGACACAAAACATGAGGTGATACATGATTAACAAATGTCGTAATCCCAGCCAATCTGTACCGCAACAGTAATCGGAACCAGTTTGGGCCTGTGTGTCCAAGCTTAGAACATAGCAATGGGGGGGGGGCATTTCTGAACACCAGTGACATGTGGTGAGGTTTTTGGCTGTGGGGCACTGAATCTTTCAGAATCAGACTTACAAAGACATGCACCTAATACATTTACCAACTACCCATAGTGTTTCATATCTCATATTATTATTCTTTCCATACATATTAGACCAAGGAAGAATGTAAAATGTATAGCAGTTCAGTATGCTTCCCAAAAAACACAAAGGTGAACAGAGCCTATAACAAAAGACACAACACACACAGAGGAGACTGATCTGTCTGTTGCTTATAGATGAATTCCATATGCCTCTCCTTCAAAGATCGCTGTGACTTAGGCGTTAAGGTCCTACTTATCTTCTTTACATTTTAGAACCACTTTGGAATTTTGAAGCTTGAGGCCCTTAAGCTCCAGCATTGGTCATCTATCATTTATTACTTTGTGTTTTGATTGAAAGTCCAACTTATGAGACGTTTTGGAGCAGAGATATTGAATCCCCCATTTCTGCAGTCAGTCAGAGCAAAACTTAAAATGATGGACTCCTATATATTTACGATGACAATAAACAAGAGCACACCTCCATTCATGAAATGAAGAGTACTCTAATCAAAAATAGTTAATTTTTCAGTGAATTATAAGGTAATAAAAGTGCATTGTGTCCTATACATCAGTGGCAATTAATTCAAACACAGTATGAGTGTTAGCTAAAGGCACGTGTCCAACCCAGTTTGCAGGGATTGCACGATCTAACATGAGACACATAATGGTGCCGCCTCATCTCACAGCCTACACTGTTATTGAGCAGCAAATACACAAAACACAGCAAATTGGATCGTAAAAATCATTGAAAGTATTATAATCACACAGAAATTACATTTGTAGCACAGATCCTGTGCAAATGTTTATTTGTGCGTTAGTTTAGATCTCATGACGGCAGTTGAAGCACTGCCTCACCTGCCTTCCCTGACCGCGCGTTTCTACTGAGTATGGTTTGGTAGCATGGTGTAAGAAGGTGGGACCTTTGAAAGCTCATCCGACCTCAACCTAAGGCTTCTGATTGACCTTAAAGTAGATGTGTTGGAATGTTCAAGCCTGAGGGGGTTGTAGAAATGACACTTTTCTGATGCATTAGATTGTTTTAATATTTAATATTAGCATATAAGTTTGAAATGGAGGGACTAGTAACCAAACCTACTGGAATTTTGAGGTCAAATGTATGGTATAAATTAACTGTTGTGAGTGTGCCCTGAGGCAGAAGACCAGACTGTTTGATTTGGATGTAAATCTCCACAGGTGGAGTGAATGGCCCATGCTTTGATTCATATCAAGTGGCTTAAGAGGCCCTAATGCTAACGAGTCAGACTTGAATGCTTAATTAGGTCCTAAATCTGCATGCAGCCAAGGCCATTAACTTACACGGCTGCCATATAATTCTGCACTGAAACATTAAAGTTGTGAGGAAATGTCTATATTTTCAGTCAAATGCATCATACACCACCAAATGTGGAGTGAACAGTTCAAACATGTATTGGTTTATAAATGTTTTTATGGTCTCGGGCCTTCATATTTATCTGACATGATTTTAAAGTATGAGCCCTCGCGGACCCTGAGGTCCTCTGATACCGGCCTTTTGATTATCCCAAAAGTTAGAACAAAAACATACGGCGAGGCCTCATTCAGTTTTTACGGACCTCGCCTGTGGAACAGCCTCCCAGAGAACCTCAGGGCTGCAGACACTGTTCATGTTTTTAAAGGAAGGCTTAAGACCTACCTTTTTAATTTAGCTTTTAGTTGAATTTTAAGAATTTATTTGATATTTTATTTTATTTTTTTTTACTATTTTTATATGTGTATGTATATCCATTTATTTATTTGTATTTTCTTTATTTATTTATTTTTAATTATTTAGTCACACTTACCATTTCTTATGTCTATTAAGGTTTATGTAATTATGTGTTTTTTGTTCATGTTTTAAATATATTTTAATTTTAATTTTATTTCTTTTAAATTTTATTTGTAACTCCAGTGTTTTCCTCTGAGGGATCCTCCACATCGGTGACTGACCCTTCTCAGTGAACGGGGTCGCTGCAATGGGATCTGACTCTTTGATCGGATCTGGGGGGTCCTGTGGTAGTGTTCTCTGTGAACTTGGGTCGAGGGGTCAATAATTTGGACATGTCCCCAAAATATCGTTTTCCCACTTCAGGACAAAGCCAGGTCTCTACATTCCATCATTTTATCACTTTCTTATCATGGTGTGCGTATGTGTGTCTGTGTGTGTGTGTTTGGGGGGTTGTCGCACTCTTTGTCTTGTCATCTTGTTTTTAAATTTTATTGTATTTTATCCACAGCACTTTGAGTGACGTATGTTGCTGTAAAAGTGCTATATAAATAAAGGTTGAAACAGGAGCAATAGTTTGCTACCAGCTGTTATAATCCAAAAAAGCTGGAAAAGTTTTTTGGAGGCAAAATAGTTTTGGAAACATTAAAGTTCACTGGGCAACAGATGTATCACCTGGAACAGCAGCAGCCATACTTTTGATTACAATTTGTCCATTTTAGTGAAAGTGTAATTGAAACATTAGTTCACTGTAGACGGAAAGCGAGTAGGCAGAACACAGACATGCAACCTCAGAAGGTGAAACAGGATCTCTTGCTGAGTTCAGGATCTGCTTATCAAGATGCTGATGTTGTGCTGAAATCTGAGCCCCAACAAGATCTGCTCACTCCCTCTTTTTTTCAGCAAATGTGTCACAGTGCAATAATAACACTTTCCAATATACTGAGTGGTCAGGTCCTTTGGGAATGTGGTGTACCAGGTTTCTGTGAGCTTTTGCTTAGTTAATTAAGTTCATGCTTACAGTTTTGACACTGAATTGTAATCAAAGCTTTTATACTGAAGAATGCGATTAGCACATTCTGAAGTTATGACATT
Organism: Oryzias latipes; assembly: GCF_053564925.1. Lineage (NCBI taxonomy): Eukaryota > Metazoa > Chordata > Actinopteri > Beloniformes > Adrianichthyidae > Oryzias > Oryzias latipes. The sequence continues at coordinate 11,357,437 of NC_136252.1, forward strand.
TTTACTCTGACAATACAGGCAAAAGTGGGAAAAAAGACAACCAGAAAAATGTCTGCATCACTTCTGCTTGATGACATTAGAGTTGCTGTCTCAGGTTTCCATCACTAATGAAGAATGGGAAGGACAGCAGAGGGCGTGGAGGCTAAACTACAGAACATACCACATTATGGCCATTTTCCTAAGTGACTGTGTGCACTTTTACAGCCGAAAGTGCTGGGAGGCCTGCCAATTTAGCCATTTATGTCTGAGCTTTGTATTCCCCGGCTTCCCAATCAAAAGGAAAGGCTGGTTACGCCGACAAGGACCAGCTGAGTCACGGTCTGCAACAGCTCATCTTCAGAAGAGGATTTGGCTTACGGGATATCTCAGGCTGCATTTACACTGCAGGTCTTGATGCCCAAATCCGATTTTCTGAATATATCTGATTTTTTTGACGACCTGCTTACATCATCTTTTAAAAGTGACCCATATCCGATTTTTGCATTTACACTATACAATGCTGAAACTATCAAATGTAGACGTTCTGGGGACTACGTAGCAGCATTTCCGCCTTCTGCGGACCTCCTTCGGACGCACCGAAGTTCGTCAAAACTTTCCCCGGGACTAGCTTTGTCGTCAGAACGGCAGCCGGATCGCCGAAGGCAGAAGTGCTGCTACAACTCTAAACCATCTTATGAATGTGTTTGCAGTGGTGTCCAGACAAAATAAAGGATGATGTAATTCCCACATGTTTACATCTAAGATGCTCATTGCGGCATTGCCCGCACAGAGTTTTAGGTACCTCCACGGCTAATGTTTTTAGCATGTATTCTTAGCCAAATGATAATCCTTCTTCCCGGTCCTTGCAGCCAAGAAAAAAGCACTGACCACACGAATTTAAAAAATTATGTGCGAGCAGGCCTTTAATAATAATCATAACAGTAATAAAAGCACATTTAAAAGATGCGTGTTGGTCCAAACGGCAAATGTTTAGTATGACGAAAAAGAAACAAGCAAAGCTTGTTCCCCCCCGACTCCCCTTTTGTTGTGTTTCTTTTGTGTGACTACGGTTGTCATGGAGGCAACGCAGCGACGGAAGGAGGCGTTGCCTTGGGTGCTCCTGGATGAGGCAGGCGCACGAGAGGGGATGCGCGGCAGAGGAAAAAGGGGGGCTGCTCGGCCGACTTATGTGCTCTCGCTAAGTTTTGAACGGGGAAGTGTTTGCAGACGTTGTGCTGTACTAACAGTTTGATCCAAGCAAAGAAATAAACAGCTTCTAGCCTGTTCCAGAGCAACGGTGTCCCGCTTGATTAGTTACCGTTTGCGTCCCGACTTGGACCGGACCGGAAATAACGAAGCCTGAGGCTGAAAGGTAACACACTGATGGGGCTCCAGCTGTCCTCTGACAGCAAAATCAGTGCACAAAAGTACCTTAATAAGTCATGTGATCTCAGTCGGTGGTGTCCTGTGTTGACGTCACTGACATACGACTCGCATTTACTAAGGAATATCCGATTTGTCTGCCTACATGGCACACGCAAATGCAAGTATCCGATTTATTTTCACATGAATGTGGCCTGTATCCGATCTGAGAAAATCGGAATCCATGCGCTTATGTCCTGCGTACAAATTCACCGGTCATATTCGATCTGCTCCACATGAGAGGAAAAAATTGGATCACTTGAACCATGCAGTGTAAATGCGGCCTAAGAGTACAGTGCAACACACCACATGGCGCCCAAAGTACCTGTGGCCTAAGTCTCATGCAACTGTACAGTGGATAGACCCGTGCACGGGTGCTGTGGGTTTCTGGGTAATCTGGACCTGTGGCAAGTGGACCCTGAGTGCTTCTTCAGGGGAGCGCAGGTTTGTCTTGGAGTTTCCTTAAGGCTTGTACGACCTTATTATGGACGTCGTGAAAATGGAACATCTGGTAAGTGTGGTGTAAACTATTTATAAAAGTTGCACACACTTATGACGTACAGATTATGATGTCATTCGCCAACACTGCACTCTTGTCATTATTAAGTTGTGGTTACTAGCCCCTTACTGATCCAGTGGGAATAACACAAGCATGGGGTGTGCACGTGATGCGTAAGTGCCCATAAGACACTTTTAGGATTCCCACACAAACAACACTTTGAGTGTTTAATTTCTAACAGTTAGACTGTGTGCAAGGAGCCGCCATAGGCGCGCCTTTGTCACATGAACAGCACTAATGGGCTCCAGTCTGCAAGATTTGGGGGACGTCAAAAAAATTTAAAACCTGTACGATGTGCCAGCATCTTACCCACTTCACCCTTACCTTACCCCGGTGAGTGTTTAAGTCTTCGCTCTCGTCGCTTGCAGCTTGCCCGAAGAAAAAAAAGGGTGCATGAACGCCTTTCCCTTCCTCCTGTGCTGCTCCATAGGTTTATGTCGCCCTGGTTCTAGTTGGTTTTCGAGTTCCTGTTGTTGTAGTTCAAGTTTGCCTGCATGCTGCAGTGGTATTTTGTTTAGTTTAGTTTTAGTTATTAAAGATCCCTTTTTGCCGGGAACATCCTGCCTCCTCCTCCTCTCTGCGCCTGGGTGCTTCCCTCACTCCCCTTGTAACATCTGTAGGTTCACTCAGCGGTCTATGACCTTGATATTTCCTGTGTGCCCATTTTTTTGTGGCAGACAGCCCATAGTCACCCACAAGGGTATTTGGTACTATGGCTTAACCTTGTGGGGAGTTCAGATCTGGATCTAAACAGAAACAAATCTAAATATTTCTAAGCAATTATTTTATCCCAGATAAATAAAACAAAGGTTATAAATAAAACCTGCTCTTACAGTCGGATATCTTTCACTCTGCAAGTTAACTCTGCTCACAACACAGCAGGCAGAAGGTTTATGGCTAATCGATCTTTTGTGGTTCTAACCATAAGTCAAGCAAACACCATTGGTAACCGCAACTCTGGGGATGGGTAAGAAGGTTGCATCAGCCTGAGTGACTTTGCAAACCTGACTACTCCTTTATCAATGCCTGAATTTTCCATTACAGGACAACAGCTGTAATGCAGGATGAATCCAAAATGATCCCTGTGGGACACTCGGGTCACTGCAGACGTGCACCCTATAATTACGTTGAGAGAAACAATGTATTTTATCAATGCCTGTTAAAGTGTGTGATGGTCGGCCAGAAAAGGTGATGGAGGGAAAAAATAGTGATTAATGAGGCTGAACTTCAACCAGAATCAATATCACATTATTGCACACGTGGCAGAGCTTTTTCGGCTCAATAGAATGGCAGAAGGATGCAAAATGTTGATTTCTTTTTTAATGCAACACTGTGATAAAGTTTTGGCAACACTTCATTGCTTTGTTTACTTAAATGAGACTACGGCAAAATCCAAATTGCTTCCTCTTCCCCTACATTTAGCCCTCCAAGCGGAGTGAAATTGAAAAATAGTGTCTTCAGATTCAGATGTTAGTATCACTCAATGACATCATACATAGTCGCCGTGATCTAGGTTAATGCGGAGCTACCGGCGCTCGGAAAATACACAACAGCGGTTTTATAACTTTAAAAAGTCAATACTTACATTTAAATGTAAACTTCTGAGCTTCAGAGCACAACCACTAGAAGAAATGAGTTTTTCCTATGTGCCGCAGTGCGACCCGGATCACCCTACAGGGCAAAGGGATACTCACCCCTGAGGATCCCTTTCAGTTGCTATGGCTCCTCCTTCAACCTTTGTGCTGTCCTATGACCCCACCCTTACATTGACGTGTTCTCCCTACATGACAAAGGTGGATAAAGGTGGAAAGATTTCATGTAATCCATGGACACCAGTGAAGATCACAAATCATTGGAGAAAAAAGTTTCAGAGCACTGTCTAGTGGGTCTAGATGACCCAACTCCCAATGTTAAAGTGCCTAGGATAGCACAAGGGTTAAAAAAAAAAAAGTTTCGACACCACTAGGTCCGAAGGCCCCTACAATTGGAGCAATAGAGTGGAGCCAGAGGGGTAGGGAATGAATTTGGATCCGACCAAAGACTGAAAATTACTGTACAGGATAGGCGTATGGACTTCCTTTACATGTTAAGCTGAGTGTGTGTTCATGCATGTGTGTGTGGGTGCTTGTGTGTACGAGTGTGTGTCTTGTTGTAGTCTTCTTGTACTCTCTGTTTTTTTTATTCCTTTAGAGTCAAACTGAACCGCTGTACATTTTACATTCTTCCTCTGTCCAATATGTGTTTGCAATATGTTTAGAAAGAAATATGAAACAGAAACAGTAGCTGGTGAATTTACTGGGTTCATATATTTGTCAGTTTGCCTCTGAAAGAATCAGTGTCTCACTACAAACCTCACTGCATGTCACTGTTTTTAAAGAAGATGGCATACAGTTGTTAGGCTGACTTTGGGTTTAATTTAACATCTGCAGCTCTACGAAGCTCACAGCACAGGGTTGTTGGAAAACAGTTTGTCTGTCTTTGAATCATGTATGTGGTTCTACAGCAGTTCATCTTATCTACTATTGTGCAGCTAAAGCTCGTGACAACCACTAGGTCATCTACTGTTTGCTCCACTTTAATTGCTGTAGAATTTGATTTAAAAAGTCTCTTCAAGCATGTGATCTTTGACCTTTAACCAACTGAACAGAAACCGTTTTGTCCAGTAGCTAAAGAGGCAAGCCAGATATTTGCTCTATGTTAAAAGATACAATTTTAGGTATACTTACACAATTTTTATAGATACTTACCTAATATATTGTCACCGCGCGAGTGTGTGGGGGTGGGGGGTTATGTGGGGGTAGGGGGGCGCGAAACATTTTCTTTTTCCTAGGGGGTGCCTGGCAAAAAATAATTTAGAAGCACTGGCTTAAAGTGAAACAGAGTTTGTTTCCCCTGATAATACGGAACAAATGTTCAGTCTGAATACATCCACCCAAGCGGACCTTATTCTGGGACCAGGAACCGCTCTCTGACCTATCTTTGGATGTGGTCTTGGTTCATTTCCAATTGGACTGCTCTTCAGTTCGCTCTGCGTTTTCACAGTCTGAATAGGCCCTGTGATTGAAACAGTAATACTGAACCAATACGGCCACCGTAAACGGGCTTAATGGAATGTAATCAGAGAGCCGCAGACAGACTGGGCTATGTCCGAATTCCTTCACTGCTTACTATATAGTGCACTATATAGTGTGTTTCTCATATTGTAGTTCTGTCTGAAACTACAATTCCAAAACTGAGTGCCCTAGAAATTTCGCAGAAGTCTCTGCGCAAAACCAGTGTGCATTGATGTTCACTTGCTGATTATAAACCACAATGCATTGCGTAAGACCATTTTTTGTAAAAAAAAAAAAAAAGTATTTAAATTGTTTCTATAAATAAACCAGTTATGTTACACTGTTAAAAAATCTAATAAAAAAATCCATTTAAAATCCAATATGGTTTTTTTGTAGTAGTTAGGGATTAGAGTGGGAATTTGGACATAGCCATGGAGCAGCGATGCATCGGCAACTCACTGAAATGTGGTTGGATGAATACAGGCTTATTAAAACAACTTTTAACATTATACACATTGCTTCTCACTGTTTTCCCAACAATCTATATGTCATAAACACGTCAGCCTTCCTTATTAGCCGTCGTCTCCTCAGTTACTGCCTTGCAGCATGCCCCTGCCATACCAAGGTGAAATGTGTTGTACCTGACGTTGAAACAGACGTTCAAGGTTGGTGATATAAAGTTCGAAGAAGGGGACCAACCCAACAAGGGTTGCAAAGTGCAGGACTGCCATTATTCGTTTTGTCAGTGCTTTTCTTTTGTCAACCACCCACAGTGGGATGAAACTTGACGTAAAAGGTCAAAGCAGTGCAAATCCCACAAATCTTGCTTCTTTTTGTTGTAACAGATCAGTTCCTTTAAATGTTTATCTTGGTGTCATATTAATGGAGCTGGGCACAAAGCACAATTAATCATTTGTCCTTTGTGATCATGTTTACAACGGTTTTTACCTTTGTGTTTTAAAAAGGACGCGACCTACACTTCTCTGCCAAATCCAAGTTTCCGATTGGTCACTGTCACAGATTACGCGCGAAAAAGTGCAACCGCTTGAAGTTTTGATCAATGAATGACTTTTGTGTATGTAGAGACGGCAACCGGACTTGAAAAGTTGTGTAGCAATGCGTGATTCTGGACACAAGAGCCCAAAATTCTGCTCTTCGTTCGCTTACAAAGACTTTTCATCGAAAGTGGCTGCTTGATAGCGAGTCAATGCAGCTGGTGTGTATGCTGCACAAATACTACTGACTGCTTCTAGAACAAAAAACAAAACAAAAAACAGAAAACACAGGAGGCTCTTTTATGTGTGCAGCCCAAGATGGACGCTTTTAAGCTCCAAGCCTTTAAAGTCTGTCTGCAGGTTTAAAGGGAATGTACAAAGCATCAGTACAAAGACACTAAAGCATCTTTAAAGCTGTCTGAAAAGGTGACATTAGCCTTGGACAGAGGATAAGGTTGGTGTGTCACTGGAGAAACAGTTAATGGCCGATTAGTTTTGGAACCATTTAAATATGTCTAAATGTGAGAAACTCTGCAAACGTTTGAAGACATTTTGAAAATAAACCCCGTTTGTGTTCCTCCGTCGCTGAGCTAAAATGCTGTTTGGTGCTGCACTCGCAGCTCCTGGCATGCTGGTGTGTCTGACTGAAACACAGTAAACCAACCAAACAGTGTCCCTGCTGATTTTTTTACCTACCGTTTTTACCACCATGTGTCTTTTGCTCAGGCGGTTCTCTGAGTTGGAGTTCCTGGAACACCAGGCTTGTTGAACACCCCATTTCTCTCAGTCTCTACTCATCTAATATTCATGCTCTGTAGTGTGATCCGCCCTAAATGAGTGTTTGTTTCCGTGAGCATGAGCAGTTTCAGAGACTACAGCTGTCATGGAGAACAGTGAATATCCACCAGACTGACAGTTAAAGCAGCCTGACTGTCTCCAAACGTCAGTCCACAGAATCCATCAGAGTATCTGTCAAGAGTGGAAAGCTTTTATTCAAAAGGAGCAGTTTGGAATTCATATGTCATATGTAGTTTTTTTACACGATTCTGGCTGTTTGTATACATAAAACGCAAAAAAATGTTACTTTAAGAAATATATTTTTGTACCCTGTTGTTGGTGAGGTTACATGAGGGACCTGTACGCTCAAGCGTTCAGCTCAGTGAAAGTTTGTTAACCTTTCAAATAAAAGTTACCGTCACAACAATTTCAATCAGAGTCTTCGTCAAACTGGTTGTTTAATATTTTTTGTTTATTTTTAACCTGACCACATGTGCAGGACAGAGAAGAATCTGTGTTGTGCTACGTGCTTCATTGTTCAGTGAAACCTGGCCCATGTTAGAGAGTAAGCTGGAGAGCTGTAAGAAGATGCCTCCTGTTTATCAGAGTAACCAGAAGTTCTCCCTGCAAAAGAGACCCTACTTAAATATTTAACCTGAGGGGAGCTGTGGCAAAACATCTCATGCTGTCTGCGGAGGCAGTCACAGGTAAGGCGTTTAGGATGAAAATAGGAGTTCAACAGGAGTTTTCCTGAAAAGGGTTGTGGTAGATTGTCTTTGGCATCTCTGTGTACGAGAACAGCAGCATCCGTATGAAAAGAGTCTGAGAAAAATGTAAAGTTTTTGGTTCTGGTGGTAAGTCTGTGTTGGCGTGGGGAACCTGAGATGGGGAATTTGGCTAACAAGAGATGAGAAACGTGATGAGAATCATCCACATTTTTAACTGAATTCTGACAATCAAGTAGATTTATATCATTTGTGTTCATTTATGTCCTCACCTTTCCCCCATTTTCCCTTTATCGGTAGATATGTGTCACAAAGATGTCCACACGCGGCTGCCAGGGAACGGACTCAGTCATCAAGCCCCTGGACACCATCCCTGAGGACAAGAAGGTGAGAGTTCAGCGGACGCAGAGCGGCTTTGACCCATTTGAGAAACCCGCCAGCCAAGTGAAAAGGGTCCACTCGGAGAACAACGCCTGCATTACATCCAAGAGTTCAACCACCAGCAAAGAGTCCCCTAAACTGCGTCGCCACTCCAGCCCCAGCTCGGTCAGTACAAAATGTGTGCATTCATCAGTGGAAGAAGTCTTTCATACATTTCCTGTTTTTGGCTAGAAAACAGAGTGTGTGTGTGTGTGTGTGCTCTTGTGTGTTTGAGTAATAAAACAGCTATATGTATTACTAATCCTGTCCTAAGCAGTCAGGAAAACAGAACCTGGTCCTCTTGTAAACCCCTCAAACGGAAAAACCACTGCGTAAACCAGACTGGTTCTGGTGGGGTCTGGGTTTGGTGTGCAGACACCATTGAGCCTTACAAGACAGACTCTTGAACTCTTGCGGATTCCTTTTGGCCCTTCGCGTGTCATGAATGCAGCAACCCCATTAGCTTTTTTGTCTGCATTTGCCTTGACTTGCTGTCATGCAGCTCCGTTTTGTTGGCTTTTCCCTGAGTCGCAGCACAAAGTGAGCAGGGTGGTTGTAGCACAGCAGGCTAACCTAAAACCCCTCCTGCTGTCTCCCACTGATACCAGCATGGGCGATACTATAACATATTTCTCAATACATTGAGCAAAAATGTGTTGACAATATATTCCATTCATGGAAGTAACGGTATATAAAAGTACTGCATTTATTGCCGTTTCCATGCTCAATTGGAGTTCCTGTCTAATGAACCAAAAAATGATAAAAGCTATTATGAAATTCATCTAGTTTGCTCACCAATTAATTTCAAATATATATGAATCAATAAAAAAAATAGGTTGTATATTCATGTATTGCAATATAATTTGAAATATTGAAGTCAGTTGCTAATACCTTGAAATATATTTCTTATGATATATTTTCCAGTATATTGCAATATATTTGTCTTTTGTAAGTGGAGGCAGAGCCCAGGCGATCAGTCCTTCTGTTGTATCCGCAAATCACAACTACAGACAAGCAGAGAATAAAAATCAGACACTAAGTATAGAATACTACCTGGCTGAAACGTACAGTGTGTGCTGCACAGTGAGAAGTTAGACTAAGATCTCATACTGATTAGTCAGGTCTGACCGCCCTTCAGTTCCCGCCCCCTTCCTGCTCTGTAGCATTTGTGTTTGGAATCCTCACTTTTTTAGCCTCTACTAAGCACTAAGCTGACGAGTTAGTCTGTTTCTTATCCACACTCCAAAGATTGGAAAGGTGCATCATTCTGGAAGGCTGCCAGACTAGGTTGTCAATAATAAGTAGAATATGATCAGTTTCCTGAACAATGTAGGTTCCATGCAAATTTGTAGAGAAATCCCACAGTTCCAGTGGGACCACTGGAATGGCGTGCGTCGCCGGACACCATTGGAGACCCCAACTCTGTATTAGAAGAACTTTTTAGGAGTTCCTTTTCCTTTCCTTCTAACACATATGACACCCACAGCGCTACTGAATGTAATATCTCATACTGTAGTTGCTTACTATTTTGTTTTGAACTTGGTTTTACTTCCTAAATCTATGAATTTTTTTTTTTCTTTAGCCAACAAGCCCAAAATTTGGAAAAGCAGATTCCTACGAAAAGCTTGAGAAACTGGGAGAAGGGTCCTACGCTACAGTTTACAAAGGAAAAAGCAAGTAAGTATGTGGTGCATTTTAGGTCTATTTCTGACGCAGTCACTGTATTTTCCGTCTATAAGGCAAACTTAAAAAAACAACATTTCTTTCTGGTTGTGTTTAGTAATGTTGAAGCGATTTAGAGTAAATTGTGCTCTGTCATAATGTTTGGTTGGGTGTTATTGTTAATACACAAATGCTGTGTTTTCTACGTGTTACTATTGTTGGGAGTTAGTGTAGTCACATATAACGTTTGTTTTGGCGCTATCAGTCTGGATTTTGTGTAGTAAAGAATATTTAGAGTTACAGGTACTGTGAAAACGCTAAAATGGCTAACTTTCAGCGTGTTACTGGACAAAGCAGTTACTTTGAACACAGTTAACAGGCTGAATGACTGACAGACTTATCTCTGAAGCTAGGCTCTCAGCGACTCACGTTCAAGCGGCCACTTTGAAAGAAAAGTCCATGCAAACACGTGTTAACCCAGAGATCGGGCTTCCGCTTTCATAACTCAGTAGTTCTGTTGGGGACTCTATGTACAATTCATGGATTGCTCACTGGAAGTTTAAACGGTTGAATTTCTTGAAGCTAAATTGCGACAACGCTGAACTGGGACCACTCAGGGACTCGGATTTGGTAGTGACGTGTACCGTCCTTTTCAAACGTGGAAGTGTCAACCGTTGGAACCGTTCTGCCCAGCTCGAATAATTTGATACCAAGTCGTATTGGAAAGGAGCGGTGAAAGAAAAAGCCTGAAGCAAGATTTGCGGGATTTGCACCACTTTGACTTTTCACATCAAGTCTTATCCGACTGCAGGTGGTGGACAAGCGTTAGTAAACAGCAAAAAAACCTCCTCATTCATCAAAGCGCGTATATCACGTTGTTCATCACACTATGTTCCCCTATAGTTTGGTGTACCTCGTATATGTATTAAGTTAGAAAGTGGACAACTTATAAATGGTGCACCTTATAATCTTGTTCACCCTTTAGTGTGGAAAATCCAGCGTTCTTCTTTGTGGTGAGCAGGATTTGGAAGGAGCAGCCTTGCCACTTAATGAATGAATAAAATTAAAAAGGAGAACAGTTCAGGCTTGAAGTAAACAACCCTGTTTGTGCCGGATGTTAGACTCGGACTGAGGATGGATGCTTTCACTCGGCAGTCCCCTTCATGGCTTTCTGCTGTTCTCCCAGGTTTTCCTAATTGAATTCAGGATAATAAAGAGTTCAGGCATAAAAGTCCACTCCCCCTGATCTGTGCAGTGAGAATGTGATTGCGCTTTGTTTCTCTCTACAGCAGCTGTGATTGGTGAGTTTCATTTAATTGTAATCCAGTGGCCTTGTAGCAGAGTCGCACTTCGCTGCAGCTAAATTGCTCTTTACTGACAGAACTATCCTCCAATTCATCTGACTTCACTGAGTTCAGTGGACTGATGTTGTCATAGACCACAGATGAAACGCAATTAATGAACTTGCTGTTTGTTGTTGACAGGGTGAATGGAAAGCTTGTGGCTCTGAAGGTGATCCGTTTGCAGGAGGAGGAAGGAACGCCCTTCACAGCCATAAGGGAAGGTAAATGTCAAAAAAAGGAAAACACACTAACATTAGTCCATTTTATTCTTTTCACTTTGCTTAAATCCCCAAGAAAACTGTTTAGAATTTTAAATTTCAAAACTATGCCCTGAAACGAAACAGGTTCTTTGATTTGGGCTAAAAACAGCAAAGTCCTAATTAAAAGGCCCCTGGGAACGCTTTGAAAATAGATCAAAAGATGATCGGAGTGGGACTTTAAGTACATTTAAGATAAATGTCCACAAAGAACCTCCTTATAATTCCTTCTTGATTTGTGGCTGTTTGCAAGATTTGAATCGTTTAAGTCCATTCAGTGCGGTTGTTTTTCCACATGCAGAGTTTGTGGGATCCTGAGGTTGTGTCGCTCAGATGACACTCAGCCTAATGGAGCTCTGACACCAAACCACCATCAGACTCTCTGCTGCTTAGAGCAGCTAAACTCCTGGAAGAAAGCAAACTGTCTTCAGCTCAACAACAAAAAGACTGAAGTCTGAGATTTTAGAGACAAGAAAGAAAAAAGTGAAGGTAACCTAACGTTAGAAATCCTGAAGTTAAAACACTCAGAGCTGAACTTCGGCCTCACAATGAGAGATCTCAGGTCAAGATTCAGAGAAGATGCTTAACGTCTGCATCTCCTGCTGGGTGGACTACTGTAATAGTCTTCAAAAAGCTGCAGGTCCTTCAGAACACTGCAGTCAAAGTTTAGACCAGATCAACACATTCCTGCTGTTTTCAAGTCCTAGGACACCAGTCAGATACAGAACTGCTTTAAAGCTGCTCCTGGTTTATAAATAAGCCGATGGTGTGGAATACAAATACTTATCAGTATTTCAGCAGGTTGGAGGCCTGAATCAGTTGGTAGAACTGAACAGGGTGATTCTGCACACAGACAGAGCAGCATCTGATGAAACTAGAGGTCCTCGAACCGTGTCTTTGTTTACACTCTGCACGCTCAGAAAGCGGTCCAGTCTTTGATCTGGACCAACGTTGGTCCATCCTGCTGTGTCTGTTCATCCAGACCTGCTGATGGCGAGGCTTCGTTTGTCAGTGCATTTAAGAATTTTTCAACTTTAAGAAAACATAAAATGCCTCTCTGGCATTCAAGTTCCGGCAGTGCTTGACATCTGCTGGGACCTGGAGCTGGGATCGCCTGAGAAGGAAGCACCTTTTCAACAAAGCTGCTTCCAAACACTTTTACTACACTCTCATCCATCACAGCTTTTTACAATGAAATGTACTCAAGTTTGTGACTGTATAGGTCAAATTTGCCACTGACAAGAATTCTGTGCTGTTACCATAGCGATAGTCGAAGGTATTTTGGACTGTATTGGAGGGGTTCAGGTCAGGACAAGCCTCCTGCATGACTGACCTGCTGTGGCTGAATGAGGTCTGCTTGGTGGTCGGCTGGTGTGCTTCTGGTGACAGAAGGCAGTGATGTTGTGAGTTACAGCGCTTATCTGAGTTTTACTAACATTATTAACATCTAATGAGTCTGCTTGTTCAAAGATGCATGGCCTTGTAGAAGTACTCCCTCTTTTGTTTTTTCATGAGCTTCTCTGTGATCAAGATGCAAAACTGACTTTTCCAGCCTTCTCCTCCTTTGGTTTTCTTCTGGGAATAGTTCAGATTGCTGATTGTAAGAATCCCTAAGTTTGTTTGAGGAAAACCGGAGCTGATGCTTCCCTACGCACAACCTCCGTGCTCATCAACAGCCCGTTGACCTCCATGTAAATTTAAGATGAGTGGCTGTAAGAACTTTCTGAGATGTTCGGTCCTCTTCTGATCCTCGCCATGCAGACAGGCGTTCCAGCTGATGGTTTCAGCAGCTTCTCCCATCTCCCCTCATGCTCAACAGCAACTCTGATCTTTCTCTTCCTTCAGCATCTCTCCTGAAAGGCCTGAAGCATACCAATATCGTGCTCCTCCATGACATCATCCACACCAAGGAAACCCTGACTCTGGTCTTCGAGTATGTGGTGAGTCGACACTCTGCCTGTGAGCGCTTGATGCGTGCACGGATGAAAGCTGCAGTTTCAGCAAAAGTGAATGCGACCACAGTTTAATGAGGAGACAAGGGTCAACCCTCGTGTGTTTCATCTGTTTAAATGTTTTATATGAAGCCTGCAGAAACTGGAGAGCTCAGTATCGCCTTGGCCAAGGGCTGCTTGCAGACTGTCGGAGCAGCTGCTGTTTTTCCCGCCTCAGGCTCATCTGTCTGCTCCTGCTAAACACACAAAGGCAATCAGAAATACATTCTCTAAAACAAACTCATGAAGAAAGACGGAGGCTTTTCCATAACCTCGAAAGAAAATATGGAACTCTGGCAACGTTTCCATGCGTTTAAGTCATCAGGGGCTTCACTGCTGAGGGGCTCCACGCACACAACATTAGTGTGGAAATGTTCATATCCAAAATGTAACACAAACATTTGTATGAAAAAACAATCGGAGGAAAAAAATGTGCCTATTTCTGTGTTGAAAAGGCCGTGGAGCTGTGTGTGACACAGGTTTTCCACAGCAGAGGTGGAGGCATTGGATGTTAGACATGACTCACACAGGCAGAAATGACCACTCATTTGTGCTCTGATGTGTTCACTTCAGCACCACTCAGTATGGTATTAACTGCTTTGATAGAACGGGAATGAATGCATATTGACATTCCTAGTAAATATGCTGTAATCCGGTATAAATTATTATGATCCATGAGCTGACAGAGCCAGAGCAGTGAGCCTGAAGGAGTGACCGTATGGCAGTAGATGTACAGGAAATCAATGAAAACACGACTTGTTTTCTTCAACATGATACACAGCAGAAATACAGAACAATCGGTTTTATTTCTGCACTTAAACAATAAAATGCAAATGTTCTTGTAGAGAGCTAAGGCTCCATTACAAACCTTTTTACCTGTGGTCAGCAGCTCCTTGTTAGCCCACATGGCTATGTTTTCCCTCTCCACTATCCTCGATGCTGACCAAAGCTGCTTATGAAGTCTTGCATTTTCATTTCTCATTAACGTGAATAAATGAAGGATAAATTAGGGTTGGGAGCAGAACATCACACATTAACCATGGAAGTGCAGATTGATGTTTGCAGCTGACTGTAGACTGCAGACACCTGCGTGACATCAACTGCCACATAGTTGAATATTTTCCTGCATACACTGTAAAATTCACACCATCTTTAGCAATGGCGCCTCAGTCTGCAGTCAGCCTGCTGCCTCAGCCTGGTTCCGTTCTGGGACAAGCCAGTGGAGGACTTGGTTTGCTTGAACTGAAGAGCATCAAACCGCCTTGAAAAATCAGGCAGGTTTTACACTGATTTTTGTAGCAACCTGATTGTTTGTTAAGACCCATACGTTGACCTCAGGAGGGCCGTCCTGCTCCTTTACTCAACGGCGCAGCTGATCGAGGTTTTCTAAGCATCTTCCTCTCATCTGAACGACTTTGCTCTGTCCACTGTCTTTTTCTATCTTCTGACCGGCATCCATTTCTGCCGGTCACATTTAAAGTCAGTGATCTTGATGTGCTGAGTCAGATAAGATCTGTCAAGCTGCTGACTCAGCTTGTTGGCTGTGTTGCGTGAGACCAAGGACAGCGTGATGCCTGGCTGGAAGGCTGAGAGTGTCAGTAATTGAGGATATGTTAATGTGTGGGTGATGGGAAAGGAGGTTGTCAGCAGGTTGTATAAGAACTCAGAATTATAGAGAAGTTAATCAGTTTTGGAAGCTTTTGGCACAAGCTTGCTCCTCTTTAATGGGTGTATGTGTGTCCCACATGTTTCTTTTCTTATTGAAATTCCTAAATCTGAAAGAGATTAGTCAGGTGACTCACTGCTGGATTAAAGTTTCATTCATTTAAAGCAGCAGTCGTCCGCTCAGCAGGACTGACAGGGGGAAACAGAGAGGACCCCGAAACTGACGGGCCAGAATCACTGCATCTGTTACGGAGACAGAGATGGAAATGAAAAGGCAGGAAACGGAGGCAGAGCGCAGAGGAAGACGAACAGGCGTCCGCGCCTCTGTGAATTATTCAGCAGCTCCGCTGGCGAGGTCGGCAGCAGGAGATTGTAAACATCAGCGTGAACGCTGAGCCGCAGCCTCACAGGATGAGCGGCGTCGGCCCCCCACGCCTGTCAAACGCAGCTCCACTGATGGCGAGGGTGTCAGGCGAAAATAATCCCTCATTTCTGTGCTTTGCATCATGGAGGGGGGACACTGAATCAGAGGAACTGCTCCTGCCTTTTGGGCGTTGCATCACGTTGCATAACCTGTCTCTTCCTAATAATTTCCCACCACTTTTCTTGTTTGCAGCACACAGACCTGTGTCAGTACATGGACAAATACCCGGGGGGGCTTCATCCAGACAACGTCAAGGTACGCCTCACATATGGACACAACTTTGTGTTTGTAAAACTTCATCAGTGCAAACAAAGAAGGTACGTGGAGGGGGTGGATGCTGGTGGAGCATGTCAGAAAGATTCCTGTGCTGGTTTACATCGTAGTCAAGAACAGTCCTCCAAACTAAAGATGCTGCTTTCATGGAGGCGCTCCCACTTCAGGCTGGTTCCCACTGAAAACCTGTCACACGTCCTTCCGCCTTCTTTGATTTTCACACATCACTCTTCATCTGCTGTGCAACAACTAATGTGTGATTGGTGGAACATTTTGGTGGATGCTGAGTTTGGAACAGGAAGTGTGATTCCAGCAGAATTCTTCATTTGCTCCCTTCAGTTTTAAAGCAGTCGTCCTCCTCAGCTTTGCTCTGCAAACAGCCGCCATGGCTGGACGCACATGAATAATTGCCGTTACAGTGATGGCGAGGAGCTTTTCTTTTTCTCTGACAGCAGACATGCTGATATGGTGTGTGTGTTGTGTGTGGATGTTTGTGTGTGTGCAGACAAGTAATATGAACACCAACCCTGGGGGTTGGACCAGGTAGGTGCTTTCATCCATCACTAATGTTTTTCCTTCATATTCATTATAAACATGTGAAGTTATCTTGGGTTATTTGTGTTTTTGATGCTGCTTTCATCATGGAACTGGGTTTAATAAATAAATGATGCCCAGAGTTTAAATGAAACATTAAATTACATTTTATTCATTCATTATCAGCTGATTATGGTTCAGGGCTCATATTTGAGTTCAAATTCTATGAGAGGGACCTGAACTTTTCGACTACAGTAACATATCCAAAAATTGCACCATATTTGCACTTAAATGCACGTTTTTCAGCAAATTTGGCAAGTGCCGAGTGGTGGCATTTGTAATTGTGAGGCGGCAGTTGCATTTTTAGGCGCTGCAGAGCTGTTAAGACAAAGTTAAAAATCAAACAGTGGGCAGATATTTTTTTTACATCAGTCAGTGGCCACCTGGAGACATTTGGAGGTTGTGTGGTGGCAGTCCAGCAGGTGGCAGGAAGGCAGCACTGCTATAGTTCAGGGGTTCCCAAGCCCCGGGCCGCGGACTGGTACTGGTCTGTGGGTCATTTGGTACCGGGCCGCAAAGAAAGAATAACTTACATTACTTCCGTTTTTTATTTATTTCGGAATCTGAAAGATGTTTTATTTTGAAAAATGTCCCGATTCTCTGTTACGTCCGTCTATGTCCGTTTTTTTCCACCTTTTTTGAGCCATGGCACACTTTAACGTTGACAAAAATCCGGATGCACACCAGCATCCAAAAATTAAAAATGAGAAACTATAGTCTGTATTGATCTACGGTCCCTCTCTATGCAATCTCACGTGCATTTTTGTGGCAGAAAAGGCTGGAAGTTGCAGCTGTTTTATCTAAAAGATGTAATAGGAGTTAAGTTAGAAGATTTAAAAACTGTTTGATGTGTGTTCGTTGTGGTTTTAAGACGTTTAACAGGGAAAACTCGTTGCAGCACAGATACTCTGTCACTTTAATCCAATGCATCATGGGAGATGTAGTGTGAAAACTGCTGCAAAAGGGCAGAAAGATTCGCGTCTCTGAGCTTCATTGTTTTGTTCACTTGTTCCACGGTCTGACACCGCATTCTATGGAAAGCTATACCGCTAAAGACGAGCTTTAGCTGGTATTTTTGTTAGAACTGAGAGACTTTATGATCTAAATCAGAACAAGGAAGTGAAGACTTTAACCACTTCTGATTGGTCAGACTGATTGTGATGGTGATTAAGCCTCCAAGAATGATTGGTGGAGACAGTTAAAGGGGCGGGACTTTTCCGAAAACGTCTGAAACTACAGCTTAATCGCGGTACCGTCATTCTTATCAAAATGTCTTTAATAGAATCAAATAAACACAAAGAAAAAAGTATTTTATGATCTTTCATATTCCTAACTACTCAGTGTTTTATCAGGGCCTGTTTGGATGAACAAAGAGCTGATATCCATGGAGATGGTAAATGTTTTTAGATCAGTGAATTAATTAGGGCAATTTCCCGCGGCACACCTGACCATCTCCCATGGCAAACTAGTGTGCCGCGGCACACTGGTTGAAAAACAATGGTCTATGTCACTCTTGACGCAGGCCAAGAAAGCTACATTTAATAGACAGTACATCTTTTTTGCACCATGATTGTGGGCAGGGGAGAGGATGATGACACCTGTGCGATGTACAATAACATATGTTTCAAAATAAAAGCTTAGGGTTCATCTTGTCAGGTCTCTGGTTCTCCCTCATCGTAGCATTGCTACAATTATCATCCGCCCTACATCTTAAAGACCGGTCTGTGAAATCTTTGTGTGACGTCATACCAGTCCGTGGGGTTAAAAAGGTTGGGTACCACTGCTATAGTTGACTGATGGAGGGTCTCCAAGGTCCCCAAAATCATATGAAGATCGGCCGATTTCAGACTGCTACCCTCCAGCCACCCCCTGCCCCCTGCTGCATTTCCCCTTTGGAAAAATCCAAATACCCAAACAAATCCAAAACACGTGTTGGGAATATCCAAAGGGAGTTTTGATAGTATTATAGGATGGCCACACAACCTACGGCTTGACAGCCATTTTGTGTCAAAGTGTAAGTTTATGCGGTTTTCAAACCAGAGCCTTCTAACTGTGAGGGGAGAGCGCTAACCACGACACCACCATGCAAAATTTGGTTCGCTCCTGTTAAAAAAGAAAGAAAAACTTGTTGCTCTTCAAATATGTCCAAGTCATCACTTAATCTTTAAGTTATATGACCATATTGACAAAGTGTCTTTAAATATCCTTACAGGATGATAATAATTAAAAGGTTTCAAGAAAACAAATAATGTCACTCTGTTAACCAAGAGCCAATGTTCTCTTTACAACCCAAAGGTTGTTAGAAAGAAAGACACTACCACTGTAGTGGATGCAGTCACAAAGCCGGCTGGTGACAAAACGGCTCAGTTTCTGTTAGAAACCAACTCCAAAGAAGAGACTGTTGGAATGTTGCAGAGATTAGATTTTGATCTTGATATACATGAACAATCACACATTTTCCAAGTTAATGTTCCTCTGTGGCTCATCTCTCACCCGCCTCGTACTGAAATAAGAAGCTGTCAACTCAGTGACAGCAGATGCACCCTCCCTGATTGGACTCCACACCGCTTTAGTCAGCCTAATTAGCCAAAGCCACACTATCAGTGAGGAGATATAAGTGAGGGGTGGAATGAAGAGCTGGATGGGTTTTTGACTGACGTGTCGACAGAAGGGGAGAAAGAACTGCCAGGTCACAGATTCAAGATGAAAATGTACAAAGTCTGAGCTTTTATCCTTTCATACTGTTTGTCAGTTTCTACTGTGAAAATTCTTAATTCCTTATGAACCTTTTATGCAGTTCTTTATGATCCCTCCCCCCTGGAGTTCCAAACAGGAAGTACCTGCTGGCTCCAAGAAGCCAAAATCCCATAGACTTCTATAGAGAAACAAACAGCTGTTGCTCAGTCATTCTATTGGTCAGAATCTTGATCTGATTCCTTTTCTTATCATATTTTTGACTATCCCCTTTTCATTTAAAAATATTTTTTCTTCTTTGCAAGTAATATCAGTTATAAACTGACCAATCAGATGCCTTAATCAAAGTAGTAGTAGTAGTAGTAGTAGTGGTTTTTTAACCCCTACGGCCAATATTTAAAACGTTTGATTGACAGATTTCTAACCAATCACTGCTTACCGTCATCATTTGACTTCAAAAGGGGCGGGGAGCATCTATCACAAAAAAGAAAAAATGATGACTGAGTTTATTTCAGTTGGTTGGGGCTTAAAGAAAGCCCCATTTAATGGGCGACTTCACACTTGCTTAGTTTTAGTTCTCATAAACAGTCAATGGTTCATCCTCATTAAAAGGTATACTCACATAAAATCATGCGTTCTTTGTTATTTTACATGTTCAAAAGGCTTTTGGAGCGGGTGCAGTGTAACACCACCCTTGCTTGACTCACCTCAGCAGAAATTCAATATTCTGCACTGCAGTGCAAGAACTGAAGCAAAGAGACGTGCTGAAAATGGTGAAAGATGTTTTCTCAAGTTCAGAGATTCTTCTTTGCATGGAGCAGGATTCTTCTGCCCGCAGTCCTCTGGCCTCCACGGATTCAAACCCTAAACACCCGCTCCTCTCCTGTGCCACGCTTGGGCCTACTTGAGTTATTTGTAAGGAAAAGGCAGAGTACACTCTGGATGTGGCCACAAACAGGCAAATGTGTGACCTCAATAATTCTGAATACAGCAGTTAACTCAAAATGTGCTTGAACTTTGGGAGTAACTATGACATGCTTGGAGAAAGATCACAGCAGCAGATTGCACCCTAACAACCTCAGGAAAATGCCCGAACATTACAGGATCACAGCTGCTGCCTGAAGGGAGTCCTGCATCTCCTTTGATGCATCTCTGTTACCCTGCTGTCTGCTGCACTCTTCTCCATCATAAACTCCCTTGGAATATAACCATAGAAAGCTGCACAATGCCATCATACTAAACAGTTCATGTGCTATGGAAGTTTTTTTGGAGCATAATAAGAAAAGAAAATCAAAACCAGAAATGCTTTTTCATTTTCAAAATGAAGCTTTCATTTTTTGACTCAAAATTAGAAAGAAAAAGCAAACCGCCAAACGCTTTTTTATTTTCTACTTCTATTTTCTACTTATTCTGTCACTTAATTAAAATGATAATGAAAGTGGTATTTGACATTTCATTTTCAAAAAGTTCTCTGGTAAATGTGTAGCAAAATTCATTTAGAAATATCTAATTAAATCATTAAAATGGATTAACAGAAATGCTTTTTTCATTTTCAAAATTTAACTGCATCAAATGATTAAAAAATAAAATTAAACGTCACTCCTTTATAAAACTTTTTCATTTTCTTCTTCATTATCGCTCATTCTGTGACATAATTAAAGCGAAAATGCAAAGAGGGGATTGCATTTTCGTTTTCACATCCACCCCGCAGAAACTGTAGCAAAACTCAATACCAGTCAGCATTTCCAGGGGGAGGCGGGGCGATGACGTCAGTGCTCACTCGTTGTGGCTACAAGCTCTGCACGTGCCAAGCATATCGGATCAGTGCTGCCGGTCTATTCGTGTTTGTGTGAAGTGAAGTGAAGGGAAGGGTGCTTTGTAACATTCAACGCTCCAGAGGACTTCAGACCTCAGTCCGTCTGACCGTGTCTCCCGGGACAACCGAGTCTCTGAGCAGAAAAGTAGCTTTGAGGCGGCTTTTGAAGGCGGAAGTGCTGCTTCGGGCAGTCCTGAGAAACCATACAATCATGTGAATTTGTTTTTCCAATCGTGTCCATACAAAAAAAAGGATGAAGTTTTTCCCACATATTTACAGCCAAGATGCACATTGTGGCATTGCCCGCAGTAAGGAGTTTAAATGCATCAGAAGCTAAATGTTGTTGTTGACACGTATTAGCCTGATTCTAAACCCTTCTCCTGAATCTTATGATGGTTTTTATTTTATTTTCATCATTACAATAATTATAAATCTGGTTTTAATTTTTTCCCTCTCGGGTTAAAGCAGGACTGCAAGCTTCCAGACTCGGTCAGAGAGAGGGATGGAAAACTGCTGCCCGGCCGTCATGCCTGGAAGCTGAAGCAGAGACTCTCTGGGAGAATCTCTGGGATGAACTCAAACACGGACACATGATTACCATGTAGAACTCTTCCAAATAAATAAACCTGATCTCTCAATAATCTCTGTGTCTTCCATGCATTGGAAGTGAGATATATAGTGACACAGACACCGCTCCATGTAGCGATCGCTAAAAACATTAGCTGGTAGCTCCTCCCACACTCGGCCTGGTGTGTTCATGGAGCTCCAGTACATAGAAGCTTCGCAGAACTCCAACATCCACGCAGTCCGGGAATATATTTTCATGAGAAAATAAGAACTGCCAAACCGACCCTAAAATCACCTAAATTTTACTACTCCCTACTCCCCTAAAGCCATTTTACCCGCAAATTTAGAACCAAAACTGCCCAATCTGGCAACACAGCCGGGAGAGCAAAGAGTGCAGAAGAACAGTGAGTACTGACATAATCGCCCCGCCTCCCCCCTGGAAATGCTCACTGCACACTTTTTGCGGGGTGAATGTGAAAACCCAAATGCAATCCCCTCTTTTCGCATTAATTATGTCACAGAATGAACGAAGTTAAAGACGAAAATGAAAAAGCATTTTAAGAGTGACATTTAATTTTATTTTTGAGTCATTACTACTCATTTTCCAGAGAACTTTTTGAAAATGAAATGTCAGATACCATTTTCTCTGTGATTTTAATTAAGTAACAGAATAAGCGGTGTTGAGGAAGAAAATGAAAAAAGCGGTTTGGTGTTTTGCTTTTTCTTTCTAATTTTGAGTCAAAATTTTTCATTTTGAAAATGAAAAAGCATTTCTGGTTTTGACTTTTATTTTTAACCCTTGTGCTATCCTAGGCACTTTAACATTGGGAGTTGGGTCATCTAGACCCACTAGACAGTGCGCTGAACCTTTTTTCTTCAATGATTTGTGATCTTCACTGGTGTCCATGGATTACATGAAATCTTTCCACCTTTATCCACCTTTGTCATGGTAGGGAGAACACGTCAATGTAAGGGTGGGGTCATCTAAGATAGCACAAGGGTCAATTATGCTACAGAAAAACTTCCATACATGTGCTGCCCCCTCAGTGAAGTTGAAGGCTTTACTTAGCTGTTCAGACACAAATGTCCCGTCACTGACAAATGAATGCAAAAAGAAAACATTCTGAGGATAGATCCATGTTAATGTTATTCTCTTTTTTTAAAATCTTTTCAGCTCTTCCTCTTCCAGCTGCTGAGAGGCTTGTCGTATATCCACCAGAGGTATATCCTCCACCGTGACCTAAAACCACAAAACCTGCTCATCAGTGACACTGGAGAGCTCAAACTGGCAGACTTTGGTGAGCAACAAGCTGCTGCTCTGTTCTGCAGCCACTGTATCTCTATTTGTGTGATTTAGTCGCAGCCACCAGGATTCATCTTCTGTTTGATCTGTGCAGCCACCCCTTCGCTCAACCTTCCTAGTGTTCAGAAAAGCCAAACACAGTCACACTTCTTCTGTTTTGAAGCGGGAGCTGCGGCAAAGGTCGTCTCTGGATATGTTTGCCACAAAAATGCCAACTGTTTTTGAGTCACATATTTTCCTTCCAAGCATAAGGTTGGAAATTAATTCCAAAAATATGTAATCTTGTTGGAACTTGAACTTCAGACCAGTCTGAGGTCCTGTTCACTCTGGAAGAGGTTTTCTTCCAACATATGTATCTCTGCACTTTGCTGCACTCATCTTTCCTTCAATTGTTACCTGTCATCCTGTCCCTGCTGCTGAAAAACACCCCCAAACCATGATGCTGCCACCACCATGTTTCACTGTTGGGATTGTATTGGGCAGATGAGCAGTGTGTGGTTTTCTCCACACATACCGCTTAGAATTTACACCAGAAAGTTCAGTTTTGGTCTCATCAGACCAAAGACCCTATTTTTTCATAGTCTAGGAGTCTGTTGTGTGTTTCCATCAAACTCTACGTAGGATTTCATGTCTTCCACTGAGGAGAGGTTTATTTTGGGCCACTCTGCTATAAACATCTGACTGATGCAAAGATGCAGTGATGTTCACTTTTCTTTTATCTCCAAACTGCATCTGTGGAGCTCAGCCAAAGTGATCTTTGGGTTTTTTGTCCTAACCCCTCTTACTAAGACTTTTTACCACAATTGCTCAGTTTGGCTGGACGGCCCGGTTTTGGAAGAGTTCTGGTCGTCCCAAACTTCTTCCATTTAAGGAATCTGGAGGTCACTGTGCTCTTAGGAACCTGTAGAGCTGCAAAACATTTTTGGAACCTTGTCCAGATCTGTCCCCTTAATGCCACTATTCAGTCTCTGAGCTCCTCGAGCAGCTCTTTCAACCTCCTGATTTTCATTGGTCTTACCATCACTGGGAGCTGGAAGGTGTTCTATAGACAGATGTGTGGATTTCTTAAGCAAGTCCAGTCGGTTTAATTAAACACAGCTGGACTCCAATGAAAAAGTAGAATTATCTCAAGGAGGATCAGAAAAAATGTACAACATTGAGTCAAATATGAGTCAGAGCAAAGGTCTGAAATATTACCATGGGATTGTAAATTTGCAGAAATGTTTTGTTTGTTTTTCTGTTCACTCGGTGTACATGATTGAGGAAACAAAACAGCTTTCATAATTTTTGCAAACGGCTGCAATGAAACAAAGAGTGAAACTTGTTCTCAACTTTAGGTCCAGATCAAATAGACGTCTTTATTTTTATGCTAATAAGTTGTTGGTGCAATCAAGATGGTCTCATAGTTGATGTTTGTCTTGTCCTGTTCTCGAGACTAAGAAACGTTGGCGTGGCACACCTCTGCAAGCAAGACCAGCTTTCTGTTCTGCTATGGAAAGCTAATCGACCACGCTCTGATGTCAAATGTACTCATTTGCCACTGCTGTACTGTGAGAAGGCCCTTCAATAACAGATATACAGTTGTACCAGGAAGATTTAGTCCTGGGTATAGTACTGTCTTAAATACCAGGTAAATGTACTGGAAAAAAATCTAAATGTAAAATAATGAGGCGAGTATTTACAATGAAGAGTACAATAGAAATAATTAACTACATGCAAAAAATTATCCCTTCATTCAATGCTATGAAACTGTGTGTTTGTCTTCTTGTGTGTGTGTCTATGTGTTTGTGTTGAAGTGTATGTGCATGTGTGTGCGTGTGTTGTCCGTCTGTCTGTCCTTTCATTCGTTCACTTTCACCTTGACTTTAGTCTGGTCCCATCATTTGTCTTACCTCTCATGTCTGAATGAACCTCCCCCACATCCATCCATCTTTACTCCACCCTCCTGGGCCCTCCTCCCTCAGCACAGACAGATGGGAGAAGGAGGCAGCAGGGAGCTTCATCAATAATGTAAACCTTGTATGAATGTGGAGTCATTACTGTGAGGGAGAAGAGGAAAACGGCGTGAAAGAAGCAAACGAGCTTCTCTGGACTGTTAATGTGAGGCTGGAACTGCAGCTCTTGAGCAAACACACAGAAGAGCAGGATGGGTCTCCGCCTGCAGGCTGCCAGATGAGGAAAGTGAAAGCTGTTTCAGCATGTGTGTGTGTGTGCGTGTGTGTGTGCGTGTGTGTGTGTGTGTGTGGTAAATTGGGCGGAGGCTGCATGACTCCCTGTGGTCCTTGGCCTTGGCAGCGGGTACTAAGAACCAACAGCTGAGGCCTGTGACTCTGGTTGGGGCTCTGGCTGAGGTAAATGGGGAGGAGGAGTTAGCAGACAGAAAGGACATGGGGGAGGATAAGGACGAGACTTGAACAGCATAGGCTTAAAAATAATACCCTATAGTGCAGGTAAGGACAGGTTATATTTAATGTGTTTCAGGTGAATTAGATGTAAAGATGCAAACAAAACCTTTTTTTTCTCGTTCTGCCTTATATGACTCTGCAGGAGAAGATGTTCTGATCCAGGTTCTGTGGTGGTTTCATTACTGAGCATGACCAGTAAGGGTTTATCATGCCGAATGTCTTCCTAAGCATTTCATGTTCAATACTGAGTTGATGGATGGAGTCACACTGTGACAGCTGATCAAACTCAAACTAAGTTTTTCTTTGAAGAAAAATAAGAGATTTAGGAGGATGTAGGAGCCTCATTGTCTGGGTTTGATAGAAGTGAATGTTGTAATATAAAGGAAAGTCTGTCTCTGTAGTACTTTTTTGCTCTGAATCTATATCTAGGTTCCTGACAAGGTTATTACATTTATAGTAATGCTTTGTTGTGACTTACGTGAATAAATATTCAATGTTTTTAAAGAACCTCGAGCTCTGAACTATCATCTTAGCCTAAACTCAGAATGTTTTCTGTTGTTTGAAGAAAAGTATTCTTTATTGTTGCAAGAATGTAACAACTGAGAACACAGGAATGTTCAGGCACTTCTCATGACTAATCATCCACCAACCGATCATCCACCTATCCACCCATTATCCATCCATCCTCCATCCATTATACATCCATCCACCCATCATCCATCCATCTATCCACCCATAATCCACCCATCCATTTATCCATCTATCCACCCATCATCTATCCATCCATCCATCCATCCATCCATCCATCCATCCATCCATCCATCCATCCATCCATCATCCATCCATTGATCTATCCACCCATCATCCATCTAACCACCTATCATCCATCCATTTATCCATCTATCCACCCATCATCTATCCATCCATCCATCCATCCATCCATCCATCCATCCATCCATCCATCCATCCATCATCCATCCATCCATTGATCTATCCACCCATCATCCATCTATCCACCTATCATCCATCCATCCATCCATCCATCCATCATCCATCCATCCATCCATCCATCCATCCATCCATCCATCCATCCATCCATCCATCCATCCATCCATCCACCCATCATTTGAAGCCTCTGGTGCATGGCTGTACCTGGGATTGTTGTGAAGAGCTGCTTAAATAAAATTAGCAGTTCTTTATATCTCTACACTGGAGTTTAAATCCTTCTGTTTGAAGACTGAAAGTTTTGGGCTAAAATACTAAATGTAGCTTTATTCCTTTTGCCTGACCCATTCACAGAAGGAGGCAAAAATTAGTGTGCCTTTGCAGAAACACCGTGCTGCGTAATTGTGGGGGAGTTGTTTCTGAATCTACAGTCGGTGGTGATGCCTCACCACAGGTGTTTGCACCAATCAAACCAGCTGCCGTGTCCCCAAAAGACATCTGCTTCAGATGCTCTGTGCAGTGTTACTGTAAGCTGTCTGTGTGCAGCAGACACTTTACGTGGACAACCACTGACTGTTTTTTCTTCAACTTTAAACACACAAAGATTCTTCACCGAGAAACGCAGAAAAGCTGACATGGTCAAATAAGCCACCCCAGCCAGAGCTCAGTTTTTCTGCTGCTGGGTGTGAATTTACCCAGATGTTCCTCTCAGGCCCACCGAGGCTCCCCTGACATTTCACTGCAAACATCAACCACATTCTGTAAATGAGGCTTTGAGGAGCCCATATGCTTCAGATCAAGGATGTGAACTAATGAAGGCCAGCTAAGCACAACACGGCGGCTGATCGTTGTTGTTTGTGCTGTAAAGCTGAGTGTTCCGTCAAAGCTGCTTCCACTCAGCACACAGATTCTGCTCGTGGAAGTTCTGAATCCAAACTGCTACAGACTGAAAGTATCATCTTCTCAGACTGCAACACATTCTGTGAAGCATTTTAAAGTCTTTGGTCTGACAAAGAAACTGTTGGTTGGTCCTCTCTGGGTGGGGCTTACTGTCACACCAAAAAACAAAAAGGTGACCTTATCTGCTGCTAAAAGCTGCTGTGTAGTCTGTGAAGGCTTTATAAAGACATCAAAATAAAGTAAGAGCAAAGCCAGACACTAGGTATGTTGTAACTGATGCTAATAAATGATACTTCTTGCCTCCTAAAGCCCCACTGTGATGAAAAAGGTGAATAAGGAGTTGACGCAAAAATACAGTTAGAAAAAGCTTGCAGGTGTGGCGTAAGACCAGTGGTACAAAAAGTGGGTATGCAACATATGCGTCGCATAGGGGCGCCGACCAAAGAGGGCGCCAAACCTGAAGTTAGGAAAATTGTTTATAGTCCGAATTTTTTAATTTCACAGCTGTTTTAGCACATTTATTTACGTAATATTATCAGTAACAGAGCCACATCGTAACTGATTGGGCGCCCCCGCAAGAGCGCGCTGTTGATTGTTTTTATTTGAATTGTGTGATCATCTGGTGACAGGGTTATATGGAAAGGCAAAAGAAAAAACAATCGGGGAATCAAAACAGAAAACGCAAGAGGGACAAAGATGTGGTGTGAATGAAGGTGGTAGCAATGTTAAAAGCAGGC
The DNA here is from genome assembly GCF_053564925.1 of Oryzias latipes. NCBI lineage: Eukaryota > Metazoa > Chordata > Actinopteri > Beloniformes > Adrianichthyidae > Oryzias > Oryzias latipes. Next base: position 11,384,943 of record NC_136252.1, read on the forward strand.
TTGGAACATTCAGGTTAACGCTTGTGCTATTCTATGACCCCACCCTTACATTGACGTGTTCTCCCTACCATGACAAAAGTGGATAAAGGTGGAAAGCACAAGGGTTACAGCTACCAATAAAATGGTCACAGAAGTGTCTTGCAATAGTAAATAAATCTATTCTATTCTATTACACCACTAAGTGATATCCAACACAAATATAATTTTAAATTAAAAATGTTTCTATTTTTGCATATAGTTTAGTCACTGTATTCTTTGAAAATCTTCCTAACAACGTTAATATCATACAGCTGTGAGGATGGAGAGAAGAGAGAAAAAGAATCAGGACTTGTGGTGGACGTTCAGGGCAAAACCAGTTCATACCACGTCAGTCGTTTTGAAGTATTCTTAATTTAAAAAAACATGCATTAGCAAGATGTTTAATTTATTTGGGTGGGGGTGTGGGGGGGCATTTTGTAACCCTTGTGCTATCCTAGGCAATTTATCATTGGGAGTTGGGTCATCTAGACCCACTAGACAGTGCTCTGAACCTTTTTTCTTCAATGATTTGTGATCTTCACTGGTGTCCATGGATTACATGAAATCTTTCCACCTTTATCCACCTTTGTCATGGTAGGGAGAAGACGTCAATGTAAGGGTGGGGTCATCTAAGATAGCACAAGGGTTAATGTGGTCGCATAGCCCTATGAAATTAGGTAGTTGCACCCCTGCGTAAGACCTACTGCTCCCTACTCTGCTCCATTCTGATGCATCCACTGTCAGACAAACATATCCATGAACGTTTTTGTTTTCCTTGAATGAGCTGGAATCTGGATCAAAACTGTGCGGCTGGATAGCTCAGATATTGATCACCATTTTTTTTTGCACTAGTAATGTTACGTGGGGATGAAAGCTGGGAGAGAATGTAAACAAAGAGATGATGGGAAGTGGGGACAGGCATTAGAACTGCGCTCACAACTCAGCGGTGAATTTCTAACGAACTTTTGTCGCTGCAGAAATTATGTCCTGGAAAATGTCTCAGTTTTTTTAATTTTGTCTAGAAACAGCATAATCATAATTTTTTTTAAAACACTGGGGACCCTTTGAAAATAGATCAATAGATGATAGAACTGGAACTTTAAAGGTCATTTTGTTGGATATAATGCCTTTTAAAGTGTCCCTTATCAGTACTTCATGGATGTTGCAGCGGTGTAAACCATCTGACGCAAAGTGGAGGATGGTTGCTTCCACAAAGATGGGCATTATCCCTTACTAACACAATGGTCCAGGTGAATACTTAATTCTGATTGGCTGCAGGGTGTCCATTAAAAAGTAATAATGCACAGTGATAATGGACGTCTAAAAAAGAAAGCCTGAATGTTCGAGGAAGACTTTCCTGCACTTTTTGAATCCTACCGTGTGCCAACAGACCCACCTTTGATGGCTGCCACTATCAGGCTTCTGCAGGGCTTTATGATGAGCTAATTCAGGAGTGGCAGTATGGAAAACATGCAGGACAGTGTGCCCCAAGGACTGTTCCAGATTATTATTGTTGTGTGGGCCTAAACACCAGTTGGTAATGGAAAAACAGAAACTGAAAACAGGTAGATTGATGTTGTTCCACATTTGATCACAACAAGAAGACAGTAGAAAAGATCTCTCTCCTTCAAATGTCTCCATAATGGACATGACAGGATCTCCATCGGACAGTTCACCCCTATGCGCCCTCCATTAATTTCTTATAATGGCCACCTCATCAAGCATTATCTCTTACTTAATGGACACCCTGCAGCCAATCATAGTCGTCTATTAACCTGGACCATGGAATCATTCAGTTTTACTAAACGCACTTCGCTGATCCTTAAAGGGAAGTGGGGTGTTCAGGAAAAGTTTCTGGTTTACCTTGAAATAACCATAATATGTCTACAAGCTTGAAATTTTGAATTCAGTTCAAAAGCTCAAAAGATTTGAAATACGTTGAAATAATAGTCTGGATTTGAATTGTAATTGAATAGGAACAGTGTACAGACACAATAGCTGTGATTTTATTAAAAGAACTGAAACTTGGAGGAGGCGACCAGTCTTACGCTGCAGTATGGCCTTTCAATGCTAAATGGCTTTTTCATGTAACCCCTGTGCTATCCTAGGCACTTTACCATTGGGAGTTGGGTCATCTAGACCCACTAGACAGTGCTCTGAACCTTTTTTCTTCAATGATTTGTGAACCTCACTGGTTTCCATGGATTACATGAAATCTTTCCACCTTTATCCACCTTTGTCATGGTAGGGAGAACACGCCAATGTAAGGGTGGGGTCATCTAAGATAGCACAAGGGTTAAAAAAGGATATCATGAACGTGGACATAAAAAATAATTCGCAAGCTGATTAACTCATCAGCTTTAATGCTGCATGTGTGAGTTTCTTTTTTCACCCATCTCACTGCACCTAAGAGTCAGAATCACTGAGGACAGTTTTAACTATGGCAAGAAAGCAAACAGCAGACCAGCATTGTTATGGCCCAAATACTTCAGGCCTCGTGAGAGCAAAGCTGAGCTGTGTCTGCTAAAAGGCTTCCTGCGTTCCCATTAAAACACTGAACGATCGCCAAATGCAGACACGTCTGCAGCCAAGATGGAACACAGGCACCAGCCGGGACTTCAATCCCGGATGGACCTTCAGACCTGCAACTCTTCACGCTGAGTCGTTGTCTGTGGAACTGGTTCCGATCCCTATCTTCCCGAGTTTTGCCAGTGTCTGCCAGTGTTACTGTTGAAGGGATGATGTGGCCCACTGACACGCTGGCTTCACTGCAAGTGGCAGACCACAAAGGAATATGAGTAAAAACTTCTTGGTGATACAGAAAGATGTGTAAGAAAAAGTAAAAAAGTCCATATGGACCAAATGCAAAAGAATCTCCGACACTGAACACAGTAAAAATAATCTTACTGATCTCACCGTGATGTTTTTTTTTTAAAGCAAACTGAGCGCAGAAGAGCAGGAAATCTTTAACACATCATAGTTTTGTTTTAGCTTTGCCAGGTACAAAGACTGCCATCATCAGTTCACTCTAAGGCCCGTCTTAAGAACATGTACTGTACATCCTCCCAGAGGTGACAGAGCAAGGGCACAGGGGTTGTCCATAAACTGCCTTTAAAATCCATTGAGTTTCTGGTGAATAATCATGCCTGGACTGCCTGGTGAGGGTGGGGGGCAGCAGGCGCAGTCTTTGACTTGTTTCTTGTTAAATTTGTCTTTTAAACCTGCAGCCCTCTTTTCTGAGCATGTGTGGGACCGTGCAGTGCCATTACCTGCTGACTTTCCTTCCTGCTGTAAATCTGAACAGGATGGCAGGTCAGCTGGAGATCCACAGAGGACGGGGGTGGGGGGGGGGTGTTCAAGGTCTGTTTGTGCACAAATCCAAAGGTCAGACCTTTGAAGCTGCCTCCTCTGCAGAAACACTCCTGAGGTGTTGACCCTTTTTCTATCACAACACTTTAGATTTGCCATGGAAAGCATAAAGGAGTATAAGTTACAGTCTGTTTTATCCAAGTTTGTCATACATCTGCACAAACGCCAAAGCAAACAAGTGTCATTTTGTCTCTCTTAATCAGTTCTCCCTCTCCGCATCACAAAGAACATTGTTAGTGATTGATGTTGAAGGTGTCGAGGTTCTCTCTGGGATCATGGTAGATTTTTTGGGGACCAATGCAGAGAAGCACATGGAAATGGTTTGAGAGGTGGAACAGTGACGATGTTGGTAAAAGGATGCTGAGGTTGGAGCTACCAGGAAATGGAGGAAGACCAAAGAGGAGGTTTATGGATGTAGAGCAGGAGGACATGAGGGTGGATGGTGTGAATGAGGATGATGCATTGAGTTAGTTTGAGAAGAACAACTCACCTGAAGGGAAATGCATTTCTAAAATTTAAATAACAACAAGCAAGAAGATAGAAAAAAAACACATAATGCCCATCTACACCTCAGGGTCCTCAAGGCCTCATACTTTAAAATCATATCTGATAGATATGACGGACCATAAAAACATTTATAAACCAATAAAATAACATTAAAATCAACCCTGAATAACACAGGGAGCCTATGCAGGGATTTTAAAATGGTTGTAATGTGTCTCCACCCTCTGGTCCTCGTCACGCATGCGACTGAGTTCTGAAATAGTTGAAGGTTTGATATCCTTCTTCTGGGAAGACCAGAGAGCAGGGCGTTTCAGTAATCTAATCAGCTGGAAATAAAGGCATGCATTAGCACCTCTGTGCTGGTTATATTTTTGTGGAATAGAATTCATCTTAGAATTGAAAATAATGCCCAGGTTTCTCACACATTGAGAAGTTTGATCATTTTTTAGATTAGAAAAAACAATCTCTCTCTTGTCTTCAGAACCAACAACTAAAACTTCTTTTTTGAAGTGGTTAAACTGTGAGACGTTCTCTGCCAGCCATGACTTAATGTCTGAAATGCAGTTTAGCAGATGGTTTACTGACTCTTTTGCATTAGGAGACTCAGCAATCATTGAAACTACCAGATCAATGTGAGGTCATAAAAAAGGCAAATGCATGTTTCTATGTGTAGTAATTGACAGTAAAACTGCTGTTTTTATTGATTTCACCTTGAAGAAACGACGTGTCACAAAGACTGAGCAGCAAAAAAGACAAACAAAAACTCAGGATTAATGCTATCATTTAACTTTATACCAAACAGCAGATAAACAATAAGAAAATGATTTTTTTAGAGAAAGGGTAGACATCCACCCCCCAGCCCCCACTGAGACGAAGCAGTGTGGAAGCATGAGGGGCTACAGGCGCTCACCCAGAGGTCTGAGATGCTGTGGGGACGTGTGGAAATTGCAATGTTCAGCTGTGATTATTGTCGGCTGAAACGTCTTCAAGTTGTGGGTGTTCTGACACATGGAAATGTTAAATACCTTCCTTCCTCGTCTCATTTATCCTCCCCCTAATACAGAGGACTCTCTGCAGGGCAGGAAGTCACTTTTTTAACCAAGCTAAATGCTTTAATTAAGCCCTCTAACCACTGGGGAAGAGACAAAGCGGTAATGCCGTCAGCCTCATTAAAGCTCCCTGCATCTGCACTCTGCTCTACCATTAGTCATGAGCTGTTTTTTGTTTTGGTTTTTTTGCAAGGAGATTAGAAGAGTTAGCATTTGAGCAACATTTCTAAAACCTTGGTTGATTTTAGGATGAGTTTTAATACGTTTTGTCAGTGCACTGCAAAAAAACATTTTTCCAACAAAAAATCATAGATAATTATTTTACCATGTACCATAAACAAAATATCACATAAACAAATAAATAATAAAAGGTTGACTCCATCCTAACATCAGCATTCCGGGGCTTTACACCAAGTCGGGTGCTCGACCTATGATCAGAAGATTGCAGGTTCAATTCCTGCATTGCCCACCCAAATGTCAAAGTGTCTTTAGGCAAGACACTCCACCCCACCTTGCCTCTTGTGGAAGGCTGGCACCAGTGTTCGGCAGTCATCCGCCATCAGTGTGTGAAAGTGTGTGTTAATGGGACTGTGACTATAAAGCGCTTTGGACTGTCGAAGAAGGTAGAAAAGTGCTAAATAAGTATTTACCATTTGATGACTTTTCTACAACAATAAGACTGTGACTAGCTTCTTCTCTCCAGCTTAGCTTTCTTCGGCCAATTCCAAAACTTATCATCCCACCACAAAGTAAGATCAAGCTTTTTGAAATGTATTCACTCACAATAAAGTATGTTTAATTCCATTGTGGATTCTGGGATTAACTTCATGCACATGGCTGAAACTACTTAGTGCTAAACAAAGCTTGTCCACCTGAAAGCATATACCAGGAGAGGGCATGCAGTCTGTTATCATACCGACCCGCAGATGGTCTTTGTATCTTTCCCAAATCCGTGTTCGGGTTGAACTCTTGGCTTTTAGCTCCAATTCCCTTCTCCCAGTGTCAATTTTTTCATGTCTAGGCCTTCAAAACCCCCACCCCTTTTTCATCCCTGAGATAAATGTCTCTATTAATATTTCATGAATCTACCTCTCAAATAACCAAGTCTAATCCCTGGAGGCTTTTCTGACTACAGATCTGTCTTCCATTTAATTAGGTTGTGGCCAACCAAGTTGAGCGTCACTCTCAGGGTTGTAGTGACACAAAAGGTTCCAGCCGTTCTTACAGCACAGATGAAACCATGGTCTTTGCCAAAAATCACCCACTCATGTCAGATAATCAAGCCTCCCTCTGACCTTTGGAAGCTGGATTTGGTAAGGATGATCACAAGATCCTCAATTTTTGTGAGGGGAAAACACACAAGTGAGCTCATTGAAAGTTATTTTGACTGGTTTGGTCTTTCCTTGGGTGGTATTGCTGAATCTATGGCGCAGAGAGACACTAAGGTCGAATCTGAATTCTTCCCCTACCCTTCCGGCTTCTTCCTACCCCCTATATCTAGCCCTCCAAACGGAGAGTTATGGAAAAAAAGTGTATTTGAATTTGGATGTTACTCCCACTCCATGATGTCATCAATAGTCGTGGGTCAGCTACGTTAGCACGGAGCTGCTAGACCTCGAAAATACATAAAAACATCAGTTTAAGACTTTAAAAAGATCACTTAAGGCTCGTTGGTCCACCTCCTGAAAATGAAACATACCATTGTCTTGTGTGTAGTAAGTGTATCTTGAAGTATTTGTAAAGCAAATAAAAGTTGCACACACCTATGACGTATGAGTTATGCTGGGTTTAGGTTCCCCTAAGCTACACCAGTCATTAGTGAGGCTGGTGAACTGGCTCCTGACTGACTGTGTGCAAATGCTGCACGCACATGTGTGCAGGTGACACGTAACCAAAACGTAAAAACACCCTCACAAACTACACTCTGATTATCTCATTTACCCATTTCTAACAGTCAGGCTGCAGCAAGGGGGGCACGCATATTATTTTAACAATACTAATGAGCTCCTCGCAAAGTGCACAGGATTTTTGGGAGGGATGTAAAAAAATGGAGAGTCTTCAGAACACGGCTGCGTCTCACCAACTTCCTCCTTACTTACTCCTACATGTTAAGTGTTCACTACGACGTGTCGCCCACAGCATGCCTGTAGCAACAAAAATGTGCATGAACATCTTCTCTCTACGGGGTTAGCTGGCTTATGTTCTACGATCTTGATATTTCGCCCAGGCCACCAGCAGATTTGCCCATTTCTCACCTGCAGACAGCCCGTATCCACCTAAGGGCAGTTGTGACCAAAGCAGGAGCTTCACCCGTCCTCTGTTACAGTAATTTTCTTTTCTGGCCAATATGTTTACCAGACAAGTTTAGATACAAACATTGGGGTAAAATTGTCCCCCCAGATGTCACTTGAGTTTCATCTTTATACCTCAGCAAAACAGCCGTCTATCATTCAAGAAATATTTCTCATCTCTGCTCCTCATTTTGTTTCAGGGGCACTGAGAAAACTTTGTCTTCAACTATTCTAACTACCCTCTTGTTGAGTCACCTGCCTGAGCATAAAGTCTGCAGTACATCCAGAACAGCACTATCAAGATTTTATAGTGGAGACTCAGACAAAAACATGCCACCTGGACTCGTTAGTCTCTCCACTGGCTCCCTGAGTTGCAGATGTTCCAATGTTTAACCCGTTATTGTCTTCATGGTCATGATACAGAGCATCTGAAAGGCCTCAACCCATCCCACACACCACCACATGATTCAGATCCGCAGACTCTTATTGCTTCCTCCCACTTAGGACAAAATTACGGTCCATGGATGTGAAGAAACTGGATTTTCTAGAAAGGACTGTAAAATAGGAATATTTTTAGGTTCGTACCCGTCAGTTTCTTACACACAGAAATAATGAATAAGGACTCAGAGACAGTTACTTAGCTTTTGTGGAGGTTTTACTTCGCACAAACACGAAGGGGACAGACATGAACATGGTACATTCAAAGTCCGAACCAACGAGCTCAGGGATGGGCTTTGGTATAAAAACCCTGCATTTGCATATTCAGAAGATCGTCCGATGGGCCTCGTGTGAAAAACATGCCCACAGGTTACTGGTGGAGAGAACCTCCAAGGCTAAAGTGAAGATAACTCTGAGGCCTGCTCAGCAGAAAACATGCACAGAAAAGAGGGAGTATGAGAAGAAACTGTTAGAACAATAGTTTGGCTGTGCTTTCTTCAAATGTAATATAATTTTGAGATGACAATACATGCTCAGTGAATTAAGTTTAAACCATTAGTGTAATAAAAGTTAAAGGCAGTTTCTAACTATTCTTCACAATGGAAGACAGAGAATTCTCTGTGGCAGCTCCTCTGCTGCAGAATGCATTTTCTGATTCCACCAAGAAGTCTTCAGACATTTCAGAAAGCAATCAGATGTTGGTTTGGAGGCATTTACTTAGATGTGTTCTTGTTATGATCCTGGATCACTCGCTGCTTGCATCACCTTCAGGTAATCAGTGTCATGCTGCCTGTCTGTGTAGGCAGGTCACTGTCAGAAGATCATCTCCCTCGATGAGGGTCTGTCTGTTGTGGCTTCTGAATTATGACCACGCTGCCCTCTTGTCCATGGCCGGCCTCTTGACTGTACTGCCTTGGATCTGTTGGTTATCAGGGCTTCTGAAGGTTCTTGCTCAGATGCTTAAGCATATTGGATGTTTTTATTGATTTTTCCTGGACATAAAGACAAAGTTGATCAAAACTATTTTAATTTGTTTCCAATATTGTTCAATTAAATTCAGTTGCGCCATCCCTGAGCAGTGTGCTGCTCTTTGGTCAACTATCAGTTCACATCGGACAGTTATTTTTTTTAACCATGGTCAAAATGTATAGTTCTTTACAAATTGATGTATTTTTAATGATAAATTCTAGGTTAAAAACATCTGCTGTGCATTTTTCTCTTTGCAAGAATTTTCAGCCTCTCTTTGTTTGTGTTCACAGCTGTTGCTGCCACTCTCTGGCTCTTTTTCAGATTTGCTTTGTTTGTGTAAGGTCATTTCATGCTATCTGACTCAGATTTTTTTTCTCTTGCAGGCCTGGCCAGAGCCAAGTCAGTCCCCAGCCATACTTACTCCAACGAGGTGGTGACCCTATGGTATCGGCCTCCAGATGTCCTGCTGGGCTCTACAGACTACTCCACCTGCCTTGACATGTGGTGAGTGCTGGTAGCCTCTGACCTGCGTGTTTACCGCAGCCTATATTCATGGATCTGCTGGAACTGTAAAGGAATTAATTATGGTTGAAAAGAAACTAAACAATCTGTCTGCGAACTGCAAATAGTACCCCACTTCTTTTGTCTCCATCGGGTCTAACCTTGGGAGAGACAAGAAAATGTATTCACTTACTTACAAATCCACCAAAAAGAACACATTCTTACCAACTGAGTATAGCGCCCCCTGTCCACCAAGGTAAATAAGAGTTCAGACTGGTGCACCTATCTAACATACTTTTCTTAAGAACCGTGGAAACTCACTGATGGACAGCAGTGTGTGAGAAAGCTCCTCATATTCAAGAATTCTGTTTTTTAACAAAGCACTTGTGTGGTTGAAGAACCCTCATGCTTGATCTTTGTTTTCATTCCTACTCCAATGAGATCTTGACGATTCCTGAGTGTGTCTGCTCCTCTGTTTCTTTTTCTGTTTTTGTTTGTTTTCAGTGTAAATTTAGTTTACATTTTTGTCTTCCTCATTCTTCCGTGATGGACAAAAAAGGTTAATTTACTTTGACAAAAACAGCTTTAATTCAAAGAGGAAGAGAAAACAAGTTATAAACTCAAAAAGAAAAATCTGAACCACACACACCAGCAACCACAGTAAACAGAGACCAAATGTCATGGTTTGGGTTTCTTTTGTCTTGGTTTTTGATTTATTTCTTGTTCTGTCATGTTTGGTTCTGTTTCCTGTTTTATTTTGAAAGGTGTTCTGTTTGGTCATGTTCCTGAGTTTTACTTCCTGGTCCCTATCTGTCCTGATCTTGTTCACCTGTGTCTTGTCTGCCCTGCCTGTATTTAAGTCTCGTCTCTCCCTTCCTCTTGTGCTGGTCCATTAGCGTCTCTACCGTCTTTAACGTCTTCATGCCTCTTCGTCCCAGACTGTCTTTTCCATGTTTCATGCCACGCCACAGTGAGTTTTGTTTTGTGATCCTGCTCTGCAGCGCCTTTTGTTTTGCATTAAACCTCCTTGCCCTTGAACCGTGTGCCTCCGCCTCTGCATTTGGGTCCTTACCTGCAGTACCAAGAACAGCGTTTATTCTGCAGAATTCTGGAGCCTCACTTTGCCTTTCAAAGCATCATGGGCAGGCATCATGGGAGTTCAAGTCATCCGTTTTCTGAATTATAAACTGTAACACATTAAAGCACATAATCTTTTCCTGAGCAAGGAGCTATTTTTAAGACCTGTAATATCACAGTAACATTAAAATTAATTCTGTTAGATGGCTTTACCTCTGTAGATAAATGATGTGTCCTATTCCTCCCGAGGGAGCTTGTATTGGTGTCCACTACATATGATCTTGGGTTATTAGCAGAATCAATTGTCTGTAGTAATCTATAAGCTTCCTGTCCGGAAGGAAGCTCTGAGACAGATCTTAGAGGGATGTCTGTGGTTGTCGTAGTGTATATTTTACATTCGTTTACACACTTGGGATCCAGTTTGGATGATGCTTGTGGTTGAAAGGTACATTGATTTCTCCCTTTTGTAAGTTGAATAAAAGGGAACTCAGGCTCCAGTGAAGTAAATCTAAAAGCCAGCAATCCTCTACTGTGATTATTTTTCTTTTATTTGAGAAATCTTTGATGGTCCTAACTACACGTTTCACCAGCTTCACCATTGGCTAATGTGGACTGGCTTGCCTTTGCAATCTGTTGGAGCAGCTGTCTTGAAAATTAACCCATAAGAACCCATGGTGACATTTAGTGGAACTTGATGGGAACAGAAAAATATTAGAAATGTGGTGTGTGGTCCATTTGGTTTATGGTATATTCCATATAATTTTATTTATAAGGAAAAGGGGCCATTATCAGATACAACAGTCTTAATATACCCAGAGAAATAGTCTATGATCAGACGGTGCAGTTTTCCTAACCACAACAACAGGTCCATACCAATCTTCTGCCAAGGATGGTCTGGTACTAGAGTAGGAAACAGTGGTTCACAGTAGCCTGCATTTTTAAAAAGTCCCATCTGTTCACCGTTTGACTGTCTGTGTTTAAATACCAGGCCACCTTACCAACTTTTTATTTCTGGCCTTGTACCTTAAACTCCCTAGATGCCCTTCATGTAGACGTTTTAAGATATACGGTCTCAGAGGTGGTAGTATCACGAGTCTTTCTCCTTTCATGAGCAAAACCTTCAGCAAGTATGCGCTTTGCTGTCAGTATGGTATCCAGTCTAAATTTCTCTGGTTGACCTTTAAACCATTTTGCGATTACTTTTTTTGAACCCTTGCTATTTTCTGTGGCAACTTGATGTCCCCTAGTCGTATTCATATGTTGGTGGGAGGGAGGGTACAGCATGGTCTAGAAAAACCTGCACCTCTTCCTCCTATTGAAAATCTTTGGCCATAACCTGCTGACTCTGGAAAGAGCATCATCTATTACTAGGCTCTTTACTGGAGCATGAACAATACTGAACAAAGAGAGTAACAGCCTCAGATGAAATCTCCAGATCTGTGGTGAAAGATCGTCCAAGCCAGAGGTTCTCAAAGAGGAACAATGGGCTTATGATCTGTCAATAGTGTGAATAAAAGACCCATAAGATATAAAGAAAGTTTCTCACACACCCTAATAACTTTTTCTGTAACTAGCACAAAGTGCTTATCAATTTCTGTAGGTCTTCTTTAGAGTTATGTCACCAGTCACCATGAACCATCTGCCTGTTTCTGTGCAAGAACAGGTGTGATACTGTGTGGTGATGCATCTGCAGCAACTTCTGAATCTGCTTTGTTAAGATATTGGCCAAGCATCTCTGGAGGACGTAGCATCTCTTTTAGTCTATGAAAATATTTTCAGAGATGTGGTTATAAATTTACCAATGGAGTATACCATCCCGGTGAGAGGCGGCATGTCTTCCAGGTAGGTTGTGGCAACTGATTGATTACTTAGACTCAATTGGCTTGAACTTTGTGGGCCCCAAAAAGGATTTCTGACTTTGCAAACTCACATATGCTCAAAGCAGTGTGTTTTTTGGGTTTTTGATGCTCACTGTCTCTTTTAGCATAGTCCCAGACCCTCAGTGACACAGAATTAACTACTGTAAAAGAATAACCCACAATACGATGTCCACGCATGAAGACAGCAGGTCTTAGGTTAAGCTTTGTAAAAGCTCTCAGGAAGTAACTGAACATCTTAACCCCATTGTCCAGTATAAAACCACGATATTCCCCATTTAATTGGACCTTCTCCACCTACAGTTAAGTCTTCTGTGAGCCTATATCATCTAGTAACACACATTCTTCACTGTTTCTTTCAGCCTGATCTTTTCTGACCTCACATAACCCCACAGCATCACCTGAATGACAAACTGTAGCAAAATGCCTTTTTTCTTTTTTTTTCTTTTTTGTATTGAACGTCCCTCCCTTGGCAGTCTTTCCATGTTTTCAGCACACTTTTTCGTGTGGTTTATCTATTTTTTGTCCTCTTTTTGCCTATTCCCTGGGCAGTTTCTACTTTTTTTGTTGTTTGATATTTTTTTCCCAGAGGCCGAGCTAGACAGAAATCTTTGTTACGTCTTCACTGTTTCACTCTGTCTGACTTTTTGTGAAGCTTTTGTGAGCGTTAACAGTCCAAATGTGGCTGTTCTGACAGCTTTTTGTCTCTTATTCCATCTGTCCTCCTGTCTCTCATGAGTTCCTCTTTTAAAACTCCCAAACCACAATTTTCTACTAATTTGTGTGCAGCTGTGATGAATGTTTCTGCACTCTCTCCAGTTTGTTGACAACTAGAATTGAAGTATGTCTTTTAAAGATCACGTTCGGATTTCCTACAAAGACCTTTTTAAATTCTGTTTCAACAGCTCATTTTAAAGTGTTGCAGTTGCAACCCAATACCTCTAAAATCATCGGATCCACTTTGGCCGTTCTACACGACATGAAAAGTCAATCACCTCTGGCAGAGTTTGAAGTCCATAACTTGCTGTCATTACATTTCTCATTTCTTTATGTTCAAGATCAGAACTTTTGAATGAATTGTCTCTGCACCTCTGCCTCTGCAGACATGTGCGTAGTTTGTCATTTCCTAGCAGCGCACAGAGACCTGTCGTAGTGCGCTTTTGTTTTTTTACAGAGTGTGTGGAGGACAGCCTTTTTCCAGCAAAACGTGGAAGCTGCACTCTACATGACAATGTGCAAAGCATTGTGGGGACACGTGCATCATGGGAATGTTAGTCCTACTGCTACACAAACCCTCGTAAAATCATTAAAACGAACCTCAGGTGTGGGACACACCTGGGACAAAACAGAAGGATTCCTGTCTTGAAACCTGGCAGACCCTCCTCCTCTAAACCTTCCTTTATGCCCTTCGTTTCCTTCTGGAGCATTCTTCATAGGAAAACAGGTCAAACATGGAAAAGCAGCTAGACCGGTGTGGGTGGACTTGGTCTGTCACCCAAGTGTCTGCAGCTGTCTCTGCATTCCCAGCGGCCCGCTCCATACTGTTAAAGGGCAGAGCTGTTGTGGGACTGATTGGGAGAGGAACGCTATGTGTCTCTGGGACATTTTCTGAAGCTCAGATCTGCAGGGTGTCGTTCCGTTCCAGTGGGGACCCTCATGAACTCTGTTCACTTACAGCTCAGTCGTCCATGAAGAAGCATCTTTTGCAGAGCCAAGAGGTCTAGTGGATCTGTCTTTCTGTCATAAGTGACCCCCCTCTCCCTTTTTCCTGTCACAGCAGTCTGCAGGCATGCTGTGGAGTGTTTACCTTGAATGTGCAGCACTGCAAAACATCTCTTGTTTAAAATTGTACTTTATTGCTCTCAAACCCAAAAATTCTTCTTCATCACCAGCTGATGTACAGCACTTTGGGCCTCCTTGGCTGCTGGTGGAAGGTGCTTTATAAATAAATGAATGATGATGATGTGTAGACACTATTTTTCAGGCTAAACTGTATAAATTAGAGCAGCCACACTCTCTGCCCTGTCACACAGACATCTGCATGCAGGTCTGCGCTCCATCATCCCAGGAGACTGCACTGGCAGCTTCACGATGACCTCCACAACATGAACACTGCCTCTTCAGTGAACACAGAAGATAAATAAGTCTGTCTCCACCCCTTCTACCCACTCCTCACTCAGTGTGTTTGCAGATCTCCATAGAGGTCATTTACACAGAAACAATACTGCTCTGGGTTCAGACAGCAGGTTATGGCCAAGCAAAACGTCTTCATCATCCTATTTTTCACTGCTGCAAAGACGATGGATGTAGAGATACCAGATCGGAACATCCCATCTGGTTATCTGATGTTGAAGTCGACAAGCTCCTCTCACAGCACCGGCCGACTCTGTCCGATGTCAGCACTCCCTCTTTTCTGCTTTAATGTAAAACATTTTAATATTGTGAAAAGGTCCAGTATTCTTGGAAGAATCATGACATGTTTTAGAAAAGTAGATTATCATGAAAAAGGGAGCCCATAAAGCAAAAATGTTCATGCACAAAATCTGTATGACAGCCATGTCATACAAATTTTTCTTTAGCCAGGACAGGTACTGTATGGGTGATTTGGTTCAGACTAGTACCAAATCGCACCGTGCTGCTATACTGTAATTGCAGTGCTGCCAGACCTTTGCGCCTCACCCGTTGCTCAAATCGCATCACTGGACCTCAGATCGCATCTGTACCATTGACTTAACAGTGAGATTGGCAGCCTTTACCACGCGAATCGGGTTCAGAGTGAGCGCAGTTTAACCATAAAGTGCAATCCTAAACTTAACCCTTCGTCTGAGTCCTTGTGGCCGTATTTGAAAAATGATGTGTGAATAGACACTTACTTTATGGCATTTGCTGTAACATAATTCAACCATTTTCACTGTTTCTGAGACTGTTTTTGATCCCCTCCCCTGCCCCCCCACCCCCCCGTTTCATGCTCTTCAGTCATGCAAGACACAGCTCAGAAAGGGGGAGTCGAGGGGGGAGCTGCTCAGCTCAGCTTCAATGGCCACGCCCATGTAGAGGAGATTTTGGAAGCAGAGGCTTCAGATAAACGTGAAAAATGGCTTCTTAAGACATTAAGTTGTAGGATTTCAGTTAGAAACCTTTTAATCATAATAAAAAAAATATCTGGGAATGTTTTTATTTTAAAAAAAATAGTCATAGAGGGACTTTAATGAAAATTAAAGACGTATTTCTTTATGTTTATTTGACTCCTATTCAAAATTTGCAGTTGCTTTTACACAAACAGGAAATAAAAATTAATATTGAAAAGTATCACAACTTTCACGCAACTTTCAAGAAAAACTGCTGCAACTTCAAGCTTTTTGTGCCGCAACTATTACAGAAAATGCCGGCAAGATCCTGGAGGGACTCATTCATCGTTAGAGTTCATGTTTTTATATTTTTGATTGAAAAATTGAAGTCCCAAAGTCTGGAAAAAAAGCGTGTACAGGCTTAGATTTCATTGCTTCAGGTCCGGTGTGAACTTTCTCGGGTCAGTGATGGTTTGTGGGGCCAAGTCATCTTCTGGTGTTGGTCCACTGGGTTTTCTGAAGTCTACAGTCGGTGCAGAGATCTACCAGGAAATTCTACAGCACTTCATAAATCCACCGTCAAACACAAAATACCTTTCCCAACAATTCTGAGTTGTTTAAATCGGTTTTGTCTTTTTGCTCCATGCTTTCTGCCGCTGCCCATTTCTTTAAATAGTTGAAAAGACATTAAAGTGCAGAAATCTTTGTCAGACTACTAAAGACCTCAGGCTGCTTAGCTTCTGTAGCACAACAACCTCACCTTCACAACATTTTCCTGAATAATGCAGTGATATTTGCAAGACATAAAAATGAAACGTATTCCAAAATATTTGGAAATATAACTGATTAGTTTCCCTATGAGATTATAAGTCCAGAATACAGACAGGCTCAGACATTCATGAATTTATTCATTCAGACATTAAACTCTCCTCATCCTTGGGTGGTCTGTTTTTCTGCAGTCAGGTGGGGGTTAACATTTTGCCATTTTATCCCAAAAAATTATCCTCATCTCCCAATCAACAATAACAATGATCATACAGTTTAAGAAAGCCTTCAGCCCAGTCTGTCAGTCAAAATGATTGAATCAGTCCACCAAAGCAGTTTGGAAAGACATAGTAAAAGCCGGTTTTCTGGTGAATGAAAAACCTTTTTTTCCATGTTTTCTAAAAGATGTTTCCGAAATGCTGAGCAGGTGTGTCATTCTGTCTCTCAGGGGAGTGGGCTGCATCTTCATTGAGATGATCCAAGGCGTGGCGGCCTTTCCCGGGATGAAGGACATTCAGGACCAGCTGGAGCGGATTTTCTTGGTGAGTTGCTAATGTTAGCTGTTTCTTGTGGGATCTTGATAGAAGTTTTGTCTGAATTTCTTGCTTTGAATTAATAGCATTTAAACTGTTGGATGTTGGGGAGGCTTCTGGTCTCACACATACCTCAGACCTTTGTGCTGACACTCAGAATGGCTATCAGTGTGTGTTTCCTGTTCTGCCTTGCATCTATTTGGGGTATTTCCAGTTTTTGCAGTTGCTTGCTGAGCTGTGCTCTTGTGGATGCTACAGGCTGTGGTTTTAGCCATTCTGACCAGGGCTGGAGTGTTATCAAGACCACTAACAGGCCTGACAGTGACATCATAGGTGGATCGGTTTGAAACATGGAGAACAGAGAGAGATAGAGTAGAGAATTTCCCTCTTGAGTATTCTTCATCTCTCTTTAAATAAACCCAAGCAGCAGCAGCCCTACTATTTCATTTGTTGTCATTGTTGTAATGTTACGCAACAAAAAAATAACAAGGAAGGCATCCATTTTGGCTGGACTCTGGAGTGTTGTTGTGTCTAGCGGCATGAAGAGTGAAACGGTATGATGGACATGACATTACACACACAAACACATCTGAATGAGGGACACAGATGATGCCTCAAACCATGGACACCACTGTGAACAAGCTGAACTGGAGCTAAACCCCCCCCCCATGTTCACAGGTCTCTTCTGAGTCAAGCCAAATGTCGTTATTGACCTGGAGCTTCAGTTAAGACAGGGGTCGGCAACCTGTACAACCAGAAAGAGCCATTTGGATCAGTTTCCCACAGAAATGAAAGCACAGGGAGCCGCAGCACTAGGGATGTTAGAAAAAAATCGTTTCGCTGATATATCGCGATAGTTCATTTCGGGATACTTGTATTGTTTTAAAATTTTTAAGTACTTATTTTAATTATTTATGAGCGTGATGTTTCCTTTAATCTCATGCCTATTTTACACAACCTTCAATAGACTTTTCCGTCTCTCAAACACTCAGAGGTGTTGGATGAGTGAGATGATGGAAATAAATTCACTTTGATGCAGACTCGTTTTTCTTTTTCTTTCTTTAAATCCAGTAAACCCGATAAAGTATAGTAATGTTTTGGATGAGAACTATTTTTTTATTAGGAAGCAGCTGTTAGTTTGTTGCGGGGCTGGAATCATAAGAGGTGAGTCTAAGCCCCGCCCCCGCCTCTCTACCTGTTCACATCCTCTGCAGCTCCAAGTTGTTTCCCCCTTGTGCAACCCCCCCCCCCCCCCCCCCCCCTCCAGCGGGTTCTACACAGACAGCGCAACATATGGTCATCATAGCAGACAGGTGACAGGATAGTAGGGGCGCTCTAGCGCAAATTTAATTAATTTTACGCAGAAATGAGTGGTTATAGTTTAGGGAAAAGTGTGTGTGGGGGGGGGGGGGAGTAGTAGTTAGCATTAATATTTGAAATGAGAGACGTCTCATGAATTTTTCAGAATACGATCTGCTGTCCCGTCACCCATAATTAATTTCAATGATATGACAGAAACAGACAGAACAGAACAGGGAAGACGAGATGGATTTGTATTCATAGAACTCTGGTGGCAGTGATGACAGAATGATAATGAAACTGACTGAAGGAGGAAAACATTTAATATGGAGAGAATTCTCTGCTGTTGAGCCTCCGGGCCAAAGCTCCGAGATCCGAGAACTGGGAGCATTTGGGGGGTGGGAAGGTGAGGGGGGGTGGATTGGAGAGAGGTGGAAGATGCCCTGTAGGCAGGGGGTCCCTCTAAAAGCCAGTAGAAGGAGGGGGAAAATGATTCTCATTGATTTTCTTTTAACCCTTGTGCTATCCTAGGCACTTTAACATTGGGAGTTGGGTCATCTAGACCCACTAGACAGTGCTCTGAACCTTTTTTCTTCAATGATTTGTGATCTTCACTGGTGTCCATGGATTACATGAAATCTTTCCACCTTTATCCAGCTTTGTCATGGTAGGGAGAAGACGTCAATGTAAGGGTGGGGTCATCTGGACCCCATAGGATAGCACAAGGGTCAAGCCAAAGAGTGGCTGGGGGCTTCTATAGGAGATCAAGATCTGTAGAAAAAGGGGAAAAGTCCCCCCCCAAAAAAGGGGGGTTCCATGTCTCACACTATCAGCAGACAAGATCTGCTTCTGTGAAGACAAAGTCAAGGAAGGATCTGAACTTGTGTTTTATGGTCATACTCCGGGGTTCAGACTTGTCCAGAATAAGAATATCAAGGCTGCATGGTGGTGTAGAGGTCGGAACTCTCACCTAATAGAGATTAAATCTGGTTCAACCATCTGGGTCCCTCCTGTGTAGACTTTGCATGTTCTCCTCGTGCATGTGTGGCTTTTCCTTGAAAACTTTTATGCTTCATAGGTTGATTTGGAAAATGCCCCTGGGACTTCAATGTCCCACCAACATTTTATTGTCCATCTCTATGTGCATTTATAAACATTCAGCTTTCGTAGATCTGCGTTAAAAGAGTAAGCTGAAGAGCAGCAGAGTTCATCGCTTACTAACGTGTCCTGTCACCAGAAAAAAAGAACGAGCCAGTTGTCTTTGGTAAAAAAAGAATCTGGGAAAAAAATCTCAAATTCAATCCCTCAATGCCTGCCTCTTCTCTGTCATGAGCTATGGCAGCTGCATTCTTGCCTAAGCTAATCGCCCATCCTTCAGCTCTGCATGTGCACGACACGTGGAGTGTGTGACACGTGCCCTAGTGTTTACCCGGTGTGTCTTTGGGACATGTTTGCTGGTGTCTGAAAGAATGGAATAGCTGTGGTCTTTGGATGAGTGCTAGCAGGGCTGTGTATTCAGCCACACACACACCCCTTACACACACACACAAGTGTCTGTGTGAATTACAAAGAAGGTGTGTGATTCCTGGCTGGTTAAGTAGCTGTCAAGAAACAAAGGCTTACTTCCTGTGGAGGAGAACAGAGACAGGTCTATTTGCAGGAAATTGCCTGTCAGGTTGTGTTGGTGTGCTCGTGTGTGCGTGTGCTCGTGTGTGTGTTTCTGTGTGTGTAATGAAATGACAAGCAGCCACCTGTTAGGATCAGCTTAGATGAAGCAGAGGTAGTATCTGGTAAAGGTTGTGGTTAACTGTTGATCCAACCCATTGATGCTGGTGAAGCATAAATGCTTCGCGAATGGCTCTCGTAAAATCTGGCCAAATCCCTCATCATTGCGTGTTGATACGGGCACCGCCATGTTGAAACCATTCGACAGTAATTGCTCCTAGTCGCTCAGAATCATTGCATCTATGGCAACCACTGTCGCCAAGCAGGAGTGAGCTTATTGTAAGTTCCCACCTCTTTCCACGCCCTTACCCTTTGAACAATAGGTTTTCAGTGATTCTGAAATTGTGCAAATTGGATTTGTTATAATAAATTTGCCTCATAGAAACACGTCAAAACTTGCATTTATCGAAGAAAGGTTTTTGCCCTTGGAAGAGGTGGTTTTTGAGGTGATTTGAAATGAACATATTTCTCAAAACTGCAATGGAAGAACTTTTCTAATTAAATGTGTCACGTGACAAACTGCTCTGCACTGGTAGATATTTTGCATCCATTTTCTTAACCCGCTGGGGCCGCAGGGTTGCTGGAGCCTGTTGGACGAAGGACGGATACAGCCTGGACAGGTCACCTGGCTGCGGTCAGGCCGGAGACAAAGCACCACTGCGGGATGGAAAGGCAGCCAGATCAGGCCTCCTAAATCTTATGATAGTTTCCATATTTTCATCAGGACAATTCTAAAAAGATCCTCTAGATCAGGGGTCTCAAACTCGCAGCCCGCGGGCTATTTGTGGCCCCCAAGAAGATAATTTGCGGCCCCCGCCTTAATATGAAAGTTTAATGTTAATGCGGCCCGCCAGTTTGTATAAATGACACTTTTTCATTGTCGTGCGCGGAGATGACAAACGAATTAATCACAGTGGAGCAAATGACTCTTGGGGGCGTGACATTGACGGGGCTGGAAAGCAGGGGAACATTTAGGGAAACCTGACAGCCCCCTCCCCGGACCATATTGAGGAGTTCCTTAATTTCCTTTTTAGAAAGTGTTTATTCGCTCGTAATTTTCTAAATACATGCAGTCCGTGCTGAACTTTTCTCTGGGCCGCACAGACCCGGGGGAGGGTTACGGTTATGCTTAAGGTAAGGCGCGCGGCGGCGTAATTAACTCCGACCAAATGGTTCTCATGGACGGCTGTCACTGCAGCACACCGCTCCCGCGACGTGTTTTAGATGAACCAGCGCCGTTCCTGAAGCGTTGGGAGACCAGGCCTGGGGGGGGGGGGAGATAAAGGCGAAGCTGCAGCGAGACTGAAGGAGAACAGGAAGTTGGAGTTGTCCTTAACATTCAATTTAGTTTTAATGTACCTCTCTCCCTTAGTACGATCTGTGTTATTCCATCTTTTATATTTATTTGAATGTTTTGTAATTTATGTAGCCATTTTTTAATCAATTGGCATTTTAAATTATTTTAATTGATCACTGAACTACAAAAACCCATCAGGACACATGTCCCATAATGCATTGTTTTGTAGGCATCAGGGCAGCTTTCAGTCAATGCAGTACTAAATTTCCATCTGTGTTCGCGTAGGTTGGCTCCTTGCTCCCGCCCCTTTCTCGTGATATTTTTGTGGTGATTGACAGGTGATGTTGGAGCAAAAACAAAAACATACGTCACACACCAAGTGATCTGTGCAGCGTTTCGTCCACCTGGGTGATCTCAAACGCTTTTCTCTGGTCTCAGGTATCAGTTTTGATTGTTCTGATCTCCAGTGAACGGCACCCGTTCTTTTAGGAACCACAGTTTGAATTCAACTATGAAAATATAGGAATGGCTGACCGGCTGCTCTACCATAACTTGTGATCTGGGTTTAAATGTACTTAAGTCATAAGAAAGAAAATCCAAAAATGGTTTCTGAATTTTGTTTCTCATTTACTGATTTGTGTTTTAAAGAGTAAACATTAAACACAGACTAACACAGACTCAGAATTGGGAGCACATCCTCTCTGACTTCTCCACCTTAAATTTCAATAAGTCCAAGTCCAGTCCAGATTTTCTGACATACTTCATCCATACTGAGGGTCTCAGCTGTTTGGGAGGAAGTCCTGCCAAGTGTCCATCAGCGAGAAGAAGACAAGAGAAGCCGTGTTCAGAAGAACCATTGATGGAGGTTACAGAACTGTAGAATTTAAGTCTTCTTTAGTGTTTAATAGTTTTAATTCAGCAGTGTTTGAACTGTGCTAATAAGGACGTTTAAATTAGAAACAGCAGATATAGAAGACTAAATAAACAGAAATGTATTACTGATTTATTTACTTATTGATTTTTTTGTTTACGCATTTTATTTTATTGAATGAAATTTTATCAGTAAATTTTCTACAGAAAACAGTTAATAATAGAGTATAGTTAATATTATAGTACATGTTCCATACAAATTTACTGGCTCTCAGACACTCACTAGCTGCGTGTGTGCGTTGAAGTTGCGGCCCTCCCTCAGCTAGACCCCGCCTTCAGTGGCCCCCAGGTAAATGGAGTTTGAGACCCCTGCTCTAGATCCTCTCTGAATATTGTTCTTATTTTTCCCCTCTTGAACTAATGTGGGTCACAGAGACAGAAGGATGTTTGTGCAGCAGGAGACTGAATGATCTCATGAACCAGACATGGAGACGTTATTCTCGATGCTTTGGTAGAACCTTTAAATTAAATAAATCCGATCTCCAAATATCCTCCGTGTCTTCCATGCATTGTAATGAGTTTTTTGAATGTTTCTGCTGTCAATCTAAGTATTGTTCACATCCATGTTTTTGAATGATTTATCGCGTCATTTGGTTTGTGTTTAGTTGCATAATTATGATCTCATGGAAACAGTGAAATGTGCGTTTTTGTTTTTCACATTTCTAGAATCTTGATTAAGTTTTGCAAATTCGTGTCATGTGAACACCGACTGGATTCAGCTTTCCCTTTATACAGTCAATAACCCGGCTCGGGAGAATTGCAAAAGCCGTTGAGAGAAAACCATTCTAAAATTTAAATCTGCCAACGTTAATTTTGCAAATTGATAACCTTTATTCTAATTTTTATAGTTTTTCACTTGGGAAAATCGTTGTTTTTTTTGTTTTGTTTTTTAACGCTTTGAAAAGAATTTTAAAATAAGAAGTAAAAGGTCTTCACAGGAGCCATTTAATGGACTGGTTACCTTTTTAGGGTGAACTTTACCTTCGCCCAACAATAGTTGGGATAGGCTCCAACAACCCCGGGACCCAGAAAGAGATAGTGGGATTGGAAAATGGCTGGATGGAAGGATGGATGGATGGATAGATGATGGATGGATGGATGGATGGATGGATGGGTAGATGAGTGCACCTACCTATACTGCTTTTTGGTCCACTGAGAACACACACCATGCCGAAACTTACAGCTGTTTTTATCAAGCGTGACACAGAGTTACATAAAAGGCAAAGCCTCAAAATGTAAAGGAGCTAAAGTGACTTCATAAAGCATTGGAATCAACAGAGGAGTTCATTTTGCAGTGTTTCTTATTAGTATGAGGCATCTGCCAGGCTTTGTAGCTCATTTCTCCATGGTAGAGCGCAGAGCTGACAAGTCCAGTTGTGATTATCTTGCTATGTTGAAGGAACTGTGGGGACTGCAGCATCCCTTGAAAGATTAAAAAAATCACATAGTTCATTCATTTGTTGGTATTTTTTTTGTCCTTGTTCTTCCTTGTTAGACCTTGGTCTGAGCAAAATCCGTCTTCCCCAGGTGACCTTCTGCCAGCAGCAGTCATCAGACTCTTTAATGTGTAACAAGAGTATCCACTACATTGCAGAGCTTTTCTCTGCACTGTCATCATTTGCCTCCTCAGTACAGGGATCACACCAAAAACCCTTCCTTTGAAATCTGTTGAACACTGATACTTATAAACTAAGATAACCTGTCCTCATTTGAATGGTTTGGAACAAACCGGCCAAATTTGGTCTTGGTTTGGGAGTTCTTGCTTTTTTGTGTGGTGCCTTGAGGCAGCCTGGGGTCTGAACTATGTGCTTCATAAAAAATGAGTTGAATTAGAACTGGATCTACTTCTAGTTTCCAACCTGTGATTCTAAAAACACTCACAAATACTCAACCCTGTTCTTTTTTGGACATGCGTATAATTAAAACAAATCTACTGAAATTCTTTGAATTGGAAGTGCCTCCTCCTTGCAACCAAAGTGAATATTGCTGTTTGATTTACAAACTTTAGTTTTTAAAAACACATTCTATCAGATGTGTTGATTAAATGTTATCATAAGTGTTTTCGTTCAATGGGATGTAAAACGATTTTAGACAAGATCAGCGGTAGGCCTTTTTCCTGCTCATACACCCCCGACATAAGGAAGCTGGGTAAATTAAAACTATGTTGACATGTTTGTGAGAAACCCTTCAGGGCTCAGACTCTCTTCAATGGCGGATTAGCTCAAAGGCAGTTAGTTACATGATTAACAGCCCAAAGAGGATGCTACGTGTGTCATTCTGTCAGTTCTGTCAAGATCAGTAAAAATAATGAAAATGTATGGAAACTGGTAGACTTGTTGGTTTGTAGGAAAATCTTCTTTTATGTGAAACTGAAGCCCCGCTTTTCTGTCTCAAGTTTGAACTTTTATGGTGACTTAGGGCTTCGGGGTCTGAGATGAGCTTTTGTAGCTACTTAGTTTGAGAAAGCAAAACTTCTGAAGACTTTTCCTGGAAAGGGAATAAATGTAGTGAGTGTTTTTTGCTTGGAAATAATCCGTCTCACTGCAGAGCAATGGACTTTGGATTTTCAAGAAAGCGTTTTAATATTCAGTCGTCCTCCGTGGGCCAAGCAGACCAGATAGTGGCCATCTGAACTTTCCGGATAAAGTTTTGGCTCCTCTCAGCTGTTCATGGGGTCTCATGATCCACACAGCTCCTCCATTTCTGGATATCTTGGCACTCCCTCTCATCACGTCAAAGGTCACTTGCATCTTTTATTGTGCTAACTTATTCCCCACTTGTTATTTCGTAACACCCCCTTCCATCCCACATGTACACACAGCTGCTCCTCTGTCTCCATAACTCTGAATAAACTCTAATTATGCCTGTAGTCAAACATTTAGACCAGTGTTGCTCATTTGAGCTGTAACTTTCCTTTGTAGAATGAAAACCTCCATTTGACTCCACCTATTGAGTCCATCAGGATCCCTGACAACAGCTGGGAAATGGTTCAACTCTACTGTAAGAAGCTCTGGAGATGGTAAAAAGCCACAACCCTTCAGTGACTATCACATTCTTTTGACTGCTGATGGTCACTGCATTCAACCTCTTTCAGAGGACTTGAAATGTTCTTTTACTATGTTATCCAGTGAGAGAAAACACTACATCATACTTGGTTTTAATACAATTGGATTCTTGCATCAACATGCATTCATCTGTGGATGGTGTAGCAAAAGAAGTGGACTTAAAACTCTAAAAAGACTTTTGAAATTCTGGAGATCTATTGATGAAGTCCACTTTAAAGTAGTGTGAAAAATGTGAGAAGAGGGCTTTTCAATATACTACATGTACCAACATTTCCATAATAACTTCAACCTGGGGCTGGTGAAGAAGAGCTTCCATCATTTGAAGCCCAGCAGCAGCACTTGGCTCTAGTGGGTTTAGTGAGTGGCCTTTCTGCCCTTTCAGAGTCCTGGTACCACACTGCCTCCTAGTGGAGAGGTCCCTGTCTTACATCAGTGGTTGGGTTCATTCTGTACATCATCTACAAAGCTTTAGGAACCTTTATTTAGTGATGTTTTGAATTCATAAATGTTAAACTTAAATTTCATAAAGATCCCATCTCCCATTTCTCAGTTGGGAGGCAGACATGTCTATCGTAACTCATCTTCCAAAATGTATTTGTATGCTTCTTGACATTTGACTTGGCTAGCCGCAGAAGTGAGCGGGTCCTTGATTGTAAAGGAAGTGAGAAGTCTGGATGTGATTGTAGATCATGTCTGAGGCATGTCCGCTGTGCTTTGTCCTCATAAAACCAGCTGCCTGCTTGAGAAGTTTCTGACAGAAATCTTCCTCGTTCCAACCCTTCAGGAAACATTGCAAAGCCTGTGTTTTTCAGCCTAGTGTTTCATCCACTGCACAGTTGGTTTTGTGGTTAAGAACCATGTTTGGTTTGATTTATGTTGTGCACTTTGAAAACATTTTCAATTTTTTCTATCTTATGTGACAAAAATTGCTCTGGATACATGTTTTTCCGTGGTCCTTTATCTCTCTGCTCACTCCTGATCCTTGTTTTCCCACCAGGTCCTTGGAACACCGTCTGAAGACACGTGGCCTGGCGTCAATTCCTTGCCTCACTATAAACCAGGTGGGTCATTTCATGTCACTACTAGAACATTCCCAATTTTACAGGGAACTTACTGTTTTCCTGTCTCTGAGGAGCAGAATCTCCTTTATTTAATTTTTTTTTACCACTTTTTCTGGGAAATAGCCCTCCAAAATGAGCAGCTGTTGGAAATGTGCAACTTTTCCAGTTTGTTTTAAAACAAACACGAGAAGTGGATGAGAGCACAAACCCAAATGTGCTGTTAAAATAAAAAAAAATATTTGTATGTACCTAAAAAAGTTGAATCTGAGTCATGAATACATACATTAAATAAAATCTGAAATATCCCCAAAGACTTTAGCAGCAGGAAAGTGAAGGCCTGCCAGATTGTATTTTCTGTGGACACCTGCAGAAAGCCCGTCTCTAAGCTTCCCAGAGTCCCAGCTGCCTCTGCAGGGACAAACAGAGATGTCCATTGAGGCTAAACCACGGACAGACTTGAACGAGCAGAGCTGTCCCAGCAGCAGCGTTCTGTATGAACTGCAGCATTTTTTTTAATGAGGACAGCGAAACTGACAGTTCCAGTGATCTCGCCTGCTGCAGAGAAAGGCGTGATTAGAGTCCCACTCCAGTCACCTTCGGATCTATTTTCAAAGCGTTTCAACTGTCATTTAATAATGATGATGCTGGTTTTAGGCAAAATCCAAAAGAGCTGTTTTTCTAGGACATAGTTTCTTAAGGGCAGCACAAGTTAACCTCTGAATTGTAGGCAGGATCCTTGGCGCAGAGTAAGCCTGCCCCATTTCCCATCATCCGTTTGTTTACACTCTCCCGCTAGTTTAAAGCGCCTCACAACACTGAAATTACTGGTGCAACAAAAATGGCGAGCAATATCGGATCTATCCAGCTGTACAGTTCTAATCCAGATTCCAGCTCAGACGAGAAAAACAAAGACGTTCATGAATCTATTTGTCTGACAGTGGATGCATCAGAATGGAGCAGAGCAGGAAGCTCACTGTTGTAGCTTCTATGTCAAACTTTTTACTATTTTTTTTTCCAACTTCATTTTTTTTCATCTGCTCCTGATTAGTCACAATTTGAATAAAAAAATACCCAGAAATGTAAATTTTGATCTAAATTCTCTTTATGTATGTCCTCTATCAACAGGAAAATGAACATGTTACATAAAACATGTTAAAAACACCCAAAACACAATTTTCGTTAGAGTTTTGGAGAGAGACTATAGGTGACTGTTCACCTATAGTCTCTTTGTTTCTCTGGGCAAAAGAAGATGACCTTGGTCTTGTCTGTGTTACAGACAGAGCACTTTCACAGCTTCATAATCACCTGTTGTTGGTCAAATATAAATCTGAGTGTTACTTTTATGAATGCGGTAGACCTGACTTAGAAGAGGCATCTACAGGTTGAAAAAGAGAGGACTCAGCATGTACCTCTTTGGGACCCCACAGGTCAAAGCCTTTTCATCAGAGGCACAGCCTTCAAGATGTCTGTTTGTCTGTCTGTCTATGGAGTATAAATGAAAGGAGTACATTTACAGGATTTACAGCATTATTCAGTTCTGCCCTTGTCCAGCAGATGGCAGTGCTGTATCTTTTGTTCCTGCAGCTCTGAGATGCTGAAACGTATTTTGCTGGCGATTCTTTACATTACAGTTCTCAGAAATAGTCAGGCTATTTCTGTTTAATGCAGTAAATGCATCTCTGCTTAAATTGGACAAGAAGCAAATTTTTTTTAAATATTTGTATTTCTCATTTCCACTATGGTTCCACATTTATCTCATCTTTTTCTCCATCACATCAGAGATAATATATCATATGCAGAAAGAGGAAGCTCTGTTATTCACAGCCCAGCTCAGCCTTTAGGCTGCATGTGCTGGTTGTGAAATACGCCCAAGAGAAGATGTCCAAAGACAAAGCTGCTGTTCACAAAGCAAACACAGCATAAAGTCAAGCCAGTGGTGCTTCTCAGAAGATTGAATAACTTTGCTTTTAAGACTCTGTAAAAATGTTCTTAAAAGAAAAACATCTTTTGTGTAATTAAGTGAGAAACTGGCTTCAAAGTGAGTGATCAGCCTGTTCATCCTGCCTCCAGCAGGAACACCACTGACTGACGTCGAGCATGTCAGCCTGAGTTCCAGCTAACCGGTTGGCAAAATGCATCAATCGGATTAATCCTATTAGGGTTTTTTAATCAGACCATGAACAAAAAATGACTTGACTCTGATGGTTTTCAGGATGAAAAGATATCAGGATGTAAATTAAATAAGACCTTCTTTAGTTCCTGAAGAAGACAGAAAACCTAAAGAGAAAAGGCAGATTGGGGTGTAAAGAAAGTTCGTCAACATGGTCATCGGATATCTTTTTTCGTTTTTCTTTATCAACCACATTTTAAACTGTGTGCCAAGTCCACCTAACACAGCCAAACTCCAGAATCTGAGGCGTCTGCTCGTCTCTCCTCTGAAACTGAAACGGGTTTGTTTTTATGCCTTTTGGCCGCTCCCTCTCACATGGGTCACCACAGGAGAGTGGTTCAGAAAAGGTTTTAGCAAAGGTTTTTTTTATGATGCAAGAGGACTGTAACCACCCACCACCCCCGTCCCTTCACCTTTGTCCAGCCCAGACTTTTCCTGGAGAAGCAGGCTGCTGGAATGCGCTGCTTCAGTTTGCGGGACAGGAACAGTGCAGCGTGGGGTTGGGGGGGGGGACCTGGATTTTCTGGGTGACTGACAGGGACGTGCGGTCAGGGGAGGCAGCAGGTGAGATAGTGACCCAGTCATCATCCCCACCTGCAGGATCTATGCTAAAAATAAAATAAATATTTGTTCACTAATTAGTGCAATGGATGCTTATTATATGTTATGTAAGGCTCAAACCTTTTAAATAATTTTTGAATGAAAATTTGTGTGATTCCGGTTGATTTAAAGCACAGGCCCTTTCTCATGGCAGATGCTGCAATCCCATGCAAATTGGGTTTAATAGATTATCTTATTCAGTGTGTGCTAAAATTGTAATGCTTTGTTAAAGTGTTACTATATATTGTAGACATGTTTCTTACATGTCCTCACTTTCTGTTTATTATTATGTAATTGTAAATGGTGTTTACTTTACAGTCACAGTCCCATTCATCCATTTACTCACTGATGGTGTGTCTGCTGCCGAACACGCCAACCTTCCACCAGCGTTAGGTGTGTTGCCCATAGGCGGGAATCGAGCCGCAGTCCGCCCTACTGCTGCACCACGGCTGCCCGATAATGTATTTCAAGTTTTTTTTTATCATTTATTTCAAGTTCAGATCAGACATATAGTCACACAGAAAAGACACAAGGTGAGGCATGCAGCAGCTCTACCCCAATGTAGAGGGCGCTCATGAGCTTACCTGCTTTTTTTTGGTGATTGCTAATGAGTTCAACAAGAGTCTGTTATTTTAGGTTTTGCTCTAACTGCAAAAATACTTATTCATCTTCTACCGTTTTATCCCTTTTGGGGTCTCGGGGCTGCTGGAGCCTATCCCGGCCATTTGCGGGCGAAGGCAGCGGACACCCTAGACAGTTCACCAGACTGTCGCAGGGTCACAATCACACATCCATTCACACTCACACCTAGGGGCAATTTAGAGTTGCCAATTGACCTATGAAGCATGTTTTTGGACAGTGGGAGGAAGCCGGAGACCCCGGAGAGAACCCACGCATGCACGGGGAGAACATGCAAACTCCACACAGGAAGGTCCCCCATTGATGTTCTGTTTCAGGTCCCCCAGCCGGGACTTGAACCAGGGGCTTCTTGCTGTGAGGCAAGAGTGCTAACCACTGCGCCACCAAGCAGCAACAGCAAAAAATAAAAAAATTAAATTGTCAATGTATTTTCATAAAATTTGGACTTTCAATCAAAACATAAAATAATTAATAATAATAATCAATGTCAGACAAACACGTCTTCCTTAAGACTGTGACAATTCTAAAACTAAAAGAAGATCAGGAAGACTTATACACTAAAATCACTGATATTATTGTCCAGAAGGAGAGACGTATGGATTTTATGGGTGTGAATGTGTGTGTGGGTGTTTGTGTGTATGTGTGTGTGTGTGTGTGTGTGGGTGTGTGTGTGTATGTGTGAGAGACAGCGCGCATCCTTTTGTGGTGCTGTGTCTGTTGTATTCAGTCTTCAGCATTTACCTTGCTGTGTTTTTTTGGAGCCAAATTGAACTGCTGAACATTTTACATTTTTTCCTTAGTCCAATATGTGTCTGCTATGTTTATTAAAAGATGCTGATATGAGACATGAAACACTAGCCAATCAATAGTTGGTAAATAGATTGGCATTATATGTCTGTAAATCTGACTCTGACTGAGTGGGTGCTTCATCAGCCACAAACATCACCAGTGGCTGCCTGGGTTTTGGGCATAGACTCTAAAAACAATGGATGAATCAAGGTGTGACGTCACCCATAGAAAATGCCTTACCTCCGGCTCTCGCGAAATAAAGCAAAATCCCTCACTGTTGCTTCCTGATGCGGCCATGTTGAAACCAGTCAACGGTGATTGGTCCGAGTTGCTCTGAGTCATCGTATCAACGGCAACTACTGTCGCCATTGCCATTGGTATTTCCTATTTGGGAACACGAGAAGGGAGGGGTTGAGCTGTCTATTGTTTTTACATCTGTGAGTCTGAGGCTCAGCTTAAATCCAGCTGGGTTTTAGCTGAGCATTAACATCTTGTGGATGAAGACAGCTCACTAACCTTTTTTTCTAAATGTGGATAATGTCCTGTGCTCTTACCTGCCAGCAGCACATTACTGAAGTAGCAAAACCCATGAGTAGATCTGAAGTGATGTAGATAGATAGATAGATAGATAGATAGATAGATAGATAGATAGATAGATAGATAGATAGATAGACAACTTTATTTATCCATTTGGGAGGTTCCCGCATGGAAATTGACATCTCCAACCCCTCACTGTGAACCCTTCAGCCTCAAAGAGCCAGTTATTTCTCAGAAGGGACTTAGGCTTTCTCCCTCTATGGGAATATGAATTTGTTAAAGCTCCTGATGTACTGGATGTCATCAGAAAGTGGATTTCTCCACTTTTTTTTGCAAAGTTCAAACTTGAAAACTTGTATGTTTCCACAAAAAACAGACATTGTTCTGATGCTTGACTAAAGCGCTGAAGATCAGTGTTTTAAATGACTTCATGCAGACCGGGCTGGTCAAAGTTCTGCGGACCAAAACACTCTGGTCTGGGGGGTTGAGCCAATGAAATTGATTGAAAACGTTTTGTCTATGAGAAGACAGATTTCTGCTTTAAAGTTAATTTTGACATAATTGCTGCACAATTTGACAATTTGTGTTGTCTTGTGCTTGCAGAGCGCTTCACAGTGTACAGCGCCAAGAAGCTCAGACAAGCATGGAACAAGTAAGTAAAGTGTTGAATTGTGTACTTTATGAGATTAACCTGTGTCTGTCATAAGACTTTGTCAAGCGTCTCTGTCCTCGGGGGGACTGAGAGCAAATGCATTGTGGCACTCTTTCTGCAAATTATTCATTTAAAGCAGCAAAAATCCCAATCTGTCTGATCTGCTGGAATGCAGAGACGGCCAAAGAAGCATCTGTATGCACAGCTGCAGAGACCACCGCAGAGACAACTGCAAAGACCTCTGCAGAGGTAACTGCAGAGATGACTGCAGAAGCAGCTGGATAGACGACTGGAGAGACATCCACAGAGTCAATGGCAAAGATGACTGCGGTAAAGACTTTCTGGAGAAACAACAGCAAAGACAGCTGCTGAATTGATTGCAGAGAAGGCTGTACCTTCAGATGTTCAGACTGAGTAGAGATTTTGCTGTGTCGAGAGTCTACTTTGTCTTTATTCTCAGTTCTATCAATATGAAAGAAAAATGACCATAAATCTGCAGTCTTGACAGGAGAAAGTTAGTTTGCCCTCTCTGGGTGTGTGGAGTGCTCCTGCCCCAGGTGAAGGAGTTTAAGGAACGTGGGGATTTGTTCGTGAGTGAAAGATCATCGGAGCGGGAGATCTGACAGATGGATGGGTGTGGTGTCCGCCGTTATGCGGTCGCTAAAGAGAGAGCTGAGCCAGAAAGCAAAGCTCTTAATTTACTGGTGGATATTATTTCCGAAACTCACCTATGGTCATGAGGTCTAAGTCATGACTGAAAGAATGAGGTCCCAGTACAAGAGACTGAAATGAAGTGTCTGGGTGCTCCCTTAGATATAGGAGCTCGAGGTAGAGCTGCTGCTCCTCCACATAGAGAGGAGTCAGTTGAGATTGCTCGGGCTACCAGTTCAGATGCCTCCTGGACGCCTCCCTTCCCTGGGGAGGTGTTCCGGGCATTTCCCACTGGGCGGAGGTCCCGACCAAGACCCAGAACACACTGGAGAGACTACGTCTCTCGGCTGGCATGGGAACGCCTCAGGGTCTCCCCAGAGGAGCTGGAGAAAGTAGCTGGAGAGAGGGAAGTGTGGGCATCTCTGCTTAGACTGCTGCCCCCGCGACCCAGATGAGCGGGAGAATATGGATGGAAATATTCATGCAGTAATTCCGTCCACTAAAGATCATCCCTAGGTGAATAAAGAACATGGAGGATTTACCAGCAGTTTAAAAAAGTAAAACCTAAAGAAAGGAAACATGAAATTTGTTCAACACCAACAATGTCCTTCTTCAGACAGTCTGAACTGATTTGACCATAACAGGCCACATACTGCATTGGCTACATAAAAAAAAAACTGTCATGTGTGAAGTGACCTGCGGGTTGCACTGTGCAGCTACCAGCAAGTGGAGGAGATGTGAAACATATTCAGCTAATAGTTTTTAGTGTGGCTAAACAGGGTAGCCATACCGATATAGTGATGACAGCAATTTAGATAAATCAACAAAATTCATTTTTTATTTGTCAGAAATGATGTTTTTTAACCCTTGAGCTATCTTAGATGACCCCACCCTTACATTGAAGTGTTCTCCCTACCATGACAAAGGTGGATAAAGGTGGAAAGATTTCATGTAATCCATGGACACCAGTGAAGATCACAAATCATTGAAGAAAAAAGGTTCAGACGCTGTCTGGTGGGTCTAGATGACCCAACTCCCACTGTTAAAATGCGTAGGATAGCACAAGGGTTAATATGAGTAACTTCATCCTCTTTGAAGTTTATTTCTCTCACTGTTATTTTTTTTTATGTATGATTTATTAAAATAAGAAAAACAAATAAAACAATTCAAAACCACAATTCAAAGAAAGAAAAAGAAAAAAACGTACACAAACAAATGAATAAAATCATACAAACAGTATACCGTGCTACCAATCTATGAACAGCAGAGGCACTGAACACAACATACCTGTTAATGTATTTGAAAGTTCACTGGGTCGGTTCTAATGTCAAGGACATGACATGCTCTAAAAAAGATGACCAAATTTCAGAGAATTTAGATCCAGTACCATTAAGAGAATGTCTGATTTTTTCCAGCTTAATAAAAGAAAGTGAGTCTTTTATCCACTTTGTGTGAGTGGGTGGGCGCAGATCTTTCCAGTGTCTCAGGATAGTCCACTGTTAGTTTTATATC
Organism: Oryzias latipes; assembly: GCF_053564925.1. NCBI lineage: Eukaryota > Metazoa > Chordata > Actinopteri > Beloniformes > Adrianichthyidae > Oryzias > Oryzias latipes. Next base: position 11,418,329 of record NC_136252.1, read on the forward strand.
ACGGGGGGGAGTCTTTTTGTCTCCTGGACTGTTCTCTCTTTTATGTGTTTTTGGTGATTCAACCAGTCGGTCCAACATTTTGCTGACTTTTCTCTTGTCATTGCTGTTCATCAGACAGATGTAACAGGTGTGCGGCACAAAGATAAAAACAACTGCAACCAAAACTTGAAGACAGATAAATCTTTAAAAAACATGTACCGGTATTTTTAATTTTGAAAACTCTGATTTACAGAGTGTCATTGAAGAGAAAACCTAGATAAAAGTTTCCTCAGTTCATATCCAAATGACCCAAAGAAGACATTTACAGAACAAAGAGGAAAGCAAAAGCTGCAGTCATGCATCAGCACGTATCTGGATGAGATCTGAAGCAGACAGCTGAGTCGGCCTGGAGGGGTTTTGATCCATTCAGAGTGAAGACGTCTACCAGGCGCTGCCTTGAAGTGTCTCAGCCTCATTCGTGTGTACCTCCAGACTCATGTGAGGAAGAGTACTGAAGTTTCAGTTAGGCTGCAAAACTTTTTTCACATCTGGATTACTGAAAATGCAAATCCATCCTGATTCATGTGCTGACTAAGCAATGAACAGGTGACAGAAGAGACAGAGAAGTGATCCCACTTACGGTATCTTTATAGAAGCAGTTGGAGAAGCATCTTGCAGTGTTGAATGTGAATGGAGAGCAGAGTCGGGGAGGTGACCTTCCCTCTTTGGCGTGTGATGTTTCTTTAATTCAGGAGGAAATGAAAACCTAAAGAATCAGAGGAGATTTTTGATGAGTGTCATTTTCTTTCTGCTCATATGTGTACTTGGCAAAGCACGATGGATGAGACATGAACATGTAGACTTCAGGCGAATCCAAATTCTTCCCCTACCCATCCGGCTTCTTCCCATCCCTCCAATTGTAGGGGCATTTGGAGGTATAGGGGTGTCTGAAATCGCTTTTTGAATAGGAACCCCCTCACAGCAGAGGGCTCTGGATCCCTCCACCACAAGGGTAATCTGTGTCGCTCTGTGCCACAGAGGAGAAATGCATTTCTTCACGTGGCTGTGCTCTGAAGTACAGAAGTTTACTTGTAAATGTAAGTAATGACTTTTTGTTTTAGCATGATTTTTAAAGTTATAAAACTGAAGTTGTTATGTATTTTCTGAGCGCTGGCAGCTCAGCATTAACGTGATGATCGGCTACTATTGATGATGTCATCAACAGGGAGAGACATCTAAATTAGACCACACTGGTTGTGTCCGAATTCCCACACTAACCCCTAACTACTAAAAATCGATATAGTGCGGCACTGTGTGGTGTGGTGAATTTTAAAAACAATCTAGACACCATGGTCACTACTTTTTTTTTTTTTAAACAGCGGATATGACATGATCAATTTCAAGTTAAAATCTAATTAAAATGAGCGTATTGTGACGGTTATTTATGAGTCCCCTGTCTTTTAAAGATAAAAATGTTGATGGTTTATCAAAAAAATACATTTAAATACATATTTTTTGGTAAAAAATGTTCTGACGCTATGCATTGTGGTCTAGATTTGCCAATCTAGTGAGCATCGATGCATGGTTTTTTGCATAGACTTCTGGAAAATTTCCAGGGCATTCGATTTTGGAATTGTAGATTTGGACAGCACTACAAAATGGCGAACGCACTATAGAGTGCACTCTATAGTGCACTCTATAGTGCACTCTATAGGGGTTAGGGTGGGAATTGGGACATACCTACTATTTTTCCACAACTCTCTGTTTGGAGAGCTAAATGTTGGGGTAGGGAGAAGCTGAAGGGGTAGGGGAAAAATTTGGATTCTGCCTTTCTCTCCAATTATTCTTGGGTCCCGCCTCTAATTCTACTCCCCATCGCACTCTACATCTACTTTCTATTACTGCTTCCCCCCTCCATCTGTAAAAATGGACACTGAGCAGTTATTTAACAAGGCTTGACTTTCGATTTCCGTCTGTATTAGAAAAAATCCTTCAAGAAATGTTAACAAGAATCTGTTTGCCAAAAAAAAAAAAAACATATTACTGGACTGAAACAAAGTAAATCAGGTGGTAACATTTGGCATTCCAGAGCATGTATTCCCAGCACAGGCTTTTCTTTATCTCCAATCAAACTTGATTTTATGATGGTTGATTGAAGAATTACAGTTGAAGAAGCCCACAAACTGCTGTTGACAGACATCCAGCCCAACTACACAGGCAGAAGTAACGTGTTGGCCTCTAATTTCCTATAGGATGGGCTGAACTTCACAAGTAATCTCTAAGCTTTAGTCTCTAAAAGACTCATTTCTCAGACCTGTTTTTATGATTTAATCATTTTGATTAAGGCCTAAAGGTAAACATAGAAAGACAATACTGAACAAAATATTGTCATTTGGACAGCAATAAACTTTATGACTGTCTTGTGTTTGTTACAACTGCACCAAGGGAGCGTCCGGAATTTACTTTTAATATGTAGGAAACCTTACAAGATACAATTTTAAAAGTATACAGTTAATTTTCTAGAAAAACTGGCACAAAATACATCAAACTTTCCTTCTTTTTTAGTCATACAAGTATATATAAGGTGTTCGTCTTCATCACCACATTTATGTTGAAAATTGCTTTTGTGATAGGAAAATAAGGCTTACTATTGTAAAACACCAACAGCTGATAAAATTATCCTGAAAATGACAACAAATCTCTGCAGCCACATATGAAAAAAGGTTTTCTTTACATTTGCATTGTTTCTATATTTTTCCGACACTTTAAGTCATTTATGTTAACAAGAATCTCTTCAATGCACATTCTCATAACTTCAGCTTCCATTATCTCACTCTGCTTTTATTCTGTTCCTTTCATGCAGCAGACATGGTTCTACCATAGTGTAATAAATTATAGTGTAAAGTGGAAGACATACGTTCAAAGTCAATTCAGTATTCACGTGTTTCCTGATCACTGCTTCTGTGGTCATCTTAGATCATCCACAAAATCCTCCCACTGTTTGTTTTTCCTCTGTGTCTCCTGGTCACAGATAAAAGTACAAACACAGATCATTGAGTACAGAGACTTTTTCCCACCTTTTCCCAACAGTAGCTAGGTTAGGCTCTGGCAGCCCTGTGACACCGAATGGGGTACAGCGGGTGAAGAAAATGGTTGGTTGGACTTTTTTCCAGACTCGGCCTGCCTGTCATACAACAGTCTGGTACAAAATCTTCCACTTCATTACTCTGTTGGTCAGTCCCAAGCTCCACCCTTCAGGAGGGGTTGTGCTCCCGAAGGGGTCTGTTAGTTTGGTAAATAGTTTTTTTAATGGTAGCAAAGTGGTTGTCATAGACTGCAACACGTCAAAGGCTGATGAATCTCCCGACACAGAGGCTCACTGGACGTTTTTTCTTAACCTCATTGTTTTTTTGCCAATCCTTGTTTTGCCTCTACACATTCCTTTTGTGGCTCAAAAATGTATTATAATAAAATCTAAGGAATTTTAAAGATGCTATAATTCAGAATGAGTTGTTTTTTTTTTTTTTTTGTGAACTTTAATGAGTATTTTTCATGGAAACAAAACTTTTCAGTCACCTTTGGCCTTAGCATTTTCATATAACATAGACGCCCCTTCCACTCTATTGAATATCCCATATAATATGATGCCTAAGCATAGTATTATTTTCCCTACCGTAAGCACAACAGTTGCATGTCAGGGCCTGTTGTCAACGTACTTTTCTTCTTGTCTTGCGCCACACCTAAAGTGTTAACTGATACGATAAAAGCTCTTTACAGGATGTTTTCTGACTATAAACACAAAGATTCGGCAGCAGAGCAGTTCCTGTTGTTTATGTGCTCCAACTAAGAATCTGATGCAGCACCACCTGCAGCTATGAAAAGACACAGGCAGCTGGTCTCCTCTCAGCTTTTGATAATCCTTGCTGTTGTCATCGCGGTGGAGCGGTGAAAAAGCTCTCACCACACTCCTCTGACAACGGAGCATTTCAGTCTACTGTCAATTTGTCATTGCCTGGATCCGCCGATGCTATCAAGTGGATATTATCAGAACCTTTTTGGCAGGAACAGCAGAAAGGAATGCACTCTGGAGTTTACAGCAACAGCATTCAAAAGCTGCCAAATGTTTAACTGTATCCTCCACTGGAGATGGGTTTGAATAATCCTCACATGCATGTAAGGCCTGTTCAGACAAGGCAGACATTGCCTGTGACCGGAGTGTTTCCTGTATGAAATGGTGACGGTGCGCCTTCCGTGTTTAGTGTGTCTGCTGTGATTGGAGTGTTTAGCATGTTTATGGTCTCTGGTTTGATGTTTGGTGTGTCCAGGGTGATCGATGGGTTCAGTGTTTCTGGTAGAATCGGTGGGCTCAGTATCTGTCGATTGTTGGGTATGTTTGATGTCTTGGATATGTGTAGTATGAACAGTGTGTGTGTTACTTGTGTGACGGTGTGTTCAGTTGTGTTCATTGTGATCGGGTGCTTGGTGCCACTGTAACACGACACCTTTGTGCAGGTTTGATGAGGATTTACTTTGCAGTGTCTGCCTTCTGTAATTCCTTTTACTGATCAGTGTGTTTATCTTTGATAGTCATACATATAATCGTGACATTATTTGAATATTGTTTGTCTTACATCTTTTGTTCTCTGACAATGCAGTATATCTCTGTAGTTATTTCATTGTTTTGTGTGTCCATCAGGTTGGGCTTTGTAGACCATGCTGAAGAGTTGGCTTCCAGGTTTCTCCAGTGCTTCCCAAAGAACCGACTGTCAGCCCAGGCGGCGTTGAGTCATGAATACTTCAGCAACCTTCCCCCCCGGCTCTGGGAGCTGCAGGACAGTACGTAACTTAATATCACCCGAATGGCAGGTCAAATGTCAATGAAGATGTGAACTTACAGAATGTCCACAGATTTGCAGAAAAACACCTGAGCAAACATCACTGGCAAAGCTCTAGGCCTTTTTAGGGCAAACTGATTATATATAATGTTTAATTTAATTATATAATTAATGTCATTGCTGCAGTCCAGAGAGACAGCAGAGTTGTGGTTGTAAAAGATGCTCCCAATTCTTAGCCAGAGAAAAAAAAATTCTTGCACCAAAACCCAAAGAGCCCAGGACAAGCGGGACTTTTGGAATGGAATATCCCAAAACCTGCCTTCATTCTTTTCTTCCATGAGCACCATGACAGGCTCAACAGCTGTCTGTCTATGAGGCCTCAGCCATAACTGCCCTTACAGGTGGATACGGGCAGCAGGTCGTGGCATACACTTTTACAACATGCATAGGGAAGAAAGAGTGAAGTAGGTGAGATGCAGGCGTGTCATACAGATTTTTTTTTAACCCCCCCAAATCTCTCGGACTGCACCGTAAGCCTATTAGTGATGTTCCTTTGATAAGTGGGTGCTCCTTGTGTGCAGCCTGACAATCAGAGCATAGTTTGTGGGGGTAAACAATGTGTATCTTACTGCCACTTACCCATCACCACCACACCTGTGTGTGCCACATTTGCTCGTGGTCAGTAAGGAGCCAGTGAGCGCACCTCACAAGTGACTAGAGTGAAGCGTAAAGGGCGCCGTGCGACAGCATCACCTGTGCATCATAAGTTTGTGTAACATCTATTAACCTTACCAACACTTCACGATACACTTAACACATGCACGACAATGGCACTTTCCATTTTAATTGCGTCCCTAAAAGTTGTCGTGCGACCCTTAAAGGAAATTCAAGACACACCTGTACACCCATAAGATGCAGCGCCTCCTGTCTACGACCCTCAGACAACCCAAAAACCTGAGGCACCCATACAGGTCAACCCCTGAACAGGTGCGTGTTTTTAAGCTTAAGAAGAATAAACTGTGTTTTTCATCCAGAATTTTAAAAAAGCTGGATAGATGGTACTGGGACAGTGAAGTCAGCCGGACATTGACAGGCTTTTGCAACAGGCTCAATGTGAGTTTTATCCCTTTTTCACAGAGAGTGAGAGTTTACTGAGGTGACCTTTGATTAAACTCTGGCTTAAATAAGCCCAGAAACATACGCCGTTAAATTTTTAAAACCTTTCAGTGTTTCTTCATTTTCAAAGAGTATTTACATCCTCACAGTAAAAGCTCTGCTGTCAAAACACATTTCAATTATTTCTCCAGAATTCGGTTATGGCATAAAAGTAGGCTCAGGGATGACTACCTATCCATATTGTTAGACAGGCTACATCACCAATCCCTTAAGCTGTTAGTCATTAGTGGTGTGAAAAGCCTGCTCAGGGGCCCTGAGTGGGCTTGGTCTGACATGGTGGTGTATTTTTAATGGGAGGATGCCATTTTTATTTCCCCCAATCAGGATTTTAAGCATTATTAATCCTGTTATCAGCCCCCAGCAGGTTGTCATGTCTGAAAGGAATCAGGAAGCAGCGGTCACTGAAAGACAGAAGAGAGAGGACTGCTTTTGATCTTTTCATCCTCTCTCACTCTGCATTTCCCTCTCCCTGCTCTCGCTGCACACGAATCGCACAAACAGAGCAGCAGAGAGAAGAAGGAAGCAGAATTCAAATTGTTTGAGAAATGACGGCAAAAGGGAAAGGCCCTTCTTTATCCCTACAGGATAGCACGCATGTTCTAGCCACACGGTCCAACACTGAACATTTTGCTGAGAATAAACACAATTTCCTCATGTGCAGTGAGTCTGGGTTGTTTTGGTGAGAACAAAACAAGAAAGATGAGTTACTGGTCACATTTAAGTCCTTTTCCCCATTAGGTTGTAAGAGGAGCTCATTAGAAGAGATAAGAACAACAACGTGAACCTCCCTGTAGATGTTCTGACTGTCCTGCACCAGTGTGTGCTTAAGGTTTAGTCGGGGAACCCCACACACACACACACACACACACCACCATCACCACCACAACGCTAGAAAATGCACAAAGACAGAGTATTTGAGGCCAAACACTCCTGGAGTAACTGCTTTTCTCTCAATTGGATAATGACTTTGTCAATCAGATGTTGGTGTTTGTGAGTCTCCAAAACAAAAAAAACTGACAACAAAACCCTGCTGCTGCTGAAATGGATGAGAACATGTAACAGAAGTGTAGCTTCTTTTTACTGTTCTCTATATGAGCTTGTGACCCGCCCACACAAGTAGGATCTTTGTCAAATGGCATTTCTCCTCTGGTTCTGATTCACAACAATTTAAATAGAGAAATACTGAGAAATGCAATTTTTCTATACATTTGTCCGCCATCATGAGAAGAATGCTACAAGAATGTGTCAAAAACACCTTTTTCATGAGGTCTGGTGTTAAACAAGAAGCTCTGGTCCCCCAGTCCCTCCCTCCCAAAGGTTTTCTTTTGGGGTGAGGTCAGGACTCTGTGAAGGCCAGTGAACTGCTTCCACATCAGATACTGCAGCTGCTCTGTGCTTCTTCACACCACATTCCTTTCCCCCATTTGTCAACAAAGCGAGTAAGTTCAGGCCTTTGTGCAAACATGCCAGAAGTCCTGTTATTGGCGTTGATGAGAGCTCTGCCTGCTCTGTGTGTTCATGACGGAAGGTCAACAGCATCAAGCCAAAAACCTCTAACCCACGACACTGGATCAGCAAACCGATGCACAAACACTACCGGATCAAGTGTCTGCAGAAATCAGAGCTGCATCCTCACAGCTGGCTGGACAGTAACGGCATGGAAAGTTCAGGATGAGTTAGTTACAGTTGTAGAAACAAATATTATAAGGAAGACAGACTTCCAGTATTATTAACTATCTGATGTTTAAATGGACAGAGACATTTTTAAATAGAAGACATGCTTTTAAACATGAATAGATGCACATGCAGGAAATGTACTAGGATTCATTATTGATGATACTTGATTGTGATGTCAACACAAAGAAAATCAAAGAAATCTTCTCAGTTGAAATTTTTCCTGTTCACGTGTGAGTTTCTTTAACCTATAATGGTCCAGTGAAACGCCAGCAAGCTGTGTTGCATATAGATGGTTGAAAGGCTTTCAAGGATGCCAATTTTTCTGACTGCAGCTACTAAAGTGCAAATAAACATCATTTTTTAGCACAGCTCACATAGGAATGTTCTGCTTCCTGTCTGACTCCTTGCTTCCTGTTCCTCCTACAGTGTCTTCTGTCTTCACTGTACCAAATGTCAAACTGCAGACGGAGAGCGGGGACAGCATACAGGTGTGCTCTCGCAAAAACAGCCACGGAAAGGCATCCTCCAGCAGCAAGCACTGACCTGCCACCCACTACCTGACAGGTACCGATGCACGCACAAGCCTGAGGTCACGCTTAGTGAATATGAATAGGACTAATGGATAAGAGAAAGAAAGAAGCAACTGTTTTCATTGTCTCTTGTGTTCCTCTGAGGCGGCTGGTCAAAGCTGGTCAGGTTTCCAGTCCTTCAGGTCTCTGGCTGCATCTCTTGGGAATTTCCTCTTTCATTGCACCTCTTTGGGCCTCTGTCAGTTGTCTTACTTCCCTTTAAGCTGCCTTGATTTTAGCCTCCAACTGTTGCTTCCATGGTGGGTAATGTTTTTTTTCCCATGGTTGCTCTGACAGCCAAGTATCTCAAGGATCACTGCTGCTGAAGTGTAAACCAGTTCACTGGTTTCTGTGATTGTTGTGGTAGGGATTTCCCTCAATGCTTCATTCTCAGTTTTCAGGAAACTTTCAGGTACATCACTTGACTGTTGTAGTTGGTGTCGGGGTTGACTGGTGTTCATTGTAGCCGTTATTTCATTTTTCAGGTCCATTGCTGCTTCGTTCAGCATGGTGTTATTGAGGCTGTTATTGTTCTCAAGTTGTGGTTAGGAGGTTGGTATGACCTCCTGTCCAGCCTGGTGTTCTGGCTCTCCTTGTACCTCTTCAGTCTGAAGCTGTGACAGCAGTTGCCCTTTGTGGACGTTGGAACATTGAGCTACTAGTTGCTTTGCAGAAAGCAAAAGCGTTACGCTGGCTTCCATCTCTCCTGGATTGAAGGCGTCTGCATCAGGTGTAGGTATAAAAAAAATTTGACCACAGAAAATTAAAAAAAATCTTGTTATTTCTCTGTAAAATGTCAGTTTTCCTCCTATATGAAGTCTAAGAAGGTCAATTGAGTAGAAGCTACACAAAAATAATTGCTAAAATATAGAGTGTGTGAGGATATAAGCCTTGTGCTATCTTAGATGACCCCACCATTACTTTGACCTGTTCTCCCTACCATGACAAAGGTGGATAAAGGTGGAAAGATTTCATGTTATCCATGGACACCAGTGAAGATCACAAATCATTGAAGAAAAAAGGTTCAGAGCACTGTCTAGTGGGTCTAGATGACCCAACTCCCAATGGTAAAGTGCCTAGGATAGCACAAGGGATAATACAGGAGGGTCCAACAAGCTCCTGTTGTAAGAAACCCAGCATATTTGGTGGTATACTGATAAATCTGAACTCTGGCTTTGCAGTATGAGGGAAACACAGCAGTGGATGAACAAACCTCTGCAGTTTTGACTGCTAGATCTACTGCTGACATGCACGCACTGCTCCAATTCTTTCATCTGTGCCACCTTAGCCTGTAGAATACATTGTTTGCATATGTTTAGGCCTAATAAGGAAGACTTCCCTTTAATTTAAATGAAATGTGGCAGCGTATGCCTGATAAATCTCCTTCTTTCTCCACATGGTGGGCATGAGAGAGTATTATTTTCTTCCGATCTAACTCGTTGCTCGAGACAGGTTCTGAAAACTGCATGAAATCGAAGAGAGGGGAAAACTGAGACCCAGATAATGACAGCCTGCACATGGGATCATTATCAGGGGAGTCAGACAGCTCAGTGCACGTCACGTATCGGCGTCCTGCTGGCCTCCACTCAGACGTGCGCGCTGCGGCACTGAAGTAGAGGATGCAAAAATGGAGGGATGGATTTTGAAAGGGAGAGGGGCCCACCCTTTCCTTCAGAGGTGGGGCTCCCGTTTGCAGCTCGAATGAAGCGTCTGGTTTTTGCATGTAATAAGAGGTGCAGAGGGCAGGCGTGGGGATAAAGCTGCTTTTATGACGGAGCTGCCGCTGTAGCAGGACAGTCAGCCGGATTAGAGATGTAATCACTGGCAGGTGCATCAACTCCTCTTTATGTCCTGCATTCTTCAGCACTTCATCTTTATGCTTCTTCTTCAAAACATGCATTTGAAGCACAAAGACGGCTGTGTTTACGGCTCCTCTGAATCAAGTGTGCGTTCACTGATCTGCAGGCGTTCCTCTGAGTCGGTGTTTGTGGAAGTTTTCCTGCTGAGAGCGCGCTGTCCTCTCAGCTGTTGCATTTACATTGAAATCAGCCTCTTTGTCCAAGCTGGTCCTGAGGCTGGGAGCCACATAATCCCCCTGCACACACACACACACACACGCACGCAAACACACACGCACACACGCACGCACGCACGCTTATACTTCCAGCAAGTTCTTCTACTGAGTGGTTTGGTAGAAAATGCCAACATACACCTTTGCTCCTCCTTCCCCTCCTCTTTATTCATTATTTAATTTGTTGCAGTATGATTCAGGTTGGTTGGTTAGAGAACACACACTCCTCATTTATTGTAGTTCTGCAAGTGGAAACGATCTCTCATGCTGCTCTTGTGTAGGTGAAGAGATCCTGACTGAACACATGCACTCGGGTTATGGTTTGGCCTGCTGGGGTGGGGTACGGGGACTCACCATTGGGTTTGGATGTCATTCTCCTGTTCTTATTTAGAGTTACCAGGTCAGACCTGCTCCATCTTTCTTTTCTTTCAACATTATCTTAGACCTTAGGTATCTGCCAGATTCCCCTAAGTGCAGGACAGTGAGGAGAATAGTTGCTTATCACCTTGTTTTACCGTCTTAAGTGCTACCAACACTTACAATTTCGGTGTAGCTTAAATTTATCTGAAGCTTGTTCGCTGCTGGATTGCCTTTGACAATAGTAAAAGGCTGCTTACAAAGTCTTTGAAGTTTATTATTAATATTAATATTTAAAAAATAAAATGATCAGGATTAATATTTGTTGCTGTTTTGAAGTCCCACTCCGATCATCTTCTGATCTATTTTCAAAGTGTTCCCAGCTATCTTTTAATTCTAATGATGCAGTTTTTTTTTCTAAAATCCGAAAACCTCTGTCGTTTTCTAGTACATCATTTTTGCAGAGGGGCAGGACTTTGTCAGAAATTCACAGCCCTTCGCCCCTATCCAGCTGTCCAGTTTAGATCCAGATTCCAGCTCAGACGAGGAAAACAAAGATGGACATTAATCTATTTGTCTGGAAGCGGATGCATCAGAATGGAGCAGAGCAGGGAGACTTTGGCCCACCCAGTTCAGTTGCTGCGTCTCAACTGAAAGCTTTTTCAAACAACATTTTTTCATCTGCTAATGATTCATCCCGGTTTGAATAAAGTAATTCTCATGAAGGCAGTTTTAATCTTAAATTATTTTACCTATGTCCTCCATCCAGAGAAAAATGCTATTGAAAAATATCTAAAACACCAAACACACCATTTTCATGACAGTGGGCTTTAACAGCCACAAGAGAAGTAGCTGGACATATGACCATTGTTCCAGTTCACCATCTTTGTTGCAAGTATTGGTGTTGAGCCCTAAAAATAGGAGAGACCTTGCTGTCCAAAATAGATAGAATTTTGATATGCTCACTAAGGCCATTCTAGTGGATGATTGGATTTTTACACATGTAAACATTTTAGAATTAACACAAGGATGCTGGAGCTTATCCCAACTAGGGCAAAGTCAGGCTACACCCCAATCTGAGTGCCATTTTAATGCTTTTAAGTCCAAATAAATTGACCCAGTGCATCGATAATGGGTGTCAAATGCCCTCGTTTTGTTTGCATTGACCTTTGACTCACAGAGAAAGTAGAGCTGCTCCGGGGTAGAGCCCTCATAAAATTCCTCATATTTTATGTAAAACGTATTTGAAAAAAACATGCATGAAATATTTACAGAAATAGTCATGTAGTGTCCCTTTAAAGAAGTAAAAACAAAAGAAAAGGGATTGCCTTAATGGAATCCCTATCAAGTCATGCATTTAAAAGCAAAATAAATCTTTGTAAGCCTCAGTTCTTTCTGTTCAAGATATCTGCTGTTAGTCAGTGAAACTAGCTACACAGAATGGAGTAACCACGTCTGCATACTGTTGCTATGGTAACCCACGGCAGGAGTATGCCTTCTGAAGACATTGTGTTTTAGAAGTGAATCTTTGAACCAAGGATTTCTAATCACTAATGAGTGTTTCCATCCACCACGGCATCCCCGCCTGCATTACACTGAACCTAATGAGCTCTGCTAATCCAGTCCACACATAGCATCATCATGCCATTCAATCTGTTAGCGTGGAAGTCTGGCCTCGAAGGGTTACCGGTGAAATCAGAGGCAGACGAGGTGAGGGGAGAATTGACATTAGGGGAGCAGCGCGAGGGAAGGAAAACAGAGGAGATTTAAGCCGAGGCTTGCAGGATTTCTTTTTTTGTTGAGGCAACGTTGTTTTATTTATAGGAGGTGGTGGAGGCAGGCTGCATCAGACAGAGTGGAGCAAAGACGGCGAGGAGCCCCCTGTCTTTTGTGGGTCTATTCCCAGTGGGCAGGCTTTGTGCTTGGCTGGATGGCTGCCTTTGTGGAAAGCCAGGCTGTTATAGAGCTGAGAGTGAAGGCTGGGACGGACCGCTCCTCTCTGGGACACAAAAACCACAGCACCACAATGTCTGTCACCGCAGCAGCCAAAGAGAGGGGGGGAAGTGTCAGAGGACGGGAGTTTTGACTTTAGCTGAGTTGGAAAAAGAGTGTTTTGTTGTGCTGGAAAAGGGAAAAGCAGAATGAGATAGGAGTGAGCCAAAAATGTGGGCGGAGTCGAGCAGAGAGGCCAAAGAGATGAAAAGAAAGGCAGGTTTTTCCTCCAGTATTCCACTGTGCCCATCTATGTTTATTCATGACCCTGCATTATTCACAAGATTAGCTGATGCAACTCCGTTCCAGAGGTAGGCAACGGTTCCCTTTGCAGTGACCACCCAGTCCGAGTCCCTTCAACCAATCAGCTCAGGCCACAGCTGAATGGCATGACTCTAAGCAAGGCATGAAATTCAAGAGGGAAGGAGAGCGACATGAAAGAGGGTCGGCTCAACCGCGCAGCGTTTCAAACAGAATGCGAATGCAGGAAGCTTGCTGAAAGCTGATTGGATCATCACTCACACCGCTGTGGTCCCTGAGCCTTCACACGACTACTGCAAGGGGCTCCTGAGCCCGTGTGGATCCTAAAACCCATGTGCTGTTAGCTTGTTACTGAAGACCCCTAATTAGAACCTAGTTCTGGGCTAAAACTAAAGTTCACAGCTCATTAAAAGCTGCAGAGATGAGAACAGTGAAGACAGTTAAAAATATATTAACAAAAGGACAATGTAAACAATATATGTATAGCAATAAATGCCAAACAGACAAGCGGATCCTTTCCAGAGGAGGGGGGTTCAGCAGATCCTTTCCAGAGGAGGGGGGTTCAGAGGATCCTTTGTGGAGGAGGGACGAAGAGAGTGGAGCTTATGTTTGATTCAAAAGTCATTACAGTATAATAACACCAAACCTGGTGGTTCTGACCCTGGTGGGACTAACCCCGGAGGTTCTGACCTGCTGACCCTGGTGGGGCTGACAAACCTGCATTAAAGTTTTGCAGCTTTGGAGGATTTCTGTCTTAATAAATAAAGGACCCCTGCCCCCGTTCTGCCCCCAACGACCAAAATGGAAATGGGGCATTTCTGCACTTTATGCACTTTTTTGCAATGGCCACAAAGTTTGTGATCATCCATTTATCCTCCATCCTAAACAAGGGTGGTGGGATTTCAGGTTGGTGTGGTTTCAAGGTGGTGCGGTTTCAGGGTCATGGGGTTTCTGCCGGGGTTCACCCTGGACGGTTTACCAGTCCATCACAGCGGATTTAAGTAAATACTGAGTTATGTTTGTTCTACTTCTTCAAGAATAGACACATTTTAATGTTTTTTTATTTTAGTTTTTAGCATTGCAGAAATATATACTGTAAAGTCAAAAAAGCAACTGCCTGAGATCTCTAATTTATTTGAGAAAAATTGAAGATGTAATTAGGTTTAAATCTGAAAAAATGTAGCGTATTTTCCCAAAGTGTGCCTAGTTGCCAGGAAGTGAAATTTTACAGCAGTTAGTTGCTTGGGGATTCACAGGAAGCCCATTTCCCTGTCAGACTGATTTGTTGTCTTTTCTGCGTAGTGGCACGACTATGGCAGCAGTGTGTGCCGTGCTGAAGTCCTGCTCTCTGTCTCTGCTGGTTACCCAGGCCGGATTACAGCGCGTCTGTAGAGCCACCCATCACAGGTCAGCGGCGGGAAAGTCCCGCCCCACGGCATCACTGTGCCCCTTTGAAGATAACAGCTGCAGGCAAAGCGCTGCTGTACTGTCCAGGACGTGGAGGTGGCAGCCATTTATCTAAACCACACACACCCAGACACACACAGGCGCGCTGTAGCCTCAGGTGTCGTCTCCGTCACTATGATTGATCTCTTTTTAGGAGAAGGATGAAATGCGGTAAAACCTCATAGCTGCACAGGCATTTCTCCTAGAAGTAACAGCACCATTTGTCCCCCGGTGAGTTTCTACATTGATGTCTGCTCACTAAAACCATCAATGTCCAAAACCCACAAAGTCAACAGAACAGAAAATTGTATTTCTGGCTTTGCAGCAAGCAGAAATGGATTTGTGCAGCCCACAAACCAGCCTATCAAAGTTTTTCTAGGAAAAGGACAAAGTGATTTGAAACATATCCCTGCTGTGAGCCTAAGGGAGGATGGAAAGTGGGGGGAAGACGGATAACCGGAGGCATAGCCTTGAGAAACGGAGAGCCTTCAGGAAAAGCAGCTGCTTTTACTTTCCTACTGTCTCCTACAAGCGCACTGTTCCCGTTCAGAACAGGGACTTCCATTTCGTACTGTCTTTCTTTGAAACGCTTTGAAGAGGCTTCACATGTCTGAGCTCTTCAGTTTTCCCATTACTTCTCCACCAGATGGAGGTTTACATCTGGGCTGCGAGCCACATTTTGTTATTTTTCAGCCAATTTTGACGTCAAATGAAGACATTTCACTTTTAGAAACCTTTAGAATGACTAAATGGGCTTTAGTTTCGGATAAGCCTCCGGCAGCCCCGCGAGTTAAGAAAATGGATGGAAGTTTTGTGACGAAAATCCTTGCATCGATCAGCCATATTGGATTCATTTTTCTACCCTTTGATGGAGTCACCGAAAATGTCATGTGACCAAAGCTGAGTCCCTTGCTGTGCCTGACGCCTAAGACCACAGATCATCTCTGTACAATGACTTAACATTGAAACTCTACGCCGACTCGCGAATAACGCGAGGTGTGAGGGCAGCATTAGAGCTGGGTTGTATCACTCTTTGAATGATGGGCGGGGTCTTTGAGTGGTTTTTAGGTTTTGCTATGCCAATAGAAATCGTATATTGTCTCTTTACAACAATCCCATGTCATTACTCTTCCACCACCATGCTTCACCATTACAAACAGCTGTTTGTGCTAAAACTCTTTCTTCATACAATGTGTGAATCATTCTTATCTTGGAGTTCAGCTGGGTTTTTACAGATTACCTTGGTGTTAACCAAATGTCTGGCAAAAAAAAAAATCTCTACACATTTACACATTTTAGAGACAGAAATGAATGGAAAAGAAGGGATTTAAAGTTTTCATTTCGTACCTTTACTCCACCATCTTTTCATGTCCTCCTCCTCTCTCTTCCAACATATGGCTTCCTCTAATGAGCATTGCACGTGCCTCCTTTCTTTTTTGCTCTTCCAAAAAAGAGAAAAGCGAGTCCTCTGTGTGTGTTTCAGCCAACATGCTTCTGCAGTAGCAGATCTGGAGCTTCTCATCTCAGTGAATTGGTCTCAAATGAAGCAATTTAATGAAGACAACCTGTCATTTTGCCATTTGAAACTTCACAAGGTGCTCAGTTCACAATGTCATCAAGCAGCGTTCCACTCGTTCTCAGGCGTTTGTTTGTGGACTGCAGACCTGGTTAGATTAGCTGTCTTTCAGCTCACATGCTCTCTGCCAGTCAGCTTTTCCACACAGCTAAAAGGCTGTGAAGACCCGCGGCTGCTGTGTTGCAGAGTGTGCCGAGCAGAAGTCAGCAGGAGACAGTCTCCTCCAAACATGAAACACTTATAGGAAAGTCTTCATGGTAACGGCACACTGCAGACCTGTATGGGTAAGTGGCCTGCAGACACAGGGCCTGGTATGAAAAGGTCCACATTTCAGGGGGAGAGGAATGAAGGGGGGGGGGGGGGGGGGGGGTAAGGAGGACGAGGGGTAAGGAGGACGAGGTCAAAGCCTCCACCGTTCACCCCGTTTGAACAAACTGATGGCACATATTCATCCGGTTGATCAGTTTTTCAGGCAGCCGCTCCTGAAGAGAGTCTGGTTTTTCTTTTGTCTGTCACCCCATCCCCCCCTTTTCAGTTTTTTCAAAACCCACGATACTCCATTAAAAGGCAAGAGTTAGAGAGTAAGAGCAGGCAGATGAACATGTGATATATACTGAAATAAGAAAAAACAAAAATGATGGATATGTAAACCACCGACTCAAATACACAGAGAAACCAGTTTCTAGAGACAACCACCCTCTGAGATCCGCACAAGATTAGGAAAAAACATGGCTTGTTTGATGTCAGAAGAAAAATGAGAAGGTACACATGTCACAAAACAACATCAATGGGTCAAATCTTTGCAAAGACCAAAAGCAACAAAATACAAGACTTTCCTTCATGACGCTTTCAAAAAAACTGACATTAATCAAGTAATACTGCTTTATGTTCACACTTTCAGCTCAAGCATCTGATTATGTTCTGCAGGTGATTGACTCATGGGGGAGTGCTCCCCCTTTGGGCTGGACCAGGCCCAAAAAGTCCCAGCCAACAAGGCCTAACCCCAGGCCTGGCTCCAGAGGGGTGAAAGGTTCTGAGCCACTCTTTGTCTGGTTCGTTATCTTGGACCTGTTTAGCCCCGGACAGCTTATCTCCTAGAATTACTTGAGGTCTTAAACCATCCACCATGTTAAGGTGGTGCCCCATGGGGAAAAGATCTGAAAACATCGCATAAAATGGAGGACATGCACTTCACCACAGCCTGTCTGTGAGCTGCACCCCCACCCACACACCCACACACTCACACAAGTCCCAAAGAGTCTTTCTGTGGGCTAAATCTGACCTGGCACTTCTCCTTAGCCGCCTCCGAGTCTTCCCATGCCCCAGCCACCCTGCTCTGTAATGGGTTCACTCTCCCATGCAATCCTTTCTCTTCTTAATACTCTGAATATCTCTTTTCCACAACACTCCACCCCTCCTCCATCCGTATCCCCACGCCCCCTTTTTTAGCATGGCCATGACTGTGGAGGAGGTTTTGGGACGTTGGTGTTTCTCATCTGCTGGTAGGGCCTGAGCGTCCCGTGGTAGTCCCTCCCTGTCTCTGTGAATGGCACACTGGTGCTTTCTCTTCCAGCTGAGCTGCCCTGGGCTGCAGAGCTGTACCTGCTCCTCAGAGTTCGGAACGCAACACCTGGGCCCCACCGCTCCCATCCCGTCACCTCTGACGTGCCGTAAACCCGGCGACAAACAGCAGCTAAAAACAAACAGGAGCCACTCAGTGATGCTCTGCGCTTTCTCCACGTTTGGCAAATCTTTGTAGAAATGTTGTGTACAAGCAGGGAGAAAGCAAAGCCTTTTTTGTGTCTTTCTCCTGATTAATGTATGCGTGTGACTGGTTGAGATGGTTCAACACTTTGTGGTAAGCATCAGAAAGGAGACTGAGGATTGTGTGGAAGCTGTTGCATTATTCATCATGTTGGATAGGCTTTAATTAAAAGTGCTGCTTGGCATTGTGAGAGGAATGAATGTGTGTTTTGCCTCGCCTGTCGCTACCTCATTCACGTTTGCCATGCTCAACTTATCAAAGCAGCCCCTTTGCCCCTCCTCTTTCACCGCTGTGTGTTAGCATAATGCCGCAGCCGAGAACGCTGTGATTACTGGGAGAGCGCGGCGGAGGCGCAGAGCCTCACTGCAGAAACTGCTGGCGCTCTCCAGTTCCAGAAAACGTTCCGCGGGTACAAAGCAGCAGCGGGGTTGGCGGCGCCTGAGCTCCTCTGCACCACCTCAGAAATGAGGGTTTGCATGGCCGTCTGCTGCATCCCAGCATCCCCGTGTTTGTTTTCCAGGTGAATCTGTCTGACTTAGCTGCTTGCCTCTGTCTCCTCTTTACAAGGACAGGTTGTGGTTTACATCAGCGATACTTTAGTCATTCTCAGCCTGAGGTACACCAACTGGATGAACTTTGCAGTTTCCTTTTGGAGCAGACATCTGGAGAAGTACAGGTTAACTTCTGAACAGAGGAAAACTGTAGATGGGACGCAGACAGTGTGGCTGTATGCAAATACGGCAAAAATTCCCAATGTTATCTTGAGGCATCAGATTTTTGAAGTGACCATGTAAACAGGACAATGCAGCAGTCTTTATCCAGTAGTGGTTACCTTAGTCAGATGTCTGTATTTTTCAGCATGTGTCCACATTCATTCAACTCATTTCAGTCTTTATTTCTACACATGCGAAGGAATTTTTTTTTCTATTTTGCAGACATATTTTTTTGTTTTGTAAATATCTTTTTATTATTTTTAAACACATCAACAAAGTTAGAAGCATTGAAACAGTATATATTGAACGAAAAATAATAGAAAAGAAAAACTTAATAGAAGAAGGTACGTAGAGTTTGTCAGGTTGAAATTTTATCCTTTCCAGGATACTGAACACAAAGTTTACTATATGTCATAACCTTTTCTTGTTTTATACATTTACCATTTTTCCCAGTCCTTCAGAAATTGTTCTTCCTTCATTCTTAGTTTGTATGTAAGTCTTTCCATTGTTTGGATTTCTTCCACAATATCCATCCATTGCTTGTGTGTTGGGGCTTCAGCCTTCTGCCAGTTCTTAGTTATGGCTTTCTTTGCTGCCACAAGAAGAGCTTTTACTAGATTTTGGTCCACTTTATGTACAGTTCCCTTTAAGTAACCTAGACACATCACAAGACAGGTTCGGGGTATCCTATACCTGAGTGTTTCACATATAGCAGAGTGGACGGTGTCCCAGAAGAGCTTTATTTGCTCACATTCCCAAAAAATATGTGTCTGATTTGAATCCTTATCCATGCAAATTTTCCAGCAGAGTTGCTGAGTTTTAGTTAGTTTGCCCTTTATTTTTGGTGTTTTAAAATCTCTTATTTGGTTTTTCCGAGAAAATTCTCGCCATTTTAGTGACTGCGTTGTGGTTCGATGAACTTTCCACATATCATCCCACATCTCCTAAGATTTTTTCTCTCAAATTATTTTTCCCATTTTGCTTTGACAGATAGAGTTGATCCTACTTCTGATTCCATAATGTGCTTATATAGAACGGATACAACCTTTGGAATATTTTCACTGTAGGCCTGTATAAATGTCTTAATTATTGGGTGTATTTTGTGTTCCTCTGTTTTGATTTGCTTTTCATAGTAGTCTTGCATTTGCATATACCTGAATAGTTAATGGTTTATTAGACCATATGTGTCTTTAAGCTAGCACTGTGCGCACCACAACTATCAGTTCTACCTAGTGATAAATGTTGGAGGTTGTGGGTTCAACTCCATGTCAGGTCATACCAAAAACTGATGATGGGACCCAGTGCCTCCCTGCTTGACACTCAGCTAAAGGAGTTGGACTGAGGGGATCAAACCACTAAAAAGTGTGGCTGTGACCGCAGCTCACTGCTCCCCTGGGATTTAGGTTTAACACAGTGTGTGATACCTGATGGGACTATAACTTCAGATCAATATAAAAAATAATTCTGATAATCAACTTAAACGTGGATACCAAGATTTTCTGATGATTTAATATTTCTGAAATATTTCTCCGTTTTTTGTGGACATGTAAACGACTTTAGTGATGTCGCTGCCAAAGATGCACACAGGTCATGGTGGAAGTGACTGATGTGATTTGTCTGAAAAAATTGTTCATTTGAATAAAGTCATAGAATCATTTTGAAAAATAAAAATGCTGATGTTATGACAAAGATATACTTCATCGATGTGGGGTAAAGAACATGCCAAAGCCCCCTAGCCCACCTGTTGGCCTCATGGAACTGAATGAATGAAGCCGTTTGTGACATCAACAAGGAACTGTTTGGCCTTCACCCACTCTGAAGATCATCAATGACAATGACATTATACCGGTCTGCTTTCAGCTCCTATCTGAACTCTGAAAACCGAAGAAATGACTAAAGGATAATGTCTTAATATTATTAAAAATCCAGTTAGGTAAACAAAAAAAGACCAGTAACCGTGTTTTTAAAGCATTTCTTACAAGTTCTGTGTGACCCAACGCAATCAAACCCATAGAAAAAGTCTATGAACATTTCTGTTTTCACAGTTTTAGGCGCATTTCCTCCAATTCAGAACCCGATTATTTTGAGTCTGGGATTCTAAATTTGCACCCAAGAGAAAAAGGTGGATGGAAGCCAAACTTGGATCCCCCAGGAATCTACCAAAGTCTAACCTGCAGCATGAAAGCTGACACCATCAGCAGTGGGTGTTTCTTATTCAAAGAAGATGTCTGCAATCAGAATGTTTCCAAAATGTAGAAGTCAGACATGGTGTTGCTGAAAATGTGAGTTTTACCATTTTCTCTTTGACAGAACCTCAAACTGCAACTCAGGGCAGAGCTGCTGTCACATTCCTCACATTTCCATGCAGCCGTTTAAGCTGCAGACTCAAACTGTGCAGAGGAGCAGCCGAACGCTGATGTTCTCAATAAAAACCTTTCCATTTAAAGTGGTGGAAGTTAACTTAATCCTCTGATATCGTGTTTAGGATGCACAGCATGAGATGTGTGTCAGAGCGGAGATGCAGAGGAGTCTAAACAAAAGGCAGCCAGCCGAGGAAAAGATGGAGCTCTGCAAGGCCTGGAGCTAAACCAGCAAACACACTCATCTTGAGTGCATGCACACACTCGCAGCACGAACAAAGAGAAGCAGGAGGTATGGATTGACTCATCGTGGTGGGAGTACGGCGCAGTGATTTCACGGCTGGTTGTTGGCTAACAAGGCTCTTCGCTTTCTGCACCGCAGGGTCTGTTATTGAGGCAGAGAAAATATCGCTGTGAGTGTGTGTGTGTGTGTTACAGAAAACACTTTTTCTGTCAGTGACTGTCACCTGGGAGATGGCCCCACCTCTCTGGTTAAGGGAGGAGCAATATATTCTGCCCCTCCCCCTTGGAAAAGGCTTATGAAGCCCTGAGGTTTAGGGTCTCATTAACCCTGTCCAGTGGGATGCTCCATCCCACTGAGAGTGTTCCGTCCCAAACGGGACGTACCATCGTCCTCTTTTCCTGTTTATCCTTACAGATCCTTTTATTTTAAATGATCATCTGGTTCTGGATTGTAAACCCCTAACAGTGGTTGTTGTTTGGGTTGCTGTTTGATACGTGACTGTGAGCTTTCACTGCTGCCAAACCAAGAAGAGGAAGAGGCCAGGACCAAGCCTGTATGTGTCACATTTTACTCAAAGCGGTGACTGCCAGCAGCTCCGCCTCCTCTAAGTGGAGTTCAGATGGGACAGGCTGGCTCTCCTTCAGGCTTCATCTCTGCTGGTTTCAGCAGCAGCAGTCGGCCTGAAGAAGCCTGTGCCGGCAGACATTAGGAGCCAAACACCATCAAATATTCCTGACTCCAGTGTCAGACACACTAAACTCCTCACCATGTTTGCAGCTATTTTGCTGTAATATTCATAGTCTTGTCATATGATCCAGTGAGTGTGACCTAGTTTTGTGAGGTGTCATGCAGTGTGAGTGATGGCGTAAAGAAGCACAAATGTGTGAAGCAGCTCCATGACACCGAGTTCTGTCACAGTGAGCTGCCCTCCTTTAGCACAGTGCTGGTGGAGGATGAGCCGCATGCGTGAGGCACCTTGGACTTTATTGTCTCGTCTGTTGAACAAAGCTCGACCAGCAAACTTTAGTTTTGAAATTTCATCAGCAGTCCTTGCTGCACCATGGGTATGTCCGAATTCCCGCCCTAACCCCTACATGGTGCATTTGCCATTTTGCTGTGTCCGAATCTACAATTCCCAAATCGAGTGCCCTAGAAATTTCCTAGAAGTCTCTGCTAAAAACCAGTGTGCATCGACGCTCACTAGATCGGCGAATATAGACCACAATGCATTGCTTCGGAACAATCTTTGCCAAAAAAAATTATTTAAACATGTTTTTTTTAATAATATATCAACATTTTTATCTTCAGAAGACAGTAGACTCATAATCATCGCAGAACGCTTATTTGAATTAAATTTTAACTTTGTGAAATCGATTATGTCATATCCGCTGTTTAAAAAAAAAGTAGTGAGCATGGTGTCCAAATTGCTGTTAAATTCCACACACCACATAGTGCCGCACTGCATAGTATTTTAGTAGTGAGGGGTTAGGGTGGGAATTTGGACACAACCCATGTCTTCAGCAACTGCTTTGACCTCAGTCCTGCTACTGCTTTATGTAGTGATATTTCTGCCACTAGGTTGCACGGAAATATCACTCCATACTGCTTAGGCTTGGTTTTTCAGCAGTGTGATGAAGGTCAGGAAGCCCCGCCCTCAACAAGTTCTGGTCTCCAGTCAGTTCGGTCACAGTTTCACAAAATCCTGACCAACGAAGTTAAGTTTCACTGGTTGCTCTTTGACCCCCATGAAAAACCCCTCCAAAACTGCAGAAAATGTCATTTTTGTCAGTTTAATTTTGTCCTTCAAACGCTGCAGACGCCGTTGTATCTTTCTCAGTGAGAGTCCAGTGTCTGCAGCCGGCCGCTCAACGCACCGCAGATCTATAATTAGGGCTTTTTATGTGCAAATGGGATCCCTGGTGGATTGGGGCAGACCTCCAGGTTAACACAGATTACTTCTGCTCATGCACGTTTAAAACAAAGTAAATCTTTAACAAAAGATTTTTTTTGTCAGAGCCAGAGTCATTGTTTGTGTAAGCTTCCATTGATGAAGAAGCAGAAGCAGGAAGAGGACCGAGGAGCGCCCTGGTAGACACTACGGATGTCATTCAAGCCTTCAGAGCGCATCCCTTCAAATTCTCTGCAAGAAAGTGAGAACGTTACATTCATAATTGCTTATCTTGGCAGGCTTTGAGCCAGACCCAGCGCTTGCAAATGAATTATACATGTGCTTGATTAACCAGCTGAGTCTCTGTGCACAGTCCCTGAGCAAACACATGCCTTTTGGAATAAATTAAATTCCAGAAATTCACTTTCTGCATCTGCAGGGGCGTCTAAATACTTATGTAAATACTAAACAAATTTCCCTAGCAGATATCCTCATCTGCGATCCTCCTTCATCACTCTCACTCACGCCCTATAAATTAACTAAACTATGCAGATCGTTACACTGACACAAAATAGGTTAATTAATACACTTGACAATAGTCTCCTCCTGGGGAAGAGCTGCTGACCTAAATCCTGATCACTGCAGACTTTAGAGCAGCACGTCGGAGGGATTTTGCAGTGGACTAATAGCAGTTTTTCTGTTTGTTGATGTCAGTTTTTCAGCAACATTCCTTATCTGGATCAGTCTCCCACAAGGGGTCTGTGTGAACAGAAGAAGGCAGTGTTTATTTCACAAACCAGCGTTCCAACAAATCCTCCCAGAGACCCAGCAGATGTAACCCTGGAGTGGCTGCTGAGCGCTGCCAGTGATGCTCTTTGGTGTTCACAGCTCTGTTCTGTGTCAGAGCGGCATCTGAATATGGATTATGGAGGGTGCAGCTTGTGGGGTGGAGGCGGTGTGACTGCCTAATTACATACTGTATTCTAATGACCACCCCTATTCCCGTCGGCCCATCTCTCTCTTTCCTCGGGAAGATCTAATGAGGAGAGTACGTGATCTAATGGAAATCAGCTGCTTCTCATGCGTCGGTGGGGAAATGGTTGCAGAAATTCATGCAACCTCTTGGTTACATAGAGATAAAGAATCTGTCAGGTTTATCTGCGTGAAAGGATTTACCAGACCTCAGGTCCAGACTCATGAAAAGGCTCTGTGTTCCGGACTACTGCTTTTTTTTTTAACTGACCGGCAGAGCTCCACAGAGCTGCTCCGGGTCCAGCACAGTGTGCTTCCAGAGATCACATGACGCACATCAGGAAGTCAATGAAGAGATCTGCAGTTTGTTCTTATCACAGCAATAATGATCAAAATCTGTTTAAATCAAACCCATACCTGCTGATGCAGAATCATCTTGGTTGACCTCATGGGTCAGCTTCAACTGTGTGTTGGTCAAAAATTCAAAAGTAACCAGAACATTAAAACAAGATTAAACACTAAATCATCAGCTGTCAAACCCCAGAAGAGGTGAGTTTGTAGAATGTTGTAACCGATTCATTTCTAGTCCAATTGCAGCAAAATCCAGTCAGCAGTTGCCTGAATCCCCTCTACACTGTTTTATGTTAAGAGAACATTCATTTGACTCTTTTTGCCCCCCGTGAGTCACAACCAGCCGGCTTTCAGTCAAAGTTCAGAGCATTTTCTCAGTCAGGGTGCAGTAGTTTCCCGAGGCATCCGCATGCAGCATTTTCTTTTTTTAAAGGGTCTAAATCCTGCTTTTCTTAAGCCATTCAGAATAAACCATATCCAAATATATGATCATATATTACCTATGGCACACTAAGGAACCATTTGTTATGAAATGTTAACTATTTCTACAGTTCCTTTTTCAACCCAGAAGTAAGACGACTCGATCTCTGAGGCTCCGCCTTTCTCTCATGTGGGTGCCACCCATTTCATGATGTCCACCCAGAGCTGACTTCACCAGCATGTCTGCGTTTCTATGGAAGCGATTATGTAGCATAAATAAAAAGCAAAGTCAAAACCAGAAATGCTTTTTCATTTTCAAAATGAAGCTGCATTTTTTGACTCAAAAATATAATGAAAAAGCAATCCACCAAAATGCTTTTTCATTTCCTTCCTCAACACAGCTTATTCTGTCACTTAATTAAAATTAAAATGAAAATGGTATTTGACATTTGATGACAGCTGGAGCTCCATCATCAGACAGCAGATTTCTCGATGCTAAACGTTGCTGGTTGGACCAAAAACACTCACTCAGCGCGAAGCTGCAGGAGACTATCTTCATAATGTGCTTTTATAACAGTTATGCTAATATTTTACGGCCTGCTCTGCTCGATTATATGTTTTTAAATCCGTGCGGTCAGACGACGCTAAAGTTGGCTTACGATTCACAGCTTCTGATTCGCGAGGGAGCTAAAGGAACATTCTGCTGCATTTTTCATATTAAGATTACGTAAAACCGGGTCCTGTTCAAAAACCGCTGGACCTGGCCTGCTCAAACCTGGATTCCTGGATCTTAATAAAACAAACAGCAAATTCACCGCGAAGCTGCAGATAAATGTGTAAATATCTGTGAATTACATCAGTCTTTATTTTGTTCTGGACACCACTGGAAACACAAATTCATATGATGGTTTCTCAGATCATAGCAGCATTTCCGCCTTCAGCGATCATCGGAGCTTCGCGCTCCGCTGTGCGAAGGCAGCTGGCGGTCCGAAGAACAAAGCTTGTCCGCGGTGCGTCGGGAGGAGGACCGCAGAAGGCGGACATGCAGTTACTTAGTCCTGAGAAGCTGTGGAAACTCATCAGAAGTTCACAACCATCACAAAACCCTCGTCTCTGCCGCTAACACAGTCTGCTCTTGGTGCGCGTGTGTGCGTCTGTCAGCAGCCGGACACACAGAGAAAGCAGTGACGTCATCGCCCCGCCTCCCCTCTGCTAATGCTTTTTCGAATTGAATATTGTGACAACTTGCGCGGGGTGGATGTTAAAATGCAAATGCAATCCCCTCTTTGCATTTTCGTTTGAATTATGACACAGAATGAGCGGTTTTAAGTATAAAATGAAAAAGCATTTTGAAATATTGCTTTTTCTTTTTAATTTTGAGTCAAAAAATGCAGCTACATTTTGAAAATTAAAAAGCATTTCTGTTAATCCATTTTAATTGTCAAATGAGACATTTCTAAATGAATTTTGGTACACATTTACCAGGGACCTTTTTGAAAATGAAACGTCAAATACCATTTTCTTTATCATTTTAATTAAGTGACAGAGTAAGCTGTGTTGAAATATAAAATGATAAAGCATTTTGAAATATTGCTTTTTCTTTTTAATTTTGAGTCAAAAAATGCAGCTACATTTTGAAAATTAAAAAGCATTTCTGTTAATCCATTTTAATTGTCAAATGAGACATTTCTAAATGAATTTTGGTACACATTTACCAGGGACCTTTTTGAAAATGAAATGTCAAATACCATTTTATTTATCATTTTAATTAAGTGACAGAATAAGCTGTATTGAGGAAGGAAATGAAAAAGCATTTTGAAATATTGCTTTTTCTTTTTAATTTTGAGTCAAAAAATGCAGCTTCATTTTGAAAATTAAAAAGCATTTCTATTAATCCATTTTAATGGTCAAATTAGACATTTCTAAATGAATTATGCTACACATTTACCAGAGAACTGTTTGAAAATGAAATGTCAAATACCATTTTCATTTTAATTTTAATTAAGTGACAGAATAAGCTGTGTTGAGGAAGGAAATGAAAAAGCATTTTGGTGGATTGCTTTTTCATTATATTTTTGAGTCAAAAAATGCAGCTTCATTTTGAAAATGAAAAAGCATTTCTGGTTTTGACTTTGCTTTTTATTTATGCTACATAATCGCTTCCATACGTTTCTGCCACAAAACAAACAACATCCAAACTTTCGCAAAGATGGATGTGCATATTGTGCAGATAAATTGAAAAAGTTTAGCCGATCACTGCCAGCTCCACGGAGAAAGTGTGTTTGTGTTGGCCTGGGGGTGCCTGCTGGCACCGCAGACTCCTCCTGGAAGGGGCGGATCCTCGCTTTGTGACATCACAATGTGAAGACCCACTTGTTATTTTTGTATTGGCAGGGACTGGTGCTCAGAGAGCAGGTTTTTAGAGGAACACTGAGAAATGCGAATCAAATACATTTGACCCGGTCCGATGAAAATGGGGATGTCCTGCCAAACATCTCCACACAGAACTTGCACGACAATAAATAGCATGAAAAATTATGAGCCGCTGAAAAGGTCTTTTTGTTTCCAAAAGTTGAAACCTTCCTGCACGTCCCTCATGACTGTCCGTTTGTTTTGGATGCCAAACTCGTGATTATCAGAGAAAGAAACCAACAAGCTCTGAGAAACATGTGATCCTGATGTTTTGACTGTCTCACATGGCAGAAGATGTGCTTTAACCTCTGACCTCTGATCACTAGAGCAGCACAGCAGAGAACAGGAAAGCAAACTCAGGTCAGAGTCTCACATCACAAACACAGTCTCCTGTGTTTGAAATGGCTAAATTTGGTGCACGTGCCATACCTTCACTGTCCCTATCCTCATTTAATCCCATTAAAATGAGAGTAGAGGACGTCCAGAAATAGACTGGCACGTTGTGGATCATTTCCCCACTAAATGCAGCGTTCAGTCTGCAGGGAAGCAGGCTCCAAAGCAGCCGCTCCATCTGTTTTTGTTCATGTTTTCCTTTCATGAAGAATACCACATTACATTGACATATTCAGTACACAACACAGGTCCACACATCTGCATGACTGGAAAGGAGTACGGAGAAGAATACAATTCTTAATTCTGCCCCTAGATCTGATCTTAAAGAAAAAAGAGAGAGACAGAAGACGACTGTCTCTCCGTGGCTCCACCACACCGTAAAATGTGTGTTCTCCAAGCTCTGAATTGAAGATGTGTTGCTGCCTTGTGATGGCAATCTATCCAAAATCCCAGAAAGCTGTACCTCCTTGTAGTCTTCAGTTATTCATGACCACAACAAAAACAGCAGCTATTTTCTGACCAGAGGTCAAAGGTGGCTTTTCAAACAGCAGGGAAGCTCTGAACATGCAGGCCTGCAGGCCTTCACTGATCCAGGAACGCCTGAAACTCCCAGCTGAGTCGAGACCACAAGCTCAGGATTCACTGCCACACCAGGGCGTCAGCAGAGAAAAACCTGTCCACATGTTTGTTGAGTGGGAAGCCTCATCTTCATCTTGAGTGGGTGAAGATTCACCTGTATTAGAGCATTTGAATTTAGACCAATAATCATCATTCACGTAAAGGCAGGTTTGGGTGAAGATGACGAAGGTAGTCAATTATTTTTGTGATGATTTCAGAATGATTTGCTTGTCAAATTTCAGTTTGTAATCCATGTGGTTGTTGTTTACACACAAAAAATGGCCTAACATATTTGATCATATATATCCAAAACCTTCCATTTGTCTGTGGAATCAGGGCTTTAATGACACTGGTCAGTTCATACTGGTCAGTCAGTTCATACTGCACTGACTGACCACAATAGTTAGATTTTGACGAGTTGCCGCGCCGCAGCGTGTCCACCCGGAGACAGGACTGGAGCGTGAAGAGAGATCAGCTGGAGATGGAAATGTTCTTTTTTGTCCTGTGTGTGTAAACGTTCGACAATACCAAGCTCCATAAAATAGGGGGTAGGGATCTCAAATAAAAAGCTTTATTAGTAAAACAAAATGTTTTCTGTCCAATAAAAGATGCAAAGAAAGCAATAAC
Organism: Oryzias latipes; assembly: GCF_053564925.1. Taxonomy (NCBI): domain Eukaryota; kingdom Metazoa; phylum Chordata; class Actinopteri; order Beloniformes; family Adrianichthyidae; genus Oryzias; species Oryzias latipes. Next base: position 11,447,031 of record NC_136252.1, read on the forward strand.
CTCAGAACCAGGCAAAACTGACCCAAGAACCAGAAGTGAGCCGCAGTGAGCCTGACACATTTATGTAGACTTCTAAAATAGACCAACTTTGAAGCAGCTATCTTTGACTGACCTCAGATCTTTTTTTCATCCGTCTCCTTTGTTTGTTTTTCATCTATGTCCTAAAGGATGAACCAGCTTCAAACACTCATGAAGGCATGTTGGACCTTTTGGGAATATTTCCTTCTGCTTTTTTTGTGACCTGCAATGCTGAGCTTCAGAGGAGCTGTTGGAAACGCAGACTCCAGGTTACCTGCTGCTGCTCTGGGATAAAAATATACGGCAGGTTTCATCTTGAAATTCACACTGAATGAATTAAAAAGGTTTGAGGATACAAAAATGATGCATCAATAAAAGGTTTGTTTCTGTTGCATCATAAGAGCCTCATGTTACAAAGACAAAAGCTTTTCTGTCCTCTGAGGGTTGAACTGCTTCTAGAGATGAAACCGTTTCATATGTGATGGATTCCAAACCGCGGTGCACCATTAGAGTTGGTAAATGTAAAATATGCTCCCTTCAGCCTCATTGTTCCCTAATGCAACTGAGAATCCCTGGAACCTCCTCCATTCAAGCTTTATTAAATGTTAATGAGTATAAATCAGAATTTGTCAAATCTTCAAGTGTCTATGAATATTTGATGATGTTTGTTTTGCGCTGTTTCCTCAGCAGCAGCAGCTTCTGAATGAGCGATCAGAGTGCCACTATGACCTTTGAACCCTCCCAAATCTGGGTGGGTTTTATCCTAAAGTAAACTGCCAAAGGCACAAAGAATGCAGACATTCATCCATTCGGTGGATCTGTTCATTTCAACTTCACTTCAGAGTTTAGTAGGGGTGATGAGCTGGCATTTACATCCTCTCCTGTCTTCAGCGCGAGGAGGGGGGTTTTGGGGATCTAATCTGGTGATGCGGGCCGAGGCCGGTGACACTGCGAGATGCGGCGGTTTGTAAAACAAGATCGTTAAAGGAGTTCACATTCGGTTTAGCTGTACAGAGATTAGTTAAGACGGGGTTTTGTTCCGGTCTTCATCACACCTCTTGGTTGGTTGGGGCTTTAAGCCTCACTGCAGAAAGATTCTGGTGGCCGAGATCAAACAGGTTCAACAGCTCACAGTGAGGGACCAAACCTTCGCTGAGGTTATTTCTCAAATTTGCTTTAGAGGGAAGTGAGTGTGAAGCCCTGCAGGCTCCCCAAGATCTGCATCTCCCCGTGCTTTCTTGCTTTCTTTTATTGGCTAGGAGTGGAAGCAGACATGTTTTTAAAGTTATCACACCACATAAAATCCATCTTTAACAAATTCAGAATGATGTTTTATGTTAGTATGTTTTCAGATGTGACACAGACAAACAGGATCCAAGTTTCAAATGTTCAGAGGTTGGTGAATGGTACAAAAGTAAAATCTAGTGAAGGAGTCAGCGTAGTAAAGAAGGAACGTTTAAGAGCAGATCTGGAATTCATTTCATACGATCAGTGATTCTGTTGTCATTCTGTGGACTAAAGCCAAGACAGACTGAAATTCTGAAACGTTCAAACAAATAGATTTACCAGACAGAAGAAGTGCTGATGAAGCCGGCTCAATGTTTGCTTCAGTCTTCAGTTGTCCTTAAGGCCGTGTCACACAGCCACTACGTACATTTTGCGCTTTTTCCACGTAATATACATAATTCATGAGTGTTTTTTGCATTGCTGTGTATAGATGTCCATCGAGGTTTTCGGCCAATGGGTCTTTACGTGAATCCGATTTTGAGCTGTTCAAAGTTTTTGGTCTGTTGAGAATTACGCAGTTTACGCATATTTTACGATGTTTATACGTAATTCTTATGTTAATCTTATGCTGTTGTGGGTGATTTTTGTGAGATGCATTCACAAATTTGTGGCGTTCCACCTATGTTTAAGGAACTTTTCACACATATACCACAGATATATAACTTTTATATGGTGCATGCGGCACACATATCATGTTCAAATTACGTAATTGACCCAAGAATCAGTAATGAATTGCATTTAAACAGACCAATAATCACACACGTTCATTTACCTGTTCCTTACTTGGTTTGGTTGCACTTCTTCCGTGGTTTTAACGCGGTTCATTTATGATACATCTGTGAAAGTTTCACGTAAAGACCACAACATTTCTCACTTTTTCCACGTAAAATTACGTATGACCAGTTTTCATTCATGCAATATTAAATATGCAAATTGTACGTATAGCCTTTATGGGTGGATACAGATTGTCTGTTGGTAAAAAATGGGCAAACCTCTACGGGGCAAACAGGTGGCCTGCAGAAAATATTAAGGCGGTAGACCGCTTAGTGAGCCTCTAGAGCACATTTGTCAAACTCAAGGCCCGCGGGCCAAATGTGCCCCACCACGTCCTTGTCTGTGGCCCGCGAGAGCATAGAAGTTTTTCATTGCTTAAAATAAAAAATAAAATTGGTGTGTATTTATTTATATCTAGGGGGAATCAGACTTGAAATATGGGATTGGGCAACTATACATTCGGACTTAAACACTGTCCATATAAACTAACCTGACAAAATCAAATTTAAAAGGATTTATGCCAAAGTAACAAGCAAACATATGTTTTCTATACAACTATAATTGTCACTTTAAAAAGTTATAATAAATAAATATTTAAATATTTTTTTTAACATTAAGGAGTAGTTACATTTATTTTTCATTACATTTAGTTACATTTATAAGTCATATCTGGACCATTGAGGACAGCCACTATGGTGATGTGGCCCTCGGTTAAAATGAGTTTAACACCCCTGCTCTAGAGCAACAAATGTTCATGCATATTTTTTCTATGGGCATGCTGCAGGCAACAGGTCATAGTGAACACTAATACAACATGCAAGGGTGAGTAAGAGTGAAGTCGGTGAGATTCAGGCGTGTCGTTTCGAACCCATGAAATCCTGCAGACTATACAAAGAGCCTGTTAGTGCTGTTCATGTGGTAAGTGTTCCCCCCCTTGCGTGAAGGTTGACTGTTAAAAATAAGCATAGTTTGTGTGGGCATCCTACAGGCCTCCTATGGACATTTACAGATCACGTGTGGTGTGTAACGACTAGAGTGTGGCGTAATGACACTATACGACAGCATCACAGGTACATGTGTAACTTACATTATCCTTACCGATACACTTACCCCACGGACGACACTGGTACGTTCCATTTTCATGATGTCCATTGACGCACATGCCTCAGAGTAACTGCCAGACATACCTGCACCCTCATAAGACGGCTGATTGCTCTGCACAGGCTCTACGCATAGATCCTTCACATCTGCCTTAAGTAAATCTGTTGTGCAACAAACATGGTTCTGTCTTTTGGTGTGGGACTGAGAAGCTAACAGAACAATGCGTGTGTTGCAGCAATGTGCAGCCTTAGCACAATAGACTGTTAAAAGTGTGTCTTCAGGATAAGAATTGTGCTGGCTTGTGGCCTTAAATGAAGGCATGTGATTGAGTCACACACTTTCCATAATTCATTTTCTTCCTCTAGACTGACTTTACAGCAGAGGAGACTCCAAATTTCTCTCCTGTAATCCCTTTCACATGAGCGGAAAGTGAATGAGCAGAAAAACAGCTAACTTGTTGTTGAACATCAACTCAGAGATGATATGAGCTGGACGAAATGTGAGCTGCAGCCAGAATGAGCTCTGACCAACAGACAACCACACAAACAAATCTTATTTCTTTGATATTTTTTTAATAAAAGAATCTTTATCTTTACAAACCAGTTATTTTCTGAAGCATTTTGTCAGGAAGCAGGGAGGGGGGGGCTTGGATCCTATCTGGTAAAGAAGAGTTCATTTCATCAACAACACTCATTCCCTGCTTTATTTGTGTTCTAGCTTCAATCAGCACTGAAGAGAATTTTCCAACAGTTCCATTTCCCTTCAAACTCTTCTAGTGAACAGATTGTTTCCTGTCCTGCAGTCTCAGAGCTTTTCTTACAGAGCTCTGAAGCTCAGACTATCGGCGTGAAGCCACAAGCTAACTGCAAACAATGCTGGGCTATATATTCTGAACATTGGAAAATAATAATTTTTCTTTAAATTCGCACTCCAACCGTCTATTTTCAAAGCGTTCCTAGTGGTCTTTTAATTAAAATTCAGGCAAAATCCAGTAACCTGTTTCTAGGACAGTGTCTGCAAGAGTTCATCAGAAATTCTTCTCAGACTTGTGACTGTTGGCGCAGAGCAACCCTGCCCTAATTTCCCATCATCCCTTTGTTTACGCTCTCTCCCGCTAGCTTAGAGCCCCTCCAAGCCAAAATTTGCGGTGCAACAAAAATGGCAGCCATATCGGAGCTATCCAGCCGTACAGTTTGGATCCAGATTCCAGCTCAGACGATGAAAACAAAGACGTACACGAATCTATTTGTGTTTCTTCTTTCATTTATTAGTGGATGGTAAATCCTATAAAGAAGATATACTGCCATCACCTGCATAGGGTGTTGAGGGCAAACCAGATCCTGATGAACGATGTGAGGCTCTACAGAGAAAGACCTGGAGAACTCTGGTCTAGCAAGGACTGGTACAGGCTATCTTTACCACAAAGCATGGAGGAGTTTGGTCTTCTTTTCATCTGGATCAAATCAAAATTTCTGGGCATGGTTTACATTCTATGTACTTAAAAACGAGAAAACACACGTGAACGGTGATGCCGGGCGAGGGTTGTTTGAAAGAGTCAAGAGTGAGCATGTTTGTGACAAAAGTTTCCTTCTAAACGGATCTCGAGCTGTTAGTTCTGACAGAGTCAAGACGCTGAGTGGAAACGGGGGTTTGCCAGCTTCTCAGGCGCAGTATTTTCTTCTGAACCTTGGGGGTGGAGGTTAGTGGTGTCAGGTGCCTGGATTTCTGTGTTGTCAACATGGAGTCACAGTGGATATAGCACACCCCGAGCTTCTGACGTGCAGCAGACTGTTCTCCCTTCTCCAAAGACCTCCGTGCTCTCAGGTGTGAAACATAAACCTGTCCTTTCTTTCGCACCTGCATTGAAAGCTTTACTCTGCATTGCCATACTGATCTGTGCGCCGCAGAGGATCCAACCTCCAGATCGGATGACCTCTGCTGAAGTGGGCTGAGGAACAGAATACAGAGTTTCTGTCTCGACACGCCCGTCACTTTCTTCTCAGTGAAAACCAAGATCTAATTCTGTTTGAGGCTCATTTCATCTCTTTTTCCTTGTGGCACCAGCACATTCTACCTTCAGACATCGCTATTTGACCATGTTGAGGGTTTTTGACAAACCCTAAAATGAATCCTGTAAACATTAACCTCATCACTGACAAACTTTGGTAAGAGTATTGGTCTTCTAAAATGCTATGGAACTTGCAGTTAAGTAATGAAAATGTGTCGATTTTTGTGTGAATTTTATTTGCGCCGCATCACGTAACATATAGTCCGCGTCGCGCAGCACCACTGCTGCAGTCAAGATTCGGCGATAAATATATATGCTTTCCGATAGGTTGAATAAAGCAACAGTTCAGAGAGAAAGTTCACCTCTTACCGCTTGTTTTTGTCCAGATGATGAAGCAAAAGGTTGTTTCAAAGAAGCCGGCGCAGTGATACAAAACATTGAAGTAAACATTGAAGTCCAGCTTTTAGCACCTGGCATCATGTCTGACTCGGTCCTGTCACTCAGTTGTTAAAATGACAACCAGGAACTGGTTCGTACATAAAGTCTATTATTCAGAGAACCAGTTCAAACAGGTGACATTAATACAGGTAAAGAGGGGAGGATAGAAGAGCTTCTCAAAGAAGAACTATTAGGTCCTAGACAAACAGAATTTGTGCATTTTTTGTAGCAGATATAAACTTATTTTCTGCACCGCGACACATAAAGATGTTCAGAGTCATAAAGTGTGATTTCCAGGGTCTCTCATAGTTCAAGTGGGTTTAGGCAGGAGTCTCCCCTGCCAGGAGGACTGTGAGGGAGCATCCTCTGAACAGTGTCTGATCAGATTCTGATACATGTACAGGTTAGGGGGGTGCTTTAGTACTCTGTGTTTGCGAAAGTTTAATTCGCTGTTTCCGTTTTTGTGTTTTGTAAAGGCAGAACATAAAGATTAGACTGTGTGCACCTGTGTGTGTGTGTGTGTGTGCATTTGTGTATCATCTTTATCGGCATGTATTTGTGTACATGCGTGTGTACGTTGTGTACACACTTGGGCAAAGCTGAGAATGAAATGTGTGTGTTAGATGAGAATTTTTTTTCTCATTTCCCTCCCATCAATGTTGCTTCCACACCCCTGAGTGGTCTTGTGGGTTACTGCTCGGGTACACCCCAGTTTGCCTACAGATGATCCTGTTGGCTTGTGTGGTGGAATCTAACGGGAGCCTGGAGGTGCTGTCAGCTGGGAGCATGAAGCTAAAACAACTTTCCCAGCTGAAACGACAGCCTGCGGGTCAGCAGGTCAAGCCTCTGAGGAATCTGCCGGAGGCGCCCAAAGGTACACCAGCTGCTCCCCTAAAGACACCAGTTCAATAGAAATCCTGCTTCTCCCTTTGAAGTGTCATTGCAGAGGAATCCACAGCAGCCAGCAGCATCAGTCTCTCCTTGTTCCCTCAAGTCAGATAGCCTTCCTCATCACAAGCTGATTGATCCGGCTGGGGTCTTTGATGAAGCCCTGCACCCCTTGATGGTTCTTCCAGACTTACAAACCACTTTGAAGAAAAGGAACACGCTGGAAACATCTTAGATGCAAAGTTGCCACCATCAGGACACCTACTCTCAGTGCAGATCTGGTCCTGGTCAGATTCAGGTCTGGTTTTCCCTGATGACCGTCTGGGTTGGGAGGTTTAGACCAAAAAAGGGAACTCTGCAGATGAACTCTGGTGTGGTTCACTTTAGTGTGAATGTAGACAGACTTTCCAATGACCAAAGGGAGGAAATGAAAGAAACTTTGTGTTTGGAGGAGGGAAAAAAAACAGCCACAGCATGAATCTGAAGAAGCAGGAATCCTAGGGAGGTTAGAAAATGTCTGCTGGGTAAATGTGGTGCAGTGAGAAGCTGCAGGAGCTTGACGTGAGTGATGGTCAGAGGACTAGAAGGACTTGTGTTTTTTAAAACTAAGCATTCCTTCATAAGTGTGATGTTACTCACATGTTCTTTCCTCTTCCAACCACATGAAGTCAATTCAATTAACTACTAACTGTTTTTTGTTGACAACCTCATAACGTCTATGCCAGAACATAATAATGCGGATAAACAGAAACTGGCACTTTGATTGACAGATGGTCTTCATTGGTCATCCTGCAATTTGATTGGTTGGATGTATCGGACCAAACCAATGTGGGCATAATTTGATTGAATGTTGTGCCGACAGCGCACAGACGCAGACATTTACAGAAAAAGACAGATTCATGTGCGGTCTCTGTCAACATAGTTTATAATCTTTGGTTGTCAGGGAAAACAGGAAGTATTTTTGAGTCAGAAGGTTAAAGTCCGAGTCAAGTCACAGGTTACTGCTGTTAAAGTCCTAGTCGAGTCTATAGTCATCAAATTCATCACCGGAGTCAGACTCAAGTCTAAGTCGTATGACTTGAGTCTACTCCTCTACTAAGAACTTATATGTGACTCGATAATGTCTTTCAGGACCAGGCACGTCTAATAAAACCGGTGCAGACACTGTGTGATTGCTCGTCCGTGAAGAAGCAGCTCCAGTCTTTCATCTCAGTAAACGAGTGCCGCAGTAACGAGTCATCTGAGTGATCCAGCTGTGACTTCTCCACTTGCTGTCGAGGCAGCGGAGGGTTTGTCGGAGATGCAGCAGCTCCACGCTGACCTGGTCTCAAGATTCTTCAAAATTAGCACCAGCTTTGAAGTGATGCCACAGAACGAGCTGAGACTGGAAAACAAATGTGAAAAATGATGAAGGGCGCCTCGCTTTCATCCACTCTCTGACAGAGAAATCACTAAAAAACAGCTCATTAGATGTAAAGTACAGCGGCTGTGGCGTTCAGTGGGTGAAGTTCAGCAACAGTTTGCCTTACTTCATTAAATCAGATCAGACCAACAGTATGGGGGGGGGGGTGTCCTTGACTGCAGAGATATGTGTGGATGCGAGGGGGGGGGGGGCATGGTGTAAAATGAAACCCCAAACTGGACTGCCCGGTTTGCCTGAGATTTGTAAAATCCTGTTCATTCAGACAGATAAAAGACACAGAGCAGTGAAGCCCACAGAAACAACACGGCACGCCTGCCCCGAGTGGGATTATTAGTGGATCCACAAGTGCTTCTGCCTGACGCTCACTGAGCTTTGATCCCACTGAAAGCGGGGATGAAATCAGTGCGTCTAAGAGGAGAGCTGTGGTGTGTGGGGTTGGAAGAATTGGGGAAGAAGAGGAAGCGAGAGAAGGAAGAAGAAGAAGCAGGGGAGAAAAGGTAAACAGGAGGAAGAATAGGCATGTCATGCAACTCTGGTCACGCTCAGTGCATGAATAACATATCAGACCGGTCTCAGATCACGTGACATCATCGTCAGAGTCCCCTTGCAGGCGTTTGATCGTCTCTGAATGTCGTTTTTGTCCTTCTCGCTCTGCGGCTCCTCCTGGGAGAAATCTGACAGTTCTGGTGTACATCTGCAAGGTGAAGCTGATCTTTCTGCACTACAATCTTCGGCTCTGCATCACGACAGAAAGATGTAGACCAGGAAGACAGCCAGCTGATCTAGCTTCCTTTCACAGGTTGCTGGGTCCTCTCTATAGGGGTCAGGGGTATTACTGATGAAAGTGTTTGGGCAGAAGGGGTTACACCAGTAAAAACAGACCTTTGGGCAGAGATGAGACTTAAGCGTCAGACCACAACTGAGAATAAGGCTGTTGATGCTGTCCTTACATCGTTTAAACCCCCCCAAGCTTCATACTCGTGTCCTCCAAAAAAATGGGACATTTTCCTTTGTTTATAAAAGCTTCAGCAGCTTGAAGCATAAATCTGAGACTAGTTTTTTTTTTTTTTTGTTTTAAACAATGCTGTTGTCTGAAGCAGTCAGCTGGTAAAACTCTGGATTTCCACACTCCAAATGTTGCAGCTGCTGAGAAAACCGTGTCAGGTGAGGATGTGACCTGTACAGCTGCTGGGGAATGAGCAGATCTGTTGCTTGAAGATGTGCTTTGTGATGTTCAGGCGGCTCCTTAACTGCCAACAGAGATCCTCACTTCACTTCACGAAGCAGTCATCTATTGCTAATTTGGTTTGGATTAAACACGTGTTCTGCTGCTCACATGAGCATGTTGGGAGTCAGGAAGCCAAAGCTGCAGAAGATCCAACAGGAGCCTTTCCAGCATTTAAGATTCCTGACACACAGAGCTGCTTCCACTAGAAACATCATCACACAGGCTGGGGAAGGGGGGCTGTGAGGGTAAGAACCTGAGTAAATGCTGAAAAACCAAAGAAGAGACAGATTATTTATTCAACCACGTCTTCATTTGTAGTCCTCTACTCAATTCTCTTCCTTCTAGCTGTCTCGTCTCTTCCTCCTTGTTTTTCCTTTTCTAAACCAGATCTTCATGTTCTTCCTCTCTAGTTCTTGCCTGCATCCTCCACTTCTTTGGTCAATTATCTTCTTGTGTCTGCTGTCTGACGTTTCCTCTGTCTTGTGTCATGGTAATCCTGAGTCAGCACATTTGTCTTTATGAAGCTCTTCATCAGTGTGTCCGCTGTGAACATGATGCAGTCAGACCTCTTAAAAGCACAAGCAAGTTGTTCAAACATTACTGTCAAACAATCATTTATACTAGTGTTTGAAGTAGTTTGGGGATAATTACAAAACAGTCTTAGTATTTTGTTGTGTCATTAATGTGGGCAAAAACATCAGCTAAATCCTTTTAGCTGTTATCTCAAATGCAGACATGTTCCTTTGTGTGAGCGACGTTCTGTCTGCGTCTCTAATCTGGTTAAAGCTCTGCAGAAACACAACCAACATACTGTAGTAATAATCTGAGCTCCACCTTTGATACTCATGTTTGAGTAAACTACAGAAAATGTTTTGCCGGAACAGAATTCTTCTCCTACGCCTACAGCTTCTCCCTACTCCACCAGTTTTAAGGGCATTTGAAGCGGTAGTGGTGTCCAAAAGGGCTTTTTATGGAGAAGTGCCAGGAACTATCTTAGTGATAGATTACCCCTCTGCTTGTTTGGGTGATCTGCGTCACATATGTGGGGGGAGGAGAAACGTATTTCTACACTTGTTTACGATGAGCAACAGGTAGTGAGAAGCCGTAGGGGTAGGGGAAGAATTCGGATTCGGCCTTTGATCTATTGGGATTTACACTATCAACTTTCATATCTGTGAAACCGTCGGTTGATGTTTAACTTCTTTAATCTGACGTGCATCAGCAGTTTAGGGTTCAGTAGCAGTCGTTCTTCACAGAGGATCCTCTGCTCCTCCTCATAATGTTCTGGGGCCTCATTTATAAAACTTTGCGTAGGATTTGCGTCAGAAGTGGCGTACGGATGAAACATAGGACGTGCGTACGCACAGAAATATTCGGATTTATAAAACCGTGCGCACGCACATCCTACGCATCTTTCCCTTAATAAATCACAACCAATTCTAAATGCAGCGCAGCTTTTGCGGCTGTATGACACGTCCATAGTTGCCCATAAATAGTCCGTGAAACGCCCACAAATGAATATTCATTGATTGCGAAACCATGGCGAACACCGAGAAATCAAAAAAACGTAACTTCACTCAATGTGAAGTAGAAGTTATCGTTGGCGAGGTGGAAAAGAGGAGGAAAATGTTGTTTGGAGGGCACAGTGTGGGCATTACTAATGCCTAAAAGCCACGTGAGTGGCAGACAGTGGCAGACGCCTTAAATGCTGTAGCCTCCCAACCTCGGACCGTGGCCGAAATAAAAAAGAAATGGTCGGACATCAAAGTCGAGGCAAAAAAACCTCTGGCGCTGCATCGCCAGAGTGTTTTTGCCACGGGATGGGGGGGGGGGGGGGGGGGACGATACCGGAGCTGACCCCTCTTGATGAGAGACTAGCGGCAAGAATTAGGGAATCCCTTAGTCGAGTGGTGACTGAGGCGCAGGGGGACACGACGCGCCAGATGCACCGGGTTACACACCCCCAAAAGCCCGCAGAGGTCCAACAGGACGGCTCGACGAAGTCAGAACCGGTTCATAAGCCACTCGTCCTCGTTTGCCAACAAGTCTTCTTGCTGTCTAAAGATGCGTTCACCCCCAATTCTTCCATTTGCCACATCTTCTAAGAGCACAAGATCAGCCATTGTGCGTCATTACGCATTGTGATGGGGCATTTTATTTCCATCTATTTAATTACATCTGACAAGCTACAGATGTCGGTAATAATCCACGTGGAAATGGGAAATTGTTCAGCGCAAATGTAATTTCTTGTTGCTTTCTGAATGGTTGAGACATACGCCATACATTGTTTTATCAAAAATAAAACAAACTAAAGGCATATGCATGAATACCATAATTCTGTAGCTTATGAAGAAATGTTTTAATATGAAAACAACTTTCCCCAGTGGACAATTAATGCATCTCTCTCTATCTATCCATCTGTCTGTCTAATTGCACCTATGTCTGCCCCGCCAGACGGACACACTGACGAGAATATCAGTTTTGTACATTATTTCGTTCTGTTAACTATATTATTTATGAGGATGAATTGCACAACATGCCAATATTGCAGAAAAAATTTCCCTTTTCTTTTTGCAAATAAGTGTTCATTTAAATTTCTGTTGTAATTTTCGTTTGATTTTTTTTTCACTGCTGATCGATCAAACTGGTGTTCGTGTAGGCTGTTAATTGTAAGACTTGCTTTGTGAAGTCTTCATGTTATTTATGAGAGACAGTATTGTCATTTTCACTTTCACGTGTTTCTTCCATCTGCCGACGGTGTCGCCGTTTCTCATTTCACCCGTTTTCGTGCGTACGCCTGGGTCAGAGCTTGCGTGAAGGGCCGCACATTTTCCCGTCAAGTTTGCTTTTTATAAATCTCAACTATTGCGTACAGAGTGGTGTACGCCTTCTTTTGTGCGTACGCAACGTTTATAAATGAGGCCCCTGGTGGTGGTTCTGTTGGTGATGAACCCACTGGTTGCGGGTTCCAAGGAGTGTGGCAAGGGAAACGGACAACTTGTATAACAACTGTGGTGCTCTTCTGTTTATGTGTCAGATGACCCGACTAACTTTAGTGTGTGTAACTAGTAAATCTCATTTGAACACAAATTTAAAAATGCAGTCACCCATTCAGCGTGTTCAGAGTGTTTTCACAAAATAGTTGGTCGTAGGAAAGGTGTCCATATCCATCCTAGAAACATCTGGAATTTATTCGGATTCTGTTTTGACCAGGAACCACACCTAATCTAGAATAACACAGAGAAAGTGAGATGCAGCTTTTCAGCAGACGCCTCACACCGAGCGTCATGGAGAAGGGGATGTCTGGGGCTTTTGCACACACGTGGTCATTGAGTGGACCATGGCCTCCTCACTAATCCAGATCATTGGCAACCGACTATCTCATCGTCCTCTTCACACCTCAGGCTTGGGCTCGAGCTTCCCAGCACTTTTTATCACAGGTTTCCTTCAGTGAGCCAAGCTTTATCTTAAAACAAGCACTGAGCGAATGTTCTTCCTTCTTCACACAGCTGTGGATGCCCTTATGCTCTGCCCATTTGTGTTGCTGTGAGACGCTCTCAAAGTCGCTGGAATCTGATGTGTTTTTGAACATTTCAATAAAGGTTGGTACTGTTGCATGTGGCGTGGCTGTGAGTTACTGACGCTCTTCCTTTGTCTCTTCCAGGTGAGCGCTGCAGAGGGAACAGATGAACGGATGAAGAGCTCCAGTTCTCCTTATTTATTACTTTCAAAGTGAACGAGTGTGGTGCGTGCATGAGGACTGAGTGAGCATTGAGCATGCGTGCACTCTTGGTGCCACCTAAGATTTCATGCTATCCTTTGCAAATTTTGTTTACTTTTTATAAAGTTCCAATAAGTCATAAATCATTGTCACCGTGGAAACAAAAGGACTTTTATTATCGGTACATATGGTGTTCTGTGTTTGTAACTAGCCTCCTATTTAAGAATGTATATTTGTATGTATGATATACTCATTTAGAAATTATATAATGGACGTTTTTATTATTGCTTCTCACTACTGCACTGCTCCTGCCAAGACACACACACACACAAACACAACCTTACAAACATACACAAGCATAAAATGCAGCACTATTGCTGTGATTGTCTCTTAATAACTTCAGTCCTGGTTGTAGGACTGTAAACAACAATAATCATGATGATGATGAAGATGATGAAGGGCTCCCTGGTGATGCTATAGTTCCTGGCTGCCATACTGGAGGTCCTGTGGTCTTTGAGAATAGCCACTGCTCTAGACTCTCATCCTTGCTATTAAAAATGCGGACCTGATTGGGTTTTTTCTCATGACAATTTGTTTGTCTGGAACAGATTTCATGAACATTTCTGTGGCACAACTGCACTGTGAAGCTGCTTCAGTTTAATGAAATTAGATGATTTTTCTTTTAAATGATTCCTGTGTAATCACAAACCTGTGTGAGGTCCTAGGTTCCTAGGTCTGCGTTTGGGTGTCATACTTGGGCGTCCTCCTCCTGATCTTTGATCAAGTGGTGGAGGAGGTAATGGGATGGTTTTTGTCGGTTTTGTTAACAGCACATTATATTAACTGCCTTTTAGAGGTCCCCCACTCTGCAGAAGATATCCAGATGGGACTTGATCCTCTCCAGCTTCACATCTTAGTGTTGTGGGGGGGGGCTGTTTACTGTCAGCAGCTTCAGAGAAAGACAATCATCTTCTTGCATTTGAAATGACAGGAGCAGAGCATCCCATGATAGCTGCTGACTGAGCTCCTTCTTTTGAGCCGGTTCCCAGGGAACATAATTCTGAGCTGTTGGTGCTGTTGTCACAGTCAGGTATGTGCAACGTGTGGCGTGTTGCTGAGAGAGGAGGCTGGTCAAACTGAGCCCCCTGTTGTGGGAAACGCTGTGCTCAGTGGACCTCCATGATGGAGCCAGAGCGCTAAAACGCCAGCTTTAGTTTGAAAAGCCAGACTAGCATAGGTCTCTGGTGGTGGTGCTCTGCTCTGCAGAGTTTGTACCATCCAACGTGCACACAAGCGCAATAATAGAAGTGACCCGCAGCTGTGTCAGCATGGAAACACACATATCTGACAGAGGGTTAAACAGGGCAATAGTTTTGCATCCGTGCTTCCATCCAGAAAACATGAGCTAATGTTGAGAATGGAGAAATGGCAATAGGCTGTGCAGCTGATCTCTTGATCCAGCCCTCAGTTTCCACCGTCTTTGGCGGCAGATCCCTTGGCGGTGGATCCCGTAGCGGCCACTCCACTGGACAAATCCGCAGCGTGAGGGAGTCTTTGTGCTGCATCTGAAGGGAAACTTTGGTTGATGCTCCACCCTCACCTCTTTATGAGCTGTGGCTCCTCCAGAGAAGGGAAGATGGTACTGCTGTGTTTGTTTCCTTCAAAGCTTTGTTTGAATCTTTTCTGAATAGAAAAGCTTTGTTGTATGGAGATAATTGTGAGGTACTATCAACACAGTGGCTTCCTTTTTACCGATCAACTGAAACAATAAGTCTGGCCCTGAACTGTTGTTGTGATGGGATGAACACACATCATCATCATACCTGTTGGTCAGATACTTGTCGGAATGCGGTCAAAGAAGGCGTTAGATCATTTGAACAATCATGTTAAAGATGAAAGCATTCCTAAGTTTAGCGCCAGCTAGCATGAACGGTTTCCGCAGAGAAATCTGTGTCCTTTTTTAGCAATCAGATGTTTTCGTCATGAACAGAAATGTTCAGGTATTGATTTTTTGGAAATTCTTTTGGGACGTTTCTAATGCTCAGAGGGGCCTGAACCTTCTGTTGCAGGAACCGAGAACTGCCTCTCGGCTGATTTTTACGTCACCACTTCTTAAAATCAGTCCAAAACTACTTTATTTCTCCCTGAACCAGAGATGGTTTGGGCTGTGTGGTTGTGACCCAGGCAGGATTTTTCCTGCAGAATCTACCCGGCCAGCGCCTGAAAAGACGATTGACGGGATCCTGGTTCATCCCTGGGGTCTTTCACAATGAAGTCAAATGTTGTGTTGGGAAGATCTTGTCGCTACATGTCCTTATGATCAAATATCTGCTTTTTGATTTATTTTAAGTTATTCAAACAGAATTTTTTTTAAAAATGTGACGTAAACTTTGTAAGTAAACGTTTCCTGGTGCCTGTTCCAGTCTAGTTCCTTCAGCGGCTCCAAGGGGTTTCTACATTTTTTTAAACTAAATTTGGTTTGCTCAGTATGACAGCCTGCATGGTCACATTTATGGCTTTTCCTGAAACGATACGCATAAATATTAATATCTGCCTGCTTTGCTCATTGCTGTGCAAGCGGCTTCTTCTCAAATGTAAATGTTATCCCCAGATTTGAACCGTTACCACAGATTAGGGGGGGGGCATGAAGAAAGGCTGTACTTGAAGTTTTCTTGCGGCTTTGCAGTGTCACCCCCGGGCTGTGATTGTGCGGCAGAGAAAGGGGAGGAGAGGCGCTGGGTAATGCCAGTAAAGCGGCGTGACAGAAGAGGGTTAATGCGACGGAGCAGCACTGCGATTGCCCAGCCCGGAGTGGCTTTAGGGGAATGCAGGCAGCATTAGCAGCAGAATCATTATTTTTGGTTTGTTGCTCCCGGTGTGTGCACATGTTTAGTGTGGCACACTTTTAGCCTGCCACACACCGCCTCCTCCGCTGCTGCTCCTGCTCCTCTCTGCACTCTTGAAATGTGCATCTTCTGAGTCTGGAAGGCAGACTGTTCACCTTCCTGTTAACCCTAGAAAAAGTGCACATTTTGTGACAGAAAACCCCCCAAAAATAAAGAGCAATCTCAAAGTAAAGATCATTTCGATGATAAATCAAATTCCATGGGGTGAGATGATGACTGGTCGCACAAAGGGTCCTCTTACTGCATTCAAAAGAAGTCATGTATGAATATACATATATGATGAATATATAGATATGAATAAATATATTTATTTTTGCCATTTCTGGTGTAGTTTGAGAATGTTGAGATGCATTCTGGCTGTGTTCAGCGAGGAGTCAGTTTGCAGCTTTGTAAAGTGCAGCTACTCACAGATTTCTGTCTTTTTAAGCTGCACTAAAAAGACAAAACAACCTTCTCCCAGAGATGTTGCTTTCCACTTCATCAATTTACGGTAAATAACACAGTATATAGTAGAGTAGCTGTTGCATATGTGTGTAATGTTCTAATAAAAAGTGTGAAGTCCCACTGTAAATGTTGTTTAATGTTGTTTTACCTGAAATAAACTAATGCCTCTGACCTGTCTTCTGACCCTTATTTAGGCCAAGCAGTTAAAAAATGTTGTTCAGACCAGATTTATCTGGACATAAGTAGATTATAAAAATCAGTTTTTTTGTTCTTATCTGGATCTGGTCATTTGTTTGTTTGTTTGTTTGCCTTCTTTGGCACCTTGTAAATAAATGGAATTGACCCTTGTGCTATCTTAGATGACCCGACCCTTACATTGACGTGTTCTCCCTACCATAACAAAGGTGGATAAAGGTGGAAAGATTCCATGTAATCCATGTCCACCAGTGAAGATCACAAATCATTGAAGAAAAAAGGTTCAGCGCACTGTCTAGTGGGTCTAGATGACCCAACTCCCAATGGTAACCCTTGTGCTATCCTAGGCACTCTAACATTGGGAGCTGGGTCATCTAGACCAGGGGTGTCAAACTCATTTTCACTGAGGGTCACATCAGCATAGTGGCTGTCCTCAAAGGGCCAGATATAACTTATGCATGTAGCTAAATGTAATGAAAAATAAATGTAACTACTCCTTAATGTTAAAAAACTAATTTATTTACTATAACCTTTTAAAGTGACAATTGCAGTTTCGTAGAAAATATATAGTGGCTTGTTAGTCTAGCATAAATCCTTCTAAATTTTATCCACTTATTAAAACCCACGATCAAACTGTCCAAGTGAATAAAGAAAAATACCAAAAACTGAGCTAAAAAGAACACGTATTACATGTGTAACATTTGACAAAAAAAGGGTGCACAGCATTGCATCCAACTGATGGTTTGATGACAACACTTTGTCTGCATACACACATAAGACCTGAAAACATTGAATAATCACAACAGCAGCTACACATAAATAATATGTCATCAACTAAAGAAAAAAAAAATTTAAGAAAAACTTTATGCTCTCGCGGGCCACATAAAATAACATGGCGGGCCACATTTGGCCCCCGGGCCTTGAGTTTGACACATGTGATCTAGAACCACTAGACAGTGCTCTGAACCTTTTTTCTTTAATGATTTGTGATCTTCACTGGTGTCCATGGATTACATGAAATCTTTCCACCTTTATCCACTTTTGTCATGGTAGGGAGAACACGTCAATGTAAGGGTGGGGTCGTCTTAGATAGCACAAGGGTTAAAGTGCCTAGGATAGCACAAGGGTTAAATAGGAATGTCCAGTTCCTCACTCCAGATCACCTACAGACCGTCGAACATGGACTGGGACCTCAAACAGAGTATGACTCATCAGAGGCTCCTCACAGGACTCCAACTGAACCTCAAACAACCCCCCCACAGGAACTGCGTCACCATCGTCAGAAAAACTGCGGTCTAGAGTGAGTCCTGAAATGCTGCTCCTCCAGAGCCAGAATGCCGAGAGAACCAAGGCAAAAGTGCAGGAAAATTGCAGTTTGAAAGCAAGACCAATTCAAAACTAAATAACTGCTCCTAAAGACACACTGCCGGAACAAAACAAAGTCCTTTTCTTTGATAAATCCAGAGTAATGGTTCAGTCCGGACATCTGTGGCCAGTGGAAGATGAGCACAGCTGTTCCAAGCAGTCTGTACATGCTTCTGTCTGCTGAAAGGAGTCCAAAAACTCATGTTAATTATTTGTCATTACAGATGTTTTAGCATCATTTCACTGGAGTCGTTCCACTGACAGCTGTTTCCTTATTAAATGTAAAAAACAGAAAAGAAAGTTTCATTCTAGTTTGTAAACGGATCATTTTGGGGTTTTTTTTATCATTATTTGCCAACATTTAGCAGTGAAAATAATAAACCAACCTTTGTATGTTAAAAAAGTGTGAATTCCTGTCGTTGTTAACCTGATGGTACATCCGTAAGGGTTCGCCACACTGAGTCCGCTTTCACTGGTGGTTCACAAAGGTGGTTTGGCAAAGATTTTAGATACCCTTCATGATGATCATTTTAAATTTGACAACACTCCAAAACAAACTCATTCATTCATCTTCTTCCGTTTATCCCTTTCGGGGTAATGGGGCTGCCGGAGTCGGTCCCGGCCATTTGTGGGCGAAGGCAGGGGACATCCTGGACAGGTCGCCAGTCTGTCGCATGGCCCATAACAAACTGAGAAACAATTTCTTCATTGTTCGTATCCAGCAGTATTCCAGGGTTTCATTACAGAAAACCTTTTTGTTTTCTGGAAAAAAGGGTGCTTGCTTCATTTTTACTGTTGTTCTGTAAGTAAAACAAGAAAGCATGAGTAGTTTCTCTTTAAACTCTGGCATGTGGCTGTGCAGTGAACTGTCCAGTTTCAATTTTATTTACACAGCCCAATATTACAACAATAGTTGTCTCAATGGGCTTCATACATATAAGAACATTAAATCTGTTATAAAATACAATAGCTAATGGCTAAACTGAACTAAACAGACCAAAGTGGGCATCCCTCCACTCAGACCCCCCTCCTCGGTGAGTAAAAACACTTTTTAAAAAATGATTCCAGGAGGAAGAAGTAACCTCAGGGGTGTCCACATAAAGGAGGGATCCTCTTCCAGGATGGACAGGCGATTTACCAGAACTCTTAGAGAAAGATGAACTTATCTAACACTACAACTACATGTTTAAATAGTGCAGCAGATGGGATGTATCCCACCTTTACCCAGCAGTAGCTCGCTAGGCGGCATCCCTGTGACCCTGAACAGAAATAAGCCAGTATAGAAAATGGGTGGATTTTCTAGTTTTTGAAGCATTCCTTTCCCTTTCCACACTAAACTCCCAACAGCAGCACTGCTGAAGTTTTGAATCCAGAAGAGTCTTCAGGGGGGCTAAGAGGTGATGCAGCTCACAGGTATGTCCAAAGTCTTTTTGTTAAGTTAAGTCAGACAAATGTCAAATTTGAAATACTAAAACAGAAGCTTTTACTACTTTAACTGCTGATTCTTCTTCTTAAAAGCTACAATGCTGTGTGTGTACTTGTGCTTGTGTGTGTGCACACGCATAGACTCTTCAGACCCCTAACTCTAACATCAGATCGAACTAATGCAATGCTCTTTCATTTGGACTTCCTCAAAACACAGTTTGTAAATTTCAACTAATTCAAAACGTTGACTGTATCAGAGAACTGGACCGAGTGACTCTGATGTCACCCGCAGAAAACGATTTACTTCCGGCTCCAACTCAATGAAGTCAATTCAGTTGACATTTTTCCTTGATTCGGACGCGACCATGTTGGATCCAAATGATGTTCATGATTCATCCGAGTCAGTATTACTCAATGTTCTAAGGCAACTAATGTCGCCGATCAGGAGTGAGCTTGTGGGACTAACACACCCCTTCCAGTGAAGGCGGGCTCAGGAGAATCTGTCAATCAAACGTTTCTAATGGGCCAGCGGGCACCACATGCCTTTACTGAGGCATGTGATTGACCAGTTTATATCTTAAATGACTTGTAATAATAAACAAATAAAAAACATGAAAAAAACTGAAGATGTTAAAAAAAGGTATCAGAGCCAGAATGGTGTTTCTGACCAATAGAGAGACTGAGTAACAGCTGTTTGTTTCTCTATACAAGTCTATGGGATTTTAGCTTCATGGAGCCAGCAGGTACTTCCTGTTTGGAACACAAGGAGGGGTCACTCAGTCCAGTTCTCATGTACAGTCAATGGATCAGACCCTTCCTGTCTTTTGCTGTCTTGAACTAGTCAAGTCTTCCAAATCAATGAGAAACAGAACAAATCCACAGGAATGAGCACAATGTGGAAACCGTGACGTAAAGTCAGACTAAAGAAGAGGAATGTAAGCAGGAAGTTTCAAGTCTGCTAGTGAAGACGTTTTCCTGAGCTCATGGAAACGGACGACAATCATGAGGAAGAGCAAAAAGACCGTAGTCTGTGTCTGCAGAAGTTTAAATGACTCAACTGAAGGGTTTTTTGTCTTTTTTCTGAAGCTGAACAACTTTTATTTTCTTTAGTTAAAGCTAACACAGATAAAGGAACATTATTATCAACATTATGACTGTTATTAATATATTTCTGTGCACGACACGGTCATTTCGTCGTGGCTCAAGGTGCTTTATTGTGAAAGTCCTAAACGGAAGCTGCGTCCACGTCCCCTTTGGAGCTCGCAGGAGGGGCGGGGCCATCTGGCGCTGCAGCCTGACGCTGAGCCGCGCGGTCAGAGACGGAGCTGCCCCTCGTCCCGGAGGAAGACGCGTCTGCGCTCCCGTGGGCTTTCCAGAGGACTTCGCGGTCTCGTGCTGTGGATTCACGCCGTGATTCGCGCGTGGACGTTGAGGACGCGCAGCAAAGCGGGGGATTACGCGGAGAAACAAAGAGCGGCTGGAGGAGGAGCCCCTCGCTGAGGCTGCTGGAACCCCTGCGATCGGTGGCGCGCCCCCCACCACCCCCTCGCCATGGGGAAGCACGGAGTGGCTCGCGCGTCCTGGACCCTCCGGTCGGTTCTGCTGGTTCTGAACGCTGGATTAGTGGCTGTAAACGGACAGTTCGGGGGAGGAGAGCGGGGCATGTCGGTGCCGGAGCACGGCTTCTGTCAGCCCATCTCCATCCCGCTCTGCACGGACATCGCCTACAACGAGACCATCATGCCGAACCTGCTGGGCCACACCAACCAGGAGGACGCGGGGCTGGAGGTCCACCAGTTCTACCCGCTGGTGAAGGTGCAGTGCTCCCCGGACCTGAAGTTTTTCCTGTGCTCCATGTACGCGCCCGTGTGCACGGTGCTGGAGCAGGCGCTGCCCCCGTGCCGCTCTCTGTGCGAGCGCGCGCGGCAGGGCTGCGAGGCGCTCATGAACAAGTTCGGCTTCCAGTGGCCCGACACCCTGGCGTGCGAGACCTTCCCCGTGCACGGCGCGGGGGAGCTGTGCGTGGGCCAGAACATGTCTGACCGAGCGGAGCCGGATGGCCCCGGGCCCTACCCCACGGAGCGCGTCCCGCCCGGGCCCCCCAGCGGCCACTTTCGCTGCCCGGCAGCGCTCAGGATGCCCCCCTATCTGAACTACCACTTCCTGGGGCAAGAGAACTGCGGCGCGCCCTGCGAGCCCAAGAGAGCGCACGGGATGATGTACTTCAGTCAGGAGGAGCTGAAGTTCTCCAGAATCTGGATCGGAATCTGGTCCGTGCTGTGCTGTGCTTCCACTCTATTCACCGTTCTCACCTACCTGGTGGACATGAAGCGCTTCAGCTACCCGGAGCGGCCCATCGTCTTCCTGTCTGGCTGCTACACCATGGTCTCCGTGGCCTACATCGCCGGCTTCCTGCTGGAGGAGCGGGTGGTGTGCAACGACAGGTTTGACAACGACATGAGAACGGTGGTGCAGGGAACCAAGAAGGAGGGCTGCACCATCCTCTTCATGATGCTGTACTTCTTCAGCATGGCCAGCTCCATCTGGTGGGTCATCCTGGCTCTCACCTGGTTCCTGGCGGCGGGGATGAAGTGGGGTCACGAGGCCATCGAGGCCAACTCTCAGTACTTCCACTTGGCCGCGTGGGCCGTCCCCGCCATCAAGACCATCACCATCCTGGCGGTGGGGCAGGTGGACGGAGACGTGCTGAGCGGCGTCTGCTTCGTGGGCATCAACAGCGTGGACGCCCTGCGCGGCTTCGTCTTAGCGCCGCTCTTTGTTTACCTCTTCATCGGCACTTCCTTCCTCTTGGCGGGATTCGTGTCCCTGTTCCGGATCCGAACCATCATGAAGCACGACGGCACCAAAACAGAGAAACTGGAGAAGCTGATGGTGCGCATCGGGATCTTCAGCGTGCTCTACACCGTGCCGGCCACCATCGTCATCGCCTGCTACTTTTACGAGCAGGCCTTCAGGGAGCAGTGGGAGAGGACGTGGATCGGCCAGACGTGCAAAACGTACGCTGTGCCATGTCCGATCCAAAACCATCCCAACATGAGCCCGGACTTCACCGTCTTCATGATCAAGTACCTGATGACGCTCATTGTGGGCATCACGTCCGGCTTCTGGATCTGGTCGGGGAAGACTCTGAACTCCTGGAGGAGGTTTTACACGCGACTGGCGAGCAGTAAACAGGGCGAGACCACGGTGTGACGCCGCCCGCGTGCTGGGCTGTACATACTTTTGTAAGATTTGGTATTTAAAGGTGAACGTGGTCTTTTTCATACATGTTGGAACTATTGAGCGTGGCCAGTTCCTGATCCATGCTCTGATGTGAGGAGTTCCTGATACCCAAGTGCTTCCATGTGGATCCGCCTCCTTCGGACTCCTCTGCTCCGCAGAGGAGGTCTCCAGCGCGACAGCTGGATCCAGAACCCCTGGATCTGCGGGATCATGCAGGGATGCTGGCATGTTCTGTGCGCAGCAGATTCAAAGCAGCATTGATCTATTTCTGAAGACGTTCTGTGCTGGAGGAGAGCAGAGGCGCTCACACACATTTGAATTGGAAAGCATTTTGTGCTGCGGCAGAGCTGACAGTTCTCTGGACTCTTGGAGCCTCTGCAACTCCTTTTATTTTAACGTCTTCTAACACAAATTTGAGAGGAAGCAGACGTTTGAGGGGAGATGAATCTGCATCGGCGACAGTGAGAGTGACAAGCGGATGTTTGTTCTCCTGGAGGCCTTTCAGCTGTCGGAGGGTTCTCTTTGTTCAGACGGGACGATGGAGGTTCACTGAACTGTTTGATCGGAACAGGCCAGGCTTTTAGGAGCTGCTCCGGTCAGTGGAGGTCCGCCGTCGGCTGTTCTGCAGATGTTTGGATGCTGGTTAACTCTTAACGGTTTGGTTGCTGCTTCCTCTCCACAGTCCTGTCGGCTCTGATGGCCTCAGCTGCCGCAGCTCCTAAGTCTGTCTGTCATTTGTTATGAAAAAAATTTATATTTATAGAAAAGTCCTATATAAATTTATATAAATATTCACTACATGGACTGCTTTATGAGAATAAAACAAACCCACTGGTGCAACTTTCTCGTCTTTGTAAAATGTCTTTTTTCTTAAGGGTTGAAATGTTTTCGTGTGACGTGAGGCTAAAGAAAAACAAGAGAGAACCCCTGGAATGAGGTTCAGGTGATCCTGACCGTCTGCCGCTGGATCTGCTTCTAATGTCCAGCGAGGTTCATCAGGGGCGTCAAAGCAGCATTTAAAGACCCACGCCAAAGGAAAGCTGGTTTTCAGTGTTTCTAATATGGTCTTGTGGCATTGGACGTTTAATTCCTAAGTTGTGGGCGGGACTGTTGGCGCAGAGCAACCCCGGCCCCTTTCCCTCTCTGTCGCTGAGAACTTGTGGCTTGCCAAGTGTGTTTTCTGCGTTAGAAATAAGCTCCTTTACCAACAACATTTTTTCATCTGCTCCTGATTCACAACGATTTGAATAAAGAAATAGTCAGACATGCGATTTTAAGCTTAATTTTCTTTATAAATGTCCTCCAAAAAAAACAACAACAGTTTTGACTGATTATCTGTTCTCAACAAAGCAGCTGGAAAGGTTCTGCGTTTGGAGTTTGAACGATTTCAGCAGATAAAACCTGGATTGTTGGACAGCTGCAGGCAAAACCAGCGATTTCTGCAACACAAGGAAGGTTTTGCTTTGTGAACGACTGCAGATGAGGCCAAAATCAAACCAATCTTACTTAAAAAGAAAAATACCTTCCTCAACACCTGTTAAGTATTTTATTATGGGACGTTTCAGACTAAAACAGATCATTTCATTAATGGAAGTCCCTCCCCTTTTGCTCAGTTTTGATTGATTTCTCTCCAGCAAGCTTAGTCAATATAATAAAACGTTCACACAGATTTATAAAACTAATTACAGAAATGATTAAATGCGTAGATAGATATAGTGATCGTTACCTAAAGTCATGTAGAGCTGGATTTATTGCTTGATATTATCGGTTTTCAATAACCAAAATCATTTTAGAGTAAAAAGGTTGTCTTTTTTTCTTTCAAAATGTGGACAGAGATGTGTCAGAGCAGCAGAAAGTGAAGCATGGACCCACATCCCAACGACACAACTGGCCTCATGCACTAACTTGACTTTTAGTTGATGTTTTTAGAGCCATTATAAACTTTTGTTTTTCCGTCAGTTCTGGTGTTTGAATAAATGTTAAGCACATGTAACTTTCCTATACTGTCAGGAAAAGTGCAGAAAAACAGCCTGATGAGTGGATTCTCATCTTCATGCTGCTTGAAAATGTTCTGTGAGGCTCATTCCTTTGAAGCTTGTTCATCCAACTGGAAGAATCTCAGGTTACAACTGAAACGGGTGTTTTAACCATAGTCTTGAATGTTTTAGATTTTTCCAAACCTCGATGATTCCTCAGACGGTGCAGGAATGCACAGCAGGACCGGCGGCAGAAGTCAGCGTTTACATCTGTCACAGAAACTGAATGGACAGCAAAAGGGCAGCAATAGAAGTTGCAGGGTCAGGTCAACCAGCAGAGAGGTTTTCTGAGGTTAAGCGGTTTGTTTTCTAAGTCTTAATGGGACCTGGATGTTTGGTCACTGATCTGTGAGGCAGAAAAGTTTGGCTGTCCCACGGTGCCTGACCCCGCCTCCACTGGGTGGAGTCTGCTGCTCTCAGTTTATCTTTAACCATTTCATCAGATTTAAAAAAAAATAAAACTACTTCATCTTCTTTAGAAAGCTAAACATAAATTTAAAAAAACATAAAACTTAACTTCACTCATTACAATTGCTTCCATACAGATGCTTGCAATAAGGCCAGATTGTCTTAGTTGTATAATAACGGCCCATATCCCATGGTCCGAGTGAATCCTCATTTCTGATTGGCTGCAGGGTGTCCAGTAAAAAGTGATAGTGAACACCTGAAAAGGATGTCCCGGTCACATAGCCTGAATGTTCTATATGATTACTCTGGCCTAAACACCAGCTGGTAACCGGTAACAGCAGTGATGGACTGGTTTAGTTTAACCTGTGTGTAGCTAATTCACAGAATTGCCTATGTCTGCAGGTGTTCTATTTGCTTGATAAAACCGGAGCTTCTGCTGTGAGGAAAAGCCCGGACGTCGATTCGGGACCGGTCAGGTTAAGTAACCAAAGTCTAAGGAGAAAAAAACGGAGCCCAGAAAGTTTAAGAAAGGGCCTGAAAATAGAAGCAAAGGCCTCCACGTGTACAGTCCAGCACCACTTTTTAATGCATCTTTATCTTGTGTCCTTCTGCATCTACAACATTGGCTTCATGTTAAGGACTGAGAGCTTCTCCTCAAACGCCTCTTGAAAGAGTTTAACTCAGACCAGAAAAAACCTGAGAACTATAGTTCAAACGTTCAAAATAATGAGGTATGGTAGCAGGATGATCATCATTAGGAGCTGATGAGGGTCCATGGGCTAGTTTTGCATGTAGCATGTAGCAAAAATTCTGAAGCCAAGTTCATTTTGCTTATTTCTAGTCAAATGAACTTCTTCCATTTGATGTAAAACTCAGTAGATTAACCTTCACTGAGACGCAATGACCTGCTTTAGAGACAAAATATCTCAAAATTAGATGAAATTTAAGCCTTGTCAAAATTTGCCAAATTACGTTAACATTCAGTTTCAGATGCATAATGAAGCAACAGCTCATTCAGTCCCAGGACAATGACGCAGAAAGAATTTCCTTGGTGACATCTGCCGTTTTTGCAGAGCAGCACTGCTGTAAAAAGAAGGGGAGTGGTTCTGATGGGCAGGGTGCGAACCGCAAGCAGCCACCCCCAGACGCCTGCTGAACCCGGTCAGCGCTGCATGCAGCCAGCATCCCAGGATTCGTCCAGCATATAACCTGTTACAGGGTTCTGTCCAATAGTCCTTCAAAAAGCTTCAATTGGAAACTGTGTCCTAAAACAGCAGTCCTGAAATAAGAACTGGTTTGATTGGTTAACTTTTGTTCTCATTTTATTACGAAATCTAAGTGAAGAAAGCAGTGAACCCACTGCTGCAGAATCTGCCCTTATCCAGCAGGTCTGACATGACTCAAGAGGTGAAGGTTCTAGTACTTGTTTGTCCCTGTGGTCATGGGTAGTGGACGGATGTGAACTTCAGCTGTGGACAAAGACAAATGGCTTTCATGAGCCTCAGAGGTAAAACCCTGAAAGAAAAACTTACAACAAGGTGTCAGGGGTTTTGATTTCAGCTCTGAAACCATTTTCACAGAACAACCAGCATGGAGCCAAAACCATTTTAGACAGCAGTTCAAACCCAATGGGCACACTGTAAAAGCTGAAGAATATTCTAGTGAAAAAGCCTTATGTAATAATCAGGAGGCCTTCATTATTCTCTCAGAGACACACGGAAAGGAGACAGAAAAGCTCAGGTGTATAAAACATGCAAACAAAGGCTTCAGGTACCTCCAGGTGTTCTTCAGGTTGATCCAACCCTGATCCGATAGGTTTAGCTAAAGCTGGGAGGCTCTGAGCTCAAACATAAACTGAGCCAAACTCAAGCCAAAACAGCCGATGAAGAAGGTGAGGATCCCAGAGAGCAGCTGCTGACCTCTTCAGGGTCTAAGGCTTTGGATTTGGTGAGTGGGTTTGCAGCCAAAAGCTCTGGATCTTCTTTCATTTCTAGTCAAATGAACTGATGTGTGACTAAACAGGTATGTTTCAGAATGACGTGTGTGATATTGAAATCTAAAACACTCAGTGTTGAAGGTAACGGATGAAAAAGTAATGAATCACTGTAATTGAATTACTTTTGTCATTAACGGAAGAATTTTATGGATTACAGTTCAAATTTCAGTAATCAACTACAATTATCGGACCACAGAAACCCTTGTTACTTTATTACTTAGGTTTTGTAGGCTCTGACATTTTCTCTCGGTTAAATGAAATGAAACGGAGGTTACTTTAAAAAAAAAACAGAGTTGCTGGCACATACGTGGACGGATGTGCGCACAGAATTGGGGATTGGTCAAAGTCCAGTCATTGCTGCAGTCTCATTGCTTTCCAACCTGGCTCAAAGTTGAAACAAAAAGAGATGCTGCTGGAAGTCTTCTTATCCTAGAGGAGCAGCAGGTTAGCATCAGACCAGAGACCCGCCCTGAGTACTTAAGAATGAAACAACTCTAGAGCCGCTCTTTGAAGTGAAAGACATGAGCTGGCTCCTTCCTGAGAGTCGTTTTTCTCTATAATATTATAGCCTTGTTTGCTTTATTTTTCCCTCCAGGTTGCATGTGACTGCATCTGTGGTCAGTATGAGTTGGCACTCAGTGTACTCAAGAGGGGATGGGGTATAGTTTGGTAGACTCGCAGCAGCGCAGAACTTTGCACAAAAGGTAGACGTAGAAAGAGAGGTGCAAGTCATTGTAATGGAATAACTAAGGAGCGAGAAAATGAACATGGAGGCATTTAATAGTTCTTTGTGTTTTCAAAAGAGTGGCTTATTTTACGATTTGATAGACATGAGGCGTAACTGGTTGTTGGTTTTTTTGCAGTGGTATAGACCACGTGTGTTGTAACTTATTTTTGTGTCATTTTTCACACTGTTGTCTAAATTGTAATAAAACCAGATTATGTCGTGAACCAGATTGATACTTTACACGAGGTCATTGCTTTAAAAATAAAGTTAAACAAAAGACAAGAGGATCCTGTTTGTTCTGTTTTTCCCTTGAGAATTTATATATGAGATGAACAAAAATTACAATAAAGTAATGAGTAGTCAATTATTTTTTCAAATAGGTAATGATTAAATTAATTGAATTAAAATTTTTGATCCAGTAACTAAGTAAAGTAATCAATTCCTTTTAAAAGTAATTTCCCCAACACTGGCAACCAGAGCTATCTTGAGCTGAGATGTTTGTAGCACACGCCACAAAACTGGATCTCGCATCCAGTTATGCTCTGACTTCCTTCTGCCTGATGGGACACACATGACAGAAAAATGAAGTCAGGAAGAAATAGACTGAAAAGTTTTTCTCATCCCAACAAAATGAGATTTGGGAGGGGAACGTGGCAGCCCCGTGACAGTGTATCTGCAGACACATCCTGTCAGGGTGAAGCGTTTGTGCAGCACATCATGCATGGGTCCAAATGGAGGCCACACCCTTTCCAGCACACCTGAAAATAAGCACAGACAAACAGACACACAAAGCTGTACAAAAACAGAGAGATCCCACTCTGTTACAGAAATACAGAACAAAAAGAAAACAAAACCAAACAGCTGGTTGGTAACAGCTGGTTGGTTTGTTTTTCTTTGTATCCCCTCTTGGTCCTCAGCAGTTTTATCCTGCTGGGTGTTGTTCATTGTAAATGGTAAATGGCGTATACTTATATAGCGCTTTTCTACCTTCTTCAAAGGCCCAAAGCGCTTTACAGTCACAGACCCATTCACCCATGCACACACACATTCACACACTGGTGGCGGCCTCCCACCAGAGGCAAGGTGGGGTTCAGTGTCTTGCCCAAGGACATTTTTCCACACAAGGACGAACAAGGCGGTAATCAAACCTGAAATCTTACGATCACGTGGCTGGGTCAGTTGTCTCCCTAACTTATTTTATGTCAGGCCAAGGTTCCAATCCCTTTGTTTTGTCTTTTGTTGGAACCTGTACAGTAAGTTTATTTTTTATTTTTTACATTGCTTTACAGGATGCAGGTTCTTTCTTCCAATAAAATGTGTTCCTCAACTTCTTGGTGTCCTGTTTTCATATGTAATGGCCCCCTTTGTGAATTTCCCCAAGAATGTGACAGTCTGTTGGGGCCATAACAGACCATATACAGAAGGGGACAAAAGATTTATTATCATTACTGTCAGGTGTAGATGTTGGTCAAAAGGGGCGGGGCCTGTCCACACACACTCAAATGTTACCAACATACCTGTTGGTTCCAAAATCTTCACTCACAAACATGTCAACATGTACAGAATACAACTACAGCTCACAAACAAACAATACGAGTGATGTGTCAATACGATTGGATGTTCATGCTTGTGACTGTGGTAATTTTCATGCTGTTTTGTTCTTTTACACAGAAAACTCATTCAGGTTTTTTTCTTTTTACTAATTGTTGCCGTTTTTGGCTCGTACTTGAGGTGGATGGAGGCTGAGGAAAATGATTGGCTCTGTATTTGTGAGTCGCAAAAAGTGACTCACATATATAATTTAATACGCGGCAGCAGTCATTGGAGTCTGAACAGCCAAAATAAGACCTTAAGTGGGACAAGCACATTGCACCGTCCACCACAACCATCTGAAAAGTTGAGTGGGACAAGGTAAAATTCAAAGCTCTGTTAACTCCACCCACTGAACAACCCACCTCTCCATCAAAAAGCCATAACCTCAAATATGCACTTCAGCTCCAAGTTGGGCTTTTTAACTTTGAGTTAATGGGAAACTGCTTCCTACTTCAGCCTTGGAGGTTCTTGGAGGAAGATCTGCTACTTGATTTGGATCAAGAAGTTGGGGACTTGGACTTGGCATGCCTGACTGGAAAGATCCGGCTCATCATTCTATTGGCGTAAAAAGTCTTGACATTAAGACATAAAACTGTAGGTACATAGTTTTTAAAGCCAGACTGGTTTGGAGTCTGTGGTTTGGTTGGACAAACTGTCCGCTTTTAGGTAAACAGCTGGTACTTCCAATATTTTGGGTGACTTTGTGTCCTACGCCATTTCCAGTGTGATAAACTTCCTCAGTATTGCTCCTGTTTTCTGCAGATTGTTACATCTATTGGTTATTGCAATTCCCTTTAATTTAGACTTCCTCAAAAACAGTTTATAAACTGGTTCAAAGCATTGACTGTATCAGAGAACTGGACTGACGGAGTGTGATATTACCCATTGGCTCCAACCAAATGAAAACAATTCAGTCGCCATTTTTCCCCAATAAGGACGCCACCATGTTGGAGCCAGACAACGTCAAGAATCAGTGATTGGTCCAAAATTGGGATGAGATATTGTTTCCATGGCAACCAACCAAACAGGAGTGAGCTCATTAGAAGCCCCCACTCCTATCATTAAAAGAGGGTTCAGGAGAATCTGTCAATCAAACGCTTTGAACTTTCGACTCCAGACCATCTACTTTTATGGAGGCATCTGATTGGTCAGTTTATAGCTTGAATGACTTACAATAAAGAAAAAATCTGGGGCAAAAAGAGGATTATCAAGAACAAAAAAAGTTTTCAAGCAAGAATGGTTATTCTGACCAATTGAATGACTGAGTAACAGCTATTTCTTTATAGAAATTTATGGGATTTTGGCTTCTTGAATTGCTTCCTGTTTGGAATGTTGGGGGGGTGTCGCTCAGTCCAGTTCAAAACTCAGCTGCCCGTATCTTTATCCTAATAGCATCCATCCAATACATCACACCTGTTCTCCATCGACCGGATTATGTACAAAACACTTCTGACCTTTAAATCCTTTCCTAATCTCGCCCCTCCATACCTGTCAGACCTTGTTCATGTTGCTGCACCCACCCGGTCCCTCAGATCCTCCTCCGCCCAGCTGGTTTTCCTCACAGCTCGTCTCATCACTATAGGCCGCAGACCATTCAGCCGCTCTGCCCATTCAGCTCTGGAACCCTCTCCTCCTGACCTCTGAAACATTGATGCTGCCCCTTTCTGACTTGCATTCTCCCCATCTAACTGCATTGCATTGACCTATTTTGTAACTGTATATTTTAAATGTGTATTTTTACTGCTACATTGTTGTTAAAACTGTCACTTTTTCATGTGCTGCGACTTATGGTTCAGGAAAAGGCGCTAAACAGAACTGTTGTTGTTTTGTTGTTGTTATTGTTGATGTTGTTGTTATCTACATACTGTCTCCCCCCTCTGTGCTCATTTATTCAGGTTTCAGCTGCATTAACCTACTCATGCTTGAGGTTTGCATTTTGAACATTTGCTTAAATTATTTTCAAATGTCATTTTTTTTACGTAGTTCCCGCCTCATTTGTCCTCACCTTCATCATTTCAGTCATAGAAATGAAGATGTGCCTTTTTGCCTTTTTTCTTCTTGACTGAAGAGAAATAAAACACAAAATTCATTAGGAAATCCAATAAACAAAACTGAGCAAAAGAATTGACAGTGTCAACAATCCTAGGTCAAGCAGGCTGAAGACGAGGTCAGATATGATCCAAAGTATGGCAACAGGTGATCCAGCAGCACCAAGAAGAACACTTGAAATTTGAAAAACCACCTGAGTTTCTTATAGAGCTGGCAGGTCAGAGTGGTGAGCACCAGTTCACAGGCTGACAGGAACCATGACAGGTTTCCTGACAAGACATCCACTATGTTTAGTTTTACCAAACACGCATCATCCTCTCGTTGTACTAACTGTCTTCATTGTGGTGCAACCATCTTCATGGAGCACATCAGAAATAAGAGGAGGATCAGGAAGAAGAACTGGTGTTTCCTCCGATTTTTTTAATTAAGGAGAGAAGTAACTGTTGGATCCAAAGCGCCTGAAGGTCACCTGTTTCCGGAGCATCAGCAGCATCCTGGTAAATGGGTAGGCGACATGCTGAGTGCTGCACTGTAAACCCGGATAGTCCAATGACCTCAAAAGTTTTATAATCATTGAACTCAAAAGTAACAAACAAGTTGAGTCAGCTTAAAACCTATAAGCCGATTCAACTTTTGCCACAGTTATATCTTTATTGGACTAAAACATTTTGAGTAAATGAAACCTTGGAGTCAAAACTTATGAGTAATGAGACGTGATGACGTCATAACGTGCGCCCATGAACGTGAACTCAGCCACAGAAGTCTTCAAGATGGCGGAGGTCTGATGCGAGTGTCAGCTGGCCCAAGTTGATAACGCACATACGTCTAGGTAAGTCGTATTATTTTATTTTTTATTATATTTTATGACTTTCGCCTCTGTATTATATATTTGTTGCTTCTTTTGAAGTTCCTTCAAGTATATCCTTTGTATTCATGACGTGCTCCACGAGTTTGTATGTATCTTCGAATATTTGTTCTGAATAAACAATTATGTATGTTTTGCAGTATCATGTCATCAGAGAATTATTGCTTGTGGTTAAAAGAAGTTGTTGGGGCAAAGTTTCAAGTTTTACGTTTACCGAGTTGGTTGGCGCACAATTTAAATTATCTAACCGTTACTACTAGCTAGCTAACCGTTACTACTAGCTAACCGCTAGCTCTGGCAGAGCGGCTGCCACAGCCACAAATACGAGTCAATGGGAATTGCCTTTTTTCTACTACTTTTTACCACAGGCTCTGTGATTTGGTAATCGTTATGTTTTTGTGTAACTTGTATTTCACGTAGTAACCTAAAATGCAAATGTGGGCAAAGCTAGCTGCCTTACGCTAACATGTTCTCGTATGTTCTAGTGAACCGGCGGTGCGTTTGAAAAATAAGAGCGGAGGTAAGTTTTGATTGTAATTAACATGGCTGCAATATCTAAGACACGAGCAGCTCCCAGTCCAATGAATCCTCCGGCTATGGAGAACATTTGACCTTATTGACAAATTAAATTAATTATAAATAAGTAAAAATGTCTAAGCTACCTTAATGTTATGTAGCAGTAATAACTTTGTCCTGAATTGGGCTCGAGTTAAAGTACTAAATGTATCATACAGTTTGCTTAAGACTCAAAAAACGGTATTTTGGCCACTGGTTTGGTTGTGATTTGTGTTTCACAATGTCAAATATTTTAATATAACTGTTTTGTCTCTTCCTTAAACATCCTCTGAAATATGTCATTCTAGCTAATGCACAAATATTAAAAAAATATTAATATGCATCCTAGATTACATATTGTGGACTGAGTATTGAGGCTATTGTAAAATGCAGCCGTTTTTTCAAGCTACCAGTAGCTTGAAAAAGCTTTAAATTGTGTTTAACATTTTAATTATTTTTTTTTGTAGATGTGAGCTGAATTTCATCGCATCACAAATTTCAACCTGTGAAAACCTGGACAGACATATGCAGAGGATGCTGATCTTTTTGAGACAGAAGGCAGCACGTACCGGAAGGCTGTATGTGACATTCTGCACCTCTATGATAAACAGGTGAGGTGTAACTGCATGGCATGATCAACATTATGCATTAGTATAGCTAAAAGAAGGGGCTGACTTGGATCGGTTCATATTAATCACTGAGCGTTTCTAATTCAGTGACTGACTGTAAATGTTTACTTCACTGGAGAAAAAAACATCAATGTTGATCCCAATGCATTTGTAAATATGAATGTAATGTCATCTTATGTTTGGTGTAGTTTTTGAAATAACTGTACAATTTTAAGATAATTAAAAAGACTAGATGAACTGAACTGAGCCAGACCAAAGGGTGCAGTCATTTGAAATATGTTTGCCATATTAATTTGTATTTGTCTCTGTGCAGCAAGAGCAGACTGCTGATGTCAAAGGTACTCCTGTCCTGTACTGGCTTCTAATATACAAACGTGAGGAGGACCCACAATTCTTCAAAGTTTGGAATGTAAGTACTTTATGACGGATAATGTTTTATTCACTAAATAGTACCAGAGACAGTGTGCTGGTTAATACTCCAGCTGGGTGGGTAATACAACTTAACCAGAAAGTCATGCCAAAGCAATGTTATGTGGCAAAGCACAAATAGTCTCCTAAAATATTGCACTCCAGCTCATCCGTGCTCCTTTACCTGACCGTGGACCTCGACTCTGACTCGTCTCGGGCCCACAGGCGTCCCTTATTTCATCTGGATGACGCCAATCTGCTGGACTTTAAAATGCAGTTGTTGAACTAGAAAATGTAATTCTTCTCTAAGAGTTCTTGTACATCGCCTGTCCGTCCTGGGGGAGGAGTCTTTTTCTTTTTTTTATAAAGGAGTTTTTCCTTACTGTGTAAGAGGGTCTAATGGCAGGGATGCCCAGTTTAGTTTAGTCTGTTTAGTTTAGTTTAGCCAATACCTAATGTATTATGATTTCATGTTCTTGTACAATTGCCGGTATGAAGCCCATGGAGACGACTTTTGTTGTGACATAGGACTATATAAATAAAATTGAACTGAATCTTTGCTCTTAAGTTGCATTGGCAAGAAGGTGACCTTCTTTCCAGCAGGTTGTGTCATTGTTATGGAGATGTTCTGTACTGTAGTTGAAAAACTGCCCCATAACAAAGACACAACCTGGTGGAGAGTTACGAGTGCTAACTGTGAGAGCATGACATCAGGAAAGAGTTCCAGAGGGTGAATAGTAGGTAAGCAGCTGGGCCGGATGGAATTCCTGGACGTGTCCTGAAAGGTGCTGACCATCCAGCACAAGCTGAGAGTTATGTTGGTGAAACTGGTTAGGTGGAGGGAGGGGTGGGGTTTGGGTGAATACATGTGATCCTGTTTTCAGATTGTCATGTTACAAAAGCTTTTGTTTATTTTTTTGTGTACAGTGCCTTATGGAATCATGAGGACTCTTACAAGTAGTCTTATTTTGATTTCATTTGATTTTGTATTATATAAGCTCTGTTCTTCCAGATCCTTTTCAAGCAATAAATCAAGCTCTACATGACTTTAGTTAAAGATCACTGTATTGAATTAAGCAAATGTGATTTAAGTGACGTTTCTGTTTTATTTTCTGTCTTTTTAATCTATGCATTTCATCATTTCTGTAATGAGTTTGATAAATATGTGTAAATTATTTATTGCTTTGACTACAATGCTTGAAATCATTAATTTAAATCAACTTTAATAATTTGCCTGATGTGTAATTTTTGACCTTCTCTTAAAATGTAAATTTCAAGTTGTAGTTTTTGCATAAAGTTTTCTTCCCTCAAACGATCAATTCTCTCTCTTTAATACTACACAGTTTTTTTTTCTTTGCAGATTAAAGAGTCACCAGAGGCAGACATCAGCAGCACCTCTGTTGGCATTCTGACCGTCAGCAACAACAATACAAGTTCAGTGCATTTCTGTCCGCTCAGTACAGCAGTTGTGGTGGAAGATGAGCTTGTGGTAGGCAAATTTCCTAAATGGGTATTTTTTTGAGCGCTAATATTTATAGGGAAAGGGCAGCCTAAGAAAATACTGTTTTATGTGGGAAAAGTGAAAAAAAAAAAAAAGGCTGATAAACAATTTTTGCTTTTCCTGAAATGTAAGAATGCTCTTTTTTATAAAGTTGTATAAGGAAATGGTGTAAAAAAGATTAGTGCTCATTTTTTGCTTTTCTTGAAGACTGATTTTTTTTTTTTTTATGGCTTGTGCACTTTTTCTTGACACAAATTGTGCAGTGTTTTACATTTTCTAGTAAAACAAGTTGTTCAAATGTACTTGTGTAAGGTGGTTTAAAAATAAACTTGCAATTACAATTCTGCCTCAGTTTTTCTTTTGTAAGAATGGTCCTGACTAAGAAGGACAAATAAGACTAGTTTAGACTTCAAATGATTAATTTTGAGTTGAGATATATTAAAGTTTTTTAGTTAATTAACTAATGTATTAAGGTTCAACAAAAACAAAATATTCTAGTTCAGTAAAGTAAGAATCTTTAAGTTAGTTAAATAAAAAGTTATAGTTTAAGTGTTGTTAAATTGTTTTATTTTATTCAACTCAAAGATTTTAAGTTCAAATAACTTGTACTTTTTAAGTAAGTCAACTTAAAAATTATTATGTAATCTGTTTCCTCAAAAATTTTGAGTTCACTGAACTTATTCGGGTTTACAGTGTGCTCTGAACTCCACCTGCATGGCTCCACCAGCGCATGAGTGATGTGCTGCTTCACGCACTTCTTAGACAGTGTCACTCACACGCCCACAGGTGTCACTGCTGATACTGCGCGAGTCACATCACTTTATCTTTTTTATCTCCCTCTTTCTCTGTCGGCTGTTACTTCCCCACATGCTTCAGCTTGCATATAATTTGCATTTGAACTTAGATTAAATCTGCAAAATCCTAAATGTAGACAGAGCCGTGTCCCAGAGCTGCAGCCATGCTGCAGAGGGCCAGGAGCAGAGGGAGCTTTGCTCGCCTCCCAGAGGAGGTCTTGTGCATGGATCAGAGAGTATCTTGGTGCTTCTGTGCTTTTTTCAGAAAAAGACAGAACTTCTTCCATCACAGGAAGGCCACAGAGTCAGTGGGAATTTAACCATCTTTCCACTGTTTCCTTGACATGCGGAGCTCGTTAAATCCAAGGTTCCTGAGCGTCAAGAATATTCAAGGTGCTCCTGAGCTTTGTCAATGAAGACTTTACAGTGGCTAAGTGAGCAAGACTTTACTGTGTGGGACCATTTTTAACCTATCCTAGGCACTTTAACATTGGGAGTTGGGTCATCTAGACCCACTAGACAGTGCAGTGAACCTTTTTTCTTCAATGATTTGTGAACCTCACTGGTGTCCATGGATTACATGAAATCTTTCCACCTTTATCCACCTTTATCATGGTAGGGAGAACACGTCAATGGTCATCTTCACCCTATTTTTCTTGCCATAATACAAATTCTAACAGTCTATTCATTTGGACTATCAGCTGTGTATCCACCTGACTTCTGCACAACACAATTGATGGTCCCAACCCCATTTATAAAGCAAGAAATCACACTTATTAAACCTGACAGGGCACACCTGTGAAGTGAAAAGCAGTAATCAGATCAAAAGGTGGCTACTATGAACAACCTACAATTTGATATATTTTCAGTTGTTTCACACTTTTTTGTTATGTATATAACTCCACATGTGTTAATTCACAGTTTTGATGCCTTCAGTGTGACTCTACAATTTTCATAGTCATGAAAATAAAGAAAACTCTTTAAATGAGAAGCTGTGTCCAAACTTTTGGTCTGTGCTGTATGTTGGAATTTACACTCACATAGACACACACACATATTTGTGCATGCATGCAAGAATACATAAACCTTCATGCAGATAAAGGGACACATGAACTCACAAAAAACACATGGACCTACACAAACACATGAAGCCACACAAACGCATGGACACACTGTCAGACGTCAGAGCTCTGTCTCCCCCTCTGGTCACTGGCGGGAACCATCTCTAGAGTTATAAAAGCACTACATTTCCCAGCACCCCAGCACACAGTTCCTGAATGCCATACACCTGACACTCATGTGCAATCACTCAAAGCACTGTACTGAGCCTCACACAGTGCAAAGTTGTGTTTGTGCCATGCTGCCTGTGTGGTACTGCATGCTTGTTATTGACCCCTGCCTGCCTGACCCTGATTTAGTTTTGTGGACTGTGGTGTTTTCATTT
Organism: Oryzias latipes; assembly: GCF_053564925.1. Classification (NCBI taxonomy): domain Eukaryota; kingdom Metazoa; phylum Chordata; class Actinopteri; order Beloniformes; family Adrianichthyidae; genus Oryzias; species Oryzias latipes. The sequence continues at coordinate 11,484,500 of NC_136252.1, forward strand.
TTCAGACTGTCCCTTAGTGCCTTCTGAGTTGTCACAAAAAGTCAGGTGTGTTGTAGCTTGTAGATGATGGAAGCTAAGAGCTACAGGAGGAAAGCTCCTCTCTTTTCTTTTCCCACAATCTAACCAGATTGATTTGTCTGACACAAGTTGTTGATCAAATTAAACTTGAACATTATAAAATCTTTTCAAATTCAAATGAATTCATTATATCAATCTTGGAAAATACCATTTGGATTGAGACACAATAGACTCTAACATAAAAACTTTCAAGTGCATCACAGTGGACAAAGAACACGTGATGACATCAGCAAAAACTGCTCAGTCCAACATTCCAGTCCAATGTGTGGAAACACTTTGAATTTAGCAAAGAAATGTGACCATACAGTGAGCTAGAATGTTCTAATAATGTTCCCTTTGGATTCTTTGAATGTGGAAAACAACTGTGGGCTGAACTATAGGAAACTAAAATGTGAATGGATTTGACATTCATTCTTGTTTGTTTGTACACATAGTTAATTTACACTTGATTATCTTGAAGAAATCCAAGGAATGTGGAAAACCTTCCCTGTACTGTTCAGTATCAGGTATTTCTCTCTGAGTCACACTGGTTGAAGTTTTGGCTAAAGATGTCCTAGATCAATAGGTCAGTGAATCAGATTTTTCAAAATGAACCAAAATTGTCTATGAAATGCATTATTAACTACAAATTATGATGTGAATCTAATTTTTGTTCAAATGACTCAGTACACCGCTATTGCATACCCCTTCTGATATTTGAATACTTTCATCAGGATTACAAAAGGGCAACATGTGTGTTCATTTTTTTCTATCAGTGTTTTTTGTAACCCGTTCCGCAGTCAAAGAAAACTTTTGTGTAAATCCCTCAGCTCTGTTCAAGTGTAATAACTTGTAACAGTGTCTCCTATGGAAAACAAATTGCTGGAGTAGATTTACATTGAAAAATACACTAATCTTATGATATCACAATGGACCATGAAATACGCATGTTTTTCGAGTTTATCACACAGCATTTATAAGTCAAAACCTTGTTATCACGAAAAAAGTAAATGAGAAGATTTCATTTGTTGCCACTGCAGAAGTTGCAGGACTGAATTGAAAGCTGCATTATTTAAGAACTTTGCAGTCACAGTCATGTCTGCCTCTACTGCAGAAATATCCGAGGAACCCAAACCTCTAGTATCCAAGCTATGCATGAAGATGAAACTCTCCCGATTCTTTAAGTCTTTTGGTAACTCACTTAACTTTAGTTTAAGAGAAAGACATGTTGTTCATGTTATCCCTCTGCTGTTGGGGATCAAATGTATCAAAATGTTTCAGATTTTTTTTTTGTTTTTGGCTCTGCAAGCCTTACGTTACAAACATGACTGAGGATGTCTGTTGAAACAGAGATGAGCAGCTGATGGAGGGAATGTTCCACATCCAACAAGACTAGAACAGAAAACAGACACAGAGTGAGGAAGCAGATGGAACCCCTGTTCTCTATGACCTGTCATTTTAGATCACTGACTCGAGGGTCACTGAGAGCAAACACCTCATGGTGTTGGACAGGATCAGCTTCACCAGCTACACAACGAGCTGGATGAGCAGTCAGGAAACCAAAAGACACAAAAAAAACAAATACTTTTTCTCTTTGGAGTAGGGGCTGCACAGTGGTTAGCGCCTCACCTCATAACAAACGGGCTCTGGTTTGATTCCCAGCTGGGTCCTTTCCGTGTGGAACTTGCATGTTCTCCTCCTGCAAGTGTGGGTTTTCTCCGGGCACATCTGTATCCTCCCAAAAGCCGAAGACATGCTCCACAAGGGTCCAGGTGTGCATGTGCAAGTTACTGCTCTTTCCTATGAAAACTAGAGTGACAGTAGAACCTTCGGCTATCAGGATCCTTTTCTGTCGAACCAAATCCCTATTGCAGCTTGGGAAATAGTCCTTAAAACTTTTTCCTTGCATAGTTTATATTTAGCATGGCATGGGTTGAGACTTACGGCTAAAAGCTAAAGGACTTCTCACAGCTCATTTTAGGATTTGTTGAGTGTTTTTCTGTCCTCTCTGACACCAACCAATCACAGCAGAGGTTGTTCTACCTGAATGTGGTTATAATGTTCATCATAAAAAACACTTCAACTCTGAGGGGCAGAATGTAGAAAAAAGAATTCATTGTTTTGTTTTGAAAGAGTTTATTTGTATTTTGAGTTCATTTTTTTTTTCTATCACTTTTTTGTCTCTCAGATTGTGTGACACTTTTCAGCCTCATGCAAGCTAAATGTTTGAATCAGGGGCTCTGCCCCACCCCCACCCCACCCCCACCACCAAACTTGTTCATCCATCTCCTTCCGAAACTCGAGACTTGTTTGGGCCACTAGCACAATGGCTCAGCCCAAACCTCTGTTCAAGCAGCCAATTATCCTCAGATCTGGATCAGACCAGAGAAAGGAGCCTGAAGCAGACGGTGCCGGTGCCACTTCCTTTTATTATCCTTTTGTAAAATGAGCCCTATCCTTTGATAGGGGATCATAGGATCATTTCTCTGCAACTGATTTTCTTTCTCTGTAGATTTCTTCTTAACTCATGGGGGGGAAATCACTTCTCTGTCCACTTCTCTGGACTTCTCACTGGCCTGGAGTGTGAGGCAGGTCTCCCTTGGGGGCACTGGTTCCTGCCTGGGATTAGGGTGGAGGGATAACCAGAACTCCTGGGTGATGATGGGCTGCTTGTCTGGGGTGCGGGGGGGTGGGGGCTCTCTGCGGGTGAGGCCTTGGGCTGGGACCTTGCACTGGTGTGGCGGGAAGGCCGTTTCCCTGGCTGGGCTCAGACTTGCGCACTCTGTGCCCCCCTGCTCTCTGGCGATGGGGGCCCCTGTGGCAGTTTTGCCAGGCATGGTCTGGGTGGCTGATTTTGGTTTGCCCTGCAGGCATATTCTCTTCATCTGCTATCCCGCAAAGGTGTCTGTGTGCATAAGGATGTGCATGTGAGCTGCAGCTGTATTGTGCATGAGTTGACATGCTTGCGTGTGAAGATTTCTATGGAGCCTATAGATATGTTTGTAATCTTTGAATGTGTGTGGACAGGCCCCGCCCCTTTTAGACAAACATCTTCAATTGACCGTAAAAATGATACACTTTTTAAAATTCTACCCTTCTTAATAATCCACCAAATTCCTTAACCCCCTTCGTTCTCCCATTTCTTTTTGTACCCCATTTGTTTTATCCACAATCTCTAACATCCAACTGTCAGGTAGGGAGGGCTTGTGGGCATGAAGAACCCAAAAATGCAGACGGGAGGCACACGGTTCCAGGGCAAGGGGTTTATTAACTAACAAAAAGTTCTGCAGAACAGGGAAACAAAACTAAACTTACTGTGGGCAAAACATGAAAACATGGCAGAAGACAGTTAGGGAAGAGACGGTCTGGACCAGCACAAGAGAAAGGCAGAGACAAGACTCAAACACAAAACAGGACTGACAAGACATAGGTGAACATGATCAGAAGAGATTGGGACCAGGGAAGTGAAACTCAAAAGCATGAAACAGGAAACCTTTCAAAATAAGACAGGAAACAGAACTCAAACATGACAGAAAGAAAAGGAAGCAAAATCCAAGGCAAAGATACCCAAACCATGACACTAACTCTCTCTTTCTCTCATATTTTTCTCCATCTGGTTCTTCAAGAAATGTGTGCAAACATAAATGATACAAATAAAGTTTTGCCTCAAATGCTGTAAGAGTTTATACAAATATACACCTCATGTGTCAGATGATTCATAACCTTCTATCATGGTTTTGCACTAACAGCTGCTCTGTGTTATGTATCTGCATTAGAGCAAAGTATAATCTACCTGCTGTATGATGTCATTTCTGTGGAGTTTATTTCAGACTCAACAAGATTTAAGATGCAGAAAAATCTCTTTCAAAGCCAGTTTCTACCACCTGCATCATGTTAAGATAACCTTAAAAAGAGGATCTACACAGTTTGACATCTTGGCTCCCTTTCTGTCAAAAAGTAAGTTAAGGATATATTTTTTTCTTGTTTGTTTGCTTTAAAGTAGCTTCAGTTTGGATGCAACAGTTTGTCTATCCTGAAGTTGGTCTGTGTGAATTTCTGAACTGCACGGTTTTAAATAACAGACCGTCAAATTAAAGGAAGAAAAACATGCTTCAGATTTAATGGAGAATAGTTTTTATTCTAATCCTGTCCATGTTGGTGATGGATCGGTCATAACGTTACAGTGTTAATCCTAATCGAGCATACTTCAAAAAGGAAGACCATACATTTTTGAAACTTCAATGAATATAAAAAAGCTTTTGCCCGTCCACTCTACAACCCTCCAAGGGGCCTGGACAACCCAGAAACCAGCAGCACGCGTACAGGTCTATGGTGCATAAAAGGCATAAATGACACATGATCTCTGATGTACCTTCACTCTTCAGCTGTTTACGTGGTCAAAAAGTAATGGTGCAAAGCCACTTTTCTGCTCAACAGAATAAGATGATTCCCATTGGTTGCTTAAACACTTGACCTTGGTAAGTGTTGCGTAACACCGCAAAGTTGCTTTTCTCCAATTCAGAATCCACTGGTATAACATCAGTTGGGTACATACATGGTTGAAGAGTTACGATAGTAAAAATAATGTAAACACTAGAGGTAAAGCTCTGGTGTAAAAGGGTTAATGGGCTTTCCTTTTGTCTTTGTGAGCCTTTTGAAGTTTGGTGCTTCAGAAATCAAGTTTGATTGATTTTTTTTTTTTTTTAGACTCCTCGGTTATTCAGCTGACCTTAAAACCTTTGGTACAGGCTGCTCTGACACATTTAGCTCGAGCAGCAACCCGTGGCTGTATGTATTTGCCTAATCCTGTTAATCTATTTGATAGTTCTGCGGGGAAGGGCCCTGAGGTGCTGCGGGAAGCCCTGATTGGACGATTGGGCGTGAAGTCATCTGCTGCTTGACGGGGCTTTGCCTCTAAGTGCTTTCCACTATGTTTGGAGATCAAAAGGAGCACTCACCAGAGTAGCTTTAATCACCCCCTGTGCTAAAGGCAGGTGTGTGTGCACTTGTGTGTGTGCGCGTACATGTGTTTGTGTGGTTTTGGTTCTGTGCTGCGGATATGCAAAGGGTTGTTGGCATTTCCAGAGATAGCCAGGTTGACATTTCTATTGACTTTGATGTTGATAATCCCTCACAAGTTCCCCCAGGCTAACTGATATTTTTGTGTGTGTGTGTGATTGTGTGTAGCCACACAATTATTGTTTGTGGTGACAGGTTGTTGGGTCATAATGAGTTTCGTCAGAGCTCACCTATGGAAATGTCAGAGACTGAAGGTTTAATGTTCTAGTTAAAAATCTCTGAAAACAAAGGGTAGTGGAATGTCTTTTTATTGCTGTCATTGATCCTCTTGATCTCCCCATGGAGACATCCCAGATTAAAGAGTTTGATATCAGTGTTTGGAAGACTCTAGTTCTCAATTAGATGTGGGTATAAGTGAGAAAATGGCCAAAATGGGCTGCTCATGTTCAGAAAGGCCAACATGCTAAATATTTTGCCAGACTTTGCAGGCGTTTGTTTGCTCGCTTTCAACATGTTGGGTCTGCCATTCTAATCCAATCAGTCTGATATAATGATCTCCAGCTTTGCGCTCATCAACAATCTCCCCTGAGTTAACAAGAAAATTACTGAAATGATCTCAGCACGTCTTTTAATGACAGCAATGAAATGCAGTGGAAAGGTTTTTTTTTTCGGGATTTAAGTTCATTTTCATGGTAAAGAAGGACTATAAAATTCATCTGATCACTCTTCATAACAGTCTGGAGTATATGCAAATTGCCATTATAAAAACTTAAGAAGCAACTTTTCCAATTTCCAATATTTAAGTACTTTTCAAAACTTACACAACTTACTGATGTACAGCTCTGTTTGATCATTTTTATCCACAACCTATATCAGAATCAAATCTCTAAACCCCTAAAACTGAGGGAGGAATTGGTTTAAAGTCTGTCAAGTTGTTCTCCAAAGTGAACCTCAACAGTTCTAAACACCAAAACTGAGGTCTTGGCTCAAGGCCACCAATGCTATCCTCTACTATTAAACAACGTTTAGGTTTATACAATAAGGTTTTACTGCTTAGTAGGCACAGCTGCAACCCTCCATGAGTTACAGCAGCCACTGCTGTTACAATTCCCATCGCAGCAATCATTTCATGAAGTATCAGATACAAACTAGGAACATTTTTTTAAATGGGTAGCGTTGGAAATGTAGAAACAATAGTGTCATTATTGCTTTTTAAAATCTAAATTTGACTTTCTTGTCTTAACACCAGATTAAGCCCCCTAAAAGGCATGCCACCCCTGCTGACCACGTGTGAAACAAAGGTGAGCACAGTTAGGGGCCTGTGAATAGCTGAAATGTGGTGATCAAGGGTAAACCTTTCCAGTGAAGGGGCTCATCAGTGCTCATAAGCACACCTGTGTTGCATCAGCTGACTGTCAGATGGGCTAAACTAAACGTCTACAAGAATGGGAGTTGTGTGCACCATCTCCACCCTCCATTTGCGGGTGTATGACAAAAAGCTGCAACTTGACTACAGGCTTTGCCGTGCCCGTCAGAGCTGTGGAGTCAGGTGTTTAGATGCATTTTACACTTAGTCCACTGGTTGTAGTTGGGCTTCTTCTCTTTTAGCGTGCGCATTGTTGAGGAGTGAGAGGACACACCCCTGATCCTTGCATCTCCCAGGTGTCATTCAGCTCAAAGACCGCGCTCAGGGTCTGTACTCGTGAGGCTCCTCCCCTTCAATCCTTTTTCTCCGTCAGTGTTGTTCCGTGTTTATTTACTGACCTCTTTGCTCAAGAGGGACTTTGGAATGACTTTTGGTACACCCACAAAAACAACATTTTACTTCAATGTTTTTTTACTAATGGTAATGATATTTTTTAATTGGAAAAAAATAGTACTACATGTTATTAATGGCACGTGGTTGGCTATTTCATGTCTAATTTTGTGTCAGTCATGTAGTTTTAGCTGGGGAAACATTAGAGAGAGGGAGCAAAGGGGAGAAATGTGGTCCTGGTGGGGTTGGTTTCACTTCACATCTTGTTGATCCTTCAGTTCCTTCTAAAACTGTTTAAGTTCTCACCTTCTGGAGACAGTCCCTGCTAATATTGATCTGGTTGATACCTGTGCAGCTGAATCCTTCCCATGGTGTGAAGTGATCAAATCAGCAGGTGATGCGTCAGTTAAAGCCTTCAGTTTTCTCCCTGCAGGAAATGCTCCGAGAGGCGACGTCCAAACAGGACAGCATGTAAAAACAGTAGAGAAACACCGTCCCAACAGACGTGGTAGAGTCAACTGAACCAGGTCACCCTGGATGATGGGACCAGCACCTGCCAGATGTTGCCCAGGCTTGTCAGTCTCCCGCCTGCAGCCTGAATAAACGGGTGTTGGGGCGGATCTGTTAAAGAGGCGGCTGTTATCAGAACGACCACGAGCGCAGATGAGAGGTTTGGAAGCCCTGTCATCTGATATCCACGCCCTTCCTCCCTCATTTGACTTCCTGCTCACACGCTGCCCTCCTTTTGCCTCTCATCCACCCTTCACCCACCCACCTCCACCTCTGTATCCACAGATGCTTGCTTCGAAGATTGTTGCTGAGTGAGTTCCAGCTCAGGAACTCAGCCGTGGAACAAACCACCTTTAAATATTGCATAAACATTTTCAAAAACACAATTATAAGCCTCATTTTAGTAGGATTTTTTTGAGGATTCTTCTCTAAACTTTCTGTGTCCCAAATTCGTTTTTGACTTGTTTTTTTTTCTGTTGAGTCATTTCATTTCGTTTCTGCTTCCCTCAGTGAGGATATCACACTTGGTTTTGGCTTTTACTCCCGTCAGCTGTATCTGCTTAAGTTCTGCTCTGGGTTGACATCATGAAATGGGCGACACCCACAAGGAGTGATAGGCGGGGCCTCAGAGATCGAGTCGTCTTACTTCTGGGTAAGTAAAATAACTAAGATTTAATTTAAAAAGTTTGTTCTTTAGTGTGTTAAAGGTAATATGTTATTATATAAATGGATTTTGTTTACTATGAAAGGCTTAGAAATAGCGTGATAATAACAAACGACTAAAATGAATCAAATCTAAAGTACGGCGGCCGAGAAACGCCACTGCAGAAAAAAAAGAAAAAAAGCAACTTAAAGCAAAAATGTAACTGCAAATAAAAAAACAAACGCTGTGAAAAATAACCGCCATCACAGCAACAAAAAAAGTAACTGCAAACAGAAAAAGTAACTGCAAACAAAAAAAGTAACTGCAAACAAAAAAAGTAACTGCAAACAAAAAAAGCGATGCAAGCAAAAGAAAGCTACAACGAAAGTAAATCCACAACAGTGAATCAACACCAGAAGTGAATTCACAGCGAAAGTGAGTCCACAGTGGAAGTCAATCCAAAATGGAAGTCAATCCACAGTGGAAGTGAATTGGTGATTGTTTTGCCGACCCATTTTTTTCTGCCAGCCAGCTAGCAGCCCGGGGCTGGAGGAGCTCGCTCGTTACGCCGTAGACAGAGATCCGCTGCAGGAGGAGAAGGCTGCCTGCTTGGGCTTCCCCAAATTTGTGATATTTTTCTGATTTTTATAGTGACAATAATGTTGACAATGAAAAAAAAAATGTTCCCCTAACTTTATTTTTGTTTGTTTTTCCCCCTATGGGGTTAATGCGGGACAGTGAGCCTTCAAAGCGGGTCACAGAAACACAGCAGAAGCAGCTGACACAGACAGCTCTCAGAGAAGCTTCCAGTACCGGGAGAATCTTTGAATGATCTCAAGAACCCTGACGTGATTACTGACGTTTTTGTAGAACTCTTCATAATGAAAAAAATTAACCACAATTTGCTGCAACTTATTTTTATGTTACCACTTTTTGTTTGCTGTTACTTTTTTCTTCTTTTTTGCTGCAGTTGTCGGCCTGCGAACCAAAGGAAACTTAGATGCAACAATGTCAAAAGAGATGGGATTCTGAGCAACAAATCAGAAGATTCTGTTTCCTCCATGGCTTTTGTCTTGTTCAAGTTTATTCATTAAATGAAGGTAAATTATTTATTATTAATTGTCCGCTACCAAGCCTGGTCTGCTGCATTTTGGGTCCTCCAGCACCAGTTCCTGACAACAGGAACTGTGGCCATCAGAAGTTTGTCCTCCAACCTTTTCCTCATCATCCATGTTTACACCCATTTTTGGCATTTAAGTTAGGCCTGTGCATCATTTGAAATCCGCTTCCTCTGCCAGGCATCAATGAGGAGAGGGTTGCTTATCTGCAGCAGTCTGGTGTTGGAGGTCAGAGCAACGAGGGGGGAGCCAGACTAAGAGGGGTTCGCTGAGGTCTGAATACCCCAGAAAAAGTTTCTGATGTTTGTTGCATGGATCTGCCGACAGTTTGTCTGATCTTTGCAGCTGCAAACCTTTTTAGTACTAAATGTTTGTTCAATTAATTTTGTCAACGCAGCTGTGGCATCAGATAGGTTAAAAAACAAACTAGAATTTGCTACTATCTAAAAAAAAATCCTCTTTTATTTGGAGGGTATGAAGCCTGTTCCACGACAACTGTATCCTATTACCTTGATGAAATCTTCTTTCTTTGCTAAAAGGAGTGGTGTGTGAACATTTTTTCCATGCTTTAGTGTGGTTAGCTGCGGCAGGATCTTTGTCTTGTGCAGGGATCTGGCAGCACAGCGCACAGACTGCAGCAGCATTGGCCTGGACTGTTCTTGCTGTAGATGTCATGATTGCTCCAGTGCTTGACTTTCTCAACTGGCTTTCTGTTTTTTTGGGATCCAATTTAAGATTTTGCTCTTTTCTCACTAAAGCTTTTAAGCTGATCTTACCTTCTTGTCTTCCCAACTTCATGCTTACCTTTGTTTTGAATTTATTTTTATTTAAATATTGAATAGCTATAAACCTCTATTGTGGTTCTTGTGCAGGGGTCAGGCTCTTGAATGGATCTAAGCCTAAGCAGTACCTGTTGCTCAAGCAAACTGATGGGTTAATGTTTAGGAGCGTTGTGGATGTCATGTTGGTTTTATTTCTGATCACAGGTGAATGTGGTGCGAACCCCAGACATTGGCCAATCACACGAGAGTTGTTGGTGAGCAGATGTGCTAAAAACCAAGATCCTGTTGTCTACGGATTACGGATTAAGCTCTGCCTCTCCGGCTGCAGCTCTGCCTATCCGCCTGCAGCTCTGCCTCTCCGCCTGCAGCTCTGCCTCTCCGGCTGCAGCTGCAGCTCTGCCTCTCCGGCTGCAGCTGCAGCTCTGCCTGTCCGCCTGCAGCTGCAGCTCTGGCTCTCCACCTGCAGCTGCAGCTTTGCCTGTCCGCCTGCAGCTGCAGTTCTGCCTGTCCACCTGCAGCTCTGCCTCTCCGGCTGCAGCTGCAGCTCTGCCTCTCCGGCTGCAGCTGCAGCTCTGCCTCTCCGGCTGCAGCTGCAGCTCTGCCTGTCCGCCTGCAGCTGCAGCTCTGGCTCTCCACCTGCAGCTCTGTCTCTCCGGCTGCAGCTGCAGCTCTGCCTCTCCGCCTGCAGCTGCAGTTCTGCCTGTCCACCTGCAGCTGCAGCTTTGCCTGTCCGCCTGCAGCTGCAGCTCTGCCTCTCCACCTGCAGCTGCAGCTTTGCCTGTCCGCCTGCAGCTGCAGTTCTGCCTGTCCACCTGCAGCTGCAGCTCTGCATGCATGATTGCGTCCCTATAGACTGCCTGGCCTGCTCCTCCTCCTCATCCATCTTGAAGGTTTCATGTAGCAATCCTTCATCTTCAGAGATCACTGACACACATTCCTGTCACACAGCATGGTTGGAGATGCTTCAGCAGAGCAGGAAAGGGCCTCCCCATGCTGGTGTGTGGACAGACAGGAATGTGGCTCATCAGTCTCGCTGCTCCAGATGATACTTCAGGCAGGAAGTTGTGTTCAGGGCTTCTTTAGACAGAACATTACTACTCTAGCTGCACTGGACCCTGAATGTTGCTAACATGTGTCAATAAAATGTGTTCACCCATGTATTCACCTGTGGGTCCCTGTTGCTGACCTGCGCTGAGAAAGAGCGGTGCAGAAAGTTGATCAGAGTCTGAGAAAACTGATCTTTCAGTGATTAGCTGCTGAATAGTTTCCCCTCAAGCCTCCATGACCCAATGCTGCAATCCATCATCCTGTCAAAACACAGACAAAGCACTGCATCCTCCCTATACAGTCCAAAACCTGTTTTCCAGAATGCCCAGCAGAATCTATTCAAGGACCATCTGTGATGGGATTTACTGGCTTTGTGTGAAGAAAACTTTACTTCCAAAAAAGCTCTGAACTTTATCTGCCCTTGATTTCTATTTTTTTTTTTTTTTTTTACTTTTATTATTGTAGAACCAGGTTTGTCAAGACAGCAGAAAAATTCAACTACATTGTTATGGTTGTGGTTAGCAAACAGCTGGAGTCACAACCCACTTTTATGACTTTGGCTTTTGGTTCACAGCTTCTAGGTCTGAAATTAGAAGGGAAGTACAAGAAAAAAATGTATATGCGGACGACTCACTGCTGCAACAAATTAGGCTGAAAATGTTGTACAGAGGACTAAAGTTCAACAAAACACAGCTCAAGGGTTATGAAGGTTAATTTTGCTTTATGTTTCACCCCAAATCTTTGAAAGAAGCCACTGTGCTTTGGATCAGAACATTGGCAGGATCCAAACAGATTTGGTTTCTACAGTAAAACGGGCTGCACGGTGGCGCAGTGGTTAGCGCTCTTGCCTCCCAGCAAGAAGGCCCCTGGTTCAAGTCCCAGCTGGGGGACATGAAAAATACATCAATGGGGGTCCTTTCTGTGTGGAGTTTGCATGTTCTCCCCGTGTATGCGTGGGTTCTCTCCGGGATCTCCAGCTTCCTCCCACTGTCCAAAAACATGCTTCATAGGTTAATTGGCAACTCTAAATTGTCCGTGAGAGTGCATGGGTGTGTGATTGTGGATGTTCTACCCTGCGACAGACTGGCGACCTGTCCAGGGCATCCCCTGCCTACGCCCAAGTAGCCGGGATAGGCTCCGGCAGCCCCGTGACTCCGAAAGGGACAAAGCGGTACAGAAAATGAATGAAAAGTAAAAGCTATCTGGAGCGATAGTCTAGAAACCTGTTGTTGACGTCATCAGAAATTTCTCTCTTCAGCTTCTGTCTACTGCTCCTTACATTTGCAGTCTCAGATCCCTTTCCTGAGCTTTGAATCTCACTTTCTCTGAATTTAAAAACGTTTCTATATTGGACCTTTTATACTCCGTATCCCTAGTGCTATCCTAGGCACTTTAACATTGGGAGTTGGGTCATCTGGACCCACTAGACAGTGCTATGAACCTTTTTTCTTCAATGATTTGTGAACTTCACTGGTGTCCAAGGATTACATGAAATCTTTCCATCTTTATCCACCTTTGTCATGGCAGGGAGAACACGTCAATGTAAGGGTGGGGTCATAGGATAGCACAATAACAAGATTCATCTTTTTAAATTGTGCTTTAGCAGCAGTGAGCATCTGTACTGGTTTGATGCATTTCCCTCAAATGTGAATATTTCCCTCAAAGATGTGGTCTTGAGTCTTTAAATAAATGAAATCGTTATTATTGTGAGGTCAGTGGTTGTCCGTTCCTCAGATGAGCCATCAGACGTTGAGCCTTCTAGTTGAAATGACATTTTAAAATTTGATCAGAAAACGAGACCAAAACTGCCAAAAAGCTGTGAAAAAAGAGGTTAAAGTTTAAATTTGAGTGTTGTTGGAAAGATTTTGAACAGTGGGCTAAACATGAAGGTGTGGAGCAGCTGAGTCTTGGTATCATTCACAGCAGGCTCCTAGGGGAGAAGTTTTGTCCTAGATTCAGCCTTGCATTTTATTTTACTGCCTCTTCTTAAATCATGGTAGACCTGATCGTGTACACTCACAAACGAGCGGGTCTGAAGTGGCTGATTCTGCAGATTTCTGGCAGACATGCTCTTGGGCCAGTGTGGCGATGGAGGAATGAAGAGGGGGATGTTTCTTGAGTTGATCTACTCTCTTACTGTGTAACATTAGCTTTAGATAACTTCAAATTCTTCTGATAAATTCTCACTAAGTAAATAACTTCAGCATTACTCTATTGCTTAAAAACACTATAATTCCTTCAGCTATTTGATTGTCAAGCAAAGTGTTTAGCAAAAGGTTCAGAATTTTGACCAAACAGCCTCAGCATCTTCAGAAACCAGTATCCTGTCCACGTGTTTCATTCAGTGTCACCGGGTAAAGATGGATTCTTCTACCTTGACCAAACTACAGTTACTCTCAGTAAGATGGATGGACAGACGGATGGATAGTGCCATCTGAGTTTGTGTTTCTCAGTTTGACACGGCCCTGACCAGGGTCTGGGGGTTCAGGGATCAGATAAAACAGGTGTTGAGCAGGCCTCAGGCTGGGTTCTTGGGATTCAGTTAAACTTGTGAAACTGTCAACTTTGTTGGAGCTTGTAGGAAATGGCTGCCATTGTCTTGGACATTCTTTTCTTCTGTTTATTTCAGTTGTCAAGCTGCAAAAATGGAGGTTTCAGTCAGACAACTCATGCAGTAAAGAAGATTTATTCCATATTTCTTTTAGTTTGGCATAAGGCTCCGTTCAGATACATAAAACAAAGATCTCCATAGAAAACTTTGAGTATTAAACTACCCGGGGACCTCTCGTTTTCCACATTCTATACAGTCTGATCAAGGTTGAAATTTCACTTCAAAGCTCTTTGGACAGGTTATTAAATCCCTTTCCGTTAAACATCGGGTGTCAAGCGCGTATCATCCAGTCACAAGGCGCACTGGAAAGATTTCACCAAACGTTGAAATCTATGTTGAAGAAATTCTGCTTATACTCTGGTAGAGAGTGGGATGAAGGTCTGCCTTTTTTGATGTTAGCCACCCGAGAGAATGTTCAGGAATCCACTGGATTCAGCCCAGCAGAGCTCGTGTTTGGTCACACTGTTCGTGGTCCTTTGAAACTTTTGAAAGACAAAATTCTGTCTAATTTTTTGTGATGCCAAACAAAATGTGTTAGATTATGTTAGTTCTTTTAGGGAGAAGTTGCATCAAGCTTGTGAAGTGGCTTGCAGAATTCTGTCTGTGTCGCAGAAAAAAATGAAAAGAACATTTGACCCGAAAGTTGTGCAAAGACATTTTGATGTTGGAGATAAAGTTCTCACTTTTCTCTCTGTTCCTGGCTCAGCTCTCCAGGCTCACGGAAATGGAAGAAGAGGATTGGACCACACCTGGTACTTAAGCAGGACGCTGAACAAGTGAGTTGATCAGACTGAACCGCCCACAGGGAGAAGTAACCAGGTAAACGCACTACTCAAATTGCCTGTCTGAAATACTCCCAGGGTTGTTCACTTGTTGTCGGTTTTAAGAAAAGTCTGTTTTCTTTTCCTACTGGGGGTGTTTTGTTTGTTGTGTTGACTCACCCTGAAAGTTAAGATGCTCCTATGTCAAATATATTATTTATTACTGTTTTTTTCTTTACAGATCTTAGTTGCATACACAGCTGTGCCTAGCGCAGGCGTAACGACATTGACTGGCCATCTGCACAGAGTGAGACAGCAACCTAGAACTGCAATTTCCCCAATCAGACTAGCTGAAAAGCTTAAAAAGAGCAGAGAAACACAAAAAAAACGGGAAATTTCAAACATGAACACCAAAACGTGTAAACAAATTAAAAGTCCCATGAAAAAAAAAAATTCCAAACTTCCTTGTACAGTTAAGCATCTGTCAGAAGTCAAACTTTCATACTCTGCAAACTTCTATTAACCTCACGAGGGAAAGACTGCCGCATGTCTCGATCCTCTTTTTTGTACCCCAGTATGTTTCCTTTGTTCCTACCTGTGCTTCTTTAGCTCTTTCTTCTCCTTGGTAAAGAACTTCCTCTTCTTGACACAATCGTTGCACAGGAATGTGAATGTAATGACAGAGTGACAACACCTGCATGAATAGTTGATGCCGCTCCCCCAGGATGCCTGTGAGAGCTGTCATGGTGGGGGATCAGGCGGGTTTATCGTTTGTGTTTTACTGCAACATCAGCCTCCAGCCACAGAGATATATTGATGATTTTTTATTCCACTTCAAACTGCATAGCATAATCCTCCACATCTCCAAAGCCTTAATTAGTTCTCAGAGGATGAGTTTTTAATGACTTTGGTGATCTCCTGACTCCTTCAGCTTCACGTTGCATCTGTGGCCCAATCCTCGTGTTTGTGTTCAAAACGTGTTTGCTGCTTTCTGTCTTGAGTAAATACGACCAAAACCAACAACAGCAGCACTGCCTGATGGGTTTTCAGGCAGAAATGAGAATTTGCGCTGAACCGAAGAGGCGTACAATTTTTTCCCAAAACAAAGTGTTGCTTTAATAGGAAACAGAAGAAAAGTCACTTTCTGTTTTCCCGTTTCCTTTGTGTCAGCTGCAGAGGAGCACTCCTGGCTTCCATGAAGGACGACCTGTAAGATGACTTCTCTTCTCCGAGGTGTTAGTACCTGCTGCTTGTTTTTGACATTTCTATTTGTCAAAAAATCCAAGGGGCGAGTCAGCTCACCAGACTGATTTCAGTTTATTGATAATATTTTTAGTGTTGTCATAAACATTTTTTTTGCGTGATTAATTGATCGTGATCTGTAATTAATTAATCTATTTTAATCTAACCCAATAATTGCTGTGAAAAGCCTCATTTTGAGATATTTTCCTTTAAATTCATGACATTGATGTTCAGTAAAACATCCAAATAAAACTAAAAAAGTGCCTTTATGAAGTTTTCCTAAAAAAATACTTTTACACCAACTAGGGGGATTTCTTCAAAACATCAGGTCCAGAGTGCTCTACTTAAACACATTAATAAGTAGGAAAACTTTTGAGAGCAATGCAAAAACTACTGACCACAAACTCCAAAATTCATACCATAATCCATGTTCATTCATTCATTCATTCAAATGATAGCTGTGGGATTGTGGGCTTGTTTGTGTTAGTTCTGTAAAGAGCTACACATTAGAGCCCTGCGCGGGACTATTTTCTTCATCCCGCTCCCGCCCGCGCCCGCTGAATTTCGGACCAATCCCGCCCGCTCCTGCAACGTATGCGTTGCACTCCCGCCCGCACCCGCAATATGTATGGAGAGAAATTAGGCTACGTTCACACTGCAGGGCTTAATGCTCAATTCGGATTTTTTGAAAAAATCCGAATTGTTTGCTAGACCGTTCACATTTCCAAGTAAATCCGAACTTTTGTGATCTCCAGTGTGACCATGACACGACCCAAACGAGACCCGCAAGCGCAGAAGCCAGAAGAATACTCAACGGTGAACACGTCACTTGTTGTTTGCGGAGCCAACGTTAACAATGGATGTCAACAACAGTGTTGTCAAAAGCAGAGCTCTTTTTGTAATATTAAATTTATTTTCACGAAGGAGCAGCACAATTACAATCTTCTCATTTTAAGAAGGCAATGGAGTCGGGATCGTCTGTACCCACTGTAGTGGAATGGAAATGTGCATGTGTTGGGGCCGCGCGCCCGCGTGTGTGTGTGTGTGTGTGCAAGCGCATGCCGCGATAGAGAATGGGGGGGGGGGGGGGGGCAGTGTGGACGCGTGGTTTCCCCCAGAATAAATGCTATGGACTCTTTATTAACCCGTTCTGGAGAATCTAAGGATCAGAACAGGGAGGAGGAGGAGGATCGCCTCGGGTCCCCTTCTGACCACGGTCGGAAAGGGGAGAAAGAAAAAAAAGTAATTGCGGGAAAGGTTCAACACCACGCTCTGCCATTTAGCTGGAAACTTTTTCAAAAACCGCCCAGTTGCGATAAGAGCCCTGGAGTTTGGCCTGAATAGAGCTGTCACCCCAAATATTAATCCAATCCGTGACCTCCCTTCCCTTCCACTGACGGGTCTCAGCAGCATCGTCCACCATGGTTGATGTTTACGTTCTCGTTCCAGCCTACTTCAACGCAAAATGATGACGTTTGTTGCGTGTCGATGACGAACGGTTCGGAATCAAGTCGCCTGGCCGGTCAGACGGCGGTCGCAATTGAAAAGATCGGCTACGTTTCGGAATCAGGCCGGCAAACCCACGGGGCCTGGGTCGCAATTGAAAAGATCGGATCTGTGTCATTCAGACTGTCATGAAAAGATCGGAATTGGGCCGCTTTGGGGCAAAAAATTCGGAATTGGGTCGTTTCAGCCTGCAGTGTGAACGTAGCCTTAGACTCAGTCGGATTTGTGCGTGCGTAATTTTTGATTTGTGCGTAAATTAGGATTTGTGTATGCATATTCTTGCTTTTTGTGTGCGTAAATTAGGATTTGTGTATGCATATTCTTGCTTTTTGTGTGTGTAAATTAGGATTTGTGTATGCATATTCTTGCTTTTTGTGTGCGTAAATTAGGATTTGTGCATAAATTTGGATTTGTGCGTGATTTGTTACTCACATAATACGTTTTGTGTATAAGTAAAAAAAAAAATGAAAAAAATGCACAAATTAAGATTACAATAGCTTGAAACTACTTACACACACACACACATCTTTAAAAAACACGCACGAATCCCTTGTTACGCACACACGAAGCCAAAGTTATGCACGGATCTACCGTGAGACTGTTTTCACGTCTCACAAATTCGTCCGTAAGTGCTGCGTTTAAATACCAGTGGAATGCTCGGTCATTAGAATTTTCCTATTGATGAAGATGTGTGTGTGAAATACTGAGAAATACTGAGAAATGTAAATTTAATTTTACGTTTCCTAATCTATACTCTATCAGCAGGAAAATGCCACGAGAACATGTCAAAAACACCAAAAGCACAATTTTCATCAGAGTAGATCTTTAAAGAAAAAAAAAACTAAAATAACATTCTTGTGCAACACCGATATTAATAACTAGCCAGTTATGCCCACTGACAGTTTAAAATCTAGATTCATTTGCTGCTAATCCATGATTTCCACAGACAGAAGGACAAACACATTTGGCAGCTGTATGAATTGGCCTTCAATGTCATTACATTTAGTCTAATTGATGAACTGGCTCCACGGTAAAGTGATACCGGTGTAACTCGTGTTTAGTACTGTCTTTATTTCTAAGAATTTGCTTCTATTACTTACACTAAAGACAGAACAGGCCAAAAAAAAAAAAAAAACTCAGGTGTTCATTGTCATCGTATTACAAATTTGCAGGCTTGCATTCCTGCAGCCCCACTGAGTAGAGGAGCAGAAAAATATCTCGTTTGGCTGACCTGACAGGAATCCACTGATGAGAAAGAAGATTCGCTTACTGACGGCATGGGAATCCACGCCGGAGCGCCGGATTCATGCAAACAACACTAACAAGGATCTGTCAAGCACACAGAGCTTGGCTCCTGAGCCCTGAACATGTGATGGTAATGTCAACAAATGTGTCTCTTACCTGTGCCAGATAAGGCCAGATGACAGATTGAATGTGCGTGTGTGTGAGTGTGCGTGCATGCATTTGTGTGTTTTCATGTTTGTGAGAGAGTCCTTTATCCAACCAAGACTTGATGTGTTTGTGTGTACGTGCATGTGTTCTGGTGTCATGTGTGTGTGTTTGCGAATGCATGTTTATCTTTCGTGGGGATTTAGAGATCAGTGCAGGATGTGAAAGCACTGAAGGGATCTGTCACTACAGCCAATCATCAGCAGGGATACTATGAATCCCACTCGGCTGGACTTCCAGACTTGGCTTCTAAATGTCTCCTTAGCTGGAATTCCTGGGACCTCCAGACTGCTTAGATAGTTGTCCCACAGGGGGCCAAAACCTGTGCCAGTTACTTGAAGCAGTACACCAAACATTCCTCCAAACAGTAATGAATCACAGCAAAATGTGCATGGACAAGAGTTATTTGGTCACTTTGTAATACTTGTTTTCAAAATAATTAATATACTCCCATTGTTTTTTCTTCTATGTTTTGCATTCACCTCAGTAGTAAATGAAAGTGTTTAGAAAACAAGCTAATTTGGACACGTCCACTGAGGGAGCCTTAACCTCAAGGTTAACCAGTCAACATTGAATTTTATATATATTTTTCTTGTTCTCGCTTTTACCCATTAACACGTCAATGCAAGGGTGGGGTCATCTAAGACAGTGTTTTTCAACCTTTTTTGAGCCACGGCACACTTTAACCTTGCCAAAAATCCAGCGGCACACGAGCATCCAAAGAAAAAAAAAGCAGAAATTCATGGTCTTTATTGATCGAGCCCCCCCCCGCAATATAACGTGCATTTTTGTCATAGTTGTGGCGGAAAAAGCAGGAAGTTGCGGCAGTTTTTTTCTAAGATGAAATAAAAGTTACGTTAGAAAATTTAGAAACTGTTTGTTTGTTTTGGTTTCAAGACGTTAAACAAGGACTCATTGTGCGTTGAGACACTATCCCTTTAAGCCAGTGCATCATGGGAGATGTAGTGTAAAAACTACCGAAAGAGGGCAGAAAGACTCGCGTCTCTGAGCTTCATTGTTTTGTTCATTTGTTCCACGGTCTGACACCAGACTCTGTGGAAAGCTACACCGCTAAAGACGAGCTTTAGCTGGTATTTTTGTTAGAACTGAGCGACTTTTTGAGCTAAATTGGAACAAGGAAGTGAAGACTTTAAACACTTCTGATTGGTCAGACTGGTGACATGGGATTAAGCCTTCAAGAATGATTGGCGGAGACAGTTAAAGGGGCGGGACTTTTCCGCAAACACTTATAGCTGCAGGTAAATCGCGGTAACGTCATTCTTATCAAAATGTATTAAATAGAATTAAATAAACACAAAGAAAATTTAATTTTATGATCTTTTATATTCCTAACTACTCAGTGTTTTATCAGGGCCTGTTTGGATGAACAAAGAGCTGATTTCCTGGGGATGGGAAATGTTTTTAGATCAGTTAATGAGGGCAATTTCCCACGGCACACTTGACCATCTCTCACGGCACACTAGTGTGCCGCGGCACACTGCTTGAAAAACACTGATCTAAGATAGCACAAGGGTTAAAAGCCTGACTTTTCACTTATTCATTCACAGCGAGCCCTAATCAGACTTTTATTTGTCTTACTAAACAAAGCTGCTTGTAAAGTCTGTTTCTCCCAGACAAGCACTGCTCTCCGGCTTTCTGATGTGTTCACTGATCAGTTAGACAGGGAAATATGTTGCCACTGCAACAGGCATACACTCACTGAAAAATCTGCACGTCAAAATGCTGCGGAGAAGGCTATGAATTATAGATCAGAAGCTTGCTCCAGCAGTGATTGATTGTTTTGCTGTCATTAGTTCATGCACTCAGGAGATGCAAAAACATGCAAATATCTGACGGCCGTGTTCTCCAGCCCTGTGTTCTTTGGAAAAGCTGTGATCCTGACTGAAGCTCTGCTAAGTCTGCATTTTAGTTTATCAGAAATGAAAGTGTTTAATATTGATCTAATACAGAGAAAGCATCTCATCTGTGCCAACTTAGACTACATGGAACAGAAATGCAGACTGAGACTTACACCTCTATAAGAACTACATGAAAGCGCTGAAGCCACAAGAACTCAGGGGAAAACTAGACGCCATCCCCCCATCCATTTTTTAAACAGCTGAATCCCTTTTCGAGTCACGGGGTTGCTTGAGTCTTTCCCGGCTACTGTTGGGCGAAGGCGGGGTACGCCCTGCATAGGTCACCAGTCCATCATAGGGCCACACAATCACTCATGCTCTAATTTTCCCACCTATCAGATCAAATCAAAGTTTATTTGTATGTCACCTTTAAAATACAAGGCATTCAAAGTGCTTTACAAGAGGAAATTTAAAAACAAAGGAAAATACAAACAAACATGTAAATAAAAACCGGCACAATGCCACCCCCTCTCCCACACACACACAAACACACACACACACACATACATACTCACTCGCTGTGATAAAAGACAAAAGGGTGCAATGTAAAATCACTACCAAATTTTTCGCAGTACAAGTCCCACTTTTTTTCATAGTATGGGCAGCGCTGCGACTTACATTAGATTTTTTTTAAACATAAATAGGTTCATGTATCTGTTATAATCTCCACCACACGCACAATCTACACCACTAGAGAGTGCTGTAGGTGTATCAGTATTTCACATCAACGTAGAAGAAGACACGCAGTCCAAAACAATCAAACAAAACATGGAGGAGATGGTTCTGATCATTCTCCTCCTGAACTTTATGTTATTGTCTTATTTGCATCGAGACATTATTATCTTTTTTTTTTCCTTCCTTAGACTGATGCGTCTAGTCCAAGGAAGGAAAATGCACATGAACATTTAAGACTCCAGTCACGTGTGCTGTAAACTGGGAGATACTGAACTTCCATTCAGACCTGTAGTGACTATTCCACAAGTTCTTTGGCTCAAACAAATCCTCAAACTTGGTCACAGAGAGACGGAAGTACCACTGAAAGCATCACTTATTCAGATGCAGGTTAATGCTCTTTTGTTGGAAATATTCTGCGTTTTACAGGCAAACTGTGACAAGCACAGAAGTCCAACAACAAAACACCAGAAAGATTAGAGATACTGTTTCCAGGTGTCACTGTTGTTGCCTGTCTGAGTGTTGAAGTCCACCGGGAGGACAACAGAGTTCCCTGTTGGAGCCCTTTTCTAATACCCTTCCAAGAGACACCAACAATTTTAGGTACTCAAAACTGCTTTTCGACCCATTGGCTGAAACCACAGTCAGATGCTTAGACCCTACCTGATATCAAAGAAACATGAAACTGTCATCCACCGATGAGAACTCACTTGGCGGCCGAGCCAAGGGCTGGGGGCTCACGGGTAAGTCCACACAGGCATTCCGCTTCTCACCACCATGTTGAGAAACCTTATAGGTTATGCATTAACGTACTTCTTGAAAATAAGATTTGATTAATCCTAGTGACAATTCACAGGCAATTGTTCCCAGGTTTGACATGACCGATCCTGACACTGTCGTAAAAATCGACTTTGTTTAATCCGTAAAAGTCCTGAAATGAGTCGGAAACCCCGCTAGCATTGAGCTAGCTAGCATGGCTAGCACAGGAGAACATTGTTTACAATGAATGGTGATAGTTTTTCATGCAACATCTTACTTTCTAACATCTTTTTTCAGTAGTAGCCACTGGTGGATCTCATCTGACTATCCTGGCGTCCTCCGGTTACATTAAGTACACGTTTGACCGTTTAATACAGTAAAAGATTTGAAAAAACATGAAAAACTCACCTTCTAAACAGATATGTTGACGTAAGACTCTGAGTTATTCAGTAGCCAATGAGCAATACAATTTTACGTCACGCAAACCCCTCAGACACCCATAATTTTGGGCTTCCCCTGGCTCCGTCGACACAATCCGCAGTTTGACTGCGGTTGTCAACGCATGACTAATTGGAGCACTTTTTGTATGGCTAACTGCCTGCAGTCAGCTATTCCACTTGTTATTCCACCCATTTCTAACACTTCTGAAGAAGTGGACCTTTCCAAGGTCACTTCCTGTTTTCATGATCTAAAAACTGTTTTCAGCAAAGTCAATGCTGGCGCGCTACCACCTCATTGAACCCTATGACTGCTCCACAGAACTCCTCAATGGTGCCACCTTACCCAAGAGTAGGCTATTAAATCTATCCGGTCCCAAGAAAGCAGCTATGGAGAGTTACATTCAGGAGGCACTTTTTTCGGGACACATTCATCCGTCCTCTTCTCCGGTCAGCGCAGGTTTCTTTTTTGTCGAGAAGAAGGACAAGACCCTGCGACCCTGTATTGATTTCCGGGAATTAAATCAGATAAACGTCAAAGACAAATACTCTCTGCCACTCATTAGCTCCATTTTTGATTCTGTCCAAGAAGCTCATATTTTTTCTAAATTAGACCTGCCTATCAATGCCTATCATCTCGTCCGTATGAAGGAGGGTGACGATTGAAAACCGCTTTCAATACACCAGTAGGGCATCACGAATATTTAGTAATGCCTTTCGGTCTTACCAACGCCCCCGCAGTTTTTCAAAGGCTCGTAAACGACGTACTCAGGGATTTCCTCAACTGCTTCGTCTTCGTTTACCTTGTTGACATTCTTATATACTCCCAAAACCCCGCTCAACATGAAACCCATGCACCTCTTATTCTGGAAAGATTATTGGAGAACAAACTCTATGTTAAAGCTGAAAAATGTGAATTCCATGTCACCACGATCCACTTCCTGGGTTAACAATTTTTAAACTGGTCACATTCGACCTGATCCTGCCAAGATTGAGGCTATCGCAAAATGGGAACCTCTAGACCAGGGGTCGGGAACCTTTTTGGCCAAGAGAGCCATAAACGCCACATATTTTGAAATGTAATTTCGAAAGAGCCATACATTAATGTAGTGTCCCTTTCCCACACTGAGGCACGGAGACTTAACCTCTTTTAAGGTTCTTTATTCTGGTTACTGCAGACCGCAACGAACGCCGTACAATTAATTCAGCAGCTCCTGAATCTCTCCCGCCGAGGCGAGAGCGCTTCTCCCAACTTTATATTCCCCTGCTCCCGCTCCAGCCCACCCATTTCCCTTATTCGGCCCATAGCTGAACCCCATTGGTCCAAACTACCTAACAACCACCTGAGCGACAGAACTGAGAGCCAATCAGATCTCTGCTTGATGCGTTTAATGAACTCCAGAACTTATAAGGCGGCCCAACAGCCAAGTTAAACTAAGTCCGCAACAATATGTTTAAAACTAAATATACAAATGAATGTGTGCATTTAATGTAATTTCAACATTTTTAAAGTACAATAAGTCTGTGGGTTCTTTTTAATAACATCGTTATGCTGTTGCTAATAAATGATGAGTTTTTCTCGTAGTAGTTTTGCTGATGGTCTAGTCTGGTTGATACGTGGTGAGTTTCTGCTTCATGCAGGTGTTGAGACTTTAAACGTGATCGTAGGTCTGAATGTTCTGTAGATGTGACAAAGACTGATCACATAAAGACGGGGAGCCAAACATACACTCACACGCTGCAGTGAGTGACGGGCAGCGGGTTTTACGTTGTTACAATCCCTGCGCGCTTCACCTTACTAGCCGTCCCCCCCCCCCCCCCCCCCCCGCTTTCTTCCTCTAACATCCCGTCCCCGCAACTGCGCGCTCTTTCTCAGAGACGGGAGCGCGCAGTTTTAGGCACGTCTATGAGGGGCCGTATAAGACATTATTTATTCTGAACCATTCACATTCATACATTCTTGCTCTCACAGTCATATATACTCTCTTTCGCATACATATTTTCTCTTACGCATCCATATATTCTCTCTCTCACATTCATACATTCTTGCTCTCACATCCATATATTCTCTCTCTCG
Source organism: Oryzias latipes (assembly GCF_053564925.1). Lineage (NCBI taxonomy): Eukaryota > Metazoa > Chordata > Actinopteri > Beloniformes > Adrianichthyidae > Oryzias > Oryzias latipes. The sequence continues at coordinate 11,508,865 of NC_136252.1, forward strand.
CATGCATATATATTACTTTACACATACATACATTCTCACTCTCATTGTCACTCTTAAAAAAGAATGTATGTATGTGAAAGACAAGTATATATGTACGTGTGAGGAAGAGTTTATATGTGTGTGTGAGAGAGGAGTATGCATGAAACGGAAGTGACTTTGCATGAAAAGGAAGGCACTTTGAATGAAAAGGAAGGCACTTTGAATGAAACGGAAGGCAGATGATTTCTCGTGCTCTGATTGGACGAGAAGCCGCCACCTCCCATTTTGAACACACTCTAAACCCTATCACTTGTACTGACTCATAACTATTAAGGTTACACAACTTAAATGTCATTTTGTAGTTGATTCAACTATAAAGTATTAAGCTCTATCAAGATTTTTTCAAATTTAACTTAACAGTGCTAAATATTTTAAAGCTTATTTTTATCTAGCACTCAAAAATTTTAAGATCCCTGAAGTAGCGTCATAACGTCATCACGTACTGGTGGGAGGGTCTTTCGTTTTCTCTACGTTAGCTCAGGTGGCCATGTTGGATTTGCCGAATGCGAGTATGCGACGTTTGAAATTGAAAGTCGAGCATTTTATTTTTCTGCAAAGCGTTGCGATTTCGTCCCGCTTCAAGACGCCCCAACTTCGGGTTTTTTTTTCCATCTGCCTCATCGCTGATGGTGCCGTCTTGTCTTCAGCCCTGATTTAATTTGGTAAGTATCGTTCATGGTTTATTTTGAATGAATGCTTTAAAAATGCTCTTATACTACCGTAAATGTGGTTTACTGTTGTTTAAACATATGTGTGTTATGATTGTTTTAGAGATTAATGTGGAAATGTATACATGATTAGTTTGTCATACGTATGGCGAGCCAAACCCAAAATGCATTTCTTTGCCCGTAAGTTACGACAGTGATGAGGTTTTTTTTTTTTTCAGAGGTAGAAATGATCTTTTATGCTGCAATCACACTAAACGTGATCCGCGTGTGAAATTCGCGTTGGAGGCCTCTGTCTGTGGCTAAAGTTTGCTGCTGGACATTTGTCCAAAAATGTCACTCAAAGCCTCTAACGGTTGTGTGGGAGGAGCTACCGCCAACAGTTTTAAGCCTGGTGGCTACATGGAAGCATTGGGTTTTGAATGCAGCTTTAAGCTTTTATAAATCACTGATCTCCGTTATAAAAAAGGTTTTTGTAAAAATAAATTAATCAACGTGCTCGTGTTGTGTTCAGGTACCGAACTACAGAGTGTTCAGTGTTTCACCTCCAGGTAGATGCCAAGGCCAGCCAGGTAACTTGTCTCAGTTATTTGTCTAGAGCTATTTAAAAAAAACCAAAAATCCAATAGGTTGTGTAGTGCAATAAATGTTTTTTGATCAGAATATAATTGAAACATTTTTTAACATTGAAAAATCTCTTTTGGACTTTTTCAGATACTGAACTTCAGAAAGTCACCATTTCACCAGAAAAGAGGTGTCAGTGGGTGAGTTTTATACTTATTTAATGCATTCATCCTGAACTATTACCATTATTAGATTTATACGGCAGCATGGAAACATTTATGCACATTTTAACTAGACAAAGGTCTAAATAGAGTTGAAATTATTTACAATTTAACTAAACATATTTAGATTGCAGGCTGAAGGTGGCACAATGGAATGGAGGTGCAAGTTGTGTTCTGTTACTTTGGCACTATGCAGTACTACATATAATACTGCAGTACTACATAGCCAATATTCCAAAGTGTTTCCACTGCCATGTATGTGGAGACACTTTGGAATATTGTCATGTCTTTATGACAGTATATTACAATAATAAAATGATGTTGCATTAGCACCATTCCATCATTTGAAACCATGAAAACTTATCTGTCAAGATCTGAAATGGATTTATGTAGAGTAGATGCAGTCAGAGGAAATTGTGCAGTTTTTACATGTTTGTGTAACTTAAAGCTGCCCTTTTCTGAGACTAAGTCCACCAAAACAGACAGGAACTGGCCAGCTTGGTTAGGATTTATGACCTCCAGGTGAATTTCTAATGTGCATAATTCAAAAACGGATAACAAATCATTTGTAAACAGCTGTAAGAAGCCAAGGTGTAACTTGCCTTAAAAATGACTTTGGGTCTTTGACCTGAAGTGGATCATGACATAAACACTGTATTGTCCTCTTACTAGAAATAGACATCTAGAAAAGGTATCATTTTATTATTTCTTAAAGTTCCTTAAATAAATATTGGAAGTGTTTGCTCTGCATTTGCTTCAAAGGTAATGGATATTTCTTTTTATTCTTTTAGGACCAGCGTGACGTGAACATGAGACGGGCACTTGTCCTCCTTGCACTTCCTGTTTATCTGCATGAAGATGCCTCCAACTTCTTCAAGACCTGTACAGTAAGTGCACACGACTCCCTGTCAATGTTTTTCACTAATCCTTTAATATTGATTGAGATTTTATTGAGTGACATAATAAATAGGGCAATTGTTTGTAGTTTGTAAACTGAGTGATATTTTTAAATGGTTTTAAAAATGAGACGGAAGATGAAAGGCGAACATCAGGGACTCCTGATTGGAAGGAGTGGGAACATTTTCATTTACCTTTTTCTGCTCCTGATCCATCATTATTTGAATAAAGAAAAATGAAGCTTTAGTCTTAAATTATTTTATAAATGTCCTCCTTCAGAAAAATGCTAAAGAACTTTTTAAAAACACAATTTTAATTGGAGTTGGTCCTTAAAACATCATAGCCAGTTGATTAAAAGCTAACAGAATGTTAACATGAAAAGATTCACATTGACAGATGGCAGGAATGTCAGTTTTGGACATTAGTGTGATGAATATCTTTGAGGGTCTGAACTCATCTGTGTTTTTTTTTTTTTTTTTTCCAGAATACCAGACCTCACAGACACTGCTGTGGGTATCTTCTCAGTTGTCGTGGTGATACTCCTGATGCTGCCGTCAGTGGTCCCACACATCTGGCTGACTAATCTCTTCTAACTCTTCGGGGACATCTATGCTCTGGACCTACAGCACCCCAAAAAACTTGAACTTGCCTTCATATTTATTCAGAATGCTGTCTTGAGCCTTGAGGACAGCAAACCACTGAAAGGACATTTATTGACGCTGAAGAATGTTTCGTTGAGTGAGTCTTCTAGAATGGACTATTTGTTGGTTTAAGTGCTATGCTACTAATGTGTTTTGTTGTGATCATTTGCTTTTTCTGCCGTACAATACAAAACCAACTCTTTTTGTCAATATGTTGTGTGGCACTCTTATAATGCAGTTTTATTGCACTTATTGTTTCTTCATCCTCTTGATATTTGTGCTTTTTTTTTAAAGAGCAATTAAAAAAAGTGTATTAAGCAATCACTATTGTGTGGCCTTCACGTTTGTTGGTTTTTATCAATGTTAGCCTTTAAAATGTAGTGGGGCAGTATCAATATCTCTGTTTAGAATACATTTTAAGCTGAAGAATTTTAAATATTTTCAATGCTACACATTTAATGAGTTAAAGAATTTATAAAGCATTTGAGTGAATTTTACATATTTTATGAGTTGAGTAATATAAAAATATAGTTAGTTAAAGCGTTTTTTAGTTGGAAAATATTAAAAACTTTAAGTAAATAATCTCTCTTTTATAAGTTGAGGAATCTTAATATTTTTTATATGAAATAATACAAATGTAAGCCAACTGACAATATGAATTTTAATAAATGTTAACTTAAAAGTTTTAATAATATAACTTAACTGTTGCGTAATCTGTTACACAATAATTGTTAAGTTCAGTCAACTCGCTAGGGATTACAGTGCAGACGCTAACATGAACAAGCAAGAAATCCAAAATTAACAGACTTGTGGTGTGGAAAGGTATGTTTTTCAGCTAGCAGTAATAATCAAAGTATCCGTTCTCTGTTTCAAAATGAGATTGCCACAAAACCGTATGTTATCTCATACTGGAACAGCTTTGTATGTAGAATTCAGTGGGAAAAGGTTTCGACCCTGCCACAAAAGTATTTCATCACCAATAAAATCAGAGAAATTTCTTTCAAAATTCTTCACAAATTTTATCAAGTGAAACATTTCTTTTCTAAGTTTAAAAAAGATCTGGACATAAACTGTTCATTCTGTCATTTCTCACCAGAAACTGTGCCTCATCTTATTTGGTTTTGCTATTTCACTCAACTATTTTGGAAAGATGTGATACATTTTATAAGAACTCATCTATGTGAAGATTATAGATTATTTTACGAGCATATTATTTTTGGATATTTTACACAAGGAAGACTTAATGCAGAAAAAATATATGTAGTTAATTTACTTATAATTATGGCTAAATACTTTATACACAAATGTAAATATGCCAACAAAAAAACCGTGTTTTATGTTTTTCAGAAAGAAATGGTTTTGTATGTGAACAGTATTAAATTTTCCACTAACAAAAAAGCTGTCAGAACAGTTGAAACACGGTCTCTCCTGAAACTTTAACAGATTCCTTTGCCTTATTATTTTTGTTTTCTTTTTGCATAACCTGTTTTACATGGTTATCATTATGTTTTTTTGTTCATTCTCATGGCGAACGTGAAGATTGTATTTTGCACACAGTGGAGTTTTGTGTTTGGTATTTTGTATGTGCAAGATATTGTTAATAAAGTTTATTTTAAAAAAAAAAACGAACCGGCAAGAAGTAGCCACGGGGGTCCTGCAGCCATCGGAACCTTAACAAATATTTCATCTCCACCTCACCGTTGCCTTTTTTAAGAAATGACAGCTGGTTTTCCCACATTTATATGTAGTTATGGATCGAAAACAAGAGGAATTTGTTTTAATGTAAATGCGTGTTCCAGCGTCTACAGGAAGTGTCGCCCATAATTCACGCAAAGGCTCATGGGGGCTAGGAATAAGGTGGATACGGATTTTCTGTTTCGGTGGCACTTCTATTACCATTATTGGTATTTGAGACATTCCTTTGTGTCTCTAGAGATGCAGACAGATTTGTGACCACTTGAGGTGAAGATAAAATATTTCTTAAGGTTCCGATGGCCTTCTTATTGGTTCATGTTATTCTTATTGGTTCATGTTAGCGTCTGTTCAAAATGGGAGGTGGCGGCCTCTCGTCCAATCAGAGCACGAGAAATCATCTGCCTTCCGTTTCATGCAAAGTGCCTTCCTTTTCATTCAAAGTGCCTTCCTTTTCATGCAAAGTCACTTCCGTTTCATGCATACTCCTCTCTCACACACACATATAAACTCTTCCTCACACGTACATATATACTTGTCTTTCACATACATACATTCTTTTTTAAGAGTGACAATGAGAGTGAGAATGTATGTATGTGTAAAGTAATATATATGCATGCGAGAGAGAGAATATATGGATGTGCAAGTGAGAATATATGAATGCGTAAGAGAATATATATGCATGCGAGAGAGAGAATATATGGATGTGCAAGTGAGAATATATGTATGCGAAAGAGAGTATATATGACTGTGAGAGCAAGAATGTATGAATGTGAGAGAGAGAATATATGGATGCATAAGAGAATATATGTATGCGAAAGAGAGTATATATGACTGCGAGAGCAAGAATGTATGAATGTGAGAGAGAGAATATATGGATGCGTAAGAGAATATATGTATGCGAAAGAGAGTATATATGACTGTGAGAGCAAGAATGTATGAATGTGAATGGTTCAGAATAAATAATGTCTTATACGGCCCCTCATACACGTCAATTCACAGGTTTCCGGCTGGTACACACTCTGTGAAATAATAGATAATAGTAAACTGATAGTGCTGGTGTAGATTTCTCTCTCCAAGCACCACTACTACTGCGCGCCTCTGGCATCGCATCGCGCCAGACAAGGACTGGTCTAATAAAAAAAAAAAAGTACAATTAAAGATTTGTCTGCGAGCCACATGTGACCATCAAAAGAGCCATATATGGCTCGCGAGCCATAGGTTCCCGACCCCTGCTCTAGACACTAGGAAAAAACTACAACAATTTTTGGGGTTCGCCAATTTCTACCGTTGTTTTATTAGGAATTACAGCAGCATTGCCTCACATTTAACTAAACTCACTTCTACCATCAGACCCTACAAATGGAGCCCCGAGGCTCAAACAGTCTTTCATAAACTCAAGAAACCCTATACCCATTAAACCGGACCCCTCACGACAATTTATTTTAGAAGTTGACGCTTCCGATTCTGGAGTGGGAGCTGTTCTTTCACAGAGAGAGGAATCTTCTGGAAAGCTCAAACCATGTGCCTTTTCTCCCAAAAACTCTCACCCGCAGAAAAAATTACGACGTGGGAAATCATGAATTGAGGCTATGAAGCTCGCTTTGGAGGAGTGGCGCCATTAACTGGAGGGGGCGGTTGAACCGTTCATAGTCTGGACTGATCATAAGAATCTGGCTTACCTATGCACTGCTAAAAGGTTCAACTGCCGTCAAGCACGTTGGTGCCTCTTCTTTGACTGGTTCAACTTTACCATTTCCTACAGGCCTGGCAGTCAGAACATCAAACCAGATGCTCTGTCTCGCCAATTCAACCCTTCTGAAACCCCTTCCGATACCACCATCATATCCCCCACCTGCTCTGTAGGATATCTCACTTGGGAGAATAAAACCATTGTCCTGCAAGCTCAAGGTGAGGAACCCGACCATGCACCTTACTCTAACGGAACACTATTTGTGCTATCCTCCCTTAGATCTGATGTACTCACCTGGGGTCACACTTCACGTGTCTCCTGCCATGCCGGCATTCACAGAACTCTTAGCCTTCTCTGCAGTTGTTTTTCTTGGCCATCCATGGAAAATGATGGAAGGGAATACGTAGCTGCCTGCACCACCTGTGCCCAGTCTAATTCATCCAACTCGCCTCCTTCTGTTTTCCTACATCCTTTACCCACACGCAATCGACCATGGTCCCATATTGCTGTGGATTTGGTTACTGAACTTCCTCCCTCCCAAGGCAACACAGTCATTTTCACGGTAATCGATCGTTTATCCAAGTCTGTTAATTTCATTCCCCTTCCTCAGCTGCCCACAGCCACGGAAACTGCAGACATCCTAGTTCATCACGTTTTCTGTCACAATAGAATACCTTCAGATATTGTGTCTAACCGCAGTCCGCAATTCATATCCCAGGTATGGAAGGCCTTTTACTCTGCCTTGGGAGCCTCAGTCAGCCTCACTTATGGACATCATCCCCAGTCAAACGGTCAAGCTGAGAGGGCTAACCAGGAGTTGGAAGCGGCACTCCGTTGCTTGGCAACTCAGAACTCTACAGACTGGTCCAAGTACCTGGTGTGGATTGAGTATGCCCACAATTCTCACCCATCTTCTGCCACAGGGGGGGCCCGTTTGAGGCCTCCCTTGGGTACTCACCACCTCTGTTTCTGTCTCAGTAATTTGATTTGGCAGTGCCCTCGGTCCAACACCATCTCCAACAATGCCAGCGCATTTGGCGTCAGACCGGGGCTGCTCTCCTGCGCACCAAGAAGAGTAACTGTCGTGCTGCCAATCCTCACAGGGTGGTGGGGCCCGTTTACCAGCCTGGTCAAAGGGTTTGGCTCTTGTCCCGGTACATCCCTATCCAGGCCACCACCCGCAAACTCGCTCCCTGCTTTATCCGACCGTTCACCATCGAGAAAACTCATCAACCCCTCATGTGTACGTCTCCGGTTGCCGGTTGCCGGCTGCCCTCAAGGTCCACCCTTCCTTCTACGTATCCCAGAGCAAGCCCGTCCAGGAGAATCCCATTTACCCACCGTCCGCTTCCCCTCCGCCCGCCCATATCATCGACAGCGCCCCCGCCTTCACGGTTAGCTGGGTGTTGGATGTTTTGGGCCGGGGTCTGGGTTTCCAGTTCCTGGTGGACTGGGAGGGTTACGGTCCGGAGGAACGGTCTTGGATCTCCCGTTCCGTCATCCTGGATCCGTCCCTTATCGAGAACTTCTACCAGGCCCACCTGCACCGGCGTCCTGGACCGCCCGGTGGCGGTCGTTGAGTGGGGCGGGGGGTACTGTCATGGTGCCTCTTGCAGTCTCTCCTCCCCCTCCTCTCTCCGCTCTGCCTTCCTGATTGGACCCAGCTGTGGACACTCCCCTCACCATCTACCAGCCTACTTAAGCTCCAGCATTCATCGCCAGTTCGTTGCCCCTTTATGGTGCATTACCTGGTCTCTAGTTTTATCTCTTGCTATCCATGTTCATGCTACATGCTAACTGCAATTCTCTGGCTCATCTTCAGCAGTGTTTTTCAACACGGCACACTTTAACCTTGACAAAAAACCCGCGGCACACCAGCATCCAAAAAAAAAAAAAAAAGAGAAAATCCTAGTCTGCATTGATCTACAGCCCCTCTGCAATCTCACAGGCATTTTTGTGATTACTGTGGCAGAAAAAGCTGGAAGCTGCAGCTGTTTTTTCTATAGATGTAATAAAAGTTAAGTTAGATTTAAAAACTGTTTGATTTGTGTTCGTTGTTGTTTCAAGACGTTAAGATGAGAGACTCATTGTGCGCCAAGAAACTGTCACTTTAACCCAATGCATCATGGGAGATGTAGTGAAAAATCCGCCGAACGCAGAAAGACAAGTGTCTCTGAACTTCATTGTTTTGTTCACTTGTTCCACGGTCTGACACCGGATTCTGTGGAAAGCTACACCGCTAAAGACGAGCTTTAGCTTGTATTTTTGTTAAAACTGACTGGCTTTATCAACAGAATCAGAACAAGGAAGTGAAGACTTAAACCACTTCTGATTGGTCAGACTGATGACATGTGATTAGGACTCCAAGAATGATTGGCGGAGACAGTTAAAGGGGCGGGACTTTTCAGAAAACGGCTTTAGTTGCAGCTTAATCGCGGTACCATCATTCTTATCAAAATGTCTTTAATTGAATCAAATAAACCTAAAGAAAAAAGTATTTTATGATCTTTCATATTCATAACTTCTCAGTGTTTTATCAGGGCCTGTTTGGATGATCAAAGAGCTTATTTACTGGAGATGGTAAATGTTGTTAGATCAGTTAATGAAAAACACTGATCTACAGAACAAAATTCCAGGAGTGTCTACCTGGGTCCTATTTCATCATGTGCAGCCTGATCACCATCAGTCCTCCAAAGCCTCCAGCCACGCCACAACTCCAAGACACACAACTCCAAGCCTCGCCACAATTCTAAGCCTCGCCACAATTCCAAGCCTCGCCACTACTCCAAGCCTCGCCACAACTCCAAGCTACCTTACAACTCTAAGCCACGTCATGACTTACCTCAAGTCCCGGTTCCTCTCCTCGCCACGACCACAACTCCATGCCATATCCTTGGTCCTCGTCCAGAATAATAAATTATCTTATTCTCCATCTAACTCTTCTGTGCTCTTTCCGGGTTCCAGCGTCTGGTTCTGCTCAGCCGAAGCAGATCATGACATTTACTTAACTTTGTTTCATTTTATATAGTTGCCTTAATCTGGTTCTTATCAACTACATAAAGTTATTAATATTTGATCTTTCCAAGTCCACATTGTTTATCATTTAACAAAAATGAATTGCTCATGGATTATCATCAGAAAGCATTTTAACATACTGAAGGCACTTTAGACTGTTTCTGAAACTGCCTTGTGATCATTTTTAACCCTTTTTTAATATTTTTAAACAGTGAAGGCACAAAAAAAATCAAAATTCTCCATCAGATATAAGAACAGAAGAATATTCTCAGAGGATCTGTGGAACATCTTCTAATCTAAAAACAACATTTAGGAATCTTGTTTGACGTTAATTAAAGTTAGGTTCAGCTTGGTTAGGTCTACAGTGACAGATGTTTAGTCCTTAATGAGTTCAGAAGACATGACAACACAGAAGAACTGTAAAATTATACTAATTCCTGATCAGCTTCAGACAACACTGGTAACTAGTATTGACTAAACATTTACCCTAATCAGTGACAGGACAACAGTTGAATATTTCTATCCATGTTACACTTACATTCATGTGATTCAATGGGTAACCAGGACTTGTTGTTTTGACAAACACAAGCATTTACATGTTGTGAAGGATTAAAAGTGTGCTCCATGCTGTCTGTGTGACAATGGCAGCGAAATGCAGCGCTGGAAATAGCACTGAGGCCATGGCGTGTGCCCTTGTGTAGTTGAAAGGTATGTGCTAATCCATCTGACCTTTGCTAGGCAGCAGAAGGGTGAAAACAGAATCACTGAAGGGTTTAGGATGCCAAGCAGATCTGGCAGAAGTTCAGAGAGACTCAGTCTCTGCTACAAAGTAGACCAGAGGAAACCAAATTAACCGCCAAGGTCACAGCTCCAGGGCAGCAGATAAAGCCGAGGCTTTTTCTGTCCCCACTCTCATTCATCGTGTCGTCACCTGCACCAACTTTCAAAAGGGGAAGTTTGTTATGAAAGGATTTATGCTTTTACGTACCGTCAGAAATCTTTACTTATCTGTTGTTTGACGTCACTCCTGTTCTGACAGTAAAGCATGAAAATCCCATACAGACACAAGAAAAGAATGTTATGTCAAACTGGAAACTGTCAGCCCAACATAACACAGCCTGTCACCTGCAGATCTAGCTAAACTTTATTTTGTTAACCCTTGTGCTATCTTAGATGACCCCACCCTTACATTGACGTGTTCTCCCTACCATGACAAAGGTGGATAAAAGTGGAAAGATTTCATGTAATCCATGGACACCAGTGAAGATCACAAATCATTGAAGAAAAAAGGTTCAGTGCACTGTCTAGTGGGTCTAGATGACCCAACTCCCAACGGTAAAGTGCCAATGATAGCACAAGGTTTAAGATCTTCAGGATTTATCTATAAGTAGTTTTCATAGTTTTAAATTACCTTGGGCTGATGCATTCCCTTAAATTTTGTCCTTGTGATAAATTTGAACTGCACACCAAACACTCAAAAGTCCACCAGCACTGGCCGGTTACCCATCCCTACAAAAAGTGCCAAAACCCATGGCTAGGTTTACATGTATGCTTTACATGTATACTACTTTGTACTACTTTTTGTCAAAAGTGCTCTATGTATAAAGATTCTTTGATATATTGAAATATTAACAGTAAAAAGGTTTTGATCTTATTTTTTGCAAAGGATATGAATAATTTTAAAGATGTTAAATAGTCTTTAGAAAAGCTTTTGAAATTCAACAGCTTTCTCAAATGTATCTGAAATGTACCAAACCCTAAGTAAATGTGTAGTTGTAGTTTGTAGATCTGTAGAACAAAGCTGGAGATATCTGGGTCATTGAGGATCCCTGGGGTGGGTTCCCTCGTATTGGGGTTTCTTTGCAGTTTTCCTTTTATTTTTAAGAAGACTGTCCATCGTGATAGATAAACCAGACAGTGTTAGTTAAATGTCTAACTAGACAGTTTCAGAAATTTCATCCAGTAGGAGAACTTACCTGACCCTGCCACCAAGAAGAATGATTAGAAGACAGATGGATGGATGACAGATGACTTGATGTTCCGCTTTGTGAGGGATGGTCTTGCATTACCAATGGTTTAGAAATTATCCCACAAAAGGAAACACAGCTCTGCTTCATATTACAAAAGCTCCATGTTTTAAATCTGTCTGATAGGTGTGCATTTACAATCATCCATCTGTTTTCTAATCTCACTTAATCTCTTTTGGTGTTGTGGGGATGCTGGAGCCTATCCCAACCATTGGGGTATACGCTAGGTAGCTCATCTGTCCATCATGGGGTCACACAGAGACATACAAACACATACATTCACACCTGACTACAAATTTAGATTCACCAATGAACCTACGAAGCATGTTTTTGGTCTGTGGGAGGAGGTTGGACTTCCTGGAGAAAAACTCACACATGCATGTGGAGAGGATGCAAACTCCACACAAAAAGGTCCCAGCTGGGATTTGAACCAGTGTAATCCCTACACCACAGTGCAACCCAAACTCAGAATCAAGTCAGTCATCCACCCTTCATAATGACAACATAATGAAAGAAAGAAATGATAAAACCAGGAAACAACTATGCAAGACAGATAAAACATCAAATCCAGTTTAAATGTGTGGATATGTTCCTCTTGAAGCTCAGATAAGAATCAAATGAAGATCATTCAAGAGTTAAACTTGTGTTGATTGTGCACATTAATGTAAAAGCATGTTCAGCTTTGTATTTTCTCCTCCTATCACACCCATGTTGGGTTTAAATGGTTAAATTTCCACAGCTGTTTCTTTAGGTGAGAGTTTAGTTCATCTTTTTTTTGGGTAGTCTGGGTATTGAAGGTCGAGTTTTGCCACAAAGACTGAGTTCTTCTTCCACTACCATCTTGATTAATTTTTTTTCTTCTTAAAGCCAACAAATACTTCCCAAAGTTGTCCACATTGAATTAATAAGTATTTTTACAGTTTCTCATCCAGGTGTTTTGAATTCTTGTTGATTCTATGAAATCCAAGCTTTTTCAGGAATTTCAGCATTGTGTCTCTCAGGTGGTTACTCAGATAAAGTTGTGTTTGTGTCTGAACACTGTCTAAAGCCTCTATTTACAGTAAATCCTTGTGGTCTCAAGACAAAAGGAGTCTTTTGCCTGCTTGATGACATAATCAGATTTATGGCATTTGAATACTTTGATTCTAAAAACAATTAAAATGACTCTTTTTATTTTATTTTCAAGTTTTTCTTTTTTTTTCTTTTTCTAAACATCAATGCATCCTTCTCTGGAAAACTACATTTTTTTATCTATTCTATTAGATGATATATAAATTCAATTAAAATGAAAACTGAAGAACTTACAGCATGTTTTGTTTTTGCTTATCTTTTTAAAATAAATAACTCATTTTTGTGGGATGGATTTTGTATTTACATGTTTTTATTGTATTGTTTTTGCTCATTTTCATCGTCATGTTTAAGTCTTGTTTTTAGAAAATGATGAAGATGGGGAAGAGGTGGGAGCTCCCCTCAGTGTGTAAATGTGTGTGTGTGTGTGGATTTGTGAATGTGTGTGTGGGTGTGTGAATGGGACTTTGACTGAAAAGCGCTTTGGGCCTTCTAGGAAGGAAAAGCGCTACACAAGTATGCCATCAACCATATGTTACTACACAACAGTAGACGGAAACTTGTCCCAAATTTGTTGTATTTAAAGCTGCTCGTAACTTGGAATAAAACCAAATGGGATTATAATTAATTTAGAACTAATTTTATTTTCCGTCCTAAAATGTATATCATCAATTTAAGGAAAACATCAATTTTTCCTTCCCTCTGTTTGTTTTTCTGTCCATTCTATACCACAAAATCATAAAGAAAATGTTTTCTTTATACTTTTTTTTAAGGGAAAGAGGGTCAGATCATTCGAGCCTGTAGTCCCCCCCCCCTTCATGACCTTCCATTGCCTCTTGTTTATGAGGAGACAAAGGACAGATGTGACCTATGGGGGGCTGGGCTTTCTGGGTGGATGGTGAGGGGGTAGCACTTCGGCCCAAGACTGCCGATTCGCACATCAAATTTAGATCGCCGCCTATTTGTTGAAATAGTTCACCAATTCAAACTTTACATTTCGCTGACCAGTTTTGAACACCTCTATCAACGTCAAGCTCAATACTTTTTGGTGAAGTGTTCTATCACAAGAACAGGCAGAAGCCTGGTTCCGAATGCAGCAGGTTAAAAGTCAGTTAAAAACTCAGCTAAAAGTCCACAAAGCTACATCAGGGGTCAATAGCTGGCATGAGATCATCAGAGGAGAGACAGGGTAGTCAGGATCCAGGTGAGACTTGAGACAGGCAGCAGGCAAACAGTCAGGTACGGGGTCAGGAAACAAAAGATCAGGTCTAAATACAACGCTCTATAATGAAGGCAGAGTGGCACAAACAATACTTTGCACTGAACCTGACTCCGTGCAGAGCTTTAGTATGCTGCGGTTGATGAATGCATTAGGGTCAGGTGTGCAGCATCCAGGAAGTGTGCGCTAGGTTTAGAACTCTGGGGACAGCTCCCACCGGTGAGCAAATGGGGAGACAGAGTTCTGACTTCTGACAGAGCAGACCAAATGTGTCCAGTCTGAATACACCCTAGATTTTCTCACCACCATCCTCCAAATAACAAGATCGCTGTCTGATCAGATTACAATGCAGCCAGTGGGAATCAGCCACAAGAATTTGGTATCTCCTTTGTGTAATTCACCACACTGCATCTTGGGAACTAACCTAAAATCATGTTCATCAGATCTGGTTTCCAAATGCACCATCAAATGCTCATCTCAAGCTTTCTCTCTATTTCCAACTGAATCAGCTTCAGCTCCTTCTGCTGCTCAAAAGTCAAAGCATCACTCGCTCCAGAAGGCAACAAGCCCACACCAACAAAAAGGAGAGCTGGACCGAGCCTCAAAACCCCCAAACCCCCATGTCCAACAACCCCACCTTTAAATTAGCCAATACCTAGAGGCACCAACATCAACATCATAATGTTCTAAAAGCAACAGCAGCTGTTTTTTGTGCACATCTCCAAGCCATACTCCGAAGGTGACTCAATAAAATCCTCCACCACTCTGTATATGTTTTTCATTTTTTTTCCATTTTTCCTCCATTCACATTTTAAACAGTACGCCAAAGGTGAGGGCGCAACCACAAGCAATGTGTGCACACTAACAGTCTCCCGCTAACTACCCAACCCAGAATTTGCTAGCTCAACCCTTGTCTTCAGCAGGCATAGCGGTGGGTAATAACGCAACTAAAGCCCACCCAAATGAATGCCACCATGCACACAAAACCGCACCAAAATGATGCACAAACCACAAAATCCAACCAAACTGCACACACAGACAAGCCTATTTGTCAGTGTTTGCCTATATAGACCTGTTCAGAAGAAAATTGTGTTTTTAACATGTTCTTGTGGCATTTTTCTCATGATGGAGGACATATAGGCCTATAAAGAAAATTAAACTCAAAATTTCTTTTCTGAATATTTCTTTTTCAAATCATTGTGAATCAGGAGCAGACTAATAAAATGCAGTTGGAACAAGCTTGTAAGTGTGACATACAAGTTACCACAGCGGACCACAAGCTCCCTGTTCTTCTCCTTTTTGAAACATCCACTTGTAGACAACTAGATCCATGTGAGTCTTTGTTTGCCTCATCTTAGCAGGAATCTGAATCAAAACTGTAGGGATGGATAGCTCCAACATCGCTCGACATTTTTGTACCATCAGTAATGTTACATTAGGATTGTGAGGGGCTGTAAGATAGCAGGATAGCACATAAATGGATGGAACAAGGTCCTAGAAAAAGACAGGCTTTTTAATTTTGGCTAAAAAGGGCAAATTCATAGTTCAAAGACCACTGGGAGAACTTTGACAATAGACACAATAGGAAGACCAGATAGAGAGTTTACCATGAAGATCCCCTCAAGGTAGACCTTTTATTTCTATCTTCTGATTCCAAACCTGCACCTGTGCAGGAGGAGGAAAATAAGGGGCAGGCATCAGATTGGTGCTACACTGGGCACCACTGAGGAATGTCTGAGGTAAGGAGGCAAGAAGGACATGAAGTCTAGTTTTGTGCTGCAGCAGCTGAGTGGCTTAGATCACAAGGATTGAGCAGACAAGAATAGCTTGAGTGTAAGATGAAGAGAACTTGGTCAAAAAGGAATCTTCCTGAAATAAAAAGCAAAAAAAAAAATTCACTTCTTGTCACCTGGAGGATGCTGGTTTCTGTCCAGCACATTTAAAAAATGCAGCCAAGCTGCCCCTGATTGGCCTTTGTTTACAGATCTGTGAGGAAAGTTTGAATTAAATTCGTTTTTAGGTTTTACTTCACCTGTACAATATTAAAGAGAAATCCCTTAAAAGCTATAAACTGTCAGGTCAAAAACCAATTTACCTCAGAAACCGCTGTTTGGTGCAGTTGTGCCGCCCCAAGGACAGATTGTAATTAGACTGAGATTCAGGCAAAGCCCACGCTCAGAAGCCCTGCACCTCTGCTGCTGCATGACAAACACATGATTATGCAAACTGGGCTGTTTATGTTGGATTACAATCAATATGTGGATGCCCTGGGAGACTTCTATTACAGCTAGCCGCAGCTCTGCCCTGTGAAGTGGGCAGAGCCTGTGTGGAACAGCGAGCAGGACTGTGAGCGCCAGATAAAGATGAATTATAGATGCCCTGCCGCAGGGCTAAATGTGGTTGGCTATGTGTGTTGGTGGTGATCAGGTGGAGAAGTGAGGAAGCACAAGTCCAAAACAATAACTCATCACTGGTGTTCACGAAGTGTGGGTTTAGGGTATTGTTCTAGGCATTTTAATAAAGATAATGAGAGGAAGTTAACATAGAAAACCAGAAGAAGACTCACAGTCAGGTCTGTTCTTCTGTCATTAATGAAGAAGAGGAGTAAAACCACAGGTTTTCTAGACGCATCTGGGATGAAGACTCTGACCAAACAGATGCATAAATTATGGCTCAGTCACAACTGCCCTCTCGGGGGTGGATACGGGCTGGGGCTGACTGCGGGTTGAGAGGATTGTGAAACCTGGTTTGGTTTTTTGTCATGTTCTGTTTTTAATTGTCCCTCATTCACGTCAGTTTCAGGTTTTTCAGGATCCACAGCTGTCGTCATTTGATTGAATTACCCTCAGTCTGCTTAAGTGTCTGGTTTTCTGTTCTTCCTGGTGCAGAGGTAGGTCAGCCTCTAATTAGAATATTGCAGGTTTGATTCCCTCCTGAACAACTGATCCTCTTCCTCTCCAGTCCCTACTGAACCCCGCCTTGCTTCTGGTGGAAGTTTGGCGCCAGTGCTCAACAGCGGAGCCGCCATCAGTGTGTGAATGGGACTGTGACTGCAAAAGGCTTTGGGCCTTAAAGGAAGGTGAGGACTGTTTTACATGTTAACGCCATTTACCATTCCTGGTCAGTTTGAGTTTTTTTTATTGTTTTTTACGTTTTCATTTTTGTCATCTGGCCTGGTCTCCTCCACATTGGGTTCTACACTTCTAGTTCCTGACACAGGGACAAATAGGGACAGAAGAGTTTTTTAAGATCGTTTTACGGTGAGCCCACAGTACAAAAATGTTTGTGCACATTTTTTTCTATTGGTATTTTCTACGCCCAGCCCTAACGTAACCGTGAAGTAGGTAAAGAAGGTAGTCGTAAAGATTTTTCATTTTTACTTTGCACTGCACAGGGATCCTGTTAGTGCTGTTCTTGTGATATGTGCATGCTCCTTGATGCCGCCTGACTATGAGACTTGAGAAAATTAGCACTTATGGATCATGTGCACACCCCTTGTGTGCAGCTTTTGTGTGCAGTCAGTAAGAAGTCACCTTAGTGTTTGGCGTAAGGACAGCATCCCGACCGACATATTTATGTGTAACTTCCATTTACCGTACAAAATCCAAACATCATTCAAAACATTCCTGTTCCCCAGATTGTCTCATTTGTATAATACTGAACTAAATGAATGACCCTCAGATTGATTTAAATGGGTTTTGGTGCAACTCTCGTCCTGAGAAAACAAAATGGGAGGGGAAAATTCTCTTAATTAAGGAGTATGAAGAAACCTCTAATAGAATCAGTAAGTGAGGAGGACCATTGTTTTTATTATTATTTTATTTAAGTCTTTTTCCAAGCATGTAACAAATGATATTATTTCATCAAAACAATACACGGTGAAAATAGCAACAAGATAAAGAAAAGAAAATGTAAATATGAACATAAAACTTAAGTCCTCTTGTTTTTAGACTGTGAACATGATCAACATTGTGGCATTCCAATTAACTCTGAATTATTATTTAATTTCCGACATATATCCACCCAAATGTACAAATAAATCCTTAGGCATACGAGGAGTCAACCTGTATGGGTGCAGCAAGTTTTTGGGACCAGTGTTTCCCAACCCTGGTCCTTGAGGCACACTGTCCTTGAAGCAAACATGCTTCATAGGCTGATCTGTTATTCTACAGCAGGGGTGTCCAACTCATTTTCACTGAGGGCCACATCAGCAGAGTGGTTGTCCTCAAAAGGCCAGATATAATTTATACATGTAACTAAATGTAATGAAAAATAAATGTACCTACTCCTTAATGTTTTATAACTCATTATTTCTTTTTTTGTAACTTTTTAAAGTGGCAATTACAGTTTCATAGAAAACATATGTTTGCTCGTTACTCTAGCATAAATCCTTTTAAATTTGATTCTGACAGGTTAGGTTATATGGAAAGTGTTAAAGTCCTAATGTATAGTTTCCCACTCTGATATTTCAAGTCCATTTCCCCTAGAACTGAATATATACACACCACTTTTAATTTTTTATTTTAATAAATTAAAACTTTTATGCTCTCGCAGGCCACATAAAATAACATGGCGGGCCACATTTGGCCCGCGGGCCTTGAGTTTGACACATGTACTCTAAAGTGTCCCTAGATGTAAGTGTGCATGGGTGTGTGATTTGTGGCCCTGCGACAGACCGGCAACCTTTCTCATATAAAGGTCATAGTGTCTGTAATAATTAACTGAATTCTTGGTTCTTTTGTTATCAGACACAGGTTGTGTTTTTTGACATACCTGACATGTTTAAACGGATGTCTTCCGTCAGAGTCGTCATCATGAAGACGGAAGACTTCCGCCTAAACATGTACTGTATGTTAAAACACCATCCTTGTCTGACAACAAAAGAACCAAGAAGTCAGACTGGCAACCTGCTGAGGATGTCCCCTGCCTTCACCTAAGAGTGGTCAGGATAGGCTTGAGAAGGGTTTAGAAGACGAATGAATGAATGAATGAATGAATGAATGAATGAATGAATGAATGAATGAATGAATGAATGAATGAATGAATGAATGAATGAATGAATGAATGAATGAACCCAACACTAACTCCTGGGATAGCCAGATACAATATCTATATAATCTGACTGGTATTCTCTGAACTTAACAAACTGACATTTTTATCAACTAGCTTCTGATCCATTTCAGATTTTTTCCTTTACTTTCACATTTTTCTAGCTTTGTAATTATTACTTCATGATCTAAAAAGTCTTAAAGACACTGAATCACCGAATTAGAAAACAACGAAAAAGCTACACCTAAACCTACATTTTGCTATCTAGGTCTCAAGAATGGTGCTGTTAATTCAAGGTTTTGTATTGCTTGTGGAAAATTTCTCTTACAGCGGTTCAGTGCGGTGGGAGTGCGAGCTTGCAGGCAGCGCACACCCCACCAACCCCCCACACCCCCAATTTCACCCACATCCCTGCCACACCTTTGCTTCTGACCATCCCTTTGGTCTTAACTTGTCTTGGTATTTACGCATCTTGTACTAAATAGAAATCTGAAAATGTTCATTCATTATTAACAGGTGTGTTTTTTTCCTCATAGATGACCATCAAATTGATTTAAATATTTTGGTGAATGGTAACGTTTCAAGTCATCTAGAAAAACTTTGAGTTAAATGCTTTTTCATATACCATACAAGACCGTCTCACAAGAATTGTACTTAATTATAATTTAAATCCAAATAAAACTGTCTATCAAATCTCCACATGATTTCAGGTTAGACTCTGGATTCAGATATATAAATGCAGGTTTATGCTAAACTTAAAGCCATTTATTTTGTGGCAGAGACACAACTTGAATAAATAAAGTTTATTTACACTTTTTGTTTTGGATCTTTGAGGACAATTGCATTTATTCTGTCTGTTCTCTAGGAACATTGCAGATCAGGAACTCTTCTGAGCATTAGCACAAACTTCTTCTGCACAGGGTGCGTGAACATTTGTCTTTATGCATGATTGACATGATGTCCCTTGAACACCCAGCATCTTGCTCTGGCCACCGCCCACCCCTAAATAAAGGTTCTTGAGCGAGTTAGGTGAGTTAAAACACTTTACTACAAATGGCTGTCTTTGCTAATAACTAGCGGGGTTTGACCAGGAGTCCTTTTTGGTTCAGCTCCTCTGAGGTAGTGAAGTAGCATGTGCAGTCATCTTAGTGATTGGGTGATAGACTGTCATTAGTAGTGTAGTGTGGGGAAGGGAGCTGGTGAAGTATTACCATGTTTGGTGTCTTACAGTTCTGAGCAAAACTCATTGCAGTTTCACATGCTACGATGAATATTTGAGTCTGGTTTGGAGAAACGGTTTGATGATTGCTGCTGTGTTCGGCAGTGCACTCAGGAGATATGGAGTGTGAGAGCGTGCTTGAAAGAGACTGGGAGATATTCCAGTGGAGGGAAAAAGCCAAGCTCAGACTTCAAAGGTGCGTCAGGGCTGAACCAGCCGAGTGCGCATGCCAGCTCTCTGCAGCCTCATAAATGCATCTTTGTGTGCTTATATTCAGCAACACTCCCATTTTCATTTGTCATGGTTGCATGAAAATCTTATTTCAATGATAGAGCTGCTTAAGTCAATAAAGTGCATTTCAGTTCTCCATCTCTGGTCTTTCATTGGTTTTTCTCTCTGAATGCCAGGACTCAAACTGTGGCCAAGACTTCACTCCACCTCTATATCAGCTGTCTGAGGGGAGGGTAAAACACATTTGTCTCTTCTCATTGGCCCGACGTCTTCCTTACCTTTGGTAGTCTCACTTCTTCAACTCTGTGAACATGACTTGTCTTTTGGGATTGGCCTGTCAAGGCGATCTGAGCGCCGCAGCTCCTCATCTTTCTGCCTCACAGAGCTGCAACAAAGCAAACAAAGTGGAAAAGTGGAAAACAGAAGATTGGTCTATTTTTACAGTAAAAGTCAGAACACTGACCTGCAGAGTCTCTTTCTTTACTCACAGGCAAATATAATGTCCTGGTTGAGTGGAAGATCAACAGGAAATGGTGCATAAAGATGCAATACTAGTGGAGATAAATAGACACAATGGGATTCACATCCACTTGATGAAGGTAACTTGGTTGGGTGGTGGGTACAGGACTTGGCCGTGGACAGAAACCAGGTTGGAAACGGAACCCCAATTACTAGGTCAGGGGTGTGGATGGGTATTGTTTAAATGTTATCGATACTACTCCTCTTATCAATACTGTTTTTCAATCCGGTATTTATCTGTATTGTTATCAATACTTTTCCGTGTGAAAACCACGAAGGAGAAGACAAATAACAAACTGTGTAGAAAACTTTTGTTAAAAAAAGAAGTCGTGCTGGAGGAACAGTCGGGGCGATGTGTAGCACTGGTAACAAATGAACTATGCATCCCATAATGCAGTTGTAATGCATGATTTTTTTTCTGGTGTTTGCATCCCTGGAAAATCAGTGATGTTGTTAAAGTAGGTCGGTTCAGTGAACAGTATCTTAGAAATAATAAAAAGACACTGGTAACTATCCAACCTTGTAAACCCAGTGTAACTGGCCCTTCAAGGCAGTCCACTGTTGTCTGAAAGTCCCTTTCTGCTTTGTTTTTGTGCGTTTCTGCACCTTCAGGGCTGCAACACAAAATCATGTTGCTTGGCACCAAAGGTTCTGAGAACAAAGCAGTGTTTTTGACTCTATCCGTGTCTATTGTTTCATGTTTGGCTCACATTTCAATCAAGGGGTCAGTGTAAAGGAACAAAGTTGGAACACTGGAACATACAAGATGGGGCGTGGAAAAAAATGACATCTAAGTTGGAACACTAGGACCCTGCAGCAAAAACAGACAGATCAAAGTTGAATTTATGAGTGCCATACAAATTAAGAGGCGCTGTAGACAGTTCACATGAGGGACTGTTAAGTCTGTCTCAGTATTTAGATTGTCCTTTTCAAGCATTTTTCAAGCATATTCAAGCGTTAATTAACATAAAATATCTTAAATATCAAATAAGTATGTTCCTGTATGTCATCTTAAAGCCTAACTAAAAAGGTAGGTCTTGAGGCTTCCTTTAAAACATGAACAGTTTCGGTGTCCCTGAGGTTCTCTGGGAGGCTCTTTCACATGCGAGGTTCATGAAAACAGAACAACGGCTCCACACAAAATTCAGTTCTAACCTTTGGAATTACTGATAGGCCTACTGAGGACCTCATGGTCCGTGAGGGCTCACACTGTAAAAACAGCTCAGAGGGTCACATGGAGCATGGTCACTGTGGTGACCCCTAAAGAGGGCAGCCAAAAGACGAAGGAGTGGCCATGGGTTTACAGTTCCAATCTAGTCAAAATTCAGTTTAGACATGTGTGTGTGTATAGTTCATGTTTTTATAAAGTTTTAGCTTTGCAATCAAACCTTGTCTTCTGTGTTTTAGCATTTTTGACAATTGTTACGCAACAATTCACTCATGAGGTAGAAGGAACCTTGCCTTCAAAGCACCTCCCGTTCAAACTTCTAGATTTAAAGTGTGTAGCTTGAACTGTTCAGGCGATCTGGGGTAACCTGAACCAGTTTCCTCTGGCATCTGAATTTCTGGCAGCAGGGTTTTGGCACCAAGTCATAAGCCTGTAAGACAATGCTTTTACTTTTATCATGATTGTAACTGTCCTCAGGAAGGAGAGGAGTTACGACCTCCTGGGCTTTCCCGATCATTTTACATTGCAGCAAAAGTGACCAAACATCACAGGGTCACGATGTGAAATACAAATCCACTTCTGATTCATGGAAAAAGGAAGTATGGTGATAAACTGACTCATGTCAAACACACTGGTGGGGGAGCTGGTGGAAGGAGGGGCTGGACTTTTGGAGGAAGGCAAGTGACATGGACCTTTAGCCGTCCCGACTCTGACTCACAGAACAGAGCAGATTATAGGTATTACTGGTGGGGGCTAAAAAGAGGCGTCATTTACTCACCCCTTGCCTTTTGTGCAGCGTTGATAGAATCATGACAAGTAGAAAATGTTCCCTCAGGTTTTTGGGCAGCCTCTGCTGGGACGCCTCCCTCTGGCACCGCCAACGTATTAGCTAAGAAGATCATCTGCTGTTCCACCAGCTTACGCACTGGTGAGCCTCTCAAATCCGCCTTTGAGTGTTTGGAGTAGCTAACCTGGAAGTGGGTTGCAAGTTGCATCAGATCATTTTTCACTGTCTCACTTCCCAGGTGCATCATTTCTCATTATCACAGGATCCCCCACCCTCTCTTTAAATGACTTCCAAAAAAAAACAAAAGAAAAAAACTGAGGTGGGACTGTTGCAAACCTGTTTGCCTCTTGTTCTAGAAAAAAGCAACTTCACAGTTTGAATAAGGTTCAGTCTCAGCCACCTTTTATCACTAACACAGAAGTGAGAGGTTACTTTACAGGAAGTCCTTTGTGGATTTCAACAAAAGGAGACAGTTGCTCTGACCAGAGGCCGCGGGGCGAGTCGAAAACATAACCAGGAAATAGAAAAACTAACGTTTCCTTGACTTTCCTGGTCTTAAGTCCCTTTTTCAGTTAACACTTATCTTTGCTAAATCAGCTGACATATTAAGCCTGATTTTTACTTGTCTTCAGAGCGCCAAAACTTTATCTTACATTTCAGATGTTGCAAACTCAATTTAAAAACACAACAAAACAACTTAAGGGGGTCTCAGTATTTAACAGCACCCGTCTGCGCACGCGACTACTCCATCACAACGTGCTGCACAAGGAGTCACAGTGACATCACAGACAGGGAGGCAGAGCCCCTTCAGGGGGTAAAACTCCTCAACCCTCTGCCATCAGAAAAAATAAATCCATGTATTTATTGATGAAAAGTTCATTCAGGGAGAGCAATTTCTTGGAGATGGAGTGGATGTTAAACAGGGCCCTCTGGATTAAAGGAGAAAGATCCATCCTATTAACAGCTGGGACTGACAGCAAATAATTGTCCCCTGTGTGACACTGCATCAGTATACTTCCCAGGGACAGACCTACAGACCTGACATCCTTTTGCCACTCAGAGTGGTTTGGCACTAACACAGGGACCTCAGCAGGGGACCTGAGCAGAGGCTGGGCTGCCTGAAGTGCTTCTATCTGAACTAGATAATGACATGATGTGTTGACAGCCCAAACAAAGATCAGATATCTTCCCATGGTGTTGGATGAATGCCCTGCAGACAGAGCTCATCACACAATGACAGCTCCCATGCTGAGTTAATTGCAGACAGAGTTAGGATTACATAAATGAAAGTTGGGGCCAATCTCTACAGTTCTGCATACTTGTAATTTTCCCCCATAAATCCATGCCACACACACATAGTGTGGTCACTGCCAGGATGTAGACTGCTGTTTGCTCTGGAGTCTTAATCCTTCAATGTAGATGTTTTTCTTTCCTAAAGTTGATATAATATCATTTCACTTTTAAGGAAACTCCCATAACAAGTTTAATGGCATGTTTACAGAGGTATTACATGTGAAGTACTCCCAAGTCCTATCTGCATTCTACTAACTGAAGGACCTTTAGAGGTCTTTGAACATTACCCATCTAAAACCATAAAAATGCAAAAATGGGTGAATGCAGCAGTTTTAACACAATGCAAATAAATACATTTGGATGAAAAGCAAGATTATTTTGTACCAGAACCTCCCTTAATCTGGCACGTGTGTGAACATATGATGTTATCGTCTTCATTGAAATGTGAGCAGATTTGACCATTTTCAAAGGTAAAATATTGTTGGGATACTTGTTTCCAGTTAGCCTTGAAATAAATGATTTTTTTTTAAAGTGACTAGTTATTGATTTTTTACTAATGGTTTGATATAACAAGCTTGTTTAGGTCTTTTAAAATAACATCAAACTTTGCTTTTAGGTCAAGTGTTTTTTTTGTGGTCCTGAATAATCATCTGCCTGATGGTTTTTTAGATTACTATATTTTATAAGAAATATCACCCCCCCCCCACCCCCCACAACCGAGAGGATGTTTTCCCAGAAAGCAGCAGTGAATGCTTTAGATGAAAACTGCTCTGTTACTTGGCTTACTTGAAGTCTTGATAGGCAAGCAGCCACATTGATGAGCAATTTAAGGCTTTAAATCCAGTCTGTGATGAAAGTTTAATGGTATAAATAGAGATGCTCTGTCATAATCTCCACTTTTCATCATTTTCCAGCAGTAGAACAAAGCTAAAAGCAAAACAGACCTAATCCACCCGATTGATGTCTTCTACGAAAATGGCTGAGGAAAGACTCCAAAGTATGTCGAGAAAGTAATTATCTGCTTTGTTTTCTTCAAGTTTTGGTCTGGAACGCTAATGGTTGGAGTCATGACACAGACGGGGTGGAGTTGAGCCATCAGGTCAGATGGCGTTCACTGATGTAATCAGATGTGTCTTTTATCAGTTACAAATGAAAGCTAAAAGCTAAAAAAAAGATTTCCTAAGAAGAGAAAACGTCCCCACCAGACTGTTTAGCATGATGAAGTCTGGACTGACAGAACAGAACATTGGAGTTGTTCAGGACACGTAAGAGGGCTGGAAGATAGTGGTGAGATGTTCTGTAGGTGTGACATAGGAGGTGTGGAGGTAGGGCTGCACCCAGGATCTGCTTTGAGCTTCCTTCCTGTTTGTTGTACTGATAGACAGACTGACAGGAACCTCTATGGACCTCGATGTTTGCAGATGACATCCTGATCCCGAATACAAGCGGCTGAAATGAGCTTCCTCTGTATAGGGTGTCTGGGCACTCCCTTAGAAATAGGGTGAGAAGCTCGGTCACCCGGAAAGAGCTCGGAGTAGAGCCGCTGCTCCTCCACATCCAGAGGATCCAGTTGAGGTGGTTTGGGCATCTGGTTCAAATGCCTTCTGGACACCTCCCTTCCCTGGGGAGGGGTTCCGGGCATGTCCCTATGGGCGAAGGCCCTGGAGAAGCCCCAGGAAATGCTGGAGAGACTCTCGGCTGGACTAGGAATGCCTCTGGGTCTCCCCAGAGGAACAGGAGGAAGTGAGCGGGTAGAGGGAAGTCCGGGCATGTGCTGGACCCGGTCCAAGATGAGCGGACGAAGATAAATGGATGGATGGATGGATGGATGGATGGATGGATGGATGGATGGATGGATGGATGGATGGATGGATGGATGGATGGATGGATGGATGGATTGTGATCTGTAGTAAGAACAGGGAACAGGTGGAGGAACATCTAGAGAGGTGGAGGTTTGCTCTGGAAAGGACAGGATAAAAGGTAAGCTGCAGCAAGACAGAGGATCTGCGTGTGAATGAGAGGATCTCCAGAGAAACAATGCGGTTACAGGGAGCAGAGGTGGTGAAGGTGGAGGAGTGCAGAAAAGAGGTGAGGAGGCGTCTGAAGCCGTGGAATGGGTGTAGGAATGTGTCAGGTGTGATGTGTGACTAAAAAGGTGAAAGGTAAAGGTGTAGAAGACTGTGGTGAGAGCAGCCATGTTGCTGTTAAAAGACTTTGATTCAGAGCTGGAGGCAGAAAAGCACCAGAGATGTAGATGCTGAGGTTCTCTTTGGGAGGGACCAGGATGGATCAGGAATGAATCCAACAGAGGATCAGATCCTGCCAGATGTTCTGGAGATTAATGCAGAGAAGCAGATGAAGATGCTTGGACATGTTGAGGGTAGCAACAGTGATGATGTTGGTGAAAAGATGCTGAGGTTGGAGCAACCAGGAAAGAGAGGAAGACTAAAAAGGAGGTTTGTGGATGTACAGGAGGTCATTAGGAGGTTGGTGTGAGTGAGGAGGATGCAAAAGATGATTTGATTGGAAATAAAAATATTTTGTTTGAGGCATTTTTGGTTAACCTCTCAAGGTCTCACTGCTTTAAACAATCACATGTTGTGAGTTTGGTCTTTTGTAGCACAGAAGTTACTCAATATGTAATGAGTGAAATACTAGAAACTACATAGAAATGCCCCACACTACTTCATTACAGCAAAAAGTTATGATGTATTGTAATACAAAACTTTTGTTTTGAGTTAGTCTCAACGTTTGTCTGAAAGTCAGGACGGCCCCCACTTTTTGTCAGCAGCCCTCTCTTCAGTACCGCAGGGTGAGGAGTTGTCGTGGTTTGGCGGGTCCCTCCCCCTATGTCTCCCTCTGCTGGTCATTTCTGTTAGTGCTGGTCTTTTCTGCAGGTTTCTCTTTTGTCTCCTCAAGTGTGCGGGTTTACTGGCGGGAACTCCTGCAACCCATCTTCACTCACCATGGCTCCATTTAATCTTTGTGCTATCTTATGGGGTCCAGATGCCCCCACCCTTACATTGACGTGTTATCCTTACCATGACAAAGTCGACAAGTTGTAGCATTCCTAAATAAAAGGGGCATTGCCATTAACAGCAACAACATCAGACCCTGCCATCCCCTACCGAGGAAAATGAAAAATACCCCCCCCCCCCCAGCAATAACAATGAGAATTTTCTAAATAGAAAGCATAAAAATGCTCTCCTAAAGCAAGGAAGAAAACTAAAAGGAACAAACGTTAACATGAATGAACATCTAACCAAGAAAAATGTTGACATCGCACGGGAAGCACGATTTCTCAGAGAAGAACAGAAAAAATATAATCGACGCGGACAACAAACTGCAAAGTTTTCATTAAACCAAACGGCCCTCCTGAACAGGTAAAAGTCATCACAATCAGAGAAATGAAAGAACTGGATCAATTTTGATAGAAAATGGCAAAAGTACAGTCCTCTTTAACAAGAAAAAAAAATAAAACCCAACTATGGACGTAGACATTGACCCAGATACTAATTTCTTTGACTTTGTGAAGAACCACTGCAGTCATTACACAGAATAAGAATACAATAGAAACACAAATCCTAATCACAAACTCTTTGTCTTACAAAAAGAAGCTTATACGCGAATTACCAAACCCTTGAAGAATACTTGAACCTTTCAAAATAATTGCAATATCAGAAACCTGGCCAAGGGCAGAAAAGGGCTTACACTTCCACCTTGAGAGCTATGACTTTCACCACATGAACAGGAAAAATAAGCAAGGCGCGGGGGGGGCTCTTTATATACACAACAGTCTTGAACACAAAGTTGTGGAAACAATGTTGGGCTGTATTGATGATGTCATGGAATATATATCTGTAGAGATTAGTATGGAGAAACAGAGTAACATCATAATCAGCTGCGTGTATAGAGCCGCTGCATCAGACATGGAAACATTCACTACAGTAGTGCCATTGAAAACATGTTTGCTAAAATTTCCAAAAAGGTCATATTTCTTTGTGGCGATTTTTACATAGATTTGTTGAACCCAAACAATCACACCAAGACAAAAGATTTCACACTTACGATGTACAGTTTAATACTAATCAACAAACCCAGCAGAATAACAACAAACAGCGCAACCTTGATAGATAATATTTTCACAAACTGCCTAGAAAACAGAATAAAAACCGGACTACTAATGACAGACATCAGTGACCACCTCCCAGTATTTGCTAACCATGAATGCCTTTGCAGAGAAATAAAAGAGAAAGAGCAAATAGTTTACAGAAGAAAACTGTCAGAGGAATCAATAAATGCATTTAAATAAGACCTACAAGCTCAAACTTGGAAAACTCTGTATGAAAGCAATGATGTCAATGCAGCTTATGAAATATTTATGCAGGAGTTTACATCCATATACGACAAAAACTGCCCACTTACAAAATCCTGTAAGAGAAAACAACATAATAAAAACCCATGGATTGGATGGTTTGACCACCAGGGGACAGTCTACCAGCTGTCCCCAATTTACCCCCTTCCTCATATAATCTCATATTAGGGTGAGGGGGTGGGGGGTTTAGCCTGCGATGCACCTTGGGGGGGGGTACTTGGCAGTGGTCCCCCTCCTATGGCTGCCATATGGAATGGGCCCCCCTCTCTCTCGGTTTTATTTGCACCTTAAACACATAGGGCCCTTGGTAGGGAGGGTGATGGGACATCACTGTGAGTAATCAGGAGATGTCCCCTCAGTGCCCTACCCGCCAATTTTAACTGCACCCCCTTAGTACACACACCCTTCACCCCTTAAAATATACATTCCAACATAGACACACACACATGCACACACACACCCTCACAAACACACACGCATTCCGCAAGGAAGGTGGGACCTTGGACCATCTGTCCCCTACCCCATCCCTGGTAGGGGGTACAGGACCCTTTGCAGCGGCGGCAGTGTCCCCTGGGTGCTGGCTTCCTGGGCCTGGCGGCCCTCTCTCCACGCAGGGAGAGGGATCCCTGAGCTTTCTGGCAAGGCCAGAAGACGGGGAGCACATCAGACCTGAGCCGGGGGTGTCCGTGTCCCTGTGGAGTGGGTTCTGGTCCTTGCCCCCTGGTGCTGGGCTTCACCAAATTTCCAACTGTGGATGAGCCTGGTCGGGCCATGTTTACAACACCCCTCGTGGGCCCCCCCTTTTCCCCGGGGTGCCCCCCTACTGGGCGGGGATGGCTGGCCCCTGCATTGCTCCTTTCTGGACAAACCGTGGGCCGGGTGGGTGGCTGCCTGGAGCGCGGAGCGGGTCTCCCTTGGGGGGTCCTGGCTCGTACCTGGGGTTGGGGCGGGGGGAAGCCCAGAACTCCTGGGTGGTGATGAGGTGCTCGTCTGGGGCTGTGGGCCCCCTTCTCCGGTGGGGCCCGGTGTTGGGCCTTCCTGGTGCAGCGGGGGGGCTGCTCTCCTGGTTGGGCTGGGGCAGCACTCTCTTTCCCCCCATGCCTCCCTGCTCTCTGGCTCTGGGTGGTGAATGTGATTGCCCCGGGGGCGGTTGTTCTCTGCCTGCTGCCGTGTGGCGTTGGGGGGTTCTGGCTGCCGCAGTGGCTGCGGCGGGGGTGTTGGTGTGGGGATGGCTGGGCACTCTCCCTCCTTCTTTTCACATTCCACCATCCATTTTAGAAGAACATAAACACTCATTTGATCACAGGTGTTAGCTAATATTTTGGTTGATTGATTGAATTAAATATTTCACACTAGTTGGTTTGAAGGCATGAGTATGCATGTGTGAACACTATCTGTATTGTGTACATGTTGACATGTGGACATTTTTGCAGCTAGCAGGTGTGTTTATAACATTTGAGTGTGTGTGTGGACAGGCCCTGCCCTTTGAGATTTGTATTACATCTGAACCTTAAGGCCCGTTCACACCGGGACGAATTTCGTTTAACGCCTCGTGACTAAACAAAGGGAACCAATGAGAGTGTGCACACCGACGCGAAAAAACGCCACGCGTCAAAGTGTCGAAAAAAAAAAACGCCTCGGGTTCGTTTTTTTTTTTTGACACTTCGCGTCGAAATCTATTCGACCAATGAGAACGGCGCTTTTGCACACGTGTCTGGAGCTTCTGAAGTTACAGTAAAACACAACTTGCGGGCGCTCAAACACAAAACTGCCTTGCTGAGCACACATACCAGCGAAGAAGATGGACGCCGAGTAGCGTCTACACTGGCGCGAAAAAAATAATGACGGACATTCTAAAATACCCCCGAACCAAGCACCAGTTGGAGCAACTGGTGCTTGAAATATTCATGTTTTCTTTGTATTATTCTGACTAACGCGTAAATACTTGCTCTCTTCTTCTGAGTGAAAAGCGAGTTTAAGAAGCGTAAAGTTGCGCAGCGCCACCTTGTGTACAGGAGTATTTCTGTTTACATTAAGCGCCATCTAATGTCAGGGAATGAAATTGCATGTTCGCTCGGCTCATCGTCAGCGAAAATCGCCTGGGTGTGAACACAAAAAACGTGGTGAAAAATGCTGGCGAATAACGCCTGGCGAATATTTGTCCCGGTGTGTACGGGCCTTTACCGTAATGATAAATATCCATGATCACCCTCATATCCCCCGAACGAACCCGAGGCGTGTTTTTTTTTGACGCTTTGACGCGTGGCGTTTTTTCGCGTCGGTGTGCACACTCTCATTGGTGCCCTTTGTTTAGTCACGTGGCGTTAAACGTCTGCGAAAATTGCGCGCGAAATTCGTCCCGGTGTGTACGGGCCTTAAGGCCAGAAACAATTAATCAAACAAAAATTTCACTGTTGCACATGTTGCCATGCGGAATTGTACCGTGAATGTTTTGTACCTATCTGTGAATAGCAATACGCGTATTGAATTCCCACATCATCACGTTTTGTAAAAAGTGGTGGGAGCAGACAAGATTTCTCTTTAACCCACTCCTTTTCAAGCACACTGTATTATTTTATGTCTTTTTTAAACCAGTGTGTTGATTTTTCATTTGTGTTTTAAATAAACTGAAACTGAAACAAAGGTGGAAAGATTTCATGTAATCCATGTACACCAGTGAGGTTCACAAATCATTGAAGAAAAAAGGTTCAGCGCACTGTCTAGTGGGTCTAGATGACCCAACTCCCAATGTTAAAGTGCCTAGGATAGCACAAGGGTTATGACTGTCAGCTAATGTCAGTCAGCTAATGTCTGTGGGATTTAGCCTCCATTTGTTTAATACTTACTCCGGCCTTTGCCTGTTTTCTGGTTCCTGTTGTTTTCTTCTACTTCTAGCCTGACCTTCCTCTTGGACTATCTTCACCTTTTGGACAGCAATCACCACCTGCCTCACCTGTTTCTGGACTTCACCACCTTCCTCAAAGATCAAAAAACTGTTTTCTCTTCCCCAGGCAGCTTCCTTTCTGTTTTCAATGTGACATAGGTAAAGGAAACCAGTTTTGTAACTAGTGATGGCAGAAATGGAACAACTGGGAGAACAAGAGAAAGAGTAATGATATTGGGAATTTCTGTTGTGTTTCTTTTTAAGAATAATTGTGATGTTTTTGAGAAGATTAATTGGGAGTTACTGAGGAATTTAGATAGTTTGTCTCTCAGTTTTGTTTCATATACTTTACTGACAATCCCTGTCTGCCTCTGCAGCTTCATGTGAAACAACTTCAAGACAAACCTCAAAGCTCAGAACAAGCAGATCCTATTTATCGAATAGTTCATTTTCTGCATCACACAAAAACAAAACAAAAACAGACAGTTTACACTGGACAACATAACTGATACTTCCCCAGCGTTTTTCTCTGTAATGTTTTAAGAAAAAGTAGGAAGAACAAAACAGACTGGCGACCTCCAAAGATGCCCGGGTGGCCACTTACCAATGTCAAATATCATTTTTAACAGTCGCGATTTAATTTGAACTTTTTTCTTAAAACCTCAGAGGTCGCCGCGTAAAAATGTGAACGCAGCCTCCTGATTATAAATAGCACCATGAGGCCAACTGCAAATTTAGCTGAAAAACTAGCATTTACAGACGTGCAATAAGTTAAAGAGCTGTCCTGTAGATTGGATCAAAAGCAAAAGCCTCATAGCTTTGATAAAGGTGTTGTTCATTTGTGCTTTTTCTTTCTTAATGTAGAGCTTTACTGTGCATCTGCAGTCACAGACACACACACATGCTGATTGGTCTGCACTTCTAGAAAGCTTTTTGGTTTGCTCATTCTCCTTTTAAAGTCCTTTTACACTTTCTCATATCCACCTACTGACTCACCTACCAATGAAGAGGTTGCTTTATCCAACCCCCCAGAGGCAACTAAGGGTTCAGAGTCCTGCACTTTTATCTGGAAGACGACAACTGCTCTAGTTCTGAGCCACACACACACAAAAAACACCAAACTAACACCCAGACACAGCCATACACAACCCACAACCACAACCATCGACACAAAGACATGCATCCCTGTTTAATGTGCTGTCCTATGACCCCACCCTTACCTTAACGTGTTCTCCCTACCATGAAAAAGGTGGATAAAGATGGAAAGATTTCATGTAATCCATGGACACCAGTGAAGATCACAAATCATTGAAGAAAAAAGGTTCAGCACACTGTCTAGTGGGTCTAGACGACCCAACTCCCAATGTTAAAGTGCCTAGGACAGCACAAGGATAAAGATGCATTGACTTCCTTGAGACAGCACTGCCACCAGGTGGTTGTATGTGGTAGTGTACTCCTTCTCCCTTGTCTTCTGAGGCCTCAGCATCAGGATCTCCACAACAAACAGATGAATATTTTACTGACAATTTCTTCATCATTAGAAAGATCTAAATTACATACAGACTACAGTGAACACCGACATTTTTCTTTTGAACGTTGATTTTAGATGATAAAGTTGAGCTAACATGATCACTAGCATGATCACTTTGAGTTGTTGCTGCTGAAGATGGATCTGCTGGAAGCTGCAGTGTTAGCGTCTTTTCTGTTTCATGTCAGAAATTAACAATATCAATAATCCCACAATCCAAACTTTTTATGGTTCTGGACCATCATGCGAACAAGACTTTTATCCGACTTTAGGGAGAGGTTTACATAAAAAAATGCAGCAGGGCTGTGTGGTGTGAGATTGTGATGCAGAATGAGATCTTTTTCTAGTTCATTAATGAGAGGCTCAGACAAGACATTTTTTTCAGCAGCCCAGATGGGAAACAAATGTCTTTAAAGCTGAAATGACTTTTCTCCACTTCTTCTGCATTTGTTGCTGTCCTCAATTTTTCATCTGCTTTAATTCTAAATTTGAGTTGATTAGATTAAATTATTTCATTTGCTGTTTGTGCGAGTAAAGATGCCTAAATCCTCTGCAGTCATCAGTTGATAAAAAAGAACAGCCCAAAATTAATCCTAAAATGACCAGAATTTTGAAAACCATAATAGTTGAAAAAAAAGTGTCAAATAAAAATACAAGAATGAAAAATAGATTTAAGTGGAGTGCAATAAAGTGCAGCATAATAAATATTTTTGTGGAGGTAGATGAAAGTCAGTTATTGCACACAAAAGTTGTCAGTTAGGAGCAGAGTGGGGCGTTCTGCTGCATGATGTAGAATGTAGAGTAAGTAGTTAACAGTAGTGGAGTATGTGTGAAACAGTCAGAGTGGGGTGTAGTTAGTGGAGGTATGTGTGTTTGGTATGGTAATTGCCTGTGGAAAGAAGCTATTCCTGAGTCTGTTTGTCCTGGTTCTGATGGGCCTGTACCTCCTGCCAGAGGGCAGCAGGTCGAACAGAGGGAAAGCAGGATGGGTGGAGTCAGCGATGATACTAGTCACTCTGCTTAGGCAGCTTGACTGGTAAATGTCCTTCAGTGAGGCGAGACGGCAGCCAATGATCCTCTGCGCTGTCTTTACCACTCTCTGGAGGCTCTGCCGTTCTGCTTCAGTGCAGTGGAAAAACCATGCTGAGACAGGATGCTCTCAATGGTTGAGCGGTGAGGTTACCAGCAGCTCCTGGCCTACATTGTTCTTCCTGAGCCTTCTCAAGAAGTACAGGGGCTAAGGAGCCTTCCTGATGACAGCCTTGGTGTTGATGGACCATGTGAGGTCAACTGAGATGGTGGTGCCCAGGAGAGTAAAGCTGTGGGCCCTCTCCACACAGTTGCCATTGGTGTGGTCTGCTCTCTGCTTTCCGAAGTCCAGGATGATCTTCTTGGTCTTGGTGGTGTTCAGGATGAGGTTTTTAGCCTGACACCACCCAGAGAGATCCAGGACTTCATCTCTGTAGGCCGTCACATCATCCCCAGAGATCAGCCACACCACAATAGTGTTGTCTGCAAACTTCACTATGGTGTTACTGGTGGGCGCTGGTCTAAAATCTGCTGTATAGAGTGTGTAGTAGAGCAAAGGACTCAGCACACATCCCTGTGGGGAGCCTGTGCTCAGCATCCGGGTGGAGGAGTAGTAGGGTCCAAGTTTAACTGTCTGTGGTCTGTTTGTGAAAAAGTCCTTGATCCAGGAACTGATGAGTGGGTGGAGTGCTAGGTCAGACAATTTTCTGACCAGAATGTCGGGAATGATTGTATTGAAGGCTGAGGTGTACTCCACAAAGAGCACCCTGGCGTAGGTGTCTCTGTGTTCCAAGTGGCTCAGCACAGTGTGGAGGGTGATGAATATGGCATCCTCCATCAATCTGGTCACTTTGTAAGCAAACTAGTGGGGGTCAAAAGTTGGAGGAAAGCAGTCTTTTGGTCATTTGGTAATGACAGGGGTGAGTGCAACTGGACGGTAGTCCGTGAGGCAGACTATTGATAACTTTTTGGGTATGGGAGCAATGATGGATGACTTCAGGCAAGCAGGGATGGAAACCTGTGCTAAAGACAGGTTAAAGATTTTTGTGAAGACCAGTACCTTCCCAGGAACCCTATCAGGTCTAGCTGCTTTCCTGGGGTTTACTCGGCTGAGAAACCTTGCCACCTCCGTGCCTGCACAGTCAGTGGTTTGGAGCTGGGAACAGAGTGAGGATTAGGTGATGTTTTTTCAGACTGCAGTGGAGGAGTCTTGAAGAGTGAGAAGAACGCGTTCAGGTCTTCCGCTAGTGCAGCGCCAGAGTGTGCCTTGCTGCTGGTCTTTCCCCTGAAGTTGGTCAGCTGTTGTAGTCCCTGTCACACCTGCCAAGGGTTGTTGTTGAAGAGGTGGTCCTCTATTTTCCTTGTGTAGTCCAACTTGGCCTTCCTGATTCCTCTTCTTAGGTCGGCTCTAGCGGTCCTGTACAGTTCGTTGTTCCCTGTGTCACAGCCTTTTAGGAGTAACTTGACCTCTCTGGTCATCCAGGGTTTTTGGTTGGGAAAGACGCGGATGCGTTTCACTTCCGTGACAGTCCGCACAAAGAATGTGATGTATTCCATCACAGCCTCTGTTCAAAAATACTCCAGTCGTTGTGTGCAAAGCAGTACTGGAGCTGGTAGAGCGCATCCTCGGGCGAAATTGTGATGGTCTTAACAAGTGTGGTCGTGCTCCTCCTTAGAGGTGTGTAAGCAGGGGTTAGGAGCAGAGAGAAGTGATCTGACTCTCCTAGATGTGGAAGTTGAGTGGCTCTGTATGCATGTTACAGAGCCCCACCATCCCTGCCCACCTGCGCTCTCACTTTACTCCACTGTATATACTCCGCATCCACTTCTCTCCACTGTGTATAGTCTGCTGTTGTTAACTTAATTTTTAACTCATCCTTAATTGCACTATCTGTATGTTATACTGTTTGCACTTTCTTTTTCTCATCTGAGATGCACCACCTGCCAACAACAAGTCAAATTCCTCGTTCTGTAAAGTGCACTCTACTGAACCTGGCAATAAAGCTTTTTCTGATTCTGATACTGATTCTGATTCTGATGTTTTTGTAAACATGATCTAAACCTCTAAACAACAGCGTTGTAAACATTGCGATGTGGGGATTTTAAGATGAATGCAGTGGCAGACACTGAGATTTATCCCCTTCCAAGAATTGAAGAACTCTTGGCCACTTTAAGATGAGGAAAAGTGTTTTCTAAGATTGACCTTGTATCAGCCTATCTACAAATGCAATTGGATGATGTTCCAAAAAAAATACACAACAAACAACGCACACCATGGACTTTTTTGTGTTCAATCATCTTACTTTTGGAAAAAAGTTCAGCCCCTTTCTTTTTTCAGTGGTTAAGGAGATCATGACGAAAGACTTGGATGTGTTTGTATACTTGGACAACTTACTGGTGATCTGAAAAACAGAGCAGGAACATCTGTGCTACCTTGACAATGTGCTTCATTGGGTGAGCGTAAATGGACAAAAAGAGACAAATGTGATTACAACAAACCACAGTTTCAATACTTGTATTCAATCAAAGTGGAGTACAACAAGCATTGGACAAAGTCAAAGCCATCCAATGGGAAGGAGTTACAAGCTTCCATTGGGCTAGTGAACTACTACGAATGTTTCTATCAGGTCAGAGCACTCTTTTGGCACCTTTGTACAAATTGCTAAGGGATGATGTTAAATGGTTTTGGGGAAAAGAGCAACAAGATGATTTTAACAAGGGCAAAAGGTTGTTAGCAGGTGAAAAAAATTCTTGTATACTGTGACTTAACGTCACTGCATTGTCTTGTCAGCGTACAATTACAAAATAAAATGTTGTTGTTCTGAAGCTCATGGAAATGCTGATGGACTGTCATGCCTGCCCTTACGAAATACAAAAGACTCAGGAACTGTAGAAGCTTTCATGCCTGTCAATGCTCACATGTCAGAACATCTTGAGGAAGCTCCTCTCAACGTTAAACAGATAGCCAGAGCTAAAAGAACTGACTGAACTTTCAAATGTGCACCATTTTGTCATGGAGGGATGGCTGATCCAAGTGGAGGAAAACCTGAAAACATTCTACTTTCAACAGAGCAGAGCTGTGTTTTGTTGGTGACTAGTGTCATTGTGCTAACCAAACGGAGAAACCCGGTGTTAAGAGTTACACCAAGGACATCCAGGGATGGTCAGAATGTAGGCACTGGCATGCAAGCATGTTTGGTGGCCTAAGTTGGACAATGATGTTGAGAAGGTCTGCAGAAAGAGTGAGATCTGTCAGGTGAAACAAAGGATGTTGTCACAGTCACCACTATTTCAATGGCAGTTTCCAGGAGAGTGCTGGAAGCATCTTCACATGGACTTTGCTGGACCATTCATGAACAATTGTTTTCTAATTTTAGTTGATGTACATTCCAAATGGATGGAAATCTTCAGAATGACAGAAAAAAACTCTCAAGCCACCATCACAAGAAAGAGGAGACTGTTTGCAGCAAATGCTCTCCCTGAATACATTGTGTCTGATAATGCCACAACCGTCATGTCAAGAGTTCCAAACCTTCATCACAAAAAATGGAATACAACATTCCACCAGTGCTCCAAATCATCCATCCACAATTAGGTTGGCACAGAGAGAATTGCACACTGAAAGAAGGGTTGAAGAAGTTCTGGAACTTAGGCCTTGATTTGGAGGACGAGCTATCCATGTTTTCCCCTGCAATATTGCGTTCCACCAGCTGACCTCTTTCTGATCGACATGGTCAAACTCGATTGCATTTTATCAAGCCTAATATCACAGAGGCCGTGAGGGAAATACAATACCAGCAAAGGCTCTATCATGATCAACCTGTGTACTTTAGTGACTCCTCTGTACTAGCTCTCAAGTGGATTTTTAGGGTGATCACACAACAAAAAGATCATGTATCGTTTGGGTCAGAGAATGTGAGATGGACAAGGTTTTCAGATGACACAGTGATCAACTGCGACCCAAAAGTTCAGAAAGAGACTGTGACTTCTGAGTAACACACAGAGCTTCAAGGACTGGACATTTAAGTTGCTGATGAACAACAGGACTTTGGCATGTCAGCGGGTAAGTGTGTTGGGGAAGTCCCCCCAAGTGTGTCAGTTTGAATGGACATTAGCATGGCTTTTATCAGTCATTACAGCATTAGTCGTCTGTTTTTTGTGCAAAAGTCCTAACAAATAGATCCAAATCCAGGCTTCTTGTTATGGCCTTCTGATGAGCTAAAATACCTTAATCTGTTTTCTTTCATGTTGCATGGTGTAGCGGAAGGGGGTAAGAACTCGAGACAGAGTAGAGTAAGAGCTTTCACATGACATAATCCAGATGACACACCAATCATATTGGAGGTCACAAACATACAATGGACCTGAAGAAGGCATTCTTATACCCATGTAAATATCTGCCAATAGTGGCAAGGTCTACAAACTGTCATGGTGCCTCTGTCAGACACCTCCCCCTCCCAGCTCTGCTCCAGACTCACCAGCTGTGACTACTCATCTCATCAGCCACCTGCTCTACATAAGGAGACCCAGGTCCAGCATTCTTCGCCAGTTCGTTAACCCTGATGGTGCCTAGTCTCGCTAAGCTCTACATCTGGCTCCCCTTGCCTCGTACCTCGCTAACCTTGCCTTTTCTTCTGTGCCTCAGGTTTATCTCATGCCACGAGAGTCACCTGAGTCTGACACCACCTCGAGCAGCAGCTTCATTCCACTCACGCTGATGCCTCCCACCTTCAAGAGCCTCGGCTTCCATGCTCCTCAAGAGCTCCAGCAACGCCACTCACCAAGAGCTCCAGCCACGCCTACCCACAACACTGCTTGGACCAGCAAAGAAAATAAACTTTCTACTTACCAACCACTTACCTTCAGGGTTTCAGCATCTGGGTCCGTCTCGTGTTCTGATCATGACACAAACTCTACATTGCCGTCAGCATGAGTCCATTTGAAATCTTTTTCCAACATTATTTTTGTGACAAGAATCTTGTTCGAAATGTTGTCACTGTCACTTCCTACCTTTTTCTGCAGATGAATTAAAATGGAAACATCCAGAAAAGAGGGAGATTGAAGTTGAAAACAAATAACTGCTTTCATGAGGTCGAGATTCCTTTGGAAACTCTTGTCTTCATCTCTACAATGGCTATGTCCAAAATGGTTGAGAAGAACTCTCATTTTTTAAATTTGGACCGTTTGCATGGCGTCACATTTGGGAGGACAGTCCCGGCTTTTGGGGAAACATTGCCCCTCCTCCCCATGCCAAAGTAGTAGTAGTGCAGTTTGGTATGGACTGACAGCTGTGAGCAAATCCATAGAGTTGCAAAAATGTTAACTTCTTCATCTCTGCTAATATGACAAAGGATATTGTTCACTTTGGTGGCGCTGGAGCTTTTCTCTACATAAATCTTAGGTGGGTTAAGGTGCCAAAAGTTGCAGTTTAGTAAAACAATTTTAGAATAATGTTACTCAAGTAAAAAAGAATATTCTTGATGACTCAAGCAAGAATAAAGGGGTGGGCTAACTGGTAAAACAAAAAGAAGAAAAAACAACTTGAATATTAAGAAACAGTATTGAATGAAACATTTGAAACAGAAAAAAATATTTTCAATAATGAATTAAAATGATAGAAACGTCCAAATGTCTCTATACACTCAGTGTTATCATAGTAAACAAGGAAACTTGAGTACATGTTAAAAGCAGAAAGCTGTGGATCTATTGTGAGCCATAGCAGGACGTATGCTTTACAAAGTAAATAAGCAAAAGCTCGGTAAGCTATTTTAATAAATCATCTATATTCAATAAAGTTACTGGTGTGAATGTGAGTGTGTATGGGTGTGTGATTTGTGACCCTGCGACAGACTGACGACCTGATGTCCCCTGCCTTCGCCCACGAGTGACCGGGATAGGCTCCAGCAGCCCCGTGGCCATGATCCCGAAAGGGATAAAACTGGTTCAGAAGATGAATGAATGAATGAAATAGATGAAAATTAAATAAAAGTTATTTAGTAAGTTTAACTAAGGTGCTACAACCCACTGAGGTTAATGAAATCGAGTTTTCAGGCCACAAAGCTGTTAAGCGGTTTTTGTTCACAGGCGCGATTTTATTTTGAAGGCTCAAAGCGGAAGTCCCTATCAGTAGCACGCGCTCCTGGGTGTTCAGCCTCACGCGGTAAACAGTTTGGATCTAGACTCGCTGCCTTACTTCCCTCTTTTAAACCGACAGGGACAGAGACTGCGCCGGGCCTGGCCAGGCGGAGCCATGGCGGACCGGGGACAGAGACGCCAGCGGCCGAAGGGCAGCGGGTCCGCCGCGGCGGCTCATCCGAGGAGGACACGCAGGATACCCGCATCACGACCACGACAGCCGAGCTCAGAGCCCCACGCTGTCCGCGTCTGAACTTCCCACGTCTGCGGCTCTTGTCACGGCTGACCTTTTTAACTTTTCACCGAAAGGCTACGTGCTAATCTGGATGGGATCATAGCGAAGAGTTTGTTTAGCCTCACGGACGGACGCCTGCCCCGGCGAACATACCAGCTGCCTCGGGCGGAAGTCTGGCGCTCCGTGACCGTCCCGCAGTCATTTCATAAGCGAGTCAGCAGGGAGGCAAAGCATGGGGGCAAAGCAGAGCAGTCCCACTGCCAACCCAGCTGCTAACGGACGGACCAGAGCCTACTCTGGCTCGGACCTGCCCTCCTCCACGTCCGGGACCAGCAGCAGCAGCACCGCTGGGCGCAACCCCGCCGTGGGTGTGCGGTACCACGCGCCCAGGGCTTCCGGTGCTGGGTCCAGCACTAGCCAGCCTCACGGAGCCACTGTCCGGACTTTGGGGGGGTTTGTCGATTTGAGACCCCAGTCCGGCATCAATATCCCAAACAGCGGCGGAGCCCCCAGCTCACCGGAGTCCGGCGGCAGCAGCCCGGAGGAGGCGGCGGGCGGGGAGCGCTCGGATGGGGCCGGTCCTCCGCTGCTGATTGGATCCCTACCAGCACACCTCTCGCCCCGTCTGTTCGGAGGTAAGAGAGCCGAACCGATCCGGTGACCCCACAGTGACAGCACGAGGCGAACATCCGGCCATCCGAGCGAGGTCTTCTTAGGAGTCATTGGTTTATAAAATCAATAGATTTTTTTTTTAAAGACAAACAACTTTCTTCTCTCTTTTTTTGTGTCACATTGCCAAGTTTACCAATGCATCTTCCCTCTTGGAG
The DNA here is from genome assembly GCF_053564925.1 of Oryzias latipes. Lineage (NCBI taxonomy): Eukaryota > Metazoa > Chordata > Actinopteri > Beloniformes > Adrianichthyidae > Oryzias > Oryzias latipes. The sequence continues at coordinate 11,549,885 of NC_136252.1, forward strand.
ATGAGGTCAGGACTCCAATCAACATTATTTGTCCAAACACAGTGAGTGGTGTGGATGTGAGCAGAGATTATTTAATCAAAGCTAAAGAGAAACAGGAAAATATAAACCCTAAACCAAACTGACAGTCCTGCACAGATGAAAACAAAGTTGGATCTGATTCCATCACTTTATTTCATATCCTATAACCTTTTTTGTAAAAAAAAATCTTGATGCATAAAAGTAGATTTCCATTTATGTTTTCATGAAGTGGGCGGCCGTGGTGCAGAGCTAGGGCGGTCGACCTCTGATTGGAATATTGCAGGTTCGATTCCCCGCCTTGCCAGCCCATGTGTCAAAGTGTCCTTGGGCAAGAACCCCACCTTGCCCCCGGTGGAAGGTTGGCGCCAGCGTTGGGTCTGTGACTGTAAAACGCTTTTTGGGTCTTCGAGGAAGCTTAAAAGCGCTATACAAGTGTACGCCATTTACCATTTCAACATGTCCAACTCCCATGATTACAAAAATCCAAAGGAATTCACTTCCAGTATATGCTGGGCTGTTCTGCAGTGTCCCACATCTGCTGATGTACCTGTGACAAAGCAAACAAGCACTTTCTCAAATAAAATATTTGAGAAAGTAGTTTTAAAACTGCCTCACATAAAAGGTCAACAGTAAAGGCTCGATGTTACGTTCACACCGGCCTCGGAAACGATTACTTAAACGATGTCACACCCAAAAGGTTTTTCTGTCGATGTCTGGTTAACTAAACAAAACAGAGACGTCACTGTTTCTTGTATCATTAAACAACAAATCCTGCAAATGCTCTCCACTGTTTTTCCACTTTTCCTCAAAGTTGAGCTGACTACAGTTCCAGTAGATCGAAAAAAAGATAGGAAATGAAGACATGGAAATACTAGAAAACACTCAGTCCTTTCATCCAAACTGACAACAGTTTTAGAAACTGACTTTTTTTCATCTTTAGTGGAATAGATGACAAATTTGGATACTCGTTACAGCTCTATTTAACATCATGTCCAAACACATATACAAATGAAATAAACTACATTTTGGTGATGTGGACAAATGTTGACATGACTTTTACTGATCGACGGCTTAAATGTCCCACAATTGCCCGTCTTAGTGATGTGGAATAGTTTAAAAGGTTTTTGAGTGGAGCCGGTGACGGCAATCAATAAACCCTCCATCGAATTATCGGCACAGTGCGAAAGGAATCGTGTGATGTGACTGTGAGTAGGCCGTCAAGAACAAAACTGTGGCATCGCTGCCGTACCAAACTCAAATGAAACCTGAGGGATGATGTAGAACAGGGGTGTCCAACTACGGTACACTTTTTATTCTCCAAGGTAAAATCTGAAAATAGAATAGAATTTTGCCCAAACATATAGCTTGAGCTCAACTGTCTACTCTTCCCAGTTTTAAGCCGAATTGGAGCCAATGGTGATTTCCCTGTAAACACAATTCACCTTAAAAAATTACAGTGATTCACCAGAAATGACAAAACCAAGTATGCGCAAGTAGGAGCAAATGATTCAAGACCTGTTGGGAAAATGAGTGATCAGCAGATAAAGTATGTGCGTGTCGGAGCATGTTCTGCTAGGACACTCTGATTTTTCCAGGTATTCAAAACAAACATGAGCTCCACTGCACGGCTCTGCTCAGGGAGCTGCTTTGCTCATTCTGTTTATTTTCAGTCCCGGCTGTATTTAGTAAGACTAACACATGGTCAATGACACGTTCCAGCTTGTTAATGATAATCTGAGGTGATAAATAGTCTAATTATTGACTTTTGCTGACTTTACTTTCAGTTTGCATTTGGCCCCTGAATGCCAAACCTCTGCTCACACGATCAACCAAAGGTCAAAGTAGGGCTGAACAATTTAGTCAAATCTAATGACATTTTTCCATTCATTTAAAAATATATGTTTCAAGTATAGAAAACCTTTCTGTTTGTTTTTGACATTCTGTCATGTGTGGTGCTCTCCTGCTCCATGAGTTTTTGCCTAAATTTCAAGTTCCCTTTGGTCTGTTTGAACCAATTTATCAGCCAATTTTTACCGGTACAAATGTAAAATGGAAGCATAATCGGATGTTTTCACAGGTCTTTTCCATCCTTTGAGGTTGTTGCTACAAACACTCTGAACTAGGCCTGCACAATAAATCACATATTTATCATTGTGATATAAAGCTGTGCAATGCACATATCGCAAAAGTCAGTGAAAACTGCGATAAATTGTTACCTTAAATGGGATAAAACAATCTTATTGCAGCTTGAAGTATTTAGGCGGCCAAGTGGGCAGCCTTAACGGTGCAGCGGAAGGGCAGGTTCAATCCCCCCTTGCCCAAGTGTCCTTGGGCAATACACTAAACCCCACCTTGCCTCTGATGAAGCCATTAGTGTGTGAATGTGTGTGTGAATGGGTGAATGGGACTGTGACTGTAAAGTGCTTTGGGCCTTCGAGGAAGGTAGAAAAGCGCTATACAAGTGTACGGCATACAAGTATACAGTAATGTATCAGTAATCAGATGGAGCCCTTCTAGACAGTGGAATGGAAATTATGTTTTTTGTTGTTTTGCTATTATGTTCATGTATTGTAAGTTATATTGTCATCGCAAAATTGATCACTAATATCGCAAATCGCGAGTTTTCCCTTATATCGTGCAGCCCTACTCTGAACCCAGGATGAATACAAACAAAAAAACTTCTTTGTTACAAAGACATTTGATGGAAAAATAGAACATTCAAAAACCCTAACTGCATAATCGTATCACGGTGAAAATAAAAATATCAAACCTCTGAGCGATGGCTTATGCAGTGCAGATTTATTTAAAAGCAAAAAACTTGAAACCAGAGATCCCTTCAATTGCAAAGTATGCTCATGCAGCAGAACGTGCTGGTCCTACTGGAGAAACGTCCCGGTGTCAAAGTGAGCCTCCCAGGTAAACGGTGAAGAGCTGCCGTGGCCTTGGTACCTGGGTCAGCTCAGCTTAGCTAAAATCTGCCTTGATGAGATAAACCAGTTAGCATTTAACCTGCTCTCTCCGGATCTGCTGCTCAGTGTCGGTTCAATCTGATAAATTCATCGCAACATGATTTTTATTAAAGCTCGCTTCACAACGGGCTTGTTTAACAATGTGCTGTGTAAAGTTTAATGTCAGGCTTTCATATGTAACACCTTGAACTAAATGTGTGTACAGCTGTCCTGTCACATGACTGTGACTGTTTGCTGCTGACTGGCTAAGCCCATTATTTCTCCCTCTGTGTGCATCATCAACATTAGATTATTGATTTACTTTGGCAGGCAAATTGGAAATGACATTTTAAATGACAAATTGTTCAAATTAAAAATTTAAAAGCAGCGAAAGATTAAACACATCTTCACATTTCCACAACGCTGCAGTGTGGAACACACTGCTCACAACAATCCAGCCAGGGAAACGCTGCATGCTCTTCCAAAAAACAATCCACAATTTATGTCCCCATTAGATCAAAGTTCAAAGATAAAACATTAAGAGAAAAATGCAAGACAATAATGAAACATTTATTTATTTTGTTAGCTGGTTAGAAAAGAGTCATAAAAGGATAAAAAAAAATTGACTTCCATAGTTTTTGAATAGTTTTAAGCTGAGAAGAAGGTTTTATTCTAAAGACAATTATTACACAGATGCATGTAAATAAAGTATTATAAATAAACAATTGTGATTGTCAGCGTGATGTCACACATAGAAAATGGCTGAAGTGACGTAAATTCCGCTGCCATTTTTGTTTTTGCATTACTTGCAAAAACTCGATGCTGGAGCCCGACAAAGTCAGTAAGCATTGATTGAGTCTAAGTCAATGTTTCTATGGCAACCACTCTCACCAAACAGGAGTAAGCTTTTTTGAAGTCCTCCTTAGTCAAAGGCAGCTTCAGCATGAACAGATAAGCTCAGCGTCCAATCTTGTCTTCTCTTTAACAGACTCCTGTTACTCTATCAAACACCAAACTGAGCTGGAGTGTCACCCCATTATCTGGTTTGGTTTCCGGTAAAAACACTGCTAGTCCTCTCATTTATGAAGAAACGTCTGCAGCTCCTTATCACACCGCGTTTCTTCAGCAGACATTTCCAGACCACTTCATGATTTCTCCTCTCTCAGATTCTGTGGCTGATTTTTCTCCTCCAAAACATACAGAGCTTACAGCATTTTCTCCGTTCGTTTCTCCACTTCTCTTTGATCTGTGGAAAGGCCGTTTGCATTCACACTTAGGTGAACTCCAACAGAGTTCACCTGCAAGTGAACCGGGACCCTTCTTCGAAAGAGGACCAATATTCTCTGGTTTAGTCTAACTAAACCAGAGTTCATGTATGTTTTCACACCTGCTATGGTGGTAAGAGAATCATCAGAGATCAGATTTGCAGATCCTTAGAGTTGAACTAGACCTGCAAATACACTGACATGAGGTTAATATGTCAGGATCAGTCCCGGATTGGATGACAGGATTGTACTGCCCAGGCTCAACAGAAAATCACTCATATACTTACTAAGCACATTGGCCAGCAGTGATGAGCAACAGCTACTTTATATCAGGCATTCGGAGGCTTTTGGCAGGACACATAAAGGTTCCCAGAATACCAGCAACTTAAATCAATAATGATTAAAAACTAGGGCTTGGTTGATAAAATTGATCGATCCAAGCTTAATAAATCAATAATCAATCCATTCAAGTAGAGCTTGATCTTTTATGCATTTCTTTTTCCAGTGCCTAATACATAACATAGCTTGATGCTAACGTATAATGGAATTTCCCATTGGAAGACTAATGCTAACGCTTGGTCGACAGCTTTATAAACTCACAGGTATGAATTTTCAAAACTCTTTTAAGGAAACATTTTTTTTAAAGTAACCAATTGTGGTCTAAAGCAGTGTTTTTCAACCAGTGTGCTGAAGATGGTCAAGTGTGCCGTGGAACATTGCCCTCATCAACTGATCTAAAAACATTTACCAGCTCCAGGATATCAGCTCTGTGTTCATCCAAACACTGAGTAGTTTGGAATATGAAAGATCACAAAATACTTTTTTCTTTCTGCTTATTTGATTCTATTAAAGACTTTTTGATAAGAATGATGGTGATTTAGCCGTAGGGTCAGCTGTTTTTGGAAAAGTCCCGCCCCTTTAACTGTCTCCACCAATCATTCCTAGGCATAAATCACATGTCATCAGTCTGACCAATCAGAAGTGGTTAAAGTCTTCACTTCCTTGTTCTGATTCTGCTCATAAAGTCTCTCAGTTCTAACAAAAATAACAGCTAAAGCTCGTCTTTAGCGGTGTAGCTTTCCGCGGGATCCGATATCAGACCGTGGAACAAGTGAACAAAACAAAGAAGCTCAGAGACGCAAGACTGTCTGGCGGCTGTTTGCGCTACATCTCCCATGAGGCATTGGGTTAAAGTGACAGCGTCTCAGCGTACAATGAGTCGTCCCTGGTATCCCTTGTGCTATCCTAGGCACTTTAACGTTGGGAGTTGGGTCATCTAGACCCACTAGCCAGAGCGCTGAACCTTTTTTCTTCAATGATTTGTGATCTTCACTGATGTCCACGGATTACATGAAATCTTTCCACCTTTATCCACCTTTGTCATGGTAGGGAGAACATGTCAATGTAAGGGTGGGGTCATCTAAGATAGCACCAGGGTTAAACGTCTTGAAACCACAACGAACACGCATCAAAGAGTTTTTAAATCTTCTAACTTAACTTTCATTACATCTCTTAGAAAAAAACAGCTGCAACTTCCGGCTTTTTCTGCCACAATTAACACAAAAATGTATGTCAGATTGCAGAGGGGCTGTAGATCAATACAGACTGAGTTTCTCTTTTTTTTTAATGTTTTGATGCTGGTGTGCTGCGGGATTTTTATCAAGGTTGAAGTGTGCCGTGGCTCAAAAAAGGTTGAAAAGCACAGGTCTAAAGCACCGTTTTTGTCACTCCAATCTTCTGAAACAAAGTGTAACGCAGTAGCGCGAGCTCCACCTAGTGGCCAAACTGAAACGGCCTCCAGGAGAGGCAGAACATAATGATCTTTACATTTTTGTTGGAGCTTCTCTGTTTGAGAAACCACGTAACACTGTACGGTGTAAACAGTCTCATTGTGTTACAAACACGCATGTTTATAACATTTGAGTGTCTGTGAACAGGCCCCGCCCCTTTTTGACTAACATTTACACCTCACAGTAAGGATGATAAACCTCCAGCAACTTGTTGCTTTGTGTCCCCACGCCCACTTGTTAACCCCCTTTTTTCCTCCCATCTTTTTCGTACCCTTGCCCTCCATCCCTAACATCACCTTCTCTCCCTTTGTCTTTTTTTTCTGTCCAGTCCGAAAAGAAATGTATCCAAACATAATTAATATAAAAAAGTTTAGCCTAAAATCCAAATGGGGTTTATACAAATATATCCCTGGTATGTCAGAAGATTCATATCCCCCTGTTATAAAAGTAAAGTCTGTCCAAAACAAGAGGCCTTCAGCTCTGATCTGCTCTGCTGTTGGACAGGACAAGTTAGAAAAAGTTCCCAGTACTGTTTCAAACCAGGACAAGCAGGCCGACTCACAGTTTTGCTGCAGATTCGTGTTCTTCACCTTTTTATGCCAAGTCAGCTTCAGCTCAATAAGACCCTTCCAGCTGTCAGCAGAGAGAAGCACTGCAGAGGCCACAGAGTTTTTGCTCTTCGTCCCAAAGACTTTTCTACTTGAGAATATGCCTACCTTTGAAGAAATGAAAGAGTGCAGCAGTGGCTGCGGCTGCTGCCGTTCACGGTTCAACAGCTCTCTGCTGAGCGGATTATCGGTGAACGGATCGATAAAATGATGTTTCATAAATCCCGTTTAATGACCAGGAATGCAGAATTTGCTGATTCAGGAGCTGCAGCAGAGCTGAGCTTAGCGATAGGAAAAATGAACTTGGAGCAGTGGGATGCTCTCCAGACACTGTTAAAGCTGTGATGTGGAAGTGGCTGGCACAAATGTGGTCAAAGGTGACGTTAAGTTGCGTCTTTGGGCATCGCCAGAAGATCACTCGTTCCTTGTTTTTCCCTCGGGCTGGAAGTAAATGCCCCCCCATGATCAGAATACCATGGGTTTTCTTGTTCACTCAGTCTGCCCATGTTTGAAGTTGTGCTTGTGCTGCTGCTCTGCATGATGCTTTGCTGTCATTGATATAAGAATGTGTGTGAACGGGTAAGAGTTTCATAAATTAAATAAATAAAATTTCATTCAGAATTTCGTAT